>NW_026988476.1:7745000-8995000 GCF_030222135.1 Aotus nancymaae | reverse complement strand
TGATTTACATTTCTCTAATGACCGATGATCAACATTTTTTCACAAGTTTGTTGGCCTCATATATGTCTTCTCTTGAAAAGTATCTGTTCATATCCTTTTCCCACTTTTGAATGGGTTTGTTTGTTTTTTCTTGTAAATCTGTTTTAGTTCTTTGTAGATTTTGGATATAAGTCCTTTGTCAGATGGGTAGATTGCAAAAATTTTTTCCCATTCTGTTGGTTACTGGTTCACTGTAATGATTGTTTCTTTTTCTGTGCAGAAGCTCTGGAGTTTAATTAGATCTCATATGTCATTTTGGCTTTTGTGGCCAATGCTTTTGGTGTTTTAGTCATGAAGTCCTTATGACTATGTCCTGAATGGTTTTGCCTAGGTTTTCTTCTAGGGATTTTATGGTGTTAGGTCTTATGTTTAAGTCTTTAATCCATCTGGAGTTAATTTTAGTGTAAGGTGCCAGGAAGGGGTCCAGTTTCTGCTTTCTGCACATGGCTAGCCAGTTTTTCCAACACCATTCATTAAACAGGGACTCCTTTCCCCATTGCTTATTTCTGTCAAGTTTGTAAAAGATCAGATGGTTGTAGATGTGTGGTGTTGCCTCCGAGGCTTCTGTTCTGTTCCATTGGTCTATATCCCTGTTTTGGTACCAGTACCATGCTGTTTTGATTACTGTAGCCTTGTAGTATAGTTTGAAGTCAGGCAGCATGATGCCTCCAGCTTTGTTCTTTTTGCTTAGAATTGATTTCGCTATGTGGGCTCTCTTTTGGTTCCATATGAAGTTTAAGGTGGATTTTTCCAGTGCTGTGAAGAGAGTCATAGGGAGCTTGATGGGGATAGCATTGAATCTGTAAATTACTTTGGGCATTGTGGCCATTTTCACAATATTGATTCTTCCTAACCGTGAGCATGGAGTGTTTCTCCATCTGTTTGTGTCCTCTCTTACTTCATTGAGCAGTGGTTTGTAGTTCTCCTTAAAGAGATCCTTTACATTTTTTGTTAGATGACACATTTAAAGCAGTGTCTAAAGGAAAATATATAGCAATAGATGCCCACATGAGAAGCAAGGAAAGATCTAAAATCGACACCCTATTGTCAAAATTGAAAGAGCTAGAGGAGCAAGATAAAAAAAAACTCAAAAGCTAGCAGAAGACAAGAAATAACTAAGATCAGAGCAGAACTGAAGGAGATAGAGACACACACGCAAAAAAACCCTTTAAAAAATCAATAAATCCAGGAGGCTGAGGCAGGAGAATTGCCTGAACCCAGGAGGCGGAGGTTGCGGTGAGCCGAGATCGCGCCATTGCACTCCAGCCTGGGTAACAAGAGCAAAACTCCGTCTCAAAAAAAAAGAAAAAATCAATAAATCCAGGAGCTGGTTTTTTGAAAAGATTAACAAAATATACAGACCACTAGCCAGAATAATAAGAAAAGGGAGAATCAAATAGATGCAATAAAAAACGATAGAGCATATCACCACAGATTCCACAGAAATACAAACTACCATCAGAGATTACTACAAACAACTCTATGCACATAAACCAGTAAACCTGGAAGAAATGGATAAATTCCTGGACACTTGCACCCTCCCAAGCCTAAACCAGGAAGAATTTGAAACCCTGAATAGACCAATAACAAGGGCTGACATTGAGACAGCAATTAATAGCCTACCCACCAAAAAAAGCCCAGGTCCAGTTGGGTTCACAGCTGAATTCTACCAGATGTACAAAGAGGAGCTGGTACCACTCCTTCTGAAACTATTCCAAACAATCCAAAAAGAGGGAATTCTCTCCAAATCATTTTATGAGACCAACATCATCCTGATACCAAAACCCAGCAGAGACTCAACAAGAAAAGAAAACTTCAGGCCAATATCCATGATGAACATAGATATAAAAATCTTCAATAAAATACTGGCAAACTGATTGCAACAGCACATCAAAAAGCTTATCCATCACGATCAAGTAGGCTTTGTCTTGGGGATGCAAGGCTGGTTCAACATACGCAAGTCTATAAATGTAATTCACCATATAAACAGAACCAAAGACAAAAACCACATGATTATCTCAATAGAGGCAGAGAAGGCCTTCGACAAAATTCAGCAGCCCTTTATGCTAAAAACTCTCAATAAACTAGGTATCGACGGAATGTATCTCAAAATAATAAAAGCTATTTATGACAAACTCTCAGCCAATATCATACTGAATGGGCAAAAACTGGAAGCATTCCCTTTGAAATCTGGCCCTAGACAAGGATGCCCTCTCTCACCATTCCTATTCAATGTAGTATTGGAAGTTCTAGCCAGAGCAATCAGGCAAGAAAAAGAAATAAAGGGCATTCAATTAGGAAAGGAGGAAGTCATATTGTCTCTATTTGCAGACGACATGATTGTATGTTTAGAAGACCCCAGGGTCTCAACCTAAAATCTCCTGAAACTGATAAGCAACTTCTCAGCCAAGTCTCAGGATACAAAGTCAGTGTACAAAAATCACAAGCATTCCTATATACCAATAATAGACTTAAAGAGAGCCAAATCAACCACGAACTGCCATTCATAATTGCTACAAAGATATTCCTTCTTTTTGGATTGTTTGGAATAGTTTCAGAAGGAGTGATATCAGCTCCTCTTCATATTTCTGGTAGAATTCAACTGTGAACCTATCTGGACCTGGGCTTTTTTTGGTTGGTAGGCTATTAATTGCTGCCTCGACGTCAGACCTTGTTATTGGTCTATTCAGTGTTTCGACTTCTTCCTGGTTTAGGCTTGGGAGGATGCAAGTGTCCAGGAATTTATCCATCTCTTCCAGGTTTGAAAGTCTTTCTCTCTATAGAATGTGCCTTTTAAAATGATATACTTTCACTTTATTACTGATTTTTAGTAATTTCAGTGTGATCTTCTTTGGTGTGATTTATTTATGATTATTCTTCCTGGGATAGGTTGACCTGCTTGGGTCTGTGATATATACGTTAAGAACTGGGAAGGGTCTGAGATTTTACCCTACTTTCCAAGCTAACATGTTAGCTTACTAGAATTTCATGGAGTTCTTAATTATTCACAGTAATAGTAGTTGCTAAAGTATCAACATTTCTCTGATATTCAGTTTCTACAAGGTTATGTGAAGAAGTCCAGGAGACATTTGAACTTCAATTAAGCTTTATTATGGACAAGAACCCTGAGCTTAGGAAATCAGAATCTTTTATAAAGGGCAGTATGCATGTCTTCCTTTTACTCTAAATAGGAAAATAAGGATATCTCTTATCTCACCTTCTCTTCTAAGACTGTAAGCAAACCTACCCCTTTTTCAGAGCTAGACCCTATTTTTGCATTCTAAGGTTATTTGCAGTACAAACATATTTGAAAAGATAATTCAGGGCAAAAATAGAGTGCCTTTGCTTGTAAGATGTCTAGTAACATGAGAGACACATGGAAAACAATTTCCTTCTGGCATATAATTTTCATCAATTTTGGAAAAATTTTAGCCATTGTTTTTAAAGATATATTTTTTAGCTCCCTTCTTCTTCTAGTACTCCAATTACATACATTTTAGCTTGCCTGATACTGTCCTATAGTTCACTTTGGTTTTATTCATTTTCTTCAGTCTTTTTTATTTACTCTATATTTTGGATAGTTCTTGTAGCTATATTTTCCAGTTTATTGATCTTTTCTTCTGCAATGTATAATATGCTATCAGTCCCTTTCAGTGTAATTTCATTTTAGGGATTTTTTAATCTCTAAAGATTCCATTAGTTGTGTATTTTATGTCTTTTATTTATATTCTCATTGTATGCATGCTTTCCTCATCTGGAACATATGATGCATATTTATAGTAATTAGTTTAAGATCTTTGTTAGTTGATTACATTATCTCTGTTACTTTTTGAGTATTTCTATTGTTTTCTCTGATTATTGTTCACATTTTTCTGCATCTTCGCTTGCATTGCAATTTCTTTACCACCTGATGTCCAGCATCTGAAAATTGTTTTTCTATATATTTAGTCTGGTTCTTTAGTTCCTTATGGTAGAAAGACAAGTGAAATTCTTTTTACATCATAATGTCTGGAAGCAGATTTCTTTCATTTCTCCTTAATTTATTAGCTGAACTAATTCTAAAAATGAAACTGTCCTCAATCAACACTTTGGTTATCCTGAGTACAGTTTATGTAG
Organism: Aotus nancymaae; assembly: GCF_030222135.1. Classification (NCBI taxonomy): domain Eukaryota; kingdom Metazoa; phylum Chordata; class Mammalia; order Primates; family Aotidae; genus Aotus; species Aotus nancymaae. The sequence goes on along the minus strand of NW_026988476.1, from coordinate 8,990,845 downwards.
GAAAGGCTTCTTTTCCTTTACTTAACTAGTTTTCAAAACTTTTGTTTCCTAGCACCCAGAGACCAATAGATTTTAAAAGTATTGTTATAAATTCAAAATAATATGGTTGATGTGTTTTAAAATGTTGCAGTTATCATTCTAATGAATGTTCACATTATCTCATCTTTGGTCATTAGTAAGCTCTTCAATTTGGCTCTTGCATCTTTTTGATACAACTTTAATAGCCTTTAAATACTTCCTTGCTTTCTGTTATGACAAGAGTCATGCTTTTCTTGTACTTTTTCTATCCAAGAAAACCTGGAATCATGGATTTCTCCAAGGAAACTGGCTCTTTTTAGTGGAAATTGGTATTTAGAGATCCAATATAGATGCTAGGAGACTCTTGGATTCCTGAAATTATATTTCCATGGGTTGTATCCAATCTAGGACTGCTCATGTGAGTATAATTTGAAGGTAGACAAAACTGCCATCCCTAAATATAATTCTACATATTTATAAAGGAGCAGCAGATACCATCTATCAAGTTCTGGAAAACAGTACTCAGATCAGCGGGCATTATTAAGTAATAAATTGTACAAGTTTGAGTAATTCAGAAATGAATGATTTTTTAGACAAAAGAAATCAGAAAGATACCACCCAGAATAAAGCTGAAATGAAGAGACAACTAAAGTAAAAATCTGGAGGGGCTGGGTGGAGTGGAAGAAACCTAGGTTGAAGGAATGCAGTTGAGAGTACAGATATCTAATAGAGAGGATGGGTGCATTTAAAATAGTGAGTGAAAAGGAGAACTGGAGAGTCTCCAAGGCCCTGGAGTTCTTAGCAGGAGGGAGACATTAACTGCACTGGGGAAGCCTCATTATATTCATCAGGGATGCATAAAAAATAGATTTAGGTGAATGAGGCTGATGACTAGTGACATGAAGCTACATTAATCTGACTCATGTTTCCTCATTATAGATCTGCAGCTGACAGAGAAGGAATACTCTTATTTGATTATCAGGGTGTCCTCTTTTTTGAATAGTGCTGGAATTTTGTCCCTCTGATTTCTAATTTTACACATTGCAGTCCAATCCTCTTATGATTGTATATTCTTTCTTTTGATTGCATATTCTTTCTTTTTCTGTTTATTAAACTTAAACATATATAGAATCATAATTTTGTTACAAGTTTACACTTATGTCACTGTGATTAGGATTTTGGATGCTCTTAAAACTCTTAATCTGAGATTGAGCCTCTTGGCTGGTGTTAGTGTTATAGATGGCATGTCATCATTCTAGTTTGATTCTAATTTACTCCCTGATGGTAACTTAAACTTCAGATTGGAGATAAACACTTCCTGTCCTATTTTCCTCCAAAGTAGATATTTACAGGGGTTCCTTAAAGTTCAGAAACTATTTATGGTGTGCATATTATTTGCAAGCCAGTTTCTTCTGATATATGCCTAAATAGGATCCATTAGTATTAAACATCAACTATCTTTTGTTGATTTGTATTTGATTATAACAGTTCTGTTCATAATTTACTAATTATATTTTAATGTTAATATATCATTTTTGCCACATAAATATACTCCATGGCACAATTGCATTCACTGTATTTTTTCTCCATAATGGAAAGTCAATTGAAAAAAGAAAGTTACTACTGTTAAGAAAACATTTTTTATGGTCATTTTGTATTAGTTTTCTTTTGTGCTCTTATATTGCTTAAGACTTAATCTCCACAAACAGATATTGGTTATAAAGTAAGCTAATTTAGGCTGAAAAGTATGTGAAGAAATGTGCAACAGAACTAATCCTCAAGAGAAATGCAAATCAAAACCACAATGCAATGTCATCTCACCTTAGTTAAAATGGCTTGTATCAAAAAGGCAGTAACAGATGCTGGTAAGGATGTGGCGGAAAGGGAACTCTCATACACTGTTGGTAGAAATGTAAATTAGTACAGCCACTTATATAACAGTATGAAGGTTCTTCAAAAAACTAAAATTAGAATTACCATATTGTTCACAAATTCTACAAAAAAGGAAATCAATATGTCAAATATATACTTGCACTTCCATGCCTATTGCAGCAGTATTCACAATAGCCAAAGTAAGGAATTAATCTGAGTGTCCATCAAGGGATTACCAGATAAAAAGGATGTGGTATATATACAATATGGAATATTATTCAGCCATAACAAAAAGAATGAAATCCTGTCATTTGCAGCAACGTGGATGGAACCAGAGGCAATTATGTTAAGTGAAATAAGCCAAGCACAGAAAGACAAATATTGGATCTTTTCACTCATATGTGTGGACTAAAACAGTGAATCTCATGAAAATAGAGAGTAGATTACCAGAGGGTGAGAAGGTTATGGTGGGATGAAGGAAAAATAAATAATATAAATGTACTTATTGCCACTGAACTGTACATTTAAAAATTATAAAGATGGCAAATTAGGTATTTGTTTTAGCTCAATAAAAATTTTAAATATGATGAAGACGGTACTTCAATTTAGCAAGAAACAGATGTTATACTTAATAAGTATACTGGTACAACTGACTACTCATCTGAAAAATAAAAGTTAAACCCTTATTCTCTATAGAAAAATAAATTTAAGGCCAGGCCTGGTGGCTCATATCTGTAATCCCAGCACTTTTGAGGCTGAGGTGGGTGGATCATGAGGTCAGGAGGTCAAGACCATCCTGGGTAGCATGGTGAAACCCCATCTCTACTAAAAGTACAAAAATTATCCTGGTGTGGTGGCATGCACCTATAGTCCCAGCTACTCGGGAGGCTGAGGCAGGAGAATCGCTTGAACCCGGGAGTTGGAGGTTGCAGTGAGCCAAGATCGTGTCACTGTACTCCAGCCTGGCAACAGAGCGAGACTCTGTCTCAAAAAAAAATAGATTAAAGACTTTTATGTAAAAGACAAGCCATAAAAGGTAGTCCTTAGAGACTACATTCAGAAACTAGGTGCTGGGGAGACCTTAAGAAATTATAAAGTAAAAAAGAAATTTTAAAATGTAAAAATTTAAAACTTTTATATGATAAAAAGTAATATAGTCAAAACTCCTAGGTAAAAATATAGATTTAGAAAATATTTTTAATATTTGTATAGCACTACTATACACCAACAACTGAGCAGAGAATCAAATCAAGAACTTAATCCCTTTTATAACAGCTGCAAAAAATTAAATATCTAGAAATATATTTAACCAAGGAGGTAAAAGATCTGTAACAGAACTACAGAACACTACTGAAAGAAATCATAGACAGTACAAACAAATGGAAACACATCCATATTTATCAATTGGAAAAATCGATATCGTGAAAATGACCATACTGCCCAGAGCAATCTATAGATTCAATATAATTTCTATCAAAATACCAACATTATTTTTTCACAGAATTAGAAAAAATAATCCTAAAATTTATATAAAACCAAAAAAGAGCCTGAATAGCGAAAGCAATCCTAAGCAAAAAGAACAAATCTGGAGGCATCGCATTACTGGACTTCAAATTATGCTATAACACTGTAGTTACCACAACAGCATGGTACATGTATAAAAGTTGATACATAGACCAATGGAACAGAATAGAAAACCCAGAAATAAAACCAAATACTTACAACCAAATGACCTTTGACAAAGCATATGAAAACACAAGTTGGGAAAGTAACAGCCTATTTGATCAATGGTGCTGGGAAAACTGGCTAGCACACATGGAGTAATGAAACTGGATCCTATCTCACTCCTTATACAAAAATCAACTCAAGATAGATCAAAGACTTAAATATAAGACTTGAAACCTTAAAAATTGTAGAAGATAATCTAGGAAATACTCTTCTGTACATTGGCCTAGGCAAAGAATTCATGCCTAAGACTCCAAAAGCAAATGCAACAAAAACAAAAATAAAAAATAAAAATAAATGTAACCTAATTTAAAAGCTTCTGCCCAGCAACAATAATGGTAAAAATAATAATCAGAGGAAACAGACAACCCACAGATTGAGGGAAAGTATTTGCAAGCCATGCTTTCAACAAAGGACTAATATCTAGAATCTGCAAGGAACTCAAATCAGCAAGAAAAACCCAAATAAGTTTATCAAAAACTGGGCAAATGATATGAAAAGACATTTCTCAAAAGAAGATACACAAATGGTGAAAACACATGTGAAAAAAATATTCAACATCACTATTCATCAGGGAAATGCAAATTAAAACCACAATGAGTTGCCATCTTATTCCTGCAAGAATGATCATTACTAAAAAACAATAAATGTTGGTGTGGACATGGTGCAAAAGGAATACTGATAGACTGTTTGTGAGAATGTAAATTAGTAAAATCTCTGTGGTAAACAGTATGGAGGTTTCTTAAGGAACTAAAAGTAGATCTACCATTCAATGTAGCAATTCCATTACTGGGTATCTACCCAAAGGAAAATAAGTCATTATATCAAAAGATATCTGCACACGTATGTTAACTGCAGCATAACTCACAATTGCAAAGATGTGAAACAAACCTAAGTGGCCAGTGATCAATTAGTAGGTAAAGAAAATGTGGTACATACATACTGTGAAATACTATTCAGCCACAAAAAACAAAATAGTTTTTTGGAGCAATGTTGGTGGAGCTGGAGATCGTTATTCTAAGTGAAATAACACAGCAATAGAAAAACCAAATTCCGTATGCATTCACTTATAAGTGGTAGCTAAGCTATGGGTATGCAAAGGCATACACAATGATATAATGAACTATGGAGACTCAGCAAGAGGAGGGTGAGAGGGGATGAGGGATGATGAGAGACTATACATTGGGTACAATGAACACTACTTGGGAGATGGGTGCACTAAAATCTCAGAAGGAAGCACTAAAATCTCGGACTTCACCACTGTATAATTCATCTATGTGACCAAAACACTTGCAGCCCAAAAGCTATTGAAATTTAAAAAGTAAATCCCAAAGGATTACTTTATAAACAAAATGCAACTTACTCCAATCCCATAAAATTAATCTGGCTACCTACACCCTAACTTCCAACTCTTCTTTCCTTGTTCAGACACTGAATTTCAAGGAGTTGTTTTGTCCCACTATATATCATTTTTTAACAGAACCAAATTTAGGTATTTAAAAAAAATATATAAAATATTTAATATGTGATATATCTTTAGAAGGAGGAAATAGTAAGATTATTTTCAAGTTATTTAAAATTTGGAGGCAAAGCTATTCTTTTTTCTTAACAAAGTTAAGTACAAATTAATGTAATCACTTAAGGTAGCCATTTCTGATATCTGTAAATTCATCATTTCTCTTGGTTAAGACCTGAGTCTATGCCTGGTGGACATTAAGTGAAATGAGCCCAGAACAGAAATATAAATAACAGTGTTCTCAGTCATACGTAGGAATCTAAAAAATTTTTGAGCTCACAGAAGCAGAGAACAGAATTGTGTGTACAGACACTAAGAAGGATGGGGGAAGGTAGATTGGGGAGAGGTTAGTTACTGGATACAAAATTACAGCTAGATGGGAAAAATGTGTTCTGTAGAACTCCAAGGTAAATTTGGTTAACTATAATTTATAGTGTATATTCAAAAAGCTAAATGAGAGGATTTTATGTTCTCAATACAAAGAAATAATAAATGTCCCAGGTGATGGATATGCTGATTTCCCTGATTTGATCATCACACATTGTATACGTGTATCAAAATATTCTGCATACCATAAATATGTACAGTTATTACATGTCAAATAAAGTAGTGGGGAAAAAATAAATGAACAAAAAACAAACCAAAAAAAAAAAAAAAAAAAAAAAGAAAAGGGCAACCCAAAATAAATTGGGCAAGGAAATAAACAAGCAAAATCCAGAAAATGAATCTAGGTGCCAGCAAGTATATAAAATGGTGCTGGAACTCCTTTGTAGTTAAGAAATTGCAAATCATAATAAACAATAATATATCACTTCATCCCTATGAGACTAGCAAAATTAAAAAGAATATAGTACCTGTTGCTGGTGCAGATGTGGGAAAAATGTACACTCACACATCGATGGTAGAAATGTGAATTGCCACAGCTTTTTTGGAAATCAGTTTGGCAATATCTATTACAAATAAAACTAAGCAAAACTTCAAATTTGAAAGTTTATCCTCTAGAGATAAAACTTTTGGCCTATTGGGACATATATAAGAATATTTATTGCTGCATTGTTCATAGTGGCAAAAGAAACAGAAGAGAATGAACAAAATGAATACCCAGCATGGAGGAATAGAGGAATATTTTGTGATGTACCCTTACCATGAAATATTATGCAATCCCTAAAAACAATCCAGTTGATTTGGAGGGTTTCTGTGAGATATTGTGAGCAAGAAATGCAAGATGTTTATATTATATAATCTGTTTCTGGTCAAGTAAGCTATTTGTGTGGAGGAAAATGTAGAAGGATATATCCCAAGTTGTTAATTAAGATTACTGTAGAGATGGGTCAGGTAATATGGGTAAGGAGGAGAGAACAAGAAAGAGAAAACAAAAAGGAAAAGAAGAGCAAGCAGGCATGGGCTCCGGATTTGAACAGTGTAAAAGCCTCTCTGAGATATTTTCTTCACCTATAAGGAAGGAAAAATGGAACCCTCTGCAGAGAGTTGTGTACCTGGCATTCAGTAAATTATAATGGCAATTGTCAAAAAAAAGTAAGCCCACCGATTAACATGGTTTTCAAATTTGGAATTCCCCAAGTTGCCTACCCTCATTCTTAGCTACCTGTTATCATTTTACATGACTACACTTGTGTTGTTCAGATATATAGATTTTTCTCTCACTTGACGGTACTTTCCTCTGAGGATGGGAGTCTTATTTTAATCTTAATAATTTACATGCATGGGATGCTTTCTCAGTACCAGGCACTATGGTAAGCATTTACAAAGATTATTTAATTCTTGCAGCAACCCTATGAGGATAGGGATTTCTATGACACTTACTTGATATATATGAACATTTAGGATTAAAGCACTAATGTAATTTGCCAAAAGACACACATCTAGAATTCAATCCTGGACTGTCCTCTCTCAAGTCCATAATGTTATCAGCTATGGCAAATTGATGGGGATATTAAGAAGAAGAATAGCTCTAGTATTTAAAAACTGTTCCGTTAAATGTAGATAGAGGTAAAAGATGAGAGAATGAGAGCTACAGCAAGAGAAAGAGAGAGTGAGAGGGTGAGAGAGAGAGAAAAGCTGATGTGTATAGATATTGAAAGTATCTATACTCACAAAGAATATATTTAGAAAAATATGCTAATTTATAAAAAATGAATGAAGTTACTTCTTTTAAAACATGGCTAATCTGAAAAATTGTCATATAGTCACATCTTGTAAGTATTTAATCATTTATCATCTGTGTACCTTACTGACACAAACATATGTTTCACAAACAGTATAAAGGTATAAAACGTACCATACTTACTGTATGGACAGGAAGATACTAACAGTGATTATTGTTAAATGGGACTAGAGTGTTTTAATTTTTTTTTTTGGCTTATTTTTTCTAAGTAAATATCATGGATATGTATTGAAAGTCATAGGAAGAAAAAAATAATAGAAGATGTTTTTAATTTGAGGAGCCATCAGAATTAAATATAATCCTTGCCTCTGGCAGAGAAACTTAGGACTACCCCTGGGGAAGTCATAGGGCTGGCACTGGGAGATTAGGACACACTGCTTAAGGATATGCCAAAAGTTTCAGCAATGAAGATAGTATTTCAGTGCAATATTTTTAAAAATCAAAATTAATACCAAGAATGCATGATAAAAAATGTTGAAATTTTAAATAAAGATAGGATCAGACAGGTTTGAGGGTAAGGTGAGAAGAGTTGTGCAGCTATGGGGTTGGATCCTGTGTTTATGACTCACATTGACAGCAGCAATTTCCATAAATTGTATTCCTCTATGCCAAGAACATTGCCTGTACAATTAACTCTCCAGGAATAAGTATTTGGCTCTACGAAGTTTACTAATGCGTCAAAAAGAATATTCACTAAGTTTCCAACAGCTCTGTCCTTGAATGAATGAAGGTGTTTCAGAAACTGTGTAATAACAGAATTGACTAGTCATTTTAAAAACGTGTAAGATATTTATCCTCAAACTTCTTTTTTCTTTTTTTTTTTTTTTTTTTTTTTTTTTTTTGAGACGGAGTTTCGCTCTTGATACCCAGGCTGGAGCGCAATGGCGCGATCTCGGCTCACCGCAATCTCCGCCTCCTGGGTTCAGGCAATTCTCCTGCCTCAGCCTCCTGAGTAGCTGGGATTACAGGCACGCGCCACCGTGCCCAGCTAATTTTTTTTTGTATTAGTAGAGACGGGGTTTCACCATGTTGACCAGGATGGTCTCGATCTCTTGACCTCGTGATCCACCCGCCTCGGCCTCCCAAAGTGCTGGGATTACATCAAACTTCTTTTTTCTATGAGCAACTCCTGTATAATAGTTCTGTGCATCATAATTATTTTATTTTAATTTTTTTATTGCATTTTAGGTTTTGGGGTACATGTGAAGAACATGCAAGATTGTTGCATAGGTGCATACGTGGCAGTGTGATTTGCTGCCTTCCTCCCCTTCACCTATATGTGGCATTTCTCCCCATGCTATCTCTCCCCAACTCCCCACCCCCCGCTGTCCCTCCCCTATTTCCCCCCAACAGACCCCAGTGTTTAGTGCTCCCCTCCCTGTGTCCATGTGTTCTCATTGTTCAACATTCGCCTATGAGTGAGAACATGCGGTGTTTGATTGTGAAAGTATAGAACAAAAGGAATTTAAAAATATTGACAAGTGTTTTGAAAGGGATAGGTATGACTGAGCAGTGTATATGTTGAAGTGGTCTTAATCAGTGAGTCAATTTTTAGCCTGTCTTTTTGGTGCTTTTAGATGGAGAGGACAAAATAGACCCTTATCCCTGTGTTTCTCAGGTAAACATATTTAAAAGCTTTTGAGTAGCAGATATTTCTAATTTTTACAGAGAAATCGATATGGTGCTCCTTTCACTTCTTTCTAATCTAAAGAAAAGAACCTTGAATCAACCACATTCTCATTTAGAAGGAAGAAAGGTAAAGGAAGGAAAAAAACTCATGACAGAGAGGAGAATTAATATTTTAAGGATAGTTTTTAGATTCATTTTTTGGGATCGGAACTGTATGACATTTTTCTCCAGCTACATCAGCGTGGAGTTGTGTATATTACTGAAAAGGTATAGGTTATTTTGGGATATAGGAAAAGGTATAGGTTAGTCATTTTCTTTTCTTCTTTAAATTTTCTTTTCTTTTTTCTCTTTTGCCTCAAAAAGAGCCTTTCAAAATGTCTTCCTTTTCACTCCCTAGTAGATAATTCGTGAGTAATTTATTCAGAGGTATGTCTCTTCTTTGAGCAGAACCCACACCAAAAATAATGTGTCTTGGGCTATGTTTACATAATATTAGGATAAGAAAAAAGTGAAAAATACCTCAACTACCCTCAAGCCAAATGACAACAGGGAATTCTTGATTAGAAAGTTGCTGAAATCCCTTTCCTATAATAAAATAAAAATCTGGATTTATTTTAGTAATATTTTTCACCATTTACTATTCCCACGATAATCTAATCAGCAATGTCAGACTGCCAGTTTAGTAATTCAAAGGTTATTTCCATTAATTAGTTTTACATGCGGATGGCTTGACTCTCTCGCTGCCATATGAAAACTAACAGAGATGAATATGTTGTGCTTAACAAAATAAATATCTCTGCTGAGTTTGAAAAATGGAGTCAATTTGTCTTCTCTTTTTCAGTGGCAGATGCAAGATGACAGCTGAGTGATCAGTCCATTGAAGAGAAAAATGTATACCAATACTACCAACCACTGCCATTGAACACACATACATAATTTGATAGGCTGACATACTTCTGTAGGCAAGTGATATAAAAGCTACTAAACTTATGGTAATCTCCGTTTATGGTGAGAAACTTTGAGACCCTGATCATTCACTTATCTAAGCACTGGAGGTATTTACAAATTACTTCTTGGGGAAAGTTTTGGTCTTGCCATTGGTCACTTTCTCTCTTACCTTCTATTCTGTACGTTTCCTTGGTGGCGTCCTCAACTTTCCTCAGGTCAGGTGACTGTTACAGCCACAGAAAATGCCATAACATCCAGGTTCCCTCAGCTACTGTGAACGCATGTGCTCTCCTGCTCAACTTTCACTTACCCAACACAAATTTATTGCAAGTCTACTGTCTTGATCAATTCAGGCTGTTATGATAGAATACTGAGTGAGTGACTTAAAAACAATAGACATTTATTTCTTGCTGTTCTGGAGGCTAGTAAATCCTAGATCAAGGTGACTGTCTATGAGGTATCTGGTGAGGCCCTGCTTCATGGTTCCAGACATTTGTCTTCTCATTGTGTTCTCACATGGCTGAGAGAGAAATCATCCCTCTTGTGTTTTTCCAATAAGCCCAAATATGAGAACTCTACCATCATGACTTAATTACCTCCCAAAGACCATACCTCCTACTATCACATTGAGGGTTAGGATTTCAACATGTAGTTTTTAGAGAACACACAAACATTCAGTTCCTAACACCTACATGTGCCAAGATCTATGTTGGGGACTAAGGCTACATGGGTGAACGAGTGACTGTCTAAATCTTCTTTGAAATAAAACTTGTAGAGAATTTATGGGAAGGTATACAGGCTGTGTGCTCTTCCACATTAGTAGCTCCAAATCTTTTTTTACAAAACTTTAAGTCACAGGTCTCTGAGAATTGGATAAATCTAAATAAGCATTGTTCCCTGAAAAATTCAGATCTGCACAAACATAATTGAATTTTGTGTTCAATTTTTATGTATGTTTTTTCCTGCAGAGGGATGGATGACTGTGGACTCGAGGTAAAGAAATTTTGTTATAGCTGTTCTCATTTCCATTCACTTAGCAAACCACTTGGCCCTTAGGGCTTTCTTTCCTTCCAATGAAATTGTTTGTAACTGAACTGCTGTATGGCGTTTTGCTAGTTATGAGATATTACAGTTTTGATGGACATTGACAATCCACCTGGGAAACTGATGCTATATTTATTCAAAGGATATTTTTGAATAATTTGCTCATTGTAGTTAAACTTGTTTTATGAGGAGCACAAGATATATTTTTCTTCAGAACTAGTCAGAAGAAAATTTGCCTTTTGGTACAACTGGATTGCTTTTATTTTTAAATTATGGACATGGTAAAATTCTTTGTTTTCTTTTTTGGCTTGTTTTCTGGAAAGCACAGAGACAAGTTTGTGATGTGTTTCTATCAGTTGTTTTGTTTTTATTTTTATCTCCCAACTTTATACTTCACAGTATTAAAATACAATTTAAATAAAAGTGTGTTGACTTTGAAAGATGTCTGTGATAAAACGTTAAGTGAAAAATGAGTTACAGACTAATACATAGAGTAGGATACCATTTTTTGGGAAAAAATACCCTCCCATATATTTTATTATGAGGATAGAGAGAAATTATAAAAATTGAGAGAAATTATAAACATTACCAAGGAAGAAGGGTTAGAACTGAAGGAAGATATAGAGTAGCTTGGTATGGTGAGAATATCATTGGATTTGAACTTGGAAGACCTGAACCTCCTTCCACCTCCTTTTAACTAGCTATGTAACCTTGGACCATTCTGAGCTCAGTTATTTCTTTGATAAAATAAAAATATTAGTGCTTAAATGAAACAATGGGGACGACTTATGTGTAACTGCCTTGTCAACAGAAATGCACTCTGCTGATGCACAGAGCAGAAAGCCACGTGAAGAGGGAACAGAGATGAGGGGTGATACCACAGCACCAGGAGCTCCAGAAGCTGCCAGGAGCTGGCAAGGCAAGCTAAGTTTCCCCTTAGAGCCTTCGGAGCTCCTTTGGAGGGAGAGTAGCCCTGGAACTCCTTGATTGTAGACATTTGCCTTCTACAACTGTGAGAGGATAAGTTCCCGTTGTTTTAGGCCACTCATTTGTGATAATTTGTATGGCAGTCCCAGGTCATGAGTACAGATTTTGGTAAGAAAGGCTTTAGGAGAGACAGCAGGCAGTGTAAACTGTATCCACAAGGCAGGCTGCCCTGGGGTCTGACGCCTTAGTTCTCTTAGTTCTGTTTTTGAATTCAGAGTTTTCTGATTGCCATGAGGGCGAGAGCTCGAACTCTTGTGTTGTGTCCCACTTGGAGACACAAGTCCCCACCTGGGGGTGAGCACAGGATGAAATGAAGAGGGGTAGTCAGAGGTATGTTTGGGGGGTTCATCTGTAAGTCAGAACTACTTGAGATGTGGAGGAATTTAAGGAAACAGGCATAAAAACTATCCAGTTGTGGTGAAGTTTGGTCCTTGCTTAATTGTACAACTAAAAACTAACTAAAAATTGCCATTGGGAATATCATTTGCCTCAAAGAATTAGTATAATAAAGTCCTTAAAAACTGTCCTATAATCATGTTTGCGGTATTGATTTACTTAGTAAATTATTTTGTAGAGAGAATAGAAACTGTGGTCCCAACCTGGTTAATTTATGGTAGTCTAATTTAGTTGCTTCTAAATTATTGACACCTTATTGTACACAATGCAGATTATATATTTGCTTTTATGCTTGCACTCAACTTTATTGTAGGTCATATAAATAGAATAAATTAAGAGAAAATATCTTGGGACAAATAATTATATGCTTAGATACAGTGGTGGTTTGTGACTAGCCTAAAGAGTCATTTTTTGCTGATCTGAAAGTTTAAAATTCATTTGTATTGTTTGTGGAAGTTTAAAAAATGTTATTTTATTTTTATATGTGTTCTGTGTTGTCAGTGATTACATTCTTTTAAAAAGCAGACATCCTACATGAATAAAAGTAATCAGAACATTCCTGGAAAACTGAAGCCCTCCTTCTTTCTATTTCACTGTAGCATTCTGTGAACAGCTATAAACATTTAGAGCTATTTCTAAAATTCAGATAGTCCTTTGGTTTTATTCGAGGCATCAAGTATAGAAGGATTTCTAGTACTCTTTCCCATGTTTATATAGAAGCTTTAATATCTCTTTGCAAAGGGAAGAGTCTAAATGTGTTCATAAAGGTTTTATTATTGTGATCTTTAAAATACATTATGACAATTCCTCTTTGTTTCCTGTAGTAACGTAGCTTGTTTTCTTTTTTTATTTTATGGCCCTGGGTATTCCATTTTTTTTTTTTTTGACACATGGCAACTTTTTTAGTTTGGTCCTACTGGTAATGTTGCTAAATTTAAAGCTGAGTTGTGTGAGTTAAAATTATTGTTGATAGAGTGAGTAGTAGATTACACACACACACACACACACACACACACACACACACGCACAGATTGAGGCTCTTTTTTGATGGTTTAAAGTCTTCAGATTTTTAAAAAACTGAATCAGGTAATGTAGTCTCTATTGTGAGGGCTGCTCATTAGCTGCTCTGTTCACTTTATTGATTCTATTTATTTACTTGATAAGACACAGAAGATAACATGCAGTACTACTCATTGAATGTGCTTTATAAACCTTGAGCTCAGCTGTAGCATGTGGCTCAAGGTTCATTAATCAATCTGGAAAATACTGGTTAAAGCTCAGACTTCTCACATTTTAGAATCAACAACCCAAGATGAGGCCTAGGTATGCTAAGAAGGCCTATTGTTGGTGAGAGATCGTGAGACAAATGCCTTGTATCATTTCAAATCAGGTTCTCCCTAGAGAACCAGGGAATTTTATAGATTAAAGACTAGAATTCTCTGGAAATGAGTTAGAAAATTTTATTTCTACAAGTCGTTGGAACAAGATTTTAAACAGCTGTGCAAAAAAGTTGTGCACACTGTTAAATCTACATTATAAATGTATTATAAAGCAATGAAACATTTGAAAGGTCTTATAAAGCGATGAAACATTTGAATGCCTAAAGAAAATTTCTTTTTGCAGAGAGGCCTATAGACTCAGTTGGCTTTACTAAGAAACTCCATGGAGACAGATTGTAGGAAAATTGGAGGTAAGGGAGTGACTCCTGCTGGATACTTCTAACTTGGATGGATGGTTGGCAGCTGTCTCTGACTCTGCCAGGTGCTGGGGTTGTGCAGGGTGGCTGTGGGATCAGAGCTAAGAGAGTGCTCCAGGTTGCACTGAGATTGATTGCCTGGACTAAGTAGCTTAATAGCCATGTTTACATTCCAGACAGGTCAGGGACTCCTTTGATCGAGTTCATCATCTGTGAGACTGCTCATTCTGCTTCTCCAATTTACAATGGTTCATATGAGTGGCTCTCAACATATGACTGCTGAATCAGCAGCAAGATCATATTTTGGGAATTTGATAAAAATGCAAATTATTGGGCCCTAACTTCTGATCTACTGAATCAGAAACACTCTGAGTTGAACCCAGAAATTTGTGTTTTAACAAGCTCTCGTGGTGATTCTGATCCATGTTAGTGTTTGGAAATCCTGGATTTATATTATTCTGTCTCTCAATTTACTTTCAAGCCTGGATAAGTCTTTTGTTTTTCTTCAAAGTCTCCCAGATACGTTATATAGCATCTAGCAAATACCTAGCACACGAGAAGTGCTTGATAGTTTTTCTATGAATATTAAACACTTCTGTACAGTTTCTGAGGGAAAGGACAGTGTCTTGGTTCTACTCTTTGACAACCCCTGCCCCAGCCATGGTGCCTCTGATTGCCTCTGTTCACCACTAGAAGTGCTCCTGTACTTTGTATCACACAGAATTACAGGTGTTCCACAATAGCAACAAAACATAGAAACTACTCTCAGAGAGCTGCTAGTAGATTCTGGTGGCCACATAAAGGCAATTACATGGTGGCGTTCAGGTCATATGTTTGTTTGTTTTTGAGACAGAGTTTTGCTCTTATTACCCAGGCTGGAGTACAATGGCAGGATCATGGCTCACTGCAACCTCCACCTCCTGGGTTCAAGTGATTCCTCTGAATCAGCCTCCCAGGTAGCTGGGATTACAGGCATGAACCATCATGCCTGGCTTATTTTTTTATTTTTATTTTTAAGTAGAAACAGGGTTTCACCATGTTGGTCAGGCTGGTCTTGAATTCCTGACCTCAGGCTATCTACCCACCTCAGCCTCCCAAAGTGCTGGGATTACAAGCATAAGCCACCACACCCGGTCAAGGTTATATGTATATGATGAGAATTCTTTCTTAATAATTTACCTAATATTAATATTTTAACCAAATTCTAATGAGACAGCATGTTTTATATATTTATTGGTAATTTGCCTTTCTCTTATGTGAATTTCCTATTTCTATTATGATTCTTTTATCTCTTTTAACCTATTTCTTGGAGTTCTGTATTCTGATGTTTAATCTTTAGTTTTATGTGTTACAGATATTTTCTACCAAACAGTAGTTTGTCTTTTAACTGTATTAGATCTTTTATTGTATGTTGAAAATTAGGTGGTATTTTTGTGTCTTATCTAAGAAATAATTCTCTACTCTAAGTCCCAAAGAATTGTTTTAAGTTTGGCTTCTCAGATTTAGTAATTTGAAAAGTCAAAATTATGTAATTGTATCATGAAGAAGGAATCTAATTGTACTTTTTCTTTCTAAAGAACTGGCCACTTCATTACTATTTATTGAATAGTCTTTCCCCCATTGATTTGAACGATAGTATCAATTGCAATTATTTGATATTCTTGTTCTCATAAATATGCATGTTTATTTCTAATCACATGTTCCAAATTTTGGTTCAGCAAATGCAGTGACAGTGAAGGTACAATTAAGCTGATGAAAGAAGGGCAGGGGGTGTGTAGAGAAAAGGATTCTAATAGAATCAAATCCTTAACCTAAAGGTAAGGCACTGAAACCATTCAGGTCTTTTGGTTTGAGTAAGAGGGAGGGCAGTATATTTGTAGTTTGAGGGGCCGTGGGATAAGTTAATTATAATTACTTCAGATAAAGCAGGGTACAATGGGATTGTAAAAGACTAAGGGTTGAAATTCCAACTCTACCAGGTATTTGGACATGTTACTTAATTTATCTGAACCACCTATAAAATGAAAACATTAATATTTGGGTCAGACTCTATGTATTTGCCAATATTTGACTCTTTTGACCCACAAAGATGTGAATTTTACATGTTTCAAGTTAATATCTACCTCAAAGATTTGTTATGAGGATTTAAGAAGTCAATATGTAGAATGCTTGGTGCATAGTTAGCACTCAATAAATATTAGACATATAATATTCAATAGATATTTTTGAATAAAATCATCAAAAAGGCAATCATCTTATCTATACAAATATAAGGCCAGTCCTTGGTTATCTCTCCCTAACAGCTACTTCCACACTAAGAAATTTTTTTCCATCCTGATTACTGAATTATTTTTCAGTGTATTCATAGTTGAGGAGGGGTCTGAGAAGTTTTTCTTTGACCCTATGTTTACTACTTTTATGAGCATAAAAATATTAACATTTCACATGCATATTTTCATTATTTAAAGTATTCATAATTTATTGTTGGTGCTAGGCCTGAAATGGATTTTGAATTGCAATAACACTTACTCCTGTTGTGCTTTGGTTTAGGTAGGGAGAAAAACAACTTAAGGCAGATGGCCTCTGGTATATTAAAAAACATTATTCATGTTTTAGTTTCAGCTCTCTCGCATATTACAAAGCCTAAGAAATGACTATAGAATGGCCTTAACCCTTCAATAACAGTTATGTTTCCACTTCGGAGCATCTCTGATAGGCAGAGGACTACAAAATCTATTTAAATGGCATACACTCCACACATTGAAATTTGGTCCCCAAATACCAGCAAATAATGAAAAATAGTTTTCAAGAAAGAAGCAAGCAGTGATCATGTTATATAGGAAACAGTGTCAAAATTTATGACTATTTGCATGACTAGAAAAAAGGCAAAAAGAATAGACACATTACAGGTTTTTGTTCTCTAAGAAAATCGTTGTTGTGGCATTATTACCCTTGGGTGTCAGCATTGACCAGGAGTGCTAAAAATCTTGTTTTCATCTTGAATCTTTATCTTGAAGTCACAGCTGTCTTAAGATTTTTTCACAGCTCAAAGACAACGTCCAGTTTTGGGTCAAAAGATCACATAACTTCTTAAAATTGCCAGCCAAATCCATCTGGAGAGCCTCATGCCTACCTTTTGCTTGGCCAGTGGTTCATTAATATGGTTCTGTCTTTTCATTTCTTCCCTTTCTCTGCCAGCATAAAAATGTTGCTAGAGAAGGAAGATATGTACTGTGTCTCATGCCGGTCTCTCTTCTGATTCAGCTTTGTTCCCTGGGTGCAAGTTGTAAAAATGTCTCAGTGATTTGGAAGCATAACATCTTGGATCTCATGCTCTTTTTTTGAAAAATTTGTTTTACTTCTAACTGGAAGAATGTAGGTAGGGCAGATGGTGATGAAAAGAGCAAAACACCAGGTAACTTCCATGATTCTTCTTTATTTCACCGGTAAAACAAGGAGGTTTGTGTTATATTATGAATATATGGATAAATATTTCATGAAGTTCTTTCTGGCTCCAATAGCTCATATTACAACCGAACTCCACTTTATCTTAAAGGAAAGAGAAAAGAAGCTCTTCTCAGAGTTTTCTTTCGATTAATGTGAAGACATCACTGTTTCTTTTAGTAGCTGAGGATACTCTCACCATAAAAATGTTTACAACTTGACTCTAATCAAGAAACACGGAGTAGAAAGGTCACTAGATTCCTTTTGTATCCTCAGTACCTGACACTTTAAAAAAAATGCCTGTTACATTTTTGCTGAATTAGTTGGAGGGAAGTCAGAAAAGTCTATACCTGGAGTTCTGTACCTGGAGACACCTCCCATGGCTTTAGCCAGGTCAACATTAGGAAATGACCTAACACTTTAGAATAGATTACATGGTGGTTTATATGTTATAATATATACAACTTACTTCATATGCCTTTGAAAGTCCTATCGTGTTTTTAGCAGCATTATTTTCCCACAGTGACATCTCAATTGAATCCTGCTCTGAATTGATTGTGACTTTGGATTAATTACACCAGCTCCTCTGTCCACGTGTATTTATGCCATAGCTATCCCTTGTGCATCTAAGTGCACAAGGGCTACTCTTCCCTGTGAGTCTGTGGCCACTGATTCTTAGCAGTCATGATCTAGTAGTTTATACTTCCTGGATTTGATTCCAGCTCTTTGGGTGCATTCTTAACCTCTTTGTGCTTCAGCGTCTTCATCTTTAAGTTAGGAATAATGATGAAGATTGAATGATAATACATGTAAAATGCTTAGATAAGTGTGCAATGAATATTAGCTATTAATAGCAATAAGCATCCAAATATTAGCTGTTATCATTTACTAATACTGTTAATACTACCACCTAGTCATTAGTAGAGATATGCTAGTTAATTGTATAAGTGTAAAATGAGTCAAGTGTTGAGAAGATATTTGCTACTTTATGATCATCAAAAACTCTGCAAACAATTCTCCTACTAAAAAAAAAAAAATCTTTCTTCTCACATGATGTTAATTCAATTTATGGCAATGCTTTCCCTTGAGCAAAGCATTGCCATTTTGCTGTGGTCCTCTTTTGAAATGAAAATATTCACTGAGGGCAGCATATTAAGCCCTTCAGATATCATTATAAATAATATCTAAATCTCTTTTCTGTATGACAGGTGACAGAGGGAGAACCTTACATCTATAAAGAGAAAGCTGTTTGGTCCTGAAAGAGAAAGGGAAAGTGGAGGTGAGTAGGGAGGCTAAGGGAAAACAGGAGTCATGAAAAACATGTGCCCTGTATTTCAGAGTTCTGTCTAGCAGAAGAGTGAACAGTACTGTCTACTTGTGAAAATTTTGGTAGGAGATAATTTCTGGAACCCGCAGTTATAGCCTGGGGGTTTAGAATTTTATATCTAAAATGAAATCTTCATTTATAACATCATTATATTTTTAAAAACAGAAATTCTGCAAGCCATCTTTCTTTGGATATTTTGGTGATATCTTCAGTCTTCTGTCACTTCTTTTGTATATTTAATAGAGATACAATGGGGCTTGCTTAGTATGGATCTGATAGTGAAATAAGTTTTGAAAGATCAAAAAGATGCGGACCAAAATATCACCCAAGGGGCTCTGTATGCAGAGCATGAGATTATAGGATCCTGCAGAGTTAGACAACCCTTGAGAATGATTAATTCTAGCCATAGGAATTACAGAAATATGGATATCAGGAAAGAACAAGGATAAAAAATATTTAAGAACGTGAGATTAGAATGGAAAGTCTTTATATAAAAAATTGAATTAAAATCTGATTAACCAAAGTCAATGCATTCTGGAGTTAACATAATATAATGCATGCATATGAGCAATTCAAAAGCTAACCTTTAGTGGAAAGGATGGATACCAGTCTCTCTCCTCTCTAGCATCACCTTTACATTCCAGAAAACAAATTCTGTTTCTTAGATTGAAGCCGTCATGTTTCCCCTTGCACAATTCTATTTCTTTTATGACGCCTTTCTTCTGACTTCTAAAAATGAATGTTCTTTTTGCTTTTGGCTCTCCAAAATCTCTTTTAATCTGGACCATGCCAAGTACAGTCTCTTTATTTATCTGTGCTTGTCATTCTTGTGTGTGGTTTATCTCCCCATCAAGAAGATAAAATCTTAGAGAGGAAAACTTGTATCTTTGTATTCTACTGTGTTCATCTCTGTGATGTGGGCATCATAGATGCTCAGGAAATATTTGTGGTTAAGCAAATCATCCAGTTTTTATAGTGAAGGAAATTTAAGAACCCAACTTAAAGAAATTTATCTCTCTGGCATATTGGTAATTGAAAATAAGGAATAATAATAATTGGTGATTGAAAATAAGGAATGTCACTGTATTGACCGAACAATTGCTAATATTTACCAAAGTTGAACTATCTTAGTCTAAAAATTGTATTTTAAAGCAAAGCCAAAAAGACAGCATTTGAACACATTGGATCATGCATCATAATTATACTTGTATTCTTTATTCTATTTTCTTTCAACTAAAAAAAATTCTGTCAAAGTGCTAGGATTTTCAGTATATAATAATGAGTTCATTCACCAATATATATGGCTATTTACTTTTTTAAAGGATCATTTTTATAAGATTTATTTTTTAAAATCCTCAGAACACTAAGATAGTGTTTTAGATGTAAAACATAGTTATTCTTATTTCTCTTAAACTCCTATTGCTTTAACAAAATCTGGTGGTGGTACCTAATTATCTGGTAATTGTAAGTTAGTGCTTAATTTCTACGTAAGTGTTCTTGAATCTGAGGGTAGATTTTAAACAATTAATGTAAGTGCCAGGCAAGCCATTGGAGTTGGGAGACAGCCCCTGACAGGACCAGAACTGAAATGTGATCAGTGTCTGGGCCACTCTGCGTGGACTTTGGCTGCTCATGGAGCCTGCTCAGTGGGGGTAGGTCTCTTGCCCAGCTAGTCAGGGTGAAGATGGGCTGCTGAACTACCTACTCATGCTGTGGCTAGAAACTTTGTTGTGGCAATTTGTCTCATTTTTAAGTGAAATTTAATGAAATTCAAGAGTATCTGAGGTCCTCTGTGAGAAACATTTACCCCACGTGGGTGGGCTTAACATTCTGACCTGGAATAGAGGGGAGAACATGACGCTCACCATCTCCCCAGGAGCCAGGCTAGGAGAGAAAGTTTAGCCCTGGAGATGTCATTGGCCCGTGGGGTGGGGGCAGTGTGGGCACTTTCTCCCCAGACTGCCATTTTGCCTTTTCCCAAAGACCTATATAAGATAAGATTTGGGGGTAGCAAAACTTCTAGAGTAAAGATTTAGTAGGAGAGGGACAAAAAATACATGAGTTTACAGTGGTGGGATTTTAATTTTTTCCTCTACTTTTGATGGAAATTTTGCATTGAACTATTTAGAATAGATTATATGGTGGTTTATATGTTACAATATATACAACTTACTTCATATGCCTTTGAAAGTCCTATCATGTTTTTAGCAGCATTATTTTCCCACAGTGACATCGCAATTGAATCCTGCTCTGAATTGATTGTGACTTTGGATTAATCACACCAGCTCCTCTGTCCATGTGTATTTATGCCATAGCTATCCCTTGCACTATGAAAGCATCTATTATAACCTTTCAGAACTCCCAGATCATGTAGAGAAAAGACTTTTTTTTCCTATAGTTACTCAGTCAGCCTCTAGCACTTTTTAACCTCCTGGAAATATGGTACTTCACTCCACTCTGTCATCTCTTTTACAGTCTCTTGGAATAGACACCCACACATCTTTGAGCATGCTTTGCTTCCACTTCTAAACACAGCAGAGCAATGATCCCTTGTACATTTTTCAAGGCTATTGATTTATATCTGATATTTAGCATTTTTGTATTGATTGATGTTCAAATTTTCTATACATAATTCAAAAGAGTAATTTAAATAGAAATATGCTGTTTGAAACTCTGTATATAAAG
The DNA here is from genome assembly GCF_030222135.1 of Aotus nancymaae. Lineage (NCBI taxonomy): Eukaryota > Metazoa > Chordata > Mammalia > Primates > Aotidae > Aotus > Aotus nancymaae. Next base: position 8,969,373 of record NW_026988476.1, on the reverse strand, counting down.
TTTAATTTTTTAGAAAATTCTCATGTATTTTTATTCCATGCTGACAGCTTAAGAAACAAAAAAATTATGACAAATAAGGTAAGGTGCAGAAAATTACTTAAAATCTTTCAGAAAAGTGGTATATTAGAGAAAGCCAGAAGCACCCCATGAAGCTTTACCTATAAATGTTGCTGTCTGTAGAAATTGCCTATTTGATGCATTTAAGAGGCCAGAATCATTAAAATAGTCATCTAAAATGTGAAAAAAATTAGTCTGAGTCTAAAACATTATAGACTATTCAATAAACATTCATTGAGTATCTACTTAGCATTGCATTAGGAACCAGGGATATTTAAAGAATAATCATACATGGCCTCTGCCCTCAATAGTTCACAGTCTAGCTAGGGACATCAACAGAACAAAATTAACCACTCTGGTGTAACAGAACAGAAATTCTAAAGAGACTTTCTTATAAAGCCCTGGGAATACTTTATATTGAGAATCTTCTTTACAAAGTCAAGATATTTATCATAAGCAGAGGTCAGCCACACAATGATTTAGAGCTGGATTAAATAAGAAATCACAGCATTTGGATTTTTCTCTTGTTCTTTGCTCTGGGGCTACAGAGAATTGAATTCCCAGACAATCCATTGAGATGGAATTTATTCCTTTCTGTATCAAACTGGTAGGCAAAGGCTATTCTCCATTGTAGGTAAAGTCCTGCAGCCTATAAGTAAGGTGAAGTTCAAATGTTACTGAGTATCTTGTATTTTATCTGGCAACTCTATTCCTGGGGAACTCAACAGATGATGATAGATGCTGTGGAAGAAAATGAAGCAGAGAAGGAAGATATGGAGTACTGGGAAGGTATGAGGAAAGAATTGCCATTTAAAACTGCGTGGACAAGGAAAGCCTCACTGAGGCAATATTGGAGCAAAGACCCATGGAAGGTGAGGAAGTAAACCATGTGGATATGGGGGAAGAGCATTCCAGGCAGAGACAAAAGCAAGTACAAAGGATGCTGATGCAGGAGTCTGTCTGCTACTTTTAAATAATAGCAACAAGGCTAGCTAAGCTGCAATGAAATGAGCCAAAGGGAGAACAATAACATAAGAAGTCAGAGAAGTAACAAGAGCCAGATGGTAGAGAGCCTTGTAGCCATTATAAAGACCTTGATTTTAACTCTGAGATGGGAAGCCATAGGTGGGCTTTGACAAGAGTAGTGACATCATTTAAGTGTACCTCTTAAAACCATCACTTTGGTGGTTGTGTTAAGAATAGATGAAGGGAAAAAAAGCGAAAACTGGGAGACTATTTAAAGCTATTGCAGTAGTGGTGGTGGTTTGGCAAGATGGTAACAGGAGATGGTGGTGAAAAGTAGTTACATGTCACATATTTATAGGTATGTAGATCTTTAGGTATCGAGAGGGAAAGAGAGCAAGAGAGAAATTTAATTTGTAGAATCAACAGGGTTTGTTGATAGATTGGACGTAGAGCATGAGGAATAAAGGATGACTGAGATTTATACTGAGGAAGTGAAAGGATATAGTTGCATTTACTGAAATGAAAACTTTCGGAAACAGACATTTGGGCAAGCCTGGAGTTTGCCTTTGGAAAGGCTAAGATTGAGATACTGTTAGACACTCATTGGAGATGTTGAGGTGGAGTAGGGCATATGACTGTGAGGTTCAGGTGAGAGGTCTGGCTGGAGATATAAATTTGGGGTCATTGCTTCTGTGGATGGTATTTGAAGCTATGAACTTGAATGAGATCATTAAGAGAGTGAGTGTAGGTAGAAAAAAGGAGAAGTCTAAAGCATCTGATTGTTCAGTAGTTAGGAAGATTTGGAAGAAATAGCAAAAGAGATTGAGAAAAAGTGTCATGTAATGGGAAAGCCAGGCACATGAATCCTGGAGGCACGTGAAAAAAATGCTGCTCAGAAGTATCAAACTCTTCTGATAGTTCAGATAAGATGAGTACTGAAAATGGATGATTGGATCTAGCAACATGGAGGTCACAGGTGAACAGGCAGTGAAAACAAAAGCATAAAAAGTATGATTTGGAGAGAGTTCAAGAGAGAATAAGAGGAGAGAAATTGAAAATAGCAAGTATAGACAACTTTTTTGAGGGACTTTTCTGTAAAGGATAGAAGAGCAATGGAATGGTAGAGGAAAAGTGATATAAGAGATGGAGGAAGGAAGATGGAGTGTCTGTTTAAGATAAAGATATGATGGCCTGTTTGTCTACAGATGGAAATGACATAGTGGAAAGAATTGATGGAGTGGGTAGGAGGGAAGACATCAAGTACACAAGCGCAGGGTTGGCTTTGATAGGCATACAGACAGTTTGTCCTTAAAGGGAACAGAAGGAAAAACAGGGCTAGAAGTAGTAGTTGGGTAGATGTGGTAGAACAAGTCCTCCTCTAATCACTCCCGTTTTCTCAGTAGGAACCAAGGCTATCTGATGAAGGAGAGGAACTGTTGGGAGTTTGAGAAGAAGGGAAAAAGCAAATAGTCATTTAGAAGGGTTAAGAGAGTTAATATGGTTAGGCTCTGTGGCCCACCCAAATCTCATGTTGAATTGTAATTCCCAGTGTTGGAGGTGTGGCCTGGTGGGAGGTGACTGGATCATGGGGTTGGTTTCTAACAGTTTAGCACCATCCCTCTAGTGCTGTCTCCTGATAGAGTTCTCACGGGATTTGGTTGAAGCACCCGCTGCTCGCTCTCTTCCTACTGCTCCTAGCATGTAAGACGTGCTGGCTTCCTTTTTGCCTTCTTTCATGATTGTAAGTTTTCTGAAGCCTCCCAGCCATGCCTCCTGTACAGCCTGCCAAACTGTGAGTCAATTAAACCTTTTCTTTTTTTTTTTTTTTTTAAAATAAATTATCAAGTCTCAGGTAGTTCTTTATAGCTTTGTGAGAATAAACTAACAGAGACTGAATATTCTGATAAAATACAGTAGGTTTCCTGGGTGAAACTGAACTCATTTGAGGTTATCAATTATGAATTTAAAATGAGACCAACATTTCAAACATTTAATGCAGTTTATCTTTATATACATTTAATTCCTTAGGTATAGGTGAGAAGTAGATGGAATATTAGCTCTAAGCAGGATTGGAGTTTGCCAAACAGGTACAACAAAGCAAGATAAGACCAGGAGAGCTGAAAGTGGATACACCAGAGTGATTATAGGGCTGGGCCTTGAAATCTAAGCTGGATATGTTGGGAAGTGAGAATGTGAAGGGAGGAAGGGACATGGAAGACCAATGGATGGTTGGTTCTGGAGGGGTCTTGGCTAACGAATTACTTTGCTGGCATTGGCACAGAAATAAGCACCATGGCACACAGAATTGTAAGCTGGCATAACTGTAAGCTGGCATAATTGTAAGCTGGCATAGACTGTGATTGATCTCAACAAGCTCAAATATATTAGGACTTGTAGAACCATGGAAAATTGGATAAATATCCTTCATCTAAACAGAGTTAATATAACCCAAATTCACAAATCCTCCCTGTCTGGTGTTACTGGACATAAGACATTGTGCTAGGCTCTGTGGTGAGTATTACGCTATAAGGAAATCTGTGTTCCTACTCAGGGAATTCTCATTCTAAGTGATCTCTAGGTGGATCTCTTTCACTTTCCTCCCTCCTTTCCTGTTTTTTTGTTCTTGGAATCATCTTGTAGAAATAGGAGGAAAACTCTAGAAATATCAAAGCAACATTTTGAGAAATTCATCCATTCATTCCAAAAATAGTTACTAAGTACTTATTATGTATCAGAGATTCTGCCAGACTCTGATATTCAGAGAGGGAAAGCTCTCTTGAAGTCGTCATTATTAAATGAGACTATATGAAGAGAAGTAGGTGAATCTGTTTGGGACATCGGAGAAGGTTTCACTGTGATTCAAGTTGAGCAGCAGAGGCTGATTAAAGGTTGGGATTATGGATATGAGTGAGATATTACAGTGAGCAGGGGTCTGTTCTGCTGCTTTCTTCTCTTGGTGTGACTGATTATGAACTTCTCTTTCTATCTAAAGTAATTCTCATCTCCTGGTGTCTGTAATTCATTACTCTCATCTTCCTAAGGACCTATTTATCACCTAGTGATGACTTGGGTTCTTTTGAATGCAAGTTTTTGCCTCTAAAAAAATAATAGTTGTTTTTGGAAGGGGACATTAACAGACACTTCCCAAAAGAAGAAGTACAAGTGGCCAAGAAACACATGAAAAAATGCTCGACATCACTAATCATCAGAGAAATGCAAATTAATATACCACTTTGAGGTATTTTACATCAGGGAGAATAGCTATTAAAAAATCAAAAAACAACAGATGTTGGTGTGGATGTGGAGAAAAGCAGATGCTTATACCCTGTTGGTGGGAATGTAAATTAGTTCAGTCTCTATAAAAAACAGCATGGAGATTTCTTTTTTTTTTTTTTTAATTTCAACTTTCATCTTAGATATGAAGGTACACATTCAAGTTTGTTACATGGGTATATTGTGTGATGCTGAGGTTTGGGATATCAGTCCAGTCCTTTCATCCAGGATACCCCATATTACCGAATAGATAGTTTTTCAATCCAGGCCCCACTATCTCCCTCCCTACACCCTCTAGTAGTTTGCAGTGTCTGTTGTTCCCATGTTTATGTCCATGTGTGCTCAGTGTTTAGTTCCCACATACAAATGAGGACATAAGGTATGTGGTTTTCTGTTTCTACGTTGATTAGCTTAGGATCAAGGCCTCCAGCTGCATCCGTGTTGCTGTAAAAGACAGAATTTCATTCTTTTTTATAGGTATATAGCATTCCTTTGTGTATATGTACCACATTTTTGTCATTCAGTCTGCATTAAATGGTATCTAGGTTGAGTTCATGTTTTTTTGCTATTGTGAATATCTCAGCAATGAACATAGGAATGTAAGTATCTTTTTAGTAGAGTAATTTATTTTCCTTTGAGTATTTACCCAGTGATGGGACTGCAGGGTTGAATGTTAGCTCTTTTAAGTTCTTTGAGAACTCTTCAAACTGCTTTCCACAGTGGCTGAATTAATTTACATTCCCTTCAACAGCATATAAGTATTCCCTCTTCTCTGCAGCCTCTCTGGCATCTGTTGTCTTTTGACTTTGACGATTTCTTAGAGAACTAAAAATATAACTACCATTCAACCCAGCAATCTCACCACTGGTATGTACTCAAAGGAAAGAAAATCATATAAAAGAGACACCAGCCCTTACGTGTTTATTGCAGCACTATTCACAATGGAAAAGTTGTGGAACCATCGAAGGTTGATTGGATAAAGGAAATGTGGCATAGATATGCCATGGAATACTATGCAGCCATAAAAAGGAATGAAATCATGTTCTTTTCAGCAACATCGATGGAACTGGAGGCTGTTATCCTAACTGAACTAACTCAGAAACAGAAAAATACCAAATGTTCTCACTTACGTGGGAGCTAAATAATGTGTACATGGACATAAAGATGGAGATAATAAACACTGGGTACTCCAGAAGAGGGGAGGATCAGAGGCTGCTGAAGGCTGAAAAATTACCTTTGGTGTACAATGCTCAATATCTGGGTGATGGGCACACTAGAAACCCAGTTCCCACCGTGGTACAATGTACCCATGTAACAAACAAGCGCATGCACCCCTGGAATCTAAAAAAAAAAGTTTCAAAAAGTTTTAAATATTTGTTAATAATATCTAGGTAACTTACTTAGTTTATTTATAAGCCTCTTAGCTGTGATTCTCAGTTTTCCTTTTCATTAGCAATGTGTGAACTTTATACCTGCCCCATCCATGTCTTTTTGATGTTATCCCATGTGAGGAAAAACTGCTTTAGCTAAATAGTATCTTAGAGCTACTACAGGACGCGATTTTGTATATGAGAAAATAGTTTTAGAGGAGTAAAGCCATTTACAAGCCTACTTTCTGCCTTTTAGAGTCAAACAAAAGTTTGTCATACACTTTAGTGTCAAATTGTTCTCAAAGCAGTTGCTCTATACACAGTTTATTGTTATTTTGATGTAATATTCCCCTGTATACTTTTAGGGTGTGAAAAATTTAAACAACAAGTCATTTCACAATGGGAGATTATCTGTGACTAATATTATGTTTCTAAAATCCACTTTTGATCCCATAAAAACTAGTTCTTCTTTTCTGGTAGGGAAAACATTTCAATCCTAACCCACTTTGCTGCTGCTATTGGACTTTTCATTTTATTCTCCTCTAAACGTGGGTGACACTAAGTTTACTTTTTCTTTTTTTAAAACAAATGTGAAAGTGGTGTGACTAGGCATTCAACTCACATATTCTTTGAAAGAGATAATACAATTTTCCTGTTACAAGATGTTATTAAGAGATTAAATATATTCAAAAAGTATATTCATTCTAATAAAAATAATTCTATTTAGTTTCTGAAATAATTATATGCATTTGTATTATGTACTATAGAAAAATAGATGGTACCACTGGCTCTGGATGGATATTTTATCATTCTTCTCTGACTACATAAAACCCTGCACATGAGTGACAAGCAGATGGTGTCTCATTATCTCCAATGGAGAGACTTAAATGCAGCCTGTAAGCCTTTGAAGAGTCTGTTTTTGTATCTAAATGAATAACTTTGAGCTTGGCTCTTTTTTCTCCTCCTTTTTTTTTTTTTTCAGTGATATGTTACTAGGCTGTATTAACTCTGAAAATCAAATTGGTTCCTATCTATGTACTTAGAGAAAACAGTCACTTTGGGAAAAACATATATTTCACAGTATGGACTAAAGTCACAATAAATAGCATATGAATAAGAATTTGAAAAATGGAGCTGATAATGAATATGCCTCTAATAGACACAGAGAAATTAGTTATTGCACAAGCTTATTCAGGTGGATATGACAGGTTTTTGGATCTCAGGGATCAAGCCCAGGAAGGGCAGAGCCCATGTCTTACTCATTTGTTAATTTCTTAGTACCCCCTCAGCCTTGCACAGTTCATGCCCATCTGGCATCATATCCATCTAGAAGAAATTTTGTTAATTTTGTTGAATGACTGAAGATAATTTGTTTCAGTTAGATTGATTTTACATTTGAACTTTCGGTGTATTGGATGGTTGGTCTCTTAGTACATCTTGAAATATGCTTATATTTACATCTATGATGACTGCAAAGCTTAACATTTTTAAAGAATTCTATTTTGATATAAGATGGTCTTTGAATAAAAGTTGCTTATAAGCACTTCTAAGTGTAGTTTAGAGTCTATAATTTTGTAAGACTAAAATGTAAACAAATGAGCAAATAAAATAATTCCTGACATATCCCACTACTAATAGAGGATCCAGAATATTCAAGATTTACAAGGATATTCAGATCAATAGTATCAGGTCTATTCCATACTATATAAGTCAGTTCAGGCTACCACGACAAAATCATAGACTGGTGACTTAAATAATAAAAATTGGAGGCTGGATAGTCCAAGAGCAAGGCACCAGTGGATTTGGTTCTTGGTGAGGGCTTTCTTCCTGGCTTTCGCATGGTCACTTTCTTGCTGTGTGCTCACATGGCCTTCCCTGTTGCATGCATGCAGAGAAAGAGTTTTCTCTGGTGCCTTTTTAAAAAGAACACATTCTATCATGAGGGCTTCACCTTCATGAACTTATTTAATCCTAATTGCCAAAGTCTGTCTCCAAATACCATCACATTGTGGGTTAAGGTTTCAACATACAAATTTGAGGGGGAGGGGATACAAGCAGTCTGTGACACACACATAACTCATTTCTTGTTCATCATTGCTTATCTATATCCTCTATCCCAACTCTGCTAAATTAGCTTCTTTTGTTTCTGACACTCCTGCTGACCCAAAAGGTGAGCTAAGAGAAACAAAGAAAATAATTGGAGTGAGGAGAATGAAATATAAGCATAGTGGTAAAATGAATTTAAGTTAGATCACTGTTGGGAGTATAACCATTGAAGCATTCAGAATTTGTAATTTTAACCACTGATAACAATTAAAGTAAAATCCAAAATTATGTGAGATTTAGTCAGACAAAGATGTCAATCAGTGTCCTGAAGTGGATTTGGGTGCTTTCCAAGGGATTTCTGGAGCAGTCTGGCTGAAGCCACTCAGGCAAACAGCAGCTTCAGAGATGGACAGTCATGGATGCACAATGCTTTCCTGAGAATATATTAGAGTCATGTGAGGTGTGGATGCTAGAAGGTGTCTGCCCCTATATTTGGGGGTTGTCTATTCCTGAAGAATTCCAAACCAGTGTCTTTGTGAGGTTATTCACTTGTTATGGTAACAATCTCTCAGCAGCTGCTCTGTTTAAATAGTACGAGCAGATGAAGGCTGGGTAGGTTTCTCTTAAACTCCTTGGGCCACTCTGGGGTAGGAAGATAGCTGATTAGCTAAGATTTTTATCCTGGCTCTGTAGTGATGACATGGTTATTGTGACCCTGGAGTGTGGCTATAAGGATGTACAGCCTCATTCAGTGGGAAATTAGTACACATTGCTTTAACATGATAACAGAGTTAGTGCAGTAACTTTTCCACTAGATAAAAATTCTGAGTATCTTTGTCAGTTTCAATAGTCCCTTCAGACCTAATATGAAACCTGATACCGTTTTCTAACATAATTTGAGTTTTCTTTCCAAAAATATCATTTGTGCCAGTTACGGCATCAGAGAAAGGCCAATGATGGGACAAAGATTAAATAATTAAGTTAGCTGTTTGTATTTTTGGGATTCTTCCTTGAACTGTCTTCAATTTCTTAGAGTCGCTTTCTATTTTATCACTTTGTTTCTGGAATTTAAAGCCTGCAGTCATGGTTAGAAAAGCCAACTGATGATTTAGCTACTGTGTTGTTATCCACTATGATAATTACCTTTGTTAATGGGAAATTTTTAAGGTCAAGAATCACATATTCTTCACCAGTGTATTTTTAATGAATGGAGTAATTATAAGTGAACTAGATTTTTCTAAAAACAGAGGCAAGGTTGATGTTAAGAAAAGTTAGATTTACATAATGTATTCCTGACTCTAGATATATTAAAAAAAAAACTTCATCCTTTCAAAATTGGCATCAGTGACATGCCATGTTGATTTCAAAGACTGAATGAGAAGATAATTTTTTCCTACTAATTTCCCTTTCGTTTTTCGTAATGGAGTGATTGTAATAATAAAGGATACCATATGTTTCATGCTTACTAGAATTTAAGAAATTGTAACATGTACTTTAAATGTACTAAAGATAATAATAGCAATAGTAGTACTTACAGCTACTTGTTAGGCACTGTTCTAAGTGCTTTTTATGGTATAATTACTGGAATAATGTCAGCCCCATAATATAGATGAAAAAACTAAAGCACAGAGGGGAAGGCATGAGCCCAAGACAACTCACCTGATGAGTGTGGAGTCAGATATTAAACAGGCTTAAGTGTTGGCTCTTAATCCCTTTACAATGCTGGCTTCTCTGTTCTATATTACCTCCAAGGCTACCACCGGCCTTTGTGCAAATAACCTGAACCACCTTTGGGCAAATCAGAAAAAGAGTTGCATCTTCCTCAATTGAAAAGAATGCTCAAGAATAACAAAAATTACAAACATAAAGCCATTCTGTAGGAATTAAGCAAGTTGAATCATTAAACAGAAATAATAAATGTGTATTAGTTGGAGTTCTTCAGGGAAACAACTTATTGCAATATATCCAATATCATATCTATATATAATCTCCAATAAGGTTTGTGTGTGTGTATGTGTGTATTAGTCCATTTTCACACTGCTATGAAGACCTACCAGAGACTGGGTAATTTATGAAGAAAAGAGGTTTAATTGACTCACAGTTCTACATGGCTGGGGAGGCCTCAGGAAACTTACAATCATGGTGGAAGGCAAAGGAGAAGCAAGGCACATCTTACATGGCAGCAGGAGTGAAAGAGAGAGAGCAAAGTGGGGAGTGCTACATCTTTAAGCCATCAGATACCATGAGAATTCACTCACTCTCATAAGAACAGCATGGAGGAAACAACTCCCATGATCCAATCACCTCCCACTAGTCCCACCCCTAACATGTGGAGATTATAATTCAAGATGAGGTTTGGGTGGACACACAGAGCCAAACTGTATCATTCTGCCCCTGACCCCTCCCAAATCTCATGTCCTACTTTTATTGCAAATTCAATCATGCCTTCCCAACAGTCCCCCAAAGTCTTAACTCATTAAAGCATTAACTCAAAAGTCAAAGTTCAACAAGGTGAAGTCCATTCCACCTATGAGCCTCTAAAATACAAGTTAGTTACTTCCAAGATAAAATGAGGGTACAGGCATTGGGTAAATATTGCGATTCCAAGAAGAGAAGTTGACCAAAACAAAGGGGCTGCAAAGGGTTCTATACAAGCCTGAAACCCAGCAGGGCAGTCATTAAACCTTAAACCTCCAAAATAATCTCCTTTGACTCCCTGTCCCACGTCCAGGGTGATGCACAGGGTGGGCTTCCATGGCCTTCAGCAAATCTGCCCTTGTGGCTCTGCAGGGTTCAGTCCCTGCAGCTGCTTTCATAGGCATTGAGTGCCTGTGGCTTCTCCATGCACAATGTGTAAGCTGTTGGTGGATCTACCATTCTGGGGTCTGGAGGATGGTGGCCCTCTTCTCACAGCTCCACTAGGCATCGCTTCAGTGGGATTTTGTGAGCTCCAGCCCCACATTTCCCCTCTATATTGCCCTAGTAGAGGTTCTCTATGAGGGTTCCACCTCTGCAGCAGACTTCTGCCTGGGCATCCAGGCATTTCATACATCCTCTGAAATCAAGGTGGAGGCTCCCAAAATGCAGTTCTTGTTTTGTGCACCCACAGGCCCAACACCATGTGGAAGTCACCAAGGCTTGGGGCTTGCCCCCTCTGAAACAATGGTCTAAATTGTACCTTGACTTCTTTTAGCCATGGCTGGGGCTGGAGTGGCTACGACTCAGGGCACCATGTCCCAAGGCTGCACAGAACAGCACAGGACCCTCGGCCCAGTTTATGAAACCGTATTTCCCTCCTAGGCCTCTGGGCCTGTGATGGAAATGGCTGCCATAAAGAGATCTGAAATACCCTGGAGACATTTTCCCCATTATCATGGCTTTTACCATCTGGCTCCTTGTTACTTATAAAAGTTTCTGCAGCCAGCTTGAATTTTTCCGAGAAAATGCGTTTTTCTTTTCTACTGCATGGTCAGGATGCAAATTTTCCAAACCCTATGTTCTGCTTTTCTTTTAAACATAAGTTTTTATTTCAGATAATCTCTTTGTAAATGCACATGACTGCTTTCAGAAAAAGCCAGGCCACATCTTGAATGCTTTGCTGCTTCAAAATTGCTTCTGCCAGAAATTTCCTATACTATATGCTCTAAATTATCTCTCTCAAATTCAAAGTTCCACAAATCTCTAGTGAAGGGGCAAAATGCCACCAACCTCTTAGTGAAGGCATAGCAACAGTGACCTTTGCTCCAATTCCCAATAAGTTCCTAATCTCCATCTGAGACCACCTCAGCCTGGACTTCATTGTCCATATCACTATCAGCATTTTGGTTAAAACCATTCAACAAGTCTGTAGGAAGTTCCAAACTTTCCCACATCTTCCTGTCTTCTTCTGAGCCCTCCAGACTCTTCCAACCGCTGCCTGTTACCCAGTTCTGAAGTTGCTTTAATATTTTCAGGTATTATTACAGCAGTACTCCAAACTTCTGATACCAACTTTCTGTATTAGTCCATTTTCACACTTTACTATAAAGAACTACCTGAAACTGAGTGATTTATGAAGAAAAGAGATTTAATTGACCTACAGTTCCATGTGACTGGGAGGTCTCGAGAAACTTACAATCGCAATGGAAGATGAAGAGGAAGCAAGGCATGTCTTACATGATGACAGAGAGAGAGGAGAGAGAGAGAGAGACAGAAGAGGGGAGTCCTACATTTTAAAACCATCATGTCTCATGAGAATTTACTCACTGTCATGAGAACAGCATGGGAGAAACCACCCGCATAATCCAATCACCTCCCACTATGTCCCTCCTCTGACATATGGGGATTACAACTGGAGATGAGATTTCAGTAGGGACACAGAACCAAATCCTATCAGTGTGAATAAGGAATTGGCTCAAGTGATTATGAGGGGCTGACAATTCCCAAAATCTGCAGGGAGAGTTGGCAAGCAGAGACCCAGGAGAGTCAATAAATTTCAGTCTGAAGGCTTGTGGGCTCAATACCCAGAAAAAAATTGATCTTTCAGTACGAGTCTGAAATCAGGCAAAAACATGATGTTCTGGTTTGAAGGTAGGCAGGAGGAATTTTTGTTACTTTGGGGAGAGTCAGACTTTTTATACTATTGAGGACTTTACTTGATTGGATAAGGTCCACTTACATGTGGAGGACAAACTACTTTACTCAGTTCTACCAACTTAAATGTTCTCTCTCTCTTTTTTTTTTTTTTTTTTTTTTTTAAGAACTTTTCATTTAACTTTTAAGTTCAGGAGTACATGTGCAGTTTGTTATATAGGTAAACTTGTGTCATAGGGGTTTGTCGTATAGACTATTTCATCACCCAGGTATTAAGTATATTAGTAAGCCTATTAGTACCCATTAGTTATTTTTCTTAATCCTCTCTCTCCTCCCAACCACCTGCCACCAGTAGACCCCAGTGTGCGTTGTTCCCCTCTATGTGTTCCTGTATTCTCATGGTTTAGCTCCCATTTCTAAGTATTTGGTTTTCTATTCTGTGTTAGTTTGCTAAGGATAATGGCCCCAGGCTCCATCCATGTTCCTGCAAAGGATATGATCTCATTATTTTTTGTCTGCATAGTATTCCATGGTATATAGGTACTACATTTTCTTTAGTCTACCACTAGTGGACATTTAGGTTGATTCTATGTCTTTGCTATTGTTAATAGTGCTGCAGTGAACATATGTGTGTATGTGTCTTTATGATAGAATGATTTATACTCCTTTGAGATATAATCAGTAATGGGATTGCTAGGTCAAATGGTAGTTCTGTTTTTAGGTCTTTGAGGAGTTGCCACACTATCTTCCACAATGGTTGAACTAATTTATATTCCCACAACAGTGTATAAGCATTCCTTTTTCTCCACAACCTAGCCAGCATGTTATTTTTTGACTTTTTAATGATAGCCATTTTGACTGGTGTGAGATGATATCTCATTGTGGTTTGATTTGCGTTTCTCTACTGATCAGTGATGAGCTTTCTTTTATATGATTGTTTACTTGTTTTGAATTTTTGTATGTCTTCATTTGAAAAGTATCTGTTCATGTCCTTTGCCCACTTTTTAAAGGATTGTCTTTTTCTTGTAAATTTGTTTGAGTTCTTATGGATGCTGGAATATTAGACCTTTGTCAGATGCATAGTTTACAAAATTTTTCTCCCATTCTGTAGGTTGTCTGTTATACTCTGTTGGCAGTTTCTTTTGCTGTTCAGAAGCTCTTTAATTAGATTTCATTTGTCAATTTTTGTATTTGTTGCAATTGCTTTTGGCATCTTTCTTAAAAAATTTTTGCTCATTTCTATGTCCAGAATCATATCGCCTAGGTTGCCTTCCAGGGGTTTTAGTTTTGGATTTTACATTTAAGTCTTCAATCCATCTTGAGTTAATTTTTGTATATGGTGTAAGGAAGGGGTTCAATTTCAATCTTCTGCATATTGCTAGCCAGTTATCCCAGCACCATTTATTAAATAGGGAATCCTTTCCTCTGTTTCTTGTTTTGTGAGGTTTGTTGAAGATCAGATGAATGTAGATGTGTGGCCTTATTTCTGGGTTCACTATTCTGTTCCCTTGGTCTATGTGTCTGTTTTTGTACCAGTACTATGCTGTTTTGATGACCTGTAGCCCTGTAGTATAGTTTGAAGTCAGGTAGCTGTAGCATAATGCTTCCAGGTTTTATTTATTTATTTATTAATTTTTTTTAGGATTGCCTTGGCTATTTGGGCTCCTTTTTTTCATTCCATATGAATTTTAAAATAGTTTATTATTTTCTAGTTATGTGAAGAATTTCAATGGTAGTTTAATAGGTATAGCATTGAATCTGTAACTTGCTTTGGGTGATATGGCCATTTTAGTGATATTGGTTATCCATGAGCATGGAATATGTTTCCTTTTGTTTGTGTCATCTCTGATTTTTTGAGTGATACTTTGAAGAGATTTTTTACATTGCTAGTTAGCTGTATTACTAGGTATTTTATTTTTTGTGTGGCAATTGTGAATGGGAGGTTATTCCTAATTTGGCTCTTGGCTTGACTCTTGTTAGTGTATAGGATTGCTAGTAATTTTTGCATATTGATTTTTTATTTTTTTTATCCTGAGACTTTGCTGAAGTTGTTTATCAGCTCAAGGAGCTTTTGGGCTGAGACTGTGGGATTTTCTAGATATAGGATATGTTATCTGCAAATGGGTAGTTTGACTTCTTCTCTTCTTATTTGGATGTTCTTTATTTCTTTCTCTTGCCTGATTGCTCTGGCCAGAACTTCCATTACTATGTTAAATAGGAGTGATGAGAGAAGGCATCCTTGTCTTGTGTCAATTTTCAAGGGGAATGCTTCCAGCTTTTTTCTGTTCAGTATGATGTTGGCTGTGGGTTTGTCACTGATGGCTCTTACTATTCTGAGGTATGTTCCATTAATACCTAGTTTATTGAGCAATTTTACTATGAAAGGGTGTTGAATTTTATTAAAAACTTCTGCATCTATTGAGATGATCATTGTTCTGATCCCTTGCTGGAGAGATGATGTGGTCATTTGAGGAAAGAAAGCATGATGGCTTTTCGAGTGGTCAGGGTTCTTGTGCTGGTTCATTCTCATAGTTCTATTTATGTTGTAAATGATCCAAGCTTTGCATCTGAGGGATAAAGCCTATTTGATCATTGTGGATAAGCTTTTTGATGTGCTGCTGGATTTGGTTTGTCAATGTTTTATTGAGGATTTTTGCATCAATGTTTATCATGAATATTGGCCTAACGTTTTCTTTTATTGTTGTGTCTCTGCCAGGTATTGGTATCAGGATGATGCTGGCATCATAGAATGACTTAGGGAGGAGTTCTTCCTCATCAGTTTTTAGGAATAGTTTCAGTAGGAATGGTACAATCTCTTCAGTTTCAGAGCTGATTATTGGTATGTTCAGGAGTTCAATTTCTTCCTGATTTAATCTTGGGAAAGTGTTTATGTGTTTATTCTAGATTTTCTAGTTTGTTTTCATAGAGGTATTTATAATATTCTCTGATGTTTATATTTCTATGGAGTCAGTGGTAATATCCCCCTTGTCATTTCTGATTGTATTTGTTTAAATCTTCTTTCTTTTCTTCTTTATTAGTCTAGCTAGAAGAGTCTATTAATTTTTTTTTTCAAAAAGCTCCTGATTTTGTTGATCTTTTGAATGGTTTTTCACATTTCAGTCTCCTTCAGTTCAGCTCTGATTTTGGTTATTTCTTGTCTTCTGCTAGCTTGGGGTTGGTTTGCTCCTGGTTCTCTAGTTCTTTTTGTTGTAATGTTAGAATGTTAACTTGAGATCTTTCTAACTTTTTGATGTGGGCATTTAGTGCTGTAAATTTCTTTCATAATACTGCCTTAACTGTACCCTAGAGATTCTGGAATATTGTATCTTTGTTCTCATTAGTTTCAAATAACTTTTTGATTTCTGCCTTTATTATTTACCTAAAAGTCATTTAGTGCAGGTTATTTAATTTCCTTGTAATGTATGGTTTTGAGTGAATTTCTCAGTCTTGATTTCTCATTTGATTGTGTTAGGCTTTGAGATGCTGGTTGTTATAATTTCATTTCTTCTGCATTTGCTGAAGGGTGTTTTATTTCCAATTATGTGATCTCTTGTAGAGTATGTGACATGTAGTGATAAGACAAATATATATTCAGGGCTGGGCATGGTGGCTCACGCCTGTAATCCCAGCACTTTGGGAGGCCTAGGTGGGTGGATCACCTGAGGTGAGGAGTTTGAGACCAGCCTGGCCAACATGGTGAAATCCCATCTGTACTAAAAATACAAAAATTAGCCGGGCATGGTGGCAGGCACCTGTAATCTCAGCAACTCGGGAGGCTGAGGCAGGAGAACTTCAGAATCTGGGAGGCAGAGGTTGCAGTGAGATGAGATTGCACCACTGTACTCCAGCCTGGGCTGACAACAGCAAGACTATGTCAAAAAACAAAAACAAAAACAAAAACAAAAACAAAAAAAAGAAAGCAAATGTATGTACTGTGTTTTGAATGAAAAGTTTTTTACAGTGCTGAGTTCAGGTCCTGGATGTCTTTGTTAATTTTCTTTCTTGATGATCTGTCTAATACTGGGTTTTCTATTATATTTCATTGATCTACATGTCTGTTTTTGTACTAGTATTATGCTGATTTTTTTAAAGAAAGGCAATGTATTTTCTTGGGATAGCATTGGCTCTTTAGGCTCTTTTTTGGTTCCACATAAATTTTAGAATAGTTTTTTCTAATTCTGTGAAAAATGTCATTGGTAATTTGATAAGGATTGCATTGAATCTGTAGATCACTTTGGGTGGTATGAACATTTTAGCAATATTAATTCATCTTATTCATAAGCATGGCATGTTTTCCCATTTGTGTCATCTAAAATTTCTTTCATCAGTGTTTGTGGTTTTCCTAGTAGACATCTTTCACCTCCTTGGCTAAATTTATTTCTAGATATGTGTGTGTGTGTGTGTGTGTGTGTGTGTGTGTGTGTGTGTGTGTCTATTGTAAATGGAATTGAGTTCTCAATTCGGTTTTCAGCTTGAACATTGTTGGTACATAATAATGCTACTAATTTTTGTATGTTGATTTTGTACCCTGAAACTACCGAAGTCATTTATCAAATGTAGGAGTATTTTAAATGAGTCTTTAGGGTTTTCTTGGTATATAATCATGTCACCAGTAAACAGAGGTAATTTGACTTCCTCCTTTCCAATTTGATGTCTTTTTTTTCTTTCTCTGGCTGGGACTTCCATTACTATGTTGATTAGAAATGATGACAATAGACATCCTTGTCTTGTTCCAGTTCTTCAGAAAAGTATTTTTAACATTTCCTCATTCAGTGTGATGTTTGGTGTGGATTTGTTATATGTAATTTTTATTATTTTGACCTATGTTCATTTGATGCCGAGTTTGGTAAGCACTTTTCTTATTTATCATGAAAGGATGCTGAATTTTGTCAAATGGGCTTTCTGTCATCTATTGAGGTGATTGTATGGTTTTTGGTTTTAGTTCAATCATACCATATTTGTTGATTTGCATATGTTAAACTATCCTTGCATCCCTGGCATAAAACCCACTTGATCATAATATATTATCTTTTTGATATGCTGTTGGATTCAGTTTGCTGGTATTTTTTTGAGGAGTTTTGTATCTATATTCCTCAGGGATTTGGCCTGTAGCTTTTTTTTTTTTTTTTTTTTTTTTTTCTCTGTTGTGTCCTTGCTTGGCTTTGGTGTCAGTGTGATACTGGCTTCATAGAATGAGGTAGCGAGGAATTCCTCCTCTTCGATTTTTTGGAATAATTTCAATACAATTGGTACCAGTTCTTCTGTGTATGTCTGGTAAAATTCAGCTGTGAATCCATTTGGCCCTGGGATTTTTTGTTTTAGAAAATTTCTTATTACTGATTCAATTTTATTGCTCATTACTGGTCTGTTCAGAAATTCTATTTCTTTATGTTTCAATCTTGGGAGGTTGTATGTTTCCAGGAATTTTCCCATTTCCTCTAAGTTTTCTAATTTGTGTGCGTAGAGGTGTTTGTAGTGGTCTCTGTTGATCTTTCATATTTCTCTGGTATCAGTTGTAACACCATTGTTATTTCTGATTGTACTTATTTAATTCTCTTTTTATTCTTGGTTAATCTAGCTAGCAGTCTGTCAATTTTTTAATCTTTTCAAAGAACCAATCTTTTGTTTCATTGATCCTTTGTGTCATATTTTGGGTCTCAATCTCATTTAACTTTGCTCTGATCCCTGTTATTTCTTTTCTTCTCCTAGCTTTGGGTTTGGTTTGTTCTTGATTTTCTAGTTCTTTGATGTACAAGTGTTATTAGTCCATTTTCACACTGCTGATACAGACTTACCCAAGAATGGGCAATTTGCAAAGGAAAGAGCTTTAATGAAAGGAGAAACAAGTCACATCTTATGGGCATGGCAGCAGGCAAAGAGAGAGAACTGGTGTGGGCAAATTCCCGTTTTTATAAAGCCATCAGGTGTCATGAGACTTACTCACTATCATAAGAACAGCACAGGAAAGACCCACCCCCATGATTCAATTATCTCCCACTGAGTTTCTTCCACATAATGTGGGAATTACTAGAGCTACAAGGTGAGATTTGGGTGGAGATGCAGAGCCAAACCGTATCATTCTCCCCGGCCCCTCCCAAATCTCATGTGTCACATTTCAAAACCAGTCACATCTTCCCAACAGTCCCTCAAAGTCTTAACTCATTTCAGCATTAACTCAAAAGCCCACAATCCAAAGTCTTCTCTGAGATAAGGCAAGTCCCTTCTGCCTATGAGCCTGTAAAATCAAAGTCAAGTTAGTTACTTTCTAGAATCAATGAGGGTACTGGCATTGGGTAATTCCAGCCATTCCAAATGGAAGAAATTGGCCAAAACAAAGGGGCTACAGGCCCCATGCAAGTCCAAAATCCAGTGAGGCAGTCAAGTCTTAAAGCTCCAAAATGACCTCCTTTGACTTCATGTCTCATATCCAGGTCACACTGATACAAAAGGTGGCTTCCCATGGTCTTAGGCAGCTCCACCCCTGTGGCTTTTCTGGTTACAGCCTCTTTCATGGGCTGGCATTGCATGTCTGTGGCTTTTCCAGGTGAACCGTGCAAGCCATTGGTGGATCTACCATTCTGGGGTCTGGAGGACAATGGCCCTCTTCTCATAGCTCCACTAGGTGGTGCCCTAGTAGAAACTCTTTGTGGGGGTTCCAACCTCACATTTCCCTTCCTCACTGCCCTGGCAGAGGTTCTCCATGAGAACCCCACCACTGCAGCAAACTTCTGCCTGGGCAACCAGGTGTTCCCATACATCTTCTGAAATCTAGGCAGAGGTT
Source organism: Aotus nancymaae (assembly GCF_030222135.1). Taxonomy (NCBI): domain Eukaryota; kingdom Metazoa; phylum Chordata; class Mammalia; order Primates; family Aotidae; genus Aotus; species Aotus nancymaae. The sequence continues at coordinate 8,950,308 of NW_026988476.1, read as the reverse complement.
TCCAAACCTCAGTTCTTGAATTCTTTGCACTCACAGGCTCAACACCTGATGGAAGCTACCAAGGCTTGGGGCTTGGACCCGCTGAAGTCATGGCCCGAGCTCTAGTTTGGTCTCTTCTTGCCACAGCTGGAGCAGCTGGGACACAGAGCGCCAAATCCCCAGACTGCACACAGCACAGGGACCCTGGGCCTGGCCCACGAAGTCATTTTCTCCTTGACCTCTAGGCCTGTGATGGGAGGGGACTACGTGAAGATCTCTGATATGCTCTGGAAACATTTTCCCCATTGTCTTGGGGATTAACATTCGGCTCCTCATTACTTATGCAAATTTCTGCAGCTGGCTTGAATTTCTCCTCAGAAAGTGAGGTTTTCTTTTCTATCACATTGTCAGGCTGCAAGTTTCCTGAACTTTTGTGTCGTGATTCCCTTATAAAACCAAATGCCTTTAACAACACCCAAGTAGCCTTTTTATGGTTACTTTTCCAAATGCTGGTTGGGTAGTGATCTACTTGGTGTGTGAACAGGCTCACTGCCTCCTGTGGGGCAAGGGTACTGAGAGTCTCAGGAAGTGTATCTCATTCCCCAGTGCTGTGCATTTGTGTCAGATTTTCTTTGGTGTTGTGTAGTTCATCCTCAAATAGGTGGTGCTTCTGGGTAAAAGCTGGATGCAGGCAGTGCAGATGGGTACACACTTGATCCATGTGTCCTGGGAGAAGCTCTCTGTTTCCTCACACAGTGGGCTGATCTGTGGAATGTTCAGTGGTCTGAGCTCTCTGCTAAGCAACAGAGTAGGGGAACAAATATAGGTGGGGCCACACGAGGCAGGCCCATATGCAGGTCCCCCAGTGGCAGGTGCAAGCATCAGCTCTGAGGGGTGTCCAGTGGGCAGCTGCTAAGTGTACAGAGGTGTGCCTCTGCTGCCCTACGTTCTCTGCATAAGAATGGGGGAGAATGGCCTAAATTCCTAATCTGTAAGAGTGGATGTTGCAAATGCCTGCAGATATGTCTGGACATCAAGTGGAAAGAGTACATCTGCACCTGAAGAAAGGGTCAGTTCAGCCTTGTAACCCAAAAGAATGAATGTGCCAAATGCCTGGAAATATGCCCTGGCAAGGAGCAAAGATATTGTTGCAACAAAGTCTTTGCAGGGGAGGATACGGCCAGCTCAAGCTCCTAACTTGGGGTAGCAGTTGCCCTTCAAATATAGTGATATGCCTGGGGAAGGAAAATAGAAACCATCATTACAAGGTAGTTGCATGGGAAGGGAGGGGTGGCTTAAACTTCTAATCTGTAGGAGTAGGTGTGCCAGATACCTCGAGTTATATCTGGGTGTGACACGGAGAAAGTGCTCCTGCACTGAGTTCCTCATGTGGTAAGGGAGTGGCAGCTCAAGCCTCCTGCTCCAAGGGGGAAGGTACATCAAAGGCCTGAAGATATGTCTGGGTGTGGAGCAGAGAGTGTGCCACTGCATCAAGATCTCTGCATGGGAAGAGAGAGGTGGTCCAAGCTAATAATCCAGTGAGGCTAGGCACGGTGGTTCATGCTTATAATCCCAGCACTTTGGGAGGCCGAAGCCAGTAGATCATGAAGTCAGGAGTTTGAGACCAGACTGACCAACATGGTGAAACTCTGTTTCTATTAAAAATATAAAAATTAGCTGGGCATAGTGGCATGTGCCTGTAATCCCAGCTACTCAAGAGGCTGAGGCAGGAGAATCGCTTGAACCTGGGAGGCAGAGGTTGCAGTGAGCCGAGGCCACTGCCCTCCAGCCTGGGTGACAGAGCAAGACTCCCTCTCAATAGTAATAATAATAATAATAATAATAATAATAATAATAATTGTCCAAGTGAGCAGATGCTCTGAATGCATGGAAATATGCCTGGATGTGGAGTGGAGGAAACACCACTGCTCCATTCTCTCTGCACAGGAAGAGAGTGGTGGCTCACACTGCTAATCTAGGCAGGCAGGTACTCTAGATGCCTGGAAACATGCCTGTGCATGGAGTGGAGAGACTACCATTGCATCAAGATCTCTGCATGGGAAGGGAGGGGCAGCTCAGGCTGCTAATCTAGGCAAGTGGGTACCCCAAATACCTGGGACTATGGCATGGATGAGGCACCATTGCACTCAGATCTTTGCGAGGGAAGGAAGACTTGGCACCACTCCCAATTCAGATAAACAAGAATGGGGTCTGCCTCTTTCCCACTCCTCACAACTGGTAGGGCACTCTCCCCTGATTGACCAAGGGTATAGGCTGGGGCATCCAGTAATGACACATGCCTACCAATTTCAGGTTGCAAAGCTGTCCCTGGCTGCGTCTCACTGCGCAAGAGAAACCTTGGCTTCAGCAACTTTTCTTCTGTTCCAGTCCTGCAATGGGGGAGAGCCCAATCCAGCACCTACTGCTGCTGGGATGCACTCCACACTTGCTGCTTAATTCTGGCTGTAAGGGCCCTTCCCCTGCTCCAGAGCAAGTGCTCCAATCTCTTGCCCTAGGCTAATGCCTGCAGCAGCTGCTGCTGTCAGGTTGCCGAACAATGACTGACTTTGTGTGAGTCCAGATTAAAAGTGGCATCCTCCTCTCAGTCCTGGGTCTGGGAAGATGCCTGCAGCTTTTACCAGAGTCATTCCCTTTCTCTGTCTCACAGTCTCTCCCCAAGGTAGTTCCAGGGCTTGGGAGAAACAACTTGCTCTCCCTCAGCCTGGATTGCACAGATTCCTAGTGGGAAGGTGAGACAGTCTGCCCCTCTTAGGTACTGGGGCTTCACTCACATTTATCAGGCAGATGTCATAATGGGGCTGTTTGTCCACATTCTCTATCTGAAGTGTACTTGGCTATTCTGGTGAATTCCTATTTTTCTTCTTGAATTAAAGCTCAGAGTTAATCTTTACACACTCTTTTGCTGTTGCCAAGTGGTTGTGGCATGGTGAAAGCCTTTAACCTGCCATCTTTTTGGCGGGGGGTGGGAGCCTTGTTTTGTTGATTATTTTCTCTGGAGTGCAGAAACTTTTTAGTTTGACGTAGTTCTACTTATTTTTGCTTTTGTTGCCTGTCGTGGACTACACTTTGAGTAGCAAATATCTAATCCACTGAAAAAGTCATGATATTCTTTCATTATCATAAGCCTTTCTTTTAAGGAGAATGTTATATCCAAGATAAGACAAAAATTGATTTTGAAATTTTTGTTTTGGATTATAGCTGGACTGCTAGTGGGATTTATAGATGAATTAAATCTTCTTTCCCGTTTTTATGGTAATTTAATGTTGGAGGAGTTGATTTCAGGGTCAAGAGACTGCAACTGGTTTAACATCAATCATATATTTTATCAAACAGCATTGTTTCATGTTTTGTCAAGGAATTTCTTATTCCATTTGATTCTTTTAAAGGCACTATTAATTGAATTTTGGTCCTTGCACATTTTGTATTTAGCAAAAATATCTATATGGTAGGAGACAGCAACATTTTAATGGCAGTTACTGTTTGTACTGTCAGAATTTCCATAAAGAAACAATCAATTGCCATGTTAAGTGGATGATTGCACAGTAATCTCTAATTTATGTCTAAGTAATACTTACCTTGTATATTACTAATGGGAGATGAATATTCATAGTTACATAGTGACTTACATAATCATAAAAGTATTCATAGATTTAAATTAAGAATTCAACAATACTGTTCTAATATAGTAAACAAATAGCAAATGATATGAACTGTACTGAATAGCATCAGATTTAACCTTTGCACTAATACCAGCAGAAGACTTTTTGCTCAATATTCAGAGGCTTATCAGTACACTAGTCAGAAATGCAGTTTCTTATGTAAAAACACAGGTTATTTAGATGTTTGACTAACAAGATCTTTCATCATCGGACTTGTTGGTCCTTTGTCAGGAAAAAGTTTCAATATACTGATTTTAGTTAGAAGATACAGTGTTGCTATCTGCTAAAAACTGATCACTATAGATAGACAAATTGCCTATTTTCTGGATCAGTAATGTTATAATAATAATCTGACAATAGTTCAAAATAGTAAAGCTGCCTGCGGTGTGTATGCTGCCCTTTGAATATGGAGTCCTTGTGTAGCATGTAAATGAATAATCCTACATAGCAGCCCTGGCTGCTTCCTGAGCATGTCTCATGCTGAGGCTGTTTTCTCATGGCACTCCATATTGAGATTGCAGTTGTACTGGATTGATTTCTACTCTTCAAATTAACTGCAGGAAGTCAGTTGTAGACAACAATGACACTTGAAGTTTAGTGCAGTTACCAGAAGCAGCAGGGATAAGTTCCATGCAGGTTTCTATATGGATGCCTCTTGGAGGGGAAGCTGATGCATGTGGGTCCTCTCTCCATGGAGCTTTTAGATCAGCTCTCGAGTAGAAAGAGGGGAATGCATGAAGGTCTTTGCATGATGGTCTTTGTATTTAATAGCCAGCTTGTAGTTAGCTAACTGGGGCCTATGTCTCAGACTCCATAAGATGTAACCAATCATAACAGCAGGTTTACGACCTCAATGCTCAAAACAAAGGAAATTGGACAGGGATTTCTTCCTTGCCTAAAGGCCACATTCCCTCAATATTTGTGCTGCACTTAGCCTTGATTTCCATGTTACCTTAACTAGAAGTGCAAGTGCACAGTACATACGGCATGTTTGGAAGGGACCTGTGGAATTACCTAGTCCAGTCATCTTTCCAATACAGTAATACCCTTTCCAGCTTCTTTAATCACCTATCATCTCTGTGAGACTTTCAGGTATTGAACTGCTCAGTAGTCCATTTCATTTCAGTCCATTTCAGGAGCCCAGAACCCCAGATCTAATTACTAGAAACATTCTTCATATATTTGGTTTTCTTAATTTTTTATTTAATAAATTATTAGTTGATTATAAGTTCTTTATTAATTTCCCTATAACATCATTATTCAATTCAAATTGCTTATTCTGAAATGGCACAAGCTTTGATCTCTTTAAAGCATATTTTTCAAAGATGAAATTGAAGTTCATAGATAGCTATAAATATACGGAGGTAGAATATGGGATTACAGAATTTCATAATTTGAAAAAATTATAAAATTTGCATGGGATTTTCTTTACCTTTTCCTTCACAGATGCTAAATATTGTATTCTCCTTTCTTATTTTTAAATATCTAAAGAATCTCTTCTAGCACATTTCAAAATAAGTTTTGAAAGTAAGTTTTCTATAGAATGAAACTGATTGTATAGAAATGTTCAAGGTCATTTAGTCTAATTAGCAGTGAAGTCAATCAATATGCACTGAATGCAGTAGATAACTATAGAAATAATTAAGCTAATTGTCTTTAGGGAATGTGTGTTGCAAGTTTCGTTTCCAATTTACCATGCTCTGTCTGAAGGTGCTTTTTCCCCCTGCCCTTTCTAGTTCTTTTTATGTTTCTTTTGTGAGATCAATAAAGATTCAGGTCGGAATTTAAATTAGGTTCTTATGGGATCTCTGACTCTACCCTTTCTTCTTCTCTTTTAACCAGGCCATCTTTGCCTTTTTTCTTTATGAAAGATTTGGGCTTAGCTTGAATAAATCATCATGATTGTGGTTCTACTAGCATGCTAATGAGGGCAAAGTCACGGTGCACTGGTTGGAGAGTTTTGATGGCCAACTATACATGGATTAGACCATGCCTGTTGAGGATTGTTGTGTGCTGTGGTGGCTGTTTGATAAATTTGGGTGCACTATTCCCCTCATATTTGGTGGGAGGATTACTGGCAGATAATGTAACAAAGGGGACAATTTCAATCAGGCTGTGTAGGGACTGGGGATGTGCATAGAGCACTCTTTCTAGCAGGCACACAAGATATCAATGCCTGTGGTATTACTCATAGCTTTTCTCAAAAAGTTTTGCCTCCCTCTCAAATGTCTTACATAAAATAATTCTAATGAGACATTTAGTAGGAAATTTGGAATCGTAGTGAAAAGAAATCCTCTTGGCTCTACTTTTTCTGTGTTACTTCCTGGACCTTTCAGCTATCTTTTGCCTATATATAACAGCAAATACTTTGGGAAGAAAAATGTACAAATATTAAATGAATGTCTGTGGAGCGTTCTTGCAGGGAAATGATCAAGTCTAGGAGAAAATCTTCTAGTAATTCATAATCTAAGTTTAGGAGGAAGGATGAGAAAGTAATGCATAAAAAACTATTCAGGCCCAACGTGTTTCCCAAAAGGTAAAAAAAAAAAAAAGGAGTGTGTGTGTGCACATGTGACACCAAAGAAAGTTATGTACATTACAACAATACATTAGAAAAATATCAATGCTAAATATTGTGCCCCTTAGTCCACTGTCTACATGTTCTGATAATGTCAGCTTTTTGTTTTAAATCTCCAAACTATTTCTCAGTTCATTTCTTTCTCCTTTACATAATATGTCCTTTTTCTCAGACTGTTTTTAAGATTTTTATCAATGGTGTTTAGCAATTTGGTTATATTCCTTCACATTTTTAATGTTTCTTTTGATTGGTATTCTTTAAGCTTGGATCTATGAATTATATTTTTCCATAAAATTTAAAAGATATGAGGATCATTGTTTATTCAAAAATTGTTTTCTGTTCACTGAGCCTCTTCCTCTTGTACTCCAATTGCATATTTGTTAGAATACCTGATATTTTCCATAGATCACTGATGTTCGGTTTCTTTTGTTTGTTATTTAGTATTTTTTTCCCCTATGTTCTTTATTTTGGACAGTTTCTATGGCTATGTCTTTAAATCACTGATCTCGGGAGCCGCGGTGGCTCCGGCCAGTTGTCCTGGCGCTTGAGGAGGCGAGGCTATGAGTTCAATGCCAAGCTGGGCAATATGAGAACCTCTCATTCATTAAAAAAATAAAATAAAATAAAATAAAATAGAAAATAAATCACTGATCTCGTCTTTTATAGTACCTATTATGATGTTAATTCCATTTAGTGTATTTAAAATTTTAGATATTATGTTCCTTCATGTCTAAAAGCTTGATTTAGGTCTTTTAAAATATCTTCCATTTATTTTCTCTGCATGCTCATGTTTCTCTTTTCCTTCTTGAAATATGAGACATTTTTAACGTCCTCATTCATTAGTTTCATCATCTCTGTTTCTGAGTCTATTTCTGTTAATTGATATTTTCCCTTATTGTAAGCCATAGTGAGGAAATGTATTCTGTTATTCCGTTTCTGGGTCCACAAGGGAGCATAGTTTCAAGGGCAAGAACTTCCGAATGCCCCCGTTCCCTCTCTCCATCCGGGACACTTAATGGTCTTAGTTTAAATTTTCACGGGCATGGGAAAATAATCAAAGTAAGTCACTCCAGCAGAAGTTTAAAGGAACTCTTTTCATTGGTCAGGGGGCTTGGAGAAGGTGGGAATTCTTCCCAGGTTAAAAGTCCCTGTCTCCCTCAACTGGGTGGACTTCCCCCTCTGGGGTCCCCTTCCACTCTCGTGGAAGCTGCTTTCTGTCTCCTGGATTTCATACTTGGGTCCCCTTTCACATTCTTCATGGAAGCTTTCTCTCTCTCATCTTTTTCTTTTTCCCTGCCTAAATAAATCACTTCTCTGCAAAAAAACTCTTTGGGGTCCGATATTTTCTTACAAGCGCACCTGCCGTGATCCTCTCTCATTCTTGGATGAGTAGGAGACCAAGAGCCTGGAAAAATATCCTCTCAGGGGAGCTGAATGCTCCCCTGTACCCCAAAACTTGGAAGCAATAGTTTTCTACTTTTTCCAACCTGGCAATTTTTGACTGGATGCTAGACATTGTAAGTTGTACATTTGTGGTGCTAGATTTTGTTTTCCTTTTAATACTATTAGATTTTGTTTTGGTGTGTGAGTTCAACTTTTTCAGATTCCACATATATGTGAGATCATGCAGTTTTTATCTTTTTGTGTGTGGTTTATTTTACTCAGTATAATGTTCTCCAGTTTATCTCTATTCTTGCAAATGGCAGAATTTCCTTCTTAAGATGGAATAGTATTTCATTATATGTATATACCACGTTTTCTTTATCTGTTCATCCATTGTTGGACATTTAAGTTGATTCCATATCTTGGTTATTGTGAATAATGCTGCAACAGAGAGGGGAGTACAGGTATCTCTAAGAGGTGCTGATTTTCTTTCCTTTGGGTAGTAGTTCTATTTTTAATTTTTTGAGCAAACTCTACACTGTTTTCTATAATGGTGGTACCAATGTACTTTCTTACCAGCAATGTGTAAGTGTTCCCTTTTCTCCACATCCTCACCAAAACTTATTTTTCATTTTTTTTTTTTTTTGAGACAGTGTCTTGCTTTGTCACCCAGGCTGGAGTGCAGTGGCCCAATATTGGCTCACTGCAACCTCTGCCTCCTTAGTTCAAGCAATGCTCCTGCCTCAGCCTAGCTGGGATTACAGGTTTGCACTGCGCACTACCACACTCACTTAATTTTGGTATTTTTTAGTAGAGACGAGGTTTCACCATGTTGGCCAGTCTGGTATTAAACTGCTGACATTAAGTGATCTGCCCACCTCAGCCTCCCAAAGGGCTGGGATTACAGATATGAGCCACTACATCTGGTGTATTTTTCATCTTTTTGATAAAAGCCATTCTAACAGGTATGAGGTGATATCTCACCATGGTTTGAATTTGTATTTCTCTGATGATTAGTGATGTTGAGCACCTTTTCATATATCTGTTGGTTATTTATATGGATTCTCTGCAAAAATGACAACATACTTTGTTCACTTTTAAATTGGCTTGTTTTCTTGCTATCGAGTTGTTTGAGTTCCTTATATATATTGAATTATTAGCTCCTTATCTGATGTATGGTTTGCAAATAATTTCTCTTAATCCATGGGTTGTCTCTTTGTTAATTTTTTTTTTCCTGTGAAGAAGCTTTTTAGTTTGACATAACCCCTCATTTGTCTATTTTTACTTTTGTTGCCTATGCTTTTGAGGTTATTTTCAAAACATTATTGTCCAGACCAATATCATGGATCTTTTTCCCTATGTTTTTTTCCTAGTAGTTTCAAGTCTTGTATTTAAATCTTTAATCTAACATTTTGAGTTGATTTTTGCATATGATTTGAGAGAAGAGCCCAATATTATTATTCTCTGTGACTAGCCAGTTTTAACAATACTGTTTATTGAAAATGCATCATTTCCTTATTTTGGATTTTTGGCATCTTTGTGAAAATTGACTGTAAATGTGTATGTTTACTTTGGAGCTCTTTATCCTATTTCACTATGTGTCGATGTGTCTGTTTTTATACCAGTACTATGCTGTTTTGATTCCTGTATCTTTGTAATGTATTTTGAAGTCGGGGACTGTGATTTCTGTGGAAAATGCCATTGAAATTTTGTTAGAGATCACACTGGATCTGTAACATGGCTTCTGGTAATTCCATAGTTTGAAGGTTTGTTCCCTCCAAAACTCATATTGAAATTTAACTGCCATTGTAATAATGTTAGGAAGTGGGACCTTTAAGAGTTGATTAGACCATGAATGCTCTGCCTTCATGAATAAATAAATACTGTTATTTTGGGAGTGGCTTTGTTGTGAAAGGACAAGTTCAGCTCCTTCTCTCTCCCTGTCACCCTCTCTTTGACCTTATGCTATGTTATGACACCCCAAGAAGGCCATTGCTAGAGACTGGTACTGTAGTCTTACACTTCCCTGCCTCCAGAACTGTGAGAAGTAAGTTTCTGTTTCTTATAAATTATCTAGTCTGTGATACTCTGTTATAGTAGCAGAATGCAAAGATATAAAGTTGGTATCAAGGAGAGGGGCTGTTGATATAACAAATACCTGAAAATGTAGAGGCAGCTTTGAAATTGGATGATGGGTAGACACTGAAAAAATTTAAAAGACCAGGCTAGGAAAAAACCTAGGTTGCTGTAAATGTGGTACTAAGAGTAATTCTGGTGAGGGCTCAGGCAAGAAGAGCTGTAGGGAAAGCCTGAAACCTCCGGGAGATTACTTAAGTGGTTGCCACCCTAATGTTGGTAGAAATATGGGTGGTTAAGGTAATTCTGATAAGATCTTAGGAATGAAGAGCAGGGTACTGGACACTGGAGAAATGGTCATCATCTTTGTTATAAAGTGGCAAAGAACTTGGCTGCATTGTATCCACGCCTGAGGGCTTTACTTACGAAAAGCAAAGCAATGAACTAGGGTATCTGGCTGAAGGACTATCTATGCAGAAAAGCACTGAAAGATCTATGTGGCTTCTCTTAATTGCATATAGTAAAATTCAAGGAAGGAGAAATGATTTAAAACTGGAATTGATAATTAAAATGGAAGCAGAATGAAAAGATGTGGAAATTGTCAGCCTGGCAGTGTAAATAATTTTAAAAGTATGTTCAGGAGAGAATCCTAAGGATGTGGCCAAGTAACTGCTGAAGGGATTGATATGGCTAGAAAAAAAAGTCAGGTGCTTTTCACTAAGACAATGGGAGACTGATTCCAGTGGCATTTCAGAAGTCTTTGGAGCAAGCCAGGGTCTTGAGGGCAAAGTTTCTGGAGAGGGGCCCAGGGCACCCATGGGGCTTCAGCTTTTGCTGCCTTGCCCCTCCTCAAGTTCCTGACATTCCAGAACAACACTTCTCCACTGCCACAGCTGTGGCTCAAGAAGTCCCAAGTGCTGCTCTGGCCAACACTGGGGATGGAAGAAGCTATGAATTTAGTCAGCGTTCACATAGTGCTAACTCTGCAGAGGTGCAGAATACGTGAGTTGTGGGGTCTCTACCTAGGTTTCAAAGGATGTATTGGACAATCTTTGGACCCTGATGAAAACCTGTCACAGGGAAAGAGCTGCCACAGACTATCCACTAGAACTAGGCTTACTGGAGCCCTGGGAGTGGGGGCAGCCCACTCTAGAATGATAGCACTGCCAGGCTGAGCCCAGCAAAGCTATAGGGCTGGGCGGTCCAAGGCTATGGAGACACAACGCCCATCCCAGTGTGCCAAGAAGGTGGGACATAGAGGCAAGAAAGATTATTCTGGAGCCTTAGGATTTGATGTTGTTCACCCTATTGGATTTTGGACTTACTTGGGACCAGTTATCCCTTTTTTTTTCTTGCCTATTTCTCCCTTCTGGATTGAGAATGTCTATCTTGTATCTATCTAACCATTGTGTTTTAAAGGTACACAACTTGTTTGATTACACAGGCTGATGGCTGAAGAGCAAGTTGCCTTAGGATGAATTGTGTCTTGACTCTCATGTATATGATGTTGAGATGAGACTTTGGACTTTTGAGTTTGTGCTAGAATAAGTTAAGACTTTTAGGGTTATTGAGATAGAATCAATGTATTTTTGTATATAAGAAGGATTTTAGTTTTGGGGAGTTTGGGATGGCATTCTACACCCTCATGAATGAATTAATGATTGTTTTTTGTGGGAGTAGATTTGTTATAAAAGGGTGAGTTGGCTCCCTTCACTCTCTATCTCCCCCTCTTTCTCTTCCCCTGCCACCCTTTGCTCTTATGCTATTTTATGACATTCCAAGAAGGCCCTTGTTCAATATGCCAGCACCTTGATCTTGGCCTTCCCAGACCCCAGAACAAATATAAATTTTTGTTTATTATGAATTATTCAGTCTGTGGTATTTTGCAAAGGCAGCACAAAAGAAACTAAGACAAGTAGTATGGACATTTTAACAATATTTATTCTTTCAGTCCTTGAACACAGGGTATCTTTCCATTTATTTGTGTGTTCTTCAATTTCTTTTATCAGCATTTTACAGTTTTCAGTATACAGATCTTTCATTTTCTTGGTTAATTTACTCCTAAGTATTTTATTTTTTGATGCTATTGTAAATGTAATTGTTTTATTATTTTCTTTTTCTAATAGTTTATTGTTAGTATATAGAGACACTACGTACTTTTGTGTGTTGGCTTTGTGTTCTGCAACTTTACTGAATTCATGTATTTATTGTTTTTTTTTGGTGGAGTGGTGGAGTCTTTAGGGCTTTCTATATATATGATCATGTCACCTGCAAACAAATTTAATTTAGCTTGTTCCTTTTCAATTCGGATGCCTTATATTTCTTTCTCTTGTCTAATTGCTCTCTCTAGGATTTCCAGTACTATATTGAGCAGAAATGGTGAGAGTGAGCATCCTTGTCTACTTCTTGATCTTAGAGAAAAAGTTTTTAATATTTCACTGTTGAGTATGATGTTAGCTGTAATTTTGTCACATATGGCCTTTATTTTGTTGAGATATACCTAATTTGTTGAGAGTTTTTGTTGTGAAGAGATACTGAATTTTGTCAAATGCTTTTTCTGCGTCTAACTCAGATTTTTCTTAATGTTAGCACTTAAAAGGACTTTTTACAACTTCAAGAGAAAGATACTTCTTTTAATGTTAAAATTACAAAGAATTCTCTTTTTTGAATTTACAGAAATTTACATTCCAAAGCTTCTAAAGAAGAGTCTCTAGTGCTGTTACTTTTACCCAACTTCCCAACAGAACTCAAGCTTAAGCTTTTACAAATAAGCTGTTATGACCATTATTGTGAAGAAAAACTTTGCATTAGACTTAGTGTACTCAGTTTTTTTTGCTCATTTAAAGTGAGACTTTGTAGTTACTCTGATGAAAGATTTGATCTGTATCACATTTTAAAAACATATATAGATGCAGGAAAAGTAGTGGATACATGCTTATATCTGAAAAATTATTTTTTGAGACAGCATCTTGCTCTGTCACCAGGCTGGAGTGCAGTGGCACGATCTTGGCTCACTGCAACCTCCGCCTCCTGGGTTCAAGTGATTCTTCTGCCTCAGCCTCCCAAATAGCTGGGACTACAGGTACACGCCACCACACCCAGCTAATTTTTGTATTTTTAGTAGAGACGGAGTTTCACTATTTTGGCCAGGATGGTCTTGATCTCTTGACCTCGTGATCTGCCTGCAAGTAACTCTGTAGTCAACATAAATTGATGGTGAAAGATTGAGATCTTTGATCCTTGATCATGAAAAAGCACCAAACCCTAGAATAAATATAGCAGAATAGAAAGCATTCAAGGTACCGTTCTGGAGTCCATTCTTTTGCATATCATAACCCGTTGGGAGATGCTGAAATAGAGGCATAAATCAAAGTATCCAAGTGATCACATCTGTAAAGTTTGTGTAATGTGCAGTGTACAGTCTTCTGTAACCTTAATAACCAATGTCTTTGATTTTATTTGCTGATTATCTTTAACTTGGTTGATTTTCCTACATGCATAGAAAGTCTCTTTGGCAAAGAATCCTGCTGTCAGACTTGATGTTGTCTCCTTGTGTCACTCTTTGTCATTAAATCTCAGTTTATTAAGAACAATCAACTTTTCTGCTGTTACTAGCTTATATTTTCTATATTTACTTCCTGAAACATTAAAATCAGGAGAAATATTGCCAGTCTCCTAAAAACTTCCCATGTCTTCCATTCTTTTTCAGGATATAAGAAATGACTATTCTGAGTGTGATATGCTTATCATAGCAAATTTGTTGAAATAATTAATAAATAATTGGGGCCTCCTCAATATCATATCACTGATGTATTTTAAAGAAACAAGCAGAGATTCATTGAATGCTTGCTTTTCTCAGCAAATTGATTTGATATCAACTGTGACAGCTGGAAACCACTGTGGCCACAGATCCCCAAGAGAGTTCCTGTGGTAGGCAAGTATCTCCAAGACCTGTGGACTTGAAACTTACAACAGAAGTCGACATGTGGCCATGTCGACTTCAGATATTAATTTTATTGTCTTATCTTTCAGTTGAAAGTGTTAGGCTTTTTCCTTATTTTTTTAGTATTCTGAGAAATTGCAAAATATAACACTGATTTATCAAAATTATTAGTGAATAATTTTGCTCCCTTCCTGCGTGAAGCAAGGAGCTTAAAACACTTAGCTTCATTTACATTCTTCCCAGCCTATGAGTTATTATTTTTTGTACTATCAGTGTTTATTGAGATTTACTCCTAGGTTTCCAAATTTCCTTGCTCATTATTATTATTTGTATTTTTTTACCTCTATATCTTCCTCATCAATTATTTTTCTATTCTCCGAAAACATCCTTTATAAAGTCCTTTGGGTGCAGGTCTCTTAGTGGTAAAAACTTTCCATTAGTCATGTCCCTAAAAATGTCTTCATTTTGCCTTTATTTTTGCTGGTTCTAAATTAGTGGCATTACTAAATCTGATAATTGATATTTTTCATTAGTTTTAGAAAATTTGAAGCCAAAATCTCCACAAACATTGCCTGTTACTCATTTTTTTCTCCTCTTCTTGATGTTGAATCTTGGTGTCTCTTACAGAATTATCTGTCTTTTACATCCTCTTCTGTGTTTTTTATCTTTTGTCAGCAGGTGTGCTGCATTCTGGAGAGTTGCCTCCGACCTGTTTTCTGTTCACTGTCTCTTACCTGTGCAATATATTGTTAATTCTGCACATTCAATTCTTAATTTTGTTTATGAATTACTCAATTCTAGGATTTCAATTTGTTTCTTTTTCAAATCTGCTGTCACTTTTTATAGTTATCAGTTTCCTACTGAAATTTTACAGCTTACTTTTCTTCTCTTTGAAAATGTTAGGTACAGTTTTACTGTGACTAACAATGCCTGTGGCTATACTGGTTATTTTTATTACTCCTAGTTCTTGCCCATGGTATCTTGTCATGTTTCAGTGTGTGGTGGACATTGCATTTGAAAAAGTATTTGTTGAAATAATTTAAGTCTTAGCATCCTAAGCCTATCACCTATTATTTGCCTCTGAAGATGAGTGCTAACAATCTAGGATATCCTTACTCTAAGCTTCACAGCTTGAGATTTTAGTGGCCACTGAAATTTGGACAGGGATGCAGCTGGAGGCCATTATCCTTTGCAAATTAACACAGGAACAGAACCTGAGATCTGATTGCTTTTTAAAAACTCATTAATTTTCTTGCCTTATCTTTTAGTTGAAAGTGTTATGCTCTTTCTTTGTTCTTTTAGTATTCATCTGAGAAATTATAAAATACACCATTAATTCATCAAAACGTGGTTAAATACCACATATTCTCACTTATAAGTGGGAGCTAATGATGAAAACACATGGACAGGTAAAAAGGATCAATACACACTGGGGATTATCAGAGGGTGGAGTGTGAGAGGAGGGAGATGATCTGGAAAAATAACTAATGGGTACAAGACTTAATACCTGGGTGATGAAATAATCTGTACAACCAACCTCCATGACACAAGTTTACCTATGTAACAAACCTGCACATGTACCCTTGAACTTAGAGTTAAAAAAAAAAGAAAGGAAGACTGCAGACTGGGAAGGATTGGTTTATTTTTGGTTCACCACAACTCTGAGGGTATAGCCATTTGGGACTCAATTCTCTCTACTGCATGGGGCTTGAACGCTGACATTTTCCCTTTAGCTTAAAAAGGCTTTCAAAAACACCTATGAGCTCCTTCTTTCAGATCAGCAAATGCCCCCAAGGTAACTCTTTACCCAAATGCACTCAAGGTACCCCTTTCCCCAAGTCTTAGATTTTTACCCTTTAATTCCTTATTCAGATATGCTTTCGATGCTTTTAAGAAACTTTTAAAATAACATATTTCTATTAAGTTTTGTGTATTTTTTCCCAGAGGATGGTCTGATCCGGTTTGAATTACTTTGTCTCCTCTTACCCAAGGCAGAAATTTCTTTATCTCTTCATGTCTTTGATTCTATTTTCTTGGCTTTTCTTTCTTTCTCTCTCTCTCCACCCCGCCTCCCTCTCCTCTCTTTCTGTGTGTGTGTGTGTAGCTTTTGCTCTCACTCTAAAAATACTTCTGGAGCGACTTTTTTCAGAAGAAAAAGAATACATGGAAGGCAAACACTAAAATCATTTTATCTCAGTATTTTTAAGGCATTTTCCCATTGTTTTTAACAGTTATTGTTGCTCATGGGAAGACTAATATTACTATGTCTTTGGTTTTATTGTATATACAGAAAATACTCGGTTTTCTAGGAAAATTAGCACCAGATCAATCCACTGATAATAATTCATTTAAAATGGATTACTGGGATACTGTTTCCTGATAAGAATAAATGACACCTTGTTATGACATCTTCTAAATTCATATTTTACTTTCTAACACAATCATAAAGATAGTAAGTTTTATAAAAATATTTTAAGACTTTCACCAAGGGCCTATCTTAAATCCTCTGATGATTCGTCTTTGAAGATCCTTTCTTGTTTTTTTTTCCCCCCAGTTGATTTTCTTTTCCTTCATCCTTAATTGACCTAACTCTGCTAATCCTCATTTAAATAATTTTGTTGGTTACTTAGAAAGTTACCAAGACTTTTATCAGCTCTATGAAATCTTACATTTTTTCAAGATTTGCAATTTTACTTTGAAATAAAGTTGTGCTATGTATTTATCACACATTTTTAAGATAGGGGTTGGGTATTTGAGTGAGTCAGGACTAATTTTATAAGTTCGTTAATGAATACTTTTGAAGCTTGACTGCTTCCCTAAGCAATTTCATGGCTATAAAAATTCAGAAAATACGGCATGGCTGGCAAGATGGCCAAATAGGAACAGCTCTGGTCTGCAGCTCCCAGCAAGATCAATGCAGAAGGCAGGTGACTTCTACATTTCCAACTGAGGTACCTGGCTCATCTCACTGGGACTGGCTAGACAGTGGGTACAGCCCATGGAGGGTGAGATGAAGCAGAGTGGGGCATCACCTCACTTGGGAAGTGCAAGGGGTTGGGAACTCCCTCCCCTAGCCAAGGGAAGCCATGAGGGATGTGCCTTAAGGAACAGTAAACTCTGGCCGAGATACTATGCTTTTCCTATGATCTTCACAACCAGGAGATTCCCTCAGGTGCCTACACCACCAGTACTCTGGGTTTCAAGCACAAAACTGGGAGGCTGTTTGTGCAGACACCAAGGTTGCTGCAGGAATTTTTTTTTTAAATACCCTAGTGGTGCCTGAAACACCAGCAAGACAGAACCATTCACTCCCCTGAAAAGGGGGCTTAAGCCAGGAAACCAAGTGGTCTAGTTCAGTGGATCCCACCCCCACAGAGCCCAGCAAGCTAAGATCCACTGACTTGAAATTCTTGCTGCCAGCACAGCTGTCTGAAGTAGAGGATGCTTCAGCTTGATCTGGGGAGGAACATCGGCCATTACTGAGGCTTGAGTAGGCAGTTTTCCCCTCACAGTGTAAACAAAGCTGTCAGGAAATTTGAACTGGGCAGAGCCCACCACAGCTTGGCAAAGCTGCAATAGCCAAAACTGCCTCTCTAGATTCCTCTTCTCTGGACAGGACATCTCTGAAGGAAAGGCAACAGTGTCAGTCAGGGGCTTATAGATAAAACTCTCATCTCCCTGGGACAGAGCACCTGAGGGAAGGGGTGGCTGTGGCTGCACCTTCAGCAGACTTAAATGTTCCCGCCTGCCAGCTCTGAAGAGAGCAGTGGATCTCCCAGCAGAGTGCTCAAGCTCTGCTGAAGGACAGACTGCCTCCTCAGGTGGATCCTTGACTCCCGTGCTTCCTGACTGGGAGACACCTCATACAGGAGAGCTCCAGCTGGCATCTGGCAGGTGCCCCTCTGGGATGAAGCTTCCAGAAGAAGGAACATGCAGCAATCCTTGCTGTTCTGCAGCCTCTGCCGATGATACCCTGGCAAACAGGGTCTGGAGTGGACCTCCAGCAAACTCCAGCAGACCTTCAGCAAAGGGGCCTGACTGTAGAAGGAAAACTAACAAACAGAAAGGAGTAGCATCAACATCAACAAAAGGGACAACCACATAAATCCATGAAAATGAGGAAAAACCACAAAAAGCACAAAGAGGCTGAAAATTCCATAGAGTGCCTTTTCTTCTCTAAAGGATCACAATTCCTCACCAGCAAGGGAACAAAATTGGGCAGAGAATGAGTTTGATGAATTCATACAAGTAGGCTTTAGAAGTTGGATAATAACAAATTCCTCTGAGTTAAAGGAGCATGTACTAACCCAATGCAAGGAAGCTAAGAACATCAATGTGAAAATCCTCAATAAAATACTGGTAAACTGAATTCAGCAGCACATTGAAAAGCTTATCCACCGTGACTTATCTGTTATGTTTGCAGACAACATAATTTTATATTTAGAAAACCCCATTGTCTCAGCCCAAAAACTCCTTAAGCTGATAAGCAACTTCAGCAAATTCTCAGGATACAAAATCAGTTTGCAAAAATCACAAGCATTCCTATACACCAATAGCAGACAGCCAAATCATGAGTGAACTCTCATTCACAATTGCTACAAAGAGAATAAAATACCTAGGAATACAACTTAGAAGGGATGTGAAAGACCTCTTCAAGGAGCACTACAAACCACTGCTCAAGGAAATAAGAGAGGACACAAACAAATGGAAAAACATTCCATGCTCATGGACAAGAAGAATTAATATTGTGAAAATGGCCATACTGCCTGTCGTGAAAATGGCCCTACTGCCCAAAGTAATTTATAGAATCAGTGGTATTCCCATTAAGTACCATTGACTTTCTACACAGAATTAGAAAAAATGACTTTAAATTTCAGATGGAACAACAAAAAAAGCCCATATGGCCAAGACAATCCTTAGCAAAAAGAACAAAGCTGGAGGCATCACACTACCTGACTTCATACTACACTATGAGCCTGCAGTAAGTAACCAAAACAGCATGGTGCTGTTACCTAAACAGATAAATAGACCAATGAAACAGAACAGAGGCCTCAGAAATTCTGCTACACATCTACAACCATCTGTTCTTTGACAAACCTGATAAAGACAAGCTATGGGAAAAGAATTCCCTGTTTTGTTTTTTGAGACTGAATCTTGCTCTTTCACCAAGACTGGAGTGCAGTGGTGTGATCTTGGCTGACTGCAACCTCCGCTTCCTGAGAGTTCAAGTGATTCTCCTGCCTCAACCTCCCGAGTAGCTAGGATTACAGGCGCATGCCACCACGCCTGGCTAATTTTTTGTATTTTTAGTAGAGATAGGGTTTCACCGTGTAAGGGAGGTCTTGATCTTCTGACCTCATCACCCGCCCACCTAAGCCTCCCAAAGTTCTGGGATTAAAGCAATGAGCTACCGTGCCTGGCCAGGATTCCCTGTTTAATAAATAGTGTTGGGAAAACTAGCTAGCCATATACAGAAAATTGAAACAGGACTCCTTCCTTACACCTTATACAAAAATTAGCTCAGGGTGGATTAAAGACTTAAATATAAGACCTAAAACCATAAAAACCCTAGAAGAAAACCTAGGCAGTACCATTCAGAACGTAGGCATTGGCAAAGATTTCATGACCAAAACACCAAAAGCAATGACAACAAAGTCAAAATTGACAAATGGGATCTAATTAAAGAGCTTTTGCACAGCAAAAGAAACTATCATCAGAGTGTGCAGGAAACTTATAGAATGGGAGAAAATATAATCTATTCATCTGACAAAAATATTCAGAATCTACAAGGAACTTAAACAAATTTACAAGTGAAAACACAACCCCATCAAAAAGTGGGCAAAGGATATGAATAGACGTTTCTCAAAAGAAGACATTTATGCAGCCAATAAGCTTGAAAAAAAGCTCATCATCATTGGTCATTAGAGAAATGCAAATTAAAACCACAAGGAGATACCATCTCAAGCCAGTTAGAATGGCGATCATTATAAAGTCAGAAAAAACATGCTGGAGAGGATGCGGAGAAAGAGGAATGTTTTTACACTGTTGGTGGGAGTGTAAATTAGTTCAACCATTGTGGAAGACAGTGTGGAGATTCCTCAAGGATCTAGAACCAGAAATGCCATTTGACCCAGAAATCCCATTACTGAGCATTTACCCAAAGCATTATATGTCATTATATTATAAAGACACATGCACATGTATGTTTATTGAACTGTGCACAATAGCAAAGACTTGGAACCAACCCAAATGCCCATCAATGATAGACTAGATAAAGAAAATGTGGCATGTATACACTGTGGAATACTATGCAGCAATAATAAAGGATGAGTTGACGTCCTTTGCAAGACATGGTGAAGCTGGAAGCTATCATTCTCAGCAAACTAACACAGGAACAGAAACCAACACTGCATGTTCTCACTAATAATTGGGAGTTGAACAATGAGAACACATGGACACAGGGAGGGGAACATCATATACCAGGGCCTGTCAGGGGCTGGGGGACTAGGGGAGGGATAGCATTAGGAAAAATACCTAATGTAGATGATGGGTTTATGTGTGCAGCAAACCACCATGGCACGTGTATACCTATGTAACAAATCTGCACGTTCTGCATATGTATCCCAGAACCTAACATATAATTTTAAAAAATAATAATTCAGATAATAAACCACACAGCAAGGGCCTTATGTAACACTGGTTTCCAAAGCCTCTTCCTGGAAGCTTCTAGTATATTTTTATCTTTGGTGTGTTACAGAATTCTGTGGAGGTATTTCTGATATTGGTCTTTGTCATTCATTCTGCTCAGCACTTATTTTAATTTAAAACTATGTGTCCTTGGTGTTGGGACGTTTGCCTCTTCTTATCTGAGTCCATCTACCTACCATGTTCTAGAGATTTTACAAATTTCTGGTCTGCTGATGGCGTATCTTCCCTTTGTAGTGCTGCAATGAGATAACTGTCCTTCATATTTCTTTGCTGTCATTTTTATAGCCATTTTTGAGGAAGGAGATATAAACACCTATGTGCATAGTCTGCTATGTAGAAGCAGAAGCTTCAGTGCCATAGTATTATTTATATTAGAAGCAAAGTACTTTACTGAATGGAAATATCATTATAAGTCTCTATATAGCTACGTATTTATCATATCTTATTTATGCCAACACTCTATTAGCGAATATTTAGATTATTTATGATTCCTTAAAGTCATTTTTGAATTTTTTTGATTAATTTATGTTTCCAATTTTAAAATCTCTTTTCTCTAGATGCATATAAAAACATCTACAAACAAAACACTACTATAACTCAAATTTATGTTCTATATTAGATAAATATTCCATTTTTTTCTGAATGTGATGATCCTTTGAAGATCAATTAGGAGAGACTGACTCCTTTGGTGGCCAAATAAGAAGGAAATTCAACATAAAGAGCTTTTCACAGATAACCTGGAGAGGAATAAATACTCAGATATAGGTCTTCATTTTCCAGTACAATGGAAACTGAACTGAAAGAGTAGAATGGTATGACTGTTGATTTTGACAGGCATGCCTGCTAAAAGCAACCAACATTTTCCCAGCATTAGGCAGTTATCCTCAAGAGCAGTTAAAATGGGAGCAAAGAGAGACATTCTCTATTAGGAGGAGTCAATACCAAAGGTTGGTGAAAGGCATTTTTGGCTGCCTCTTAGACATAAGAAATATATAAAAAATCATAGATGGATTAAAAAATGTTTTAAACATGTGTTCCAAGTCAGTTATCCTAACCAGTCTCACATTGGTTCAGTTTTCGAAGTTTTTCATCATTGATTTATACAACAGAAAGATGACCCTAAAAGTATATGTTGTTCTATGCTAAAGTCATATTAGTGCCAATTACTTGGCTACTAAATCTTTATTAATGGTGTGACTTTTTGAAAATTAACACAAAAGCCTATAGAGGGCTTATTAATGGGATATAGAGCATTGATTTTCCAGAGAGTACCTATTTCTTTAAATGTGTGACTGCCCCAAATTAATCAGAAGTGTGGATGTTCTGAAATTCAGATTGTAGCGGAGCTTTTTCTCCTAGTAGGAGCTGTACATAATGTGTTCAAGGACAAGCAGTGACTTTATTCCTTTGTGTCACAGATATCTAAAGATGAGATGTGGTATATAAAAAAAAGCTTTTGTTGAAAGGTGGAAATTACTGTAACTCTAAATTAATAATTAAAATTATTGAAAATGAGCACAACTCCAACTTTTAAAATTTTTTCTCTTCAACATTACTTATTTATGGCTACTGGTTCTCTTTGCAATTATGCTTATCTGTTGAGAAGTAACTTTTTCAGTCTAGTATTTTATTCTTGAACCAGTGCAGAACTTCCCAAAAATGCTGTAATTGCAAGCGCACTCAAGAATGGAATGATCTGTAGGAATACTCTGAGGCATCTGCATCTGGCTAGAAGTCAAAAGTTATTGGCTTAGCTTCATTCTATCTCATCTGTAAAACTGGATTATTAATATTAGGTCCGACTAACTGAAAGATTTTGAAGAATAAATAGAACTATGGGTATAAACATAATATAAAGCAAGATATTTATATTTTTACATATCTTTGGGAATTTCTGGGATCTCATTTTGAAAAAGAGGAAGGAAATGTCTTTTTGTCCTCTCCTCCATTGTTAGGTTATTGGGTATATTAATCGGCTTGGGCCACCCTAACAAAATACCATAGACTGGGTAGTTCAAACAACAGAAATTTATTTTCTCACAGTTCTGGATGCCGTAAGTCTAAGATCAAGTTTCCAGCCAATTCAGTTTCTGGTAAGGACTCTCTTCTTGTCTTGCAGATGGCCACGTTTTTGCTGTATCCTCACATGGCCTTTCCTCAGTGCATGCACATGGAGGAGAGAAAGTAAGCTCGCTCTCTCCCTCCCTGTAAGGACACTAATGAGATCAGGGCCCTATCCTCATTTAACCTTAGTTAGTTTCATACTCCAGTTACAGCCACACCAAGGGTTAGGGCTTCAGCATACGAATTTTGGTGGGGAGCAGGTACACGACCATTCTGTCCGTAACATCAGGGAAGATTATCTTGTCTGGAGCTACAGAGTCCTCGGCAGCAGGCTCATAAATAGCAGTGCCTCAAGTGAGGCATCAATACAGAAAAAGAACTGAGTGCTAAAGATTTTTCAGAACTTCTCAAGTAGCTTTCCCAAGAAGGCTCTTCTGTTCTTAGTCAGTACTTGAAGAGAACAAAATATTTAATTTTTGAGATGCCACTATTAATTATGTTCATATAATTTCTGATGTTGTCAAAACATTTTGAGCCTTATTGGACTCAAGGTATCTATACCAGAGTCATAGCAGTTAATTGTTTTTATTGATTTTCCCATTGCAAACTTCTTAATATAATATCAATTACCTGCTTTATGGTTTTGGAACCTATATTCTAAAGACAGAAAAAGAATGCAATTTTAATTTTAATCAAAATCAGGCAGTAACTTGATGCCAGCCATGTAAATACTGGAAAAAATATTTTATAAAACTAAGAGGATATATGAGTAAACACTGTAAACAACACATTATAGGAAGATGAGTCCTTTTAACCTGGTTAGCATCATTTGGTATTTATGCCTATGCTTGTGTAGTAAACTTTATGTACTCTGAGATCCTGCAGTGGGGTAGGCTCTGTGTGATGGAGTGGCAGTGGACTTGTATTCTGTGCTAGGGTGAGGGTATAGTTAGCAGGGAGCTTGTTCTGAGGTGGTGGTGTGACCCTGTGGATAGGAGAAAACAGTGATTCTAAAAGTACAGATTATTCATAAATCAAGAGGTGCTCACTTTGGAGAAGTCTGCCAACAGCTACCAGGGTCTGTCTGTATTCCTGATTTAAATTTGGAGGGCTAAAATGTATTCTGTTCATGTTACAGGCTAAAATGACTCATATTTAACCACTCTGTCATGTGAGTCTCAAATGACAGAGACATATTTTTCCTGGAAAGGTTCTGCAACAATCTTTAGATAATTTTATATATTTAAAAAAAAAATTTAGGTGAAGACTCTGAGGGCTAACAATTTACTAAGATTGACAAGACATTTCTAGGGGGAGAGTCAAAATTAGAAGGCAAACCTGTTAGAAAATGGTTATATAGAGACAATTTTTACTGATATGTATCATTTGTTTCCTGAGCATTTTTGTTTGTTTCTGAAACAGAATGTTAAATGAGACTCTGTCTTGGTTTTGATTAAGGCCTCAAAGACTGAGAACAAAACGATATTTGCCAAGCATCTCCCTATTCCAAAGCGAGGTGCTAGACATGCCAAGGATGTGGTCATCTGGCATGTATAAATCCCGGCAGCTGGTCTTCTGTCCCAGCGCTTTCATGGAAGAGGACAGCCCGATGTTTCCTTTTTACCTCAAGTCTGTGGGAGGCAGAATTTGACATCAAAAATTCATAGACCTAGTGGATTGATATCTTCCTTAGACTTAAGGGCTCTAAGGGTGAAAATCCATTGGACTGTTGTGGGGGAAAACTGCACCAATGTAGTTTAGCACCAATGGCTGGGTAATGGTGCTAAATGGCTCTCTTCTGAGGGCCAAGCAGAAGAGAGAAACATCCTTAGAACAATCCTTCAAAGGAGCTGCAGGTGGTGGACAGTGGTTGTGGGCTGTTGATTGGATTCCAACAAGTTAGTTGCGGGCCCCCAGAGTGTTGGGGCCTGAAATTAGGGCTTTAAAGAGGCCAGTAATATGTGACTTCTGTTTTGGGACATGCAATGGGAGGTTTCTAGTAAACGATATTGAATCTCTGAGAAAGCTACAGAAATATCTTGTAATTATAAACATCCACCAAGCCCAGAGCACAGCTTAAGTCCTATTCCCTGAAGAGGTCAGAAAACATGGAGTAGGAAGAGAGGAACAGAGGAGCGAGGCAAATAATTGAAGCAGGTGCTGGCAACCACATTTGCTTGACCTGGGAGAAGTCTTAACTTTAAAAGATATGTAGGGTTTGATGATTACACGGCCCCACACACTTTAATTAAGAAAGAACAACTTCTTTCAGCTAAAGGTAACCTGAGAACTTTTTATTCTTTGAGAGTAGCCATATGAAAGTTATGGGATTTTCTTGAGATTTAAACCTTGGACGGAGCCAGAACCAGCCAAAAAAGTGAGTTTAATAGAATGTGTGTGTGTGTGTGTACATTGAGGGAAGGGGCACTGGGCAGTAGTAGTAGAGTATTTTTAATTGGTGTTCTATAAGATGTTCTTAATCAAACAAATAGCTATATATCTGTAGTTCCTGGAGAAAATTTCATCTTATGCCCATCAGGCAATCTGGTACTTATAGATAAATAGCTAATCTTTCACTCAAAGGCGAGTATCTTGAGTACCTGCTTAGTATCTTGTTCTCTAATTCATAAAACAATGTCTGCCATATGCCCAATAAATATGTGCTGGATGAGCAGCTACTTGGAGGTAGTATGGCTTAAGAGCTTAGGTTCTGCATTTAGATAAACCTGGGTTCAAATCCCAGCTCCACCATTTGCTTGCTGTGTGATTTTAGACAATTTTTCCATTTCTTTGTGCCTCAGTCTTGCGTTTTACATAGATATAATAGTTGTTTACTGAGCTTTAGGAGAAGTACATAAGATAATGTAACTGGATATAAGCACATGGCCTGAATCACATAGTGATTAATTTGTAGCAGTCATAACTTACCATGTTTGTAAACTGTTTCTGTATTTTATCTCTTGTATAAAGAGCTTACACTCCATTCAGATACTGTGAGCTTAATCTGAGTTTTAGTCAAAAGAAACATGCTACTTTAAGAAACCAATTAAAGTAGTTCCTTTTCTCCCTCCTTTCCTCCCTTTCTTCCTTCCCTTTTTTTAGCTTTAAGCATATTACCTTGAGCAAGGTATGGTGAGTTCAGAACAGATTAAAAAAATGGGAAAGAGTTTTACAGTTTTGTGCCTCACAGTTCCTTGGGGAGAACACAGGAATACTCAGCAGAAGTACTGCAGTCAGTCATGAGGCAGAGAGAGAGAGAGGGCAACTGAGGGCAAGTGATTTTATTGTGGTTTCTGCAGGAATAAAAGGGCGAGGCAGGGCAAGCAGGGTTAGGGTTGACTAGTGTTAATAATTTCAGTGAGCTGTGAGGCCTAGGGGCTGATCCTGGGGAAATTAGACTTTGTATATAATGGTCTGGCTCCTGGGGAAGTGGTTGGAGGTGTGGACTTAATCACCTGTTCCAGAAGGGTAACTGACTATCCTCTAGCCAAGGCCTCATGACCGAGTCAAGACACCAATTTAAAAACTAAGAGAGGGAAAGATGACTGACTAGATCCAGCCAGGTGGAACAGCTCTCATCAAGGGACTGAGATGATGGGCATGCTTTTAACAAATCTTCATAAAAAACACAAACTGGCTGATAAATATTGAGCCTCTCAGTTATTCAAGTCAGAGTCTTTTCTACTGCCCTGCCAGAATATTTGTCACCAGAGTGAAGGAAATCAAAATATTTTACCTCAAAATAGATTTTTTGAGATATTTTGAAATAGCTGCCACAGGGCTAGCCCACTGAAACAGCCCCCAGATCCCCCTTCTGTTGGGGGAAATTCGCATCTGTGGAGAATCTCCATAAATGTAGCTATGCCTTCCCTTCCTAGGCAATAGTGAAGCTGGGAGCCAAATCAGAAATGCAATTCCATTCACAATTGCCACAAAAAGAATAAAACACCTAGGAATACAGCTAACTAGGAAGGTGAAAGGTCTTCGAGATATGAAATATTTCTGCAAGAGAACTACAAATCAGTGCTCAGAGAAATTGGAGTTGACACAAACAAAAAAATCCATGCTCATGAATAGGAAGAATTAATTTTATAAAAATGGCAATACTGCTCAAAGTAATTTATAGATTCAGTGCTTTTTCTATTAAACTACTATTGAAATTCTTCACAGAATTGGACAAAACTACATTAAAATTCATATGGAATAAAAAAAGCCTGAATAGCCAAGGCAATCCTAAGCAAAAAGAACAAAGCTGGAAGCATCACGCCACCCAACTTCAAACCATACTATAGAACTATAGTAAGCAAAGCACCATGTTACTGTTAAAAAACAAACACATAGACCAATGGAACAAAATGGAGAACCCAGAAATAAGGCCACACACACCTACATTCATCTGATCTTTGCAAAACCTGACAAAAACAAGTAATGGAGAAAGGACTCCTTATTCGGTAAATGGTGCTGAGACAACTGGCTAACCATATGCAGAAGATTGTAATTGGACCCCTTGTTTACACCATATACAAAAATCAACTCAAGATGAATTAAAGACTTAAATGTAAAACCCAAAACTATAAAAACCCTGGAAGACAACCTAAGCAATACCATTCTGGACGTAGGCATGGGCAAAGACTTCATGACCAAGATGCCAAAAACAATGGCAACAAAAGCAAAAATTGACAAATGGGATCTAAACTAAAGAGCTTCTGCATATCAAAGGATACTATCAACAGAGTGAACAGACAATCTACAGAATGGGAGAAAATTTTTGCAAACTATGCATCTGACAAAGGCCTAATATCCAGCATCTATAAGAAACTTAAACAAATTTACAAGAAAACAAACAACCCTATTAAAAAGTGGCTAAGGACATGAACAGACACTTCTCAAAAGAAGACGTATATTCAGCAACAGTCATGGAAGAAAGCTGAACATTACTGATCATTAGAGCAGTGTAAATCAAAACCACAATGTGAAATCATCTCACATGGGTCAGATGGCTATTGTTAGAAACTCAAAAAATAACAGATGCTGGCAAAGTTGCAGAGAAAAAGGAATGTTTATACACTGTTGGTGGGAGGGTAGATATAGTTTAGCTATTGTGGAAGACAGTGTGGCAATTCCTCAAAGACCTAAAGACAGAAATACTATTTGACCTAGCAATCCCATTGCTGGATATATACCCAAAAGAATATAAGTTATTGTCTCATAAAGACACATGCATGCATATCTTCATTGCAGCATTATTCACAATAGCAAAGTCATGGAATCAACCTAAATTCCCCTCAATGATAGACTGGACAAAGAAAATGTGGTATATATATATATACACTAAGGAATACTATGCGGACATGAAAAAGAATGAGATCATGTGCTTTGCAGGGACATGGATGGAGCTAGAGGTCATTATTTTTAGCTAACACAGGAACAGAAAACCAAATACCACATGTTCTCACTTAGAAGTGGGAGCTATGAGAACACATGGACACATAGATGGAAACCACACACACTGGGGCCTATTGGAGGGTGGAGGGTGGCAGGAGGGAGAGGATCAGGAAAAATAACTAATGAGTACTAGGCTTAATACCTGGGTGACTAAATAATCCACACAACAAACCCCCATGACACAATTTATCTGTATAACAAACCTGCACATGTACCTTTGAACTTAAAAGTTAAAACAAAAATCTAATTATATGAATAGAGTCAGATGTTGGTAGGAACTGAGGCAAGGCATTTACTAGCTAGAAGAATCTGTCATGTGTGTTTTGTACATTCTAACTGCTACAGAGGCACTCTGCTAGGTCAGGCTTGAACAACCTTAATGCCATTATCCTCAGTTCTCTTTTAGTGTGTGAAAATTTCTGCCTAATGGGAGAGTAAAAGGATTATTGTTAAAGTTTACTTAGCAAAGCACATTTGGGAAATGTTTCAGAAATCCTTATGAATGAATCCTTAGTGCCTACCAATTGTCAATATGTCTATTTATAGATGTTTATTGAGCATTTTCCCTCTTCAATTCATTGTTAACAGAAAAGCCAAACTCTGTAAAATATTTTAAAGAGGTTTATTCTAAGGCAGTAACTGACTATAGCCCAGAGAACATAGTCTCAAGAGGTCCTGAGAAAGTATGCCCAAAAAGATTAGGTTACTGTTTGGTTTTGTACATTTTAAGGAGACAGGAGTTACAAGAAAAAACATGAACTGATACGTGGAAGGTGTATACTGGTTTATCCCAAAAAGGCAGGACATCTTAAAGAGGGTCCTTACAAGTCATAGGTGGGCTTTAGGGATTCTTCAGTTGACAACAGGTTGAGAGAGTCAAGCTATTGTCTAAGACTTGAAGTCAGTAGAAAGGAATGCTTGGGTTAAGATAGGAGGGCTGTAGGGGCCAAAGCGTTTGTTGTGTAGATGAAGCCTCATACATAGGTGTCTTCAGAGAGAATAGACTGGAAAATGTCTATTTTTAGACCTTAAAGGTATCAGACCCTCAGTTAATCTCTCCTAGATCCAGGAAAGGCCTAGAACGGGAAAGCCTGGCTGTGTGAGTGAAGAGTCTCTGCAGGTTTAAGTGTCCACCACAAAACACGGCTTTGCAGGGCTATTTCAAAATACGTCGAACTTATACATTCCAGTAAAATATTTTTACTTCCTTCAGAGTCTGCTGTCATGTGATGTGGTACCAGAGTCAGGTTGGAAAATAAGCCACATGATACCCGTTTAATTAAAAAGTAAACCCTGTTTAATGAGATTTTATGGTTTGTAGGCTTATGGTTTTAACTCTTTTCCTGCATAGCATTAGGTTTTGTTTATAATTTGGTATCTTACTGCCACGAAGAGTCCGTTTTTTCAATCTCGATATCTCTTTTTTAACCTTAATGCATGTCGGGTCAGTTGTGCTTAACTCCAAAAGGGAGGGGGTATTATGAGGCGTGTCTGATCTGCCCGTCAAGACCAGGAATTCGGTTTTTTAGATTTTTTGGGATCTCAGTGGCCGAGGGTGGGGTGTATTCAGTCAATTATGGGGCTTAGAATTTTATTTTTGGTTTTTTTAAAAAAACAAACTGGCTGATAAATATTGATCCTCTCAGTTATTCAAGTCAGAGTCTTTTCTACTGCCCTGCCAGAATATTTGTCACCAGAGTGAAGGAAATCAAAATATTTTACCTCAAAATAGATTTTTTGAGATATTTTGAAATAGCTGCCACAGGGCTAGCCCACTGAAACAGCCCCCAAATCCCCCTTCTGTTGGGGGAAATTTGCATCTGTGGAGAATCTCCATAAATGTAGCTATGCCTTCCCTTCCTAGGCTTTTCCTGGATCTAGTTTAAATTAAGAATCTGACACCTTTAAAAGTCTGAAAAGAAATATTTCACGTCTATTCTTTCTGAGGGCTACTGCCTAGGAGGCTTCATCTACCTAATCTGGAACCCTCCTTCCCGTTAACTGCCTTGACACTAAAACCTGATTTACCAACATAATCTGCTATGGCCCCACATTCTCTTCTCTCTCCCCTCCCCTTTCCCCTATTCTCTTCCTCTCCCCCTCTCCCCCTCCCCTCCCCTCCCCACCTCCTCCCCCCCTCCCCTCCTCCCCACTCTCCCCTCCTCCCCCCTCCTCCCCTCTGTCTCTTCCCCTCCCCTCTTCCCCTCCTTTCCCTTCTCTCCTCTCCCCCTCTCCTCCCCTCCCCCCCTCCCCA
The DNA here is from genome assembly GCF_030222135.1 of Aotus nancymaae. NCBI lineage: Eukaryota > Metazoa > Chordata > Mammalia > Primates > Aotidae > Aotus > Aotus nancymaae. Next base: position 8,920,198 of record NW_026988476.1, on the reverse strand, counting down.
TTTCCCCCTCCCTCTCTCTTCCCCTACACCCCTCCCCCTCCCCTCCCCGCTCCCCTCCCTGCCCCCTCCCTCTTCCCCTTCCCCCTCCCCTCCCCTTCCCCTCTCCCCCTCTCTACCTCCCCTCTTCCCCTCCCCTCTTCCCCTCCCCTCTTCCCCTCCCCTCTTCCCCTCCCCTCTTCCCTTCCTCTCTCCCCACTCCTCTTCCCTTCCTGTCTCCCCTTCCCCTCTCCCCCTCCCATCTCTTCCTCTCCCCTTCTTCTCTTCTCCTCCCCTCCCCTTTCTTCTCTCCCCCTCCCTCTCCTCTCCCCTCACTCCTCCCTTCCCTTCTCCCCTCCCCCTCCCCCTTCCCTCCTACCATTCCTCTCCTGCTCCCTTCCTCCTCCTCCTCCTTTTTCTTCTTTTTTGAGATGGAGTCTGGGCCCCCATTCCCCTCTCCCCTCTTTATGTCTCCCTTCCCCTCCCCTCTCTCCCTTCTCCCCTCCCCTCTCCCGCTCCCCCTCCCTTCCTCCCTGTTTCTACCCCTCCCCCTTTTGCTCCTCCTGTTCCCTCTTTCCTTCTTCCCCCTCCTCCTTCCTCCCTTCCTCCTTTCCACCCCTTCCTCCTTCCTCTCCCCCTCCTCCCTCCCTCTTCCCTCCCTTTTCCCCCTCGCCTCCCCCTCCTCTGTCCCCCTCCTCCATCCCCCTCCTCCTACTCCTTCTCCTCCTCCTCCTCTTTCTTCTTTTTTGAGATGGAGTCTGGGTCCCCATTCTCACCCTTCCCCTCCTCTCCCCTCCCCTCTCCTTCTCTTCTTTTTTGAGATTGAGTGTGGGCTCGCATTCTCTCTTCTCCCTTCCTCTTCCATCATCACCTCCTCCTCCTCCTCCCCCCCTCCACCACCACCACCACCACTACCTCCTCCTGTCCCCTATCCTCCCCTTCTTCTCCACTACCACCTCCTCCTCCACCTCCGCTTCGTCCTTCTCTCTCCTTTCTTCTTCTTTTTTGAGATGGAATCTTGACCCCCATTCTCTTCTCTCCTTTCTCCTCTCTCTCCTTTCTTTTCCCCCTCCCCCTTTCCCCTCCCCTCCCCTCCCCTCCCTTCTCCTCCCTTCCCCTCTCCTGTCCTCTCCCTTCCCCTCCCCTCTTCTTTTTGAGGAGTCTGGGCCCCTATTCTGTTTTCTTCTTCTCCTCACCTCACCTCTCTTCTCTTCTCTTCTTCTTCCTTTTTTTTTTTTGAGATGGAGTCCACTCTGTTGCCCAGGCTGGAGTTCAGTGACATGATCTCAGCTCACTGCAACTTCTGCCTCCTTGGTTCAAGCGATTCTCCTGTCAGCATCTCGAGTAACTGGGATTACAGGACCCCGTCACCACAGCTGGGTAATTTTTGTGTTTTGAATACAGATGGGGTTTCACCATGTTGGCCAGGCTGGTCTCAAACTCCTGACCTCAGATGATCTGCCCGCCTTGGCCTCCCAAAGTGCTAGGATTATAGATGTGAGCCACCATGCCTGGCTGGGCCCCCATTCTTTCTATAATCTCAAGATGGTGTTCACTGGGGTTTGGGTCTTCATTTTGAAGACTCCCGTGGATGCAAGTTAAATAACTTTGCATGCCTTTTCTACTGTTAATCAGTTGTCCTCATGTCTGATTTTTCAGCAACCTTTAGCAAGACCCTTGGCCCCCACAAGAGTGTTGAGAAAATATGAAGAGATTATTATGCTGTTGCTTTTGTTTGTTCCTATGGTTTGTTTTCTTTTTTGGGGGGCACGGTAAGAGGAGATAAAGTGAAGATAAGGAGTAAAAAGTTCAATATAGAATGTCAATTTGCAGTATTTGCTGATTATAGCAGGAAACATAAATCCTCTTGCTTATTATTTAAAAATACAGCCCTGAAGCTGTGTCCTACATTCCTACAATGAATAACAGCTGCATTAGCATTCCCCCAAAAAAATCCTGGCTACTGGATTTCTATAGTGAAGGATTGTTTAAATAGACCTCACTTTGCTTTTTATGACTATTTGCAATTTTGTTAAACTTTTAGATCACCAGCACCAAATTATTTTTGGTTCAACTGGGCAAAGCTGCGAATAAACCTAGATTCTATTTTGCATATACATACTATGTGGCCATCTAATTATGTAGCCAGTACAAAGATATGGTATATGATTTTTCATTTTATTAGCAGTCAGGTATGTCAAGCTTATTCGTAATAAGAAAAGGTATTTCATTGCAAAACTTAAGGTCACTAAGATAGTACTATTACAGTATGCGTATAGTTCAGATAAAATTTATGTATTTACAAATATGCTTACACACCAAATGAAAGCTTAGAATGAGCTGCAGTAGTAGCTGTAATAACACAGATAGTTTGTGTATTCACTGAGAGCATTTTGTTCATAAGGTTGGAAACACTGAAAGAATCATGGAGTATAAAAAGAGCCCTGTGGGAGTCCTCTCCAGTTGTAACCCGTGATGTGAACTTGGACAAATCAAACTCTGAGGTTCAGTTTTCTCATCTAAAAGGAAAGGGGGAGAATATTAAATAATCACTAAAGTATCTTTTACTACAAATTACCATAATTTCTTTTAAAAAATTATTTCTCATTTAGGAAGAAACAAGGAAAAATGTGTGGGATGAAGTATGAACTTTATTGTATCACAGAAAATTATGAACTTTTCCTTGGAGTCACCCCTTTTTCAAACACCTTAATCAATACATAAATAATGTAAATAAACTGTACATACTTAAAGTATACAGCTGAAAAAGCTTTGACTTTTTTATATGTCTATGAAATCATCACCAAAATTACAATAATGAGCATAATCATGTATTTAACATTTCCTCATGCCCTCACGCCCTTTATATAAACCATCTCTTCTCCTTGTCTTCCTCCTGTCCCATGACCATGTAACAACTGATTTTTCTGTTGCTGTAGTCAAGTTAGCGTTCTATGTAATTTTCTATAAATGTGATCATACAGAATGTGAACTTTTGGGGGAAGGCATCTGGCTGCTGTTACTAGGGATGTTATTTTGAGATTCATTTGGTTGTTGCATGTATCAATAGTTTACTTGTTTATATTTCCATTATTCCATTGTAGAATATACCACTTAGACATTTGCATGCTTCTAGTTTTTGTGTGTAACAAAGCTGCTGTGAATAGTCCTACAAATGTCTTTGTTTGGGCATATTCTTTATCCTAGTTAACATATTCTTTATCTTAGGTAAATAGAGGAAATTGGTGGATATCTGGATTATTATTATTTTTTTTCCTCAGAAGCCGAGGTGACTTCCAATTGCTTAATTCAATCAAATAGAGCTTTACTCTGATTCCCAAAACTGTCACCTAGGATCTCTGTCTCATCCCCACCTTCCACTCCAAGCCCACATACTATTCCCTCCAACACTAACTTTGTATTCCTTTCCTACTACCTACTGGTTTGTAATTTCTACTATGTAGTAGAAATGAAAAAAATTATTTATATTTCCTTAGCAAAGCAGAATTTACTGCCATATACAATTCACCAATGTCTACTTGCAAGCGATCAGACTGATACACTATTTTGCGGTATTTATCACTTCTGTCCGTAAGAAGAGTATGTCCTCTCTATCTTCTAAAGCCCTGCTTAAAATACACTTCAGACAGGAATTTTGTTCATTTTAATGCACTCCTACCATTCCAGCAGCTTTTTGTGATTATATCTATCCACATGTAATTGATTGTTCAAGAGATGCCTTATTTAAGAAAGTACAGTATACAAGCATATATAAGATTATGATTACTTTAATGAATTTGATTCACTACTGGATACATTTAAATGTTGGGTTATATTTTCTGTTAGCTATAAAAGTTTAAACTAGAAAATATTAATTTCAAGGGTATGAAGTTGCTGTGTACTTATAAATCAATGATTATAAATAAATGAATTGCTTCAAAGACATGGAAGAATATAAACCTTAGTATAATTTAAAATATACAATAATTAATCTTTAATGTTCTTGGTATTATATGTTCTTTATAAAACTATTCTTGGATATTCATATTTGCCAAAAACCTAGTGTAGGTATAGTTTCAAAAAATCTTCTGTAAATTCAGTCTATTCAGTACATTCAGGGATGATAGATTAAAATCACTGTGACATTAGGTGACTTTCTGGCTTTAAGTTCACTGAGTGTGTGCATTAACATAGAGAGTAGAGAAAACATTAAGAAGAGAGGTGGACTTGCTTCATCATCTAGGATTCAGGGAAGACTTCCAGTAGATGACACTTACAGTGAGTTTTGGAGGAAAAATAGATGTTAGATAGTGGAATGGGAGAGGTGAGCATTCCGAAAACAGCAAGAAACATATATGCAGATAACTGAATATGGAAAATTTGAAAAATTGCTAATATTCAGTACTGTAGGGGCAAAAGATGCATAAGGGGTTATGGGGCTAGTTATGCCCAGAAAGCTGGGTAATGGCCAGATCATGAAGAGTTTTATAAATTGTACCATATGTTTTGGCCTTTATTCTACAGGCAGTGGAATCTTGCTTGCAGTATAGTTTCTGTAGGTACATTATGGAAGAAAAAACTCAAACCCTTCTTTGTATATAATGGGCAAAGGCAATATTTAAAGAATTAACTCCAGCCTCCTCTTATAAGAAGAGTGTTGATAAATCGAGATCTTAACTGACTTAAGTTTTTTTCTGAGTTCCTCAGATTTTGTCGCTTCAAAAATACTTTTATCTTGTTTTCAAAGATCCAAAGCATAGAATTGTTTACTTGCTTCTAGTAGTTATTTTTCCCTTCACAGATTGTCCCTGTCTTTGAATGTGCCTTTTGAAATGGTGTTTTCCAATTTGATTTTCAGGAGTAAGGCCCTGAGCATGAAAAACATGCATTTTTTTTTTTTTTCTTAAAAGCAACTGAGCTTTCCTTCTTTCCTGATGCACGCAGACAGTTTCAGAATGTATGAACATTGGAGTCATTTACAGTTAAAAGTTTTTTTTTGATCTTTGGCAAGTCCTAGAGGGAAGAGGAGATTGATGTTGTATGTCATTCCCAGCATCAGATTGGAGGAAGGATTTGTAACTATGATGAGTGTTTTAGTTAAAATTTGAGAGAAACTTGCACCTTTGGCTACATCTGTGCAGTATAACAGGGAGGACTCAAAAAGCAGAAAGGAGCTGAAGGAGGGATTCAGATAAACAGTGTTTGCCTTGTGGTACAGTGGGGAAGGGAACATTGAGTGCTCCTAAATTTTTTAAATCCATGAAATTTTAAAACAATGTTTTACATAATTGTAGAATTATTTTCTTGAAGTTTTTTTGCTGGGAGTGGGATGCAAAGTCATGGAGACTAATAAGTTATGAGCTGCAACTCTCAGGGAATGAAGAGTAGAAACGTTTTGGTTTTATTTGTACAAATGTAAGGGGTGTAACTGCAGTTATATGAATATATGGTGATAAAATTGCACTTATACCCCTTACATTTATGAGGGTATATATTGAAGGTACATCATTCATTATCTGAATGTTGTTCATTGCATCCATTAAGTAATTTCTCATCATCCATTTCCCTCCCTCTCTCCTTCCAAGTCTCCACTGTCTATCATTCCACACTCTATGCCTATATGTACACATTATTTAGATCCCACTTAGAAGTGAGAATGTATGGTATTTGTCTTTCCCTTTCTGAGTTGTTAGACTTAGGATAATGGTCTTCAGTTCCATCTGTGTTGCTGCCAAAGACATGATTTTATTCTTTTTAATAGCTGAATAATATTCCATTATGTATATATAGCATATTTCAGTTTTCTAATCATGTATTGATGGATACTTAGGTTGAATCCATATCTTTGCTATTGTGAACAGTGCAATGATAAACATGAATGCAGATTTTAAAATATAATTTCTTCTCTGGATATCTAGCAATAGGATTTCTGGATCAAATGGCAGTTTTATTTTTAGTTCTGTGGAGAACAGTATCTCCATACTGTTTTCCAGAGAGTTTGTACTAATTTATATTTCCATCAAAATTAACCCTTTTCTCTGCATCCTTCTCTGATCCCCTGCATCATCTGTTACTTTTTGTCTTTTTAACAATAGTCATTCTGATTGGTGGCAGATGGTATCTCATTATAGTTTTAAATTGCATCTCTCTGATGATAGTGATATTTAGCATTTTAAAAAATGTTTCTCGGCTGCTTGTATGTCTTCTTTTGAAAAATGTCTGTTCATGTCTTTTGCTCTCTTTTAAATGGGATCGTTTTTATCTTGTTGATTTAAGTTTTTATAGACTTGCAATATTAGTCCTTTGTCAATGCATAGTTTGCAAATAGTTTCTCCCATTCCATAGGTTGTTTGTTTACTCCATTATTTCTTTTGCTGTGCAGAAACTCTTTAGTTTAATTAGGTCCCATTTGTCTATTTTTGTTTTTGTTGCATTTGCTTTTGAGGTCTTAGTCACAAATTATTTGCCTACGTCAATGTCCAGAAGAAATTTTCCTAGGTTTTCTTCTAGAATTTTTATAGTTTGTGGTTTTACATGGATTAAGTCTTTAATCCATCTTGAGTTAATTTTTATATATGGTGAGAGGTAGGTGTCCAATTCCATTCTTCGGCATATGGCTAACTAGTTTTCCCAGCACTATTTATTGAATAGGATATCTTTTCCCCATTGTTTATTTTTGTTGACTTTGTTGAAGATGAGTTGGTCATAGGTGTGTGGCCATATTTCTGGGTTCTCTATTCTGTTCCATTGGTTTATGGGTCTATTTCTGTACCAGTATAATGCTGTTTTGGTTACTATAACTGTGTGATATAGTTTGAAGTTGGATACTTTGATGCTTCCAGCTTTTTTTGTTTGTTTTTCTTTGGCTATTCAGGCTTTTTTTTTTTTTATTCCATATGAATTTTAGAATTGTTTTTTTCTAATTCTGTGAAAAATGTTATTGGTAACTTGATAAGAATTACATTGAATATGTAGCTTGCTTTGGGCAGTATAGTTATTTTAATGATATTCTTCCAATCCAGGAGAATGGGATATTTTTTCATTTGTTTATATCATCTATAATTTCTTTCATTTGTGTTTCACAGTGCTCCTTTTAGAGGTCTTTCACCTCCCTGGTTATATTTACTCCTGGATATTGTGTGTATGTGTGTGTGTGTGTGTGTGTGTGTGTGTGTGTCATTGGTAAATGAAATTTAGTTGTTGATTTGGTTCTCAGTTTGAACACTGTTTATAAATGCAACTAATTTTTGTGCATTAATTTTGTATCCTGAAACTTTACTGAAGGTATTTATTAGGTCTAGAAGTCTTTTGAAGGAATCGTTAGGGTTTTCTAGGTATGTGGCCATGTCATCAGCAAACAAAGATAATTTTTCCTCTTTTCACATTTAGATGCCTTATGTTTCTTTCTCTTGTCTGCTTGCTATGGCTAGGACTTCTAGTGCTATGTTGAATAGGAGCAGTGAGTTTCTTTTTCACAAAACATACATTCCAATACTTTTTATATTTTTGTAACCAAAAACACATATTACTTTCCTTATATACATTGTATATCAACTGTTTCTGTTACCTCTAGCAGTTTTAATTATATGTGCAACTACTATTTTAACTCGTAACCCTTAATTTTCAGGGAAAAACCTAGGATTACTTCGTTTAATATAACATGATCTTAGAATTTTAAATTACTAAAGAGAATTTTGAAACTAGTTTTATTTATCAAATTATTAAACTCTCATGAACTTGAAAAGTATTTGGGCTAGTTGTTTAAGATGTGGATGATAAAGCCAAACTCAGTCAAATTTTTAAAGAGATTTTATTCTGAGCCATATATAAGTGACCATGACCTGAGGCACAGTCTCAAAAGGTCCTGAGAACATGTACCTAAGATGTTTGGGTTACAGCTTGCTTTTATATGTTTTAGGGAGACTGAAGACATCAATCAGCGTATATGAGATATATGCTGGTTCAGTATGGAAAAACAGAACAACTTGAAGCAGCAGCTTATAGGTCATAGGTGTATTCAAAGATTTTATAATTGGAAATTGGTTGAAAGAGTTGTTACTATCTAAAAACCTGGAATCAATAGAAAGGATTGTCTAGGTTAAGGTAATGTGTTATAGAAACCAAGGTTTTTATTATGTTGATGAAGTCTATTATGTGGTCATCATTTTTGAGACAGTAGATGGCAAATGTTTTCTGTTCAGACCTTTACAATGTGCTAGACTGTCAGTCAATATATTCAGGATCAGGAGGGACTGGAATAGGAAAGCTCTAGTTATGTTAATACAGATTCTTCTTCTTATTTTTGAGACAGTCTTGCTCTGTTACCTTTGCCTCCCAGATTCTAGTGACTGTCCTGCCTCAGCCTCCCAAGTAGTTGGGATTACAGGTGTCTGTACCACGCCCAGCTAAGTTTTTGTAATTTTTAGTAGAGATGGGTTTTCACCATGTTGGCCAGGCTGGTCTTGAACTCCTGACCTTCACCTGTCTTGGCCTCCCAAAGTGCTGAGATTACAGGGGTGAGCCACCTTGCCTGGCCAATACACATTCTTTACACATGCAAATTTCTCCCACAAAACCAGGGCCATTTCAAGATACAGCAAAGAAACATATTTTAAGGGTAAAATATTTTAAATTACTTTTCTATCTGTCATGTGATGTTGTTGCAGAGTCAGATTGGAAAGTAAGCTACATTATATAGGGTTAAATCAAACTCTTCTGATGAAATTTTATGGTTTGTAGGGCATGACTCCCCAGGTCCCTTAGATAGGAATTTGATCAAGAGGGAAAAAGGGTTAGAGTTTAGTCCTTAGTGAATACTCATTTAAGTTAATTTGGTACAGTGTGTAGATAACATATAAACACATGGATAGATATATATGTGTATACATACAAGACATATTTCATATACATGTACACACAAAAACTTTAATGTTTTGGAGAATTTTAGCCATGAGACAAAACTCACTAGTTTACAGCTGGATTTAAACTGTGCCTTTGTAAATAGAAAGAGTTGATCTGGAGAAGCTTTAACTGAGTTATAGAGAAAATGGGTAGTGAATTTGCATCTTGAAGAAAGAGAGAAAATTTAAGCTTTTTCAAGAAGTTTGGGTGTGTTACAGAAAGATTAAAAATAGACGTCAAGGTAACTTGAAATCATAAGATTCTACTATAGAATTTTATAAAGAGACCAATTTCATTTAGATAGTTAGCTTTTAGTTTTGTCTCTTCAAATGGACCACTGAGCTCAGGGGAAGTTCACACTGAAACCTGGTTCTCACAAAAAAGAGAAATACCAGGGGGACTGGTTGTGCAATGCTTTCACAGTACACTTCACTACAGAGATGCTCTGCTGAGGCTGACGGGCAACCTGACACCAATCACCCACTCTTCTACCAGCCTGTCTCTCATGGGAATTTTATCTTTCAGTGGTGAGCCTTTCCATTGTCTCCAGTTGCCCCAAACCATACTTTTCTCATTCAAACATGTAAAGAAATGAGTAGTCACCTGTAGTAATAATGATTTGCTCTAAACAATTGTCATCAGCCCCTCTAAAACTGTATATCCTACCTATTACACATACCAAGGTCAAGTTTTCTCAAAATGCAAAGTAATTTCTGGTACGCCTGGAAGGCAAATAAATTAGGTAACACAATGTAGATCAGAGCACAGCTTTAGGCCTAAGAAGAATCTGCCCACAACTCTTGAAACTCCACAGGAAAGCAAAGAAACATCTCCTGCTTCCAAAAAGGGTGACAGGTACCTTTTCTCCCAAGCCCCTCAAGAGGTCTGAGTCATTGGACATCAGGATCTTTTTCCATGGAAGGAGGAGAAAAGAGGAGTAAAAGTAAATAGGATGAAAGTTTTTAAAAAGAAAGTTAGCAGAAGTACCGAGAAAGTGTGCTTTTTTTTGGAAAAAAAAAATTTTACTGAACAAAGTTCCAAATACAATATCCAAAGAGAAAAAGCAGAGTGGCCTTACAAATATATATATATATATATATGGCTTAGATATCAGCTTTTAATTAAGCTGGCTTCTACGAAAGAGCTCCTACAAAATCCTTTCAAATATCTTATTACCATATTTTAGCAGGGACAAACAGCTGATATTTCCTAAGTCCCACAAATAGCAAACCAAAAGGGATTTATTCCTGATTAGGAAGGGAACCCATGCCACAGTGGAAATTTTAACTACTAGACCACAAAATGGAGCAGTCTTCATTCTTAATCCTGTATGGAATCTAAAAGGGGCAGTTTGAGGATAACCATTTTAGGTTAGATTTTTGCTCCTCAATTTAGTCAAGAGAATTTTAAGGCTAGCTATGGCACTATGATGTGTCCTTCTTTTTAATTTGATCTTCCCATCAATTGTTTGGAATAAGAGATGCCTAAAATGTGGTTTTTTTTTTTTTTTTTTTTTTTTTTTTAAGTTTAGGAATTTTAGTCTAACTCAAAGGATCTATCATTTGGGCATTGTAACTAGAATTTTCAATGTACTTACTTCTAATAGTGACTCAATCTGATAATCCTTTTCATAGAAAGCACAGGTGGTAATTTTTTAGATTTAGAATACGTTTTTACCACATAAGCAAAAGGTGTTTTTGGAGAGGGCATGGAGTAGGCGGTCCCCATGATTCCCCTAAAATTCAGTCTCAGAAATAGATTCCAAAGAAAACAAAAGCCCCATTAGGATGGGTCCTTTTAGAATAAAACTCTCCTAAGAGCTTGACATGTTCAGAAAGAAAAATGTGTTTTGGACTCTGAATCCTTTCAGACTGGCTGCCTGATGTTACCTGAAATGTCATGCCATCTGGATGGCAGAGACCAAGAAAGAGAGTATCCACACTTAGTCACAAGTCAAGCTCTCAAGGACATAAAATATGAGAGGAGACCTTCATCTGGTTATTTTAGGGACCCACAGCAATGTTTGTCTTAACAGACACTCATATAGTCAGAACACCAAAACTGAATAGTCTACAGGGCTAGCTCAAACAGTGGGATTATAGGGATTCTAGGCCTTTGTATACTCTCTATTACCCCTCTTTATACAGAACACCACAGAAAGACACAGACAAATGAAAACAACAACAAAAAGGCTGCTTCTGTGGTGAAAAGAATCAAACAATATGAATATTTATACCACAAAGTACCAAAAGCACACTGGAGTCACTATACCCCAAAACTAGTCACACAAATCCTTTTTTCCAGTTAATCAAAACCTTGAGACAAAACAATGATTTTTACCGTCCACTCAATGGGATTTCACAGAGAAAGTCTGGGAGCCTGATTTTTAAGTTTGTTACTTTTGCTGGCTTGTTAGGCTCCTAGGGTCTTTTCACTGTGGCCTTCAGAAGATCAGAATGGCTTTGGAGGTACCCTTCTTGTTGTACCATAACTGTGGGAGCCAACAGAGAGCTTTCCTTTTGGTCTTCTGAAGGCTCACTGAAAAATCACTGACATGAGGCATATTGTTTAATAGAATAAAAGACATACAAATTTATGTAATATGTATACACAGCAGTCTTCAGAATGAAGATTCTACCTTCTATTTTTGATGTAGACCTTTAACTCTACAAACTTGCTCTTAGCACTACTTCTGCTGCATCCCAAAGGTTTTAGTATACTGTGTTTCTGTTTTCACTTATTTCAAAATTTTTAAAATTTTCATCTTCATTTCTTTATTGACCTAATGATTATTTAGGAGCATATTGCTTTATGTATTTGTATAGTTTCTGGAGTTCCTCTTGGTATTGATAGTTCTATTCCACTGTAGTCTGAGAAATTACTTGAAATGATTTCAAATTTTAGAAATTTCTCAAGACTTGTTTTGTGGCCTAAGACAATTGTCTGTCTTGGAGAATGTTCTGTGGACTGATGAAAAAAATGTATATTCTGTAGTTGTTGGGTAGAATGTTCTGTAAGTGGCTGTCAGGTCTATTTGGTTGAAAGTCCAATTTAAGTCCAATGTTTCTTTGTTGATTTTCTGTCTCAGTAATTTGTCTAGTGCAGTGAGTGGGGTGTTGATGTTCCTTACTATTGTTGTATTGCTAGCTCTCTCTTTCATTAGGTCTAGTAATATTTGTTTTGTGAATCTGGGTGCTCCAGGGTTGGGTGCATATATATTTAGTATTGTTAAATCTACTTGTTGAATTGATTCATTTATCATTATATAATAACCTTCTTTATCATTTTTTTAACTGTTTGTGATCTAAAGTTTATTTTATCTGACATAAGTATACCTCTGCTGCTTGCTTGTGTTTTCTGTTTGCATAGAATGTCTTTGTAGTTTTAGTCTAAATGTCTCTATAGATATAATGTGAGTTTCTTGTAAGTGGCATATCATTGGCTCATGTTTTTAAAATCCGTTCTGTCAATGCATATCTTTTAAATAGACCATGTAATTCATTTATATTCAAGGTTAATATTGATATGTGTGGTGTTTTTTGCTGTCATATTCTTGTTATATAGTTGTTCTGTAAATTCTTTTTCTATGTTGGTCTTTGTGCTGTGGTAAAATATTTTCATGTTGCTGGTTGATTCCTCTGTCTTCCTCCTTTGTGTGATTTTTTTATATGACCTGTGAGTTTTATACTTTTGTGTGTTTTTATTATAGCAAATGTCAACCTTTCTTTTCCACATTTAGGACTCCTTTGAGCATTTCTTGTAGGACTGGTCTAGTGGTGATGAATTATCTCAGTGTTTGCTTGTCTGGGAAAGATTTTATTTATCCTTAATTTGTAAAGCTTAATCTAGATGAATAAAAAATTCTTGTTTGACAGTTTTTTTGTTTGTTTCTTTCAGCACTTTGAAAATTCCACCCCATTCTCTTCTGGCTTGTGAAATTTCTGCTGAGAAGTCTTCTGATGGGGTTTCCTTTATAGGTGATTAAATGCTTTTCTCCTAACTTTAGAATGCTTTCCTTCAGATTGTCTTTAGACACTCTGATGACCATATGGCATGTTGAAATAAATTTTTTTTTTTTTTTTTTAATTGCATTTTAGGTTTTGGGGTACATGTGAAAAACATGCAAAGTTGTTGCATAGGTGCATTCATGGCAGTGTGCTTTGCTGCCTCCCTCCCCCTCACCCATATCTGGCATTTCTCCCCATGCTATCCCTCCCCAACTCCCGCCCCCCGCTGTCCCCCCAACTCCCCCGCAACAGACCCCCGTGTATAGTGCTCCCCTCCCTGTGTCCATGTGTTTTCCTTGTTCAACACCCTCCTATGAGTGAGAACATGTGGTGTTTGGTTTTGTGTTCTTGTGTCAGTTTGCTGAGAATGATGGTTTCCAGGTTCATCCATGTCCCTACAAAGGACGCGAACTCCTCATTTTTAATGGCTGCATAATATTCCATGGTGTATATGTGCCACATTTTTCCTGTCCAGTCTATCATCGATGGGCATTTGGGTTGGTTCCAGGTCTTTGCTATTGTAAACTGTGCCGCAATGAACATTCGTGTGCATGTGTCCTTATAGTAGAACGATTTATAATCCTTTGGATATATGCCCAGTAATGGGATTGCTGGGTCAAATGGAATTTCTATTTCTAGGTCCTTGAGGAATCGCCACACTGTTTTCCACAGTGGTTGAACTAATTTACACTCCCACCAACAGTGTAAAAGTGTTCCTATTTCTCCACATCCTCTCCAGCATCTATTTTCTCCAGATTTTTTAATGATCGCCATTCTAACTGGCGTGAGATGGTATCTCAATGTAGTTTTGATTTGCATTTCTCTAATGACCAGTGATGATGAGCATTTTTTCATATGTTTGTTGGCCTCTTGTATGTCTTCTTTTGTAAAGTATCTGTTCATATCCTTCGCCCATTTTTGAATGGGCTTGTTTGTTTTTTTCTTGTAAATCTTTTTTAGCTCGTTGTAAATTCTGGATATCAGCCCTTTGTCAGATGGGTAGGCTGCAAAAATTTTTTCCCATTCTGTTGGTTGCCGATTCACTCTATTGACTGTTTCTTTTGCCGTGCAGAAGCTGTGGAGTTTGATTAGGTCCCATTTGTCTATTTTGGCTTTTGTTGCCAATGCTTTTGGTGTTTTGGTCATAAAGTCCTTGCCTACGCCTATGTCCTGAATGGTTTTGCCTAGGTTTCCTTCTAGTGTTTTTATGGTGTTAGGCCTTATGTTTAAGTCTTTAATCCATCTGGAGTCAATTTTAGTGTATTTTGCAATTTATTTTCTGGGGATTGCTGAGCCTTCTCTAATTGAATGTCTAAATCTCTTCCTAGGCTAGGAACATTTTTGTTGATTGTTTTCTTTTTTTTGAAATGGAGTCTTGCTCTGTCACATAGGCTGGAGTGCAGTAGTGCAATCTTGGTTCACTGCAACTGCCACCTCTGGGTTCAAGTGATTCTCCTGCCTCAGCCTCCCAAGTAACTGGGACTACAGGCGCACACCATCATGCCTAGCTAATTTTTGTATTTTTAGTAGAGATGGGGTTTCACTGTGTTAGCCAGGATGGTCTCTATTTCCTGAACTTGTGATCCACCCACCTCAGCATACCAAAGTGCTAGGATTACAGGCATGAGCCACTATGCCCTGTTGATTATTTTCTTAAATATTTTTCTGGACTTTTTTCTTTTTTCTTCTCTTCAGGATTACTGATAATTACTAAAGTTGGTCCCTTTGTGTATTCCTATACATCTTGAAAGCCTTATTTATTTTAAAATTATATTTTCTTTATTATTGTCTGACAGAATTAAATGACCTATTTTCAAGTTATAAGATTTTTTTTCTTTTGCTTGTTCTAGTCTGTTGTTTAAGCTTTCAATGCATTTTGTGATTCCTTCAATGAATTTTTTTATTTATATGTTCTGTCTTTATATGAAAGATATCTATCTCCTTGGTAAATTTCTCATTCATATTCTGAATTCATTTTTTTAAAAAAAGTCTCTTATTTGTTTTCAGAGACAGAGTCTCACTCTGTTGCCAAGACTAGAGTGCACTGGCATGATTATAGCTCACTGCAATCTCAAACTCCTGGGCTTAAGCAGTCTTCCCATTTCAGCCTCCTGAGCAGCTAGGCCTATAGGCATGCACCATCATGCCTGGCTAATTATTATTATTATTATTTTTGTAAAGACAGGGTCTCTCTCTGTTACCCTGCCTGGTCTTGAACTTATTGCCTCAAGCAGTCCTCCTGCCTTGCCCCCCGCAAAATGCTAGGATTACATGTGTGAGCTACTATACCCTGCCTTAAAATTAATACTCTGAATTCATTATCTGGCATTTTGAGGATTTCTTTGGTTAGGATTCATTGCTAGAGAATTAATTTGTTCCTTTGTGAGTGTCATAATACCTTGTCATGCTTTGTGTATCTTTATTTAGATTTCTGTGCATCTGGAAAAACTGTGGCTCCTTCTTATTTTAAATTTACTTTCATTGGGGAAGGACCTTTTTTTCTTGAGGATGGGACTATGATGTATTTTGAGTAGGGCCATTTGGCTTTGCTTCTCATTGCATTCAGTGGCAAAGATCCTGTATAATTTTCTTGGTTTTGTATAGCTTTAGTGTGGTGACTTTCTCAAGTTCTGGTGATAGTATGGTGTGCCAAGCAAGTAAGAGAGCTCATGACCTCCTGAGTAGTTGGGGTGGCCTGGGTGATGGTGGTAGCAGGAGTAACAAGAAGCTTATCTTTTTCCCAAGCACTGTGTACTGCGTCAGCAGATGCTGTAACAGACTATGCAGGCTAACTTACATAAAAGTAGATGACATTTGTAAGTAAGAGCCTGCATTTGTGATGGTAGTAGATTTATGTCTGACCTCTGTTAACCTGTAGAAGTGTTCAGGGGTCCCTGATGATGAATTGGACCATGAAATTCTCAGTGGTCTTTAACCATTCTCTGTCTTGGGGTAGGGGGTGAAGCTGGGAGTAGCTGGACTGGTCAAGCCTGCACTTGGGCCCCCTAGTAGCAGGCACAAGTGCTGGCCCTGAAAGGGATAGGGAGCAGTCCTCAGACTGCTGGAGAAATGCCTGGGCAAGGAGCAGAGCAACTGCTGCACCAAGGTCTCAGCATGGGGAAGGAGAAGCAGTCCTAGCACCACAGCCTAGCAAGCAGAAGGGGGAACTGATTTCCTCTGACTCTCATAACTGGCAGAGTTTATTCCCTAGTTTTGACTGTGGCAGCCAGTCAGGACAGTTAGTTAATCGCTGCAGTTTGCTTCCACTCACAAAATGGTTCCAAGATGTAAACCTTGCTGCTGGGTCAACACCATGCCTCTCTAGCAACTCTTCCCCTGCTCTAATCCTGTGATGGGGAGATGCCCAGTCCCTACACTAGCAGCTGGAGCTCACACCACATTTGTGTCTCAGGTCTGGCTGCAGGAGTCCCCTTTCTGCTCCAGTCCCAGATCTCTAATCTATAGCCTATGTCTCTCTCATGCCAATGGCTGCCACTGCTGTTAGCTCCCAGGATTGCGTACAGCTTGCTATGAAATAGGATCAAGAGTGTTATCCTTCTGTAAGCGCCCAGGTCTTGGAACGTATGTAGGATACTACCCTGAGCCACTCCTCCTATAGCTCCTGACCTCTTCTTAAGTTAGATCCAGGGCTTGGAAGAATCAAGGTGTTCTCCTATAGCCTGGACTGCGTGGTTCTCCAGCGGGGAAGTGGATTTCAAAGACACTCATCCTTTCTTTTACTGGGGAGTCACTCATGGTTTTCAGCCAGACCTGGCCATACAGTCTGCCCACTGAGCTTCTCTTTCCTAATACCTGACATTTTCTTTGGCTTTTTCATGGAACTCCTGTGTTCCTTCTTGAATAAAAGTTTAAAATGTGAATCTCTACACACTATTTGCTTCTTCTAAGTAGATGATGCATGCAGGAATAGCCTTTAGTCTGCTGATATAGTTTGGATATGTGTTCCTGCTCAAATTTCATATTGAAATGTAATCCTCAGTGTTGAAAGTGGGGCCTGGTGGGAGGTGATTGGATCACGGGGATGAATTTCTCACGAATGGTTTAGCATCACCCCCTGTGGTACTGTCCTTGTGATAGTGAGTTCTCATGAGATCTGGTTGTTTAAAAGTGTGTAGCATTTCCCCCTCACTCTTTTGCTTCTGCTCTGGCTATGTGACATGTCTGCTCCTCCTTTGCCTTCAACCATGATTGTAAGTTTCCAGAGGCATCCCCAGAAGCCATGCAATGCCAGCATCATGTTTCCTCTACAGCCTGCAGAACTGTAAGCCAATTAAACCTCTTTTCTTTAGACATTACCCAGTCTCAGGTATTTCTTTATAGCAATGCAAAAATGACCTAATGTAGAAAATTAGTACTGAGGAGTGGGACATTGCTATAAATACCTGAAGATGTGAAAGCAACTTTGAAACTGGGGAATGGGCAGAAGCTGGAAGAGTTTGGAGAGATCAGAAGACATGATGATAAGAAAAGTTTGAAACTCCCTGGAGACCAGTTAAATGGTTGTGACCAAAATGCCGATAATGATATGCTGATAGTCATATGGACAGGCTTCCAGATGGATATGGATAGTCATAAAGTTCAGGCTTCCAGAGTCTCATATGGAAATAAGGAACTTATTAAGAACTGGTGCAAAGGTCACACATGTTATGTCTTAGAAGAGCTTGGATGGATTGTGTTTATGCCCTAGGGATATGTGGAAATTTGAACTTGAGAGTGATGACCTATAGTATCTGGTGGAAGAAATTTCTAAGCAGCAAAGTGTTGAAGAAGTGGTGTTCCTGCTTCTAATATCCTGTCTCAGGTGCAAGAGCAAAGAAATGACTTAAAGTTGAAATTTGTATTTAAAGGAGAAGCTGAGCATAAGTTTGGGAAATTTGCAGCCTGGCCATATGGTAGGAAAAAAACTTATTTTTAATGGAAGAATTGAAGTGGACTGCTGAAAACTAGCTCTTGTTGTTTCTAAACCACTTACTAGAGAAATCTGTATAACTTAAAAGAAGGCAAGTGCTGATAGCCAAGACAGTAGGAAAAAGGCCCCAAAGGAATTTCAGAGATCTAAGAAGCAGCCCCTCCTATCACAGACCCAGGGACCTAGGAGGACAGAATGGTTATGTGGGCTAGGTCCAGGGCCCCATTGCCCTGCACGGCCTCAGATATTGCTCACTGTATCCTGGCAATTCCAGCTCCAGCTGTGGCTCAAATGAGCCAAGGTACAGCTCGGGCTGCTGCTTCATAAGGTGCAAGCTGTAAGCCTTGGCAGCTTGCATGTGGTGTTCAGCCTTCAAGTGCACAGGATGCAAGAGTTGAGGCTTGGGAGCCTTCACCTAGATTTCAGAGGATATATGAAAAAGCCTGGGTGTCCAGGCAGAAGCCTGCTGCAGGGGTGGAGTCCTCATGGAGGACCTCTACTAGGGCAGTGTGGAGGGGGAAATGTGGAGTTGGAACCCCACACAGAGTCCTCACTGGGGCAGTGCTGCAATGCCTAGTGGAGCTGTTAAAAAACAGCCACCATTCTCCAGACCTCAGAATGGTAGATCCACTGACAGCTTGTACTCTGTGCCTGGAAGGGCACAGGCACCCAAGTCCAGTCCTTGAGAGCAGCCTTGAGGGCTGAACCCTGCAAAACCACAAGTGTCGAACCACTCAAGGCCTTGGGAGCCCACCGCTTGCATCAGTGTGCCCTGGATTTGAGACCTAGGGTCAAAGGAGTTAATTTTGGAGCTTTAAGATTTAATGACTTCTCTGCTAGGTATCAGACTTGCATGGGATATGTAGCTTTTTTCTTTTGGCTGATTTATTTTGATAAAAATAGAGGTATTTACCCAATGCCTATAACCCCATTGTATCTTGGAAGTAGCTAACTTGTTTTTGTTTTAACAGGCTTTTAAGTAGAAGGGACTTGCCTTGTCTCAGATGAGACTTTGGACTTTTGACTTAATGCTGGAATGAGTTAAGATTTTGGGAGACTGTTGGGAAGACAGGATTGTATGTTGCAATGTGAGAAGGATGTGAGATTTGGGTAGAATGATACAGTTTGGATGTGTGTTCCTGCCCAAATCTCATACTGAAATCTAATCCTCAGTGTTGGATATAGGGCCTGGTGGGAGTTGATTGGATCATGGGGGTAGCTCTCTCATGAATGGCCCAGCTCTATCCTTCATGGTACTGTCCTCATGATAGTGAGTTCTTGTGAGATCTGGTCATTTAAGTGTGTATTACCTCTTCCGTCACTCTCTTGCTCCTGTTCTGGCCATGTGATGTGCGTGTCCTCCCTTTGCCTTCTACCATGATTGTAAATTTCCTGAGGCCTTCCCAGAAGTCAAGCAGATGCCACCATCATATTTCCTGCATAGCATGCAGAACTATGAGTCAATTAAATCTCTTTTCTTTATAAAGTACCTAGTCTTAAGTACTTCTTCATAGCAATGTGAGAGTGACATAATACATATGTCATCTGGGGGAAAAAATAGGAGAAGAAATTTAAGTACCTGTTTCGTCATTATTGGTGATGAACCCTTAGTAGAATATGAAGGTTGCACTGCATATTAAATGTGCTAATTACTTATTCCCTCACAAATTCTTGGTGGCTAACATTCCTACCCCACACTGATTTAGGAGGAAAGGTGACAAAGAAGGGAATAGAGAGAAGAGCTGAGACTGAGTTAAATGTGTAATTTTGTGCTTCAAACACGTATAGAATGGAATAGGAGCATAGCTTTTTCGGAAGAGGAAATGTACACTTTGTAAAATAGACTGTGCCTTAAAAAAAGTTTCTTTTAATTGTTACAAAAAGTTCTTTTCAAAATAGCGCTTAGGGCCCAGCATGGTGGTATTGTACCCAAGCAAGTTGCTGGAAAGCGCCACACTCTGAGATTGAGTCAGGAGTCTTTTATTTGCCAGCGACTGAGAGACAGCTAATGCTCAAAATTCTCTCAGGCCCCAAAGAAGGGTTTTGTTTCCTTTTATACCTTGCTTAAAGGAGGGGAGAGGGAACCTAGCTAAAGCAGATTTTACAGAAGCAGAACAAGCAAAAGTTAAAAAGTTAAACTATTGCAGAAAGATAAACAGTTGCAGGTGTGGGGGCTTTTGGTTATCAGCAGGCACATTCCTGGGGCGGCTGGTACTATCAGCAGACACATCCAGGTGGTGCAGCTCAACTCGATATCTTATCAGTAAGGACATTCCTGGGTCTGCTTGGAGTTAGCTTAACCCGGCTACATGCTCAGGGGAAGAAAAAGGGCGGAGGGTAAGTGAAGAAGCTAACATGGAGTCTGTACAGCTCACAGCTAAGAAAGAGAGAGTTGGTTAGGCTAACAAGGGGTTGGTTATCACAGTAGCTCACAAGTGTAATCCCAGCACTTTGGGAGGCTGAGGCAGGCCGATTACTTGAGGTCAGGAGTTAGAGACCAGCCTGGCCAACATGGTGAAACCCCGTCTCTACTAAAAGTACAAAAATTAGTCGGGCTTGGTGGCAGGCACCTGTAATTCCAGCTACTCAGGAGGTTGAGGCAGGAGAATTGCTTGAACCCAGGAGGTGGAGGCTACTTTGAGCCAGGAGGATCATGCCACTGAACTCCAGCCTGGGACACACAGCTAGACTCTGTCTCAAAAACAAAACAAAACAAAAACCAAAATAGTGCTTAATGTGTCCTAAACAAGACAAAAGAAATTTTGTTTGAATTGAAATGTGGGCCAGAATTTAAGAGGGGAGTAATGTATCCATGGGTTCTTGGCATGGTCCTTGTAGATACTACAGTGAGAAAGTTTTGAGGAGGTGGTGAAATTTCAAAAGTGAGTAAGGATCACTTGTACAGTCATAATTTCCACCCAGAGATTGTCCTGCTAAGCTCTTCTTGGCTCAAAATTTGAAGGGATTTGTATTAATATGGGAAGCTCTTTCCTTGGAAAAGCGTCTTAGACCTTAAGTAACTTACAAGAGGCTGTTTTGACAAGATTTATGAAAATGGTGTCAGGAAAAGGAAATTACTTGCTTTAATAACTCTGCCTTTATTGGTGGTGTTTTGCATTCGGTTTGGTGATTTGCATACAGATGGAGCCATATGGACTTAGAACTATGTTCTTTGTGTTTCTTCCCATTTCTTTTTCTCCAAGAAAATGAGTCAGATATACAGATCAAGTTGTCCTAAAAGAGCCAGGGATTTCAGTGTTGAGAGAGAAGTTAACCTACATACAGCATCAGGAGTAAGGTTGGAAGAATATTGTTCCAATATTCTATCCTGGAGTAGTAAAGCTTTTACATTGACATAGGATTTTAGAGCTGATGGAGCTTAAAAATCATATAGTCCAGGTGGATCTAGATTTGTAATCATGACTGAGTCAGTGTTTCTCCCTATTTGTACTTTCTTTCTTTACAAAATGTAAAACACAGTGGTTAAAAGTTTAGCTTAAGAAACCTAAGAAGTAGATGCCTATGGCAAAAGAAGCAGTTTATAGAAATAGTTTATACCAGTTTCTATTTTTGCCATATTTATGGCCGTGTCTTTTCTTAGTTTGAAAGTATATCTAAAATATTGTATCTATAGAATTAATATCGACAATATTAATTTACTTTATGTTTTAGATAAACTATAGCATTATAACATCCCAATTAATTGCTGTTTTGGGTAACAGTTTCCAAGCTCAAAATTTAAAGACATCTTGAATCTGTGTTCAAATCTGATAATCTTAATAATAAAATTCTGTGACTATGAAACATCAAGTTGTGTTTAAGAAGAAGGTAAATATATTTTTATTAAGGAGACTATAGAAGCAAATCACTTCAAAACAGATCAAAATAATAGAATTTATTGTTCTATACTCAATAGATAAAATAATAAGTAGAACAATTACTATGGAGGTAGCTAGTATCTATCAAGATTTAGGATTATGTGAAACTTTACCCAGGTGATGGGCCCTGAACTTTAATGGAATTTACCTCCCAACCTCTGATTCACATATGTTTCATTAAGGTATGTAATATGCTTGTTACTTTTTTCACATAGGATCCATTCAGCATATCATCAATGTAATGTACTAGTGTATTCTTTTTCTATTGCTGCTATAACAAATTATCACAAATTTAGTGCCTTAAAACAATACAAGTCTAGTTTCTTAGTTTTAGAGGTCAGAAGTCCTAACATCGAAGATGTTGACAGGAGTATGGTTTTTCTGGAAGTGTTAGAGAGAAATACATGTTCTTGCTTTTTTCCAGGTTTTCTTGGCTACATGCATTCCTGAACTGGTGGCCTCTTTCCTCCATCTTCAAAGCCAATAGAATAGTGTCTTCAAGTCTTTCTCTCTCCCTCTTTTCTAGCATCCCACACTGACTTATGATTCCATCATCATATCTCCTTCTCTGTCTCAGTGACTCTGACCCTCCTGCCTCCCTCTTATAAGGATTCTTGTGATTACATTGAGCCCACTTAGTTAATTCAGAATAATCTCCAAATGTCAGTATCTTTATCTTAATCACATCTGCAACATTTCTTTTGAAATGTAAGGCAATATATCTCCAGATTTGAGAATTAGGATTCAGTAGCTTTGTGGGACCATTATTCTGCCTACCACAACCATATGATGTTACCTGGACTGTCAAGATGACCAGATTCCTGTAGACCATATTATAGCAGTAAACAGAGAAAGTCGATGTAAGTCTGAGGTATATTGATGGTTCTTACCAGTAAAAAAAAAACTTTTGTTTTTATGATTCTTACAAATTGGTATGGAGAAGAAGTGTTTGCCAAGGCAGTAGGTACATATCAGATACCATAGTCTGTGTCATCTGCTTCAGTATCAATACTGTTTTTGGAATAACAACTATAATGGAGTTACCACCTGATTAAGTTTATGATAATCCATGCCTAATACTCCATGATCCATTCACCTTCTGCCCCAGTCAAACAGACTAATTAAATAAGGATGCTCCCTTCTTATGGAGATATCTAACTCTAGTTATAGGTATAGTGACAATAAAGGATTCTAGGGATAATGGACATTCTGCCTTGGCAAACTAACCTAGGTGAGGTTATTATGTTGTTTGTAAGCAAAGGAAGGCTACTCTCCCTAGACATTGGAAAGCCATCTTCTTCCACTGACAAGAGAGACTCAGAGTGATAGTTATTCAAACTTCTCAGTTTCATCCTAGTTCAACTGTATGTCCTCATTACTCCCCCAAGCCCCAGCATCATAACTTTTAAGAGACACTTCAAGTGACCATGAATCCTTCAAATCACAAAATTATACTTAGTATTTGCCTTACAGTAATATTGGTCTTATGGCTAGAAGAATGAGATTTCTTTAGGACCACCACAGAAGCTTTTTAGTTCTCCGACATGACTTGATATGAGACTAGAGATTTAAGATTCTGATTTTCCTTAAGCAAGTTAGTATACTCAGAAGAATTCACCCCATAGCACTACTCCTTACAGTTATCTCTATTGCTATGATGGTAAAGTGCAGCAGCCACTTGGGACCCCAAGTGAACTTCAACACAATCATCCAGAGGTGATCCCCTGATTAACTGCAGTGCCACTGCATGCCATGGATGATTCGCATCTTATTTCTTCTTGTCTGGGAACTCAGTATTAATACACTCAAGTCTAAAGACATGATTCAAACCAAATCCAAGACCAGCAGCCTCCACATTGTTTGGGAACTTGATAGGGAATAAAAATCAAGCCCTGCCCCAGACACATGAAACTTACAATCTGTTGGAATGGGGTCCAATGATATGTGATTCATAACCTCTCTGGGTGATTCTGAGGCATAATAAAGTTTGAGAACAGGGAATACCCCTAAATCTGACTAAGCAAAGGGAAGAATTTGGAATGAATAAAATGTAGAAACTTAGAGGAGGAGACTTTACAGAGGTGAAATTCAGACCCCTGAGGAGGAGGTGCTATTTGGTGGTACTGGGATCTGAGTTCAGAGGAGATTCTCTATGGGCTTGGGATCCAGACCTCTGAAGAGGGAGCATTCTCTGGATGGTGCTGATATCTCTGGGGTGGGGGGGAAATAATAAGACCGGTTCTGTAAGTGTTGGAAAAACTGCCAAGTGATTCAGCTGCTCCTATAAAAAGGAAATCCCACTTGCTGGGTTGAGAAAGCATGGTGGGGGTGATGCTCACAGGAACCACAAGCCAACAGGTCTCTTTCTCCTCCCCTAGACTTGGATTCTTTCTCTAGCGCTCATGATTAGAATAGTCTAATGTTCATTCAACCTACAATGCAGAAATGTGGTTTGCAGAGTCCCAGCCCATCATAACAAAAGAGATTATAGAAGGATGGGTTTGAAACTGAGACAATAACTTAATAACTGACAGTTAATTGTTGGTGCTTCCTGTCTAATTTATTTACAAGAAAGAACATAAACTTTTAGATATTAGTAGAACATCAATTTCAGAAGGATAATTTCCTAATATTCTTTCAGCCAATGGATTAGTTTAATAAATAAATACATTTTTGCTTTTTGAGATTTATATGTTAGACCCAATCCTATGAGTTTAGTATCCCATTAGCTAGAAAACGCCTCTGTCCACAAGAGAGTACATTTTGCTGGGGAAGCATTTGACTATCATGATATTGTAACTCAAACTCATATAATCTATACTATTCATGTGTATAAATTCATACTATGTGTGAATTGTGATTTTTAATAAATCATAAAATGCAACAATAAACTAGAAGCAGAAGCTGAGAAAATACTGTTACTGTGATCTTGATTTCTACTATTTGTAACTAACAAAAAGGTTTCATTTTTCTTAGTGATTTTAATAAGTAAAGGGCATAATATATACCTATGAATAAATTTAGTAGTAAAATATTAAGAATACAGCAGATGGCTGCTCTATAGAGCATATCTATGTGACTTTTCTGTTAATTGCCTGATACGCATTCCACTAAAATTCTTGTACATTTTAATGAAGAACCAAAATCATTTTACTCCAGTGGCAGATTCCTCAGTGAGAAGGAACAGGTTTACTGAGGCATCAGTGAGTCCAGGAGGCGATTTCTTAGACTTTGTTCCTAAGTGCCTTCTTGGGGTTTTGCTTGAATTTACAATATATGTTTATTTGAAGCCCCAAAAGACAGATGACAGAAAAACTTCATCTGTCATCTTGTAATCAAGGGGGAAAAGAGCTACAGATTTCGATTTCTTTTGCCAGAGGCAGTAACTTTATGCTAGCAACATAAACACAGATGCAGTGAACCATTCTATCTAAACCTCTTCATGGATATTTTCCATGAGATAACTAGTTCTGATGATCAGTTTCATTTAAAATGTTTTTTTTAAATATCTTTCTTAATACAGTGAACTTGGTTCAAGAGTCAAATCATCATGGGTAATAAAAAATGGACTTTAATCTTCAGCTACCATAAACTATAATACTATTACTTCGAAATGATAAAGCATTGTTATCTTCAAAGCACATTTTCATGCATTGTCTTTTTTTGATTATGGAGACCATACAATAGAAAGGGCAGCCATTATTACGATTATTTTACAGATGAAGAAAATGAGTCTACAGCAGGTTAACAGATTGCCTAACGACGTAAGATGATATATGGTGGAGTTAGCTCTGAGACACAGAGCTAACTTTTTGAATATAATTTATGATTTATGAACATTTTACAATGTATTTCTAATAAGTACAAAAAACAGAATATATGTTTTCCTCAAAATAGAATGGAATGAAGAATAGAACACTGGTCGAGAGACCTGATCCCAGTCTTAAGTTTTGCAACTGACCGGCTGATTTTAAACAGGTTGATAGTTTTTCAGGGCCTCAGTTTGATCAGTATACAAAGAGAATGTTGAACCAAATAATATCCAGTGCCTCTTTCAGACCTAACATTTTATGAAATAATTGCTGTTTAATTACCGAAGTTCTTGATTTTTCTAAGTGATTAATTCCCTTCCACCATTCTTTCTCTACTTATACCTCTGCCACTATATGCAACTCACTAACCGAGGAGGTAATTTTGTACATTTGGATTATGCAGACCTCAGAACCCCAACTATCAAACACATTTCTCCAATGAACTTGCTACTATGCTCCTTTCTTATCTAACTTTCTCTAGAGTTACCCAAAATAGAGTCTCATTTTAGGGCTCAAGAGAAAGTTGGTAGATACGGTGTATTAGTTTTCAAGAGATGCCATAATACCACAGAATGGGGGCTTAAACAACAGAAATTTATTTTCCTACAGTTCTGGAGGGTAGAAATCTAAGACTAAGGTGTTGGGAGGTTTAGTTTCTTCTGAGGACTCTGTCTTTGGCTGGCAGTAGGTTGCCCTCTCAGTGTGTCCTCACATGGCCCATCCCCTAGTCTATGTGTTGTTTGTGTCCTAATCTCTTCTTATAAGGACACCAGTCACAGTGGATTAAGGCCCACCCATATAACCTCCTTTTGCCTTAATTACTTCTTTTTTTTTTTTTTGAGATGGAGTTTCACTCTTCTTACCCAGGCTGGAGTGCAATGGCACGATCTCGGCTCACTGCAACCTCTGCCTCCCTGGTTCAAGTGATTTTCCTGATTCAGCCTCCCAAGTAGCTGGGATTACAGGTGCCCGCCACCATGCCTGACTAATTTTTGTATTTTTAGTTCAGATGGGGTTTCACCATGTTGGCCAGGCTGGTCTTGAACTACTGACCTCAGGTGATCCGCCCTCCCTGGCCTCTCAAAGTGCTGGGATTATAGGCATGAGCCACTGAGCCTGGCCTGCCTTAATTACTTCTTTAGAGACTTTATCTCCAAATACAGTCACATTTTGAGGTACTAGTGCTTAGGGCCTCAGCACAGAATTTTGGGGGTATACAATTCAACCTATAACATACTGATTTAAAAAGTATCCCTTAAAACATTCTCTGGGAATGAAGTAATAAAGTTATAGGATAGACCACCAAAGTGGGGAGTGGATATAATTGGGAAAAAGGGTATTAACTATGGAATGACACATTGCTAATTAAGTGGATTAGGACATTCAGAAGACACACTCTGCTGAAAGTAGCCTATAACACTGTCCTTATAGAGGTGATGACTTGGATGAGACCTAACGAACTTATCTTATTGAGGTATCTCAAGAGTAATTATTGCCTTGTCAATAGTTCAGAGAGGTCCTTTTGGTAAAATGAGGCAATATACTGTTTTTATCTCAGAATTCACTATTGTCCATTATCCAAAAGACGGGATTTAACCATTTTTAGTTCAGGATCACAAGAAACCTTTTAGCTGATCTGTCTCTGGCATAAAGAAGTCTAAAATCTACTAAAATATTTGGTACTTTTTGTAAGTACTGGGATTATCGGATAGTTGCTGTATATGTTTTCTATGTTCTGGTTGAATAAAAGATAATTTATTTGCCTCAAGTAGATCTGTGAAAGTTTTCAGTCTCTCATTCAAAACACAGATATAAGATATGTGTCATGACTCAAAACTCCTAAAAGTCTAGATAGTGCTGTCCAATACGATAGCCATTAGCTACATATGGCTATTTCCATTTAAAGTTGAATTAATTAAAATGAAATAGAAGTCTAGTTTCTCAGTTGCACTAGCTATACTTCAAGTTCTCAGTAGTCACATGTTGTCGCTATATTAAACTGTGCAGAGACAGAGCATTTCCAATATCACAGAAACCCTGTTGGACAGCACTAATCTAGATTATTTTTCAGGTGGACACCTATTGCTAAAACATTATCTCATTTGAAGGAATTAAAACTTATGCTGTAAAATATTTTGTGCTTGTATCAGGGATGTATTTAGCTATAAACAACAAAATGCCAACTCTAGTGGCTTAAAGGAAAGGTTTATTATTCCTGCCATAGGTTCACAACAGTGTCAGGGCCCGTCTCTGATTTTCTTGGCCTTTCAGGGTGAAAAATAGCTGCTTTGACTCCAGCCATTATACCTATATTTAAGGTAAGAAGGAAAAAGAAGGAAATGTGTGGCATTTGTATGAGGAAAGCAGAAGCTTTCTCAGTAATCTGTTGGCCAACTTTGGCGTGTATCTTTGCCACAAGGGATTTTTGTGCCCACTCATGACGATAGTTAGGAATAATGAATTGAAATCACAGTTGGGTCACCAACCAGTGAACAGTGTCTGCCACAACTTTCTAGTAGAATTTATGAAAAATATTTCCCAACATCACAGTGATGTTAAGCAAACGATAAGATCCCATCCTTCCACTAAAGAAGGTAAGTATTTAAGGTCTTGTTTTTTTTTTTTTTCGTATTCAAGAATCCATATTCTTAATGTTAACAAACTAGGAAGAAGTAGCTACTTCTATCTGAATTACATATGCTGACTGTGACAATAATGGTTGTGACCACAAAGAACAGTTACCAGGACACGGTGTGATGACATGGAAAGTGGGTAGACTTACTTTTGCCTGTGGTTATAATTAGTGAGTTGAGTAGGTCGCTTATACTTAGTTTGGTCATTTACTGGAAGGCGATTATTGTGAGGATCAAATGAGTTAATGTGTATGAAATACGTCTGGTATGGAGAAGCACCTTCACAAATGTTACTTCTATTGCTTACCCCTTTGCATGTGCTGTGCAGAGTGGCCCCAAATGAGCTCTCAGAATTTATCACAGTAAGTGTCATAAAATTTCCAAATATAGATTGAAGTATTTAACATGAAGCATTAGCTTGATCAAACATACTCAGAAAACATATGTCATATGTCCTTTTTTTCATCTAGGGATATCAAACTTATCACAATGTATTCTTTTATTTCTCTGAAGTTAAAAATTACTAAGAAGAATTAAAGATTTACTTTTTTCCCTTACATTTTCTTTATTTAGTTTACTTCTAGGTCTAGACATAATTTACAATAGATTCCACCTCAGCTCACTAAGCTTCAGAAACTCAGCTGCCTCAGAGAGGAAACATGTGGAAGAGAATGTAGTTGAAAAACAGATGTAGGGAATGACAGCAGGCAGGATTTTGTGCATCCTGAACAACTTCAGAAAAGAAAGATGACTGTCTAAAGAAACTGACTGTGCCATAGAAAAAGCCATTATGAAGAGAGAGGAAGCGGCCCATGGAGATTTACAAAAGAATAACCTTCCCTAATACTAATAGCAAGTGCCTTGGGGCCACAAAACCATCCTCAAGGTACACAAGGAAGAGAAAAGTGCATGGTTAGAGCAATCATTTTGAATTGCTTCTGGGTTTTTTTCTTTGAACATAGTGGCCAACTGGGACTGCAATCAGCTTAATTATACCTACATCAAAGGGAGTAGCTCAAATGAACAGGTATATTTGAGGAAAGTCTGCTGTAAATAGTTGCCCTGATGGAGAGGATTCTTAGAGTCCTAAATTTCCCCTGTGAGATGAAATGGCTTACAAATTACAGGCTCTTGCAATGTATCAAAAATTTTGAAGGTGGACCATGGAGTTATTTCTTCTTTATTCCTGTTATTCAAATTGTAGCCAGTAGAAAGCATATCTTAGATACCCTACTTCTCTGATGAGACTGCTTGGAAGCCTTGGTACATGTAGACAGCAAGGTGGAATTCACAGAAGGGTAATTAGAATGACTGAATGAGATATTAGGAGGAGTGATGAGTAAGTTTGACTAGACAGGAAGAAAATGGTAAGCATTTTGTTCCGTATTTGGAAGGCAATAAAGATCAACAGCCAAAGGGAATTATTTGCTGTGTTACTTGGGGCATAATGAAGCATAATGAGGCAAAATGAAACTAGGGAGAATTTAGTGAGTATTCGAAATGTCTCCTGCCAATAGCAACTCCAGGTTAGTCTTCTTAGAATAGGCCTCATTTAACACAATGGGCTTTCTCTGTGATTGAATGCATCCATTACACTGTAGAATCCTTTCTTCTGGAGAGGCACCATGAGAACTTTTACTGGAGATTTAGGATTCATTTAGGCTGCCCCTAGAAATAATGTTGCAAAAAGCAATTCTCTATTTTTTTTTTTGCATATTCAACAGTATAAAACTGCATGCCTTTTTTTTTCCTTTAACAAACACTGTCTTGGTTTGGGTACCCACAAAACCAAAGCTGGAAATAAGGATTTGAGTGGATATAATTTATTTGGGAAGTGGCCACAGGAAGTAGCAGGAAGGGAAGGAGGGAAGCGAGGTAAGGGAGAAGGAAAAGCTAATAAAGCCTGCATTATGAAAGTTCTCTACTACTGTAGGCAGTGGGGGCTCAACTCACCAATGCCTCCTGGAATTTTCTCTCTTAAGCATGAGAGAGGTTAGAGTATTTATCTACTGGCTCCAATGGCCATTGATTGAGGGTTGCCCTTACAGATGTTAACTTCCAAGCACTTCCAAGGGCTGATTTCCTACAGATCTGTCGAAGACCCCTAGGCAGAAAAGCAAAGGTTTTGTGGGTGATGATGTCAAGGTGCGTGGAACTTTCTGGTATAGCGACCCTTAAAATCATAGCTGGGTCAAAGAGTTGGGTCTCAAGGCATTAGCAACAGCTGCTGCAAACCCAGTTTGCCTCCCTAAACACCTGACTCATCCTCTCCAGGCTTGGCTAGATGGAAGACAAAGCACTTTATATGGTGACTTTGACTCTACAAAGTCAGAGACGGTGTTCTAACATTCTCCATACTTGCGGTATCTGTATACTGTTTCTTATGAAGCCCTCTTGAGGCTTCATTAACTGCCAGACCATTTTTCTTTGTTTTATGCAGAAATTATAATTTGTGTTATCATTAATTTTTTCAAACTTATCTCATTTAGTGAATTACCAAAAAAGCAGCTATTCCATGATTTTCTGTGCAAATGTATGCCCAGTACAGTGGTTTGCATTCAGCGTATATTCAAAAAATGTAGGCTAGTTTTTCATTTTTATCTATTTTTAATTAAAAAAAGCAATATGTGTGCCTGTTAAAAGTTCAAGCAGTACAAAAGTTTATATTATAAAAAGCTTTTTTTTTGAGATGGTATTTCGCTCTTGTTGTCCGGGCTGGATTACAATGGCGTGATTTTGGCTCACTCCTTCTCCAGGGTTCAAGGGATCCTCCTGCCTCAGCCTTCTGAGTAGCTGGGATTACAGGCATGCACCACCGTGCCTGGCTAATTTTGTATTTTGAGTAGAGACGGGATTTCTCCATGTTGGTGAGGCTGGTTTTGAACTCCCAACCTCAGGTGATCTGTCTGCCTCGGTCTCCCAAAGTGCTGGGATTATAGGCATAAGGCACTGCACCCATCCAAAAAAGTTATTTTTTTTTTTAACCCTTTGACTTTGTCTCTCTTTCTTAATAAAGACTTTTTTTTTGGAGACAAAATCTTACTTTGTCACCCAGGCTGGAGAGCAGTGGCCTGATCTGCAGCCTTGAACTAACTTCTGGTCTTAAGCGATCCTCCCACTTCAGCCTCCTGAGTAGCTGGTACTACAGGTGTGAACCACTGTGCCTGGCTTATTGTTAATAGTTCCTTATTATTCCAAAAGTTGTCTGTGGATATGTAAGCATATTTGTGTATCTATTAAAATGTAAATTGGATTGTGTATGCACGATCTGTACTTTTTCACTGAGCAGATATATCGAAGATTGTTTAACAATAGCATATACATACCTACCTCATTCATTTTACTTTATTTTCCTCCGATTTTATTGGAGTATAATTTACAAATAAAAAATATGTATTTAATGTGTACAACTGATGTTTTGATATATGTATACATTGTGAGGTAATTACTATAGTTAAGCTAATTAACATAGCTATCATCTCATAGAGTTAACTTTTTTTAAGTTTGATGAAAACACTTAAGATCTACTTTCCTAGAAAATTTTATGTATACAATACATTATTATTAACTATAGTTACCATGCTGTACATCAGATCTCCAGAACTTATTTATCTTACAAGGAATTAAACTTAAGAAAGTTTGTATCTTCAGACCAAAATCCCCCCATTTCCTTCCCCACTCCAGCCTCCACCCAAGATTTAGTTGCTTCTAGAGTTCAACTTCCTTAGATTCCATATGTAAGTGGAAATATCTAAGTATTTGTCTTTTGGTGTCTGGCTTATTTGACTCAGCACAACATAATGTCCTCTGGATTATCCATGTTGTTGCAAATGGCAGGATTTTCTTTTTTTAAGGATGGATAATATTCTATTGTGTACCAGTATTAAACCACATTTTCTTTAATCCTTCTTCTGTTGACAGACACTTAGGTTGATTCTGTATCTTGGTATTGGGAATAGTGCTGCAGTAAACATGAGAGTGCAGATATTTCTTTGAGACACAGATTTCAATTCCTTCGGATACATACTCAGAGGTGGGATTGCTGGATCATAAGGGAATTCTATTTTTAGTTTTGTGAATGCCTCATTTGTTTTAATAGCTATCTGATATTCCAGTGTACAGATGTGTTATTCATTAATCTGAGTTTTCTGCCTCCCAGAGAGTATTTCTAGAACTGTAATAATTACAGTATCATAATTAATTTGCCCATTTTGTCAGTTAGGATAGACTCAGTTATACTGTGGTAATAGTTTTCTATTATGATGACAGATTGCCACAAACTTAGCAGCTTAAAACAAAACAAATTTATTATCTCTCCATTTCTGTGGGTCAGAATTCTGGGCATAGGTAACTGGGTGCTCTGCTCAGGGTCTCATCAAGCTGAAAAGGTGTCAGCATGACCTGCAATTTCATCTTAGGCTCCAGGTTTTCTTGCAAGCTCATTGGTTATTAGAAGAGATTATTGTCTTGCAGCTTTATGACTGAGGTCCCTGTTTTCTTGATAGTTGTTAGTGGGGGATGGCTCTGAGCTCCTAGAAGCTGCCCTTCTCCATAGGTAATATGGCTGCTTGCTTCTTTTAGGCCAGCAGGAGTGTCAGCTTCTGTTTCATGTCTCTTTTAAGAGCTTGCTTGATTAGGTCAAGCCCACCTAGGACACTGCCTTTTTGATTAACTCAAAGCCAGCTGATTAGGGATCTTAATCATATCTGCAAAACTTATTTTGTCATATCATGGGCGTGCTGTCCCACCATATTCCCAGGTCTTTCCTATGCTTCAGAAAAGGGGTGCTGGGGCCCATTTGAAAACTCTGCCTACCACACGTAGTGACAAGTGCCTCCTACAAAATATCAGTGTTTTAAGACCAGTAATGCTTATTTTTCACTCTAGCTACTCATCCATCATGGATTCTAAAAGGGGTTTTGCTCATTGTTGTCGCACAGGGGCCTATAGCGATACAACACCTGCCCTTTGAACATGCTTACCGGCCAGCCCAGCAGGAAAAGAGACATCTAGAGGGTTTTGCCTTTACAATTAAATGCTATACTCACAATCCATTAGCCAGAATTATGTGACCACACCCAACCACATGAGGACAAAGAAGTATGATACTACCGTGTGTCTAAGGAACTGAAATATCTGGTGAGTCTCTTTTCTTTTTCTTTTCCTTTCCTTTTCTTTTCTTTCTAGAATTGTAGAACTCCTTTCTTTTCTCTTTTCCTCTCTTTTCCTTTCCACTCTCCCCTCCCCTCCCCTCCTCTCCTTTCTTTTCTTTTCTTTTCGTTCTGTGACAGAGTCTCACTCTTTTGCCCAGGCTGGAGTGCAGTGGTGTGATCTCAGGTCACTGTAACCTCCATCTCCTGGGTTCATGCTATTCTCATGCCTCAGCCTCCTAAGTAACTGGGATTACAGGTGTGTGCCACCATGCCCAGCTAATTTTTGTATTTTTAGTAGAGATGGGGTTTTACTGTATTGGCCAGGCTGGTCTCTAACTCCTGGCCTCAAGAGATCCACCCGACTTGACCTCCCAAAGTGCTGGAATTACAGGCATGAGCCATGGTGCCGAGACTGATGAATCACTATTTCTTTGATCCATTTATACATTCAGGTTGTCACTCACAGATGGGCTAACATGGTACTCAACCAAGTTTCCTCAGGAAAATTCTCTCGAATATTCACATTTGATAGTACTTGCACTCCATTTGAGACATCTCATGATTAATTGGTGGTAGATTTCATAAAGAATCTTTGAGGAAAGTGAAATATTTTGATTCTGTGTTCAAAGAATGATCTGTTTTTTATATGTGAATGTTTCAAGTTTGAGAGAGTTGTCAGTTGAAGGCTGTTTGACAGCTTTGGTTTCTTAGCTACAGGGCTTACTATGTCAGTTTCTGTTGTGCAGTAATTGACCTTGACAGCAGCCAAATCCCCAGGGAGTTGACAGATGATCCAGAGAACAAAAGAGGGTAGCAAGCAGGAGACATGAGGAGCAGGCAGCAAAAAGCTGTCAGGAATGAAAGGCTGGGTAGAGGTTATCACCTCTGAGTTACTTTGCATTGTTTTTCTGACTTCCTTTCCAGACTCAGAATCTTAGAAAGATCCAACATTGTGTATACTATGCAATAATATTCTTTTCAGGTGGAGATCCAGTCCTTGTGTGAACATATCTAAAACAGGGACCTTACTACCCTCAGAAGCAATGTATTCCTTTTGTTTAAAAAGTAAAACTTTTAATTGCATACAAACATAGAAAGTATTGTGTATGGAATCTTGAGTACTCATCATCTAGCTTAAGCAATTATCAATGTTTTGCTTTCTTGTTTTTGCAATCTCCCATGCAAATTTTCTTTGCTGTATTATTTTCAAGCAAATCCTACACATCAACTCATTTAACTCATATATACTCCAGTGTGTGTATCTAATATATAAAGATTCCATTTTTCCTTTACTTATCATCCATTTAATATTTAGATCAGTGTACTGGTGAGAAATTTATTGTTTGAATATAATGCCAAAAGTTGGCTTTCTGTAACTTTGGCTCATTGATCCTGGTTTGTCTTTGGAACAATGCATAATAACCTCTCTTTTATAAGACTACCTTGCAATCAACAAATACTTAATTCTGTTTGTAACTATCTTGCAATCAACAAATACTTACATTCTGTTTCTGATACCTACCTTTCTCATCTTGAATTGTAATCCCCAGAATCCCCACATGTCAAGGAAGAGACCAGGTGGAGGTGGGGTCATTTGCCCCATGCTATTTTTGTGATAGTGGTGTGTTCTCATGAGCTCTGATGGTCTTGTAAAGGGCTCTTCCTGCTTCCCTTGGCACTTCTCCTTCCTGCCACCTTGGGAAGAAGGTCCCTTGCTTCCTCTTCGCCTTGGCCATGATTGTAAGTTTCCTGAGGCCTCCCTGGCCATGTGGAACTGTGAGTCAATTAAACCTTTTTCCTTTATAAATTTTTCAGTCTCGAGCAGTTCTTTATAGCAGTATGCAAACAGATTAATACAAACACACATGATATACTTGATTTAACCATTACACCTATGATGAAATTTCTTTGTTGTCTTAGCTGTGCTTCTCTGAACACATTCCAAATGGCCAAGGTTTGTCCTAAAATGAAGTATCAGAATACAATTCAATTCTTTAGAGATGATGTGACCACTGAAAAGAGCTGTGCTGTTTTCCTTGGTCTGGATACACATACAAGGTAAATTTTTTAATAGGAAGCATAACTTATTGACTGATATTGAGCTTTCAGTCAAGTAAAGCAGCCTGATTTTTTAAAATGTAAATTATTATGAAAGGACTTCTTTTTATACCTATGCATTGATTTTGCTGGGCCTAAATGCCAGTGTAATATACATTATTTTGGTACTGGATACCCTAGAAGCCCTGGCTTGCCCACTACACAGTCTGTGCACATAACAAAATTGCACGTGTACCTAAAAAGGAAACACACAAAACGAGCAGTATGTGTGGTTTATGTGTTTTCAGTTATTTCCCTCCTATGAGCAGAGATTTCCTAGACCCAAAACATGTTTCACATTAAAGGGTTTTCCTTATATTGGAGAAATATTCTGGAATCAGTTGACAGAAATTAGTTGGAAAAACAGTGACTTAGACAAGTTTATAAACTGAAATTGTTAAGTTTCTCTGAAAAGCGATAGTCACCCTAAACTAGAAAAGTAATATCCTAGGCCAGGTGGCTTTAAAAAGAGCAGCATAGGAAACATGGAAGAAAATCTCTAGAACATGTTCAATAAAAAGAAGAATCTAGATGAGTCCAGAAAAGTCAGACTGCTAAAGGTTATCACTATTTTTCTGTTGTCTCCACGTAATATCAAAAGAGTAGCCAGGCATGATGGCTCATGCCTGTAATCTCAACACTTTGGGAAGCTGAGGCGGGAAGATCACTTGAGGTTCGGAATTTGAGATAATCCTGGCCAATATGGTGAAACCCCATCTCAACTAAAAATACAAAAAATTAGCTG
This sequence comes from Aotus nancymaae, assembly GCF_030222135.1. Taxonomy (NCBI): domain Eukaryota; kingdom Metazoa; phylum Chordata; class Mammalia; order Primates; family Aotidae; genus Aotus; species Aotus nancymaae. The sequence goes on along the minus strand of NW_026988476.1, from coordinate 8,884,066 downwards.
GGTGTGGTGGCATGTGCCTGTAATCTCAGCAACTCAGAAGGCTGAGGCAGGAGAATTGCTTGAACCCAGGAGGCAAAGGTTGCCATGAGCCGGGATTGTGCCACTGAACTCAAGCCTGGGCGACAGAGTGAAACTCTGTCTCAAACAGCAACGACAACAAACTGGATGAGTTTTTGCCAGATATGGAGGATAACCATACAATAACCATTATAAACATTGCAGTTGTTTGACTTAAATGAGAGACCAAACAGTGTGCCAGAATTAACTTTTGGAAAAATTGGCAGGGGCAGGGTGGAAGATACAGAGGGTTCCGGTGTTTCAGAGGCCTGTAACTAAGAAGGAGAAGATACATTATTATTTTCTTTTCCACAGGTATAATAGAGTCTAGCTAAAGGGATGTTTTGCTGCGAGTTGAGATAGACACACTGTATCTACTAAAAGCTATTGACAAAGAAATTACACCATGAGCCCTGCATTGATTATGTGATTCTGTTGCTGTACTTTTTCTCCTATAGATGAGGTTTAAAATGTAAAGCTAGGCCAAAATGCATATACTGTTCTAATGGTAAAATCACATTGGAACAATAACAGATCCAAAAAATCATTATTAAGGATGTAACAGCTTGAACCCAGACAATTTGAAAAAACAACATTCTAGTCCTTTGCCTTTCAGTGAGTGTCGGTGATAGCTTGGCTTTGGAGAATAGAATATCAATTCTACTGAACCTCTTTTTTTTTTTTTTTTTTTGCAATGGAGTTTCACTCTGTTGCCAGGCTGGAGTGCAATGGTGTGCTCTTGACTCACTGCAACCTCTGCCTCCTGGGTTCAAGCTATTCTCCTGCCTCAGCCTTCCAAGCTGCTGAGACTACAAGTGTGCCTCACTACACCCAGCTAATTTTTTGTATTTTTAGTAGAGATGGGGTTTCACTGTGTTAGGCAAAATGGTCTTGATCTCCTGACCTCATGATCTGCCCGCCTCAGTCTCCCAAAATGCTGGAATTACAGGTGCTTGAACCTCTTTTCTTTAAAATATAATGTGGGTGCCAAAGTAATTGCCTTGAAAGAAATGGCAGAAACCACAATTACTTTTGTACCAACCTAATACTTGCAGGTCCTAAAGAGAATTTGTTTTACTTTGAAAATCAGGAAGTCAAAAAGGCAGACAGTAATACTGAAGATGGTTTACGGGGGCAGCTCCATATAGTGTGTCCAGGATAAAGTGCATGGGTTTATGCATTTGTACTCCGAACATAAAATGACAAATGCAGTAACCAAAAACTTTATACATAATTGAGAAATAGTTCAACCCTACATTAATTATTACAATGACAGGAAATTACCGAAATGCCAGCATTATTTTTTAATTATTTGTATTAACCTTTATTTAAAAGTGGTTAATGATTCTTTTTATCATGGCAGGTAATATTGCTAATGTATATATGATGAGATGCATACAATTCTTATTTTTTAGTAAAAGTCTACCCATGTTCAATTAACTTTTATAGCACCTAAAATTTAAAGGGAACTCTCCAGTTATTGATATGTAGCTAAATAAATTGTGAACTTTCCTTGATGTATAAGATAAATTCTGGTGCAGAGTGAGCAAACCAGGTAAGCAGTACCTTGCATCAAATTAATAATGCTTATTTGCTGTGAAGTGTAAGGATAACTCTAATCTTCCAATTTATTTATCATTTTCTATGCTTTCAGAAATTACCATCGGATATTCTATATACTGTGTAATTTCACTCATTGGAACCTAGGGACTTGAGCTTCATTATTATCTCTCAAGCATAAGAGGTGGAAGGAACATTAAACCAGGAGTCAGGATGCCAGAGTTCTGTCCAAATGTTGTCAGGGACTTATGTATGACTTTGAACAAGACACCTAAAATATTGGTTCCCTATCTCTCATAAAAAACATGAAACTGTATGATTTTTTGAGGCTCCTTCCAATATCAAAATTCTGCCTTTGTTTTTGGTTATCCTTTAACTGTATGCATTCTGTTCTTTACCGTTTGACAGTTATTCTTTGTGATGCTATAAGGGAAGCAAAATGGTTGAATATTTCTATTTTATTTCTGTCATCAGTTAAGTATTATATCTTTCTAAGATTTAGGCCAAGCTTTAGTTATTTTTTTCTCTTTGCTCTAAGCTTCACTTTAACAAACAAGAAAGGTCATTTTGGTGGCTTTCTGATTTTTTTTTGCTAAGCTTCACTCAGAAGGTTTATGGAATCAGATAGAACCAGTTCCTGAATCCCAGCTCTGCCTTATGCTTGTTGTGTGAGGTAGGCAAGTCTATCAAATTCTCTAAAATTCAGTTTTCCCATTTATTAAACTGTGATAATATTAGTGTCTGCTTCATGGGATTGTTGTGGGGATTACGTGAAAAATGACACGAAGTGCTTAGTGCAAATACCTTGGCACAAAGAAAGCTCTGAAGAAATGTTTTTCTTACTTTTACATTTTGCTGCCATCATCATCATCATCATCATCATCGCCATCGTCGTCATTATTATTCTGGACTTTATTTTTGAAAAATGATTACTTTTTATCACTTCCTATTAAAAATTAGTAACTATGATATCTCATACATGTAGACAATTTTACAGTTTACAGGATATTTCTACACGTCAAAGCTGGTCTTTGCAATAATGCTTTGAGTTTAAAAAGATTCATATCTCCACGCTACAGGTAAGAGAGCCTCAGAGAGGTGTAGTAACTTGTCCATAGGACTAACACAGGGGGATTGTGTCTCCTTGTTTACTTCTGTGATGGTTAATATTGAGTATCAACTTGGTTGGATTGAAGGATGCAAAGTACTGTTCCTGGGTGTGTCTGTGAGGGTGTTGCCAAAGGAGATTAACATTTGAGTCAGTGGACTGGGAGATGCAGATCCACCCTCAGTCTGGGTGGGCACAGTCTAATCAGCTGCCAGTGTGGCTAGGGTAAAAGCAGGCAGAAAAACGTGGAAGGACTTGACTTGCTGAGTCTTCTGGTCTTCATCTTCCTCCTGTGCTGGATGCTTCCTGCCTTTGAACATTGAACTCCAAGCTCTTCAGATTTTGGACTCTTGGTCTTGCACCGGTGATTTGCCAGGGGCTCTTGGGCCTTCAGCCACAGACTGAAGGTTGAACTGCTGGCTTCCCTATTTTCGAGGTTTTGGGACTTGGACTGTCTTCCTTGCTCCTCAGCTTGCAGATGGCCTATTGTAGGACTTTACCTTGTGATGGTGTGAGTCAATACTGCTTAATAAACTCCTCCTCATATATATGCATATATACGTCTATCCTTTTACTTTGCCATTACTTTTAATGGCAAACACAGCAATTACTTTTGCACCAGTCTATAGTTCTGTCCCTCTAGAGAACCCTGTCTATTACATTTCCCCAATCCCATAGTGCTTAGTACAGGACATACATCAGGTGGTTTTGTGACAGAGTTGTCTGTGATGAACATCAGCACTAGAAAGATAAAAGCTTCCTTAGAAAAAACCTTATGTTGCGAGAGAACACTGGTATTTTATTTTAGAATGTACGTTTATTGAAATAGAAACAATGTAAGTTTTTTTCTATTACACTGTCTCATAAGTTGAGTTTTTTGCTCAAAATTTACTTTTAATTTTGAGTAGCATAAATATACATATTAAAAAGATAGTGTCCAATGTGAGATTCTAGGAGGTTGAGAAGGGTTCCTGAGGTAATGGTTGGGGAGGGAATTCATGGTCATAGCATGTAGAAAAGGCCTCAGATTGTGCCTGGGTACATTTGCTGGGGAAGGACACAGAGAGACTAGCATAGAAAGTCACACACACACTCATTTGTTGCACTTCCCTCCTTATTCATCTTCCTCAAAGAGGAAAACAATTGTTTTTGCCTTCTAGGGCACATTTCTGCAAGAACATTTGCACCAATTTGGAAAAAGAAGGCAATGCAATGAGTTTTTTATGAAGCTCCTTTTATGCTAAGATTTTTTTAGAAAAAATTATTAGTTAATAACTTCTTGTTTTTTTTTGTTGTTGTTTAAAAAAGTTCTTTTCCTGAAATGATGCCAGTTTGCTAACTAGATTTGCTAAAAGCTGGTAAATATGGATTGGCTACCAACATTCTTTGAAAATTTTATTAGTTCTTGGAATCCAAAAGACTGAGGCTGTAGACATCCAGGTGGAGACACAGCTAAGGCCAGGATTATCTGTGTGGTGTGGGAGGCCCTTGGCACGTGCTTAACATGGCCCCTCCACTGGCTGCTATACCCTCGGAGTAAGCATCCGTCAGAGTGAGTGAATGGAATGCAATTTAGATGAGTTCCTTCTGAAAAGCTGTCAGAGACCGTGAAATATGACTACTTTGATTGATGCTCCCACTTTCTCTCCCCCAAATCAGCCAGATTGGCAGGATTCAAAGGAGATATAAAATTAGTTATTATTGGCTGATTCAGCAATAAAGACAGAAGCAAGGTCTGCCAAGTGGAAAATATTCTAAGACTAGGAATGAGAAATTATGATTATAAGGCAAGGCTTAACTAGCTGAGGAAGTTTCTCCATGCCCGCAGCTGAAAAACTGCTTTGTAACTGGATAAAATGTTGGTCCCAGTCAGGCTCCATTGCCACAGACGCTCTCAGACAGCCAGCCATGTGGGTGAGCAGATAGCATTCAGCCAGGACTCATGCATGCACCAGTGGTACAAGAATTTGCCAAATAGTTCCTGAGGCATCAGCTATTAGAGAATAATTCAATGATAATTTATCCTTAATAACACAGTACAACTTCCATTATATATTTATTTCAGACTTAAAAAAAACTCAAATTATGTGAAGAGCATTTTCTGGATTCAGGTCTTCCATTTCCTTATTGGACTGCAGCTGTGCCAGCCTAAACCTGTAATCGATCAGGTCTGTTCCAAAGTCCCACAGAATAAAGAATTGGACATTTTCCTTGTCTTAACACCTTGATCATCAAAAACGTTTGATTCTGGAACTGATTTGGAGGAATCTGTCCTACTTTTTTCTGCTATAATTGGGCCCTTTTTCATTATTGGAGGTGGGAGCACAGACCTGCTTCTCCCCCTGATAACTGGAACTGAGAAAGATGAGGTAGAGAGAAGGTTTCAGGTATTCCCAAATGGAAGCGACTTGGTGTCTAGACTATCCCACTCCATTCCAAATAGTAGGCATGTGCCCTCCCACCCCATCACTTCATAATAAAGCTAGGCAGTACATCAAGGCCTCAGACAAAAAGCCCATTAGGCATCTCTGTGATTAAGTTGATTAGCTCTAAGTCATTAGGAATTTTAAGTCCAATATCAGTGGTGAATCAGATCCAATTTGCATAAACTACGAAGCACTTCATTAAGGCTAATCATTTTCCTCTGTCCTTTAGTAATAAATCATTCTTCTATGGGGCTTATTTAGATTGAGCTTAAGAATTTTACCTTCAGAATTTTCAATATGGTTAAGACCACTTTAGCTGTGCTCTTTGGCCTCATTTGCTGGGGTAATACCTGCTGGGAGCCCCACCTCAGTGCTGCATCTTTGAAAAAGCATCCTAGAAATCTAAACTGATTCATTAGGGTCCATATGCCAATGGCCAAGACCCATTGAGATAACGAAGTATGAATCTTCTAAAGCACTAGTAGAGCAAGTCATACTTGTTTAAACTGATAAAGTACTCCTGCCACATAGTGCGTCTTGTTGAGCCAACTGATCATTAAATAATTTTACATACCCTTCTTGAAAATGAGTCTATTTAAATCTGGGAAAATTGATCGAGTTTTAGCCTCCAGAGCTTTCGTGTGAATTTTTTCTTTGCAGTCACTTGTGAGAATGATGAGATTCTGCTTGTTTAACCCTAAGTAGTCTTTTTTATTTTCTGTCATTTGCATGATCTCCCTGTGCTTGGAATATCCTGTTCACCCTCCCCATAGTTCCCTGCACTTACGGCCATTGAAGCATTTATTACATTGTCATATAAAGTCCTTTTTACTTATTTATCTCTTTTCCTCCTTGAAAGCAAATACTCTGTTCCTAGCACATAGCAGATAATATGTATTTTATAAAATATTGTGAATTATGAGATGGTGGCTATAATGGAATATTATTACACAGCCTATTCAAAGGAGGCTGTTGATCTCTATATATTGGCATGTAAAAGTGTTCATATATTTTTTAACATAGTAAATGTAAAACAAGATGAAAAACATGCACAGGATGATCCTAGTTTTGTAAAAAAAAAAAAGGAAACGGTGTTTAAATATTCATAGAAAATGTCAAAAATGTAAACATTCAGGGTAAAATCTGTGCTATAAAGATATGGCTTTTACTTTTGGCTTTATCAATTTCTATATTTTGATTTATTACATTAAATCTATGTTGCTATTGTAAATTAAAAACTCAATTTTTTAAAGTATGAGACTATAGTTTTCAGTTGCAAATTATTATTGATTTAAAAACAATATTAGTTTCTTATGGTTGTTGTAACAAATTACTACAAACTGGGGCCAGGCATGGTGGCTCATGCCTGTAATCCCAGCATTTTGGGAGGCCAAGGTAGATGGATCACTTGAGGTCAGGAGTTCGAGGCCACCTGGCCAACATGGTGAATGCCCATCTCCACTAAAAATATAAAAATTAGCCAGCCATAGTGGTGCATGCCTGTAATCCCAGCTACTGGGGAGGTTGAGACCACGAGAATTGCTTGAAACCAGGAGGCGGAGGTTGCGGTGAGCTGAGATCACGCCACTGCACTCCAACCTGGGCTACAGAGTGAGACTCTGTCTCAAATAAATAAATAAAGGTAAATAAAACAAATTATTGTAAACTGGATGCTTTAAAAAAATCTATTTATTCTTCTACAATTCTGGAGGCTGCAAGTCTCAAAAGAAGGCTTCAGTAGAGCCATGCTCCCTTAAAGGCTCTAGGAAAGAATCCTCCTCTGCTTTTTCTAGCCTCTGGTAGTTGATGGCAATCCTTGACATTCCTTAGCTTGTGATGTATCAATCCAGTCTTTGCCTTGGTCTTCATATGGTTTCTTCTCTGTGTCTTTACATAGTCTTCTTAAAGGGACACCAGTCATTGGATTTAGGGTCTACCCTAATCCAGTATTACTTTACTATAACACATAACTAGTTATATCTACAAAGACATTGTTTCTGAAGGTCACATTCTGAGGTTCTGGATGGATGTGAATTTTGGGCCGACACTGTTTGTCCCAGTACAGACATTTACTAAAGAACACTTAGAAACAACGATCAAAATCGACAAGCTTTATGTGTCAAAAAGTCTTTTCTGAAGGCTGTCATCTCAGGAATATCTCACCGTTACTGTTCATCATACTGATTGGACAGGCATAGGATGAAAGCATGGAGTGATATTACTGCTGCTACAGGTTTGAAGAACTTACCAACGAAGCTTCAGGTCATCTCTCCTCCAGGATTCTATCTGAATGCACTTTACTTATGTTACCCTAGCTTTGAGATTAAGCAGTTTTTAGTTTCTCTTCTAGTCTCTAGCTTTACTTTTGGTATGAGATTTTGTTTGTTAATAACAAGAGTTTAGGGACACTTTTAATTTCTTTATTTCTTATATTCATTCCACAAATATGATGGACACATATTATCTTCAAGGATAGGGTATATCTAAATACTCTTTGTAAAGCAAGATTAGATCTTAGTTTACCAGGCAGGAGATCTGGGTATCATTAAAAATCCTACATAGCAAAGCATTTGTGAACCAGGGCAGGAGGAAAGATTGAAGTCAATAGTGTACAATGTTGCCAACACTGTACCTTTTCCTTTGGTAAGTTCCTTCCAAGAATCTGGATCTTAAGTTTATTATCAGTTAAACCACAGTCTTTAAGGTAGAAAATTTGTTTGTAACAATTTGCTGTTCAGCTTTTCCCGAGGCCTCAGATCTTATCTATACTGTTCAAATCTTATCTATACTATGCTACTTACACAAAGTACTCTGTATAATGCAAATTTCTGTCCCTTCTCCCAAAGGTCTAAAAAATCACATGGTGAGAGAAAGAAAATGCAAGAGAAATTCTCTGAATTTAATTCATGGGTTTTCTTTTTTCTGTCACATATATAGTACTTGTATGAGAGTCAGAAGTTAGAGCTAAGTTTGAACATTCAACAGCTAAAAGAAAATGGTTTTATTTGGCAAACCTACTGCCTCAGAAAACAAGTGATTAAAGGACCTCTTAAAACGGCAGCCATAAAATTGCCATTCCATGGGAAGCCATGAGTTCATTACTGTTCTTTTTAGTGAGGATCCTCCCTGGGCACTACGCTGAGAACTGAAATCTGTTGGCAGAATGAGCACATCACCCAAGGACTCCACATCCTTTGCTGCAGCAAGGGTTAGTGCATTTCTGGAAAATGTGGGATAGTTTTATCATGTCAGGTGGAGGTATGATCTTGCTATTACCTTTGTTTGGAAACTAAGTACGGTTTAAAAAGATGTATAAGGATGCCAAGTTGATGAGGGGTAGACTTGTAATGTTTAGTTTTTTGTGTCAACTTGGCTAGGCATGGAAAACAGATGGTTGGTCAAACATTCTGTAAAACTGCTTCTTTTTTTTTTTTTTAACATTAACGTTTATATCAGTAGACTTTGAGAAAAGCAGATTACCCTTCAAATATGGGTAGGCCTTATCCAATAATTTGAAGACCTTAATCAAAAAAACCCTGACCACCCTGGAAGAGGAAATTCTGCCAGTAGATTCCTTTCAAGATTTGAATTGCAACATTGAATCATCCATCTGTGTCCAGCCTACTGGTCTGTCCTGCAGAGTTTGAACTTGCCAGACTGCATCACACATCCTCTCTCCCCACATCCTGTTGGTTCTGTTTCCCTGGAGAACCCTGACCAATACAGATATTGTGATGGACACAGCCTATAGAGGGATAATAGACTTCCTGCTGAGTTCAAGACCTCGAGACATGGTGGGCACTGATTCCCTCTCATTGCTATTTCCGTGTTTAGTCAAGGCATTACACTGGAGAGGCAGGCCTGTGTTGTTTCTTTGGCTAAGGAAAGTAGCTTCTACTGAAGAGTAAATGGAGCATCTTCTAGATTCTTAAGCTGCTGCTCATGGAATCTCACGTTTCCTTTAATTTCCCCCAATTGAATTGGGACTAGATGTTGGAGCCATTTATTGGTGTGAGTAATGAGGAATTTCTTAATCAAATGGAACTTTGGTTGTTAGTACTAATTTTACATTACACTTGTCTAGATGTCTTAGTGGTTAGGAGAGGAATGTTATCTCCATAATGTAGATAAAAAAACAAATATGATGGCCTGCATGTCCTTACCCCATAAGTAGAACCACACAAATCCTCAGAAAAAAGAAGCACCAGCCTAAGGCAATGGAGGTGGAGCAGGAGAGAGGCCAGGCATATTCAACTGGGTCTTCTGTCTTTCCTCACACAGTTCTTCTCACCTGACATGGCTTAGGCACTACCATTTCCATTAGACTTCCTAAACCTAAATGGAGTTTTGTGTCTATTCCAGATACCCCTCAGAGACTGCCCATCTCTCTACTCCTTTTCACAGGAGATCTTTTTAAGTCACTGTCTCTACTTCTCACCTCACTTGCTTCTATAACAGACCATTCAGGCTCTTGTCCTCATCACAACACAGAGACTAGTCAAGGTCCCTTGTGAGTTTCAAGTTGCTGAATTCAAGAGTTACTAATTCTGTGGTCTTATCTTCCTCATCTCTCAGCAGCACAACCATTTTATTTTGGAAACATGTTTTCTTTAGTCTTCTATTAAGTAGAATTAAAATGGATTTTCCTCCTGTCTCATTAGCTATTCCTACTCATACACCTTTGCTGGTACCTCTGCTGCCTAACCATGAATGTGTGGAATGTCCAAGGTTTCAGTCCTGTGCCCTGTCTACATACTCTGCACAAGTAATCTTGCCAAGCCCGTGGCTTTAAATACCATCCATAAGCCTCACAAACTGATATATCAATTCCTGGACTTTGCCCTGAAATTCAGGCTTATATAACCAATTGCCTACTTCACACCTTTCCTAATTGTTCCCTTTTTGGAATGTTATCTCTGATCTTTTCACAGCTGGTTCTTTCTTGTTATTTAGATATCAGCTTATATATTTTCTATCAGGACAGATCTTCCCTGGAAACCTTATTATCATCTGTCTGTCTATTTTTCTATCATCAATCACATCATTCAATTTTAATTCTATGCACAACTTGCAAAAGTATATATATGCATATATATATATATATATCTTATATTTCTTTTTGTTTCCACTCACTAAATGCAAATTTCTGGAGATTACAAGAATGCCTGACACAGAGTAAAAGTTCTGTTTTAATCTGCTCCAGCTGCCATAATAAAATAGCACAGACTGGGTTGCTTAAACAACAGAAATTTATTTTCTCACAGTTCTTAAGGCTGGGAAGTCCAAGATGAAGCTGTGGAACCATTTGGTTCCTGGGGAGGCCTCTTTCCTTGAAGAAGGCTGCTTTGTCACCTGTCCACAAAAGGCTTTTCCTCAGTGCAGGTGCTGAGGGGGAAGAGATGGGGATCTTTTTCTTCTTATTATTATGAGCACATTAATCTCATATTAGAATCCACCCTTATGATTTTCTATAATTCTAATTATCTCCCAAAGGTCTCACTTCCAAATATCACATTGCAGGTTAGTGCTTCAATATATGAATTTTAGGGAGACACATTCAGTCCATAACAAGCTCAGTAAATAATCCTTGAATAGACTTGACTAAAAGATTATTGCCTATAGCTCACAATTTAGCTTTTGTTTCTACTGCTATATGATACTTTACTATTATTCATGTATTTGTCTGAATGTCTATAGATTTTAAAATGGTGCTTAGCATGTGGTCACTATTTTAGGGAGAAAAACCATAAGGCCACAAAAGAGATGAGTTTTAGTAATAAAAGCAACCAGTTGCATATTGAAAACTCACTATTCAGCACACTTTGTTTCTATCCTTGCATTAACCCCCCTCCCCACCAACAATTCTATTATTTTGACATTTCAGTTTTAGGGACTGTCTTTCCTAATGCAGCCTAGATCTCTGTCACTCCCTCTTCCTCATGTTTCCAGTAAGGATGACCAGCTTACTGGAACCAGCTTATAGTCCCTTGGTTTTGTCTTTTGAGGTGAGTGGAGACAGAAGCTGCTACAATAGCAGGAACAATACCTTATGCTCATTTTTCTTGGTTGTTATTTTGTCCTTACTTATGAAGGATCATTTTGCTGGATATAAAGTTTTAGATTAGTGGATTTGTTTCCTTTTGACCCTAAATATTTCATGCCACTCTCCTTGCTTGCATGTCCACTGAGAAGTCCACTGTAATTCTTATCCTTCCTCCTCCATAGGTAAGCTACTTTTCTTTTACCCCTATGTCTTCTTTTAAGATTTTCTGTGTGTCTTTGGTTTTCTACAATTTATATATAATATGCAAAAGAATAGATTTTTTGATATTCTGCTTGGTGTTCTCTGAGATTTCTGAATCTGTGGTTTGGCGTCATTAATTTTGGACAATTCTCAGCCATTATTACTTCAAATATTTCTCCTGCTTGGTTTTCTCCTCTTTTTCTTTCTGTGTTTCAATTATGTGTAAGTTATTCCTTTTTAAAACTATCTGATAGTTCTTGAGTGTTGTATTCTATTTTCTTTCCTAATTCTCTTTTTTCTTTGCTTTTCAGTTTTGGAAGTTTCTATTGATGTGTCTGTAATCTCACTGATTCTTTCAGCCATGTCCAATCTGTGTATGAGCCCATTAAAGGCATTCTTTAACTTCTGTTGAAGTGTTTTCAATTTCTAGTGTTTCCCTTTGATTGTTCTTAATATTTTCATCTCTCTGCTTATATAACCCTTCTGTTATTGCATGTTGTCTACTTTTTCTGTTAGAGATCTAAGCATATTAATCATAATTATTTAAAATTTCAGGCCTGATAATACCAACATCTGTTTCACATTTGAATCTGATTCTGATGTTTTCTTTGTTTCTTTACACCATTTGCGTGTGTGTGTGTGTGTGTGTGTGTGTGTGTGTGTGTCTTTTAGCATACCTTGTAATGTGGTTGTTGTTGAAATCTGACCCTGATATATTGAGTAATAGGAAACTAAGGGAAATGGACATTTAGTATGAGTTTTTATGCCAATTTGGCTACTAATTGAACTGTGTTAATATTTGTTGTAGCTATAGGTACCAGAGGCTTCAATTTCTCCAGCATCCTTGTTTTTGTCTCCTCTATTGTCTTGTGTTTTTTCTAAAAATCACTCCTTAAAATGAGTCTGATTCTTGCAGCTCTTTCAGATGAATCCTCTGTTATGTTACTGTAACCCTACAAGTGTGGTCGTAAATTATGGGGGAGAGGAAGCTTGCCATAATCTTATTAAATCTCAGTCTTTTAGTGGGCATGTATCTCTGGGCTGTGATCTCAAGTGTTTCTTAGCTCACTCACTGCACATCCCCTTAAGTGAGATAAATGCTAGAGGGGGCTGTAGTGGGAGAAAACGCCCTTATGGGTGAGATCAGGCTCTGGTAAAGTCTCTTTTCACCTGGAGAGTAACTCTTTGTTATATAGAACATGTAGCCATATTTTGCAATAGTTACTCTACCCTTCCCCTTATTACAGCCAGAAGGTGATCTTTCTTGGCTCTTGACTGAGAACCTGGTAGGGTTCCTAGAGGCAAAACCCATCAAAGTACCCTTTAAGACTTGCGGTCTCCAGGATTTTCTCTCTCAAGCTAGTCCACACTCATCCTCCAGAAACACATCAAAATTACCACTTAAGTGTTCCTACCGATTAATGGCCCCAGTGGCTTCTGCTCCAGTGAGAAGATCTTACTTTCATCTCTCTGGATCTGCCTGGATCTCCTGTGACCTCAGTTATCCAATGGGTCCAAGAAAAGTCACTGAAATTCTGTTTTTTTTTTCTTATCATTTTCTTTTCATAAGGATGAAAATGATAATTTACAAATATTTTACATATTGGACCCCAAACTGGAAATATAAATATCTTTTATATCATCTAGTACTGTGCTAAATAGGCACAGACACATTAAGCCTTAGCTTGTGTTTCCACCAATGCTACCTGGCCCATTTTCCCACCACTTATCACAGCTGCACTGGATACTCTTCCTGTCAAGGGAAAAGAGCTCGTGCTTTGACAAATTGAGTTTTAATGGCTGCCAGTCTCTCAAACACAAGACATTAAGTGAGTACTTGGAGTGAGTGATAGATGACAGTCAAGACTAAGACAGGGATTGTCTAACTCAGACTTTTATATTCTTGTCCAACATATGTATGTTTGGATTATGGTTGGAAAACACCATTCTTTAGTTTGAGTAGGAAATGAGTTTAAAAAGAAAAAAAGAAAGAAAATGAAAAATGCTTCTCTGTTGGACTAGTACCTCAGCCTCCTCAGAAAAGACCATTTCTGGCATCTCGGGTGTATAAAAGCCTTCCTTGAGGCCTTCGTTTCGATGTGTTGATGTATAAAGACTGACTTTGAAGCCTTTGATTTTCTTATTTGTGATTTTGCTTTTTGCTCAGTGGTAATTACCCTCCCTCCGTCTCTCCCTCCCTCCCTCCATTCCCTCTGTTCCCTCCCTCCCTCCTTCCTTCTCTTCTTCCTTCCCTTTTCTAATATTAGCATTTGGCATGTTTGTGATAAGTTAAACATTTTACTCATTAATGTTAGCTTTTAGCAGAATAAGACAGTTTAGCTAAAGGCCACTGACTAGGGAGTTTTTTTTAATACTGATTGAAATGCAAATTAATACAAGCAATTACCAGGTACTGTACATAGTCTTAAAATGGAAGGCTTTAAATGACATTTCCTTGGCAATCTGTATGAATCCCCCAGATTAGGCATTCTTTTTATTCAGTAAACTAAATCTGCATCTAATGCCCAACTTGAGGTTGTCGTCACATATCATTTTTAATTGTAGCAAACTCTGAAATAAAGACGACCTTATCAAATAACAGTTACCTAAAGAATTACTTCTTACTGGAGAATGTGTGTTTGGAGAAAGAGACAGTTTATGTGTTGTGGATGGGGTTCTAATGGTGTTGGAGGATGAAGATCTATGTAACATTTTAGGGAGACAGATTTTTCCCTCAGTCAGAAGGGAACTAACATTTATTGTCTTTTTGTGTCAAACACTTTAAATTCATTCATATTTAATAAATATTTATTGGGTTCTGTGATGTTTTTGCCAATATCTTACTTGCAGGGGATTCTGAGCAGTTCTTGCTCTTGTGAATCTTATATTCTGGTTGGGAAAATTGACGATAAACAACAGTAAACAAAGAAATAAAATAAATCCATGGTGATAAGTACCCTGATATAGAACAGAGAATGGCCAGGTGGGTAGGTGAAAAGAGAGTGCACATTAGGTAGGGCGGAACAAATGAGGCTTTTTTGAGATGGTGCCACCTGCATTGAGAGATTGAAGAGTAAACTACCCACTCATTATTTTGTCTAATTTTTACAACAACCTGTGACAAAGGGAACATTAGTTCAGCCGGTATAAGCAAAGAAATTACTCAACCAGGTTAAATAATTTCTCTAAGATTACACAGACTTTTTTCAGTCCTATTGTAAACCAAAAATAGAATTCTAAGCCCCCCAACTAACTGAATGACCCCTCCTCTTGGATAAAGGCATTCCATAGTTAACCTGAAAAACTAGTTAAGGCTGTGATGGGAAGTGGGGGTTGGACATGCCTCATTATACCACCTCCATTTGGAATTCAGGCACAGCTGACCAGCATTAGCATGAAAACACAGATATTAAGGGTGATGAAATAGACTTTTTGTAGCAATAAGATACCAAATTCCAGGCTGACTCTAGTATAGCATCTTGACAGAGAGCAGACAAAAGTATTTTACCCAAAATATATTTCTTTGACATATTTTGAAATAGCCTTACAAAGCTGTCTCTTGTGGGGAAAATCTACATTCTGTAGAGAATCCCCATTCCTTTCCAGGTCTTTTCCCTGATCCAGGAGAGAATTAACTAAGAGTCTGGCATTTTTAACAGTCTGATAAGAAACATTTACAGTCTATTCTCTCTGAAGCCTGCTATCTAGAGGCTTCATTTGCATAATAAGAACCTTGGTCTCCTGCAACCCCTATCTTAATACAAATACTCCCTCTTATGGATTCCAGGTCTTCAGATAAACTAAAATCTTTGAATTCACCTAAGATTTGGAAGCCCCTGCTTTGAGTTGTCCTACCTTTCTGGACCAAATCAATGTAATCTTTCATGTATCAATTGATGTCTTATGGCTCTCTAAAGTGAATAAAACCAAGCTGTAGTCCAACCACCTTGGGCACATGTTGTCAGCACCTCCTGAGGCTGTGTCACCGGCATATCCTTAACTTTGGCAAAATGAACTTCTAAATTGATTGAGACAATATTTTGTTTACACCATCCATTTGCTTCAAAGCTGCTCACAGTCTACCGCACCCCACAAGTACTTCTTTCTCACCAGCTGCTCCAAGCTTATGCAAAAAACAAGCTCTCTTTGTTTACTTGGTCTTAGACTTTAGATATTCAGGAGCAGTCAATGTAAGGTTTGAATGAAGCAACTGAGGTTTGAATGAGGCAACTGAGGCCAGTTATTGAGATAAAGAAATTTAATCGGCTCCTGGGTGAGGTTCTGCGGTCCAACACAAGGGGCCGGAGAAGTTGCGCTGACTTTCTGGGGCATGGGGTTTTTATGGCATGGGGAACGAGCAACAGCAAGGCCCTCTGATTGGCCCTGAGGGAACCGGATTGGAACGGGGTGGGCCGTTGTTGGGTAACAGGTGGCTGGGCGGGCTTTCCGGTGCAAGAGCTGGCTAGGATTGCATCAGCCTGGGCGTGGTTGGCTTGGAGTGTTCCTGGGCAGAGAATACAGCGATGGGAAGGTGGGGAAGAGGGTATCAGGGAGCCTTCTGGGTGAGGCTACTGGCCTGACCGTCAATTTTCCAAGAAAACCAGTGCTGAGTCATCAGTTTGCTCAATAAGAACATTAACAAGAAAAAAAAAAAAAAACTAGCCACCTAATTTTTTATTACCTCTCCATAAAAGAGAATATTTTAATACCAAAAAAGTTAAAAGGATATTTTCTAAGATTAAAGGACATGACTTCAAACTCAATACAGTTCACTTTATGAAATACATTATTTTGTCTCTATTTTACTTATTTCACAGAAAACCCCTGAAATGATTATATAAACAAACTAAGAACTAATGGACTCAATGTCTTTTCAAGGCTACCTATATCCTTGAAAATCTTAGGTTGATGTTAACTTCTATGTTTGATGTTCAGAGGGTCAATGCAGGCAGATGCTGTGGGGTGAGGATATAGACTCTTGGCTAGTTCAATCAGACTAGGAAATTTTTTTTAGAAATGATTTTTAGATCATTTTGACCTAAAAATTTTCAGTTTGAATCTCTTTCTTGAAATGTTTACCTATTTAGGGAAGAGGCAATGATGCTTTCTTTCTTTGTTAGAAAGTTCAAATACATCTTAAAGCACTTTACAAAATAATTTATAAATGGTTAGAAAGTTCAAATACATCTTAAAGCACTTTACAAAATAATTTATAAGTGTTTTCTCTGTAGGCAGTTGCCCATGTTAGTTCAAATAAATAAAAAGATTTATTGCTTTTTCTCTTTATTAAATGCAGAGTTAGAATAAGACCATTTAGACTTTTCTTAATAGGAATGTATGTGTCTTTGTCATGAATATTCAAGTATTGATCAATTTGTGATAGTGTATTTCTTTTGCTAAACTTGGAACATAAGCAAAACTACAAAATATGAAAAAATAACTACTTAAAAATCTATGAAAATATGATAATTACTGAGGAAATAATTGTGTACAATAGCAGCAGTAGCATTCTTGAGGCCATTTTTGCAGCATTTCAAGTACCTAAATGGATCAGTTTTGCCAGAGTTCATCTTATTGAGAGACGTGATAAGAAGTGTAGGGTGAAAGCTTCAAGCATCAATTGAAATTTTAGTTTTGTACCTAAATAAAAAACCACAAAGAAGTCATTTGAGTGTTTGGTTCTTTTTTCTGTCATCAATATAACCATCATTACTTTCACACTATTCTATATTTGTCTTGTAGGCTCAACAGCATGAACTAAAAGCAACTTATTTCACAAAGCAATTGAAAAAATGAAGAGAAACACGAATTATGTAAATTGTACCAGACACGATGAATGCATTCTACAATATTAGTAAAGTCCTAAAAATGCTTAGAATTTATTTGGAGACTTTCCTCTAATTGGTATTTCATATGCACACATTTTTAATTTTCAAAAGAAATTAAGGGTGATAGAAGAAAGAAGTGGGAAACATAAAGAAGCTAAATTACCTATAATCCCACTGCCAGTATCAGTACTAATAATGTTTTGATGAATTCCTTCTAGTCATATATGTATATACACATACACATACACACACATGACCCTAATGTGTATATAATTTTCTACCATTTTATTAAATTGAGACATTTTTTCATGACACCAAATATATTTCATACATGTGCTTTTGTATGATGACCTAATATTTTATCATAGAGAAATATTAAACATTTTCTAATTAGTGCCCCACTCTTAGGCATTAAAGTTGTTTTCAATTTTTTCTTCTTAAAAATGATGCTGCAATGAATATGTTCCATTATGAATCTGTGCTTGCAACTTATAAATATTTTCTTACATTGATTGGATTTTCATAAGTACAATTGCTATGTTAAAGAAGATGAACCCCACTAAGAATTTTTATATCAGAAATGTAGAAACAATCCACCAGGAAGGTCTAATAACTCCAACCACAGGAATCATTGAAAAAAAAAATGAGTTTGAGAGCTTGATCCATGAAAATATCTCACTGCCATACTAATATAAATTTCTTATTTTCCTTCATGAACTGCATTCGTGCATTTATTGACAGTGTCCACAGAATGTCATGTTAGCAGTCCTGGCTTCATGGGTTTGTGACTTGAGCAGTTACACGAGGTTTCACACTCAGAAGAAACTTGTGCTTGGTTTAATGCTCTGCCATGGCCATCTTGGAATTCTTAAAAATGTTACTGTTGAACTTAAATTTTGTAAGTGACGTTTGATTGGACAATGGATGTGTGTGAGACCAGAGAAAAGGAATGAAATATGTGGATCCACTATTTTTTGATAGTTCATTTGCATATAATATTTTGATTTCCATGAGCACAGAGTTCTGGTGAATCCATGATGTGTGGGAATTCAGTGAGACTCAAAACAGGCACAAGGCAAGCATGATACACCTACAACTGAATAAGTGGGGGTGCTGACAGCCTCAAGTGGCCATGCTTTCTGTTTGTATAAGAACTTGCTTTGAATGTGAAAAGAAAGCAAAAGTTTTCTAAGGTATAGAAATAACCAAGGAATCCTAGTATGTTCTATCTTACTCATGTTACTTTCTTGTGTTAGCCAACAAATTACCCTGAAAATAATGTCACACAAGGAAAGAAAAAGATATCCAAGTTCTTCTTTTTTTTAGTCCTTGCGTATTCATGATAGGGAAGAGAATGTTGTGACCAAAAGCAGGAGAGTAAACAGCCCTAGAATGAATGCACAGTGTTGTTTTTCCCATGAGAATACGAATTGTTTATGATCCTCCTACGTGGTGGGTATGGAAATGAACATATCTGCCAACTCAATTGGGACATAACACAAGCTACATTAAAAATCGATTTTAGTAATGATAGCATGTTTGGGACATGTACTGCAATTGAGGCTCCTATTTAGTTAAAATGGCAGCAGTCAACTGCTATGATCCTGACTGGTATTTTTAGGAGACAGGCTGGTGAATTAAATGGGACTGATGAGAGTTATCACCCCTACATTCTTTATATTTTTTAGGGTAGGCTAATATTTGCAATTCTACCTAGGATACAATATTTGTGTGGTTTGCTATCTTAGTTGAGAGTGGGGAGCTTTCAGGGGCTTCTGCTTCACATTCACTAGTATAGTAGTTTTAGTTACAGATGAAATAATCTTTATTAGGGTAGTGCAAATGTCTAAGTGTGTCCAATCTGACTACATATTTGGAAACTGAGAAAATACTACCAGGTGTGTCTGTGGACCCAGTGGAGCCATTGTAGGATGGTCTTAAGCCATATTTATTACCCAACTTCTGTGCACTCTTTAAGGGCGGTCATAATGGAGCTTTGAACTCACAGATATTAGTGAATATTTTTGATATTAGGATAATTCTGTCCATGATAGCTGATAGATAATTTTGTCAGTTCTGTAAAATGACTTGGGAAGTATTCTTTCTTTTTTAATTTTCTAAAAATGTTATGTAGAATTAACATTATTTATTCTTTAAATGTTTGATGGAATTCATCAGTGAAGTAACAGGTTAATGATAGGGTTTTACAATAAATTGATAGGGGGTTAAATAGATAATGCAAAAGAGCTGAATGTTCCCTTTCTCCAGTGTATGATCAACCAAATAAATGGCCATATTTCCTTTAGGTGGAAAGACTGGAAGAATCACTACTTTGTAGATTTGCTGTGGCATTTCAGATCTTTCCCCAAGGGGAATAGGCTCTCTTTCAGTAGATGGGTTCTGGGTCAGATAAATGACTCATATCTGGAAATAAGGAATTGTGACTTTTCATGCAAGGCTGACCTCATTCTTCTATTCATCCCTTTGGATCTTTTTCGATTATTATATCATGCAATCTCTTGTTGGCTATCCTACTGTCTTGCCTCTAGAAATACATAACAAATGTCCAAGAGTCATATCCACAGATCCCTGTGAGTCAGGCCCTCTTGGCTGCCATTTTGACTTGTCCATTTTCATAACTATGTCCTCTTCGTCTGTGATGGTTATGTGTTGCCTTGTGGCTTTTCCTATTTTGGGCTCCTATCTTCCTTATGCTGCTAGTGGGGACCTGAGTTCTCCGATAGTGTTTTTCTATCAGTGATGGTCTCCAGAGAATGGCAATTTCAGAGCTTCTCGATGATGCTAGTGACCCCCTAACCAGAGCATTCCTTATTACCTTGGCAAGGGGAGTGTTCTCTGGGCTGTCTTTAGAAATATAGTCAACTGGTAGATTTTATATCTTACATGATAGATCAATTCTATTAGAACACCCACTTTTTTGAACCTGTTGATTTCTTCCTCCACAATCTGTCACAGCAGTTCTGGCATACATTTAATTTGGGTCATAAGCTTTTCAAGCATCTAAGAGCCATTACATTAATGTATTCAAACCAACTCCAGAGTTCCTTCCCATGGTATTAAATTTTGAATCAAGCAGACAGTCTTATTATTGAAAAATTCTCCCATATCCACCTTTATGTTCTGTGTCAGCAGTAGGTTTACTCCTGGTATCACCTGTCTTAGGTAAGGTTCCTAAATGCATGAGATTCTTGTGCAAGTTATTTACAATGGGAATCTTCTCCAGAGAAACTTGTAAGGGAGTGACAGAAGTAGAATAGATCAGAAGAAGCAGACAAGCACAGATGTGTTTTAGGAGAAGTCTAGCCTTAGCCTGATCTCACAGGAACCTCTGGAATGTAAATTGTGTTCTAGAAGTTGTCTTTCCCAAAGGCATGGTATCTGGGTGTTACATCCTTATGTCTGACAGCTATCCTGACCCTTTGGGTGGGATGGTAGAGTGTGACCTCCCAAGCATATTTAGGCAAGGTGACTCTTGCTGACTAGGAACAATCTTGCTGAAAAGCATGTAGATATGAGCCATTAGTAGCCCAAGTCTACAGCAAGTGGGGATGGGTATACTAGTGCAGTAAAGGGAATCTAGGTGGTACACAAAAGGCAGAGTCAGTTCTTGTGGATGTTTCCTATATGTCTGAAAAGATTTGTACACTCTGTTACAGTGAATATAGTGACACTTACAATACAGTCATTTGAGAACTCAAAATAACAGTTTTACAAATAATTTCTTTTAATCTTTTCTACTTTGGTTTATGAGGCATTTTATTGGATGTATAAAGACCTAAAGAGACTTTATCTCCTTTGTATATAGCTGAGCCACGTGAAGTTTAAAATGGTGCGCAGGTCTGTGAGGTTAGTGATAATTTTGTGCATTATAAAAATGTACTGACTCAAGCATTCAAGGATGTCTTTTGTCCTAGGTTTTTACACAGAAGATTTTGAATTAGACAAGCATTGAATATTATGTGTATTTTATTACTGAACATAATCCGAGAGGAAAACACATAAGCTCTAAAAATTTTTTAAAAAAACCCAAGGAAAGTAGACCAATTAGACTAATACATATTCTAGAGTAACTGTTGTAGGGAAAATGACTTGTTACTTTGGTTATTGTAAATGATAACTATTAAAGTCTTGCCCATTTTAATGTGACTTGATGATGTTTTTAACAAAAATGGATGTCAAAATGGGTGTCCAAGAAGAAATTTCTTTCTTTCTCATTGAAATTAATGGTAATTGCACTTTTGACTTTAAAACATTGGGAAGCAAATTCCCTTCAATTAGATGAAGGAAGATAATATGTCAGTTAGATCAGTTGGTAATATTATTCAGACATTCTATGTCTTTGTCTATTTTTTGGTTGTTTATTTTTTAGAGAAAGCGTGACTATCTCCACTTAAAGTTATTGATTAATCCATCTTCTCTCTGCAGGTTTGTCAGTTTTGTTTTACATATTCTAGGGCTACATTTTTAAGTAAATATATGTTCATGATAGCTATATTTTCTTATCAATTGCTCCTTTTACAAGTATTTAATTTATCTCTTTTAAGGTTTTTGACTTGAATTTGTCATA
The DNA here is from genome assembly GCF_030222135.1 of Aotus nancymaae. NCBI lineage: Eukaryota > Metazoa > Chordata > Mammalia > Primates > Aotidae > Aotus > Aotus nancymaae. The sequence goes on along the minus strand of NW_026988476.1, from coordinate 8,862,255 downwards.
TTTTAAGTTTCCTACTCTTAAAAATTTCATTTTTTGCCTAGTATATCATTTTCATACTTTCTCATTTTGGGGTGTGCTTTTTACAGATGTTATATTCCCAGTACTTTTAAAAGACTAATGTGGAAAGGATTTCTCTCTTTCAATTGGAGAATCTAATCCATTACATGTATAATTACTGTTTTATTATATATAGTATAATATAAAGTTAAATATATGTATTTAAGTTTTAAGTTTAGGGGTACATGTGCAGGATGTATAGGTTTGTTAGATAGGCACACATGTGTCATGGAGGCTTGTGGTACAGATGATTTTACTACTCAGGTATTAAGCCCAGTACCCACTAGTTATTTTTCCCGATCATCTCCCTCCTCCCAACTTCCACTTTCTGATAGGCCCCAGGTGTGTTGTTTTCCTCTATGTATCAATATGTTCTCATAATTTAGGTCCCACTTAAAAGTAAGAACATGCCATATATATATATTTTTTGTTTGTTTTGTTTCCAAGTTAGTTTGCTAAGAATAATAGCTTTCAGTTCTATCCATGTCCCTGCAAAGGACATTATCTTACTGCTTTTTATGGTTTAATAGTATTTTATAGTGTATATATACATTTTCTGTATACAGTCCATCATTGATGGGCATTTAGGTTGATTCCATGTCTTTGCTATTGTGAATAGTGCTGCAATGAACATAAGTGTGCATGTGTCTTTATAATAGAACAATTTATATTCCTCTGGGTATATACCAAGTAATGAGATTGCTGCGTTGAATAGGATTTCTGTATTTAGGTCTTTGAGGAATCACCACACTGTCTTCCACAATGGTTGAACTAATTTACATTCTCACCAACAGTATATAAGCATTTATTTTTCTCCACAACCTTGCCAGCATCTGTTATATTTTGACTTCTTAGTAATAGCCATTCTGACTGGTATGAGATGGTGTCTCTTTGTGGTTTTGATTTGCATTTCTCTAACGATCAGTGATGAGGCTTTTTTTCATATGATTGTTGGTCTCATGTATATCTCCTTTTGAGAAGTGTCTGTTCATGTTCTTTGCCCACTTTTTAATGGAGTTGTTTGTTATTTTTCTTGTAAGTTTGTTTAAGTTCCTTACAGATGTTGGATATCAGACCTTTGTCAGATTCACAGTAGAAGTTTTCTCCCGTTCTGTAGGTTGTCTGTTTACTCTGTTGACAGTTTCTTTTGCTGTACAGAAGCTCCTTAGTCTATTTCTTTTTCTTGCCTGATTGCCCTGGCCAGAACTTCCAATACTATATTGAATAGGGGTGGTGAGAGAGGGCATCGATGTCTTGTGCCAGTTTTCAAAGGGAATGCTTCCAGCTTTTGGCCATTCAGTATGATATTGGCTATGGGTTTGTCATAAATGGCTCTTATTATTTTGAGATATATTCCTTTAATACCTAGTTTATTAAGAGTTTTTAACATGTTGAATTTTATTAAAAAACTTTTTACATCTATTGAGATAATCATGTTGTTTTCATCTTTAGTTCTGTTCATGTGATGAATCAAATTTATTGATTTGCATATGTTGTTTTATTATATTGATAACATTAATCTGTGTTTTTTGTATGCAGTTCTAGTTCATTCATTTTCCTTGCTGTGCAGTATTCTATTGAATGAATATGTCAACATTTATTCTTTTGTTCATGGACATTTGGGTTGTTTTTAGTTTTAGAATGATACAAATAATGCCATTGTGAAGATTTGCTTATACATATGCCATACATATGATACATATGTTGTATCATTTTATATACACCTATATGGTGTGCACATTTTTCTAGGTATATTACTAATAAGACAGAGATTGTTGAGTCATAAGATGGGGTATGTTTGGTTTTTTTTTTCTTCTTTTTTTAGACAGAGTCTCACTCTGTCATCCAGGTTAGAATGCAGTGGCACAATCTCAGCTTGTTCCTCTGCTCAAGCAATTCTTCAGCTTCTGCTTTCTGTGTAGCTGGGACAACAGGCTACAGGCATGAACCACCAACACCTGGATAATTTTTGTATTTTATTTATATATATATTTTTGGTAGAGATGGGGTTTTGCCATGTTGCCTAGGCTGGTCTTGAACTCTTGAGGTCAAGTCATCTGCCTGTCTCTTCCTCCCAAAGTACTGAGATTACAGGCATGAGCCACCATGCCTGACCATGTTTGGTTTTTCTAGATAATGCCAAACTATTTCCTAAAGTGGTTGTGCTTATTTACATTCCTGACATCAGTGGTTGACAGTTTCCTTTCTCCACATCCTTAGCAACACTTGGTATGGTCAGAATTTTTAATTTTTTCTACTTTGGGTGTATAGTGATACCTGATTCTTATAGTTCATTGATATTTTAATATATGTGTTAGTCATTTGGATTTCTTCTTTTCATGAGTTATCTTTTCAAATATTTTGCCTGAACCTACTGCTTCTTAGCCAAGTAACTTTAAACAAGCAGTATCTTAATTTCCTCACTTTTAGAATGGGCTTAATAGCATCTCACTTTGACTTCTTAGCACAGTAGTATCTACTTAGCATTGCTACTTCTGTCCAAGACTGGGAACTACCTTTACCTGAATCACTTTTCCTGTATGGTTCCAAGTTACTATGAACCAAAAGAATAACTCACATGAGATATGGAAGGCAGAAGTGAAGCACAGCTACCTTGAAAGTTTGAGGGAGACACACACAGTGGTGGACTGACAGAGGTGTCTGGTGGGTCTCAGGATATCATCCTTCTTTTCCTGCTTGTACTAAGCTTATTTTCCTGACTGCTGGCCCAGCTGATCAACTGGTCCTAAGACCCAGGCACTTGATTCTGGGCCCACAGAGATGATGATTTCCAGAGGCAGCAACTTCCCCAGAGTAGAAGCTTCCTAGAAGATGTAGCTAGTTCATAGAATCTGCATGGTTGCTGAATTTCTCTCACGTTCCTCCTGTCTACTTGAATTAGCACTTCAGCCTGACATGGCTAATGATTATTTTCTCAGATCTTCTTATTTCTCCCTTGTAGAGTTTCATTTGCCCAGTTCCTATCACATTTTTCTAAATTTTAATTTCTATACAAACCCTCTTATTTCTGTAATATTTGTAGTAGCTCTGATATCATGATTTAATTCTGAGTGATAGAATAGTTTTGACAATGGAATAAAATAAAAATGCAAAAATTCTTTAATAGCTCTAAAATGCTGTTCAAATTTAATTATTGAACTGAACTGAGTAATGCATTGCTGTGCCTCTTACAAAGAGGAACATATTAGGAGACATTTATAATGGTAAGAAAAGCAAGCCAGCATGGGCTGTTATTGGCAGCATGCTTCATGAAAATAGTTTATTCTTTTATTTGTCTGACTAGGGTACTTGTTTGTTAGCAAATGGATGCCAAAATACATCATCTGGGTTTCTTTTTCAACTAGATCGCTTGGTAAGAAAGAGGTTGTAAAATAGATCTAAGAGACAGAATCTCTGAAACACTTGTCAGGCATTCTCAATTAATATTTAAAGTGTAGAATATGGTCAGATATCCAGAAACACAAATCAAGAACAACTGTAAAGATACAGGCACAAGGTAAAATAAATCTTAAAAATACGGGACAATCCTCTACTGCAAATTACCCATTTCTGGAGGCCCCTGTGATACATTCACGTCGAGCCTGGCAGTGGGTCATTTTCAAAGTTTGTCAAAGACTCAGACATTGTTGATAGATAGTATTTGTGACAGTTTTCTCAAGGCTATGGTACTAAACTATCTTTATAAAGATAATAGTGCTCTGGTTAATCGAGCAATAATTGGTTAGCCAAATAGTGAATTTTAGCAGCTACTTTCATTGCTTAATGGCTAGAGAAACAGTCATAGGACCGTTCAACCTTTCAAGATTTCTCAACTGACACTTTTTCAGTGATTATGAAGTACCTCAGGAAAGCAAAGGAAAGCTTTGTGAGAAGAATTATTATATTCAAAAGACTGTAGGTATAGTAGTTAGGGAGGAAGGGAGCTAAGTAATACAATATTATTCTTATAATAGGACTTTGGTATTAAAAATTATAACTTAAAGCTTGTAGTATCTTGTTTCTTTTTCTCTTTCATAATGTACTTCTTAGTAGATTTAATTATCTATGTGCAAGACCCTATGGGTGATTACAGTATGATTTCTGTCACCAAAAAGCTTCTTGTAGGAGAATTGAGGTGTGACTGACAAATAAAAATTGTATATCTCCAAGGTGGAAAACACGATGGTTTGATATGCATATACATTGTGTAATGATTGATTACTACGATAAACTTAACACATCTATCATCATCCATAGTTACTGTTTTGTGTTTGTGTGTGTATGAGGGCTACTGCATTGTGTGCTTGAGACTAATTGAATGTTGAGGACAAGAGTCCAAAATGACTTTAAACCTTCTAGTTTGCTTTATTTAGAAAAAAAAATGAGTGTCTCTAATGGAATTAGGCTACCTGGGAAAAGAGAAATGAATTTTGAAGTACAGATAGCAAGTCTGACTCTCTGACTTTGGACATGCTAGAATTTCTTTCTCCCTTCCCTCCTCTCCCTTCCGCTCCCCTCCCCTTCTTTTCCTTTCTTTCCTTCTTTTCTTTCTTTTCTTCCCCACTCTCCCCTCCCCTCCCGTCCCTTCTTCCCTTTCTTCTTCCCTTCTTCCCTTTCTTCCCTCCCTTTCTTCTGTTCTTGCCTTCCTTGCTTCTTTCCTTTCCTGTTGGCCAGCCTAGAGTACAGTGGCATGATCTCAGCTCAGGGCAACCTCCATCTCCTAGGTTCAAGCGATTCTCCTACCTCAGCCTCCCAAGTAGTGAGGATTACAGGCATCTGCCACCATGGTGGGCCTAGAATTTCAATTAATATTTATTCAGGGAGTTACTATATCATCCGGGTGGTTACAATAGTTTATAGCAAGTTCAAGAGTGAGAACAATATAAAGGATTTCAGTCATTGATTTTTACATAGCATTTGCATTCAACATTAGCCTCAGAATTGGGATTAGTAGAAAATATTTATTATATATAGTATCTAAGATGATTTTTAATGGAGGCAAAATACACGTATAGTCTTTTATAACTAAGTAATTTGATACCTTTTTGCTATAGAGAAGACAAAAATAAATAGTTGCTTATGTAGTCAGAAGATCTATAAGTTGCAGAAATTTGAGCAGTTGGAAACTAAATTGATATTAATGATTTGAAAACATTACCAGTAGAAAGTAGGAAAAATGAAATAAAAAGTAGAAAGTAAGGAAATAAAGATAACAAAAGGAACACTTCAGAGACCCAACTCAAATATGTGACCTTAGAAACTATTCTAGCATTGAAAATACCAGTAATAAGAGTTATTTTCAGAGATGCTGTGAGGGATGTTTCTATTCTATGCACATTCCTGTGCCCTTGTTTTATGGGTTGATTTGTGTCTAACCCTCCAAAAAAAAATAAATTGAAGTCCTAACATCCAGTACCCGTGAATGTGACCTTATTTAGAAACGAGTCTTTGCAGATGTAATCAAGTTAAGAGGTCATTAGGTGGACTCTAATCCGGTATGACTGACGACCTTCTAGGAAGAGGAAAGATGCCATGTGAAGATGGAAACATACAGGGGGAGCACCACAGGATGACAGAGGAAGAGACTGGAGTGATACAACTGCAAGTTAAGGTATAGCAAATTTGATGTTTATCACTGTAAGCTGGAAAGAGACAAAGAAAGATTCTACCCAGAGTCTCAGAGCAACCATGGCCATGATGACAACTTGATTTTGGATTTTTGGCCTCCAGAACTATGAGAGAATAAATTTCTTATGTTTTAAGCTGTTCCGTTTGTCATACTTAGTAAGGGCATCTCTAGTAAACTAATACGATTTATCTCTTACTTATATCATCTCATCACTTAATCAGCAAACATTTACTAAGCATCCACTCTGCATAGGTCATTCTGTTCCTTCATTTCACAGCTTTGAGAATCGCTCTCTTAAGATAAAATTTGGCACTTAGAAGATTTACAAGTAAGAAGAGACAGCACAGCACAGGCTACTTTGCTTCATCTTTTCCCCCTCAATTGTACTGAAGACATTCCCAGTAGTGGCATCTTTGAGAAAGAATGATACATACAGATGAATATTTTCCAGCATTTATGGGTTTTTGGCTCAGAGGTGTGCTAAAAGTGTCAAGTTGCTAGAAGATCTCAAGATAAATGGTATGCATGATGCTAGGGTTGGAAGGCTTGTTTATGCTAAAAGTGATAAGCCCAACACCACATGTTATCATTAACATGACACCAGAGTTAGAAGGTATAAAAGGTTCTCAGAGGAATGATACAATCTGAGAAGACCTCAAACTTTTTTTTCAAAAAATTCTTCTAGGTGTATTGTACCTGTGCTGGAAAAATTAATGTACAACTACTAGAAGATGAATGTGCTGGCTGGATAAATAAGGATGACTATTAAAACGCTGTCATAGCTGGTGATCAGGCAGTAAAGATAAACACCATGTGTAGTTAGTTAACTTACTGCATTAGTGGTGTCAAAAGTGCTAGCCACAATTTCCTACAGTAACTGAATTTGTTGGTTGTGAGTCATGCTCTATGATAGGGCCAACAAAATGGTTAGAACATAGAAAATACTAAAGTTAAAACATTTCCCCTAAACTCTTGAAGTAATAGGAATTAGTCTTCATAAATGGCTCCATGAGGAATCAATTAGAAAATTTGGAAATGAACTAAGCATCATGCTTACTTTTTGGTTAGGCCTTTCTGTGAATGCCGTAAAGTACTCTTACTTTTTTATTTATGACATCAAGCTCAATTATTATGGCTGATTGGAGGGACTGAGAACTAAGGATATATAAAAATATTTCCCATCCAGGCTTCAGCCATCCAAGCCATGTAAGACTTGTCTTTGTAAATTATTTTGTTTAAAGCCTCTTTGATATCTACTGAATACTCTGTATTTGTATACTTCAGTAATATACTGAAACCATTCCTTCTTAATAGCATTTTGATAGACCCATATGTCTTAGACCTAAATTTACAAAGGTATGTACTAGGATTTCATTACATTGAAGGAAACAGAAACTATGAAAGCATTTTTCACATTTCTGATTTCTGAATCTATTTCCTTGGAGTCAAATGCTACTGCAACATTTTGCTGTAACAAACCAGATGGCACTAAATCTATTTTCTAAGAGAGGGTAGAAGATATAAGACTTGAATGTGGATGAAAAGTTCTGAGTTATTTTCCAAAAAATGTCAAGTGGTAGTCAATTTAATCTACTTAAAAAACAACAAACAAACTAATTTAACTTCTGACAACAGAAACCTTTCAAAATTGTTCTAGTTAGGACCCAGTGAAATGCCATAAAGTCTGAAAATTACACATTATGAATCACAATAAACAAGTCAGGGCTATATTGTACTAGAATCTCTTAGATTAATACCTTCAAATATTTGGCTGGGCTGTCTTCCCAGTGGCGTCCCTAAATTGGCTGAGACAATGCAGCATTAGAGGCATGGACATTGAACAGTAATGCAGTGATGGGGCAAGATATATTACAATACATAGAAAGTAAAATATTGTTTTTTTTTCCCCCACATAGAAAGTAAAGTGTTCAGCAATAGACACATGGGAAAAACATTGGAATTTCTGAGAGTTGCTAGTCAGGCAGGTTTTCCCCTGGTGTATCCTCACTGGTATTGACCATTACCCTTCATGAAATCATTTGCCTTAAGTGATATAGGTAGGAAAGCCCTAATAAGGAAAAAGGCTAGAGAAGAATTTGGGCTGAGGGATCATGTGTCAGTCACAGTCAGGGGCTAGAAAATACTCATCAATAAAGTTAGGATCTTGTAGGTGATCCAAAACTGACAGCCAGTTAGCTGATTTTCACACTGAATGTGAAAATCACACAGAGCTCATTAACATAGTTGGATCTTGATTCTGACATTTCTAGTATTTTTACTAAAGCTTTGACTATAAAGAACATACAGATATAAAAAACATTTTCGAAGTATGAGGCAATATGGATAAGCAAAAAAGACACACTGTTCCCAAAGTATACATCATTCATCAATTATGAAAATATTTCCTGATGAAGCTGATGTGGCTTCATAGGTTTCTGCTACCCACCTACTAGCATTGTCAAATTTAATGAACCTAGTTTTCATCTTGTCTTATGATATTCACAGGCTACACATGTATGAGGGAAGGGATGGAGAACTTCACAAAGGAATGAATTATTTGGTGCAGAGCTATTCAATACTTAATAGTTCAAGTTGGAGTAAAACTGACATTATTATTATATGGCTGATGATGCTTTAACACAGAGTTGAGCTTTGTATCAGTCAGAATCCTATTGAAAATCTAATCCTTGGCATGGTGGCTCATGACTGTAATCCCAGCATTTGGGAGGCCAAAGTGGGAGAATCACTTGAGGCCAGGGTTTCAAGACCTGCCAGGACAATATAGCGAGACTCTGTATCTACAAAGATATTAAGAACATTTAGCTGAGCATGGTGGCATGCCCCTGTAGTCCTAGCTACTTGGGAGGCTCAGGCAGGAGGATAACTTGAGCCCAGGAGTTCAAAGTTTCAGTCAACCATGATTGTACCATTGCCCTCCAGCCTGGGTGATGAGGAGAGACCCTTTCTTTAAAAAGGGAAAAATTTATGGAGATGTGGCAGGTTAAGGGAGCTAACTTAAAAAAGGTGGTAAAGTAGTGTTGACAAAAAGAGTCAAACTCTGTAAAATATTTGAAGCTATTTATTTTGAACCAAATATGAGCGATGTTGGCCTGTGACATAGCCCTTAAGAGGTCCTGAGACCATGTGCCCAAAGTAGTCAGGGTACAGCTTGGTTTTATATATTTTAGGGAGGCATGAGACATCAGTCAAATACATTTAGAAAATGGTTTGGTTGAGAAAGACAGGACAACTCAAAGGGAGGGGGGAAGGGGTAGCTTCCAGGCTATATGTAAATTTAGACATTTTCTGGTTGAGAATTGTTTGAGTTTATCTGAAGATCTAGGAACAATGGAAAGGATTGTTTGGGTTAAGAAAAAGGATTGTGGACCCCAAGTTTTATTGTGTAGAGGAATCTCTCAGATAGCAGACTTCAGAGATAGAATGGGTTGTAAAACGTTTCTTATTAGACCTAAAAGGGTGCCTGGCTCTTAGCTGATTATCTCCTGGATCTGAAAAGAGAGGAAGAAAAACAAAGGGGAAAAGGGATTCTATATAAGATGTGGATTTTCTTCACAAGAGACTTTGCAGGGCAACTTTAAGGTATGGCAAGGAAATATATTTTGGGGTTAAATAATTTTTCCTTGTCTCATAATGTTATGCCAGAGTCAGATAGAAAAGTAAGTCATGATATATAGGGTCAAATAAAACACATCTGCTGAGAATTTATGGTTTATAAGGTGTGACTCCCTAGACCCCCTAGGAGGAGTTGGAGCAAGATAAAAAAATCAGAGCTTAGTCCTCAGTACCTAGCAACTAGCAACAAGGTGCTGTTACCAGTTCTGTGCCTAAAAGGGTAAGGAGAGGGAGTAGAGTTATTGGAACTTGGTGAGAGATCTAGTGACTGATATCATTTGGCTGTGTCCTCACCCATATCTTATCTTGAATTGTATTTCCCATAATCCCCACATGTTGTTGGTAGGACCCCGTGGGAGGTAATTGAATTCCAGGGGTAGTTATCCCCATGCTGTTCTCATTATACTAAGTTATCATGAGACCTGATGTTTTATAAAGGGCTTTCACCCCTTCACTTAGCACTATCCTTCCTGCTGCCAGGTGAAGAAGGACGTGTTTGCTTGCCCTTCCGCCATGATTGTAAGTTTCCTGAGGCCTCCCCAGCCCTGTGGTACTGCAAGTCAATTAGACTTCTTGCCTTTATAAATTGCCCAGTCTTGGGTATTTCTTCATAGCACCATGAGAACAGACTACTATAGTAAATTGGTACCGGGAGGTAGTGGGGCACTGCTATAAGGATACCAAAAAATGTGGAAATAACTTTAGAGCTGGGTAACAGGCAGAGGTTGGAACAGTCTGGAGGGCTCAGAAGAAGACAGAAAAATGTGGGAAAGTTTGGAACTTCCTAGAGACTTGTTGAATGGCTTTGAGCAAAACAGTGATAATGATATGGACAATGAAGTCCAGGCTAAGGTGGTCTTAGATGGAGATGACGAACTTGTTGGAAACTGGAATAAAGGTAATTCTTGCTATGCTTTTGCAAAGAGACTGGTGGCATTTTGCCACTGCACTAGAGATTTGTGGAACTTTGAAATTGAGAGAGATGATTTAGGGTATCTGGTTGAAGAAATTTCTAAGCAGCAAAGTATTCAAGAAGAAGCAGAGCATAAAACTTTGGAAAATTTGGAGCCTGATAATGTGATAGAAAAGAAAAACCCATTCTCTGGAGAGAAATTCAAACTGGCTGCAGAAATTTGCATAAGTAGCAAGGAGCCTAATGTTAATACCCAAGACCATAAGGAAAATGTCTCCAGGGCATGTCAGAGACTTTCATAGAAGCCTCTCCCATCACGCACCCAGAAGCCTAGGAGAGAAAAATGGTTTCCTGGGCTGGGGGCTCCCCTGCTTTGTGCAGCCTCAGGACGTGGTGCCCTGCATCCCAGCTGTCTCAGCTCTAGCCATGGCTAAAATGGGTGAACATACAGCTCAGGCTGTTTCTTCAGAGGTTTCAAGTTCGAAACCTCGGCAGCTTTCACATGGTATTGGGCCTGCAGGTGCACCAAAGTCAAGAATTGAGGTTTGGGAACCTCTTCTTGAATTTCAGAGGATGTGTGGAAACACTTGGATGTCCAGGCAGAAGTTTGCTGCAGGGGTGGACCCTTCATGGAGAACCTCTGTTAGGGCAGTGCAGAAGGGAAATGTCAGTTGGAGCACCCAGAGTCCCCACTGGGTCACTGTCTAGTTGAGCTGTGAGGAGAGGGCCACCATGCTCCAGACCCTAGAATGGTAGATCTACTGACAGCTTGCACGGTAGATCTGGAAAAGCCCCAGTAACTCAACACTAGCCTGTGAAAGCATCCAGGTTGGGGACTGTACCATGCAAAGCCACAGGAGTGGAGCTGCACAAAGCTGTGGGAGCCCACCTCTTGCATCATTGTGACCTGGATGTGAGACATGAAGTCAAAGGAGATCATTTGGAACTTTAAGGTTTAATAATTGCCCTATTGGATTTTGGACTTTCATGGGGCCTGTGGCCCTTTTCTTTGGGCCACTTTCTCCCATTTTGAATGGGTGTATTTATCCAATACCTGTACCCCCACTGTATGTAGAAAGTAATTAACTTGCTTTTGATTTTATAGACTTGTAGGTGGAAGGAACTTGCCTTGTCTCAGATGAGGCTTTGGACTTGGACTTTTTGGTAAATGCTGGAATGAGCTAAGACTTTGGGGAACTGTTGGGATGATTGTGTTTTGAAATGTGAGGACATGAGATTTGGGAAGGGCCAAGGCAGAATGATGTGGTTTGGCTGTGTCCTCCCCCAAATCTCATTTTGAATTGTAGTTTCTGTAATCTCCACATGTCATGGGAGGGACCTCATGGGAAGTAATTGATTCATAGGGGCAGGTACACTCATGCTGTTCTTGTGGTAATGAGTGAGTTTTCTCAAGATCTGATGATTTTATAAAGGACTTTCCCCACTCTGCCCGGCACTTCTCCTTCCTCCTGCCATGTGAAGAAGGACGTATTTGCTGCTTCTTCCACCGTAATTACAAGTTTCCTGAGGCCTCTTTAGCCCTGTGGAACTGTGAGTCAGTTAAACCTCTTTCCTTTATAAATAACCCAGTCTTGGGTATTTCTTCTTAGCAGCATGAGAACAAACTAATACAGTGGTGGATGAGAGGCCATCTCATATAAAGGAACCAAGTCTCTGCCAAAATCACAGTCTAGCAGAAAGGGTGTGGGTGTTACAATTAACACTTACATTCTCATCCTGGCTTCTGATCTTCTCTTGGTGCCTTGACTGAAATTATTTAGAAGTTGGAGAGTAAGAGAGAGCCTAGGATACATTCCAAAGAGCTTAGCATCCTGTGACACAGAGCAAAGTAGACAAGGGCTGAAACTGGAGTTTAAGAATCAATGGAGAGCAAATAGCTCAAACTCTGTTTTGGGTATTTTGAGCTATCAACCCAATTATAGCTATGTTGGAGTCTAGTAATTCAAATTAGAATTGAATAAGTAGATAAAATCTCAAGAACCCAAGCATGGCATTTGGGGACCTTTACAATTGACTCCCAAACTTCCTTTCTAATTGTATTAGCGCCTATTCTCTACATAAATTTTTGCTCTAGTCAAGCTGATCTACTCTTAATTATTCCCTAAGCTCGTTTTTCTCATTCTTGCCTCTGTGTCTTTGTTGCCATTCTTCTTATACGAACTATTCTCCTTCATTTGCTTTAGCTAAATACATTTTGTCTTTTGAAGCCACATTGCAGAGGTCCTAAATCCTTTGGAAAAATCACTTTTTCCATCCATAGTGGGTGATTCTTCCTTTGAAATTCTATGGCACTTAATTTCAGTCGTCCATTAAAAGTACACCTTATACTGTATGTCAGTTGTTTTCGTTAATAGCTATCCAGTTTCTTCATTTGCATCCTCAGTAGTAGATAAATTTCATCTTGGATGCTGATTACATCAGTGTGACCTGGATGTGAGACATGAAGTAAAAGGAGATCATTTTGGAACTTAAAGGTTTAATAATTGCCCTATTGGATTTTGGACTTTCATTGGGCCTGTAGCCCCTTGGTTTTGGCTAATTTCTCCCATTTGAAATAGTCACTCTGAGGTAACCCTGGAGACCAGCAGGATATTATATTCACATTGATTAGAAATATCTGCACTGGCCCAGGAGAAGTGAATAATGGCATGTGTACTCCATATTTGCCATTCTTGAATTAGAGTATATTTGGGCCCTTGCCTCTACAGATCCAACCAATTGAGGATAGAAATATTTTAATACATAAATAATAATACAACAGAAAATACAAATAAAAATACAGTAGAACAACTATTTACATAGTATTTATATTGTATTAGGTATTATCAGTAATCCAGAGATGATTTAAAGTATATGGGGGATGTGCATAGATTATATGCAATTACTATACCATTTTACATAGGGGCCTTGAGCGTCTATGGATTTTGAAATTTGTGGGAGTCCTGGAAACAGTTTCCCATGGATACTGAGGGACAACTGTATAAGCCTTTAGAGGGTTAGAATGTGATTTATTTATCTGTGTACCCTCTGTAGCTACCTCAGTGTCTTGAGTAAAGCTGACGCATAATAAATATTTGTTGATTGATTGTTTTGGTTAAGAACTTATGCAAATGAAGGATTTAGTGTCAGTGAAAACTGTTGAGCACAGAACAAGAATTTTTATTCTTTCAGCTTTCTTCCTTAAGAACATTCTCTTTGACATTATGGGGCAAAATCATAGCTGTAGAATGTGCAGCTAGAGGTTGAATTGGCTCTTGAAATATCTCCTTTGTAGTAATAAAATAAAGTACTGATGCCGAGGTCAGAAGAGCAAAGTAAAATTAAATGATGGCTGAGTACTACAAAGGGAGATAGCTGTGAGTGGCTCATTATCATAAGGCTGCTTCTAAAAGCTGGCTCATTGATTTAATGATCATGCCATACGTTGAGCTGCTGAATGTTCACTGCAGTTAAAAAGAGATTTGTCCTCATCAAAGAAGTGGGGAAATGCAATTGCAGCATACAGTTTGTAAGCCAAACTTTGAGTCATAAAATTCAAAATGATTCATTAGTTATGCCTCATGCTTTTGTCCTAACCTTGCCTTAAAATATAAGTCCCATGTATTGTTAGAACTTCCTTTTTCTCTGTATTCAATCCTATCTCCTTCTTGTATAATTATTCAGTAGAATTTAGCCTCTTCTACAGGCCTAGTAACACTTTTTGTTTCTCTGGGATGCTGTTTGGACTGATATTTTGTGGTCAGCAATAATTACCACCTATGAGAAGTTTATTAACAGTTGCTGCCTAGATCGAGGGATTTTATTTTATTGTTGGTATTGAAGTAGGGAGATGAATGCCTCAAGGATTTGCATATTTAGTCTATTACTAAGCAATGACATGAAAATGTATTTTGGTGGATTCAGAAGAAAAAATCTCAGTTTATTTTTTATTTTTTTGGAGAGCGGGTGTCCAGGGCCAAAGTACATTGCTGTAGGATTAAGAATGTTGTTTACGTTACATTGACATTTGCTGTTTTTAATGCTTTCCCAAAATGATTTCTTCTCAAGTAAAAAATGCTGAGAAAGCTTGAATACCAAATGCCTGAGGGAGAATTCAAAACATCACCACCATTGCGCGTGTGCGTGCACACACACACACACACACACACACTCTTCCCCTCTCCCCCCGCATCCTGCCTCATTCTGGTATGTGTGTGAACAGGAGCATTATAGGTTTGCTTTTGCTATTAATGACTAGCATGGAGCTGGACTATTTGCCACAATCAAAATGAAAAACTTAGAACTCTTGACTCTTCTCATCAATTTGATCTTTTCCATTTCCTCAAGCTAATGAAGGTGATGGTTTTATTTGATAGTAAAATATTTAGGAAATGTCTTAATTTAACAATGTGACAAGATGACTTAAGGTTAAGATGGAAAAAGAATGTGGTTCTTTAATGTAAGCCATTGTATTTCTGAGGAGCCTAAACACAGTTATCTTGTCCTGCTGTGAATTTCTACATGAATGCCCTGTAATAATTAATGTTTAGGAGCATAAATTGAGAGGAAAAATTTGAGCTCCAAACTCTTAAGCAATTTTATGTTTCTGTGAAATATTTCCTTACGTTACTTGTCTTTTGATTAAATGTAAAACAAATTTTGGTTCTCTAAACCAAGATATTTGCTAGCCTCACTAGGTAAACTGGACAGATAAAATTTGTTATGAAAAGCTACAAGGAAAGCAATGTGCAGTTTTGTGAAGATGCATCCATAATAGATCCACACATTACTGTCATTTAATGATCTTTTGGTGGTCAGGACATGGTGTTTGTCCTTGGGAAAGAAGACTTGCAGTATAACATTTTTAGGTCTGTAGACCTAGATCTTGTTCATACTTGGCTTAGACAACAATTTGAATTCTTTTGGTTTGGGAGATAAGAATGTAAATTGGTTTCCTTGATAGCCTTGAGACAAGGATGTCTTCCCAATGAGTGAGCTACTACTTCCAAATAATGATTATTGGCCTATTACCCAGTTTAGTCATATATAAAATATTCTACACCACATTTAGTTCTTTGAGCATGTACAGTTAGAATGATGTTTGTTGACAGTTAAACAACTTTGAGGATAAAATGAATTGCTTTATCAGCTTTTTTAGTCTTAATTTTTTTTTACTTGGAAAGCATCATCTACATTTAAGAGTTAAAATAGCATTATTTTATAAACATGCATCCGTTCACTTGTCAAATTGTTATTCAGAGCCTACTTTATGATAGTTATCATGAGGGATCATAAAAGAATGATTCATGTTGACTGACTTCTCAAATCTGATACGGTTTAGCTCTGTGTTCCCACCCAAATCTCATTCTGAATCGTATTCCCACAATTCCCACATGTTGTCAGAGGGACCAAAGGGGAGGTAATGGAATCATAAGTTCGGGTCTTTCCCATGCTATTCTTGTAATAGTGAATAAGTCTCATGAGATCTGATGGGTTTATCAGGGATTTCTGCTTTTGCTTCTTCCTTGTTTTCTCTTGCCGCCACCACATAAGAAGTGTCTTTCACCTCCTGCCATGATTCTGAGGCCTCCTAGCCATGTGGAACTGTAAGTCCAATTAAACCTCTTTTCTTCCCAGTCATGAGTATGTCTTTATCAGCAGTGTGAAAACAGACTAATACAAAAATCTTATTAACTGTTAGAAAAAGAAAGATGTATACGTCTGTGTGCACAACATATTTATGCACACAGATATCACAAGGCCAGAAGTAATAAGGTACAGTGTGCTATAGTAATAAGAGGGTAAATGGGTCATTTATAGCACCAGCATATAATTTATTCAAATATTATCATGTGGTAATATTTTTCTACCCTGTTCTTTGAAGATAAACTTTAATGACTTTTTTTCTTGTTTTACGCATGTGTGTAGGGCTGGCAATATCAATGAGAAAAGAGTGAATAATTTATTCAAAACCAAAGTCAGCAGTGGGATGTGAAAGTGGAGGATGATCTGGAGAGCAGAACTTACTTAATGTGAGTCCCTCTAAGGGATGGTAGGCCCTAGAAGGATATCTGTGTGTATGGTTTATGTAAGGAGACAGGAACACAGGGACTGACATTCTGACCTTGGTAAAGGTTCCTGGATTCTACGTAGGCACATAAGTAGAACCAACTGGTCTACAGGAACCATGTGGACTGGACAATGGGCATCAGAGTATAAGTCAGTGTGAGTGAGTAATATGTATGGAGGGATCTCCCTGACCCCGTTTCTTTAAAACAACCTGGGTAAAAGAGCTGTACTTATATTTAAAAAGAATGGGGGCTTAGGATTTGATTTGATTTAAAGGGATTGAAATAATGTATTATTTTTGTTCATATAAGTTTTTGGACTGAATTTTATATCTGTTACATGTAGAGATTTGCCGGGATTTACTACCATCTCTGCCAAGACCAGATCTGCTTTCAAGGTTTGGTCGTTGTTGCTCAGAGTGAGACAAAAAAAAAAATTGGAGACAATTGCTGAAAACTTGATTGGTATTCAGGAAAGAACATGGTCTTTCAGGAGTCACTGATATGAGGCACACTAGTGTGTTGTGATGAGAATGACTGAAAACCCTTGGAAAGTTGTATACTGTTCACCAAAGAAAGGAAAAGAGGGAAAATATACCTTCTAATACTTCGCTGATTCTACTTTTGTGTCTTCTATTCACAAAATAAAAATTTGAAAGGGATTCATCAAAGATGATCTTTAAAGTCCCTATGTTGATTGTGATTTTTTAAGGAGGGGAAAGGTACTTGGAAGCCACAGTTTCAGTAACCTGTGGCAGGAAAACACTTATCATCACCCCTAGACATGACACCTGAAACACAGACTAATGCAAGGTGACAGGTGGTAGAGAAGGCTGTTTGAAAAAAGCAATGCAACCTTCCAGATGCAGAATTTCTGAACATAGGGGAGGGACAGCGTGGGGTGGGGAGTTGGGGAGAGATAGCATGGGGAGAAATGCCAGATATAGGTGAAAGGAAGGAAGGCAGCAAATCACACTGCCACGTGTGTACCTATGCAACAATCTTGCATGTTCTTCACATGTACCCCAAAACCTAAAATGCAATTAAAAAAAAAAGATGTCACATAGAATAAGAAAGCTTTGGATCCTGGAGCAGGCCTTAGAGGTTCTGTAGCAATGGCAGGTGGTACTGAACACAGAATAGGCAAGAGTTAGGGGTGACTGAGTCATGACTCAGATATGAGATGATACTCTATGTCTGGAGATACAGATATGGAGATCATCATACTTTCAAGGGAGATGTTTCAGGGATTGTGTTTGAATATTTGTGTACTTTGAAATTTGAAAGAGATATAGACATCCAGATAAACTCAGAGAACTACAAGATACCTTGAAAGACAAGCCTCACCGAAGCATATAGTCATAAGTTTTTCCAAAGCCAATCTTAAGGAAAGAGTCCCAAAAAGTGGCCAGAGAGAAGTGTCTAATCACCTGTAAAGAAAATCCCATCACACTAACAGCAGAGTTCTCAGCAGGAATCTTATAAGCCAGAAGAGATGGGGTACTATTTTCAGTCTTCTTAAAAAATGCCAGCCAAGAATTTTGTGTCCTGCTGAACCAAGCTTCATAAAGGAAGGAAAAATAAAGTTGTTCCCAGACCCCGCCCCCCACCACACACACAAAGGGAATTTGTCTCCACTAGATCAATTCTACAAGAAATGCTCAAAAGCTTGAAAACATGGAAATAGAAGGGCAATACTCATCATCATAAAAAACACAGGAAAGTGTAACACCCACGGTCTTATAAAGCAGTTACAAAATCAAAAGTGCAAAATAACTAGGTAACAATTAACATTATGACAGGAAGATGGAAGGGCAGAACATTCTACTCTATGACCACAGAACATCTATTCTTCTTATCTGTGCATGAGACATAGTCAAAAATTGACTGTATGCTAGGCCTCAAGGCAAGTGTAAATAAATTTTTTAAAAAATCATGTCAAGTAACCTCTCAAACCACAGTGGAATAAAACTAGAAATCAATACTAAGTGGGACCCTCAAAATTATTTAAATACATGGAAGTTAAATTATCTGCTTCTGAATGATTTTTAGGTCAATGATGACATCAGGATCAGAAATAGGGATGAGGAATACGTCACAAAGTAAATGGGTCCAGCTGGAATGGAAGAAACAGGTGTGGTGGTGTAGCTAAATTGAGGGAATTATGGGATTCTCAGATGTGAGGCTAAGGAATTTGGGTTGTATAGAGTAAATAATCAGAGTTACTAATGTAATTTAAGCAGGAAACTAACTTTTGAAATAAATGTGTTTGGAGACTGATTAGCAAGGTGATTTGAAGTGGGCTGAATGACTTAGGTCAAGGAAACAAATGGCATAGCTATTGTATTCATCTAAGAACAAAAAGAAAAAAGAATGAAATAAGATGTTGGCAGAGGACATGAAAAGGAAGTAATAGGTAGAAAAAATATAAGGAATAATTTCCTTCGCTTAAAAATTCTACCAATATTATACAATAATTACATTAAATTAAGAACACTAGGGATCTAGGTAATTTATGGCAAGAAATACCGTCTTCGAATTGTTAAATAGATTTTTCAAATCATTAATTTTTATAAGCTGAAGTGTGATAAAGTTTCTAGGCATTTGACAAATTATTCAATTCAACGTGATTACTGCTTGTGTGATTGAAAACTGGCACGACTTTTAATTTTATATTTTATGTTCTCTACTTTTAATCAGTAAGCCTTTGAGATAGATAAATTTATCTGGACAATCATGTCTTCTACAACACAGAGGCTTATGATAACGAAAAAGAATAAAGTTCAAGTGATCATGTGAAAAATAAAACAGTTGCATTTTCCGGTTAAATACTAATTTGTTGAGAATTACATGGGTGTTGCTTGTTAAAATTGCCACAAATAGTTGTATTGCTGTTTGTATTGTTTCTTGTACAAAATTCCATGGTCCAAATTCTGGTTTAAATAACAGCCTAGAGAAACATGTTTAATTTATTAACTATAAACAAAGTCCAAATTTCAGAGGAGCTGAAAGGAAAATAATTTTAACCAGAACACATGCTCTGGAGAGGATAAGAGTCTATGTTTAGTTTTTAAGTGTATGTTTAGTTTCTCTCTGGCCACTTTTTGGGACTCTTTCCTTCAGATTGGCTTTGGAAAAACTTATGACTATATGCTTTGGTGAGGCTTGTCTTTCAAAAACTAAACATAGACTCTGGAGAGGATAAGAGGCTGTCTGTGAATCAGCAAATCTGCTAAGGGATGGCTTAGGAAGATGCAATCACTGAGTCACCTCAGAGTTCACTTTTTCTGCTTACTTTTTAAGTAGTACAGGTGCCTCTTCCAGTTATGTAGATGACTATTAAAGTCTTTCTTAACTTTCAGAAGACATTATTTTAAAGGATTTCAGTTTACAAGGATTCAATCACTTCATGAGAATTTTTAAGCCTCTGTTATTTGTAGAGCCCTATTATATGTAGGCATTCTTAGGGAGATAGGAGGAATAGACATAATTCCTGCCTACAGGAAACTCCAAGTAAGAAAGTGTTTATAAAAAATTATAAAGATCTTTCAAAATCAACTAGAAAATAAACTAGAAATGGATTAGACTTAAAGGTAGAACCTGAAACTGTAAGACTACTAGAAGGAAACATTGGGGGTCTGGGTAAAGATTTTTTCGGGCAAGATCACAAAAGCACAGACAACCAAGGCAAAAATTGACAAATGGGATTACAACAAGATACAATTTGCTTGTTCAGCAAAAAAAAAAAAACCCAACAAAGTGAAGAGACAACCTACACAATGGGAGAAAATATGTGAAAAATATTCATCTGACAAGAAACGAACATCCAGTGTGTATAAGACATGCAGCTCAGTAGTCAAATAATCTGATTTTAAGATAAGCAAAAGATCTGAATAAATATTTCTCAGAAGATATACAATGGACAACATGTATTTGAGAAAAGTACTCAAAATCATTAATCTTCAGATAAATGCACATCTAAACTACACTGAGATGTCATCTCACTCCAGATAAAATTGCTATTATCAAAAGGACAAAAAATAGCAAATGCTGATTAGGATATGAAGAAAGAGGAGTGCTTGTATATTGTTGGTGGGAATGTAAAGCATACAGCCTTTATGGAAAATGGAGGTTCCTCAAAAAACTAAACAGAACCACCATATGATCCAGCAATCCCACTACTGGATATAAACAAAGGGAATGAAATTAGTATGTCAAAGAGGTTTCTACACTCCCATGTTTATGGCAGCACTATTCACAATAGCCATGATTTGAAATCATCCTAAATGTCCAACAACAGGTGACTGCATAAAGAAAATGTGGTGTATATACACAATAGAATATTATTCAGCCATAAAAAGAATAAAATCCTGTCATTTGCAGCAACGTGAATGAAATTGAAGGTCATTATTTTAAGTAGAATAAGCCAGGCACAGAAAGACAAATATCGTATGTTCTAACTCATATATGAGAGTTAAAAAATGGACCTCATGGAGGTAGAGAGTAGAATAGTGGTTATCAGATGCTGGAAAGGGAAGAGGGGATGAAGAGAAGTTGGTTAATGGGTACAAAAATGCAGTTAGAAGATTCCACAGTAGGAAAATTATAATTAACAATAATTTATTTGATATTTCAAAATACTTAGAAGAGTTATAATATTACCAACATTAAAAGGATAAATTGTCAAATAAAAAAATCTATTTGACAATTTATCTTTTTAATCTATCTGTTTAACAATCTATTAAATAGATTTTTGAGGTGATGTATATTCCATTTATACTGATTTGATCATCATACATTGCATACCTATATCAAAGTATCAGGTAGATCCTCCAAAATATGTACAACTATTACATAGTGATAAAAATAATTAAAAATTATTTAAAAAAACATAAAAAGAGAGAAAGATGGACCATGGCATGATGGCAAGTAAGGGTGAAGGAAACCAATGAGACACAAACAGAGAATTTAATGAGGAGCCTGGGAACTCAGGTCCTGGTCTTAGCTGTGACCTGAGATAAGGTGCTTGCACTGGTTGGGTCTTAAAATTATCTAAAATACTAGACCATCTTGAAGCTGCTACCCAATTCCATAGTTATGTAAAATTTTCAAGTTGGGCTAATGTTCAAAATGGAAATTAGTTTATTAATAAACTAATTTACTTAGCTACTGCAGCTAAGTAAATGAATGATACTGTCATAGGCATTATTTATATAAATGGTAAACTCTACAAGGCAATATTATGATTTTCCTTTAAAAAGTCATATGAGTTTTAAATAAAGAGAAAAACACATCATTATGTATTTTTTCTTTTCTTTTTTTGAGATGGAATCTCACTCAGTTGCCCAGACTGGAGTGCAGTGGCGCAATCTCGTCTCACTGCAACCTCCACCTCCCGGGTCCAAGTGATTCTTTTGCCTCAGTTTCCTTAGTAGCTGGGTCTACAGGTGCATACCACTATGCCTGGCTAATTTTTTCAATTTTTAGTAGAGATGGGTTTTCACCATGTTAGCCAGGATCATCTCGATCTCCTGACCTTGTGATCTGCCCACCTCAGCATCCCAAAGTGCTGGGATTACAGGCATGAACCACTGCACCTGGCCAACATTTTTAATTGTCAATGTTCTTTATTAATCCTTAAAGTTCAAGTTTTCTCTTGGTATCATTTCCCTTCAGCTTGATGAATTTTATTAGCATTTCTTGTAGTGCAGTTCTGGTGGCAATAATTCCTGTTTCATTTAGCTGAGAATGTCTTTATTTCATCTTCATTTTTGGATGATATTTTTGTTGGATATAGAATTTTGAGTTGACAGTATTACTTTATTAGTCATCTTGATCTAATTTATATTTATCGAATTCTTAGCCCAACTTCAGAATACATGTTAGTTTCCAGATCACGTAATAAGTTTACAAAAGAAGACTGTATACTGGTTGTAAAATAAATCTGAATATATTTTAAAAGGTGAAACTAATACAGATTATGTATGTTTTCAGACCATAACCAAATTAAATTAGAAGTCAATAACAATGACATACCTTGAAATCACCAAATATTTGAAAAATAAACAGTGCAATTCTAAATCTGTAGTTTGAAGAAGAAATCACAAAAATAATTGAAAAATATTCAAAACTAAGTGATAATAAAACACAATCTACCAAAAGTTAAGGGATGTAGATAAAGCAATGTTTGGAGAGATTTTATTTTAGTTTAATTTTCTATTAGAACAGAGTTCTATGTAATCAATGACATAAAAAATAGAAGGGATATGATAAAGATCAAAACAGAAATCAATAAACAGTAGGAAAAATTAATGATGCCAAAAACTTTTTTTTGGGGGGCAAAAATAATAGACTTCTGCTTTTTTTCTAGCTTGTTATTAGTTGTCACTTCCATGCCCACAGCCAGAAAAACATGAACAAACTGAGAATTAACAACTCTTCTTATACCTGTCAGAGAATGGAGGGCATAGGACAAATTGCTATTCCCAAATAGGAGAGACAGGTAGATGCAGAGAATCACAGCTTACTACACCAAAAGAAAAAAAAAAAGAAAGAAATATGCAGCACTAAAAATAAAAGACAATAAAATACTTGAGTAAAAATCTAACAAAATGTGTAAGAGATCTTTTTTGAGAAGTCTGAAGGTAGTTCCTGTGGAAAGAACTCAGATAAAACAAATGTAAATTTCAAGCCTGAAGGGTCAGTTGCTATGTTTATCAAAAAAATCATCTAGGGGCCTTTGGGTCAGTTTCAAATGGACCACAAATGTGATCATCCTTTCAAATGGATCACATTTATGGTCCTATAATCTAGTGCTGTTTTAGCCATTATAATGTCATGGCATGATATAGTACATGTTTGTGATAATGCTGGTGTAAACCCACTGCATTTCCTGTCATACGACAAACATGCAAAAAAAAAAAAAAAAAAAAAAAGCTCCACATCACTAATCATCAGGGAAATGCAAATTAAAACCACAATGAGATACTATCTCATACCAGTCAGAGTGGCTGTTATTAAAAAGTCAAAAACAAACCGATACTGGTGAGACTATGGAGAAAAGGGAACACTTATATACTGTTGGTGGGAATGTAAATTAGTTCAATTGTGGAAAGAAGTTTGGAGATTTCTCAAAGAACTTAAAACAGCTACCTTGGGAGGCCCATCTTACTTAGATGTGGAATCTAAAGAAGTTGACAGTATCAAAGCAGAGATTAAAAATGGTTTTCAGAAGATAGGAATTGGGGAGATGAGAGAATCTTGCTCAAAGGTTACACACACACGCAAAATTTAAGTTTCATTTTTAATAATTTTTATGTTTACATAGTAGGTACATATATTTATAGTGTACATGAGATATTTTGACACAGGCATACAATGTATAATAACTACGTTGGGGTAAATGGGGTATGCATCACCTCAAACATTCATAATTTCATTGTGTTGTGAACTTTCCAATTATACTCCTTCAGTTATTCTAAAATTTACAACAAATTATTGCTGACTGTGGTCACCCTGTTGTGCTATCAAATGTAATATCTTATTCTTTGCATTTACCTATACTTTTGTACCCATTAACCACCCTGTTTCCCCCCAACACCCTCCTACTACTTTACCCAGTCTGTGATAACCATCATTCTACTCTCTGTCTTTATGAGTTTAATTATTTTAATTTTTAGTTCCCACAAATGAGTGAGAACATATGAAATTTGACTTTCTGTGCTTGGCTTATTTCACTTAACATAATGTTCTCCAGTTCTATTCGTGTTGTTGCAAATGACAAGATACCATTTTTTTTTTTTTTTGTGGCTGAACAGAGTGCTTCATTGTGTGTACACTCTGCATTTTCTTTATCCACTTTCTGTTGATGAACACAGGTTACTTCCAAATCTTGGCTATTGTGAATAATGCTGTAATAAACACGGGAATGTAGGTATCTCTTTAATATGCTGATTTCCTTTCTTTTGGGCATATATTCAGCAGTGAGATTGCTGGATCATATGGTAGCTCTATTTCTAGATTTTTGAGTAACCTCCAAACCGTTCTCTGTAGTGGTTGTAGTACCCATTTAACTTCCACCAACAGTATACAAGCGTTCTCTTTTCACCTCTTTTTTGCCAGCATTCATTATCTCTTGTCTTTAGCATATCAGCCATTTTAACTGGGGTAATATGTCTCATTATAGTTTTGATTTGCATTTTTCTGATGATCAGTGATGTTGACCACCTTTTCATATGCCTGTTTGCCATTTATGTGTCTTCTTTTCAGAAATGTTTATTTATGTATTTTCTCTATTTTTAATTTGATTATTAGATTTTTTCCCTCTTGATTTGTTTGAGCTCTTTATATATTATGGTTATTAATCCCTTGTTAGATGGGTAGTTTGAAATTTTTTTTTATTCTATGGGTTATCTCTTCATGTGGTTGATTTTTCCCTTTGTGGTGCAGAAACTTTTTAAATTGATGTAATCCATTTTTACTTTGGTTGCCCGTGCTTTTGGGGGTATTACTTAAGAAATTGTTGCCCAGACCAATGCCCTGAAAATCTCCCCACTCTTTCCTTTCAGTAGTTTCATAGTTTGAGATCTTAGATTTAAGTATTTAATCCATTTTGATTTTATTTTTGAATATTCGAAGGGATAGGGGTCTAGTTTCACTCTTCTGTGTAAGGATATTCAGTTTTTCTGGCACTATTTATTGAAGAGAATGTCCTCTTCCCAACGTATGTTCTTGGCACCTTTGTCAAAAACAAGTTCTTTATAGATGTATAGATTTATTTCTGGGTTCTATATGTTCCATTGGTCTGTTTTCATGCTAGTACCGTGGTATTTTGGTTACTGTACCTCTAGTATAATTTGAAGTCAAGTAATGTGATTCCTCATTTTGTTCTTTTTGCTCTGGATAGCTTTGGCTACTCTGGATCTTTTGTGGTTTCATATAAATTTTAGAATTGTTTTCCTATTTCTGTGAAGAATGTTATTAGTGTCTGGTAGAGACTGTATTGAGTCTATAGATCACTTTGGATAGTATGTGCGTTTTAACTATATTTGATTCTTTCAGTCTATGAACACACACTATCTTTTCATTTTTCATGTCCACTTCAATTACTTACATCAATGTTTTATAATTTTTACTGTAGTAATCTCTCACTTCCTTAAGTTTATTCTTAGGTATTTTTATTTGTAGCTATTGTAAAGTAGATTACTGTATTAATATCTTTTTCAGATTGTTCACTAGTGGCATGTATTAATAAAAATGCTATTGATTTTGTATCCTGAGACTTTACAGAATTTGTTTTAATAGTTTTTTGTAGAGTCTTTAGGTTTTTCCAAATATAAGTTTGTATTATTGGCAAAAAAGAATAATTTGACTTCTTTCTCTTTCCAATTTGCATGCCTGTATTTCATTCTCTTTTCTGATTGCTGTAGCTGGGACATCCAGTACTATGTTAAATAACACTGGTAAAAATGGGGTATCCTTGTCTTGTTCCATATCTTAGAGCAAAGGCTTTCAATGTTTGCCTTAATATAATTTAATGTTATATTAGCTATGGGTCTGTCATATATGGCTTTTATTGTGTTGAAATATGTTCCCTTCTATACCCAGTTTGTTAGGTTTTATATCATAAAGGGATGATGTATTTCATCAAATATTTATTCAGCCTCAGTTTTAAATTATATGGTTTTCATTCTGTGATATGATGTATTACATTGATTGATTTGCATATGTTGAACTATCCTTGCATCCCTGGGATGAACGCCACCTGGTAATGATGAATGATCTTTTTAATGTGTTGTTGAATTCAGTTTGCTGGTATTTTGTTGAGGATTTTTGCAACATTCGTCATCAGCAATATTGTCTTACAGTATTTTTTAAATGTGTCTTTCTTTTTGGTTTTGGTATCAAGTAATACTGGGCTGGTATGAGTTTTAAAAATTTTCTTCTTAATTTCTTCATTGACTTACTGGTCATCCAGGAGTATGTGATTTAATTTCCATGTGTTTGTATCATTTCCAAAGTTTCTCTTGTTATTAATTTCTAGTTTATTCTATCATGGTCAGAGAAGTTACTTGATATGATTTCAATTTTTTTGAATGTTTTAAGACTCGTTTTGTGACCTAATATATAGTCTATCCTTGAGAATAATCCATGTGCTTAGAAGAAGAATTTGGATTCTGCAGCGGTTGGATAAAATGTTCTGTAAACATCTATTAGGGGCAGGGCGCGGTGGCTCACGCCTGTAATCCCAGCACTTTGGGAGGCCGAGGCGGGTGGATCACGAGGTCAAGAGATCGAGACCATCCTGGTCAACACAGTGAAACCCCGTCTCTACTAAAAATACAAAAAATTAACTGGGCACGGTGGCGCGTGCCTGTAATCCTGGCTACTCAGGAGGCAGAGGCAGGAGAATTGCCTGAACCCAGGAGGCGGAGGTTGCGGTGAGCCGAGATCGCGCCATTGCACTCCAGCCTGGGTGAGCCGAGATCGCGCCATTGCACTCCAGCCTGGGTAACAAGAGCGAAACTCCGTCTCAAAAACAAAACAAAACAAAACAAAAACAACAACAACAAAAAAAATCTATCAGGTACATTTGGTGTTCAGTGCAGATTAGGTTCAGTTATTCTTGGTTGATTTTCTGTCTGGATAATCTGTCCAGTGCTGAAAATGGGGTGTTAAGTTTTCCAACTGTTATTGAATTAAAGTCTTTCACTTTACTTGTGATCATATTTGCTTTACACCATATCTGGATGTCCCAATGTTGGGTGCATATATATTTACAATTTGTGTTTCCTTTTGCTGAATTGATTCCTTTATCAGTATGTAATAACAATCTTTGTCTCTTTTTATACTTTTTGTCTTGAAGTGTATCTTGTTTAAATCTCACCATTGTTGATATTTTATGGTTTTCATTTTTATGGAATATCTTTTTCCATACCATTATTTAAAGCCTATATGTGTCTTAATAGATGAACTGTCTTTCTTATAGGCAACTGATCATTGGGTCTCATTTTTTTAAAATCCATTCTACTACTCTTGGTCTTTTAATTGGAGAGTTTAGTCCATTAACATTCAATGTAATTATTATTAAATAAGGACTTATTGGTACCATATTGTTATTTTGTTTTTTGGTTCTTTTTTATCTTCTCTTTCTTCCTTTTTTTTCCTTCTTGTCTTTCTTTTTGTGAAAGTGTTTTGTTCTGGTGTTATGCTTTAATTTCTTGCTTTATATTTTTTATATGTCTCTTGAAGTTTTTGGATATGAGGTTACCATGAGGCTTGCAAATAATATCTTATAATTCATTATTTTAAAACGATGACAAGTTAACTCTGATTGCAAAAACAAACTAAAAAACAAGCAGAAAAAAAAAAACTAATAAAAACTACACTCAACTTCATAGTCCCCACTTCTAAACTTTTACTGTTCTATTTATATCTTATTATATGGTCTATGTCTTAAAAAGTTTTTGTAGGTATTATTTTTGATAGGTTCATCTTTTAATATTCCTACTCAAGAGCATTTACCCACTACAAATACAGTGTTACAATGTTCTGCATTTGTGTGTTTACTTACTGCTACCAATTGGTTTTGTACCTTCGCGTGATTTCTTATTGGTTGTTAGTGTCACTTTCTTTCAGATTAAAGAATTTCCCTTAGCATTTTTGTGGGACAGGTCTGGTGTTGATGAAATGCCTCAACTTAGTTTGTCTCAGAAAGTCTTCATTTATTCTTCATATTTGAAGGATATTTTTGATAAATATAATAGTTTAGGATAATTTTTTTTTCTTTCATCCCTTTAAGTATATTATGCTATTCTCTCTGGGCCTGTAAGGTTTCCACTGAGAAGTCTGCTGGCAGATGTATTGGCGCTCCTTTGTATGTTATTTATTTATTTAGTCTTGCTGCTTTTAGGATACTTTTTTAATCCTTGATCTTTGGGAATTTCATTATTGTCTTGAGGTAGTATTATTTGGGCTAAATCTGCTTGGTGTTCTGTAACCTCCTTGTACTTGAATATTGATATCTTCCTCTAGGTTGGAAAAATTTTGTTATCTCCTTAAGAAACCTTTCTACTCAATCATCCTCCCTACCTCTTCTTTAAGGCCAATAACTCTTACATTTGCCCTTTTGAAACTACTTTCTAGATCTTATTGGCATGCTTCATTATTTTTCATTCTTTTTCTTTTGATTTCTTTGACTGTGTGTTTTCAGATAGCCTATCATCAAGCTCACTAATTCCTTCTTTTGCTTGGTCATTTCTGATTTGTGAGAGACTTTGACACATTCTTCAGTTTGGCAATTAAATTTTTCAGCTTCAACATTTCTGCTTAATTCTTTTTAATTATTTCAATCTCTTCGTTAAATTTATCTGATAGAATTCTGAATTCCTTCTCTGTATTATCTTGAATTTTATTGAGTTTCTTCAGAATAGCTATTTCAAATTCTACGTCTGAAAGGTAACATAGCTCTGTCATTCTGGAATTGGTCACTGGTGCCTTATTTAGTTCATTTGGTGAGGTAATGTTTTCCTGCATAGTCTTTATGCTTGTGGGTGTTCATTGATATCTGGACATTGAAGAGTTAGTTATTTATCCAGTCTTCACAGTCTAGGCTTGTTTGTACCTGTCCTTCTTCAGATGGCTTTGCAAGTATTTAAAGGGAATTCAGAGTTGTGATCTAAATATTTGGTCACTGCAGCTATATCTGCATTAGGGGACATCTCAAGTCCAGTAAAACTTTGACTCATTCAGACTTGTAGGGGTACCACCTTGGTGGCCTTGGGTAAGTTCGGGGAGAATTCCCTGGCTTACCAAGCAAAGACTCTTTTTTTTCCCCCTTAGTTTCACCCAAAGTAAAGATCTGTTCCTTTCCATGATGAGCTGCCTGGAGTTTGTGAGGGATGGCACAAGCATTCCTGTGTCTTTTACTGCTGGGACTGTGCTGAGTTACACCTAGAGCTAGCACTGTAGTGGGTCTTGCTCAAGGTCTGTGGCAACCATTTTCTGGCTATTGCTGGTATTTATTGAAGGTCTATGGTAGCAGTTGATGAATCCTGCCAGGATGAGTTCTTTCTCTTCAGTATAGCAGGTGCTCTTCTGACCCAGCATGGGTCTAGAAATGCTATTTAGGAGTTAGGACCTGGGATTAGGGACTTCAGGACTCTGATTGGTGCTTTATTTTACTGGGACTGAGCTGGTACCCAAGTTGCAAGACAAAGTCCTCTTTACCTTTACCTCTCCTTTCCTCAAGCAGAAAGAGTCTCTCCCCATGGCCACCACAGCTGGGAATGTGTTAGGTCAGCACAATATTGGGTCTTGCCCAAGAGCCATGGTAACTGTTGTCTGGTTACTGCTCATGTTTATTCAAGGCTCAAGGGCTCTTCAGTCAAAAGGTGGTATATTATTCTAGGACTGGGTCCTTCACTTTATGTTAATGGGTTCTCTTCTGGCCTAGTCTGGAAATGTCCAAAACTATGCCCTTGAATAGGGGCTTCAGGATTCTGCTTGATGCTTTATTTTCCTGTGACGGAGCTGGTATCCAAGTTGCAAGACAGAGCCATCTTTACTTTTTCCTTTTCTCTTGGAGCTGTGAGCTGCACTGCCTGGAGTCGGGGAGGATGACCATTCCAGCTGGTGTCTCACTGGGTCACATACACTCTAAGTCCACTGGCTCCCAGCTCAGCACAGCATCAGGACTTGGCCAGGAAGTGCAGTCCTTGTGACCTAGACTACCACTTAAGTTTATTTAGAAGCCCAGAGCCCTTTAGTCCATTGTTAAAAGACTTGCTGGGAGTAGCTTCTGACTGCTGGAATAGATGATTTCCCTCTGGCTAGAGCTAGTCTAAATGCTCCCTTAATGGGCATCTGCCAAATTCTGTCCCCTATTACTTTCCACTATAACAGAGCTGCACTGAGTTCCAGTGCAAAATCCCACAATCACTTTGCTCTCCGTCCGACCCTGAGCATGCAGATTCTGTCTCCATGCCATGTGGCCACCCCCAAGGCATGCTGGTAGGGTGGTATAGGCAATTGAAGGCTGCCTTTCTTGTCCTGTTTAGTGCCTCTTTTCTTGATATGATGTTAAAACCAGGCACTGTGATTGTTCACTTTATTTTTGCTTCTTATGAAGGTGCTTCCTTGTGCGAATAGTTGTTCAGTTCCTGGAGGGGAGGATTGGGGTCAATTGCTGGAGGCTCCTATTTAGCCATCTTGCTCTGCCTCCTCCTCAGAAATTAAAATTTTAATGAAAAAGTTTCCTATGAAGAAAACTGTAGACCGTATGCCTTCACTCATAAATTCTAGTCTACTGAACATTTAAGAAAGAAATAATAGCACTTTCTCACAAATTTTTGTAAAAACATTGTAAAAGAGGGAACACGTACCAAGTAATTTTATGAGGCCAGTATTCTCATGATACCAAAGCAGAATAGATATGATAGACGTTAAAGGGGGAACAAAACCCTGCGGACAAGTAACCCTCATGAACATGTACACGGAAATTTTTAATAAAATATTTTAGAATTGAATCCAGCAACATATTAAAAGGATAGTATATCATCACTAAGTGGGGTTTATTTATAGAATGAAAGATTTGTTTAATATTGAAAAATCAATGCTAATACAAAATAAGGAGAAAAGTTTTATGATTACTTCAATAGATGAAGAATAAACACTGGACAAGATTCAACTCTCATGTTTAAAAACAAAATATCTCTCAATAAAATACAGAAAATCAGGATTAACCTTAATATTTTTTTCAAAAAGCATCTGTAAAAAATTCTGTAGTTAACATACTTAATCATTCATTATTGAACACTTTCCTGGTTCCTTAGGACCAGGAACAAGGTGAGCTGTTACCACTTTGTTTCAGTGTTTTATTGGCGTTTCTAGCCATTGCAACAAGCCATTTTTTTTTTTTTTTCCAAAAAGGCATGTACTTAGAAATGTAAGAAGTTAAGCTTTATGTATTTACAGATGATGTAATTTTTTATGTAGAAGGTCCTTAGAAACCCATAAAACAATTATTACAATTGCTAAATAAACTTATCAAGGTTGCAGGATACATGTTTAACATATAAAAGCAAACTGCATTTTATATACTGCAGTAAACAATTGGAAAATGGGAATAAATATAATTCAATTTATAAGAACAATAAATACATAAATTTAACAAAATCAATGTAAGTCCTTTACACTAAATATCACAAAATATTGCTGAAAGACATTATAGAAACCTTGACTAAGTAGAGCAATATGTCATGTTTATGGACTAGAAAAGTCAATATTGCTAAGATATCTATTCTCTTCAAATTGATGTATAATGTCATGCAATTCCAATAGGATATCGAAAAAATTCAAATTAATAAGTTGATTCTAAAATGTATATTAAAATTCAAATAATCTAGAATAGCAAAAATTATTTTACACAGGAACAAATTTGGAGGTCTGATACTTCCTGATTTCAAGAGTTACTTACTGTTTTAAGCTGCTAAATTTCAGAGCAAGTTATGCAGCAATTTATAACTAATACATACAGATGGTCCTGTTTTACAAGTAATACTGGGTTTTGTGTTAAGATTCCTAATAAACAGGAGTGCAGGGCCTATGACCGGAGCGCAGAGACAATGGATAGGGCAGGTTAGGAGTGGGAACTGGGTTTAGGAATAGTGTAGTCAGTATAGATACTGGGTGATAGTGGAGTATACTGCATGTGTGCTGGAGTCAGACGAATTGAAACATTCCTCAATGTTCTTATTTATCGAATGGGCTTTTTGTATGAATTAAATGATATTGAAAGTTTTTACTGTAATGCCTGGCCTCTAATTGCTCAAGAAATCAAGACTTTCACTATAATGAGTAACCCATTTATCTTACTAAACTCCTTAATAATGTAGCTTGGATATATGCCCCCTCCAACTCTCATGTTGAAATATGACCCCCAATGTTGGATGCAGCTTAGTGAAATGTGTTAGGGTCATGGGGGCAGATCTCTCATGAATGGCTTGGTACTCTTTCCACAGTAACAAGTAAGTCCTCTTTCTATTAGTTCCCATGAGATTGGATTGTTTAAAAGAGCTTGTTTCTCTCTTGCTTCCTCTCTCACCACATGACATGTCAGCCCTGCTTGCCTGCTGCCATGAGCAGAAGCACCCTGAAGCCCTTACCAAAAACAGATGCTGGTGCCATGTTTGTATAGCCTGCAGAACCATGGGCCAAGTAACCCTCTTTTCTTTATAAATTGCTTATTTCAGGTATACCTTTGTAGCAACACAAAAAAGGCTAATACACTATTGATCTCCTCTTGCTTAGGAAATGTTTTAACATCAAATTTCTAGAACCTTGATTTTGTAGGAGAGGTATAAGTTGTCACGTATTGACCATAAGCAAACGGGAAGATGAGTGAGGCTGAGATAAAAAAACCAAAGATGACAGAGGTCTCCCTCAAGAGAAGAGGTGGCTGGAACAAAATGATAGGTTCTGTGAATTATGGACTGGGGTACCTGCCATTTTGAAATGTGTCAGAAATTCAGATAGTGGGAGGTGGATGTGCTGCTGTGGGCTTTAGAACTTGCTGTTTAACGTTCATGTCTGGAACGCAGAGGGTTCCCCTCTTAGTGGGACTAAGCTAATGAAAAAAGTCAAACTCACCTATATTTTTCTGCATTGTGACCTTCAATTTTAAGAACTCAAGGGAAAACAAGGTCCCTTTGTATTGACTAGGTGGGAGTGGCTTGGTAAAGTAGACAAAAGAGAACTGTAATGGTGGTGATGGAGGCGACATAAAAGGAAGATAATGACCTCCAGGAGTTACCTGGCAGGAGATTTGTGTGGTTTCCTGACACACACGGTTCTGCATCCCTGTGCCTGCTTTGAGTATTAACCCAGGGCAGATATCAGAAATCCTCTTTAATGATTATATGAAGATTTTCTCCTCATTTAATGATGCCAATTACTAAATAAATACTTAAATCTAAATTGTCCCTATACAGTCATGCCCTACTAATGACATTTTGGTCAGTGAATGACCATGTATATGATGGTGGTTCAATAAGATTACAATGAAGCAGAAAAATTCCAGCCACCTAGTGACATCACAACTGTCATGAGATCATATTATAACACATTACCTTTTCCATATTCAAATATGTTTAAACAAGTACCATTGTGCCACAGTTGCTTATAGTATTCAGTACAGTAACATGTTATATAAGCTTGTAGCCTAGGAGCAATAGGTGATATCTTATAGCCTAGGCGTGTAGTAAGCTATGTCATCTAGGTTTTTATAAGTATGCTCTATGACTTTTCACAATGACAAAGTCACCTAATGGCATATTTCTCAGAACATATTTCTATCATTAAATAATGCATTACTGTATGTACATATGTGTGTGTGTATATATATATATACACATATGTAAATATTTAAAAGTTTCATAAGTCTGATAGCCACCTATACATTTTTATGTAAGTGGGATCATTAACATTCTTCAGTTGTTCTTTTACTTTTCTTCTAGTCAGAAAATAAAAATAAACACACATATTTGTAGTTAGACTGATGTTTTTATAAGATGCACAAACTTGGAATTCTTTGTTGAAGATATGCATTGGTTTGCTTTGTATTGATAAGGTCATAAAAGATTATGAAGAAACTATACTTCATGTATTATTTGTAACATGCTCAAAGCATAATTTGAATAGTGAAAATACTTACTCTGAACCAAAGGAAAATAAATAAACTCATCAGCCTATAGCACTCACCAAGAAGAAATGATAAAATCAGATGAGAAATCCTAAATATGGAATGCCTTAAATGAGGGATGTATGTTCCACAATTTAGAGTTTAAGAGAATATTGCTATCCTAATACATTGAAAGACAGATGATATTATGACTTTCCACAATTTGATTGAAAGCACATCCATGAATATCTGTTAACAGCAGAAAGTCATAGCTAAATATGAAAACATTAACTTGGTTATTTTTAGTTGAAATTATTATTTCCAACATTGAAGAAAAATTATAATAAATTATTCTCAATCTAATTATTTAATCACAAGTTTCTTTTTTTGCATATTTCTTTCTAAGCCTCTGTTTATATTTAGAGTTATTATGGCATATTCTATTTTGACTCTTTTATATATAAAGTTATAAACATTTTATTACTTCTATCTAGCACTTTAAATGTGCTTTTAAGTGGTTACATCATATACCATTAGGTTACTTGATGAAATTTACTAAAGCAATCTTGTTTTGTGAGAAGTTATTTCAAAATTATGTATTTTACTAAGTATTTTAACTCTGTATCTGAACCACATAAATGCTGCAGTCATAGCCTGTGCATTGCACAGTAGTACAATATCCATAGTACTCATGGTTTCGTGGTGACTAAGTAATGTGACTCTTAGAGTTCAATAAAAACAACACTTTTCAGTTGTGGTTATGGGTAGGTGAAAGAGAACATTGGACATATGCCAAGCAGAACCAATTTTTATATAATGGATTCCTATTTGTTTTCACTTCTGCATTCCACTGATTTTTAAAATTGTTTTAAAAAAAATTGATACTGGATATGAGTTTTAATATCAATTTTGAATTTTTGGTTATCTCTGAAACACAGAATTTCTTTGCTTCAGATTCAGTTATTCTCCTTGCTGAATTTTCTTTTTTTTTTTTTTATTGTACTTTAGATTCTGGGGCACATGTGCAGATCATGCAGGATTGTTGCATAGGTACACACATGGCAAGGTGGTTTGCTTGTATGTACCTATGCCTTCCTCCCCCTGACACCTATATCTGGCATTTTTCCCCACGTTATCCCTCCCCACTCTCCCCACCCCCGCTGTCCCTACCCTAGCGGCCCTTCAACAGACCCCAGTATGTGATGCTCCCCTCCCTGTGTCCATATGTTCTCATTGTTCAACACCCACCTATGAATGAAAACATGCAGTGTTTTATTTTCTGTTCTTGTGTCAGTTTGCTGAGAATGATGGTTTCCAGATTCATCCATGTCCCTACAAAGGACATGAACTCATCATTTTTTTATGACTGCATAGTATTTCATGGTGTATATGTGTCCCACATTTTCCTTGTTCAGTCTATCATTGATGGGTGTTTTGGTTGTTTCCAGGTCTTTGCTATTTTAAACAGTGCCACAATGAACATACTTGTGCATGTGTCTATATAACAGAGCAACTTATAATCCTTTGGGTATATACCCAGTAATGGGATTGCTGGGTCAAATGGATTTCTGTTTCTAGATCCTTGAGGAATCGCCACACTGTCTTCCACAATGGTTGAACTAATTTACACTCCCACCAACAGTGTAAAAGTGTTCCTGTTTCTCCACATCCTCTCTGGGATCTGTTGTCTCCAGATTTTTTAATGACTGCCATTCTAACAGGCATGAGATGGTATCTCAACGTGGTTTTGATTTGCATTTCTCTAATGACCAGTGATGATGAGCATTTTTTCATATGTTTGTTGGCCTCATATATATGTTCTTTTGAAATGGTACATTCATGTTCTTCACCCACTTTTGAATGGGTTTGTTTTTTTCTTGTAAATTTGTTTAGGTTCTTTGTAGATTCTGGATATTAGCCCTTTGTCAGATGGGTAGGCTGCGAATTTTTTTTCCCATTCTGTTTGTTGCCAGTTCACTCTAATGATTGTTTCTTTTGCTGTGCAGAAGATCTGGAGTTTAATTAGATCCCATTTGTCTATTTTGGTTTTTGTTACCAATGCTTTTGGTGTTTTAGTCATGAAGTCCTTGCCTACGCCTATGTCCTGAATGGTTTTGCCTAGGTTTTCTTCTAAGGTTTTTATGGTGTTAGGTCTTATGTTTAAATCTTTAATCCATCTGGAGTTAATTTTAGTGTAAGGTGTCAGGAAGGGGTCCAGTTTCTGCTTTCTGCATATGGCTAGCCAGTTTTCCCAACACCATTTATTAAACAGAGAATTCTTTCCCTATTGCTTGTTTTTGATTGTGTGTCTCCAGAATACTATCTAGATACATGTCAGAGTAGATATTTGAATCAAATGTGTGCACGAGTAGCACTTTGCAATTTGTATATATCTTAAGTTGTTGACTTTGTGAGTGACTCGAATATCCTAAAATTCACATTTTACATTTATTAATATATATAAGAATTATTATATATAATCATATGATTTTGCTTACTAGTCTTTTGAAATTAATTAAGAAATTAATTTCATTAATTTCTTTTAACTTAAAGTGAAAAAAAAGCACTCCCTTCTACAAAATAGAGAAAAAAACTTGCCAAAAATGAAAATATATTAAGAAGAAGAACATTTTAACACACTTTAATTTTAGCATAATTAATTTCATTGACCCTTTCTAGAGATAGGTTCTGAAGAGATTGACTGGAGGGACCAAGGCTGAGGGTAGAGTAGGGTACGGGGCATAGCATTAGGGTTTGACTGAAGGAGGCAGTCATGCCAGATGTATTTTTGACAATAGATGGGTCACTATGAAGACCCTCCGGAGTGGTGCAAAGTATAAATTTGTGGCAGATAAAAAATATGAAAGATGTCATAGTTAGTCACCTTTAGCTGTACCTATTTTTTTCCTTAAAGAACAAAAATGCATATGGCCTTGAATTTCAAGGCCAAATATCCAAAGACTCAGAGGGGTTGGGATAGACTTTCCACTCTGTTTAAAAGCTTTGGGAACTATAATAATGTATGAATCCTGCACTGGCAACTGTAGTATCCAGGTTCTCTCATCAGAACTGACTAGGTGGCTGGCATGACCCACAGAGAGGAAAGAAGAGCAATGTGGTGTTGTGGCCCACTTGAGAGCCACATGGGGCAGGGAGCCCTCAACCCACCACCAAATAAGGCATACTACCCAGCCAAGGAATCCGTGCTTTTTCCATAGAACTGTGCACCCATGGATTGGAAGATCCCACTTGTGAACCCATGCCACCAGGGCCTAGGGACCCAACCTCAGAGCCATGCTGATTCTCAACAGCCTCTCAACTAGAATCTGCTTAAGCCTGCTGAGTTCCCAGGAAGAGGGGCGACCAACACCACAGCTGCAGCTGCTTGCTGTCTAAGCCATTTGAGCTCCTTGCAGGAGGGTCAGCAGCCAGCACTGGGACTGATAGCTGCCTAACAATCTAAGCTCCCTGGGCAGGGGAAGGGAGGCAGTCATCCCTATAGCTGCAGGCAATGCTTTTCCCCTGCTGGAGCCAGGGAGGGTGGAGAACTGGTCCCAACAGGTGTCCCCCACAGCCCTGTGGGGGACACACTGGCTGTGGCAGATTGTGGCTAGAGCATTTCTTCAGAACTGACCCTGACCCATCCTTCCTCACTGGGTGGGGCCTTCCTTCAGGAACTCCAAAAACTCAAGGCAGGAGCTCAGAGACAGAACTCTAATCTCCCTGGACCTGAGCCCCTGGGGGAGTGGTGACTGCAGTCTCCATGCACCAGCAGACTTAGCCTTTTCTCCTGCTAGTTCTGAGAAATCTAGGCAACCCAGATGGGTGGGTTTCTCCCCAGCAAAGCACACCCACTCTACCAAGGGACAGTCAAAGTGCTTCATTAAATGGGTCCTGTTCTCTGTGCCACCCAATTGGGTGAGACCCTCCAATTGTCAGACACCTTATACAGGAGCAATCCTACTGGCATTAGGTTGGTGCCCCTCAAGGTCAGACATTCCAGCGGAAGGAGCAGGCACCCATCTTTGCTATTCTCCAGCCTTCTTGAGTGACATCTCCAGACCTGGGAGCAAACCAGATGAATAGGGCCTGAAGTGAACCCCTAGCAAACCACAGCAGCCCTACAGAAGAGGGACCTGACTGTTGAAAAAACAAACAAAGAGAAAGCAACATCAACAGCATCAACAACAACAAAAAGTTCCCACAAAAACCCCATCCAAGTGTCAGTAGACTTGAAGATCAAAACTAGACAAACTGATGAAGATAAGAAAAAAATCAATGAAAAAACACTGAAAACCCAAAAGGCCAGAGTGCCTCTTCTCCTCCAGATGATCTCAGTGCTTCTTCAGCAAGGGCACAGAAATGGACAGAGGTTGAGATGAACGAATTAACAGAAGTAGGCGTCAGAAGATGGGTAATAGCATACTCCACTGAGCTAAAAGAGCAGGTACGAACCCAATGCAAAGAAGCTAAGAACCCTGATAAAATGTTAGAGGAGCTGCTAACTAGAATACCCAGTTTAGAGAGAAACATAAATGCAAATATCAATAGCCAAAGTGAGAAAGCAGAAGAAAGGATATCAGAGTTTGAAGACCACCTTGCTGAAATAAGGCATGCAGACAAGATTAGAGAAAAACAAATGAAAATCTCCGAGAAATACGGGACTATGTCAAAAGACTGAACCTACAATTGATTGTACTACCTGAAGGAGACAGGGAGAATGGAAACAAACTGGAAAACACACTTTAAGATATTGTTCAGGAAAACTTCCCCAACCTAGCAAGACAGGCCAGTATGCAGATTCAGGAAATACAGAGAACATCACTAAGATATTTCACGAGAAGATCACCACCAAGACACATATTCATCAGATTCTCCAAGATCAAAATGAAGGAAAAAAAATTAAGAGCAGCCAGAGAGAAACACCAGGTCACCTGCAAAGGGACGCCCATCAGACTAAGAGTGGATCTCTCAGCAGAAACCCTGCAGCCAGATGACAGTGGGGGCCAATATTCAACATTCATAAAGACAATAATTTTTAACCAATTTTATATCCAGCCAAACTAAACTTCATAAGTGAAGGAAAAATAAAATGCTTTTCAGACAAGCAAATGCGGAGGGATTTTTGTCACCACCAGGACTGCATTGCAAGAGCTCCTGAAGGAAGCACTAAATATGGAAAGGAAAAGGTGGTACCAGCCACTGCAAAACCACACCAAACTCTAGAGACCAATGACACTATGAAGAAACCACATCAACTAGTGTCCAAAATAACCAGATAGCATCATGATGACAGAATCAAATTTACACATAACCATATTAACCTTAAATGTAAATGGGCTAAATGCTCCCAATTAAAAGACACAGACTGGCAAATTGGATAAAGAATCAAGAGACATGAGTGTGCTGCATTTAGGAGACCATCTCATGTGCAAAGACAAACACAGGCTCAAAATAAAGGGTTCGAGGAAGATTTATCAAGCAAATGGAAAGCAAACAAACAGATTGCAATCCTAGTCTCTGACAAAACAGACTTTAAGCCAACGAAGATAAAAAAAAAAAAAAAGACAAAGAAGGGTATTTCATAATGGCAAAGGAATTAATTTAACAAGAAGAGCTAACTATCCTAAATATTATATGCATCCAATAGAGGAGCACCCAGATTGACAAACAAGTTCTTAGAGACTTCCAAAGAGATTTACACTCCCACACAGCAATAGTGAGAGACTTTAACACCCCACTGTCAATATTAGATCAGCAAGACAGAAAATTAACAGGAATATTCAGGACTAGAACTTGGCTCTGGATCAAGTGAATCTAACAGACATCCACAGCACTCTCCACCCCAAATCAGGAGAATATACATTCTTGGCAGTGCCCCATGGGACTTATTCTAAAATTGACCACATAATTGGAAGTAAAACACTCCTCAGTAAATGCGAAAGAACTGAAATCATATCAGCCTCTCAGACCACTGTGCAATCAAATTAAAATTCAGGACTAAGAAACTCACTCCAAAGCCACACAATTACATGGAAATTGAACAACCTGCTCCTGAATGACTCCTGGGTAAATAACAAAATTAAGGCAAAAATCAAGAAGTTCTTTGAAACCTGTGAGAATGAAGAGGCATCATACCAGAATCTCTGGGACACAGCTAAAGCCATGTTAAGAGGAAAGTTTATAGGACTAAATGCCCACATCAGAAAGCTAGAAAGATCTTAAGTCGATATACTAACACTGCAATTGAAAGAACTAGAGAAGCAAGAGCAAACAAATCCAAAAGATAGCAGGAGACAAGAAATAACTAAGATCAGAGCAGAATTGAGAAGATAGAGACCAGAAAAACTCTCCAAAAAATTAATAAATCCAGGAGTGTTTTTTTTAAATGAACAAATAGACTGCTAGCTAGACTAATATATAAGAAAAGAGAGAAGAATCAAATAGACACAACAAAAAATGATAGAGGGGATATCACCACTGACCTCACAGAAATATAGATTACCATCAGAGAATACTATACACACCTCTATGCAAAATAAACTAGAAAATCTAGAAGAAATGGATACATTCCTGGGCACATGCACCCTCCCAAGACTAATCCAAAAAGAAGTCAAGTCCCTGAATAGACAAATAGCAAGTTCTGAAATTGAGGCAGTAATTAATAGCCTACCAACCAAAAAAAGCCCAGGATCAGACAGATTCACAGTTGAATTCTACCAGAGGTAAAAAGAGGAGCTGGTACCATTCCTTCAAAAACTATTTTAAACAATTGAAAGGGAGGGACTCCTCCCTAACTCATTTCATAAAGCCAGACCCATAGCTGATATCATACTGAATGGGCAAAAGCTGAAAGCATTCCCTTTGAAAACCAGTACAAGACAAGGATGTCTTCTCTTGCCACTCCTATTCAACACAGTATTGGAAGTTTTGGCCAGGGCAGTCAGGCAAGAGAAAGAAAAAAAGAGTATTCAAATAGGAAGAGAGGAAGTCAAATTGTCTCTGTTTGTGGACAACATGATCCATGATTCTATATTTAGAAAACCCCATTGTCTTATCCCAAAAGCTCCTTAAACTGATCAGCAACTTCAGCAAAGTTTCAGGAAACAAAATCAATGTGCAAAAATCACAAGCATTCTTATACACCAACAATAGCCAAGCAGAGAACCAAATCATGAGTGAACTCCCATTCATGATTGCTATAAAGAGAATAAAATACCCAGAAATACAGCTAACAAAGGACGTGAAGGACCTCTTCAAAGAGAACTACAAACCACTGCACAAGGAAATAAGAGAGAACACAAACAAATGGAAAAACATTCCATCCTAAGGGATAGGAAGAATCAATATCATGAAAATGGCCATACTGCCTACAATAATTTATAGATTCAATGCTATTCCCATCAAACTACCATTGACATTCTTCACAGAACTGGAAAAAACCACCTTAAACTTCGTATGGAACCAAAAAAGAGCCCACATAGCCAAGACGATCCTAAGCTTAAAAAACAAAACTGGAGGCATCATGCTACCTGATTTCAAACTATACTATAAGGCCACAGGAACCAAAACAGCATGGTACTGGTACCAAAACAGACGTATAGACCAATAGAACAGGACAGAGATCTCAGAAGTAATACCACACATCTACAACCATCTGATTTTTGACAAATCTGAAAAAAACAAGCAATGGGAAAAAAATTTCGTATCAATAAATGGCGCAGGGAAAACTAACTAGCCATATGCAGAAAAGTGAAACTGGACTCCTTTCTTACACCTTATACAAAAATTAACTCAAGATGGATTAAAAACTTAAATGTAAAACTCAAACCCATACAAACTCTAGAAGAAAACCTAGGCAGTACCATTAAGAACATAGGCATGGGCAAAGATTATGATGAAAATGCCAGAAATAATTGCAACAAAAGCCAAAATTGACAAATAGGATCTAATTAAGTTAAAGAGCTTCTGTACAGCAAAAGAAGCTATCATCAGAGTGAATAGGCAACCTACAGAATGGGAGAAAACTTTTGCAATCTACCCATCTGACAAAGATCTAATATCCAGAATTTACAAGAAACTTAAGCAAATTTACAAGAAAAACCCAACCCCATCAAAAAGTGGGCAAAGGATATAAACAGACGCTTCTCAAAAGAAGACTTTTATGCAGCTAAAAAACATATGAAAAAAAGGTCAACATCACTGATCATCAGAGAAATGCAAATCAAAACCACAATGAGATACTATCTCATGCCAGTCAGAATGGTGATTATTAAAAAGTCAAGAAACCATAGATGCTGGCGAGGCTGTGGAGAAATAGGAATGCTTTTCACCATTGGTGGTGAACTAATACAAATTAGTTCAACCATTCCGGAAGACAGTGTGGCGATTCCTCAAGGATCTAGAACCAGAAACACCATTTGACCCCACAATCTCATTACTGGGTATATACTTAAAGGAATATAAATCATCCTGCTATAAAGACACAGGCACCTGTGTGTTTATTGAAGTACTGTTTTCAATAGCAAAGATTTGGAACTAAC
This sequence comes from Aotus nancymaae, assembly GCF_030222135.1. Lineage (NCBI taxonomy): Eukaryota > Metazoa > Chordata > Mammalia > Primates > Aotidae > Aotus > Aotus nancymaae. Next base: position 8,819,735 of record NW_026988476.1, on the reverse strand, counting down.
CCAAATGCCCACCAATGATAGGATAAAGAAAATGTGATACATATATACCATGGAATATTCTGCAGCCATAAAAACGAATGAGATCATGTCCTTTGCAGGGACATGGATGAAGCTGGAAGCCATCATTCTCAGCAAACTAACACAGGAACAGAAAACCAAACACCACATGTTCTCACTCATAAGTGGGAATTGAAAAATGAAAACACATGGACTCAGGGAGGGGAATAATACTCATAGGGCCTGTTGGGGGATGGGGGCGAGGGGAGAAGCATCTAAAGGATAGGTCAATAGGTACAGCAAACCACCATGGCATTTGTATACCTATGTTAGAAACCTCATTCTGTACATATGTCCCAGAACTTAAAAAAAAATGTAGTACATATACACCACAGAATATTATGCAGCCACAAAAAGGATAAGGATGTGGATGGGGGAATTGGAAGCCATGATCCTCAGTAAACTAACACAGGAACAGAAAAACAAACACTGCATGTTCTCACTTACAAGTTGGAGCTGAATGATGTGAACACATGAACACATTGGAGGGGAACAGCACACACTGGGGACTGTCATTGTGAGGACAGGGGGAAGGAGAGTATCAGGAAGAATAGGTAATAGGTGCTGGGCTTAATACCTAGGTGATGAGATGATCTATGCAGCAAACCACCCTGGCACATGTTTACCTATGTAACAAACCTGCACATCTAGAACATGTATCCCTGAACTTAAAGTTGAAGAAAAAATAAGGAAAAAAAAAGTTTTGCCTGGAACTTCTTTTCAGTATGTTAATAAAGTGTGTTATGTTAAGTATGTTTGAGTGTTTTACATAGTCAAGCAAACTTGTGGTTACAGAATGGATTACTTATGTTGTAGCATCTGCCTAAGAATGTTCAAGTTGATATGAAGGGTGGACTTGTGCAGGATTCAGAAGGCAAACAGGATGTAGATCTTCCTTAGTCCATTGTGGCCTAAAAATAAAGGTAATTTCACACTGTTGGCTACACTGTTGTGAATCTATTCGATGTTAATAGACTATTATTCCATGGCTCTTATATATAGAGAGGTCTTAAGAATTCATTCCAAGAGCTGAACAATGCACTTTCAGTCCTGGAGGAAATCTCATATGGTACTTGGCATTGGATCAGCAATACATACTCAAAGTTAGTATTGCTAAGTGTACACATTACACCATAGATTAGCTTTGGGTATGCCAGATTTTCCCTGATTTATGTAATTAATTGTATCCTTTTGTATGTCTCAAAACTTATGTGGAAGGTCTATACCCACAAGCATCTTTTAATCCTACAAACAATAGTGGTATGTAAAACACAAAAAATAACTGAATCTTCTCTGTAGAACAAAGAATTAGATCAGTACATCCAGAATCTTTTGTTACCATATCAAGCACATTTTAAATTGTCTCATGTCTCATTAGTAGCTTTCATGCAAAAAATTTTTTTAGCAGAATGAAAAATGTCCTAGATCAAAAGAAGCCTTAATTTGTATCATTATGTTTGGAAATCTGAGGTAGATCTATGACCTCATTTTGCCAGCACTGAGTATAACTGATAGGTTCAAAGATAGTCAAATAATGTCCAAAAGAAAAGTGAATCAGACCTTTTTCTCCCTCCTTTTTTCTTCTTTTAAAATCAATAATATTTACATGTTTCTTAGAAAACCATCACATGGTCATTGTAAGAATTCAGAATGTAAAGAAAAAAGTACGGAGAATGAAATAAAAGTCAACACCATTCCCCAAGGAGGACCAACTATGTCCTAGTTGGAGGTGAGGTTTTTATCACCAAGGTCCTGTTTAAGAAAGCTGTATCTGGTTGCCTGGTGGAGAGGTAAGAGACTTCCATGAAGAGGGAATAACTTGCATATGTGTTCTCTGGAGGAAGAGAGAGAAGGCCAGAGTATCAGGAGCATTGAAGGCATTCAGGTAGTTCTGATCTATTAGCCTATGAAAAGTGGAATGCCATTGATTGGGGCTAAGCAGAGAAGTGATATAATTTGCATTTGGAAAAGATCACTGTCTACAAGGCAGGGAATAAGTTGGAGGGGACAAGAGTGAAATAATAAGAGTGGATAGTAGGCAGATGTGTTATTCTAGGAGAGTCCTGTATTTGATTTTATTCTTAGGTTGGGTGGTAGGAGTGGGGACTGGGAAAAATGTGCACAATCAGGAGATAGTCTGAAGGAATCAACAGAACTTAGATTCTTCTTAGACCAAAACCTCCCTTGCTCTCTTTGCTCAGCCACGCTGACTTTCGGTCAATCCCTTGTACTCCCTAGGTAGCCTTCTACCACAGTGTGTTCGTCATGTTATTCACTATACTGAGTACACTCCTCTTTCCTCTGCTTAACTCCTACTAATCCTCAGATCTAGTTCCAACATCAGTTCTTCAGGAATGAATAATCTAATCTTCCAAAAAATATTATGGGTTCTCATAATATGGTATGCCTCTTTTGCATAACATTTGATGCAATAGCAATTTTATATTTGTTTTATGTTTAGTTGGTTACCACCTGCATCTCCCCGCCAAGCTGTGAGCTCCACAAAGACAAATGCTGTATTTGCCTTAATTATTATTGATGTTCCACCTCTGGACTCAGTGCCTATGTATGCAGTAGTTGCCTAGTACACGTGGTTTGAAAAAATGATAAATGAATGTTTCTGAATAGAATTTTTGGGTATATATTAGATATATAAATGTTTAAGTTGGTCAATTATGATTAGTGATAATATTTTTGAAGTTAAAGGTAAATGTCAGGAAGCAATGAAAATGAAAATTAGAAATGATTTTTGTAAACAATTAGAATTTAAGCCAAAACTGAGCATGGTACTCTTACAAAAGCCTTGATGCTGGCATCAAAGACACATCTATGACCTGATGAATATGATCAATATCTTCCAAAGATTGAAAATAAAAAGTAAGCCACTGAGTTGAAATAAGAATCACATTAAAATTTATAGTGCTGCTAAATGACAAGAAGTCTGTTGGAGCAGAACCCAGGTCAAATTTACACTTGTCCTTGAGCCTTCACCTTGGTGTGGTGTTTCCTTCCTCCAGTCAGTGAACAGAGGTCCCAAAAGCCCTTAAAAAAGGGTCACTTGTGAGTCTTGAGAGTGCAAGAAGGAGATTAGGCAGAGCATCCTGAAGTAATCATGGAGCAAACAATAAATTGCAATACTTTGCCGTCATCACAAAGAAATCACAGCAAACTAGATTGTCCTGCAGGTCGTTTAATCTCCATAAACTTGCTTTATCCTAATCACTAAACACTAAATACTGCGGATTTTGTTTCTGTGGTTTGTAGTTTTGTATTCCAGAAAGCTCCAAAATAAAACATGAGATGGCAGGGAAGAAGAGACAGGGCCTTGATAAATAAATGTTAATCATAATTTAGGATTTTTGGATGGCATTTATGTGTGTGCTCATACGATTTTGAGAAGCACAGATTATAGTCTGTCCACCTTCTTGGGTATTCAGTTGTTATTATTTATTTGGACTTACATATGATAATGTTACTGGAGTGCAACAAATATTTTTGGGTCACAATGAACCTTTCAAAATATTTTTTGGGCAGTACTATTATAGGAAAATTGCCTAGCCTGATCCTGTAGCTTGCTATTCTTTCTGCCTTGACTGTATTATTCTTAGGTTGTCTTAGGGAGTTTGATTTCTCTCTGCAGGTTGATCACACAATTTAGAGTTTTCACAACTTCACACCAAGCATTTGGACTTGCTGCAAGTGAAATCTTACCTTTTTAAAAAATATATTTCCAAGTGTATGTGTGTATATTGCTTTGGAGTTTTATATTTCATTCAAATTTAAGTTCTTCCAAATTACTTTTTTGATTATTTGTAATGATGTGTTTTTTAGCTTTGGAAACCAGAAAAAATATGACTAAAAATGGTGGATGTGATTTTTAAGCAATATTGAATAAGTATTAAGAAAATAAATATTCTGCCGATGATGAAAACATACTGAATGTGAAATATGCCACTTCTAAGGTACCATACCTAGAATGATAAATTGGAGGTGATTTTAAAATATAAAACTGAATAAAATTGAAGGCTTTTTGAGCTACAGCCTTCTGTAGAATTGTGTTCAATCACCTGATTTTCTAGATTCTAATTTATGCTAAAGCTTTGGGGTACAACTAAAAATGCAGTTTTTGGAGCCTACTGTGGCAACAGGGGCCATAGCATTGCTTTCCGCACAAGAATTTTAACAGCTAATAATAATTTACTTATAAAGCCTAGAAAGCAAAGCTACCAGTTTTTAAGTTTTCACTATGTGCCTAGTGGCTTCTAGAAAAGCAGAAATAATGTGCTCTGCTTTGGGGGAGCTTCACATTTATGAGGAAATAATTTAAGACAACAGACAATCAAGAGGTAAGTTCTGTGTTACAACCTGCAAGTGTTACAGGATGTTGGAAAAGGCAAAGGTGATAGGATTTGGAACTGTCTTAGGAGGTTGTGGAACTGTAGCCAACTGTGAAGGATGTGCAAGCTTTGATGGGACAGATGGGATGGAAGAGGGAACTACATACAGGGAATGAGCACCTTAGTAACACTGGGATATATCTATGCATAAGGCTTATATAGAGAGGATGAAAATAAGAAGGACAGGCATTGAAGAAAATAGTAGCATATGTCTTGAATATTATGCACCCCTATTACCATTTTAATGCCTGTACTTCTTACTTTTTGTTGTAATAGAGGCTTTGGTTGGCAGAAAAAGGAATTTGACCCTATTATGGAGCAAGGAAATTAATAATGAAAATAAGAAGTATTTGAGTAGCTTTAACAGGGAAGCTATGTAAAGATAGTTGGAGAGAATCTAGACTTCATATGACCAAATAATAAGTTACTGCAATAAATCTACTGTAAAATAGTGAAGGCCTAAATTAGAAGTTATTGATAAACCTTTTCTATAAATTGTAAGATAAATATTTTAGGGAGCTGGGCATTGTGGCTTATGCCTGTAATCCCAGCACTTTGGGAGGCCAGGGCAGGAAGATCACTTGAGCCCAGGAGTTCAAGACCAGCCTGGGAAACATGGTAAAACCTGGTTTCTACCCAAAAAAAAAAAAAAAAAAATACAAAAATTAGCCAGGCATGGTGATATGTGCCTGTAGTCCCAAAGAGGCTGAAGTGGGAGGACTGCTTGAGCCCCGGAGGTTGAGGCTGCAGTGAGCCAATATTGCACCACTGTATTTCAGCCTGGGTGACAGAACAAGACCCTGTCTCAAAAAATACATACAATAAAAAAATAAATACATATTTTAGGCTTTTCAGGCTGTATAGTCTTGGTGGCAACTACTTGATCCCACCACTGTAGCTTTCTTGCTACAGTGGTGGGATCAAGTAGTTGCCAATATATAAATGAATAAGCATGGCTGTGTTCCAATAAAACTTTATTTAGAACAACAGGCAAAGGGCTATATGTGGCCTGCAGGCCATAGCTGTCTACCACTGTAGTGGTAACATGGGAATGAAAAGGAGGAAACAGTTTAAGATCTTGAAAAAAAAAATTGTTAGATTCTAATGTCTACCTGCATAAAAGAGATAAGGAGAGGAAGGAGCCAAAGATTTCACACAATACATCAGACCTTGAAATATCAATGTGGAATTCATCAATATGGAAATGGTAATTGAATTCATAAAAGTGATTGTTGAAGAAGAAAGGCTAAGGACTGATGATTAGGATAGCTCAGGGTGGGGTGGTGATTGGCCTCTAGGGTGACAGCAATATTCTGTTTCTTGATCTGGGTACTGATTACACTGGAGGTATACTTTGTAAAAATTTATGAAGCTGAACAATTATGCTTTCTGACTTGTGTTTATTTATGTTATACTTAAATAAATAGTAAGGGGATAGAAAGAGGAGCTAAAACCAATGAGAGAACAAAGAAATCCCGATTAGACAAGTAGGAGAAGATCCAGAAGGTGAAATAACACAGAAACTGAGAGAGGGTTGAAAGGGAAGGACTAACTGGCAGAGTCAAAGGAAGAAGCAAGCTTAAAACGAGGATGGAGAGATGGGTTTAAATTTAACTAGAGGGTAAGGGATGACCTCCACGTGGTAGCTTCAGTGAGGTGGTGTGGTTGGAAATTAGATTAAATAAGTATAGTCTATCTTAAAAATAAAAAAATTACATTTTTAAATAAATTCAGTGACTTAAAATTCAGTGATTTAAAAAATATATGTTACACATACACACAATGTCATCAAAATTAGAGTCTCAATTTTAAGGACCGTTCGGATGTTCATTTAAGTGTTTTCATCATGTAATTCACTTTGAAAATATGCCAAACTCCATCAAATCCAGTAAAACAGACTGTGAAGTAATAAAAAAAAAATCACTTTGTGAAATCACATTATGTGGGTATAATTGGATACACCTAGCTGCCTCATACTGATACTTAATAAACATTTTTTCACATTGCAATGTAATTATCAGTCCCCACTGAACTATGTATGCAAAATTGATGAAACAGTTGAGCCTTAATGAACAGAGATATTTGCATTTTATTACAATACTAGGTTGTTTAATTCTGCTCATAAATTTATGAAATAATTTTAATGCTCAACTCATTGCAAATGAAAATGAAACAATTATTTTAAAAATCTATCCTGAATTCTTTTCTTCCTCAGCAATGGTGAGTATACTAGTTTTTCTTAATTTCAATAAAGTAGATTGAACCATGATAAGATTACAAATTTAAAGTTTCATAACTTTACCAATTACTCTCTAAGGTCCATGAAATGTTTATTAGTCAGTGGATCAAAGCAGAATTTTAAAACATGCACATATTTAAGTAACTTCTAAGGGTAGTGGACCTTAACTTATTTTGATTGGTATTAACTCTTCTAATGAAAACAGACATTATTTATAGCTTCTTGGTCTTGCAGTTTGATACCAGCAATGCTGAGTACTGAAAGATTAACAATGACTATTATTAAAGTAATTTTAATACAAGTTTTTTCTCTTGTCACTTTAGTTTATTATTCTCGGAGCAGCTCCACCCTCTTTGTTCCCATCATGCTCTCAAAGGCAAAGGAGTATCAAGGTTACTCTGATTAGAAATCATTTTCTGAGGATACAGTTCCTTCTTTTGATTAAATGTAGGCACATTTATAATTAAGTCACTTTTTCTATTTCCGTGGAAAAGCAGATAATCCCTATTTCTGGGCAGTTCCTACCCAAAAGTTGACATGTGGTGGTTAGCCTAGTTCTAGAAACTTTGACATTCTTTTTATTTCTCATTCCTTTATCTTGTGAGTGGAAGGTGTGTTTCTAAGGGATCTTTTCTTGGTTTGGAGTCATAGGTACAAAATAGGGGTAGTAATAAAGGGCGTCTACTCAAAACTTCATCATGCTGTATGTATAATGGTGATTAGAAAAAGTGAGTTTCTAATTCTGAACTCAATTACAACATTTTTCATTGTAATTTAAGGTCTCACTTCCAATTGATCATTTGTTGATCATTTGACAACACCAATATAAAACAGATACAGCTTGTTTGGAGTATTGGAGTTCCTTGAGTCCGTTGTCTAAAATAGCAATGCCTTATTAATATCACTTATATCACCCTATTTCTCATACAGATACTTACGGCAATAAAACAAAGAAATAGGATTATCAAGGTTTCTTTACATATACATTTGCACTTTTAATTTAAAATTTTTATTTATGGTTATTATAAACTTCTTCAGAAAATGACAATCTGATTAGTGTAGTAAAACATTTCTGTCCCCAGGATGTGGGCTTCATCAGAGGACAATTGGTCATCAGCTGGTCCCACTGCTTAGCTAGTCTCAGGGTTCCTCAGTCCATCATAACCCAACTTGGAGGGCTGACATCAAGGAGTAGACTGGAGAAATAGCCCTTCCATCAAGTAACCTCTTGCTTTCTCCTGCTCCACCTGCACTGTGAAAGTGTAACAACTAGACATACTTGGCAAAATGGTTAACTGATTTTATAACAAAAGCATGAGGCATAACAATGGGAGATCTAGTTATCATGACTGAACAGCTTAATATTCAATTCCCTTCTCTAAGAGATGCTGTGAAATCCTACATATTACTTAAAGTTAACTAAATCAATGTAAAGGAAGTTAGGAGGAAACATGTACATATGCAAATATATTTATATTTTGCTTGTGTTCTAGTCGAGGTCATTTGTTTTCATTTTCTTTTCTTTTTTCTTTCCTTTTTTTATGAGACAGAGTTTTGCTCTTGTTGAACAGGCTGGAGTACAGTGGCACAATCTCAGCTCACTGCAATCTCCACCTCTCTGGTTCAAGTGATTCTCATTCCTCAGCCTCCCAAGTAGCTGGGATTATAGGCATGTGTCACCATGCCCAGCTAATTTTCTATTTTTAGTAGAGATGAGGTTTCTCCATGTTGGTCAGGCTGGTCTCGAACTCCTGACCTCAGGTGATCCGCCCACCTCAGCCTCTCAAAGTGCTGGGATTACAGGAGTGAACCACCATGCCCGGCCTCTTTCCTTTTTAAAGGAATTTATTTGAAGAGCCATTGTACTAGCCTGATATATACTGCAATGAGCTTCTTTGATAAAATGAAACTCAGATTTTTCTCAAGTATTTCACTGTGCCTCCTACTTCATTGCTTGCCAGAAAATCTCACACACATCTGTTAAGACTCCTGCTTCTCTATTAGTCAGATTGTCCTGGATTCAGTCTGGAGTAGGGAGAGTTTAAAGGTTTAAGTCCTGAACCAAAGAAATAATCTAGCCTGAAAGCTTACAGCAAAGGACTAATGTTTACTTTTAAGGGAATTTCTTGATTTTTTAAAAAACTTCATTAAAATTTAAATCTCTAATCGACAAATTCACCATCTCATTAATCATTATTACTAAACTTTTAAAAAAATTTCCCAATTTATAATTTAATAAATTATTTTCTCAGTATAAAAAAATTTTTGACCAAGACTTAATGATACTTTCAAAGCTACATAAGAACAAATACAAAACAGTATAATGCAAATTGTGTTGGTGTGGGTTAATTAGATAGAATTTAAGGTAGAAATACAGTTAAAAGATAACCTTTTCTGAATCTTCTTGCCTCAGCAGAATTATTCCTATTATATTTTATCTTCTGTATATGACTATTTACAATTTGCTTTAATTTTATATAGTGTACAATTTCATCCAAGCTCATGGCTACAGTTTCCACGACATGGACATGACTCTTAGATTGCGTTTTTTAGTCAAGATCTTTTTCTGAGCTCTAGTTTTATAGATAAAACTCTTTATAGAACTGATTTCCTTGAGTATCTTGATCTATACTCCCTAGTGCTATCAGGGATCTTCCTATTAGCATAAATCTGATCACATTCAAATTCTTTAACATAAAATGCGGTGTTATCCCTCCATTAGCTGTTGTTTCCCGATGTCCCAATGTCATCTCTCATTTCTATATCCTGTATACTCCAGTTGCGTTTAACTCTTGGCAGTCCTGAACACATCAGATGATGCCAATTCTTGTGTATGAAAATTACCTCCACATGTTTTTAGCACCTAGATCAAGCATGACTTCCTCCAGAGTGACTTATAGAAATATATATGCTCCAAAACGGGAGCACCCAGATTTATAAAACAAGTTTTTAAAGACCTACAAAGAGACTTAGACTCCTACTCAATAATAGTAGAAGACGTTAATAACCCACTGTCAATATTAGACATCGAGACAGAAAATTGACAAGGATATTCAGGACTTGAACTCAGCTCTGGATCAGGTGGACCTGATAGATATATACAGAACTCTCCACCCCAAAACAGAATACATTCTTTGTTGTGCCACATGACACTTACTCTAAAATCAGTCACATAATTGGAAGTAAAATACTCCTCAGCAAATGCAGAAGAACTGAAATAATAACAGTCTCAGACCTCAGCACAATTAAATTAGAGCTCGAGATTAAGAAACTCACTAAAGCTACACAATTTCATGGAAATTGAACGACCTGCTCCTGAATGACTCCTGTGTAAATAATGAAAATAATACAGAGATCAAGAATTCAGGTAGCATGATGCCTCCAGCTTTGTTCTTTTTGCTTAGGATTGTCCTGGCTATGCAAGCTCTTTTTTGGTTCCATATAAATTTAAAGTAGCTTTTTTCTAATTCTGTGAAGAATGTCAATGGTAGGTTAATGGGAATAACATTGAATCTATAACTTACTTTAGACAGTATGGCCATTTTCACAATACTGATTCTGTCCTTGAACATGGAATGTTTTTCCATTTGTTTGTATCCTCTCATTTCCATTAGCAGTGGTTTGCAGTTCTACTTGAAGAGGTCCTTCATTTCTCTGGTTAGCTATATTCTTAGGTATTTTATTCTCTAATCATGAATGGAAATTTATTCATAATTTGGCTCTCTGCTTGTCTGTTGTTAGTGTAAATAAATGATTGTGATTTTTGCACATTGACTTTGTATCCCGAGACTTTTCTGAAGTTGCTTATCAGCTTAAGAAGCATTTAGGCTGAGATGATAGGCTTTTCTAGATATAAGATCATGTCATCTGCAGACACAGACAGTTTGACTGATGTCCTCTCTTCCTATTCAAAATCTCTTTCTTTCCTTTTTTTGATTGTCCTGGCCAGAACTTCCAATACTGCATTGAATAGGAGTGGTGAGAGAGGGCATCCTTGTCTTGTGCAGGTTTTCAAGGGGAATGCTTTCAGCTTTTGTCCATTCAGTATGATATTGGCTGTGGGTTTGTCATAAATGGCTCTTATTATTTTGAGGTATGTTCCATAAATACTTAGTTTATTGCGAATTTTTAACATGAAGGGATTTTGAATTTTATCAAAGTTATTTTCTGAGTCTGTTGAGATCATGTTGTTTTTGTCATTAGCTTTATGTAATGAATTATATTTATTGATTTGTTCATGTTGAATGAGCAATGCATCCTGGGGATAAAGCTGACTTGATCACAGTGGATAAGCTTTTTGATGTACTGCTGGATTGAATTTGGCAATATTTTATTGAGAATTTTGGCATTGATGTTTATCGGGGATGTTAGTCTAAAGTTTTCTTTTCTTTCCATTTTTGGTCTTTTTTGGTGCTTGTTGTTGTTTTGTTTTTTTTGTACATCTGCCAGGTTTTGGTATCAGGATATGCTGGCCTCATAAAATGAATTAGGGAGATGTCCCTCCTTTTCAATTGTTTGGAATACTTACAGAAGTAATGGAACTAGCTCCTCTTTGTATATCTGGTAGTACTTAGCTGAGGATCCTTCTGGTCCTGGGCTTTTTTTGGTTGGTAGAAAATTTATTACTGCCTCAATTTCAGAACTTCTTATGGGTCTATTTAGAAATTCAACTTCTTCCTGGTTTAGTCTTGGTAGGGTGTATGTGTCTGGGAATTCATGCATTTCTTCTAGATTTTCTAGTTTATTTGTATAGAATGTTTATAATATTCTTGATGGTTGTTTGTATTTCTGTGGATTCAGTGGTCATTTTGTATTACTTCTTATTGTATCATTTTATTCTTCTCTCTTGTCTTCTTTATTAGTCTACCTAGTGATCTATTTTATTAATTTTTTCAAAAAACTTCTGGATTCATTGATATTTTGAAAGGATTTTTATATCTCTATCTCCTTCAGTTCCACTCTAATCTTGGTTATTTTTTGTCTTCTGCTATCTCTGGGGTTTGTTTGCTGTTGGTTCCCTAGTTCTTTTAGTTATGATGTTAGGATGTTGATTTGAGATCTTTTTAGCTTTTTGGTGTGGGCATTTAGTGCCGTAAATTCCCTCTTAACACTGCTTTCACTGCGTCCCAGAGATTCTGGTATGTTGTCTCTTTGTTTTCATAGGTTTCAAAGAACTTCTTGATTTCTACCTTAATTTTATTATTTACCCAGGATTCTTTCAGGAGCAGATTGTTCAATTTCCATATAGTTGTATGGTTTTGAGTGAGTTTCTTAATCTTGAGTTCCAATTTGATTGTGCTGTGGTCTGAGAGACTGTTACAATTTCAGTTTTTTTTGCATTTACTGAGGAGTATGTTACTTTCAATTATGTGATTGATTTTAGACTGAGTTCCATGTGGCACTACAAAGAATGTATGTTCTGTTTTTGGGTGAAGAGTTCTATATATAGCTATCAGGTCACTTGATCCAGAGCTGAGTTCAAGTCGTGAATATCCTTGTTAAAGTCTCTCACTATTGTGTGGGAGTCTGTGTCTCTTTGTAGGTCTCTAAGAACTTGTTTTGTAAATCTGGGTTCTCCTGTATTGGGGATATACATAAGTAGGATTGTTAGTGCTTCTTGTTGAATTAATTCCTTTGCCATTGCATAATGCCTTTCTTTGTCTTTTTGATCTTTGTTGGTTTCAAGTCTGTTTTCTCAGAAACTAGGATTGCAACCCCTGCTTTTTTCTGCTTTCCAATTGCTTGGTATATTTTCCTCCATCCCTTTATTTTGAGCCTTTGTGTGTCTTTGCATGTGAGGTGGGTCTCTTGAATACAACACACTGATGGGTCTTGACTTTTTATCCAGCTTGCCCTTTTGTGTCTTTTAATTGAGACATTTAGCCCATTTACATTTAAGGTTGATATTGTTATGTGTGAATTTGATCCTGTCATCATGATGCTAGCTGTTTATTTTGCAGACTTGTTGATGTAGTTGTTTCATAGTGTCATTGTTCTTTGTACTTCAGCATGTTTTTGCAGTGGCTGGTACTGCTTTTTCCTTTCCCTCTTTAGTGCTTCCTTCAGGAGCTCTTGCAAGGCAGGCCTGTTGGTAATGAATTCCCTCAGCATTTACATGTCTGAAAAGGGTTTTATTTCTTTTTCACTTATGAAGCTGAGTTTGGCCAGATATGAAATTCTGGGTTGGAAATTGTTTTTTTTTTTTTTTTTTTTTAAGAATGTTCACTATTGGCTCCTAGTCTCTTCTGGCTTGTAGGGTTTCTGCTGAGCTGTCCACTGTTAGTCTGATGAGGTTCCTGTCGTAGGTGACCTGGCCTTTCTTTCTGGCCATGCTTAGCATTTTTTCCTTCATTTTGACCTTGGAGAATCTGATGATTACATGTCTTCTGGTCAGTCTTCTCATGGAGTATCTTAGTGGGGTTCTCTGTATTTCCTGGATTTGAGTGGCGACCTGTCTTGTTAGGTTGGGGATGTTCCCCTGGATAATACCTTGAAGTATGTTTTACAACTTGATTCTGTTCTCCCTGTTTGTTTCAGGTACCCCAATCAATCATAGGTTCAATCTTTTTACATAATCCCATAGTTCTCAGAGGTTTTGTCTGTTCCTTTTCAGTCTTTTTTTTTCTCTAATCTTGTCTGTCTGTCTTCCTTCAGCAAGATGGTCTTCAAGCTCTGACATTCTTCCCTCTGCTTAGCCTATTCAGTTACTGGTACTTGTGGTTGCATTGTGAAGTTCTCGTGTTGTGTTTTTCAGTTCTATCAGGTCATTTATTTTCTTCTCTAAACTGGTTAATCTGGTTAACAGCTCCTGTAATGTTTTCTCATGGTTCTTAGCTTCTTTACATTGGGTTATAACATGCTCCTGTAGCCCAGCAATGTTCATTATTACCCACCTGCTAAAACCTACTTCTGTCAATTCATCCATCTCAGCCTCTGCCTAGTTCTGTGCCCTTACTAGAGACATGTTGTGATCATTTGGGAGAGAGGAGGCATTCTGGCTTTTTGAGTTTTCTATGCTTCGTCACTGATTCTTTCTTATCTCATTTTGAGAAATTAGAGTTTATCTAATTTTGATCTTTGAGGATATCTAGCTCATATTTGAATGGGGTTTTTGTGTGGACTTTTTTATTGATGCTGTTATTGTTGCTTTTTGTTTGGTTGTTTTAACAGTCAGGACCCTCTTCTATAAGGCTGCTGTGATTTGCTTGGGGTCTATCCCAGACCTTATTTGCCTGGGTCCCTCCTGTACCTGGTGGGGTCACCAGTGGAGGCTGCTGAACAGCAAAGATGGCTGCCTTCTCCTTCTTCTGAGATCTCTGTTTCAGAGAGGCACCAACCTGATGCGAGTGGAAATGCTCCTGTATGAGGTGTTTGGCAACCCCTGTTGGAAGGCATCACCCAGTCAGGAGGCACAGGATCTGGGACCCACTTAATGAAGCACTCTGGCTGTCCCTTAGTGGAGGGGGTGTGCTGTGCTGGGGAGAATTCCACTCATCTGGACTGCCAGTATTCCTTAGAGCCAGCTGGGTGAAAGACCATGTCTTCTGATCTGTGGAGACTGTGGCCACCCCTTCCCCCAGAGGCTCAGTCCCAGATCAAACTTCTATTCCTAAACCCCTGGCTGGAGTTGCTGAAATTCCTGCAGGGAGGCCGCATCCTGTGTGGAGGAATGGGTTAGGATTCAACCGAAGGAGGCACGATCTGGCCACGATCTGCCATAGCCACTATGCTGTGCTGTAGGAAATTCCTCCTGAGTCTAAACTGTTCAGTCTCCCTGGCACTAGCAGGGGAAAAGTAGCCAACTGGAGCTGCAATGATAGCTGCTGCCCCGCCCACAGGGAACTCAGTCATCTTAGGTGGCAGGCTGCCACCCCTCCCATCAGGAGCTCAGTTGTCTTAGGCAGCAAGCAGCCACTGTAATGGTGGCAACCCCTCCCCACAGGAACTTGGTAGTCTTAGGCAGTCTCTAGTCAAGTGGTCACTGAGAATCTGCACAGCTTTGTGCTTGGGTCCCAAGGCTTTTGTTGGGTGGGCTCAAAATAGGGAACTTCTTACATGTAGGTTGCACAGATCTGTTACCAGAAAGGGATCCTGATCTAGAACCCAAGAGAGAGTTCTTGGTTGTTGTCCAAGAAAGAGTTCAGGGTGAATCCACAGTGCAAAGCAAAAATAAGTTTATTAAGAAAGTAAAGTGGTGAAAGAACAACTACTCCATAGACAGAGTAGGGCATTCTCAAACATGTCCACCATAGATACAATACTTGTTTATATACAGAATAAGAGAAGATTATGAAGAGACATGCTCTGTTACAAGTGTTTATAATAAATGATTAATTTTCTTCATTACTATATTTTGCAAGAATTGCTATTATTATCTTTGAAGCAAAATTAGGAATGCTTCTGTTCTCTAGATGTTGGGATATTGGGACACTCCCAAATCTGGGTCTGTTTAGTAAATGTTAGCAATCTGTTTCCTCAGCTGTAAATATCTAGAGGTTAGGAATACCTAACTTTCTGTGAGGGCAGTCCAGCAAGTCCCAGGCTCATTTTTCCTAACTTTCACTCAAGATGGAGTCACTCTGGTTTGAATACCTCTGACAGATCTGTAGAAAAGGCTGGGGGCAGGAGCTCCCCTTGTCCCATGTGGCTCCTAGGTGGGCCATTGCATCATCCTGCTTTCCCTTGCTCTTCATTGGTCATGCCAACCTCCTAGTCAGTTCCAGTGAGAGAACCTAAATACCTCAGTTGCTGATGCAGGATTCATTTGTCATTTTCATTCTTCTTGGTGGGAGCCTCTGATCACAACTGTTTCTTGTCAGCAATCTTGGCCCCTCAACAAGAGTTTTAAACAGGCTAAACTGGCCAGATGACAGAAATAGAATTCAGAATATCGATAAGAACAGAGATCATCAAGATTCAGGAGGATGGAAAACCCAGTCCAAGAAAAGTAAGTATCACAATACAGTGATATGGGAGCTAAAGGACAAAATAGCCCATAGAAAAAAGAACCTAATAGGTCTGACAGAGCTGAATAACATGAGAATTTCATAATATAATCACAAATATTAACAGCAGATAAACCAAGCTGAGGAGAGAATTTCAGAACTTGAAGACTGGTTCTTTGAAATAAGATGGTCAGAAATAAAGGAAAAAGAATAAAAAGAACAAAACCTCCAAGAAGTATGGGATTATGTAAGGAGGCCAAATCTATGCATCAATGGCATCTTTGAAATGGAGCAGGAGAAAGCAAACAACTTGGAAAATATATTTCAGAATATTGTTCATGAAAACTTCCTCAGCCTTGCTAGAAAGGCCAACAGTTAAATTCAGGAAATACAGAGAACTCTTGCAAGATTCTAGACAAGAAGATTATCCCCAAGACACATAATCATCAGATTTTCCAAGGTTAAAATCAAAGAAAGGCAGGTAGAGAGAAACGGTAGGTCACCTACAAAGGAAACTCCATTGGGCTAAGAGCAGATTTCTCAGCTTAAATACTACAAGCCAGAAGAAATTGGGTGCCGAAATTCAACTTTCTTCAAAACCAAAAAAAATTCCAACAAATAATTTTATGTACAGTCAAACTAAGCTTTTTAAGTGAAGGAGAAATAAGTTCTTTTCAGTTAAGCAAATGTTGAGGGAGTTCATTACCACCAGACCTGCTTTATAAGAGATCTTGAAAGGTGGACTAACTATAGAAAGGAAAGATTAAACACACAGACAAGTGTCATTTAAAGCAACCACACAAGCCAGCACAATAACCAGCACAATTATAGGATAAAATCCATACATATTAATGCTAACCTTGAATGTAAATGCACTAAATGCCCCACTTGAAACACATACAGTGGCAAGCTGGATAAAAAAGCAAGACCCAATGGTATGCTGTCTTAAAAGAGACCCATCTTAAATGTAATGACACTCATAGGCTCAAAATAAAGGGATGGAGGAAAATCTATCAAGCAAATAGAAAACATAATCAGGGGTTGCCATTCTAATTTCAGACAACATGTATTTCAAACCAACAAAGATCAAAAAAGAAAAGGGTATTGCATAATAGTAAAGGGTTTAGTTTAACAAGAAGATCTAACTATCCTAAATATATATGCACCCAACACATGGGCATCCAGATTCATAAAGCAAGTTATTAGAGATCTGTAAAGAGTCATAGATTTTCACACAGTAGTAATGGGAGACTTGAGCACTCTGTTGACAGTATTAGATTATTGTGGTAGAAAATTAACAAAGATATTCAGGAACTAAACTCAACATTGGACCAAATGGATTTGATAGAGCTTTATAGAACTCTCTACCCGAAAACAACAGAATATACTTTCTTCTCATTGTCACATGGCACATACTCTAAAATTGACCACATAGTTGTCCATAAAACAATCCTCAACAAATGTAAAGGAACTAAAATCATACCAAACACAGCACAATAAAAATAGAAGTCAACTATGAAAATTGCTCTAAATCATGTAATTACTGGAAATTAAACAACATGATCCCGAATAACTTTGGGTAAAGAATGAAATTAAGACAGAAATCAGTAAGTTCTCTGACAATAATGAGAACAAATGTACCACATACCAGAGTCTCTGGGGCACAGATAAGGCAGTGTTAAGAGGAGAATTCATAGCGCTAAATGCCCAGATAAAAAAATGAGAAATATCTCAAATTGACAACCTATGTTAATGACTGAAATAATTAGAAAAGCAAGAACAGATCAACCCCAAAGCTCAAAGAACACAAGAAATAACAAAAATAAGAGCTGAACTGAAGGAAAAGGAGACGTGAAAAACTATTCAAAAGCTTAATGAATCTAGGAGGTTTTTTTTTGTTTTTGTTTTTTGAAAAAAAAATGTAGGAACAGAAAACCAAATACCACATGCTCTCACTTATAAGTGGGAGCTAAATGATCAGAACTTCTGAACACAAAAAACGAAATGGCAGACCTGGGGTCTACTTGAGTGAAGAGGATAGGAAGAGGGAGAGGAGCAGCAAAGCTTACTGTTGAGTATGGGACTTAATACCTGGGTGATGAAATAATATGTACAACAAACCCCCATGACACATGTTTACCTATGTAACAAAGGTTCAAATGTACCTTTAAATCTAAAATAAAAGCTAAAAAGTTGACATTGTTTTTTAAAAATATAAATGATTTAAATAGCATAATCTGCAATATATAAAATAATAAAAATCGACCTTAGTGGAAACGGAACTCTAGAATACCAATCACCATGGAAAATATAAAATTATCATATAATTAGTTCTAAAAATGACTGATAAGATTTTTGGTGTAAATCCTAGGAAATTTTCAGGGACAGAACAGATAATTTATATACCGTTAAATTATCCTATACTTAAATAAAAATGTAGAAATCCTGCTAAAATGTTTTTACTCGTTTTGTATAACACCGATGCCAAAATCTAACAATGATAAAACAAAAAGAAAAATAAACACCATGACAAATAACCTGACTCCGTTTTCTATGTTTGGCTGTTGACAGCTTCCAGGCCCTGCCCTTTCCCTTTTGCTTCTTGCTCCATATCTGGGCAAACTGATAAGAAGCCCTGAGTACTACCTCCCTTGGTGCTGGTGGAGAAATTCAAGTCATGCAAATCCTGGCTGTGTGCAAGATGTCACCCAGGCCCTATGCCCTAACCACAATAAAAACCAAAGCTGCCCACACGTCCCTTCACTTAAGTAATGTCAGGTCAGCTTTAGTGCTTGCTTTGGTGTCCCCAGAAAGTCCATTACGTTATGTAGGTAAGAAATCTTTTAATGCTCTCTTGTAACACATGTGTCATCATCAGGCTTGATAATCTCATCCCATTTTAGGTTGACATTATCACTCTCTTCAGGGCAAATCAAAATAATTGGTACTAGGAGAACTGGGGATCTTTCTTGTTTTTGGCTTCCTACCTAGTTCTCCTGCCTACTGGTGACAGTGCATGTTGAGTTGCTGCCTCCTGACTAGTGTGTGTTTCGAGTTGCTTTACCGCCTACCAGTAAGCTTGCATTTTGAATTGTGTTGTGCTGTGATGCATTTGCTGAGTCCTACTAAGCTTCTGGTATAGATTTAACTGATTATATTGAAAAAGTTTTAATAGGACATTTAGGGATAAAAGTATGTTATTTGTGCAGAATGAGAACTGATATTCATAAGGATGATCCATTTACTGTACATCTATGTATCTTTTAATGAATCATCAAGGACTATTGATTTTTAAAAATGTAATTGAATTTTACATTGGGAAAAGATCTTAGAACTTACCAGGCCTGTTGCTATAATTTCACAGATCAAGAAACCAAAGTCAAGAGTACTCAAATGACTTGTTTAAGGTATGTGACTAGTTAAGAAAAGACCCAAGGTTTAAGTCCAAGTGTGCTGATTCTTTTGAGATAAGTATTTTTTTTTTTTCTACTCAGGTCATTTTGCTCTACAGAAAATGAGACCTTCTACTACAAACTTGCAGGATAACTGTTGGTTTATCATTTCCCTAGAAAATTCTCACTTATCTGTCCTGGAATTGGATTATCAAGGTGGTAGAAAAATTACCATTAAAATGATTAATACTAGATTCCACAAGTGATGAAAATCAGAAATGAATATCTAAGGATTTTGGTTTTAATTAAATATCTCTTTCTTACTATTTATACTTTTTTGGACAGGTTCTCACTTTCTCACCCAGCTTGGAGTGCAGTGGCATGATCATGGCTCACTGCAGCCTTGACCTCCCAGGCTCAAGTGATCCTCCAGCCTCAGCCTTCCAAATAGCTGTGACCGCAGGTGCATGCCACCATATCTGGATAATTTTTTGATTTTTTTTTTTTTTTGGGTAGAAACTGTTTGGCCATGTTGCATAGGCTGGTCTCAAACTCCTGGGTTCAAGCAAACTTCCCACCTCAGCCTCCCAAAGTGCTGGGATTATGGTATGAGCAACTGCACCCGACAATTTAAAAGTTCTTTTCACAAATCTAGAAGTAAACAGCTGCAAGTGCTGGGTTCCAGTTATCTTAATGTTCACACATTATCAGGGGCTACCAGTGAAAAGTTTAGGTTGAACTTTTATCTATTTGCAGTTAAATAGTAACTTTTGAGCATTAAGTCTAGAATGAAGGGTGTTACTTTTCAATTGAGGAGGTATTTAACTTGAGGTTAACAAAATATAAGAAAAGCCACTAGTGAAATTTCAGTAGGTGGGAAAAGGATGAAGGATGTGAAGAAGGACCCAGAAAACTAGTGATCTAAAATAACAAAGTGTTTTTATAGTCTCATTGTTCAAAAAGTGTTTCCTTTTTTTTTTAAATTTTGCTCACGCATACACTGAGAAACTAATTACCAACATATTAGTTGCAAAAAAGTTTCAATTTTGTAACAGAAATTAAAGAATGTCTTCTTAAAATACTAGAAACATTTCCATCTGCTTAATTGCATTACATGATGATTTTAAATTGTAAGAAAAGAAAGGAAAATACATTACTGTAGTCCTGAGAATAATTGAATTGTTTTCGATGCTGTTGCCTGTTTTTAATCCAGTAGAAATAAGCTATCCATATTTTTTAAAAGCATAAAAAGATAAGAAATGTACCCTATATACCTCTTAGCATAAAATAAGAACCATTGTAACATACTTTGTTTTAAGGCTTTTTTCAAGGAACTCTGAACATTTTTGAATATTATTGCACTAATCTTCATAAAATCCTTGAGCAAAAAGAATCAGTAATCTATAAGGAGGAAGTAGAAGTAGCAAGCAAAATTTGGTTGTCTCTTAAAAAACTAAATAACAAGTAAAATTGATTTTTTACACTTTATCTTGTTTAGGCAGAGATTGGTCTAGAATTAAGGTAACGTTTCCAGACTTTTTGTTCATTTATTCATTTCTAACATTTATTGAGCGTCAAGCAGGCTTTGTGCTATGTAGTAGGACAAGCACTTACCTAAGCTCTGGCGATATAAATTTAAAAGCAAAAACGTTTTAGCCCTCAAGTTATTCATAGTCTTATGGAAAAAGAGAAAAGTATATAGATTGACAATTACAGTGTATCATATTAAAAGTAAATTCAGGGCCGGGCACAGTGGCTCACATCTGTAATCTCAGCACTGTGAGCTGCCAAAGTGGAAGGATTGCTTGAGCCCAGGAGTTCGAGGCTGTAGTGAGCTAGGTTATTGCCATTGCACTCCAACCTGGGCAACAGAGCAAGACCCTGTCTCAGAAAAATTGATTAATTGATTAAAGTAATTAAATTCAGGGAATTTGAGAAACATATAAGAGGGGATCATTTCTAGACTGAAGAATGAAAGAACATGGAAAATCCCTTGGTTTAGAGGTTTAACCTACTGCAGTGTCTATCAGTTCCAAATCATTTTCAAGACTCACCAGGGACCCCATCTAGAAGGAATCATGAAGTCCAAGTACCACAATGTTCTCATTTTATGATCTGTTGTTGAAGAAGTTTTTACCCATGGAGAAGATCCACTGTCATGTAAAGAAGGTAGACCTTGGAGTAATCAGACTCGGGTCCAAGTCACAGCTTAGCCACTAAATGATATTGTGACTTTGGACAAATAGCTACACTTCCTTGGACCTCTGTCTTCTTATTTTTTAAATGACAATTATAATAAGGTAATTTGTAGAATTAAGTGAGACAACATTTATTTGATACAGTTCCTAACATTTAACAAATATTTTAAATCCATGAACATTTCATTCATTACCTTTTTCTACCATTAACTTACCAAAAATTATTAATAATGAAATTCAAAAATTAAAAAAAAGTAGAATAATTTAGTTTTAGGAAGCAATGTTTTAAAGTATACATAACAACTAGGAAAATAAGGGAAGTTCTAAAGTAGGCTTTACACAAAAGTTTATGTGCCACAAGCATTATTTGGCTCTCAAATCATATTTTCACAGATAAACAATGTTATTAATCAACAGAACCATTAGCAAACATTTTGAATGTATATTTTGGGTTTGTGTCTCATGTCTCAGATTAGATCACAAAATCATATTTAACCCACAATGTAAGTGAAACACTAGGAATTCCTTTTGTTTGCTCTTTTACGTTACATTTGTAACTTGAATCATTTGATACAGTTGAGTTAATGGCCAATTTTGTCACTTATATCCATTTCTTCAAGAGTACCAACATTGTGGGACTTGCACAAATGTAAAATAAGACAACAAAATATAAGCAGTCATGTCTACATTGTGCAATTTTGCCACACGTATTATTTGTCTTTACAAATAATGACGTGGTGGTTTGTATAGCAGGTTATCAATAATTCATGAAATGCTTGAGAGTGTTCAGCAAAGCCTGAAACATTTTTAAGCCTTTCCCTGGAGGATCTTCATAGGATGCCAGCACATGTATGGTGTAGTGATAACATCTTAATATACTGTAAAAGAAACATCTGAGGAACAAATTTTAAAGAGTTTATTTGAGTAAGCAGCCATTCGTGAACTGAGAAACAGCAGACCAAAGTAGACTTAGTGTTCCAATGACAGTGTCAGAGGCGCGTATATATGGGTGAATATAGAAGCAAGATGAATAAATTATTTGATTGGTTGCAGTTTAAAATTGTCACTTTTGGTTTACTTAGTTGGAAAATTTCTAGTTACAGAATTATGTATTAACTGGCCTCTTATGGTGAGCTGAGGTTATGTTTTCTTTGTGTCTAACCTAAGCATGTACCAGAAGTGACCTGAGTTGTTTCATTTATGTTTGCAATTTAAGGAGGGTTGAGGCTATTTTTTAGGCCTAGCTGGTTTCGTTTGTTCAGGAATGTCTCAGGCCCAGACTCCTTTTAAATTTTGAGGTAATTGTATATAGGGGTATATGTGTGTGTAGTATTCTATATGGTGTATACATTAGTGGAATATAAGTGACTATCATAGTATAAGTTTGGTTTGTTATTCATTTTCTAATAAAAAGATATTCATCTTCCTTAAAGATTGTGAATAAATTTAATTAAAAGTCCTGAGATTATAAGCCATTATTTATTGAACTATTGGCATTTTCATCCCGTATATTTGTATTTTTCTAATACTTTGCAGCCAGAAAAATGGCCTGGAAACAAATTGAAGGCTAAAGTTGATGTAACACTGCAAGTGTTACTCATTGTTTCTGTTTTCACGTTTTTGTGTTCAGCTTCAATATACCTAGTATTCTCACTGATTGAATTTGTAATAAGTCACATTTTTTAACTTGAACTTATACAAATAGATTTCTATTAAATAAATTTTATGTGTATTTTTAAATGATGGAATTCCCTATAGGATTTCATTAAAAATTTTTTCTGTGGAAATCTGAAAACCTAAACCACAGTGACAGAACAAAAACAAGTTGTTTGTTGTGTGTTGCTGTCGTCATCATCATCATCAACAGCCACAAGAACAAATATTAAAAGGACAATAAATAAGAACTGGATACCTCTGCAATCTTTGAGGGAAGCAACAATGTCAGAGAGAGAATGTTTCTGCTTATTAAAAGAAAAAATTCAAAGGAAAAGCAATATACCAATTCTAACCTTTGTGATATATTTCTTGAGACAATTTATAAGTATCCAAATTGTATATGTTATAAATCACTTCTAAATTCTAAGAAGTCAAACAGAATTATTGAATTATCAGTTAATATTTATTGCAGGTCTTACATGAGTTTTAGGCCAGTTTTACAATGTAATTTTATGTGTTCAGTTAAATATATGTATAGAGAGACAGACTTATAGATATATTGAGGCCATTTGTATAATCAATATATATCTATATATAGCTATAATTATATAATACATTATGCTCATGTTATATGACTAGAAGCATAATTTTACCATGAAAACGAATGTGTAGTAGGTTTTTGACTATATTTATTATTATATATATTTTTTGCTATGACTGATTTATTAGATGGTGTCTCCTCCTCCCTACTATAACATGATTTTTATGGAAACATATGATCCCCTTCAGGGCAACCTGCTTTATATTATGATTTTAGAGAAAACTGTAATGAATGTATGGGACCCTCTTAAAGAGTATTCGTAATTAAAGTAGGAAAACTTTTTAAAAAGTAGTATTTTGAGAGAGATTAGATTAAATACGAAATAGCTTTTGAAAGTAATAAAGGCTGATCTTTGAGACAAACTAAAAAATGAAACAAAACTAACCAACCTGTTTCATGGGAATCATTATTGGAATAACAGAGACCATTTTGTGTAAAAGTCCTGCTCATAGCCATCCTTATTTCTTACAGTGTACTAAACATCAGGTTAGATCATTACAAATGTCAAAAAATATTCTCATTGGAAAATAGAATAAGCCTAGAGAGCTGTTATAGGTATGCAAAACTACAGCCCATCTCACAAGCCTGCCTGTAACATGCAGCTACATCTTACTGGCAAAATCTGCTTTGAACAGGCTTTGTTGCCTTTTCTCAGGTTCTGCCAACATCAGGGTGTTTGCCTAGGCACCAACTTATGGCATGCCCCACTTTGTGTGTGTGTGTGTGTGTGTGTGTGTGTGTGTGTGGTGTGCTTTGTTTGTTTGTTTTTAGACAAAGTCTTGCTCTGTTGCACAGACTGGAGTGCCGGTGGCAAGATCTCAGCTCACTGCAGCCTTAGCCTTCCAGGTTCAAGTGATTCTCCTGCCTCAGCCTCCTGAGTAGCTGGGATTACAGGTGCATGCCATGGTACCTGGCTATTTTTTTTTTTTTTTTTTTTTTTTTTTTGTATTTTTGGTAGAGACAGGGTTTCACCATGTTGGCCAGGCTGGTCTCAAACTTCTGACGTCAGGTGATCCACCAGCCTTGGTCTCCCAAAGTGTGGGGATTACAGGAGTAAGCCACTACACCTGGCCCATTTGTTCACATTTCCTGTGCTGTGTGTTTCTGACCTCTGTAGCTGATGCTCTGGGGGTTTTGCCACAAGGAGGCCTCTGCTGAGGTAGGGAAATGATGCTGAAGATGATGCTTCTATCTTGAGGCAAGTCTCAACAGTTTCACTTCAAAAAAGTTTCATGTTTACTCTTTGTGGAAGCAATAATAAACCTAGCTTTTTGCCTGTCAAGTAGCTTTATCAATAATGACATCATATTTATCCTCCTAGTCATAGAAATTTCATTGACGGCTCAGTACATTTTGCTGGACAGTTTCCCCACTCTCATTCTTTTTGGTGATATGGAAAATGTCCCAGAAAAAAAGCTATAGTCCAAAGGTCATATTTGTGCATCCAGCACTAGAACGTGTTTTATAGGGTATTCATTGCACTTCTTTAGTTAGGAAACTTAAACTGTAAGCTTCTGTTAGGCTCCATTTAAAATAATGAGTTGGGTGCATTTCTAGGGAGGGCAAATGGATGTATGAAGAGTTTAAATTTTTTCCTGAGTGACTACAGGAGCTTTTTGCCTAAGTAAAACATCTTAGACATGTTAGTTAGAGAGCTAATTTAACTCTTTTTCCTCAGTAGCTCTGTGGGAGGCCAGAGGGGAGGGAGAAGAGGAAGAGAAAAGAAAGAGGTACAGTATTAGAAAGGGGTTGAAAATTTGTCAGAGTGATGTTTCTATTATTTTCATGGGGTGTATTCTTCCAAAATTTAAATATTATTCCTCTTATGCAAAATTGAAAAAAAAAGTCGAAAGGGGCATTCATAGACATTTGTCTTAAAGCCTTCTGTTAAGGGTTTTTCACAGATGCCTACAAGGACTGAAGAGCAGAGCACAGGTCCCAACTGAAAGTAGCTGTTGCTACCTAGTTCCAGGTAATCGTTGGCAGTTATACCTGTGAACCACGTGTTCCCAGATTTGCTGATTTTTCAAAGGGAGGGAGAATTTCTTTTTCTGTAAAATTGACTGATTTTAAAGAGAAGACCAACTTTCTTTTTCACATTATATAGGCAAAACAAAACATGTCTGTGGTTCACCAATTTATCTCCTCTGAGTTAACATGAGAAATGCCAAATATTGCTCCATATACGGATGCTTTGGGTGGCAAATCCGATGACTAGCAAGGATATCAGTAGTTCACTTAGTGGTCCTAAGATTAATTTCCTGGCTCCATGAGATCTTCTCGAATCTGGGCTTTTTCTATTTCCATTTTCTGCTTTCTTATTCGCAGCATTTGGGTTTTCATATTAGGTTTGTTGCCTCATGGCTGAAAGTTTCAATTCACTCATCTTCCACATCCACATCAGAATGGGTGAGAATAGGATTTCCTGCCATGTCTCTTGCCTTTTATGTAGGAGAAACTGTTTATTTCCTAGAATATGCCAAGAGATAGCTTTTATCTTGTGGGCCAGCAGAGAATCAAATGCACAAGTGGCTGGGAAAGTGAGGAGCTGAACTTTACACCCTGAAAGTGGGAGGTAGGCACAGTAAACAAAAATTGAGAATGAATGCCAGACGGTCACCCAGGTTAGTGTCTGTATCATTCAGTCATTTTGAATTTGTATTTCCTTCAGGCATATTCCCATAGTTGAGTTAGGACTTATACACAGCACTGTAGCTGTTAAGTTTCTCCATCAGAAAGAAATATCACTGTTGAAGTAAAGAGTCACAACTCCAGATTAAGAAAGTTGTTGACGAAAAAGGTCATGGCAGCCTTGCTGATATCATTGCATTATAACAGACTGCGAATTTTTATTAAGAAGTGAAATCACAGAAAAGAAATGTTTCAAAAGCTTTGGGAAAATCTACTAATTTCATCTTTAAAAAAGTAAGTGGGTATTCTGGGAATGGCACTTCACTCTCTGGGGTTTGTTCAGCAAAAACCCATTTCCCTGGTCTAACCACTTGGAAAACGTCACACAGACCTGGCAAAGTAGCTCATGACTGCAATCCCAGCACTTTGGGAGGCCGAGGCAGGCAGATTGCTTGAGGTCAGTAGTTGGAGACCAGCCTGGGCAACATAGAGACCCCATCTTTGCTAAAAATACAAAAAAATTAGCTGAGCATAGTGGCGCATGCCTGAATCTCATCAGTACTTCTCAAAACTGTCATAATTATAAATGACAAGGAAATTCCGAGAAACAGTCACAGCCAAGAGGAGCCTGAGGAGACGTGATGATTAAATACAAAGTATTTAATCCTGAAACAGAAAAAGTACATTGGGACAAAATTGGTGAAGCCTGAGTAAAGTTACAATATATCAAGGTTGGTTTCTTATATTAGACAAAGATGCTATGGGACTGTAAAGATGTTAACAGTTAGATAAAGGGCATAAGGAAATTCTCTTTACTATCTTTGTAACTTTTCTGTATCTTCTGTTTTTTTCCAACAATTTCCCAATAAATATCAGTTTTCAACATCTCTGTAATGCAAGAGGTTGGCATCACTTTTATTCTTGAGGAAAACTGATTGATAAGTGTTTATGATTTAGGTCAAATTTGTTGGCAACTTGTATTTTAGGGCATCAACTTCTATTACGTGTCTAGATTATTTCCTTTTAAGATGTTATATTGATATTTCTCTTTCTTACATCTCACTCTGTTTTGAACTTCTATAATTTGTTTTAGCTGCTCTGTAGCTTTCAGACCTAACTAACAGCTGCTAGACCTGAACTATTTCACCTCTTCTTCCTTAGGGCTCAGTCCTGTTCCCCTTGCTCTGCAGACTTGCCTATATCCTTGAAGGATTTCAATAATATTTCAGAAAGGCAAACCTTTTTCCATGGTCAGTTTATTTGAACAAAGTGACTTTGAATTCTTGCCTGGGGTTGTTAGTGTTCCTCTCTCTAGTGTAAAACAAACACACACACACACATACACATACACAAACACACAAAAAAACAGATACTGGGGGAGCTTCATTTATTAGGCCTTGTGAATTTATAGGGGAAACTGGAGCCTAATAAAGCAGCATCAGGACAGGATGACCTGCCATTTCTGAGGGAAAGCAGGATAGGTTGCCAAATCAGGAGCGAGGACCTACATATAAAATTAAATACAGAACCTAAGTCATTATAAAGAACTTCAGTATCCTAAAATCACAGTTTCTTTCTTGCCTGTTTACATTATCTTTGTCTCTCCCTCTCTTGGAAGAAATATTTATTGTTTTCATTTTATAACCATATGTAAATGTCATTAAAATGTGTGAGTAGACATCTCCAAGTGTAATTAATATGAATTACTCCCACAAGCTTTTGAGCCAGCCCTAAACTTTCTTTCAAAGGATACTTTCCAGTTATCTGAAATGGAATAGATATCACTTAGAAGCAAAACTTTTTGGATTTTTAATTGCTATAACCGGATCCTACAAATCAATATTTTTGTACAGATAAAAGTGAATATATATTCAGAAGACACTTCTGCTAGGTTCCTCAAACTGATAAAAATTCCAATTCTGTGGCTCTCTTCTTTGTGGATGAATTGGAAGAATGCTACCACATTTTAGAGCCAATATCTTTGCTCATCTCTTTCTCTTCTTTGTCGATACAGCTCCTGTTGAAGTGACAAGACTCTCTTCAAGGCAAAGTTGACTTTCTCACATGTTTGTGCATATTGGGAGAATAGGAATTTTATACTGTATTGATTTCTTTTTCCCTGCACCCTGGGTTGTAACTCTTTGAGGCAAAAAGAAGAAAAGGGTTTTCAACAAAGTGAATATATCTCAGAAAAGTATGTGAGGAGTCAGTGTTAAATACTTGACATACATAGTAAATCTGTCTTGAC
This sequence comes from Aotus nancymaae, assembly GCF_030222135.1. Lineage (NCBI taxonomy): Eukaryota > Metazoa > Chordata > Mammalia > Primates > Aotidae > Aotus > Aotus nancymaae. The sequence goes on along the minus strand of NW_026988476.1, from coordinate 8,791,371 downwards.
ATAAGTTCTTGATATTCATATTAAATCTGTCTGCTGATCTGGGACTCGTGCAAAAGACATTTGAATATGTTTTGATTCTCTGTGTACTTCACATAACATTCAGCTGCAGCTTGGAGATTTCTAAAGTGCCCCTTTTTAAGATATAATATTGTTTCACATTAGCAGGGAAACTAGTGGTCTTATAGCTTTATGGAAGGAGTATGTAATAATAGAATGCTTGAGAAGTCAATTTAGCACTATATATTAAAATCTTTAAAAACCTACACTTTTTGATCTAGCAATTTCACATTTAGGGATTTATTCTAAATAAGTAATTAAGGATGTAAATCATATTTAGCTCTGGCAAGAATGTTTGTAACAGCATTGTTTATTATAGTGAAATATTAGAACAACTTAAATCTTCAGTAATAGGGGAATATTTAAAGTATAGAATAGAACAAAATACTAGTCAACATTTTAAAATGATTTATAAGCTGGATATTTGTTAATATATAAATATATCCATGATATATTCACTAAAAACTGTAATTAGAGGAAGCAGAGCAAGATGGCTGAATAGAAGCCTCTAGAAATTGTTCCCTCACTCTACAGGAATGCCAAATTGGACAACTGTCCACACATAAAAGCACCTTTATAAGAGCCAAAAATCCAGTGAACAATCACAGTGTCTGGTTTTAACATATTAAGGAAAGAGGCACTAAAGAGGATTGAAAAGAACGTCTTGAATCACCAACACCACTCCTCCCCCATCCCCCAGCAGTTGCTGTGTGGCACAGTGAAAGAGTATGTGTGCTTGGGAGAGAAAGAACACAGTGATTGTGGAACTTTGTATTGGAACTCAGTACTGCCTTGTCACAGCAGAATGCAACATGGGACAGAACTCAGCCAGTGCCCACAGAGGAAGCATTTAGACCAGACCTAGTTACAGGCAAATTGTCCATCCCAGAAGCTGGAATGCGAGTTCTGGCAAGTCCCTTCACCATAACCTAAAATGCTCTGGGGTCCTAAATAAACTTGAAAGGCAGTCTAGGCCACAAAGACTGAAATTCCTGGGCAAATCCTGGTGCTGTACTTAGCTTGGAGCCAGTGGACTTGGAGTGCACAAAACCTAATGAGATACCAGCCAGGGTGGCCAACAGAGTCCTTGTGTCACACCTCCCCCAACCCCAGGCAGTGGAGCTCACAGCTCTGGGAGACTACTTCTTTATGCTCGAGGAGGGAAGAATGAAGAGTAGGAGGATGTTATCTTGTAACTTGGATACCAGCTCAGCTACAGTAGATTAGGACATGCGGCAGAATTGTGAGACCACCATTCTAGGCCCTAGCTTATGGATGACTTTTCTAAACACACTCTGGGCCAGAAGAGAATCTGCAACCTTGAAGCAAAGAACCAAGTCCTGGCAGAATTCATCATCTGTTCAGTAAAAAGCCCTTGGGTCTTGAATAATTAACAGTGGTACCCAGAAAGTACTTGCTGAAAGGATTGGGTGAGACTCAGAGCAGTGCTGGCTTCAGGTGTGACCCAGCATATTCCCAGCTGTGATAGCTATAGAGAGATACTCCTTCTGCAAGAGAAAAGAAACAAACAATATACAAAGGAGTTCAAACATGACTAGCAGCAGGCTTTTCACTGGAAATCATACAGGCCAGGAGAGAGTGGCATGACATATTTAAAGGGCTGAAGGAAAAAAATAATTATCCTATTCAGCAAAAATATCCTTCAAACTATGACAGAGAAGTAAAAACATTATTAGACAAACAAAAGTTGAGTTATTTCAACACTAGACCTGTTCTATAAGAAATACTAAAGATTTCTTCAATCTGAAAGAAATGGATGTTAATGAGAAATAAGAAATCATCAGTGTTAGTAGTAAGTACACAGAAAAACACAGAATATTATGACACTGTAATTAGCTGTGTAAATATATATCTTGAAAAGAAAAACTAAAACGTAAACTTATAAAAAATAACTACAACAACTTTCCAAGAGATAGTGCAATAAGATACAAATTAAAACAAAAAAAGTTAAAAAGTGGCGGGATGAAGTTAAAGTGTAGAATTTTTATTGATTCTCTCTTTGCTTGTTGGTATATGCAATCAGTGTTAAGTTGTTAGCAGTTTGCAAATAATTCCTTATAACACTTATCTGTAGTAACCTCAAATCAAAAACCATACAGCAGACACACAAAAAATAAAAAGCAAGAAATTAAAAATATGTGAGAAAATCACCTTCACAAAAGGAAAGACAGGAAGAAGAAAAAAAAGAGAGAAGACCACAAAACAAACAGGAGGCAAATAACAAAATGGCAGGACAATAACAAGTAATGAGATGAAAGTTGCAATAAAAAATCTCAACAAAGAAGAGGCTGGGACTGGATTGCTTTATTGCTAAATTCTACAAAATATTTAAACAGGAACTAATACTGTCCTACTCAGACAATTCTATAAAATGAAGGAGGTGGTAAACTTCTAAACTGATTCTACAAGGCCAGTGTTACCTTGATACCAAAACCACACAAAGACATATTAAAAAAAAAAAAGAATGAAATAAAGAGAAAGAAAGAAAAGAAAATTAGAGGCCAGTATCCCTGATGAAAAGTGATGCAAAAATTCTCAACAAAATACAAGTAAACCAAATCCCACAACTCAATAAAATGGCCATTCATTATGACCAAGTGGAATTTATCTCATGATGCAAGGATGGTTCAAAATACACAAATCAAATACACAAATAATGTTGCTTTCACAACATTATTTAACATAGTATTGAAAGCCCTAGCTAGAACAATTAGAGAAGATAAAGAAATACAAGGCATCCAAACTGGAAAGGAAGAAGTCCAATTCTCCTGTTTGCAGATTATATGACCTTATATTTGGAAAAGCTAATGACTCCACAAGAAAACTATTAGAACTGAAATAAATAAAGTTGTAGGATACAAACTCAGCATACAAAAATCAGGAACATTTCTATATGGTATCAGTGAGAAATGTGAAAAAGATATCAAGACAGTATTGTCATTTACAGTAGCTACAAATAAAATATCTAGGAATAAACTTAACCAAAGACATTAAAAACCTCCACAAGAAATACTATAAAACATTGAATCAAGAAATTAAAGGGGAAATCACACACAAAAAGGAAACATATTTCACGTTAATGGATTAAAATAGCCTATATTGGTAAAATATTCATACCACCTTCAAAAATCTAGAGATTCAGTACAATCCCTAAGTACATTCTTCACAGAAATAGAAAAAACAAGTGTATATGGAACCACAAAAGACCAAGAATAATTCAATCTATCCTAAGCAAAAAGAACAAAACTGGAGGAATCATATTATCTGGCTTCAAATTATACTACAGAGGTATAGTAACCAAAACAGCATGGTATTGACATAAAAATGGCCATATATACCAATGGAACAGAATGGAGAACCTAGAAATAAATCTATACATCTACAGCAAACTCATTTTGACAAAATTGCCAAGAGCTTTTATTGGGGAAAGACAATCTTTGATAAATGGTGCTGGGAAAACTGGATATCCATAGCAGAAGAAAGAAACTAGACCCATATCTCTCACCATATACAAAAATAAAATGAAAACAGATTAAATACTTTTATCTAGAACATGAAACTATGAAACTTAGAAAACATTAGACTGGGCAAAGATTTCTTGAGTAATAACCCACAAGCAGAGGCAACCAAAGCAAAAACAGAGAAGTGGGATCGTATCAAGTCAGAAAGCTACACAGCAAAGGAAACAGTCAACAAAGTGAAGAGAAAACCCACAGAATCTAAGAAAATGTTTGCAAACTACCCATCTGAAAAGGGATTAGTTACCAGAATATGTAATAAACTCAAACAACTTAATAGGAGAAAAAGTCTAATAATCCCACTGTAAATGAGCGAAATATGTGAATAGAATTTCTCAAAAGAAGATATGTAAGTGGCAAACAGATATATGAAAAAGTTCTCAACATTATTGTTCGTTGGAGAAATGAAAACCAAAACTATGATGAGGTATCATCTCAGCCCAGTTAAAATGGCTTCTATTCAAAGATAGGCAATAGCAAATACTGGTGAGTATGTGGAGAAAAGGTAAGTTTTGTACACTGTTGGTGGAAATATAAATTAGTACAACCACCATGGAGAACAGTTTGGAGCTTCCTCAAAACTAATAGAGCTATTCCATGATCTAGCAATTCCACTCCTAGGTATATACCCAAATTAAAGGAGATCAACATATTGGAGGGATATCTACACTGCCGTGTTTATTGCAGCACTATTCATAATAGCTAAGATTTGGAAGCAACCTAAGCATACCACAACAGATAAATGCATAAAGAAAATGTGGTACACATACATAATGGACTACTATTCAACCATTAAAAAGAATAAGATCCTGTCATTTGCATCGTCACGAATGGAACAAAAGTTCATTATGTTAAATAAAATAAGCCAGGCACAGAAAAACAAACATCATATGGTTTCACTTATTTTTGAGAACCAAAAAGTTAAAACAATTGAACTGATGGAGATAGAGAGTAGAAAGATGGTTACCAGAGGTTGGGAAGTTTAGTGGGAGGAGGAAGGAAGTGAGGATGGTTAATGAGTACAAAAAATAGAAAAAATGAATAAGGCCTACTATTTGATAGCACAACAGGTTGACTGTAGTAGAAAAATAATTTTATTGTATATTTAAAATTACTAAAAGAGTATAATTGGATTGTTTGAAACACAAAGGATAAATGCTTGTGGTGATGGGTTTACCCTGACATAATTGTAACATTTTGCATGTACATATCAAAATATCTCATGTAACCCAAAAATATATACACCTACCATGTACTCCAAAAAATATCTAAAAAATAAAAAAAATATAGGTAGATAGAATGAATAAGATCTAGTATTTTATAGCACAACGGGTTGACTATAGTCAACAAATTTAATGTATATTCTAAAATAACTAAAAGAGTACAATTGGATTGTTTGTAATACCAAGAAAGGATAAATGCTTGTTTTCATCAGGTTTGTCAAAGATCAGATGGTTGTAGATGTGTGGCCTTACTTCTGAGGCCTCTGTTCTGTTCAATTTGCCTATATCTCTGTTTTGATACCAGTACCATGCTGTTTTGATTACTGTGGCCTTGTAGTATAGTTTGAAGTCAGGTAGCATGATTCCTCCAGCTTTGTTCTTTATGCTTAGGATTGTCTTGGCTATGTGGGTTCTTTTTTGGTTCCATATGAAGTTTAAGGTGTTTATTTACAGTTATGTGAAGAAGGTGAATGGTAGCTTGATGGGGATAGCATTGGATCGATAAACAACTTTGGGCAGTATGGCCATTTTCACGATATTGATTCTTCCTAACCATGAGCATGGAATGTTTTCCATCTGTTTGTGTCCTCTCTTATTTCCTTGAGCAGTGTTGTTTAGTTCCTTGAAGAGGTCCTTCACATCCTCTGTTAGTTGTATTCCTAGGTATTTTATTCTCTTTGTAGCAATTGTGAATGAGAGTCCACTCATGATTTGGCTCTCTGTTACTCTCTTGTTGGTGTATGGGAATGCTTTCAACAAACATATGAAAAAATGCTCATCATCACTGGTCTTTAGAGAAATGCCAGTCAAAACCACATTGAGATACATCTCATGCCAGTTAGAATGGTGGTCATTAAAAAATCAGGAGACAACAGATGCTGGAGAGGATGTGGACAAATAGGAACACTTTTACACTGTTGGTAGAAGTGTAAATTAGTTCAACCATTGTGGAAGACAGTATGCTGATTCCTTAAGGATCTAGAAATAGAAATACCCAGCAATTCCTTTACTGGGTATATACCCAAAGAATTATATACATCATTCTGTTATAAAGACACATACACATGTATGTTCATTTGGTACTGTTTACAATAGCAAAGACTTGGAACCAACCCAAATGCCCATCAATATAGACTGGATAAAGACAATATGGCACATATACACCATGGAATGCTGTGCAGTCATACAAAAGGATTAGTTCGTGTCCTTTGCAGGGACATGGATGTATCTGGAAACCATCATTCTCAGCAAACTGGCACAAGAACAGAAAACCAATTACTGCATGTTCTCACTCATAGGTGGGTGTTGAACAGTGAGATCACATGGACACAGAGAGGGGAACATCACACTCTAATGTCTGTTGGAGGGTGGGGGTTAGGGGAGGGATAGCAGGGGATGGGGAGATTGGAGAGGGATAACATTAGGAGAAATACCTAATGTAGGTGAAGAGAGGATGGAGGCAGCAAACCACCATGGCATGTATGTACCTATGTAACAATCCTGCAAGGTCTGCACATGTACCGCAGAACTTAAAGTATAATAATAATAATGATAAAAAGTACTCAAATGTAGTTGCTATTTTAAAAATAATAATGTAATTTTGAGAAGTGATAAACAAAACTCTAAAGATACCCTAGGAACTGAATTATTATTCTGTATTTTTGACCTTAATAAAATGGCTATTAGAAATTTTTATTCTGCAAATACCCTGTCTCTCTAAGTATTATGTATGGTGTTTTAAAAAATCTGAGAGAGGAATCTATCAATGTTTAATAGAACTACATGCTGTTATTACTTGAAGAAATTCCAGTGATGGATTTCACAAACTTCATTCCAAAATTCTTTTTATTTCTTATAGCTTCTAGGCTATAATTAGTCATGTCTGAGTCCTGCTTTAGCAGTCATCTACCAGAAAGTTTAAAAGAAATGAAGATGAGAGTTAGGGGTGAAATTCCACTGCTTAATTGTAAAGCTCAGAAAAATAAGTCACAATACCACTCTTAATTCCTTTTTTTAAGTAACAGATGCATAATTACATTTAATTAAGGGAATCTGTTTTGTTTCTTTAAAATCCTTTCATTGTCTGTTTTTCTATCTCACACTTATTTTGTCATTTTAAATTTTGTATTCTTGCCACTAATGTGTAGTTTCCTTATCCGCCAATGTCATCTACCCATTTCTGTCAGCAGAGCACAGTCCAATTTCAATCTCTTACTAATAACACTATCTGAACAATCTATTATGAGATTCTTATTTTGGCAGACTTGCTGCATTATTTATGCAGATCTGATAAGGCACAAAACACATGGTTGAGTTTCCTGAGGAATTTCATTGTTTAACACCTCCACAAGGCTGAATCTATTTAAGCATAGCTCACACAAAGCTTTGTTTCATTATGTTTTGAAACATGGCACAAATAGGTGGAAAGCAGGCAATATATTGGTACCTCTTAAGCATTCAGTATGTCCAGTAGGTTCAAATAACATAACGTGGTGCTTATAAGCTCATGTCAAATTTTTTTGTTATCTTTCTTACCAAGAATTAAGAATTGAAACAATAACCCATCCTACTTTTTCCTCTAATTTATTTGTTCCTTATAGATTGTCCAGGAACGTTTGAATTCTAAACATTACATAATCTTTCTTTATAAGTCATGACATTCACTTCTCCATTTGTTTGAAATAAAAGATTTGCATTTTAGAATAAGTAAATCATGATTTCATACTATTTCCAGAATAATGGTCTCCCTAGGGTTTGTTAAATCCTATGAAACAATGGCAAATAAAACTTCTGTTCTACTTTTTGAATGTGTAAATTTTAACATTGTACCATATAGTACCAAAAATATTTTTCTTAGTGTAATAATAGCAATTTTTCTACTTCTATACACAAATCTAAATTTCAACTACTGTTATAATTGATCATTCTGTTGGGTAAGCTACAACCTCATATAAAGGTATTATATTGGTATATGGCTAATTCATTTTAAACAATTTTGCTTAAGACACAATTATGAATTTTCCTATGTTAAATTGCTATAACTATGTGCTATGTTTTAGTGATGTTTAAGTTTCCTTCCAGCTGAATGTTAAACATCTTTTAAAATTTACTTTAGACCATGAAGATATAATTCATGACACTTGTGCTGTCATTAAGTTGAGCTCTAATAAAATGTAGACACTGGGAAAATCATATTCAATAGGATTTTTCTCCTTACTTTTTTAGATGGGGCTGAGAATGTCACAAATAGCTTAAGCTAAAGTAGCAATGTTTGAGAGGAGTCTTTTGGTTGTGGGAGGCGGGGGTCATGGTAAAGGAAAGCTGAGAACTTTGTCTTACCTTGGTTTGGGAGGGAAAATGAGAGAATATATGTGTCTATAATGTTTATAATGTTCTAATTATGTACTTAATGTGCCAAAACAAGATATAGCTCAGTTCTAGTCATGATAGGCTAATATACTCAGGAGATTATAGTAAAACATATGTAAAGTATTTGATTTAATTTTTGATACAATCTTTCAAATTGGCAAAACATAAAATAATGTCCATCCATTTCTCTGTTTTCCAGATTTAACAAATTTTAATATTTTGTCATGTATCCATCTTGTTTCTCTCTGTCAAAATAAAATTTTATAGTGAAATCTAAATTCTAACTCTTTCAAGATAATCACTATCCTGGAGTTGCATTGTGTCATTCCCATATATTTGCAATTATTTCTTCTATTGATGTGTATATCCATAAAGAATATATAGTACAGTACTGCAGTGTGTTTTAAATGTGTGTGTATGTCTGTGTGTTATGCATGTAGTATACATTTATCTTTTTGGCCATCATTTTTTTTCACTCAACATGATGTTTTTTATTTTCAAATGGTTATTTTATTAGACAAAATGATAGTGATATAATAGTTCATGGACCATTTCATTTACAAATGTCTGAAGTTCCCAGTCAATATTTAAAACTTTAATTTTTTTCTAGAATGATTTATATTTCTTTGGGTAGATATCTAATAATGGGATTGCTGGGTCAAATGGTATGTCTGGTTCCAGATGCTTGAAGAATTGCCAGACTTTCTTCCACAATGGTTGAACTAGTTTATATTCCCACCAACAATGTAAGAGCATTCCTATTTCTCCACAGCCTCACCAGCATCTGTTGTTTCTTGACATTTGATAATCACCGTTTTGAATGACGTGAGATGGTATCTCATTGTGGTTTTGATTTGCATTTCTCTAATCATCAGTGATGTTGAAATTTTATTCATGTTTGTTGGCCGCATAAATGTCTTCTTTTGAGAAGTGTCTGTTCATATACTTTGCCCAGTTTTGATGGGGTTGTTTGTTTTCTTCTTGTAAATTTAAGTTCCTTGTGAATTCTGGGTATTAGACCTTTGTCAGATGGGTAGATTACCAAAATTTTATCCCATTCTGTAGGTTGTGTGTTTACTCTGATGAAAGTTTATTTTGCTATGCAGAAGCTCTTTAGTTTAATTATATGCTGTTTGTCAATTTTAGCTTTTGTTGCCATTGCTTTGGGAGATTTCATCATAATATCTTTGCCCATGACTATGTCTTGAATGGTATTGCCTAGGTTTTCTTGTAGGGTTTGTATGTTTTTGGGTTTTACACTTAAGTCTTTAATCCATCTTGAGTTAATTTTTACATAAGTTGTGAGGAAGGGGTTCAGTTTAGTTTTGTGCATATGGCTTGCCAGTTTTCCCAGCACCATTTATTGAATAGTGAATATTATTATTTCACTATTTCACTATAATATTATCATTTTCCCATTGCTTGTTTCTGTCAGGTTTGTCAAAGATCAGATGGTTGTAGATGTGTGGTCTTATTTCTGAGGTCTCTGTTATGTTTCTTTGGTCTATATGTCTGTTTTGGTACCAGTACCATACTGTTTTCATTATTGTGGCCTTGGAGTATAGTTTGAAGCCAGATAGTTTGATGCCTCCAATTTTGTTGTTTTTGTTTAGAATTCTCTTGGCTATGCTGGCTTTTTTTTTTGGTTCCATACAAATTTTAAAGTAGTTTTTTCTAATTCTGTGAAGAATGTTAATGGTAGTTTGATGGAAATAGCAATGAATCTATAAATTACTTTGGGCAGTATGGCCATTTTCACAATATTGATTCTTCCTGTTCATGAGCATGAAATGTTTTTCCAGTTGTTTCTGTCCTTTCTTATTTCTTTGAGCAGTAGCTTGTAGTTCTCCTAGAAAAGGCCCTTCACATCCCTTGTTAGCTGTATTTCTAGGTATTTTATTCTCTTTGTAGCAATTGTGAATGGGAGTTCATTAATGATTTGACTCTCTGCTTGTCTAATGGTATATAGAAATCCTTGTGATTTTTGCACATTGATTTTGCATCAAAAACTTTGCTGAAATTGCTTTTCAGCTTAAGAAGTTTTTGGGCTGAGAAGATGGGGTTTTCTAAATATAAGATTATGTCATCTGCAAACAGAAACAATTTTACTTCCTCTCTTCCTGTTTGAATACACTTTATTTCTTTTTCTTACCTGATTTCCCTGGCCAGAATTTCCAATATTATGTTGAATAGGAGTGGTGAGAGAGGGCATCCTTGTCTTGTGTCGGTTTTCAAAGAAAATGCTTCCAGCTTTTGTGCATTCCATATGATATTGGCTGTGGGTTGTCATAAATAGATTTTATTATTTTGAGATATGTTACATCAGTACTTAGTTTGTTGACAGTTTGATGTTGAATTTTATTGAATGCCTTTTCTGCATCTATTGAGATAATCATGTGTTTTTTGTCATTGATTCTGTTTATGTGATGAATTACGTTTCTTGATTTGCATATGTTGAACCAGCCTTGCATCCCAGGGATGAAGCCAACTTTGTTGTTGTGGGTAAACTTTTTGACGTGCTGCTGGATTTAGTTTGCCAGAATTTTATTGATGATTTTTGCATTGAAGTTCATTAGGGATATTGGCCTGAAGTTTTCTTTTTTTGTTGTATCTCTGCCAGGTTTTGGTACCAGGATGATGCTGGCCTCATAAAATGAGTTAGGGAGGATTCCCTCCTTTCAATGGTTTGGAATAGTTTCTGAAGGAATGGTACCAGCTTCTCTTTGTACCTCTGATGGAATTCTGCGGTGAATCTGTCTGGTCCTGGGTGTTTGTTGTTGTTGGTAGGCTATTTATTACTGCCTCAATTTCAGTACTTGGTCTTCAGAGATTATACTTCTTCCTCCATGGGAGGTTGTATGTATCCAGAAATGTATCCATTTCTTCTAGAATTTCTAGTTTATTTGTGTAGGGGTGTTTGTAGTATTCTCTGAGGGTAATTTGTATTTCTGTGGGGTCAGTGGTGATATCCCCTTTATCATTTTTTATTGTGTTTATTTGATTCTTCTCTCTTTTCTTTTTCATTAGTCTAGCTAGTAGTCTATCTATTTTATTAATGTTTTCAAAAAACCAATTCCTGGGTTCATTGATTTTTTTTGAAAGTTTTATTTTTATTTTTGTCTCTGTCTTTTTCAGTTCTACTCTCATGTTATTATTTCTTGTCTTCTGCTAGCTTTTGGATTTCTTTGCTCTTTCTTCTCTAGTTTCTTTAATTGTGATGTCAGCATGTCAATTTGTGGTCTTTCTAGCTTTCTAATGTGGGTATTTAGTGCTATAAATTTCCTTCTTAACACTGCTTTAGCTGTGTCCCAAAGATTATTTTATGTTGTCTCCTTGTTCTCGTTGATTTCAAAGAACTTCTTGATTTCTGCCTTAATTTCATTATTTACTTAGAAGTCATTCAGGAGCAGGTTGATTTCCATGTTGTTGTGTGGTTTTGAGTAAGATTCATAATACTGAGTTCTAATTTGATTGCACTGTGGTCTGAGAGATTATTTATTATGACTTCAGCTCTTTTGCATTTACTGAAGTGTGTTTTATTTTGAATTATGTGGTTGATTTTAGAATAAGTGCCACGTGGCACTGAGAAGAATGTATATTCTATTATTTTGGGGTAGAGAGTTCTGTAGATATCTATCAGGTCCACTTGATCCAGAGCTGAGTTTAAGTCTTGAATATCCTTGTTAATTTTCTCTCTTGTTGATCTGTATAATATTGACAGTAGGGTGTTAAAGTCTCCCACTATTATTAAGTGGGAGTCTATGTCTTTTTGTAGGTCTCTAAGAATTTGCTTTATGAATCAAGCCAAGGCCTCGGTGGCATGGGCTTCTGAGTGGGATCTTCCAATCCATGTGTTGCACAGTTCCTTGGAAAAAGCATGGTTTCCCAGACTGGTTAGCATGCTTGCTCACTGTCTCCCTTGGCTGGGGGTGGGGGCTCTTCTGTCCCAAGTGGCTCTCAGGGAGCCATTGCACCACACCACTCTTCCTTTCTCTCCACGGGTCACACCAGTCCTAATGACAGACCCTGGATACCTCATTTGCCAGTGGAGGATGTGCATGCTGTTTTGGATCTTTTTGATGGGATCCTTCAATCACCACGGCTTATAGCATTATGGTTTTGAAATCCATACTGACCTATTTTAACTACCATGTAGTGTTCCAAGGTGTGAATAAACTCTAGCATAGCCATTCCCTTACATGTGGGTTATATTTATTTTAGTTTATTTTTTGGTACTTCTCTGAACAGCTTTGCTCAAGTCTGGTTTAGAGAAATTCAGAATACCAGGGATAGGAGATTACACTTAAAGAGACTGTGCTATTTATAGGAAAATCATAACATAATTCCCTGCACACATGTTTCTGCTTGAATATCCTATTTTAATTTCATTCCTTGTATATCTTAGTTAGTTATGTTCATATTAAATTTTGTCCTTTTGAGATGAGAACCATTCATTTTTCAATTAAGTGCTATACTGCTCCTCTAACTGGTTTGAATGATAACCATAAAAAAGTGCCTCTTCTAAAATATAATGCTTTATAGCACTGCAGGAAGATATTTCCTACTAGGTTAAATCCACTACTTTAGGTATTCTGTATTTTTATGTATTTATACTCTATTTGGCTTACTTTGTGACTTGTAATATTTGACAGAATAAAACATTTTTTCTATTTTTCTATTTTGACTGTGATTTTTCAATATATTACACCAGTACAATTTGTGCCCATTAAGGTCTGTGAAAAAGCAGAAGAGTTACATAATTTACTTGAAAGAGAGAAAGCTATTTCTTAGTGAAGGTCATTTAAAGGATATGGAAAGGCAAGTTAACTTGAGGTGATTTTATACCATTTGATTATGGTTGACATTACTAACAAAAACAATAATTAACCTAACTAAACAAATTTTCATTGGATAAATTTAAAATATATTCAATCCAACTAACTACATTCTCATACATTAGAGGATTACAAATGCATTCCATCTGACCATCACACTGGCTAGCTGGTGCTGGTATGAGAAGGGATGCCCCTGATTTGCAGAGAGGACAGCTCTGTACCCAGTTATCTAGGCCCCATGAAAGCATGGTCCTGGGAAGATAGTGGACTGTGGCTGTTTTTTTCTTGCCAGCCTCTCAGTGGCCACTGTGAAAGCTGTGAATGAAGTGCAGCTACCAACAGTTTGAAGAGTTAGCTTTAATGAGTATTTCTCCCCAGAAATCTGGCCTCGGAGTGGATAATACGGGAATTTTTTTAAGGAAGTGACTGGCTTACCATTCAATTTGAAGTTAAATTCCAACCACATTTCATTATCCTGTAGATCTGCTAGATAAACTCTATTTTGCCCACTGCAATTCAGAATATATTTTTCAGAAGAGTGGGAACAGGAGCACATTCCAGAATTTATCCTTGTTATGTAAACAGTAGAAAGGCATTGATGATTGAAATCCAATCTGGAAATATAATTTTTTTAAAGACAAACTTTTAATTAAAGGCAATTACTTCTGCCATATGGAAAGATATTCTTTAAGCTGTGGTGTATATAACCCAGATGGGCTAAGAAGTCTCGTGGCACAAAACATGTCCCATGAGGAAGGAATGAGGGGGGCTGGTGGGTCCCCTGATACAAGGCACCAATGGGCATTTTCCTCTATCCTTGAGTAACTGTAACTACTGAATTAACTGTGGTTTTTAGATTTTAGTAGTTAAAGGAAAGAAGACCCTCTTTGGGATTACATCTATGGTTTCCTAGAATATACCTAGGCATAAGGGATCTTTAAAAATATTCTGAATAAAGGTCCCTAAAGAAATTAAAAATAGAATTACCATATGACTCAACAATCCCTCTTGTGGGTATATGCCCAAAGAATACTAAATCACCACCTTATCAAGATATCTGCACTCTCATGTTCATTGCAGTATTATTCACAGTAGCCAAGATATGTAAACACCCTAAGTGTCTATCAATTGGTTGATGGATTAAAAACCTCTGACACACACACACACATCCCACACACACACCCACCACACACACACGTACACCACACAGACCACACACACACCCCTCACAGCCCTCACACCCACCCCCATACACCCCATTCCTGTGAGTGTGTACTCACAGAAATATTTTTCAGCCTTTAAAAAAGAAAGATTCTGCCATTTACCACAACATGGATATGGAGGACGTTATGCTAAGTGAAATAACCCAGTCACAAAATAAAAATTTTATTTGATTTAACTTCTGTGTGGAATCTTGGAAAAAAACGAGAATAAAGTGGTTACCAGAGTTGGGGAGGAAGGAGGAAATAGGAAGAAGTAGTTCAAAGGATACAAAGTAGCAGATATGACAAAACCTAAAAGTCTGATGATAATAATAGTGTAGTTAATAACCGTGTATTTAGCATTTTTGCTAAATGAATAGTTTATAGCTGCTCTTGTCATGGGGGAAAAATGAGCAACTTTGTGAGATGATGGCTATGTTAATTTCCTACACTATAGTGAACATTTTACTATCTATGTATCTCAGAACATCATGTTGTGTGCCTTAAATATATACAACACAATTTATTAACATTTCAAAAATAACCTGTTGAGAACAAAAAATAACATTCTGGATGTCACCCACACCCTCCAAAAGGCAAACTAGGTATAAATCCATTGACCTGTTTATTAGAGCCCCAGTGTGATAACAAATTTATTTATTTATTGTAATATTTACTGCAAAGAATACTCAAAACGGTGAGGCCAATGACTGCCTTCACAAACAACTGACCCTGGGGTAAAACTTACTGATAAAATTATCATAGCACATTTTATAAAAGATTCTTAATATGTTGGAATAAAATATAGATATGTATTTAGTTACTAAAACACCTACAGTTTCAATTTCTTTATGTGTGAATCATACTTTACCCCTGTATTTAAAGAAATCTTACAGCTCTTAGAGTAAATATCACTCTTTCCAAGCTCAATGGGAGTCACTTGGCAGTTTCAAGCATCTGAATTACTCATCCTCATGAGTTCTACAAGGCTTCACGCTGGTTATGTTCTGACCTCCTGACTTGACAGATGAACTGAATTTCTTACTGTTTCTGATCATAATAGCAGAAAGCTCTGACTGTCAAATTCCTAATTAGTTGTAAAAATTGAAGAACTCACCTTGATGGTGCCATGTAGAATTACCCTACAGAGGAATAAATGAGTGAGCACATGTAAAACACTTAAAACTGGGCCTTGCATGGAGTAAATGTTAGCTGTTCTTAGAATTTGATATTCTGAATGATATCCAAAACAAGTCAAACCAATGAGGTACATTTTGAAAAGGAATGTGGTAAAAAATATTCTCCACACAGATCCTGCTGCCTCTGAGTGGGTAGAATCACTTCATAATCCTGGATAACCAACCACTTGGAAATGCTTTTCTTCTTAGAACTATAAATGTATGTTTGGACTACTCTGAAAATCAAAGCAATACAAATGTATTTGTTCATCCCCACAATGGCTGGTGAAATGTGAGTAGTAAGTAAAGGTGTTTTTCAGTTTTGGAAGTTGCAGGATAATGGAGTTTCTAGCCCAGTAGTTTTAATTCAGAGAGCCTGTACAATTTGCACATGTAAAAATAGTCCTTCTACTGAATGCCAGAGGAGCTTGATTTCAGCAGTACCAGGAGCTCCACAGAAGTGCACAGAGAGAAATTGTTCTAAGAAATGTACTCTCTGAAAATGTCACAACATTCTACTGCAGCATGGTCATTTGCTGACTATGTTTTACATTGTGTCTGGCCTTCTTAATACCAGAACTCTCTTTAAATGCCAAAGATACCCCTCCAAAAATATACATGAATCAGTCATTTGCATTTCCTCATAAAATTCTTTTGCCTTTTCAAAGAGCATGGGGTCAAAGACAAGGACGCCTTTCTGTCTTTTCACTGAGAACAACTCACTCAGAACACCATATAGTTTCCCTAATTTATTTCTACGAGTGCATCATGGGGCACTGCTCCATCCATACTTTGAAAGACTGGAAATACATTACATATTTAAATATCACCCATCCTGCTTCCTGATATTTTATATCAGAAAAGAACATTGTGATTATCTGCTAAAACTGTCCCACGACTAGCCCTATCCAGTTACATAGATGTCCATTTTCTCTCTAGCCCATCATTGGCTTTCCATACTTCTATTAGTTGACTTCCACTTAGAGTGATTTTTTTTTTTTTGGTGCCTCATCTCCATTTTAGTCATCATCATTATGGTTCCCCTTATAACCTGTCTGGCTCCCTCATCTTTAATCTTTATATTCTTTCTTTCTTTCTCTAAATGACTTCTTTCTTGCCTTTTTTTCTCCTTTGTCGCTTATTTCATGAATAGAGCTCCATCACAAGGGGCTGTCACTTTATGGACAAGGAGAAGAGGAGCTCCTCTTCTGTGTCCTGGGCAATGAGTGCAAAGCATTGGGTGCAAATCTTTATGGTTAGGTTTTCTCTTTGTAAGCATTCAAGACACTTTGGAGCCATTGCTTCTGGAGCAGAGCAGTCCTGGATGCTTGTGTGTTGCCTAGGGTTGGTGTCTGGATCTCTGCTGCTGGGAGCAGAGGTTACACTGAGGCTGGGGCTTGCAGCATTTGGTAAGGGACTAGGCAGGAGGCATACTGAGATCAGGCATTGAGGTTTCCATGGCTCAGACAGAGACTCAGAGACTGACAATGCACTGAAATTAAGAATGCAAACAGGCCAGGTATGGTAGCTCATGCCCATAACCCCAGCACTTTGGGAGGCCGAGGTGGGCAGACCACCTGAGGTCAGGAGTTCAAGACCAGCCTGGCCAACATGGTAAAACTCTGTCTCTACTAAAAATATAAAAAATTAGCCAGGTGTGGTGGCACGTGCCTGTAGTCCCACCTATTTGGGAGGCTGAGGCATGAGATTCACTTGAACCCAGGAGGTAGAGGTTGCAGTGAGCCAAAATTGTGCCACTGCACTCCAGTCTGGGCCACAGAGTGAGAATCTGTCTTCCCCGCCGCCCCCCTGCCAAAAAAAGAATGCAAACAGAAGACATGAAATGAGAATTAGGCCAGAGTAAGTAGGAGTAGAGACTACTCAGGATCTATGAGCTACCCTGGGCCCCAGCAGGCAGTGGAATCAAGACAAGTGGCCTACAGTTTAGAAGCCTGCACTAGCCACTATCAAGAAAGGGTGCCCATCTGCCCTTTATTCAATACCTACAATGAATCTTGCTTCTGGATGGGCCTCAGGGCCATGGTATTGACCTTGTATAGGGATTGGCAGCTGGTAGATAAGCTGCCTGTAGTAGGACTGACACTCTTCCCTGTGACATCTTCTGAAATACAAGATCCTGAGCCATAAGTCACCCACAATAAGATTTTGAATTGTCAGCAGAGTGAAGTTCAGCGTTTGCCTGAGATCTGGTCCTGAACGGTAGTGTATCTGAAAGGTAGACATAGCTCCCTCAAGAGGGTTGGCAGAGACTCATAAATTTTCATTCTATTGTTCCCCCATGTTATTCCACACATGGAAATTTTTAAAGCGTATTCTGTTACTAGAACAGGAAGGAGATAAATGTGAAACTCAGAAAAGTGGATGGCAAGAATTCTGCAAAAATTTAATTATTGTCATCCACAAAAGTAAAAGGCAATTCTTGAATTTTAAAAATTAAATGGCCATTTGATTTCACAGATATGTCTGTGATAGGAGATGAGACAGACCAGGAATCTGAAAATAATTCTCATCTGCATGTGAGTATGCAAGTGTCTTTGTGTAATAATTTATAACGTGCAGACATCAAGTCTCATAGAATTGCATCTCTATGCAATAGGAGGAAGAAACTGAGGCCATTTTTACTTTAACATTCATTCTTCATTATTTCCCTAGGGCATTTTTTATTTCAGATGGTTCATTCTTTTCAAAGCCCATAAGTTTCCTTAGAAAAAATGTTCACCTTGGGAAACTAGAGACTCCACACTGAATCTTGTGCAGCTCTTTTCCTGGCCATGGAATATTTAAAACGAGCTCAGAGGAGGGATGAGTGTTTTGCATTTTATTGCCTTATGCTCTGCATTTCAAGGATAATCCAAATATCTAAAATGTGTTTGCAGTGAAACACCCCTTCCTACTTGCAGTGTCCTTGAATACCACTGAATGTGTCATCACTCTTCTAATATCTGTAGCTGAGAATAAATCTAACCACCATGAGGCTGTAAAACATAAGTGTTCCCCATAGTAATACTAAGATAAATGCAGAGTCATATTAATAATACTGCCCTGGAGGTAGAACTCTCTGATGGAGCTTATCATGTGTTTAATGAAAGGCACAATCAGACAAATTGAACACCATCTATTTTATTCATATTCATGCAACTGTTCTTTTAATCATGCCCTTCCATGAAAGGCCAAGTTGAACTACTGCTGTTTCTAGTCTTCCCTACCCACACTGCCCAGCCCTCTTCTTATAAACAAGAACACAGGCAGCCCCGTGGGGAAGGGCTAAGACAAATAGAGCACGGCCACCGCTCTAGAGAAGGGGGAAATTGACTGTTATTATGTCAGGTCACCATTAATCTTATTTTTCTTAGCCAACTATAAGCATGGTGTCTCTTTAATCTAGAGGCAGCGTAGAGGCCTGGGGAGAGGGAAGGCAGGGCAGACAGGGCTTGGCACACAGACAGGCTGGCCCTATTGTCAGCAAAAGGGATGCCTAAATTTCCAAAAAGATCTTTAGCAGAAAAAAAAATAGAACACAAGCTTCAGTAGATTTATTTACAGAGTACAGGTCATGAAGTCTTTTCTAGCCCAGCTAGTGAGTGTATTGTCTAGCTTTGCCCCTTCCCTCTCTTCAGTCAGATTGTGAATGTATGGGAAATAAACTGAATCCATTTAGCATCTCATTACTGGGTCTGGTTCTCTCTGGGTATAGGAATTTTGTTTCAAGTGTGTCTCTCTTGAAGAGAGTGTGTAGTTAGGACTGACTGTGGCTCAAGAGGAGTCTGTTTTTTTCATAGGAAAATTCAGACCTTTATTGACATGACAGAAATGCTTGTTCTTAGTTCTGTCACCATATTTTATGTAACAACTTCTGTTTTTGTTATGTCAAAAATATTTTACTGTGTATTTTTTCCTAATGATTAACTTTGTCCAATATACTGAATCCTCTTTTCTTAAGCCCGTATATTGACTTCCTATTATAAGCTAGAGGTGAATTTAAGACATGTTCATTTTAGCCCTCCTTTCTACTTCTCTCTACTACTTAAATTTAAGTTAATTATGCTTTTTTAGTGTTTATCTTTACATTTCACAGCTTTATTTCTTGCTTATCCACTTTAAATGTCTTTGGATCCCTTGGCTATGAGAGATCAGCCTGTTGACACAACGTGCCCTTACCTCTCACTTCTTTACCAACAATTATGACTGTAATCACTTCTATATAGTGGCGGGGGGAATGAAGAAATTTAGATTCTGGTCTATAATCAAAAATTTACTGTTTGTATTTCAAATCCTAAGGTTAAATGGATTTAATGATCATGTCCATGCCTTTTACCATGGAAAGCTAAAGCTAGTTCTCTTCCATTTTTAAGGAGCTGAGGAAATATAAATTCCTTGCATGTTTTAAAAAGTTTGTCTTCTGATTTTATACATGATCTGCATTTTGTGGCTGGATACATAAATCTCAGTTGACATACATTCTTTGAAAACTTTATAGTCATTGCTTTGCTGTCTTTGGGGAACTGTTAGCAAATTCTTTTAAGTATCAGGATACACGTATCCAGCAATTGACCCAGAAATTTCATTCTTAGATATTTAGCCAGGAAAAATACAAACATATGCCTATAGAAAGATTTGAATATAAGTAGTCATAGAAGCTATATTCACAACAGCCAAAGACTCAATATACAGATATTCTGTTGTATAAATACACCATGACTTGCTCATCCATTCTCCTTCTGAAGTTCATATCAGGAGAATGGATGAACAAGTCATGGTGTATTTATGCAATAGAATGTTACTGAGCAATTAAAAGAAACCACTAACACACATGTCAACATGGATGGATTTTGTAGATAGCATATGGAGCAAGAGAAGGCAGATATAACAGTGGTCAAACAGGTTTTGATATTTTCCTGCAGGAAGAATACTGCACTAAGCCCTAGTGTGCAACTAGCTAGAATGTAATTTGTGAAACTCAGCCCTTTCTAGGCTTTGCCTTTGCATCTATAAAAGGAGAAGTTTAGATGAAGTTATTTTTAGCTTTCTTGAGGTTCTAAAATTCAGAGACATTAGTCGTTTATAGTCTGCAGTAACACAGCTAAGGACTTTGAAATTCGCATAAAAGAACATTAATCAAGTGTTCCATGCTTTAAAGTGTATGACTTACAATCTCTAATAACCTTCCAGTTTTAAGACAATGGTTTCTAAACCGTCGTTAGGAATTGCTACATACCCTAAAAATGAAGAGTGCAGGTCTGAGTGAATAAGATCAAGTTGTATCAGAATCACTTATATATTTCATTACTCATTTCTTATATATCATTTCTTCTTCTACTCTAATAATGGTCAAGTTTTTCATATCCTTATTAATTCATCAAGTATGCATTAAATGTCTATCCTAGAACTGTATGCAGGTCCATAAATTTGTTTTATTATAGGTTAGGGAATTGACAGTTATGTTTGGGTGTTTTTCTTTCCTTAACGCAATAAAAGAAGTGTGAAAGGTTTCATTCTTTCTTTATAAATTAAAGTAACTTCTGATTAATATGTTTTCTCCACTTGCTGAGATTTTTCTTTTCTCCAGTGAGGTCTCCGTTCATAAATAAAAGTGGGAATCATGAAAGATTTAGCCCTTTGAGGAAAGAAAAGAGAATAGCAATTATCTCTAACAATTTTAATGAATAATGAAATAGATGAGTGAATCTGATATCACATGATATTCACTCAGACTGGCAGTCTTCATTTTTAGGGTACGTAAAAATTCCTAAACAAACTACTATTTAAAGTTCTAATTTAGTTATAATTTATGGCTACTTAGAAGAATTCTATTTACTTTTTAAAGTAAATGTATTTGATTCTAATAGTGTTCCACTGTGGCCTAGTGGGTCTAAAAAATCCTAGATTATAGTGCTGTTGCTATTCTCTAACAAACTTAGATATATAGTTGAATTTTGTTTCTTCACTGCTAGTTAGAATGGAGAACAGCAATCCCAACATTCTATGTTTGTCATACTCCAAAAACTAAACCTCACATAAAACAAGAAATAGAAATCACCATCCCAAATCTCAAGTTAGTCAAACAGAGAAGTTTAGAAATGATTTTTATTTCTATAGACTTTTTTTTCAATTGTACTTTACGTTCCAGGGTACATGTGGAGATCATGCAGGGTTGTTGAATAGGTACATACATGGCAAGATGGCTTGCTGCCTCCATTCCCCTGTCACCTATATCTGGCATTTCTCCCCATATTATCCCTCACTGACCTCCCCATCCCCCACTGTCCCTCCCTTAGCCCCTGCAACAGAATCCAGTATGTGATGCTCTCCTCCCTGTGTCCATGTGTTCTCACTGTTCAACACCCACCTATGAGTGAGAACATGTGGTGTTTGATTTTTTGTTCCTGTGTCACTTTGCTGAGAATGATGGTTTCCAGATTCATCCATGTCCCTATGAAGGACACAAACTCATCGTTTTTTATGGCTGCATAGTATTCCATGTGTATGCGCCACATTTTCCTTGTCCAGTCTATCATCAGTGGGCATTTGGGTTGGTTCCAGGTCTTTGCTATTGTAAGCAGTGCCACAATGAACATACGTGCTCCTGTGTCTTCATAATAGAATGATTTATAATCCTTTGGGTATATACCCAGTAATGGGATTGCTGGGCCAAATGGAATTTCTATTTCTAGATCCTTGAGGAATTGCCACACAACAGTGTAAAAGTGTTCCTATTTCTCCACATCCTCTCCAGCATCTCTTGTCTCCAGATTTTTTAATGATCGCCATTCTAACTGCCATGAGGTGGTATCTGAATGTGCTTTTGATTTGCATTTCCCTAAAGACCAGTGATGATGAGCAGTTTTTCATTTGTTTGTTACCCGTGATGATGAGAATTTTTTTCATATGTTTGTGGCCTCATATATGTGTTCTTTTGGAAAGTGCCTGTTCATATCCTTCACCCACTTTTGAATGGATTTGGTTTTTTTCTTGTAAATCTGTTTTAGTTCTTTGTAGATTCTGGAAATTAGCCCTTTGTCAGATGGATAGATTGCAAAAATTTTTCCCATTCTGTTGGTTGCTGGTTCACTCTAATGACTGTTTCTTTTGCCGTGCAGAAGCTCTGGAGTTTAATTAGATCCCATTTGTCTGTTTTGGCTTCTGTTGCCAATGCTTTTGGTGTTTTAGTCATGAAGTCCTTGCCTATGCCTATGTCCTGAATGGTTTTGCCTAGGTTGTCTTCTAGGGTTTTTATGGTGTTAGGTCTTATGTTTAAATCTTTAACCCATCTGGAGTTAATTTTAGTATAAGATGTCAGGAAGGGGTCCAGTTTCTGCTTTTCATAACATGGCTAGCCAGTTTTCCCAACACCATTTATTAAATAGGGACTCCTTTCCCCATTGCTTGTTTTTATCAGGTTTGTCAAAGATCAGATGATTTTAGATGTGTGACATTGCCTCTGAGGCCTCTGTTCTGTTCCATTGGTCTATATCTCTGTTTCGGTACCAGTACCATGCTGTTTTGATTACTGTAGTCTTGTAGTATAGTTTGAAGTCAGGAAGCATGATGCCTCCAGCTTTGTTTATTTTATTTATTTATTTATTTTTTTTGCTTAGGATTGTCTTGGCTATGCGGGCTCTCTTTTGGTTCCATATGAAGTTTAAAGTGGTTTTTTCCAGTTCTGTTAAGAAGGTCAGTGGTAACTTGATGGGGATAGTGTTGAATCTGTAAATTACTTTGGGCAGTATGGCCATTTTCATGATATTGATTTTTCCCAACCATGAGCATAGAATGTTTTTCCATCTGTTTGTGTCCTCTCTTACTTCCTTGAGCAGTGATGTATAGTTTTTCTTGAAGAGGTCCTTTACATTCTTTGTTAGTTTTATTCCTAAGTATTTTATCTTCTTTGTAGCAATTGTGAATGGCAGTTTGTTCTTGATTTGGTGCTCTTTAAGTCTGTTATTGGTGTATAGGAATGCTTGTGATTTCTGCACATTGATTTTGTATCCCGAGACTTTGCTAAAGTTGTTTATCAGTTTAAGGAGATTTTGGGCAGAGAGGATGGGGTCTTCTATATATACAATCATGTGATCTGCAAAGAGAGACAATTTGACTTCCTCCTTTCCTAATTAAATATGCTTTCTTTCTTTTTCTTGCCTGATTGCTCTGGCTAGAACTTCTGATACTATATTGAATAGGAGTGGTGAGAGAGGGCATCCTTGTCATGTACCAGTTTTCAAAGGGAATGATACCCATTTGCTATGATATTGGCTGTGCATTTGTCATAAATAGCTTTTATTATTTTGAGATACATTCCATTGATACCTAGTTTATTGAGAGTTTTTAGCATAAAGTGCTGTTGAATTTTGTCAAAGGCCTTCTCTGCATCTATTGAGATAATCATGTGGTTTTTGTCTTTGGTTCTTTTTATGTGATGGATTATGTTTATAGACTTGCATATGTTGAACCAGCCTTGCATCCCCGGGATGAAGCCTACTTGGTTGTGATGGATAAGGTTTTTGATGTGTTGTTGCAATGGGTTTGCTAGTATTTTATCAAAGATTTTTGCATCTATGTTCATCATGGATATTGGCCTGAAGTTTTCTTTTCTTGTTGAGTCTCTGCTGGGTTTGGTATCAGGAGATGTTGGTCTTATAAAATGATTTGGGAAGGATTCCCTCTTTTTGGATTGTTTGTAATAGTTTTAGAAGGAGTGGTACCAACTCCTCTATGTATGTCTGGTAGAATTCGGCTATGAACCTGTCTGACCCTGAACTTTTTTGGTTGGTAGGCTATTAATTGCTGCCTCAACTTCAGTTCTTGTTATTGGTCTATTCAGGGTTTCAAATTCTTCCTGATTTAGGCTTGGGAGGGTGCAAGTGTCCAGGAATTTACCCATTTCTTCCAGGTTTACTGGTTTATGTGCACAGAGTTGTTTGTAGTAATCTCTGATGGTAGTTTGTATTTCTCTGGAATTGGTGGTGATGTGCCCTTTATTGTTTTTTGTTTCATCTGTTTAATTCTTCTCACTTTTCTGTTTTATTAATCTGGCTAGTGGTCTATTTTGTTGATCTTTTCAAAAAACCAGCTCCTGGATTTATTGATTTTTTTGAAGGGTTTTTGTGTCTCTATCTCCTTCAGTTCTGCTCTGATCTTAGTTATTTCTTGTCTTCTGCTAGCTTTTGATTTTTTTTTTTTTTTTATCTTCCTCCTCTAGCTCTTTCAGTTTTGACGATAGGGTGTAGATTTTAGATCTTTCCTCCCTTTTCTTGTGGGCATTCATTGCTATAAATTTCCCACTAGACACTGCTTTAAATGTATCCCAGAGATTCTGGTATATTGTGTCTTTATTCTCGTTGGTTTTAAAAAGCATCTTTATTTCTGCCTTCATTTCATTGTTTATCCAGTTAACATTCAGGAGCCAGTTGTTCAGTTTCCATAAAGTTGTGTGGTTCTGAGTTAGTTTCTTAATCCTGAGTTCTAGTTTGATTGCACTGTGGTCAGAGAGAATGTTTGTTATGATTTCCATTCTTTTGCATTTGTTGAGGAGTGATTTACTTCTAATTATGTGGTCAATTTTAGAGTAGGTGCAATGTGATGCTTAGAAGAATGTATATTCTGTGTATTTGTGGTGGAGAGTTCTGTAGATGTCTATTAGGTCTGCTTGGTCTGGATCTGAGTTGAAGTCCTGGATATCCTTGTTAATTTTCTGCCTAACATTGACAGTGGAGTGTTAAAGTCTCCCACAATTATTGTGTGGGAGTCTAAGTCTCTTTGTAGGTCATTAAGAATTTGCTTTATGTATCTGGGTGCTCCTGTTATTGGGTGCATATGTATTTAGGATCAGTGCACTTCTTGTTGCATTTATCCTCTTACCATGATGTAATGCCCTTCTTTGTCTTTTTTGTTCTTTGTTGGTTTAAAGTTCATTTTATCAGAGACTAGGATTGCAACTCCTACTTTTTTTTTTTTTGCTCTCCATTTACTTGGTAAATCTTCCTCCATCCCTTTATTTTGAGCTCTTGTGTATCCTTGACATGAGATGAGTTTCCTGAATACAGCACATTGATGGGTTTTGACTTTTTATCCAATTTACCAGTCTGTGTCTTGTGATTGGGGCATTTAGCCCATTTATGTTTAAGGTTAATATTGTTATGTGTGAATTTGATCCTGTCATTTTGATGCTAGCTGGTTGTTTTGCCCATTAGTTGACACAGTTTCTTCATTGTGTCGATGGTCTTTACCATTTTGTACGTTTTTGGAGTGGCTGGTACTGGTTGTTCCTTTCCTTGTTTAGTGATTCTTTCAGGAGCTCTTGTAAGGCAGGCCTGGTGGTGACGAAACCTCTCAGCAGTTGCTTGTTCATAAAGGATTTTATTTCTCTTTCACTTATGAAGCTGTTTGGCTGGATATAAATTCTAGGTTGAAAGTTGTTTTCTTTAAGGATGTTGAATATTGGCCCCCACTCTCTTCTGGCTTGTTGGGTTCCTGCCAAGAGATCCACTGTGAATCTAATGGGCTTCCCTTTGTGGGTAACCCAACCTTTCTCTCTGGCTGCCCTTAGCATTTTTTCCTTCATTTCAACCTTGGTGAATCTGACAGTTATGTGCCTTAGGGTTGCTCTTCCTGAGGAATATCTTTGTGGTGTTCTCTGTATTTTCTGGACTTGAGTGTTGGCCTGCCTTGCTGGGTTGGGGAAGTTCTCTTGGATAGTATACTGAAGAGTGTTTTCCAGCTTGGATTCATTCTCTCTGTCACATTCAGGTACACCTATCAAATATAGATTTGATCTTTCACATAATCCCATATTTCTTGGAGGCGTTGTTAATTTCTTTTTACTCTTTTTTCTCTAATCTTGCCTTCTCATTTTATTTCATTGAGTTGATCTTCAATCTCTGATATTCTTCTTCCACTTGGTTGATTCAGCTATTGAAACTTGCGTGTGCTTTGCGAAGTTCTTGTGCTGTGTTTTTCGGCTCCATCAAGTCGTTTATGTTCTTCTCCAAGCTGGTTATTCTATTTAGCATTTCGTATAACCTTTTTTCAGAGTTCTTAGTTTCCTTGCATTGGGTTGGAACATGTTCTTTTAGCTCAGAGAAGTTTTTATTATCCACCTTCTGAAGCCTGCTTCTGTCAATTCTTCAGACTCATTCTCCATCCAGCTTTGTTCCCTTGCTGGTGAGGAGTTGTGATCCCTTGGAGGAGGAGAGGCATTCTGGTTTTGGGTGTTTTCATCCTTTTTGTGCTGGTTTCTTCCCATCTTTGTGGATTTATCTACCTTTTGTCTTTGTAGTTGGTGAGTTTTGGATGGGGTCTCTGAGTGGACATCATTTTTGTTGATGTGGAAACTATTTCTTTCTCTTTTTTAGTTTTCCTTCTAACAATCAAGCCCCTCTGCTTTAGGACTGCTGGAGGTCCACTCCAGACCCTGCTTGCCTGGGAATCACCCACAGGGGCTGCAGAACAGTAAGGGTTGCTGCCAGTTTCTTCTGTTCTGTTCATCTCAGAAGGGTACCTGCCAGATGTCAGCCTGAACTCTCCTTTATGAGGTATCTCTTTGGATATACAGGGGTCAGGGAGCTGCTGGAGGAGACAGTCTGTCCCTTATCAGAGCTCAAGTGCTGTTCTGGGAGCTCTGTTTTTCCATTCAGAGCTGCTGGGCAGGTATGTTTAAGTCTGTTGCAGCAGAACTCATAACCTCCTCTTTTCCCAGATGCTCTGTCCTGGAAAGGTGGAGCTTTATTTATAAGTTCCTGAAGTGCTGCTGCCTTTTTTCAGAGTTGCCCTGCCCAGCAAGGAGGTAGTCTAGTCACAGTCTGCCAGCAGAGTCATTACTGAGCTGCTGCTGGCTCTGCCCAGCTGCTGTGTAAGCTTCCTTGTGGTTTTTTAAATAGAGGTACAGTTAGAACTGCCTTGGTAATGGCGATCTGCCTCAGTAATTTAGGCAGTCTGCCTCAGTAATGGCGGTCTGCCTCAGTAATGGCGGTCTGCCTTGGTAATGGCAGTCTGCCTTGGTAATGGTGGACTGCCTTGGTAGTGGTGGACTGCCTCAGTAATAGCGGACACCCTTCCTGCCACAGAGCTGGACCATCCCGGGTCCAGCTGGGCTTGCTGCAAAACTCTGAATCCAGAGCGTTTCAGATGGCTGGTCTTTGTTGGGGTGGGATTCAACAAAGCACATGGTTCCCTGCTTTCAGACCCCTCTTTTTCAGTTGAATGGGCGGCTCTGTCTCCCAAGTGTTCCAGGTGCCAGTTGAAATGGCCACTCAGATTTGTGTGAGTTTTTGTATGGAAACTCACAGTGCTGGCTGAAACAGCCATGCTGGAAACTCGTGGTGCTTTTTGGCCTGGGAATCTCCTGTTCAGCGGATGGTAAAAGCTGCAGGAGAAGCACAGAATCTGAACTGGAGTGCTGGAGTGGATGGAAAGTCCCTGATGGCCTCCATTGGGTTGGGGGGGTCCTCTGGGGATTGTACTTCCCAGGTGAGGCAGTGCCCTATCCTGCCTTTGCTCACCCTTCTTGGGCTACACTGACTGTGCAACCAGTCCCATTGAGATACACCTGGTACCTTGTTTGGAAATGCAGTGGTCACTCATCCTCTGTTGCTCTCACTAGGAACTGCACTCCAGAGCTGTTCCTATTCAGCCATCTTGGATCTCCCCTAGAAATGATTTTAACTCTAATCATTAGGGCCTCATTTATTAACTATGATTATTTATGTCTAAGGATTATAAGATGGTCCTCTTTATTCCAAGTGAAGGCAATTGTGAGGTAAAATGAGAGGATCAGAGTTCTCCATTTCTGGAAAGGACTGATTTTTCAGAGCTGATATCCAAATCCTTTACAAAATATTCAAAAGGCTATTGGTGGGAGCCTTTTTGACTCATAAAAGTATATTCTGTGACATTTGGGCATCTATTCTGAAAATTTTGCTACAACTAGGGATGACTTACTACACTTATGTGTAACTTCATCTGCACCTGCTGGAAGTCCTGTAACAGATTGGCTGTTTCCTATGGGTGAGACCTTATCCTATACTCTGCATTTCCTATAGATCCAACCCAGTGGCATGTATACCACAGGTGACCATTGATTACTTGATTAACCAACATTTCCTGCTGACTACTGTGTTGCTTGTAAATTTAAACTTTAGCCCCTTTCTTAAAGATTTTCTCAAAATAAAGAAAATGTTATAAGCACCTTTCTGGGAAATACTTAAGTAAGGATATAGAACTTCATATCTGAAATAATTAGTGTTAAGCCTTGCCTGGATTGAAGAGAATGATAGTAAAAGAATTGCATGATTGTTTCCAATCCTTCATTCCTTCCCATATTCTTGCCCTTTGCCTCATGACTTGGAGAGTCCTTCAGCTAGGAGTGGGGGATATATCCCCATCTCACTGAAGTTGTGGGAACAGTTTTATGACAATAACTGACTTATTCAGAGAAGAACACAGAAAATCAGACCATCTTCCTGAGGTCGATGTTAACAGAAATCCTTCTCAGATATAGTTCACAGACCAAGGAGATGAAGAGCTTTTTAGTATGCAATAAAGGCATTTTCACACTGCCATGGAGTTAAGAATTCATTTTCATTAAAGAGGAAGTGATCACATGACACCTGAGATCTCCTAGTTGTTTAGTACGTTCAAAACATTAACAAAGCATCTGTGCTCGTGTTTAAGATATATGCATTGTATTGTATCTTCCTATGAAGATAAAAAAAACCACATGGCCCACCTTTGTAGACTAAAAAAACGTGTCCCAGACTCAGAGACTGATCTGACCATTCCAGTTGCAGGGAATCTTCAAGGAAGACACATGTAAGTGCAACAAACAACACCTAAAAGAACTTTCCTTTCATTTAGGCATTCGAGAATAATATGTCTATGAGACAGAGAAAGGGTACAAATAGACTGATTTTTAACAAGAGGATGTGCACAGTATTCAGCACAATTTAAGAAACAGTCCTGGAGAATGCTGGTGGCAGAGGCAAAAAGGAATATAGAATAAATTGAAAAGCAATCATTGACAATCAACAGTATGTAGAAAACAAAGAAAGAAAAGTATCTAACTTCCAGACCAGGATAGAGACAGCCCATGAGCTTTCAGTCTCTCAAGACCAAAGGCAAAACGACTTATCTGTGCAGAAGGAAAACATAAAAAGGGTTAAAATGTGCTCAACAGTCATTTAGAGAATAAGTGAAAAAAGAACAGGTTGGAGCATTACAGAGGCAAAGACTTAGAGAACCACAAGGAAGGTACATCGATGGGGAGGGAGGGAAGGACAAGATGTAAGCTGTGTTCTCCATTTAGCAACAAGGACAGACAGTAGTGTTTCTACAGAAGTGTTTACGAAGCCACTGTTTCCAATTTATTGGACTCAAATAGTTTTTAAATATTAAATGACTAACAAAACAATACCAGTGTAAAGCCCAGAAAGAAATTCCTTAAAAACCTTTGTAAAAGAAACAAGGAAAATTTGAAAAGAAAAAGAGAGAGAAAGTGAGCACACGAGACAGGCTGTGTTATATTTCATAGTAAATCGTTCTTCTGCTTCTCAATTCAGTTGATTCATAAAGTGCTACCTATTTTGTGCAATGTCAAGGTTTCCAATTTATCTGACTCATTCTTCTCAAGTAAAATAAAATTGTTTCTCCTTTCTCCTTTTGTTTGTAAAACATTTTCTGTTTTTATTTTTCTCAGTGTTTCATATCAGATCAAATAATCCCATCTATATTTAAAGCAGAAATAAAATGTTATATAATATATAAAAGTTTATAATGTTATTACAATGCATTTTTTTTAAAAGTGATATTAAATCTCTAAAAGACACAACAGGTATCCCCCATACTTACCTATTAATTCTTGCTCATGACACTATGCCAAACTCATCATCAGCTTGGAACAGAGAATGTGAGTAACAAGTAACTACAATTAGTGTTTTCCTTAGAAAGGGTCAAATTACATAATGTCTATAAAGATGTTTAGAAATACTAAAATTATTATTATTCTTTTGTATGCATAACAGAAATAAAGTGCACTAAAATGCACTGCTCTAACTAAATATATTTTTTTGGAAATTCCACAGATGACTATTCCAGTAAACTCTTAAATATTAACTCAGCCTATCTTTGGTCCTGCATCATTAGAAATAATCTTACTGGAGAAAAGATACTCTCAGTGATAAGGAACTTTTGAATCTTTTAAAAATGTTTTATGGAGACACAGTTGTTGCAACATTATTAGTGAAAACGTAGTAAATGTGCTGGATATCCCACGGCTATCACAATGTCACAAACAGAACAACATTTTCTAACCACTTCCAGAACTTAGAATGCCTCACAGTAGTGCCTTGTTGAATGTGGCACAGATTCTGATTTTTCATGGCTATATTTCAGCTGATTTTTAAAAATCAAAACTGCTTCCTCAAATGTGTCTGTTTCAAACACTGTCAAGGTAGTCATTTCTCATCTTGGCCTTTAAGATGCTCTTAACAAGTGACTATGTTCCCTCCTCACCTCCTGAAATTTCCCATGGCTACTACTAGTCTTATTTCATCAGATTGCAGAATTTTCAAGTCACTGTTGTTTTTAAAATTTGTTCAATTACTTTCTTTCTCAGTTATGCTCCAGATCATCCAACAGTGAGCTAAAGTATCTTAAACTTTACAAAAGGCAATTACAGAATACATTAAGTTATACAATCAATAAAATACCAAAAAATCAGCTCTTGATCTTATATTTGAGCTAAAATAATTCAGGAGAACAGTCTTTATTATTTGCTTTCATACTTTCAAAGCATTATAAAAATCCATAAATATAATAATTACCATTTAAATAGCTGTTCCATCTTGAAAGCACAAAATCTGTGATTGAGTTTTGCCAGATAATCAGTGAAAACTGACAGGGAATACTGCTACCTTTTTTGTTTCATTTGTCAGAATGTGTCATTGCCTCAGCTTTGCATTCTATATTCGGCTCATAATTGAATGAAATGTAGTTTGAAATGAAAAGAAATCTATTTCCTTTTCTGAGAACACTCACCTATTAGAGGTGAAATAAATGTTGAAGATCATTTAACTTATCTTGAATTCAAATGACTTGGCTTTCACTATTTAAATATTTAATGATCAATTTCCACCAGTAACCAAGCTTTTCTATATTTCTAAATATATGGAAATATGTCTTTTAAACAAACTAAATTGAATTTTTAAATATCCTTTTGGGAACAATTTTAGATTAATTTTAGGAAATAATTTAATATCTTATTAGTTCGGCAACCCTTGTGTTAAAATACATATAAAATATTAGAAAATATATTACTCTCATATACTTCTACTATTATGTTTTAGTTAAGCTAATGTAATATTTTCTCATTAGAGTCTTTTTCTTAGTTTAAAAACTTAATTGAAGGAAAGTTAATGATTTTTAAATTCTATAGAAAGAAAATGGTAAACTTCATCATGAGTTAAGATTTTACTCTATTAGGAGTCAAATCTCATCTATCAATCAACTTTATGGATTTTCTTTCTGATAACGGTGAAATGGATTTGGGGAAAATGTAATTAATCATACTTAAAATTATTCAGAAAAAAATTCAGAGTACAGTGGTTGAGCAAATTAAAATTGCAAAACTTTCTTATTTCTGTGCATCCTGTGGATTATTGTGCCCTGAGATAATTTTTACATTTAGTCAAACTACTGTGCAGCAGAGCAGTAATTAAAACATGTGAATGCATCATCTTTAATTATGTCTAATTTGTATGTTGCCTATAAACACTGTTGAGATGATCTCAACGGGGATACAGTTACAGATTTAAAGTAATATCCATAAGTTCAAAATGTTTAGGCTATGATAGTTCTTGTTACATAGACCATATTTATGATCGAGCCTTGTTTGGAGAGGACATTTATCAGAATTTCCACAAACAGTGTAAGGGTCAAGAAATTTTAGCAAAGAATTACCTGTTAGATATAGTGATGTGAAAGACTTTTCTTTTTACTGATAAATGTAAAACTTCTTTGAATTAAAATGGCAATTTTCTTTTCAAGAACTCAGAGTCCCCATTGTTGCCATTTCATAATATTTTTGTGAGGAGTAAATAACAAGTTGTTTAATGTGTCGAATTCTATATTTTGTGACTAAGTGACTTAGAGTCATAGCTAGTATTCAAAGGAAGCTTAGACATCATCATGTCCACTATTTCCCAACATCTCCAATGGGTGGGCATTCATTCTCTGCTTAAATACAAAGAGTCAGGGAGTTTACTATTTCATAAGGCTCTTCATGCAGTTGTGATTTGGGGTCACTGTCATTATTTCAAAAACTCCTCTCTATAATGAGACATCCACTTATTTATGATTTTTTTTTACCCATTAATTTTTGTTTTGACTTCCACACAAGTAAGATTCACCTTCCATGCTCATCTAGAGGATATGTGCTCTGGAAGAAAGAGAAATCATCCACAAACCAGCACACATTTCAGCACACACACCATCCACAAACCAGCACACACATCAGCCCAAATTTCGCCATGCTCAGCTGTATGGTATTAGGCATGGGCAACTGTATGCCTTAGTTTCTTCATCTGTGGACTAACAATAGTGTTGCATGCCTGCTCTCCATCCCCATGTTATGCAGCTATTGTGAAAACCCAATAAAAATAATAAGAAGAAGCTCTTTCTGAAATAAAATGTCAAACACATAGGTTATTATTATTTGCATTAATAATTCAACTATCATGGTTCCCTGTAAGCCTTCCCTTCTTTAGGGGCAAACATTCTAAGCACCCTGAACTATTCACTCTATGATATAGGTTTAGGTTTCTTTATCATTCTAGATTTTCTTTGTTTTGTCATTATTAATGTGATTTCAAGAAGGATGATAATGCTGGATGCTTACATTTATTTTCTCATTTAATCCTCAAAATATTTATTATTATTTTAGCCAGAAGGCTTAGAGAGGTGAGATGAGATGCCACAGGTCACACAGCTAGTACATGGTGAGGCTGACATCAGAGCCCTGCACTCCCAGTCCACTGTGCTAACCTGTGCATGTCATCGTCATGGAGTCATCATTTATACTTGCAGTCAGCATTTGTTTATTGAGTACATCATACTAGATACTAGGAATAGGAAGGTTAATAGGGCAGAGATTCTGTTTTCAAATAACTCACATTATAGTCGAGAAGTTACATAATGACAGAAATGCTTGTCAAAAATGCAATATGATAACTGTCATAATAAAAGTGAGAACAACCACACTATTCACTATTACCGCTTTGGGCATGCTAGTTTCACTGATACAGCTAAAGATTTTTATTTTATTTTATGTTACTTTGTCAATTAGCATGTGGCTGACAAAGCTGTGGAAGTATTTACACAGAAGAAAAAAATATTCCTTAGAAGGCACATTGTTGAGGGGACTCAATGCTCATAAACCAAGATGGGGTTAAACAAGGTGGCCTGTAGCGTGCTTTTGAATTTTTGGATTCTATGAGCTTGAGCTGGAGTCAAATAAACCCTGGAGTATTATTTACCTAAACTAATGTTCCACAACTCTACATATCTTCAATTGGTTGTTTAGAAGCTAAGCACAAAACTTCACTTTTTTCTCTTATGAAATTCTTTCCTGTCAAATGTGGTTTGCTATTTTTTTGGAACCTACCTTTATCATCCAGCATTATGCTTCTCAAGTACAACCCATGTCTTTTTTAAATGTTATCTGCACGCCCTCTTTGTCCTCATTCATCCAACGGAATCTATTGAGCATTTTCTCTGGGTCAAGTGCCATGCCAAGGCAGGTAGGGGAGGAACTCTCAGAGC
The DNA here is from genome assembly GCF_030222135.1 of Aotus nancymaae. Lineage (NCBI taxonomy): Eukaryota > Metazoa > Chordata > Mammalia > Primates > Aotidae > Aotus > Aotus nancymaae. Next base: position 8,757,140 of record NW_026988476.1, on the reverse strand, counting down.
AGTTAATGGAAAAGCACAGAGCTTCATGGTCCAGGCCACGATGGAAGGATGCACAGCAAAGGTGGTGCCTGAATAGGGGTTGGGGAATGGAGATGGGACGAATGAGGGAAGACTTCTTGGCTTAGTCCCAGATGCTTGTAGAAGTCACAGAAGGAGCGCTCCAGGCAGAGGAGCAGCCTGTACATTGTGAGGAGGATGAAATTTAAGGAATTATGAATTCGTTCAGTAGGGCTATCATATAATATGGGATGTAAGGAAGAAATAGAACGATGCTGGGGAGGTCTTTGGTTGGAGGATACCCAGCAAACTGCTATGGAGAACTCACTCCAGATCCACATAAGTCCACCCCTTTGTGAGTTAGACGTGGTCCTCCAGCCAAAGGACTATGCTATTGACTCATGCTTGGTGCTGTTGTGCAGGTCCATAAGGGGAGAGGAGAGGGAAAAGATAATGAGGAGAAGAGGAAAAATGGAAAAGAAAAATGGCTTCTGACTACAAAGTCTAAAAATACAAAATTGCAAGGGAAACATTTCAGGTAGTAGAGGAGAGTGAATTTGCATGTCAAAAAAGAATCATCTGGAAGGATGGCAAAATCTCAATCTTAAACAACAGTCAAGTTCTGCCTCTAAGAAGGCTTACACATTTGAAATTAGGTAAGCAACTAGAACTAGGTCCATTATGACAACTAATCCACTCCAAGGTAAAAGTAAATTCCAAAGGTGTCTCTTTTATAGGTTATTGTGCTCAACTGATGAGATTATAGGCTAGCCAGTCCTCTGTTAAACCCAGTTAATTTTTTAAATAAGGAATGATGGGAAAATCTTTAGAAGGAAGCATAACAAAGAAAACTTGGAATGATTTTCAACATGGACTGTTATACTAAATTATTTAAGTATTACGTATTTCCAAAAATAAGTTATCACCAAGACATCTTATCTTGGTTTATTTACATTTTCCAGGCTTTGTGGCAATCAAGTAGAACCAAAATTAATTAAATGATAGTTTAACCACTTCAGGAGATTTAGAATAAATCTGGCTTCCACTGCCACATAAGCTAAGGGAGTGCCTAAAAGTTTTATTCAAATGAAATATGGAAATTCAAAGAAGGCTTCAGGAATTTATCACTTCTTTTACATATTTGATCCTTCCCAAGAGTGCATACCTCCTTCAGGCATTTCCTGCAATCTCACTCTCTCCTTAATAACTGTTGTATACTTGGCATTTATGATGTGTTAATTTTTCTAATGGTATTTTTTTCTTTTAAATCTTGTATGTGGATATGGGTGTTTCATCTCCCTCTCTGAATTTTAAGTCTCAAGAAATTGGGCAAACATCCTGGACCAGTGTTAGGCCTTTTTTCTCCTTTCTGAACACCAATTAGAAGAAGATTATAGACAAAATACTTAAGCATTGAAACTGAGCCTCTCTTTCTGTAATTAGCTCACAAATGACAGAGCCAGATGTGAACAACCTATCCTTTTCCAAAGAGGCTTTCCATGAATCTACAGGGAATATGTTCTACAAACCTTTGCCATCTCAATAGCAGTTCACAGACCCATTGTTACCCGGCTACCTCTTCCCTCCACTGTCATCTGGTGTTAGTGCCACCAGGCATTCTTGAACCTGGAGTTTATATTCATTTTAGCTGGCTCTTTGTTACGTAAAATACACATGCAGTGACTCTACTCTTCCCTGATTCTTATATTTTGGTGGCCTCTTAACAACTTAAAAATTTCTTTTTCTCCTCGAATGTACTGTATCCTGCCTCTGTGCATTTCTTTTAAAGATGTATTCTCCACATTGCCATCTTCTTAGGCACGTTCTACTGAGAGGATCTCCTTTGATGCTTCGACTTTGCATCTGTATGTGTGTGCATGCATAGGAGTCTTCACCCTGATCCCTGATTATATACTTATAATTGCAATATATAAGAAAAAAAGGTGGAAAACACTACCAGCTTGGTTCATTTTACATAATTTGGGGAGGCTTAATTTCCTATTATTCTAATTTCATCTTCTTCCTTATTAAAGGATACCAAGACATCTGACCACTTTATCTTCTACTTTAAAATTATCAATACAATTGACCTTCCCTTGCTTTCTCCCCTTCCTGGGTTTGCACTTTATTTGATTGCCTTTCATCTGATTCCCCAGCCTGCACTTGCCCCTTGGTAGATATCCATACATGTTATGTATGAATTGCTACACCCTCTTTTATGTTCCCATTTCACAGAGCACAGACCCCTAGAACCTATTATGCTCTCCTATGGGAGTAAGCATCATTCTTATTGACTTTCTATCCTCATGACTACCTGAAGGCACAGTGGCTAGCACGTGAGTATAATGCATGGTTACTAAATAGATAAATGTTCTTATCCTCAGCTGGGCGTGGCTTGCATGTAGACTCAAATTTACCTTAAGTTAATTGAGACAAACATGGAATATTTTCTACCCCAATCATGGTATACTCAGCCTCAGTGAATGCCATCTGGCCTGATTTTCTAAAGCAGAAACCTCTACGTGCAGATAACAATCAAGCTTCCATTAATTCAAGAGTTTAACTTCCACAAACTATAAACTATGAATTTTCATATATAGTTAGCCATTCTTTTGTGAGAGACAGGTTTTACATGTCTGATCTGTGACAGGAAAATGAATGGCTAGGTATTTTATGTAAAATTAATAAAAACAATTATGTACTCTGTATGTACTTTCATCTGCATGGCATATGAAGGCAGAACAGTGCAATAGGACAGGATCTGAAATGGAACTTCTGGTTTTCAATCCTCCTTCCTTTATTAACTATTATGAACTGAATTGAGTTCCCCCCAAATAAATATTTTAAAGTCCTAACCCCAATGTGACTATGTATTGGAGATAGGGCCTTTAAGGAAGTAACTAAGGTTAAATGATGCCATAAGGGTAGGATCCTAATCTGATAGGACTGGTGTTCTCATAAGAAGAGGAAGAAACACTGAGATCTCTCCCTCTCTGTACTGACACAGAGGAAAGGCCACAGCAAGAAGGTAGTTGTTGGCAAGCCAAGAAGAAAGATCTCACCAGAAACCAACCCTTCTGGCCCCTTCTAGCTTCCAGAGCTGTGAGAAAATACCTTCTGTTGATTATGCCACCCAGTCTGTGGTATCTTGTATGGCAGCCCGAGTAGGCTAACATAGTGACCTTCAGCAGTTTAACTTTTCTGAACCTTCTTTCTTAATTGTAAAATTAATTCTATACTATGCCGTGGATTCTCATTGAAGAGACATTCAGATGATACATTTGACATTTAGCAGAGTGTGTGGCACATGGTAAGTACTCAGAAATCCTTAGCTATTAATATTCTCTATAAAATTATTCACTGTGACTTGTATTCTTGTGAGTCCTTGAGTCACATTTGGGACAATTAGGTTGAGAAAATTCAACCAATAGGAATTCTGAAAAGTCTAGGTCAATCTAAGTATATGTATACACAGCTTGATTGACCTTGCTAACTATGGAAACTCCAAATATGCTATAGTAATAATTTATGAGGTACTTTATAGGCACATTAATCAATTAAAAAGACAATTTACCCATGGTTAAGAAATAATTATTGCTCATCACTAATAATAAGATTACAACCTTACAAAAAATGAGTGGAAAAGAAGGTAAAAAAAGGCAAAGAATGTGAGGCAGGTTTTGCAAAATCATAAAAGCAAGTGACTTTAGAAAAATTCACCTTTCCTCACATGTAATTTTTACCAGAATCTCCCTCATTTAGAGCTATCTCTGGTTTTATGTCACCATTCCTGCTTTTATCTCTACACTGAACTTCTCCTTAAATTGGCGATGGGCTTTTCCTGACAGGTAGATCTTCAAGCAACATATATTAAATAGTCCCGTGTGCTTTAATGTTTTTCTCTCTCTGCTGATAACCTTGGTATACAATGTCCTCAAAGCTCATCTGGAATATCTTTATATATTTTTATGGAAAGGATCATTGTCCATTGAAAGCTGTTATTCTCAAATTATAAGAACCCTTCCTCACTTCCTCCATGTCTTAGCTAATTCCTGCCTCTCTGTGACTTGTGTTTGGGCCCTTATTCCTCAGCCTGTGCAGTAGAGCATCTACTTCCTGGTATCCTCCATTTCTCCTTTTTAGCACACCATGGCTGGCAAGCTTCGTTTCACAGCACCGGTCACTCTATCTTTCTTCCAGGTAGACTAAGGACCACCAAGTGTTTGCCGAGGCTATGCTTAGAAGCTTTGCTGAAGTCAGTTCTGAGATCATCCAACCCACTCAAACATTTATTCTTCAGATCAGCAAATTAACTGTATTCACTGTAATGTCTGCAGTTAAATCACACAGTTTTTCCTTTTTCAGACTTAATATTGGTAACACTCCCCTCTAAGGCTTACTTTAAATTGTTCTGTAAAAAAACACCTCATTTTCTCATAGTTCCTTATTATGGTCAGGTTTGCTGCCCCACCAACATTCACCTTTGTGTCTTGTCTTCTTGTCAAGCCTATGACACTTCGGTCTCTCTTTCTGTTTTGTTTTCCCATGTTTGTGATTCTGATTGTGTCTATATTTGGTGCCACCCATTTGCTGATGCGTCTTTACTCTCTGCTTAACTTTTTCCCTTAATTATACATTAATTATAATTACATTGGGAACATCTGTTTTGCTCTTTATGCCTTTATAAAGCTCTAAGTTTTATAAGCTACCCCGCAGGTCTCTGACATCTTGAAAATAGATGAAGACCCACCCATCCTTCATTATCTCTCATATTTTAAGTCTTGCTCATTTCTTAGGGAATATTCCACACTTGGTGTTTTCAGTTAGTATTGTATTAGTATGGCCAGATTCTAAATATTTGGATTTGTGGATCAGTTTTTTTCTTATTACAAACCTATCATTTATTTCTATAAATATGCTGGAATTCCCCAATCAACATTAGTGATCTGATTAAATGCAGAGATGTTGCCATATTCTTAAACAAGTTACTCTTTTTATATTTTCTTTGGGAAGTACAAAATTTTATAAGTTTTATTTTCCCCAATTTACTTTTTATGATTGTATTTTCTGTATTTCTGTATTTTCTGGAAAAGATAGCATATCTTTTAACCATACCATGAAGAGTAAAGCAAGAAATAAATATTTTCATGATTCATCCTTTGAGAAAGATTTTTGTTTTATTAAATTTAGACAAAATCCTTATCCCCTTCATTCTTATGTTTCTATGAAAGGATTTTCAGTGCATACATCAAAAGAATATCATATTGGAGAAACACCTATGGATACTTATGACATACAGGAGCAACCCATGTGATTGATGAGACTGGGAATGAGGGAGAGCTTGGCATCTGCTGGCCCTGGTAACAGGGGGCTGCCACAACACTGAAAACAGGGCCCTCAGCTCGTTCTTCTCATGCCTGTTAAAGTAAATGAAAATGGAGACCGGGCCTAATATCTGCGCAGACAAAGACAGTTAAACTTCATACCTGACCTTAACCTTGCTTGATTTCCAAACATAAGCAAAACTTAACTTGAGCTATTTCTTGTAAATGCCTATATTGAAGAAAAACAGAACTTCATCTCAACCCATCAAAAGTAGGCAACTAACTTATAATTATATAGCTAGAGACTTTCCAATGGGATAGACCAAATAAGGCAACTATGTGTCAGTAACCCATCAGCTATTTCCTCTGCTTTACTTTCCTGTTCATCTATGTTTCCTTGATGCAGCTCCCAAACTACTTCTGATTTGGAGCTGCCAGATGCCTGATTTGCTGTTTGTGCAAATAAACTTTTTTTTTTTAAAGGTATGCCTCAGTTTACCTTTTAAACATCTCTTTGGACTTGTTGCTTTCAAATCATGTTACTGCTGCTGCTTTACCTTTTTCCTTGTGGTGAACAAAAGAGGGCAGATTTTCCCCAGTGTTGCAGGAGGCATGCCATTTTCTGTCTTATCTGATGGGATTGGATATTTAAGTGTGGGAGATGTGATTCCCAGAGCCTAGGTTTAGTGAGGGTCATGGGAGACCCCTTGTGTTCTCTAGATATACTATCAAAGTTGTCTTGGAGTAGAGCATACGGATCAGCCAGTTATCTCTGTTGTTTTGGGAACATATGCTATTAGTCAGAATTCTGAAGTGGAAGAGGAGCATCTGGTAGTATTTGGGCGCCAAACCTCAAGTGAGCTTTCTTTGGCCTTTATTTATGTGTATGTGTGTGTGTTTGTGTGTGTTTCATATGTTTTCTAATTCTAAATTTTGAAACAATTTTAGACTTACAGAAAAGTCGCAGAGACAGTACAAAGACTTTCCATATATCATTTCTCCAATTTAATGTTAATATCTTGCCAAACAGTGATACGTTCATAAAAACCTAGAAACTAACATTGGTACAATACTATTAACTAAACTATTGGTTCACTTGGGTCCTTATTCTGTTCCAGTAATCAATCCAGGATCCTACATTGTATTTAGTTGTCTCCTTAGCTGCTTTTGATCTGTGTCAGTTTGTCTTTCCTTGACTTTCATAACCTTGACACTTTGGAAACTATTCAGGGGTTTTGTAAAATGTCCTGCGTTTTGGACTTGTCTGACATTTCCTCATGTCTTATGAAATGAAGTGATGTTACCCTTGATCACTTGTTTAAGATGGTGTCTGCCAGGCTTTTCCACTAAAAGTTACTGCTTTCCCTTTTATAATTAATAAATACTTTCAGGAAGGTAATTGGAAACTATCTTGTTTCTCCATAAACTTTCTCTCACTAATTTTAGCATTTATTGGTTGACTATGCCTGTAGTAATTATTACTCTAGTGTTCTAATGGTGTTTTCTATTTCCTTCATTTCTTTTGCACTTATTAATTGGAATTCTTCTGTAAGAAACAGTTGTCCTCTTTCCCAATAATTAATTTGTTATTTACTCATATTAATATAAAATCATGGATATTTATTTTATTCCTTGGGTTATAATCCAATTTTATCACCATTCATCTGCAGAAAGCTATTTCAGTTTGCTCTTGTGTCCTTTTAACATGCTATCATCTTTTTTAAAAAGCTGCTTTAATTTGGAATAATTGTAGATTTACAGAAACATTGTAGAGATAGTACAGCGAGTTCCCTAGTAGACACCCTTCACTCCATTTCCCCTATTGTTAGCATCTTATGTTACCATAGTACAGTCATCAAAACTAAGAAACCAATCTCGGCACAGTATCATTAACTAACTCTATACTTGCGGATTTCACCAGTTTCTCCACCAATATCTTCTCTCTGTTTCAGGATCCCAGTCTAGTGTATCACATTACCTTTAGTTTTCATGCCCCTCCAGTCTCTTCTGGTCTGTGACAATTTCTTAGTCTTTCTGTGTTTTTCATGACCTTAAGAGTCTTGAGGTGTATGTCCAGGTATCCTGTAGAATTTCCTCAACTCTGGATGTGTCTGATGTTTTCCTCATAATTAGAATTAGGTTATGGGTTCTTGGAAGGAATCCCATGGAACTGAAGTGCCCGTCTCACCACATTGTATCAGGGGTACATAATATCCATATGAAGTCACTGATGATGTTAACTTTCATTACTTGATTAAAATAGTGTTTGCCAGATTTCTCTTACTCTATTCTACGGAAGTAAGTCTCTAAGTACAGCTCGCCCTTGCAGAAGAACGGCTAGGAATAGTGATCCTCCTCCTGGAATGGGGAGTATCTACAAATATTATTTAGTATTCTTTTATCAGAAAAATCTGTCTCTCCTGCCCGATTAGCCTTTGTTTTTTCCCTAAGAATACATCAATTTCTCTTCTCTGAGTGTTCCTTAGGCCACATCTCCAGTTTTTGTGTGCTTGTTTGTGTTGTTTTCTTCCTGTTAATGGTGCTTACTCCATGTATGTGGTTAATTAGTGCTTTAAAGCTTCTCTTGACTCCATTTCCTTCCCTTTTGACTCATCTCTTCCACTATTCTCAAGCCCCAGTCAAATGCCTATGCCCTACCACATTAGGAGCCTGTCTCTGTCTCCATTCACTGTGGCTAATCTCTCTTTACCACCACAGATTCTGAAAATACTTCCCTTTCCTTCTTTGTTCCTAATCAGAGGATTTTAGTCCCAGGCAGAATAATCTCTTCTGACCAAGCTCACCTAGCATAATCATGCTGCTTTTTCATTTTTCTTTTGCTACAGCTGTTGTTTATCTCTAACTCCTCTATTTTCCTTCCCTTTTCCACCCACTCTGCCATCTGGAAATTAGTGTATTCATTCTCCTTCTTCTTTCCTTGGCTCCCCAAGGGGGCTCTGTGAATTCATGTAGGCAGATGTTCAGTTGCTGTTCTATTGCTTGACACCCCCTTTCCTTATGGTGACCTGGCCCCTGTGCACCTTTGCCTCCCTCCCTCTTAATTTAATTTTTCAAGTTTCAGAAACACCATCTTTTTTTAAAACAACTTATACACAATTTACTTTATGTGACAGTTATGTTCTTGTCTTCCACACTGCAAAGCACATACACAGTCATTATGATACACTCTTCCTAGTAAATGTTCCTCTCATTTATTGAGCTCTCAGATTGTGCCAAGTGCTGTGCTATCTGTATCATATTCATAGACTTACTGAATCCTCACAACGTGTGTTATTATATCCAAAATGGAAAACAGGCTCAGAAGGTTAACTTGCAAGTTAGTTAATTTTAAAATGCCAAAGTCATTTTTTCTTATCCTGTAATTCTGAGTTCTTTTATTATCATTCAGATGAATCTTAAGCCATCTCTCTAGCATCTCTTTGGCTTTCTGTATAGCATTTGAAGTCTTTATCATGTTTGAATGAAAGCAGCCTGGTTTGTGGGTAAACTTATTATCCTCTTGCTATAAATTTTGAAGCTTCCAGCAAAACTATGATTTTGAACAATAATGAGTGATTTACTATATACTTCATATGGATTATTTTATTTGATTATCCCAATAACCCTTTGCATTAGATACTATTATTCCCATTAAACATACAAGAAAAACTGAATTTTAAAGCATTTAGTAAGCTGCTCAATCTAATTACACAAACTGTTTGGTTGATGCAAAAGTAATATGGGCTTTTACTGTTAATTTCAATGGCAAAAACCACAATTACTTTTGCACCAACCTAATAGTTAGTGGTCAACTGAATTTAAACTCAGGTTGTCTAACTCTAACTCAGAGACCATGCTCTTAATTAACTCACCGTTTATCACAATGTTTTTAGAGGCTAAGCCTAACTATGCTCATATTGCTTTCCCTTAGTTACCTATGCATACATTATCTATTTTACCTTTCGTCTTTAGCCTTAACTAAAAATTATCATGTGGGAAATAAAATTTAGAATGGATCTCTGAAATTTAATGAAGCATTTAATTTAGAAAGCATCAGTTAACATTTGCTCAGATTATAATATCATACTCCTCCAGGCCAGTGAGGAGAGTTCATCATAATGGAACATTAGTTTAAACAGGTATTAATAACAAAGAAAGGAAATCTTAGCATCGTGCTTTGATTCACATATTCTCAATAATAGAAAGAAGATAGTCGTGTTAACCAATATGTATCCATTTCTAAGGGACATATTCTCAGAAATTTCTAAATATCAGTGATTTATAGTATGCTTTCTCTTAACAAGTACTTTGAAATTTTATTATCACTGTTTTAAGGGAATGCTCAAATACATTCATTTGCTTGGAAGATCACTGCATTAACATAAGACAGAAGAACTGAGCTATGAATTAAGAGTGGAAAATCTTCAAGATTCCAAAGACATACATTACTAGGGAATTAGGAGTACTGGTATTTAACCTGTTATAACTGGTGAATATTTTCTAAGCGGAGCAGAAGCTTGACAATTAGTTAGCAATTTCAGTTGTGTGGAAAACCATCTATAGCAAAAAGAAATCCAAAAAGCACAGTGAATTAGATAATTTGAAGAAATAAGCTGAGGAAGATGAGTTGAGCATGTTTTCCAACAGTTTGCTCTTGAATTGCTACATTTATGGCATCTACTGAAGAAAGGATGATAGCAAAATGACTGAAATGTAACACAGTGTAGTCAATATATTACTCTTCAAAAGCCTTCTGAATGATTACTCTGGCATCAAAAACATAAAGGCCTCAGACTTTCCACTGTCAGCTTTCAGCACTCCCACTACAACAAAATATATAGTTTTCTTTATCTTAGGCTCTGCACACTGTTCCCTTCAGGTCCCTTGGCTATAGGGTATTGCTGTTCAAATCAATATTATTCTGAATAATAGATCAAAACAATCATTTCAGAAAATAGATAATGCAGCATTTTCCCCTTAGACCGTCCTTTCTCCTGATCCCATTACCATTAATGACTCCTCACTATGAACAGCAGCCAAGTATCTCCTAGTAACTAAAAGATGAAAAAGGTTTAATGTTATTTTTGAATAGTGGTTACATGGCACATGGTGTAAAATTCAAAGAGCACCAAACATTATACATACAGAGGAACTCTCCTCTTCTTGACTTTTGTGCCCATTTCCCTCCTCAGAGGCAACCTCTGCTGCCAGTTTCTTGGGTGTGCTTCGAGAGGCACTCTGCTGTTTTCCCTGAGTGGTAGCATTGCAAACACAACTGCTGTGCAGCACCTTTTTTTTTTTTGAACATATTTATTGAGGCATAATTTGTACACTGTGCAATTCACCAATTTCTAAGTGAATATCCAATGATTGTGTAAGTTTACAGTCATGTTACCATTGTCAAAGTCCAATTTTAAAACATTTATATTACTCCAGAAAGATCCATGATGACCATTTGCAATCATTTCCTGTTCTCACTCCAGCCCCAGGAAACCACTAATGTAGTTTCCGTCTTTATAGATTCGCGTTTTGGGGACATTTATATATATAAATATAATCGTACAATATGTGGTCTTTTGTGACTGGCTTCTTTCACTTAGCCTAATATTTTTAAGAATTACCAATGTTGTAGCATATTTTAGTACTTCATTTCTTATCACTGAGTACTACGGGTATCAGAGGGCTACATAATGCGGAAATTGGCTGTCCCTCATCCTCCATGTTTTCCATCTGCATATGCTGTCTGTTTTATCCTATATTGACCCAAACTCAGAATGCAACACTCTAGACTCCTCCACATGAATCTAGCCGCTCCCAAAACTTACTCAATTTTATAGTAAGCGTTCCTGAATATTTTCTAGGGAAGCAGAAGAGGCTGTTCACATTCACCTGTCAACCAACCAATTAGACAACACTTAATAGGCTTTTTTTGTTTTTTCTCAGCACTCCTTTAGCTTCCCTACTTCAGGGGCTTCATTCTTCGGCTTTTCTTTGCTCAGAACCCAGGCTTATTAGCTCCCTATTTCTCTTTCCTGTGTTTCCGTTTTCCTTACTTACTTTTCTACCTGACATGAACAACAACATTTCCTCTCCTTGACTTATGCATGGGATATTAGTAATCCATGTTTGTGACAGTTTCCCACCTTGGAGCTTTATCTTCTAGTAAATTCTCAAAGTATTTCTTCCTAACACAAACAATGGTTTCCCTAAGAAGCATTTTGATGAATAATCTCTTTGCTCCTCTTCTTATTATATTAGTATGAGAGAGCTCTTAGGAAGCACATGAGAGGGGAAGGACGGAATAAAGAAGCTGAGAGAAAGTCAAATATAGTTGTGGCCCACACAGAGGTGTCCATTCTAACACTGCTTTTTAACAGGTATTCTAACATGCCTAGATACATATATTTCATTTAGTCCTACCAGGCCTCCATTCATTCAGATACAAGAACACCTGATAATTGAGCGTGTTAATGTTTATGTGATAAAATCTTGATTAGAAAGAGCAAGTGTCTTTAAAGATGAACATCTCTGGGCTCAAATCCCAGCTTCATCATGTCCTAATTGAATAAATCTCTGCTAAATTGCAATGAACAGTAACATACATTGTGTAAAGATCAAAAGATGAAATATACAAAACACCTAGCACAGTGTTTGGCACTAAGTAGGGAATTAGTAAGTGGTAATTGTTATTTTCACATCTCTAGAAAGAAGAAATAACTGCCTTTGTCTGCTGGAAATGTTCCATATTTTTCCACCACTAATGGATAGATATATTCCAAGACAATTATTAAGTAAATTAAATTCTCAGTCTTCCTCGATAAAGTGACTATAGGAATTACATTCTGTCAATGTAATAAAAATAATTAAGTCATTGTTTTTAAAGGCTTTGACAGTTCCAATGTAAGAGCAAAGAAGCTGTTCTTAGCATCAATCACCATCAAAAAGTGGTAGATAATTCAGAGGTTGTAAATTTAATAGAATCTGTTATAAAATAACATCTAACAATGGAATTAAAATTGTTTTTATATAACACTGTATTCTTTGACATTCACAACTGACCTTTGAGACAAGCAGAGTTCCTGTGGTTTTCCCTAGCATGGGTGAGGAAACAAGGCTCACACATGTAAACAAACTTGAATCCTGGGCTTTTCCCTCTACGTTGTAAAAATTTGATTAAATGAAATAATGGATGTGAAAAAGCTTCATAAGCCATAAAGTGTTATGAAAATATAAGTAGCTATTGTGATTTTCTTATTTTGGAGTAGACAATCTAATAAATTCTAGAATGGAAAATTTATCTATTATAGTTAAAACCAAAGCAGTTAATTCTACTACCAAAAGCTCCAGAAGGTTGAGCTCTTCTCAGATGACCTAAATCTTAGTTCTTATTCTAAACTAATCTACACTTCCTTGAGGTTTGTATAATATAAGGTCAGGGTTAGAAGAGACCCAATGTTCAAGGCCTTCTAAACGTCTTGAGGAAGCGGGTTTCCCAGGACTAGGTCACTGATAGGAATCAGCTAAAAACTTTGCAAACAGAAAACATATATAACCCATTATGAACTTTGGTTGCAAATACAGAATTAGATACTAGAATCAAGTGGATCACAAGGTGTCTTCACCTAATGTCTCCTATTCAGAATGGAATTTAAGAACCTTACAATTTTATGCTGCTATTGCCCTATTGTGCTTCTTTCAGCTGTGTGTTAGACACATCTTCTTACATATTCATAGCCCTTTCACCATTCAGATTGACCCAGTAGCTCCATCTCCAGGGTTACGGTCACCAGTTACTATTCAGCGTGAAAGGATTTGAGTGCAATTTGCATGTCTCTTTCACATTGTTGTTTCAGTAAACTATTGTAAGTCTACTCTTTCTATAGAATTCCTGGAAATTATACAATGTCTGTTTCCCCCTTAGCTAAAAGTATACTTATTTCATTTATGGAAAAAAAATCTAGATTATTTTTGTGGGGATTTAACCAGCTTTGTATTTTACAAGATAAAATACAATCTCAGGGGAATACATTAACATATAGACATTTAATAAAAATCTCTGGTATCTTTCCATCAATAGGCATTCTGAATAATTCTCAATATATTTTACAGACAAAATTGAGGTATTCAACTTCAAAAACTTATAAAACCAACCTAAAGACATAAAAGCTCAACATTGATAGATGTCTATCAAATTAGTCTTCACTTCAAAAATATAAAAGGAGCTACCTCTACGGTTTTAAAAGCATTTTTCCCCCCTTTCATCATGTTATAGAGGGTGGTTGATGGAAGTTTTCCTGACTTGCTGACTGAACTAATTAACTATCTTCTGACTAAACTTTTCCCACCCTCACACCCATTGCAGTGTCCAAGAGTAAATCAGGGACTGTTGCTTCCTGCTTTTTCTCTTCTTGTGTCTGAGACACAGAGTGTAATTGGAGGAATGCAAGTCATCAGAGTAAAAGAGAGCCAAGTGTCATCATATGTAAGCTTAGAATCTACCTCTGATATTCAATGGGAATGAGGTTTTCCAACATTTACAGAAAGGAGATTTTATTTGTTTATATATATTTTTTAAATTTAAAGTTCCAAGATGCACAGGATGTGCAGGTTTGTTACATAGGTAAATGTGTGCCATGATGGCTGGCTGCACCTATCAACCCATCACCTAGATATTAAACCCCACATGCATTAGCTAATTATCCGGATGCCCTGTCTCCTCCTGTTCCCTCACAGGCCCCAGTGTGTATTGTTCCCCTCCCTGAGTCCATGTGTTCTCATTGTTCAGCTCCATTTGTAAGTGAGGGCATGCAGTGTTTGGTTTTCTGCTCCTGTGTTAGTGTGCTGAGGACAAGGACTTCCAGCTCCATCCATGTCCTTGCAAAGGACACAATCTCATTCCTTTGTATGGCTGCATAGTATTCCCTGGTGTATATGTACCACATTACCCACTCTATCATTGATGGGCATTTGGGTTGATTCCATGTCTTTGCTATTTTGAATAGTGCTACAAGCAACATGTGTGTGCATATATCTTTATAATGGAATAATTTACATTACTTTGGATATATACCCAGTAATGGGGTTGCTAGGTCAAATGGTATTTCTGATTCTAGATCCTTGAGGAATCACCACACTGTCTTACACAATGAACTAATTTACATTACCACCAACAGTGTAAAAGCATTCTTATTTCTCCACAGCCTAACCAGCATCTGTTGTTTATTGAATTTTTAATAATCGCCATTTTGACTGCCATGAGATGGTGTCTCATTGTGGTTTTGATTTACATTTTTCTAAAGATCAGTGATGTTGAGCTTTTTTTCATATATTTATTGATTGCATAAGTGTCTTCTTTTAAGAAGTGTCTGTTCATGTCTTTGACCACTTTTTAATGGAGTTGTTTGTTTTTCTTTTTACAAATTTGTTTTAAGTACCTTGTAGATTCTGGATATTAGACCTTTTTTCAGATGGATACATTGCAAAAATTTTTCCCATTCTCTAGGTTGTCTGTTCACTCTGATGATAGTTTCTTTTGCTGCGCAGAAGCTCTTTAGTTTAATTAGATCCCATTTGTCAATTTTTGCTTTTGTTGCAATTGCTTTTGATATTTTTGTCATGAAATCTTTAACCATCTTTAACCGTGCCTATGTCCTGAATGGTATTGCCTAGATTTTCTTCTAGGGTTTTATAATTTTGGGTTTTACATTTAAGTCTTTAATCCATCTTGAGTTAATTTTTGTAAAAGATGTAAGAAAGGGATCCAGTTTCAATATTCCAAATATGGCTAGCCAGTTTTTCCAGCACCATTTATTAAATAGGGAATTATTTCCCCATTGCTTGTTTTTGTCAACTTTGTTGAAAAGCAGATGGTTGTAGATGTGTAGTCTTATTTCTGAGATCTCTATTTTGTTCCATTGGTCTATGTGTCTGTTTTTGTACCAGTAACATACTGTTTTGGTTACTGTAGCCTTGTAGTATGGTTTGAAGTCAGGTAATGTGATGCCTCCAGCTTTGTTCTTTTAGCGTAGGATTGTCTTGGCTATACCAGTTCTCTTTTGGTTCTATATGAATTTTAAAGTAGAAAGGAGATTTTAAATAACAATGCTAGGTAACTATTATGAGCTAAATTGTGTCCTCCGTCATTCATGTGTTGAAGTTTTACCCCCAGTACTCCAAAATGTGACTGCATTTAGAGACAGGGTTTTATAAAATAATTAAGTAAAATGATGTCATTAAAATAGACCCTAACTCAAAATGACTGGTACCCCTATAAGAAGAAGAGATTCAGACACAGGGACAGAGGGAAGATCATGTGAAGATATAGGGAGAAAGTGGCCATCTACAGTCTAAGGAGAGAAGCCTCAGGATAAGGCAGTCCCGCTAACACTTTGATCTTGGATTTCTAGCCATAGAACTGTGATAAAATAATTTTTTGTGGTTTAAGTTACCTAGTCTTTGGTACTCTGTTATAGAAGCCCTAGAAGACTAATACAGTAAAATTAAACACAGGCACTCTGTCTCTCTTAGATTATTTTAGTGTCCACAGCAGAGTTCCCAGAAATAGACCACTATACCCATCTCTATTATTACTTCTCTGGCCCCCCCTCCCACCTGAAATTTTCCTGCAGGACGGGAAATGATGGGACCTCACTTTTCTTCAGTAGAGGGCTTGATATTTTGTATTTGCCAACTGTGGCCAACAATATGGCATTTAAGAGGTAGAACAGTTCAGACTTATCACCGGTTCTCATGTCACTTTGGAATCAGTCTGCAGCTGAAAGTACCTTGGTCAGGGAGGGAGGAAGGAAGATGGCCATTTCAGATCACCCAAGAAATGAATAAAGTATCTGGCTCCACACACAAAAAAAAAAAAAAAAAAAAAAAAAAATTGAAATTGAAAAGTGCTGTTCTCTATAATCCATTGGTCAACGGGCTGCAGTAAGAACAAAGTTAAAATACCTGTTCTTACTGTGTAATCCCCGGGAGGTGACAAGCCCTCTGATCCTTAGTCTTCTCCTCCCTACATCTCTCTCAGATGACAACATAACAGATGCAGGAGCTATCTCACCTAGGTTCAAGTCTCTCCTCTGCCCATTTACTCAGTGTGTAACCAATGGCAAGTTACTCCACCTCTCTTTTCCCATTAGTAAAATATGGATAATAATAGTACCTATGAGTCCTGTGAAGATTATATGAGTGTGTGTGTGTGTGTGTGTGTGTGTGTGTGTGACAGAGAGAGATAACAGTTCAGGACACATAATCAGTATAATATAAGTGTTTACCTTATTGTTTTTTCATCATCATAGGCTTCTTAAAAGAATTTAATAAGGCAAATTATATAAAGCATAGTTCTTGCATCAGTATAGGTGTTCAATAAACTAAAGATAGTGTGCAGACTTGTTGTAGTAAAGAACACAGGGTTTGGAATTAGGCAAGTCGAGATTACCATTTGGGCTGCTTTTCCTTCCTCTTTTTCTCTCTTCCTCCAAAGTCAGCTTCTCTCACAGTCTTTCCATCTCAGTTAATAGCAACTCCATCCTTCCTCTTCCTCAGTCTGAATGTCTTGGTATCATCCTTGATTATTCTTTTTCAATCCTGTTGAGTCTACCTTCAAAACATATCTGGAAAATAACCACTTTTTATCTCCCAACCCCCACGACCACCGCAGTCCAAACCACTCTCATTTCTCACCCAGCTTATTTCAACAGCATCTTAAATAGTCTTCCTAGTTCTTTTCTTTCTCCCTTTCTGTTTGTCCTGAACATGGCAACCAGAATCTTTTTAAAATATATGTCATTCCTTTGCCCAGAGTCTTTAAGAGTTTCCCAAAGTGTGAACCAACCAAACTTAGAATGACCTATTAGGTACCATATCATTTGCACACCCTCATACTCTACGTTTCTTATCTGACCCCATTTCCTACTTCTTCCCCCTTTCAAATTACTTCACTTGGGCAACACTGACCTTGTTAGCTGCTTGTTGGACACACCAGGGAGGCTCCTGCCCCAGAGCCATTCACTTGCTATTTCCTCCGCCTGGAATGTTTTTCTACCAGATAACTCCATGTTTCTCTCTTTCACAACTCTCAAATTGCAGTTCCCTTGGGAATCCTATTGGTATTTACAACTTTTTAACTTCATTTTCTTAGATCGTTTTTTCATATATTTATCATTTAAAAATTATAGTTTTAAAAACTCTTGCTAATTACCTATCTTTTCTCACTAAAATATAAGTTTTTTGTACCTTGTAGTAACAACATCCCCAGTACCTGGCATGTGATAGGTGTTCAATAAATACATTGAGTAAATGAATAGAAACATTATCTTAAATAAAATGCCTCCTTTTGACGTCTAATACCAATAAAATGAATAAACCACTATGTAGATATACTAAAAAGGGTAAGGGGTAGATTTCACCTCACATGTATAAATACCAATTATAATAGAATTCATTTACTAAATATATTTAAAGATTACACTATTTTATCTGATCATGCAAAAATGTTTATTTTGGAAATGAATGATAGATCTGGGATCTATGTACAGATTTAAAATCTATATCTAGAACTATAAAACTTGGTTCTTACAATTACTGTGAGGTACCATCTAGTTGGTGATATAGATATTTTCTTAGAAATATATAATATGTTCATCATTATTTGAAATAAAACTCCTAGGAAGTAATAATTGTATGGGATGAGATTTTAATAGAAAGGTATGTACTTATTTCTGGAAACTGTTGTTTCTTGCCTAATTTGAGTTCAAGCCAATAGATGAAGACCAATTGTAGGTTTGATTTAATACTACATTACTACTTCCCCAAAATGTTTAAAATTTATTATAAAATAATTTAGTAAGACATGGGATCTCACAGGCTTTGTGTAATAGGGAATTTGCCTGATCTTTGTCCCTCATTCCCAAGAGGTAACCTCTAAACCTGTGGGATTTCCTGAATAATCGATATTTCTTTGTTACTCAGTGTGAGACCTTTGATAGTTTATGTTAACAAGATGTTCAGGATGGGGGCTGGCTGTGCCAGAAAGGCCAGTTATGTGATTATAGAGTTAGAACATTCAGCCACATGATATCAACCTGGTCTCCAGGGAGGAGAGGGAAGCTAGAGATTGAGTTCAACCTCAAAGTCAATGATTCAGTCAGTCATACGTACATAACAAAACCTCAATGAAAACCCCGGATACCAAAGTTCAGGTGAGTTTCCCTGGTTGGCCATACTCTGGGTATGGGTGCACATTCCTGTGGCAGGAGGATAACAGGACCTCTCGTGTGGAGAAAACAACATGAACTTCATGTTTGGAACCTTCCCACTATACTCGATGCTTCTCTCCCTTTGGCTGTGACTGATTTGTATCCTTTTGTTATAGTAAAACTGTAAGAAGCATAGCACTACCCTGAGGTCCATGGATCATTCTAGTAAATTATCAAAACTGAGAGGGCAATGAGAACCCTCAAATTTGAACCAGCTGGTCAGAAATGAGATAAGAATAGCCGGGATTCTCTTAATTTGCAAGTGAAATCTGAAGTGAGAGCCACCTTGAGGTGCACTGTACCCTTAACTTGTGAAGTTTGGCCCAACTCTGGCCAGTGGGTGTCAGAAGACATTGCATCTTTCTTTCTCCACTTCTATCCAAATATGTAAACATATTTGAGTACAAGTAACTCCTAGCTAAATAGTGATGCTTTTTAACATAAGTAGGTACTTCTCTTTTGTTAAAAGGAGATGGTACTTTAACAGTGACAGATTCATTCAGATGATTCATTTTGTGAGATAAAGGTCCCCTTGAGAAGATTAAAAAATGAGAGATATTCAGCCATATCTAAAATATCTAAGGAATTTCCTTTGAATCTTCATATGAATATAAAATCTGATAAGAGGAAATTGCAACTCTTGATCAGTGCCACAGGAGAGTGAAAAAATTGATTGCCATCATTCCATTGAGAAAGCACAAAATGTTTAAGATATCTCTGTGTTTCCAAAATATCTTTGAATTTACTTTCTAAATGAATTTAAAATTCAAAACATTAACAAAAGGATACCACTCATGGCCATTCCTAAACAATGGTAAAAATAAATAGGAACACACAATTCTCTTAATCTGGAAGATGCCTTTGCATATTTGATTAAATGTAGCTTTGGGGACTTAAAGCAAATCATTATATGCTTCTTAATTATGTTCTTAAGAATATTACCACTATAATAAGAAAAAATTACAATCCCACTTATTTTTCACTCAGTTATGTCATCGAATCATTATTTAAGAGCTAGAATAACTTTTGAAGCTTTTTCCTCCTACTGTTTGTATGGTAATGTCAGTAACTTTTTTCAAAAGTTGCCCTCCTGTCTACTTGACTTTATAGTCTATCGTATACTTCAAAAGGCATATAGCCTTTTTTTATTTTTAAAATTAGTTCTATAGATCATGGCCTCAGATAATGGAGCCATGACAGATAATCCAAATGAATCCTCAAGACCTCTGAGTTCTAGGCTGAGTTGTGTTTGAGGAGGCTCAGTTCAACAGATAATTTTAAAAGCATTTCATTTATTACTGGCAATTAAGAAAGAGCCAAGCCAAAACCCATACTAGCATTTTTCATCCTAGATCACTCCGTTCCTCAATTTTCTGGCACACAGGAGGAGCCTGAGAGCTCTGTACAGGTGAAAACCCCAACCCCCAGGAGTATTTCTCTCCAGTCCCATAACCCTCTTCTTGATCTCTTTATAATGACAACCAGTCTGGCCTCCTGCTCTCTTAGTGAGAAACATTCTTCTTTAAGAGAGGAGAAGAAGAATTTAAGGGAAGGGAAACTAGATTTGAATTTGCAGGTTGCTTTTTTCAGATTTCTGTAGCAGGGGTAGCTGTGAATCAACCACAGTGCTTTTTTCCCTTTCATATTTCATCTTTGGTGGAAGACAGAGTAAGTGCATCTTGGCTATTCTAATGTACTTGTTCACTGTGAATACATCTAATATTCCAATGTAATATACACAAAAGTAACATCCAGTTAAACCAACAGATTGCTGATCTAATAATAAACACACCTAACTATATATTTAAGAAGCTTTTTATGGCACACTCCACTTGTATGTAGCTCACTATCTCTGAGAGGGGTCCAGTTCAGGGAAGGCCACATTGTCAGGCATGCTGCTGACATCATTTTGTTCACAAATGCTGATATAAGCACCTGTGCGGCCAGCTGACTACCTTGCCTGATACTCATTTTTGTTTAATTATTTTATGGGATGAAGCTATTACATGAGAACACTTTGACGGGAAAATGTCCCTCAATATGAAAGTATGTGCTTCAGGTTTGCCTTTTTAAATAAATACCGTGCCATTTTATTACAGCAGAGAAGATAGAGGGACCATGTCAAAATACATTTTTTAATTATCATTACTCCTTTAATTAGACCAGATGGAACTGGTATAAACAACCAGAGTGCTGGATGGTTGACTGCATTACTGTTTGTTGCTTTCTTCCCCCACGCAATTAAACCACCTCTTTGCCCACTGTCAGCACATTCTGTATTTTCCTCCCAGGAGGTAGAAAATGGTATTCTTTTTTATTTCTACTTGATTTGCATAGCATTATTGTCTTAACAAAACTTCACTAGATTTCACTCCATAAAGATTTTAGATAGCATACTGTTTAGTCTCCATTAACATTAGCCTTTTTGGTAATTATCAGGTTCATTACAGAGAACACAGGCTCTGTCTGCTGCCCACTTTTGTTTTTTGTTTGTTTTCATGTTCAGTGCACTTAAAGGAACGTTATTACCCTGGTGTTCCCAGTCACCTGGTGAATTAGCATGCAGTTTGTTTACTAAGTATTGCTGGTATCTTCTATAAATGCAGTCATTAGAATGTATTCTGTGCTACCTAATTGGGTGGAAATTGTATGCCTGGTTACTTTACAGTGTAGTGATTACATTTTAATGTAACTTGTAATGTTTTTGTTTTGTACTTTTTTTGTGTGGGTAAAAACACTAGATATAAGCCATTCTGCCATGAGGAGAAAGCTGTTCTAGAACTCTGAGACAGCTGGTAAATGAACTTGTAAAATTTCAGGGATATCAGAACTACCAGTGCAGTAACCATAGGGCTAACAGAAGAGTGTTCAAGGTCTAGGTTGTGGGATTGGGTTGTCCCAGAATACAAAACAAAACAAAACAAAACAAAACCATTTATCTGATATTCACAAAACTAGTGTACACCTTTGCTGCTGTATAGTGTATATATAATCGATATTTGAAAGAATAACCTTGAAACGATTAGAATGTTATGGGAAATAGAAGATTCAATTATTTTTCATGAACTGTTAGTTATGTTTTATTATATTCAGATTCTTAGATTCATACTTTACATTGATATATACATGTATAATATAGTATATTCTATATATTCCTAAATAATGTTGATTATCCTTCAGTCACTTGGGACAAATTAGTTTGCTATGATGAATATATCTGTAATCTCAATGAGTCTAAAAATAGTCTATATTGTACTCAATGTTCTACTGAAGTTTGTACTATCACAGATGGCATGTAAAGTGAGCTCTGGTTTGTTATACACTCATGCCTCAGTAACTGTAACAATTAATCATTACTATTACTATGTATTTTAAGTTCTGATGAATATCAACTAAACTCATTAAAATAGTAGGGGACTCATTGACTTTGCAATAATTGGTTCTTAGAATAGAAATTTCCTAGAGCTGTAGTGTATGTCTAGGTACATTATTTTCTCTGCTCTTATTCATACATAATCAGTCTCTGGTTCTTTCTGATGACTAATTTGTTTTGTGAGCATTGATTGAATTAACTTATACTGTACAGTCATAAGCAGCTGAAATCAGCTAGCTATACAGGAGAGGCCTATATCTTCAGACTTCCTTTCTATTTTCAACATGTTTCTTTTGTGACTAGCTACCATTCTGGAGTGACAAAATGAGAGTCCAAGATTAAACATGTGTATGTACATATGTGTGTGCATGCATGTGTTTATGTCGTTAGGGTGGGCTTTAATATGACAGGCTTTTAAAAATATATTCTTGGCCGGGCACGGTGGCTCATGCCTGTAATCTCAGCACTTTGGGAGGTGCAGGCGGGTGGATCACGAGGTCTAGAGATCGAGACCATTCTGGCCAACATGGTGAAACCCTGTCTCTACTAAAAATACAAAAAATACCCGGGCATGGTAGCACATGCCTGTGGTCCCAGCTACTCGGGAGGCTGAGGCAGAAGAATCGCTTGAACCCAGGAGGCGGAGGTTGCAGTGAGCTGAGATTCCGCCACTGGACTCCAGCCTGGCGATAGAGCAAGACTCCGTCTCAAAAAAAAAAAAAAAAAAAAAAAAAAAAAAAAAAATATATATATATATATATATATATATATTTTATTATGAAATCTGTCCTAAAACACAGGCACAATTTCAAAAAATCTGACGAATAAATAATAAAATTATGTGCAACTGCGATAAAAAAAGTGGCTTCTGACAAGGCGCAGTGGTTCATGTGTGTAATCTCAGCACTTGGGGAGGCAGAGGCAGGCAGATCACAAGGTCAGGAGTTCAAGACCAGCCTGGCCAACATAGCGAAACTCCGTTTCTACTAAAAATACAAAAATTAGCCGGGCGTGGTGGTGTGTGACTGTAATCCCAATTACTTGGGAGGCTGAGGCAGGAGAATCGCTTGAACCCAGGAGGCAGAGGTTGCAATGAGCCAAGATCATGCTACTGCACTCCAGCCTGGGTAACAGTGTGAGACTCTGTCTCAAAAAAAAAAGTGGCTTCCTTATGGGGAAGTGACATGTTAACCAGAAGCAGGCAGCAAAAAATTAATAATAATTAATAATTTTTATAATATAAATATAAAAAATTATTTATTAATTTTTTCAACAGCTTTAACCTGAGTGGCAAATAAGAATTTTATGCTGGCTTGATTAGATAAATCATTTTTTAGGAAGGGGAAAAAGGATTACTTGTTCTGTTATACTTTTCTCAAAATTTTATAAATTTAGCTGCATTTTATTAAACCGAACTTGCTTGATTTAAAAAAAAGACACACCCACCTTTACCGGAAAGGAGTAATATTGTCTAAATATCTTTATGATGAAACTTACGCAGATTCAAAGTAATGATTATCATGGGAAGGACCTGATAAACGAGTGCTCGGTAAATGCTTGTTGGAAGAATGAGCACACCTGCAGCCTGCAGGCTTGTTCTGCCATTGCTAGGGGTTTCTTAAAGGTGACAAACTCACATGCCCTCAATTTCCTTAGGTTCTCTAAAGGGGGTGGTTTTTACTGCAGCCGATTTAACTAGTATATCCATATCACTCCCTAATAATTTTAGGATGTATGCTAATTTGGTCAGGGAGTAAAATAAGCCCATTTTAGCTCAAACTATAAGAAAAAGAATTTTCTAAGTCAACTTAAAGTATACCTCTTGTCCTCTGAGGGGAACTGAAAAAAATCTTCCTTTCTGTACCACCTTGCTCAGCCCTTTTGATATCCCCAAGAGGAGTCCAAAGCCCTAATTGTGCTTCAATATAGCAGGTGGAGTTTTCAAAGAGATTCATTATGGCTAATAATCACATAACCCAAACTTTGATACAAACCTCATTCAGGGGGAGGTGTCACAAGTTAACAGCAATGAGAGTTTGCTTTAGTTAGAAGGTATAATAGTCTAGGCTTACTTGGGAAAGTAAAAAGTCATCCTCATGGTGAAGCTTACATTATATTGGGTTTTGGAGCCAAAATTCCAGATGTAAACAAGATATTATTTTTATTATTTTAATTTGTTAACTTCATATGAAGGCAGTATTATGGAATCAAGTCAAGATTTCAATATCCCTTAGCAAAATAGCATTGTATTCACCTTAGGCGCACCATCATTCCCTATAATAATAGATCGAGGGGGATATTTAACTACTTGAGAAATATTGCTTCTGAAAACATGACAGCATCTTTTCTATACCATATCTAATAGTAACAGCTAATATGTCAATGCTATAAGTGTTTTACATGGAATACCTTACTTAATCCTTAGAACAACCTTGTCAAATGGACATTATTTTTTCCATTTTATAGGTGAGAAAACTGAAACTTATAGAGGTACCTGCCAAGATTTCCCTATCTCAGTAAATAATACCACTATTAATTCAGTTACTCAAGGCAGAAATATAGGGCCACCCTTGAAAACTTACTTTTCCTCACCCTACATCCAATTTAGCAGCATCCCTGTGGTTTTAATTCCAGTGATTTCTTGGCTTTGGCCTCTTTGCTTCACCTTTATTAAATCATCATGATCATACATCCACATTATTGGAACAGAATTTTCACTGGGTCTCCTCAGTTCAGTGCTCCTCTTCAATCCACTCTCCACCAGCGGCAAAAGTGATGTTAAAATTCAAATGGAATCACGTCAACACTTTGCTTAAAATCCTTCTGTGGCTCCTCATAGCAGTGAAATAAAATCTGTACACTAGAACAAAGAGCCTAATTTCTGCATCTTCTGGCCCCTGTTTATGTCTCCACTTCCACTTTGTTCCTAACCCACCATCTTGTCACACTGCTCATTTTTCAATCCTTTAAATGAGCCAAGCACATCGCCACCTCATGGTCACAGTCTAAGCTCCCCCCTCTAAATGGAATGTTCTCCCCACATGTCATGTGACTTATTCCTTCTGTTCTTTTAGGTGTCAATCTTAAAAGTCACCTCCCTACAGAGATCTAATCTGCCAAAACTACCTAGAATATGTTCCCCCATTCTCATTCTTGATCTTTGTGTCTTCTTTGGTCTTTTTTAAACAAATTTCCATGTAAAGTCATTTTATGCATATATTGTCTTTTTTGGGGATGGGTACTGTGTCTTCCCATAAAATATGTGTTCCAAAAGAATAGGTACAGTCACTGTCTTCTTCACTATTATTCTCTCAGCAAAATGTAGTAGAGAATAAAAGATAAACAACATATAATTTTCGAATGAATGAAGGTGAGTTCTCAAACTTTGAATTTTTCAGGGATGTGATATTTAAGACAGAAATTTGTTGGGGTGGGATGACCATAACATTATTGACTTTTTTTTTTTTTTTTTGAAACAGGGTCCCACTCTGTTGCCCAGGCTGGAGTGCAGTGGTGCAATCTCGGCTCACTGCAACCTCAGCCTCCCAGGTTCAAGTGATTCTCTTGCCTCAGCCTCTTGAGTAGCTGGGATTACAGATATGTGGCACCAACCCAGCTGATTTTGGTTTCACCATGTTGGCCAGGCTGGTTTCGAACTCCTGACTTCAGGTGATTCACCTGCCTCAGCCTCCCAAAGTGCTGAGATTACAGGTGTGAGCCATAAGCCTGGCTTATTATTGACTTTTTTTTTTTAAACTGAATAGTAGCATTTAAAACTATATGCATACATATGTATATATAATATGTGTATATACTGATTGTTATTTGCGATAGTTATGTTCTCTAATGTTTCTTTGAACAGTGATTTAGCAAATACTGGACAATTGCTCTTAGAGGAAGTATGGAACTAGGTTCCTGTAAGCCCTCTGGTCACAAAATTTTCATCAGTCAATCAATACATAACCTTCTTACCATTTTCCTTCTATTGTTGTTTAGGTGAGAACCCTTAAGATCTACCTCTATGCAAGTTTCAAGTATACATTATAGTATTGTTAACTATGGCCATCATGCTGTACATTAGATCTCTAGAGCTCAATTCATTTTGCATAACTGAAATTTTGTACATGTTGACCAACTTCTCCCCATTATTTAAAGGCATAAAATCCTCCAAAAAAATAAATAAGCCATGTACACTTGTTTTCCGTGTGTTGTGATATAAAGACACTTTATTTAACATATGTTGTTGATTCGTTAACGTTGAACTTACGGATAACAGCTCTGTAGCTCATGCCTGAACAAAGCTTATCTAACACATACTTTTTTCAAAAGGCCATGACAGGTTTCTTGTGTTTCAGAACACTAGTTAGCACTTCAACACTACATTTTGGGGCCATTTTAAAGAGCAAAATTATCCAGAAATTAAAAAAACACACAAATGTGCAAAGAATATGGCACTAAATGGACTACCAAAGTGACACTTTTTAATAGTATGAGAGTTGAAACAAAAGGAGCCAGGGCCAAACACCAGCAAGCTACAAACTGAAGGATTTCAAGAAAAGTGAGTGAAATATTACATAATTTCTGATCTTGACCATCTCTGAATACTTTCTGATTTCAGAATATGAAATTCATTAGATGAGGTATATAATACTCATGGTATTTTTCATGTGTCTGACTAGATTTGCTTTAGTGCATTTTAAGAAAGATGAGGAGAAAAAACCTCCAATTTTATACTCTATTGGGCTGTCCTTTCAGCATCTCCAGTGACAATTTTATGAAAGTTGATTACTGAACTAAAATTAAGCTCTTGAGTGATTTAATGATATTAGCTTCAGCTAAGTCTCATTTTGATGTGTCTAATAGGGATATAACACACTGCAATGCCTTCTTGAAGTCTGCTGGAGATATTGACTACACATCAGGAATGCATTTAAACTAATTTATAAGATTCTTGTCAAATCAGTCATCTGGTAGTTTAAATATTAAAAAAATAATTGATGAGTGATTAGCAAACATCACTTTAAATATAGAGAGTCTCCCCTAAAAGCCCTTCTGATATATTGTATGGGTGTGCTGTCTTGATGAAATAGTAGACCAATTTGCCCCTAATCATAATGTTTCACTCATATTTAACATAGAGAGGTGTCTATACTCTTGTGTCGTTCACCGTTGTAAGCCCAGGGGACCTGATTTATTTATGCTTCATCTACTTTTATTCTGACAACAGCAATTTATCATCTTATGAGACATAGAATAGGTAAGCTTTTTGTTGATAGTATCTAATAATGTTGCACATTCTTACATTTTATAGATTATTTTTATAACCCTATTTCATTTAACAAACTTAAAAATTACGTGGAGTAGATTCAGAATTCAGATACTATTTTGACCACTTTACATAATGAAAATTGAAGTTCAGAGTATTAAGTGACCTAAGCTACCATAGCTAGTAAATTTAAATACGGATTTTATTTTTTAGTGTGCCCTTTCTGTATTATATTTCATCATTTTATGTCTGAGAGACTAAAGACTAAGAGAAACTGAATTTTGAGAAAACAAAATTTTGACAACAAACCAAATCTCTTATGTTCTTGAGGGTAAAATAATTATTAATGTGGGATAGAAGATGTCATGAAAACTATTATTTTGAGGTAAATCCTAAAATAAATAAAAATACTAAAAGTTTACACATACTATTACAGTTTAAAAAAGCAAAAACATCTATTAGTGAAATGGCTTTCATACCGTAACAATTGTAAATATAGTATAAAGCGATGAAGTCTATCCAATTAAAATATAGAAACATTCAGTTTATTATCAAGATGATCCACAAATACTAGAGTTCAGAACTAGTCAAGGTGGTAATTAAAAAGTTCTGAATTACAAAGACAAGTTCTGCTTAAAGTAGAGAAGGTTATAACAGGAGCTAGAGAAATAGATAAAAGGAAGATTAAATTAGCAATTTTCTCTCCTGTTTCCAGCACTTTAATTATCTGAAGGGATGCTATGCTATTAGATTCTCAACAAAAATTTTGTAACAGTTTTATTTCAATTTACTGTAATCATTCCAAGTGCCCATAAACATGCCATATAACACTTCTGTAGCAAGTGTTAGAAACTCAAAACAGTGATACATTTGTATCACTCTAGGCAGGTTAGGAGGCACAATTAGATATATCTTGATATAATCTGTGGACACTCATCCTGCCCCACCTCAGCAGAGTCCTGTGGATGGAGCTCTTAGATTTGAAAGACGTGCAGGAGAAGGAATGCTGAAAAAACTTCCTTGCTGTTACTCTGAAGATACAAATTCTCTCTTCCCAGTTATACTCCTCCCTAGAGAGCCAGCCCCCAAGCCCTGCCTACCCTGTCTGTACTCTGTGACTTTGCACTCTCCCAGGGCCATTGCTAATTAAAGATGAACCAATCAGATTCCATTAAAAATTTGAATGACATGGAGTCTAAATCAGCAAAACATATGCACTAGCTTGAAAGAGTCCTTTATGTAGAGCTGGGAAAGCCATTTTCATATTTCTGCCGTTTAAGACCTGCCGCAGAGGAGCTGGGCAGTGGTGGGAAATAGGAGGAGGAGCCCAAGGTGATGTACCACTTTGACCACAGACTTGGGGAGAGAGAATTTTTGGCTTTCCAGTTCTCAGTTTCACTGTTCGCACTTCCTGCCCTGATGTTCTCTGCTTCAGTAAGATATCCTGTGTCACTAGGATAAGGAATGCTTAAGTCTGTTGAAATGAACCTCTGTTTGTTCCAATCAAATAGTCCCTGATTATGGCAATCACAAGCTGCTCCAAAAATAGTAGCAACCCCATACCAAGTGGCCAACCAGTCTTGGACTGGGTTTCAGTCAACTCTGATTAAGTTACCCCTCCCTACCAGGAGAAAAATGCACATTTACTCTAATACTCTTTCAGCAGGGTTTCAGCAACACTGGTGTGTCTTTGTTCTCTCATAATTGCAAAATTGCAGAATTTTCTATCTGGAATGGAACCTCAATAATCACATTTAGCTTTCTTATTTTGCAAATGAGAGGACTGAGAAGCAAGGAGGTTGATTGTCTTGTTCAAGGGCTTGGCAAATTCCTGGCTTGTATCTCTTTATTTGGCCTCTCTCCACAGGACCTTTGCTATCTATTAAGTCTTTTGAGTTTTCTTCCCTTGTAAAGGGTTAAAAGGTTCTGCTGCCTGTAAAACCTTCAGCTAACTTTGTGGATCCAGTAAGAATCGTGTTCAGCTGCATATAGCAAAATGTCAGAGATAACATTGGCTTAAACTTAGGAAGATATATTTTATTCCATGTAAAATAAGTTTGGAGATGTGTACTCTGGGGCAGATATGGTGACCCCATGGTCATCAGGGACTCATCCTCCATCTCTATTTCTGCTATTCCATTCTTATTATCTGGTTTCCATCTGCAGAATCATCGCAATAGTCCAACATGGCTTTTAGAGGCTCATCCATCATATCTGCATCCTAGGAGGTATGGTGTGGGAAAAGGAAGGGGCAAAGTGATACATGACAGCTGTCTATCTTCTCCTAATAGCTTTTGTTTACTTCTCACTGTTCATAGCTCAGTGAAGTGGCCACTTCAATCTCAAGATAAGCTGGGAAATGCATTATTTTAGCTAGGCACATTCCCACCCTAAATAAAATTGGAGCTCTCTTACTAATAAAGAAAGGGTAAATGAATGTTGAAGCAGCAATGAGAAATCTATGCCATATACCACTTTGACCACTAGGCTTTTTCTCTAGTGGATATCTTAGAATGTTCCCATAATTAGGAGGCATCCTAAACTGTCTGGGCTAAAGAAATTCTTTCTGAGTCGTCTCCTTTTCCTATGAGATCTTCCCATCCCCCCGAACAATGTCTGTCTGAGCCTCTGTCTAGTTCTAGTTTCCACCCATTCTGAGCTGACTCCTTTTATTCTTTCTTGGCAGGGGTTTTGCTGTGGCACATATTGACACCAGCAATACTAAAATGCATATTCTAGATATGCCCTATTTACTATCTTTTTAAAAAAGCTTTTCACATCATTACAGAATCCTAAGCAGGAGAAAAATACTCCTTAGTCGGTGGTAAGGCAATCTCTGCTCCTCTTCAAAGGGTTGTCTGTAGAATGATGATAATGATGGTCTCAACCAACAAGATGTTTTATGATGATGATATAAGTTAAAATGTGTGGAAAGCACTTAGGACACTGTTTTGGAACAAAATAAGTCCCCCATGAATGTCTGTTATTGTTATTATTCATTAATATTATGATTATTGTTATTAACACATGACTTTTTTATACTGAGGAATATTTAATAATCAGTTGGGAAAAAGATATTCTTGTCTCCTAAACAAAAATTCCTCCCATAAAAATTTTTAATGGGTCTATAAGGCAAGGGAAAGGCATTATGTTCAGGAAGCCCCTCTGAGAACAGCTGTATAATACCATATATATTTTACTAAGTCACCTAGTTGGTGAAGTGGTACTTTACAGTGTTAGTGTTGGGAGATAAGTTTCCTGTAAAGGAAGCTTCTCATCTCCAGGAGGCCGTCTGAGCCAAGGATGGTGATGAGGTGGCAAGGAAGATGCTTAGAGAAGAGCCAACACGCTAAGCCAGAGGGAAACATGCTGAACTGTCTCCTTCACAAGTTTTCATAGACTCGTTTCTGGTAAACTGGGTTCCAGATGTTTCTGGATGAAATTCCTACTGATCGAGTTTTCTAACTACATTCTAATAATCCGAATATATTTTTGTGAGCTGCATGGAAATTTAATGTTGTTCTAAATTAAGTGGAGAGGAGAACAGGAATGTGTTAATTATACATAACAGTGAACCGAGTGTAAAAATTGAAGTCTGTAAATTTGTTCTTTGAAGCTTATTTCTTGCTTAAAAAAGAAGAAAATGATGAGACCATTTAGTACCTGAAAAATGTGGGGCACCGGGACATGCTGTACTTCGAGTTGTACTTTGAACACTGTTAACTTAATTGTTATTGAGAGGCTGATGCGCCCTCAAGAGTGATTGTAATTAGAGCCTGGTTTGGGAGCCTTTTTTATTTCTGATATTGTTCTAAGAGTGTGTGAGAAAGTTCTGAGGACTGACATTTGGAAAGAAGCAGAGTGACTTTTGTATCCTGAGTAAATCGCTTCCAATGAAGAAACAGAACTAGAGACAAGGACAGGAACAAAAGGTTTACAGGAAAGGAGGATCTTAGGTGAAAAGGAAACATGTATTTCTATCAAAATTGTTTATGCTGACATGCTACAAAGGTACATTCAACTAGCAATCACTTTTGCAGCAGTCTAGGACAGAGAAATGTGGACGCTTGAATGAACTGAAAATTCCGTTCAAGCACCTCTTTGGATCTTCTTTATCTATACTTTGCTTGGAAGCAAACAAAGATAGATCTTGGAGTATGATTTTTCATTTTCCATTGTAGGTCAGATCACAGAATGTCTCACATGAATAATAGTAATGCTAAGCACTTTCTAGTTGAGGAGAAAGGGGACAAAGATTATCAAGGAAAATATCCAAAGAGCATGGAATTGGCATTCAGGAAAGTAACTGCCTTCCCTCTAACAGTGGCCAAGTTTCTCTCCTGCTTACTCAAAGATGATTCAGGTTCCCAAATGTAAAATGAAAATCATTCATTCCACCTATCTCATCTATTTAAGTTAAATCAAGTTGCAATACATAGTAGCTGTATAGCAGCTTAGAATGGCCAATTAAAAATAGTCTGCTGAATTTGCAAATTTGTACCACAGTTTGGAAGATAGGAATATACATATAGATATATAAATATAGTATGCTTAAAGTCCAGTAGTAATCGATGATGATTTTTTACTTAGTAACCATGCCTTACCTAATCAGCAAGGTTAGTTTAAGGAGCATGGGTGGAGAGTCAGGAGCAGCTCTCTGCCCTGCAAATGGGGAAGGACTTGAAACATGCAGATTCTATCAACAAACTGTATTTGGATACTGAAGCACAGTTGAAGATACTGAGATGAGAAACCTTTCCAAATGGAGGGGAGCATTCCTTGAGGGGAGCATACGAGATCGCTGGTCTACAATCTGACTGAGAATGAGGGAGAACACTCAGGTGAATCCACAAAATCAACTTTGATAAAAGGAGCAAGTATCATAGGAGAGGAAGGAGGGAGGCAGGTCCCTGATAACTTATATTGATAAAGAACTAGAAAACTACTCTGAAATAACACTTAGACTATCTGCTGCCTGCATACATACCAGCCATAGAGCTTGTGTGATTTTAAAAACAAAGAGTATTTGAGATTAAAGTCCAGGACAATGTGGTTTTGTGGTTACAGCTCAGATTTTGCAGGATAGTTGCTGTCTGAACTTGGTTGTCAATACTGAAACCCTATGACTGGAAGCTTAACCCTCCCTGGGTCCATGCTTTGCAACGTACCTTTTCTTGGAAGCTTGATCCTGCCCAGGTTTTCTTTGGCACAGGATAGGGACCCATTTAAATTCTTAAAAAAACTGCTGTAAAAACACCACTTTGTTATTTTTATGTGCTATTACAAAGGCCTGGGGGGTTGGGAGATGGTATTCAAGGGATTTTGGGGCTGATCAATGTAAAAGATGTGACCGTGAAAGGCAGTAACACCCAACATGCCTTATTGAGCAGCATTTCCACTGAGTTGCATAAGAGGGGAAGTCTGTCACAGCACACAGTCATCCAGAGGCTTCAGATGAGGAGCCATCCTCTAGAAGAGGAGGAGGTCAAGGGAACCCATGGGGGAGAGCAAGATCAGAAAGAGTGCTTCCTATATCATTGATGGCACTCAGCAATCTGATGGAGGTCTCTGGGTCAGACAGCTCCAAAGGGCCATAGCAGTTTGGTTTTATAACCAAATATTCTACCTTATCAATGGGTAACAGCTGCCAGGTAAGGTTTCACGGAATATGCAAAGCGGGCAGGCTCTAAACAGTTAAAAATCTGTATTTTTGAAACAGTTGGATGTGTCAAGTTTAAGGCTGGTGGTGGTGGGCTTTTGAACTAATGGGTCTCAGCCTGCAGTGAAGAAATGAACAAACTGACCTATACACAGAGGCCATCTTTGGCTCATTTAACAGCTATAATAAATGTTTATTATAAAAAATTCAAACAATACAAAAAATAAAGGAAAGGAAAAACTACTCCAGATCTTTCAACCCATAGATAAGTACTATTAACATTTTGATATATTCATATTCATATTTGTACATGTGCATACATACACACACATATAAATACATCGTTGTAGACATAAGTATAGATCTGCATCATAATTTTGTTTTTGCATAGAATTTTATTGTGTGTATGCCTGTATTACAGTTTACTTTGAAAAATCCTTGTTGATGTATATTTAGGTTAATCCATTTTTTTACTAATATAAACAATTCTTCAATACCAAACTTGCACATCATTTTCCAATTTTCCTAAATTCCAAAAGAAGAATACTGAATCAAAGTGTATGCTTTCAGGAGCAGATATTATATATATATAAAAAAGCATATGCATGCTTAACATTTTTATACCAATTGCCACATTGCCTTCCAAATTTTTATCAATTTATTCTTCATATTATATTTATGAACTTTAGATTAAGTTAGGAGGGATAATAATGAAAGTTAAAATAGAAAATGAATTGAGACATGTAAAAGTTGCTACGGGGAAAACTTTTCTCTTAAAGGTATATTTGGAACAAGAGGGCAATTATAGAAGGGTATATGTGTGACATGGTAAAAGCCCCATAAAACTGCATACCTCAACCATACCTCAGCTTTCTGTTAAAACTGCTCTTTGTAACCCTGATGTGACAGGCAAGCAGTCCAAACCCACACTGTCTTGGCCCCTGCGACTTATAATAAGTAACTAAGGTCTGTAATTTCCACCCTACCCAAGCAATGTGTAAGCTAATGCTTATCTTGACTTCTGTGAACCACTTAAGTAACAATTGGAATGTCCGAAGCCCCTCACCCTCATCTCCACCCGGGAGGTGATTTACGGAATATCCAAAGTCCACTGGCCCTCAGAATGTCTGAAGCCCCTCGCCCCCACCCCCACCCCTCACCCTCACCCCCGAGGTGGTTTACAGGCATAAAAGGTCTTGACACCCTCCTTTCGGGGCCACAGGTTGGAGAGACCTGAGTCCTCCGTGGCCACTGGCAATAAAGACCCTGCAATTTGGCATACTTTTGTCTTGGTGTTGACTTTCTATGCTTGCTCCAGTACAACATTTTGGAGGCCCCAGCGAGATTTGAACTTGTGACCCCTGGTTTTGGAACAAGAGGGCAATTATAGAAGGTGTATGTCCACTGTCCTTTCACTCTTACAGGTGATCCACCTTTACCTTCTCAGAGAAAGTAGCGTTCAACAGGAATAAAGTCTTTCTGTCTTTAGTTTCGACCCCTCAACCTCATCTTCATTCGAGGTTACTTACCTACTGGATCAGAGGAAGAGGTAGCTCTACTTCTTTCTGAACCTCTTGGTCTAACTCTGTTTCATAGATTTGTCACTCTTACACTCTCTCTCCACCAAAATATCTCTTAAAACTAGAAACCTGTTCAAAATATCTTCATTCTAAAGGCAATTCATTTGATTATTCCTCCTCTTCAAGTCTTCACCTCGGGGAACAGAAAAATATGTCAAGTGTCAAGCATTTAAAAGTGTGTACAAAAATGACCACTCCAGGATCTTAAGCCTAACACAGCATTTATGAGATTCTTAAATCACTTTGTTGTATTTTTGTGACATAAAGCAAAATAATAATCAATTCAAAGAGACAATTTATAACACTTTCCTTGATAAATTAGCATTTAATATATATAATCCTTTCTCATATGGAGTTAACTCTCTTTTTGGCCTCATATTTCATCCTTCCACTTTCAGCTTGTGGAGACCTACTGAACTCTCTGAGTGACTTGGTTCTCCTCTGCCTGCAAAGGAGGCAAATTCAAGTCTAACTTTTCTCTAGCAGTCTTTATGTTATTCCATGACACCTGCCTTCCTCCATCAAATTAGAACACTCAAGTGTGGTCTACATATCCTGCCTCTAGTTTCTCCCTTTACACTTCTTCTTTAACCCACCACAGCAATATGATTTCTCTTTCAACCAACTAACTGAAGCTGTTCTGGCAAAGCTCAAAAATATCAGGCACATAATTTACAAATCCAGTAGTTTATTTTAACCTTGTGTCCAGTGTGACCTCTCTGTGGAATTTTACCATTTCTGCCTTAAAAATTTCCCTGATCCCAATCTCCTCAATACTTTTTCCTCATTACTTTCCTTCTGCCTTTCTGATTTCTTCTTCTCAGTCTTTTCCTCCCCTCTGGTTCCTTTTCCTTAGGAAAACTCTTAAACATTGTTTTTCTTCAAGGCCTCTGTATTAGTCGTTTTTGTGCTGTGTAAAAGAACTATCTCAAAGCTCAGTGGTAGAGAACAACAATGCATTACTCTATTCTCATGTCTGCAAGTTGGCTAAAGGTAACATCATCTAGACAGAATTAAACTGGTTTCCATTCCAAATGCAGTTGGGTCCAGGTCTGCTCTGTAAGTCTCTCATCCTCCTTTGACCAGTAGCCTGGCTGGGGCATACTCTTTTCATAGTGCTGACAAAAGTGCAAGAGGGTAAGCCCAACCATGCATGTAATGATATTGTAAAATATATATTTTGTCCTTGCCCCCAGTTTTCTGACACACAACTCCTTAAATCTTTGAAATCTTCATAGTGATAAGCATCTTTTTATATGCTAATAAGTTGAATGATGACTGACATCTACTGGGTAGCTTCAGGATGGGGGCTGGTCACCGGAAAGACCACACAGCAGGATTAGAGGAGTTACTCAGCTCCAACATCCAGTCTTTAGGGAGGGGAGAGGGAATGAAGGTTAAGTTGATCACTAGTGGCCAGTAATTTAATTGATCATGCTTAAGTAATGAAACTTCCATAAAAAACTGAAAGGACTGGTTTGAGAGAGCTTGTGGACAGCTGAACACATGAGGTCTTAGACATTCATATGCCAGGAAGGTGATACACTCCAACTCCATGGGGAAAGATGCTTCTGGTCTTGGGATCCTTCCAGACCTTGTCCTATGTGCCTCTTAACCTAGCTTTTTATTTGTAACCTTTAAAATATCCTTTGTAATAAACTGGTAAACATGAGTTAGTGTTTCCCAGAGGCCTATAAGCTGCTCTGGCAAATTAATCAAACCCAAGGGGGAGGTTGTGGAAACCCTGATGTATAGCTGGTCAGCCAGAAGCACAGGTACAACAATCTGGGGCTCTTGTTCGGCATCTAAAATGTCATGAGGAGAAAGTCTTAAGAACTGAGGCTTCAACCTGTGGGATCTGATGCTATCTCCAGATAAATACTGACGCAAATCAGAGGATACTCAGACAGTGTTAACTGCAGAATTGATTATTTGGTGCTATGGTTTGAATGTTTGTCTCCTCCAAAACTCATGTGAAACTGAATTCCTGATGTGGCAATATTGAGGGGGGCCTTTAAGAGGTGTTTTGATCATGAAGGCTCTGCCCTCATGAGTGAATTAAACCGTTAATAAATGAATAGATTAATCTTTCAGTGGATTGATAGACTAATGGGTTATCACAAGAATGGGTTTGTTGGCTGTAGAAGAAGAAAAAGGTTGCTCTGAGCAAGCATGTTTGGCCGCCTCACCACATGATGCCCTGTGCTGCCTCAGGACTCTGCAGAGAATCCCCACAGCAAGAAGGCCCTCACTAGATATGGCCCCTTGACCCTGGACTTCTCAGCCTCTATCACTGTAAAATATAAATCCCTTTTCTTTATAAATTAGTATTCTGTTGTAAGCAACTGAAAATGGGCCAAGATATTTGGTGTGTCTGTTGGGGTGGGAAAACTCCCACACATTTGGTCACAGAAGTATTCTCTGTGAAAACAGGCAAAACTGTTTTAATCTACACAAACACACGTTTCAAATTTTTGCTTATATCTACTAACATCTTACCTCCCAAAGAAAGTCATATGGTCAAATTCAAAATCAAGGGATGAAATTAGTACCCTGTGCTTATAATGAAGCCATGACAAGGGGTGGATGCATAATACTGTTACAGGGGAGTGAGGAATTGTGACCAATAATTCAACCTACTAAACCTTCTAATTTCCTAGAAGATCCTGGATGATCTGACTCTAACTACCTCTATAGTCTTGTGTCTTGACATTTATTCTCTTCATTGCAATGTGGCAGACATAAAGCTGTATTTTAATTTCATAATGCCATCCTCCTTTTGCTTAGTCTATGCAAACTTCAGGTCTTTGTGTAAATGTCACTTACCCAAGGAAGTCTTCCCAATCACTCAAGATTAAGTCAGAGTCTCTTGTTATATCTTCTTATGGATTAGATATTGTTTCTATTTTGTACTTACCATACTTTTGATGGTATAATTTCTTTGTTTACTCAGTTTGATTTTTTTCTCCCTCCCTAGAGGAGGTTAAGTTTCTTTATGGTAAGAATTGTCTTTATTTTGTTAATTATTATATTTCTAGTGCCTATTTATTCTTAATATAATAGATGTTCAATACATCATGGAATCAATGGATCTATGTGTTCTTCCTAAGCAGTTTTTTCCATGTCTATGTCTTCACCTCTCACCAAATTTAAGTCTAGAATCTCAAAATCTTTTCTGGGCTCCAGTCTAGGTTTCCAACTAAATATTCCATGACCACCTCACATTGTGCCTGTTTAGAAGTCAAATCTTTCTTCTTTTCATGCTTGTGAAAAATGTCACAAGTCACCGGGCCACCTGTGATGGTTAATTTTATGTCACCTTCACTGGGCCACAGGGTGCCCCCATGTTTGGCTAAACATTATTCTGAGTATGACTGTGAGGGTGTTTCTGGATGAGTTTAACATTTCAATTGGTAGACTGAGTAAAGCAGATTGTCCTCCCAATGTAGGAGGGTCTCATCCAATCTGTTGAAGGCCCACTTAGAACAAAAAGTTTGAGGAAGGGAGAATTCATTCTCTCCACCTGATTGTCTTTGAGCTAGAACAGTAGTCTTTTTTTCCCTTTGAACTTTTACTTGGACTATAATCTATACCATCGCCTCTCCCCTGATTCTCAAGCTGCAGACTTGTACTGAAACTAGACCATGTAATCTTCTGGGTCTTTAGCTTGCTGACTGTAGATCTTGAAACTTCTCTGCCTACATAATCAGGTGAACCAATTCTTTGTAATAAATCTCTTTATCATCTATCCATCTACCTCCCTACTTACCTATTCATCCATCCTATTGATTCTGTTTCTCTCGATAACTCTAATATACCACATAAACCAAAATCCTGGAAATTGTCTCCAGCTCCATGATTTCATGAACTTTTGCATATTATTTGTCTCTAAAATATGCTTCTTTTTACTTCTGTAATATCTTTCTGATTAGCACCCTGGTTTTTCTTCTCTATCATGAATAATACTGGCACTAAAAAGCATAAAAATTATTGTTAAGAAGAAAAGGAACTCCAAGACTGGGTAGAACAATATAAGAAAACAGCTGGCAGTTCTAAATGTGTTCCAAGTTTCCTGGCCAGGATGAGTCACATCCTAGAGAGTAGAGAACACATACCAATGATATCTCCATGACGGATTGCTGAGGAAATGTGAAAAACATGAGATAAAGTAAAATAATGGAAAAATTAGAGGTGGGGAGCAATGGCTTCATAGGCAATTAAGCTGCAGTGTCCCATTGTCTTCCTTGGGGACAGGATTTCCAAAATACCTCTTTGTAGAGACAGTGCATATGAGTGTATTAGTATCACAAACTGTGAGCTTTCACAAACTAAGTATGATAAGTGACAGCACATTGAGGTAATGATAATAAAGAAAAGTAAAAGAAATACTTTTTTCTTTATAGAATATACTAGCATGGAATACTGAAACATTTTTTGGACATGTATTTGTCAGTCCTTTTGGGAGGAGGTGGAAGGACTGTATGGCAACAGTGTCCCCTCCTCTAATCCATTATAACACACTCATAATGTTTGCTTACATAGAATCTGGACAATACTTATGATTTTATCATGAACATGTATCTTTATTTAAATAAACATCCTTCTGATGTGCAAAAATATTAAAAGTAGAATTTTTGTTTTAAAAATAGCCTTAGAAATACAGAAATTAGAACTATCAGCATGCTCAGGTCTATATAATTTATGTGTAGAAATGATGGTGGGGTGTAAATGAAGTATTCATCATGCTCTTTTACTTTTCTTGGATTGCATTGTTTAGTCTACATTTAAATATTTGCCTGAGCTAGAAATCTAAATCCTCTACTTGTCAAGTCACTTAACTACAAACAGAAGCAATAGTAACAGTAGACATAGTTATAAGGGTACAAAAGGAAGAAACATTTATAAGTATGAAAATAACGTGAAAGTTTAGAAAACAGGTTGATAATGTGTCTTGCTAGTATACTGGAAGGAATGAAATAGAGCATCTTTGTAAAGTAACTGTCATATCAATTAGTACGAGGATCAAAAAATAAATTACTTTTACAAGCAACTCTATCCAAGATCTAGAAATGAAGCTATACCCTCTGCTTTAATTTTTGTTATCAATAATAATAAATAGAAACCATTACAGAAACCTGTTGAGTGGTGGAATAATGAAAAGAGAAATACTCTTTATATCAGTTGGTTTTCATACTGCTGATAAAGACATACCCGAGACTGAGCAACTTACAAAAGAAAGAGGCTTAATGGGACTTACAGTTCCATGTGGCTGAGGAAGCCTCACAATCATGATGGAAGGTGAGGAGGAGCAAGTCACAGCTGCCGTGGATGGTGGTAGGCAAAAAATGAAAGAGTTTGTGTAAGGAAATACCTCTTTCTAAGTTTTTGTGAGACTTATTCACTATCATGAGAAAAGTACAGGGAAGACTTGCCCCCATACTTCAATTACCTCCCACCAGGTCCCTCCCACAACATTTGGGAATTCAAGATGAGATTTGGGTGGGGACACAGCCAAATCATATCATTCTGCCCTTGGCCCCTCCCAAATCTCATGTCCTCACATTTCAAAACCAATCATGCCTTCTTCTCAGCAGTCCCCCAAAGTCTTAATGCATTTCAACATTAACTCAAAAGTCCACAGTCTAAAGTCTCATCTGAAACAAGACAAGTTCCTTCTATCTACAAGCCTGTAAAATCAAAAGCAAGTTAGTTACTTCCTAGATACAATGGGGGTACAGACATTAAGTAAATACAGCCATTCCAAATAGGAGAACTTGGCCAAAACAAAGGGGCTACAGGCCCCATGCAAGTCCAAAATCCAGCAGGGCAGTCAAATCTCAAAGCTCCAAAATGATCTCCTTTGACTCCACGTCTCACATCCAGGTAATGCTGATGCAAAAGCTGGGTTCTCATGGTCTTGGGCAGCTCTTGTGGCTTTGCAGGGTACAGCCTCCCTCATAGCTGCTTTCATGGGCTGGTGTTGAGTGTCTGCAGCTTTTCCAGGTGTACAATGCAAGCTGTCAGTAGATCTACCATTCTGGGGTCTGGGGAACAGTGTCCCTCTTCTCACACCTCCATTAGGCCGTGTTCCAGTAGAGATTCTGTGTGGGGGCTCTGATCCCACATTTCCCTTCCACACTGCCTTAGCAGGAGTTCTCCATGAGGTACCTGCCCCTGCAGCAAACTTATGCCTGGGCATCCAGGCATCTACAAACATCTTCTGAAATCTAGGTGGAGGTTCCCAAACCCCATGTCTTGACTTCTGTCCACTCACAGGCTCAACATGATGTGGAAGCTGCCAAGGCTTGGGGCTTGCACCCTCTGAAGTCACAGCCAGAGCCCTACATTGGCCCCTTTCAGCCATGGCTGGAGCAGCTGGGATGCAAGGCACCAAGTCCCTAGCCTGCACACAGCACTGGAACTCTGGGCCCAGCCCCTGAAACCACTTTTTCCTCTTAGGCCTCTGGGCCTGTGATAGGAGGGGCTGCTGTGAAGACCTCTGACATGCCCTGAAGACATTTTCCCCATTATCTGGGGGATTAACATTCAGCTCCTTGTTACTTATGCAAGATTCTACAGCTGGCTTGGATTTCTCCTGGAATTTTCTATCACATGGTCAGGCCTCAAATTTTCCAAACTTTAATGCTCTGCTTCCCTTATAAAACTGAATGCCTTTAGTAGCACCCAAGTCACATCTTGAATGCTTTGCTGCTTAGAAATTTCTTCTGTCAGATACACTAATTCATCTCTCTCAAGTTTAAAGTACCACAAATCTCTAAGTCAGGAGCAAAATGCTGCCAGTCTCTTTGCTAAAGCAGAGCAAGAGCGACTTTTACTCCCTTCCCAACAAGTTATTCATCTCCATCTGAGACCACCTCGGCCTGGACTTTATTGTGCATATTGCAATCATCATTTTGGGAAAAGCCATTCAACAAGTCTCTAGGAAGTTTCAAACTTTCCCACACTTTCCTGTCTTCTTCCGAGCCCTCTAAACTGTTCCAACCTCTGCCTATTACTCAGCTCCAAAGTCACTTCCACATTTTCGGGTATCTTTACAGCAGCGTCCCACTCTACTGGTATCAATTTACTGTATTAGTCCATTTTTCATGCTACTGATAAAGACATACCTGAAATTGAGCAACTTACAAAGGAAAGAGGTTTAATTGGACTTACAGTTTCGTGTGGCTGGGGAAGCATCACAATCATGGTAGAAAGTAAGGAAGAGCAAGTCACATCTTGTGTGGATGGTGGCAGGCAAAAAATAAAAGAGCTTGTTTAGGGGAATGCCTCTTTTTAAAATAATCAGATCTCATGAGATTTATTCACTATCACAAGAACAGCATGGGAAAGACTTGCCCCCATGATTCAATTACCTCCTACCAGGTCTCTCTCACAACATGTGGGAATTAAAGATGAGATTTGGGTGGGAACACAGCCAACTCATATTATGCTTCATTAAAAAAATATGATTTTATGACATTAGATGTTTATAAATGTATTTTAAGGACCTAGGACTCAACAGCCACTATTGGCTGCATCTATTTTCCATGATCTCTTTCTTCTTTCATTTATATATTCATTTATTCAACAAGTATTAATCAGGGGCCCACTATGTATCAAGTGCTCTTCTAGGCACAGGAGATAAGGCAAAAAATGAAAAATCTACTAATTTCCTTAGAGTTTACTTTCTAGCAGTGAGACCATTGAAGGCC
Source organism: Aotus nancymaae (assembly GCF_030222135.1). NCBI lineage: Eukaryota > Metazoa > Chordata > Mammalia > Primates > Aotidae > Aotus > Aotus nancymaae. The sequence continues at coordinate 8,714,964 of NW_026988476.1, read as the reverse complement.
AGGCATGGCCTCTCTGATGTCTTTATGTAAAGACTGGAAGGATGTGAGTGAGCCTTGTGGATATCTGGAGGGAGATGTTTTAAGGAGAAGAGAAACACCTGCACAGGCCCTGGATTGGGATCATGCTTGGTATGTTGGAAAAAGAACAGTGTGGCTGGAGAGCAGTCAGCATGGGAGAGAGCAGTAAGAGTTGAGCTCAGAGAACACATAGGACCTTGTAGAACATAGTAAGGCCTTTGGCTTTATTAGGTGTGACGTGGGAAGCAAATGGTGGTTGTTTTGTTTTGAATAAATGCTTTATTTTGACATAATTTTAAATATACAGAAAAGTTACTGAGCAGCCATACAGATTCTGTATACATGTCACGCAGCCTCCTCTAACGTTAATATCTTATATAACCTTAGTGAATTTATTGAAACTAAGAAATGGATATTGGTACAATACTAGTAGCAAAACTACAGACTTCGTTTGGATTTTCCAGTTTTTCCACTAATGTCTTTTTATTCTTTTCTTGATTCTGATCTAAGCTAGAATACCATGTTACATTTAGGAATGGAGCGTTTGAGTATAGGACTGACATGACCTGAACTTCCTTGTGCATTCTTACTCTGGCTGTTGTGTATACTTGGAACTCTTTTGATATGTGCAGTATTCTTACTTTACCAAAGCAGTGAATACCCACAATAAAATTGTATCTGGTGGTAGATGCTTTTCCAGTTTCTTATTCAGTGGTAGATGCTTTTCATCCAATCTGACATTAAGTAAATGGAACCCATTAATTGCCAGCAGGTACAAGGTATTCAGCCATACATTTGAGTACATATATTTTTTAAAATACTAATAGTATTATTTACTATTAGTAGAAGCTGATCTTTTGTCTGTCTTTAAAGTACTTGTATGTTCAATGGAAGAAACTAAGGTTCAGAAACAGGATCATTGTTCGAGAGTGTGATTAAAACAATTACCAATGAACAGCTCATAATAGAGGAAAGTTTATCTTTGGATTTAGCTTTTATATTCACATTTTAGGGTACAATCAGGTCAGCATATTTGATGTCCAGTTAGACAGCATTGCACACTGACAAACTGCTTTTATAAGTATTCCTGTAATCAATTAACTACAAAGCACACTACATCAGGCATTACCTAGAATAGATTTCATTTATCTGACTTACAGAGACAGAAACAGAAGGTCAGGATGTCCTGGTTAACAAAATGTCTGACTCCTGTAATTTAAAGCACCATGTGATCCAACTAGTTGTTTTAAGTAATTACCTTTAGTGTGTGGTACTGATGAATTAAATCTCACCACTCCACAGACATCTTGCTATCCTTTCCATTAGGTTTAATGGGCCATTCCATTTTCCTGGTAAATTTACTTAGATACTACATAGTCGACCAAATAATAGGTTCAATTTCTCCTTAACATTTTATTCTGAGATTTATTTGTCTTTTAATTAATTCTGTCAACTGTCAGGGAAATGTTTCGTACTAATGTGGATTAAGCACCCTCTGCTAAAATGACACACATTATCCCATAAAATGTGTTTAGGACCTATTATTTGCTCTTCACACTGTTGGCAGTTGTACACTTTTGCTACCAATTTCAGATTATATGGTTTAAATATTATTTAAAAAGGATTCTGAAAATAATTAATTTCCTTTTATTATGGCATTTTCTAATGTCTTAATATAATGATACCTTTTTACCATTTTTGTATAGAAATTTCAGAAGTTTCTTCTTTTATGAAAGCTATTCTACCTAAGCACAGTGCCTCCCACTTATATATTTTAATGTGAATTTGTATTTCCAAGCTTCATCTAAGACAAAAATCTCCCCCCAAAAATAAGGAATGTAGATTTCTATAAGGAATATCAAAAATTGCTTAAGATTTCTTAACTTTAGTAAAATTAGAAAAGAGGTAATTTGAAAGTTAGTACCACTAGATAAACAGACTGAGAAATGATGTAAAAGAGGTCATTGAAACATGCAATTAATTATGTTTTATGAAAATTTACAAGGAATCACAATAAAATTTGATGTCCCTCAAGGTTGACTATGGAGGCTATGGTTATTTTGATAATTGCCACATTAAAATGTAGATGATATCTCTTTTGTAGTCACTGTTACTAGCTAATACATGCTTATTCAGAAGGCCCTTTCAGCTTTTGATTTCTGTGAATCTGTTGACCTGAAAGCTTCCTCTCATTGTTCTACCTTCACTCTAGTGAAAAAATGATATGAGTTGTGTTATCTGCCCTGCCAGACAATCTTCATGCACCTCTTTTTCTCAATAGTCACACACTATGATTAATTGCCTAATAGGATGTAAATTAATTGAGGTTTAGTTCCCTTGTAAGATTTTAACATTAAAAAATTATAGATATGACTATAGTCAAAATGACTTTGTCAGAAGAAATGCATATTGAACATTGTGTAATTTGTATTGAATACTATCAGATCTTGGTAGATACTGGGCATGTCATCTAGGAAATATAAAAATAGCAAACATTCTATTATTTTCTCTGTGTTATTCTAAATACTTTAAGAAAATTATTCATAGAATATATCACTTCTAGATAGCATTATCCAATACAACAGTCTCCTATAGATGTCAAGAAGAGGTCATTTTTTTTGTAGAAATAAGGAACATACGTACTTAACTACAAATATTTGTCATAGCTATAAAAATTGTAGCCATCTATTATAACTGTGTGTGAGGTTCATTTGTGAAGTTAGTATTATTTACTGTTAGTAGAAACTGATCTTTTGGCTGTCTTTAAAATACTGCAGCTGTGTAGTGGTACCAACAATAATTGTTATTATTTACAGAACACTTACTATGTGCTAGATACTATGCTTATTACTTGTATTTATATGACTGAAAATGGCTGCTACTTTCTTATGTTATCCTTCATAATCAACAAGACACTTTGGAAATAGTCAGCCAAGCTAAAGCATGCAGTTGTCAACCATGGAAAATATTATATGTAATTTGATAGGAATTCTACTTTGTAGGATTCCAACTCACGACATCAAGTTCATTAGTATAATCATTTAATTTTAACCAATGGCACTAACTGGTCCATAATCACTAGGATTCTCAGACTTACACATACAGATGTCATAAAATACACACTAGGATCTCAGGATCTCAGTATGTTTTATGAGAGCAACTTTTGATATAAAGTGTTAATAATACAAAAAACCAAGACATATCTGTTAATTATGCCTATTTAAATGTGTAACCAATGATTTGAAAATCAATGACAAATAATCTACTTCCTCTACAAATGAGAAGCCTACTTAAGTCAGTTTAATTCTGAGAGATTTCCACTTCACTTGTGTTGCACTCCAGCATTTTATTAAATTTTATGGGCTCATTTGCATAAGAAGGATAGTTCAGTACTTGCAATTATCTTTTGAGATAATGCCCTCTTTGTAAGTCTCACATATTCTACACTCTAACTAAAATGTTGAATCCCAAAGGAGTTGCTTCTTGATTGCAAACTTACTAAAACAAGAAAATATTTGTACATAAGCAGGACTTAAAACTAAAGGACGATTCTTTGAATATTACATTCAGTTCCACATTTACTAATATTTCCAATACAAATCAGTACAGTACTTCTCCCCCCACCATCCCCCTCAACTTATCCTTGGTTTCACTTTACAAAGCTTCAGGTACCTGCAGTCAACTACAGTCCAAAAATATTAAATGTAAAATTCCAGCAGTAAACAATTCATAAGTATTAAACATTAGTTCACAATGCCTTTGTAATTTACCTCATCTCATTTCGCCATGTAGGCATTTTATCATCTTATACCATCACAAAAGGAAGCAGGATGAGTACAGTGTAATAAGATATTTTGAGAAAGGAAGATAACTTTTATTTCAATATATTGTTATAATTGTTCTATTTTGATTAGTTGTTGTTGTTAATGTCTTACTGTGCCTAATTTATAAATTAAACTTTTTTTTTTTTTTTTTGAGACAGAGTCTTGCTGTGTTGCCAGGCGCCAGGCTGGAGTGCAGTGGCAGGATCTTGGCTCACTGCAACCTCCGCCTCCCGGGTTCAAGCAATTCTCCCACCTCAGCCTTCCAAGTAGCTGGGACTACAGGCGCGCACCACCATGCCCAGCTAACTTTTGTATTTTTTTAGTAGAGACGGGGTTTCACCATTTTGGCCAGGATGGTCTCGATCTCTTGACCTCGTGATCTGCCCGCCTTGGCCTCCCAAAGTGCTGGGATTACAGGCGCGAGCCATTGCACCCGGCCAAATTAAACTTTTAAAAATTTTTAGTTATTAATTTTTGTGTGTACATACATTTAGGGGTTACATGAGGTACTTTGATACAGGAATGCAATGTCTAATAATTACTTTATGGTAAATGGGGTATCTGTCCCATAAAGTATTTATCCCTTGTGTTACAAACAATCCAATTATACGCTTTTAGTTATTTAAAAATGTAAAATTTAATTATTATTAATTATAGCCAAAAAAAATTATAGCCACCCTGTTATGCTATCAAATAGTAGGTCTTACTCATTCTTTCTAACTGCTATTTGTAACCATTGATCATTCCCACTTGCCCCCAACAACACCACTACCCTTCCCAGCTTCTGGTAACCTTCCTTCTCTTCTTTATTTCCATGAGTCCAATTGTTTTAATCTTTAGCTCCTACAAATAAGTGAGAACATGTGAAGTTTGTCTTTCTGTGTCTTGCTTACTTCACAATCCATAATAACTTCCAAGTTCATTCATGTTGTTGCAAATGACAGGATCACATTTTTTTTTATAACTCAATAGTGTTCCATCGTGTATATATGCCACGTTTTCTTTATCCATTCATCTATTGAGGGACACTTAGGTTGCTTCCAAATCTTGGGTTTTATAAACAGTGCTGCAGCAAATGCAGAGTGCAGATATGTTTTCAATATACTGATTTTCTTTCATTTGGATACTTCTCCAACGGGTAGATTGCTGGATTGTATAGTAGCTATATTTTTAGTTTTTTGAGGACAAACTGTTCACAGTGGTTGTACTAATTTACACTTCCACTAATAGTGGATGCGGCTTTTCCTCTACATTCTCAGCAGCGTTTGTTACGGCCTGACTTTTGGATAAAAGCCATTTTAACTGGGGCGACATGATATCTCATTGTAGTTTCGATTTTCATTTCTCTGATGATGAATGATATTGAGCACATTTTCATATGTCTCTTTGCCATTTGTATATTTTCTTTTGAAAAATTTCTATTTAAATCTTTTGCTCATTTTTTAATCAGATTATTACGTTTTCTTCCTGTAGCATTTTTAGAGGTCCTTATATATTCTGGTTATTAATTCCTTATGAGATGAGTAGTTTGCAAATATTTTCTCCCATTCTGTGATTTGTCCCTTCACTTTGTTGATTGTTTCCTATGCTGTGCAGAAGATTTTTAATTTGATGTTATCCGATTTAGCCATTATTGCTTTGGTTGCTGTGCTTGTGGGGTATTATTCAAGACATTTTTCACCAGACAAATGTCCTATAGAGTTTCCTCAATGTTTTCCTGCAGTAATTTCATAATTTGAAACCTTATATTTGTCTTTAACCCATTTTGATTTGATTTTTGTGTAAGGCAAGAGATAGGGGTCAAATTTTATCCTTCTGCATATGGATATCTCTTTTACTCAGCACCATTTATTGAAGAGACTGTCTTTTCCCAATGTATGTTTTTGCCACCGTTCTCGAAATAAAGTTCACTGTAGATGTATGGATATGATTCTGGGTTCTCTATTCTGTTCCATTGGTCTGTATGTCTGTTTTTATGTCAGTACCATGCTGTTTTGGTTAGTATAGCTCTGTAGTATAAGTTGAAATCAGGTAATTTGATTCCCCTAGTTTTGTCTTTTTGCTCAGGATAACTTTGACTATTTTGCCTCTCTTGTGGTTTCATACAAATTTTAGGATTTTTTTTCTATTTCTGTGAAGAATGTAATTGGTATTTTGATAATGATTGCATTGACTCTATAGATTGCTATGGGTAATTTGGACGTTTTAACAATATTAATTCTTCCAGTCCATGAACATAAAATATCTGTTCATTGTTTTCTGTCCTCTTCAATTTCTTTTGTTAGTTTTTATAGTTTTCATTGTAGATATCTTTCACTTCTTTGGTGAAGTTAATTCCTAGGTATTTAATTTGATTTATGGCTACTGTAAATGGGATTACTTTTTGACTTCTTTTTCAGATTGTTCATTGTTGACTTATAGAAATGTTACTGATTTTTGTATGTTGATTTTGTATGTTTAATGAATTCATTTATCAGTTCTAATAGTTCTCCTTGGAATCTTGCACTTTTTCCAAATATAACATTATATAATCTGCAAGCAAGGATAATTGGATTTACTTTTTCCAGTTTAGATGCCTTTATTTCTTTCTCTTGTCTGACTACTCTGACTACACGAACTAGAGCTTCTAGTACTACGTTGAATAATATTGATAAAAGTGGACATCCTTGTTGTCGTGTTCCAGATCTTAGAGGAAAAACTTTCAGTTTCCCCAATCAGTATGATTTGAGTCTGTCATATATGACATTGATTATATTGAGTTATGTTTCTTCTTACCCAGTTTTTTTGAGATTATTTTCATGAAGGAATGTTGAATTTTATCAAATGCCCTTTCAATATCAATTGAAATGATCATATGGTTTTTGTCCATCATTCTGTTGATATGATGTATCATATTGGTTAATTTGCATATGTAGAACCATTATTGTATTCCAGGGATAAATCTCACTTGGTCCTGATGAATAATCTTTTTGATGTATTGTTGAAATTAGTTCAGTAGTATTTTGTTGAGGAGTTTTGCATCAATATTCCTCAGAGATATTGGCCTGTAGTTTCCTTTTTTTAACGTGTCTTTGTCTGGTTTTGGTATTGATAATACTGGCCTAGTATTCCCTTCTCTGTTTTTCAGAATAGTTTGAATAAGGTTGGTATTAATTCTGGTAGTTGGTAGAGTATATTTTTTAATTTCCATGTGATTGTACTGCTTTCCAAATTCCTCTTGTTATTGATTTCTAGTTTCATTCTATTGTAGTCAAAAAAGATGCTTAATATTGAAACTGCCTTTGCAAAAATTGTAACTGAGGAAATTATGACAGTGAAAGAGATCAAATCTAACTGATTTCATCTTAATTCTAACCTTTAAGCTGTCCTTGTTCATTCCTGACCACAGGCTGACCTAACTTTGGGAAGGAATTTAGGTCATAGTATAACTCTGACACAAAATTGATAATAGCCCTTTCCTGATAAACAAAACAAAACAAAAAACAAACAAAACCATCCTTGCCTGGGCACCAGTCTGCCTTTGTAGGACTAACAAATTAGTTACCAGATTAGAAATTATGGGTTATGGACAATGCAGCTTCTTGCTGCAAGATTCTGAACCTTCCCAAATTGCTCCTGGGAATAGCATCACTTGTAAAATCTAAGATTAAGTTATTTTGAAGACCCTGTGTTCTGATGCACTGGCTGACACCATCCAGACCGGCAATCTGGCTCAATAGTTCTGCAGTCCTACCCAGGAACAGAAGACAGCAAAAAAAATCTACTTCAACCCCCTGTGATTACATTTCCAACCTGACCAATCAGCCTTCCACTCTTTCCAATCCCCCACTCACCACATTATCCTTAAAAACACCAATCCCTGAATGCTCAGGGAAACTGATTTTAGTAATAATAAAACTCCAGTCTCCTGCACAGCTGGCTTTGTCTGAATTACTCTTTCTCTATTGCAATTCTCCTGTCTTGATAAATTGGCTCTGTCTAGGGAGTGGGAAGTGTGAACTTGCTGGAAAATCACAATATTATTTCAATTGTTTTGAATGTTTTGAGATTTATTTTGTGACCTAGGTCTATTGTTTAGAATGATCCATGTGCTGAGAAGAATTTGTGTTATGCAGCTGGTGGATGAAATATTCTGTAAATACCTATGCAGTCCATTTGGTCTATAGTACAGATTAATTTCAATGTTTCTTTGTTGATTTTCTATCTGGATGATCTCTCTAATGCTAAAAGTGAGGTGTTTAAGTCTCCAGCTATTTTTGCATTGACATCTATCTCTCTCTCTAGATCTAATAAGATTGATTTTATATATCTGGGTGCTCCAGCAGTGGGTTCATATATATTTACAATTGTTATATACTTGATCATTATATAATGGTCTTCTTTGTCTCTATTTACAGTTTTTGTCTTGAAATCTATTTTGTCTGACATTAAGTATAGTTACTCCTGCTCTTTTGTGGATTCCTTTGTCATGGTATATCTTTGTCATCCTTTTGTTTTCAGTCTATGTGAATCTTTAAAGGTGTTTCTTATAGGCAACAGGTCATTGTTTGTTGTTGTTGTTGTTTTTCAATCCATTTAACCACTCTGTCTTTTGATTGGAGAGGTTAGTCCATTTACATTCAATGTTATTATTAATAAGTAAGGGCTTACTCCTGCCATTTTTAAATTTGCTTTTTTGTCATCTTCTTTTCCTTCTTCCCATGCTTTCTGTCTTCCTTTTAGTGAAGGTTATTTTCTCTGGTGTTATGATTTAATTTCTTGATTTTTATTTTTCGTGTATCCATTGTATGTTTGTTTTTCATTTGAGGTTACCATGAGGCTTGCAAATACCCTTGTAATCTTAACATTCATTGCATAAATAAATAATCTCTTGCCTATAAAAAACACCTATAAAGATAAACAAACAAACTTGCAGATAGAAAACCAGTAAAAACCCTACACATTAATTGTGTCCCCCTGCTTTTTAACTTCTTGTTTCTATTTATGTATTATTGTACTGCCTTGAAAAGTTGTAGTTATTTTTGATTGGTTCATCATTTAGTTTTTATACTTAGGTTAAGAGTAGTTTACACACCACAATTACAGTATTATAATACCATTATTATATATATGTTCTTTGTATGCTAGCTATTACTAGTGAGTTTTGTACCTTTAGATAATTTCTTCTTGCTCATTAATATACATTTCTTTCAGAGTAAATAATTCCTTTTAGCATTTCTTGTAGCATAGTTCTGATATTGAAATGCTTCAGCTTTTGTTAGCCTGGGTGGGCCTTTATTTTTTCCTTCATACTTAAAGGATATTTTCACTGTATATACTATTTGAGGGCAAAAGCATTTTTCTTAAACATTTTAAATATGTCATGCAACTTTTTCCTGGTTTTCCATTGAAGGTTTCAAGTAAAAGGTCTGCTGCCAATCATATTGGTACTCCATTGTATGTATGTTATTTAATTTTGTTGCTGCTTTCAGGATCCTTTCTTTATCTTTGACTTTTGGGGATTTTATTATTAAATGTCTGAAGGTAATCTTCTTTGGCTTAAGTCTTCGTAGTGTTCTGTAACCTTCTTGTACTTGAACACTGATATTTTTCTCTAGGTTTGGGAAGATCTATGATATTGTCCCTTTGAATACATCTTGTACCCTTATCTCTTTCTCTACCTCCTCTTTAAGGCCAATAACTACAAAATCTCATTCACAATTGCTACAAACAGAATAAAATACCTATGAATACAACTAACAAAGGATGTAAAGGACCTCTTCAAGGAGATCTACAAACCACTGCTCAAGGAAATAAGAGAGGACACAAGCAGATGGAGAAACATTCCATGCTCATGGTTAGGAAGAATCAGTATCTTGAAAATGGCCATACTGCCCAAAGTAATTTATACATTCAACACTATCCTCATCAAGCTACCAATGACCTTCTTCACAGAACTGGAAAAAAACACTTTAAAATTCATATGGAACCAAAAGAGAGCCCACATAGCCAAGACAATCATAAGCCAAAAGAATAAAGCCAGAGGCATCACACTACCTGATTTCAACTATATTACAAGGCTACAGTAATCAAAACAGCATGGTACTGATACCAAAACAGTGATATAGACCAATGGAACAGAACAGAGGCCCTGGAGGCAACGACACACATCTACAACCATCTGATCTTTGACAAATCTGACAAAAACAAGCAAGGGGGAAAGCATTCCCTGCTTCATAAATGGCATTGGGAAAACTGGTGAGCAGTGTGCAGAAAGTAGAAACTGGACCCCTTCCTGACACCTTACACTAAAATTAACTCCAGATGGATTAAAGACTTAAACATAAGACCTAACACCATAAAAACCCTAGAAGAAAACCTAGGCAAAACCATTCAGGACATAGGCATAGGCAAGGACTTCATGTCTAAAACACCAAAAGCATTGGCAACAAAAGCCAAAATAGACAAATGGGACCTAATTAAATTCCAGAGCGTCTGTACAGCAAAAGAAACAATCATTAGAGTGAACCAGCAACCAACAGAATGAGAAAAAATTTTTGCAGTCTATCCATCTGACAAAGGGCTAATATCTAGAATCTACAAAGAACTAAAACAGATTTACAAGAAAAAAGCAAACAGACCCATCCAAAAGTGGGCAAAGGATATGAACAGACACTTTTCAAAAGAAGACATATATGAGGCCAACAAACATATGAAAAAGTGCTCATCATTACTGATTATTAGAGAAATGCAAATCAAAACCACATCGAGATACCACCTAACGCCAGTTAGAATGGTGATCTTTCCTGTAATCCCAGCACTTTGGGAGGCCAAGGCAGGCGGATCATGAGGTCAAGAGATTGAGACCATGTTGAAACCCCATCTCTACTAAAAAATACAAAAATTAGCTGGGCATGGTGGCACGCGCCTATAGTCCCAGCTACTTGGGAGGCTGAGGCAGGAGAATCGCTTGAACCCAGGAGGAGAAGGCTGCAGTGAGCCGAGATCGTGCCACTGCACTCCAGCCTGGCGCTTGGTGACAGAGCAAGACTCTGTCTCAAAAAAAAAAAAAAAAACAAAAAGAATGGTGATCTTTAAAAAAATCTGGAGACAACAGATGCTGGAGAGGATGTGGAGAAATAGCAACACTTTTACATTGTTGGTGGGAGTGTAAATTAGTTCAATCATTGTGGAAGACAATGTGGCAATTCCTCAAGGACCTAGAAATAGAAATTTCATTTGACCCAGCAATCCCATTACTGGGTATATACCCAAAGGATTATAAATCATTCTAGTATAAAGACACATGCACATGTATGTTCACAGCGGCACTGTTTACAATAGCAAAGACCTGGAACCAACCCAAATGCCCATCAATGATAGACTGGACAAGGAAAATGTGGCACATGTACACCGTGGAATACTATGCAGCCATAAAAAATGATGAATTTGTGTCCTTTGTAGGGACATGGATGAATCTGGAAACCACCATTCTCAGCAAACTGACACAAGAACAGAAAATCAAACACCACATGTTCTCACTCATAGGCAGATGTTGAACAATGAGGACACATGGAAACAGGGAGGGGAGCATCACACACTGGGGTCTGTTGGCGGGGAGCCAAAGGAGAGACAGTCAGGGGTTATGGGGAGATCAGGGAGGGATAGCGTGGGGAGAAATGCCAGATGTAGGTGACAGTGGGATGGAGGCAGCAAACTACATTGCCATGTGTGTACCTATGCATCATTCCTGCATGATTTGCACATGTACCCCAGAACCTAAAGTATAATAATAATAATAATAAAAGAAATGCATTCAAACCACCTTAAAGGTAGATACTAGAAATATTGACCAATGCCATTCCCCATTCACTTTTTCTAACCCTTTCATAGATACCCTAGGCATAAAACAAATAAAATTAGTTTTCTTTATTGTTCATCCTAAAAAGAAAAATTGTCCTTTTGAGGCTATTTTGTAGATCTTGTAGGCATGCATCATTGTTTTTTATTCTTTTTTGTCTCCTTGGGCTATATTTTCAAATAGCCTGTCATCTGGCTAATTCTTTATTGTGCTGGATCAATTCTGCTATTAAGGAACTCTGATGCATTCTTTAGCAGGTCAATTACATTTTTCAACTCTAGAATTTCTGCTTGATTCTTCTTTTTAATTATTTCAATCTTTTCATTACATTTATGTGATAGACTTTTGAATTCCTTCTCTGTATTATCTTGGATTTCTTCTAGTTTTCTCAAAAAATTTCTAATTTAAATTATCTGTTTGAAAAGTCACATATCTTCATTTCTCTCAGGTTGGTCCGTGGTACTTTATTTAGTTCTTTTGGTAAAGTCATGTTTTCCTGCATGGTCCTGATGCTTGTGGATGTTTGTCAGTGTCTGGACCTTGAAGTGCTAGACATTTATTTAAGTATTCGTAGTCTTGGCTTGTTTGTGCCCATTCCTCTTATGAAAGCTTTTCAGGCATCTAAAGGTACTTGGGCCTTAAACTGAGTAACACTGTGGTTCTTGCAGGCTCATAGAGGTGCTGCCTTGGTATTCTTGAATAAGATTAAGAAGAATTCCCTGGGTTATCAGGCAGGGGCTCTTGTTTTGTCCCTTAATTTTTCCCAAACGAATGGAATCTCAATCCCCCTCCCCTCTGCTGAGCTTCCTGAAACTTTAGGTGGAGTGATGCAAGCACCCCTGTGGCTACCACCACTGAGACTGCTCTGGGTCTTACCCAAGTCTGCACAGCACTGGGTCTTACCCAAGACTTGCTGTAACCATGACCTGGCTACCACCAATATTCATTCAAAGACCTAGTGCTCCACAATCAGCAGGTGGGGAAGCCAACAGGTTTCCCTTCTGGGCTGTGAGTTCACTCAGGTCCCAGGAGGGTCCAGAGATGCCATTTGGGAACCAGGGATTGGAGTCAAAAAGCTTACAAATCTATCTGGTGTTCTGTTCTACTGAAGCTAAACTGGCCCTCAAGCTAAAAGACAAAGTCCTTCCCATTTTTCTTTCACTACTTCCCAGAGGCCAGCACCATTACTGGCCCCTGGGAAATTCTGCCAGGCTACTACCAGTGTTGGCTTAAAGCCTGAGGCATCTTCAGGCAGCTTGTGGTTACTGCTGCTAAACCTGGGACTCATTCTTCAGGGCATTGGGCTCCCGTTTGCCCAGAGCAGGTTCAGAAATACTGTCCAAGAGCCTAGGACTAGACTGAGGAACCCCAAGCACTCACTGGGTGCTCTACCTTACTGTGGCTGTGGCTGGTACCTAAGGTACAAGACAAAAAGTTCCCTTCACTTTTCTCTTTGCTTTTCTCAAACAGAAGGATTATTTCACTATAGCCACCACAGTTGGGAACATGCCAAGTCTCACTTGAAGGCATGTCTCAGAATCTCACTCAATGCCCACAGTGTACTACCTGGGTATCTCTGTTATTCAGGGCCTATGTATTCTCTAGTCAGCAAGTGATGAATCCTGCCAGGCAAATGTCCTTCCCTTCAAGTCAGCAGATTCCCTTATGGCTCAGAGTATGTCTAGAAATGTTGTCCAAAACCTACAGCCAGGGATGAGCTAGCCCTATTCTATGGCTGAGCTGGTATCCAAGATGCAAGACGAAGTCTTCTTTACTTTTCTCTCTCCTCCCCTCACGCAGAAGGAGAGCTTCACTGCTTGGAGTTGAGAGAACGGTGAAGAAAACACTCCGTTAGCCACCCCAGCTGGTGTCTCCTTAGGTCACAGGCCACCCTAGTCCACTGGCTCTAAGCCCAGCCCAGCACTAGGACATGCCTAGGAATTGTAGTCCTTGTGTTCTAGACAAACTTTCAAGTATACCTAGGACTCCAAAGCATTTTGGCACTTGGTGGTGATGCTTGCCAAAACTCAATTCCAGCCACTAGTATGGGTAATTCCACTCTGGTAAGGGCTGGTTCAAATGTTCCCTTCATGGGTGGGTGCCAAATGAGCCTAGCGTTGCTTTGCTTTCTGCTGTGACAGGGCAGTAAAGTACTGAGTTCAATGCTAAGTCTCCCAGGCACTGTGCTATTTCTCCACCAAGTACACAGTTTTTGTCTCTGCACTACATGCCTAGTGCCAGGGGAAGGAGGGAGGGGTGGCATCAGTGATTCAAGCCGTCTTTTCTACCCTCTTCAGTGCTTTTCAATGATATGAAGTTACAACCAGGAACTGTGATTGCTCACCTGGTTTTTCGTTCTTTTGACAGTGCTTTTGTGTGTACAGCTGTTAAATTTTGATGTTCCTGCAGGGGGAACCATCAGTGGAGACTTCTATTCAGCCATCTTGCTCTGCCCTCCTAAATTAAACTTTATCATATATATGTAGAGGACAAAACATAGTATATATAGAGTTCAGTACCACCTCAGGTTTCAGACATCTACTGGGGGTCTTGAAACATATCCCATGCAAGAAAAACCACTGTATGTTTTTTCTTGTTTAAAACAAATAGTCTAACACTGAAACTGAACCAGAAATTCTAAATGTTAGAAAATCATAATTGCACAATTATTCTTTGTAAATTGTCATTGTGAGAAGCTCAAATAGCAACACTCCTTCACCACCTCCACTGCCTTCAAATCTGGACCAGGTCATCTCTTTAGATGACTACAGTATTATGCAAGGGGCAGATCTATCAGAGCATTCATATCATTTATCATCTTTGGCTCAAATTCAGACACCTCAACAGTTTGCTTCAGGACTGTTTTCAATCTTCCCTCCTAATGTTTTATCACTTTTGAGCAATTAGGCATAATTACTTCTCTTAATTTTACCTCCTTTCTCTATTTTTCTTCTTTCCTGAGATAGAGATATAAATAAGTACTAAAGTACCTAAAGATAAATAATAGTGAGAATAATATAAAAAATGCTTTTCTAATTTGAAAATAGCTAATAATATCTAAATTATCCTTGTTTTACTGAAATCCTTTGGGTCTCTTTGGCAAAAAGAAATTACCCATCTAGTATTAAAGAATATTACTAACAGATAAAAATGTATTGGGTATGTTTGAGTCTCATTCTTACATATTAGTTACCTGAAAAATCCATTGGAATAAATTGCATAGCAAGATGTCATATAAAATTTAAGCTCAAAAGTTACTTTGGCATTGGGGTCAGTATGACCTTAGATCCAATCCTTGCCTCAAGCTTTTATCTTACTGCATAAAAAGCAATAAAGAGAAAAGATTCCTTATTCGTGGTCAGACTTTAAAAAAACAACAACAGATTTTCTTAGTGGGCATCCTGAATTTTAAAACTTGTATTTTGGTTTTATTCATTTTTAGACTTTTAAAAATTTCAAATAAAGCTTTTAGTTTGTAGGAACGTGATGCCATCTTTGACACTTAATTAGTGGCTTGCTATATACAGTTATTTTGATATTTAGTAGTAAACAAAGGAATCATAATAGTTCTATAGCTATGATAGCTTTTATACTATAAATATAATACCTGATTTGTTCCTCATATTGCATGTAACACAGTATGATTCAGAATGTTTGTAATAATTATATGAAACTCTGCTCCTGAAATTTCGCCAACTTTATTTTTAATTTCAATAGCAATCTAGTGATTCCTTAGGAACTATCTATAAGAAAACTAATATCTGCAGGACTAGAACCAAGAAAATACATTTTATGGGACAAGACCTTAATAGACATCTCACCAAAGGAGATATGCAGGTGGAAATAAACATATGAAAATATGATCCATATCATATGTTATCCAGGAAATGCAAATTAAAACAATGAGATGCCACTACATATCTATTAGAATGGCCCAATTCCAAACGTATCAAATGCTGGTGAGGATGTAGAGCAGCAGGAATTCACATTCATTGCTGGTGGGAATGCAAAATGGTACATCTACTTTGGAAGACAGTTTGGCAATTTCTCACAAACCTAAATATACTCTTATTATATGATTCAGCAATCATGCACCTTGGTATTTACCCAAAAGAGCTGAAATCTTATGTCCACACAAAAACGTGGACACAGGTGTTTAAAACATCTCTATTAATAACTGCCCAAACTTACCAACAACCAAGATGTTCTTCAGTAGGTGAATGGATAAATAAACTTGGAACATCCAGACGAGGGAATATCATTAAATGTTAAAAGGAAATAAGCTATGGAAAGTCACAAATAGTCATGGAAAGCCACGAAAAGCCATGGAAGAACCTTAAATGCATATTAAATGAAAGAAGCCAATCTGACAAGGCTACATACTGTATAATTCCAACTATGTGACATTCTGGGAAAGTTAAAACTATAAAGGCAAGACAATAATAATATCAATAGTTGTCAGAGTCATGGGGGCATGGATGAATAAGTAGAGTGCAGAGGATTTTTAGGGTAGTGAAAATACTCTGTATGATGCTATAATGGTGGATGTGTGTCATTTTCCTTTGTCCAACCCCTAGCATGTGCAATACAAAGCGTAAACTCTAATGTAAACTATGAACTTCCGGTGACAATTATAAATCCAAAAGTATCTGAGACAGGTCTCAACCAGTTTAGAAAGTCTGTTTTGCAAAGCTGAAGTATACTCCCATGACAGTCTCAGGAGGCCCTAATGACATGTCCTCAAGGTGGTCAGCATACGATTTTGTTTTATACGTTTTAGAGAGACATGAGCCATCATTCAATACATGTAATATGTACATTGGTTCAGAAAGGCAGGATGACTGGAACAGTGTGCTTCCAAGTCAGAGGCAGATTCAAAGATTTTCTAACTGGCAATTGGCTGAAAATGTTGTTATCAATAGAATGAAATGTCTGGGTTATAAGGGGTTGTGGAGACCAAGGTTTTATCATGTTGATGAAACCTCCAGATAGCAGGCTTCAGAGAAAATAGACTCTAAGTGTTTCTTATCAGACCTAAAGTGTCTGTTCTATCAGTAAGTCTAACAAGGAGGAGGGTATAATGAGGCCTCTGGCTCCCCTTTCCCATCATGGCCTGAGACTAATTTTGAAGACTAAGTTTGGAATGCCCTTGACTAAGAGGAAGGGTCCATTCAGGTGGTTGGGGACAGGGGCTCAGAATTTTATTTTTGGTTTATATAATGATGTATCAATGTTGGTTTATCAAATATATCACATTGGTGGGGGATGCTGGAAATGGCGGAGGCTATGCCTGTGTGGAGCAGGGAGTAGGTGGAAACTCTATACCTTCTTAATTGTTCTGTGAACTTAAACTTCTCTGAAAACAAATCTTTTTTAAAAAGAGATTGAAAATTTATTTTATAAATGAAGAAGTAGTGGTTACTTACCCTAAACACAGGCTCAAATAGGAAGCTCAGGACAAAAGAGTCTGAGTCAGAGCCTATTGTTAAAGCCCTAAAAAAGTAATAGTTTCTGTTTCACTATGTTTTTCACATCACTGATTAATCCTAAGGACATGTAATAATTTTTACAATTTCCTTTTAGCCTTATGCCAGCAGCAATTGCAATTTGTCACCAGTCTTAGGAACAGATCACAAGGTTGGAGAGGCAGTACAATTTAAGTGACTTGCAAAAATATCAATGATATGAGTGTGTGTGTGTGTGTGTGTGTGTGTGCGCATGCATGTGCATACACTAATTAACATTCCAGCAGGAAGCTAAGGAACTTACAATAAATCATATTAAACAGCTACAAGAATAAATTTAGAGAATTGCTGGATTTTTCATCTAAGAACTTTATTAATTATTTTTTAAAGTCATTACCAACATTTAAAGCTTCCTGCCTTTCTCTTTTCAGTCACCCAGGTAAAATGATATAGGGTTTTCATATTAATGTAACTACCTACCTTTAGGAAAAACTTTTTCAAGTGATAGCCTTTGTATCTATACTCCCTTGGAAATTTCTTGCATTTTTTTCAGTGCATTAAAATTCCTGGCTTGAGAATATACTAAGAATGGCCAGTAGATATATTAAAAAACACATGTCACTAAGCATCAGAGAAAAACAGATAAAAACCATGATGAGTTATTATGTCACACTTGTCAGGATGGCTATAATCAGAAAACCAAAAGGCAACAAATATTGGTGAGAAACCATGCTTTTTGGTAAGAAACAGTAGAGAAGTTAAAACTTTTGCACGTTGTTGGTGAAAGTGCAAAAAGGTGCACTTCATATAGAAAACAGTATGAAGGTTACTCAAAACATTAAAAATAGAACTGCTGTATGATCCAACAATCCTACTTCTGGGAACTTACTCAAAAGAGTTAAAATCAGGGTCTCAAGGAGATATTGGCTTTCCTATGATCACTGTAGCATTATTCACTATAGCCAAGATATGGAAATAACCTACATGGTCCATCTACAGATGAATAATTTTTTTTTTTGAGATGGGGTCTCACTCTGTAGCCAGACTGGAGAGGAGCAGCACGATCTCAGCTCACTGTAACCTCCGTCTCCTGGGTCCAAGCAATTCTCCCGCCTCAGCCTCCTGAGTAGCTGGGATTACAGGAGTGCACCACCGCAACTGGCTAATTTTTGTATTTTTAGTAGAGGTGGGGTTTCACCGTGTTGGCCAGGATGGTCTCAATCTGTGGATCTCATGATTCACCCACCTCGCCCTCCTAAAGTGCTAAAATTACAGGTGTCAGCTACTGCACCTGGTCAGATGAAGGAATTTTTTAAAATTGTGAAATGTTGGTTGTATAAATGTCTTCTTACATTTATGCAGCCAACAAACATATGAAAAAAAGCTCATCATCACTGGTCATTAGAGAAATGTAAATCAAAACTACATTGAGATACCACCTCATGCCAGATAGAATGGAATTAAAAAATCAGGAGACAACAGATGCTGGAGAGGATGTGGAGAAATAGGAACACTTTTACACTGTTGGTGGGAGTGTAAATTAGTTCAGCCATTGTGGAAGACAGTGTGGCGATTCCTCAAGGACCTAGAAATAGAAATTCCATTTGACCCAGCAATCCCGTTACTGGGAATATACCCAAAGGATTATAAATGACTCTATTATAAAGACACATGCACACGTATGTTTATTACGACACTGTTCACTATAGCAAAGACTGGGAACCAACCCAAATGCCCATCAGTGATAGACTGGATAAAGAAACTGTGGCACATATACACCATGGAATACTATGCAGCCATAAAAAAGGATGAGTTCGTGTCCTTTGCAGGGACATGGATGAAACTGGAAACCATCATTCTCAGCAAACTGACACAAGAACAGAAAACCAAACACTGCATGTTCTCACTCATAAGTGGGTGTTGAACTATGAGAACACACAGACACAGGGAGGGGAGCATCACACACTGGGGCCTGTGGGGTGGGGGTTAGGGGAGAAATAGCAGGGGATGGGGGTATTGGGGAGGGAGAGCATTAGGAGAAATACATAATGTAGATGACAGGGCGATGGATGCAGCAAACCACCACCATGGCACGTGTATACCTATGTAACAAACCTGCACGATCTGTACATGTACCCCAGAACTTAAAGCATAATAAATAAATTTTTTAAAAATGTGAAATGTATATACAATGGGATACAGTGCAGAAGGAAATGCTGCAATATGTGACAACATAAGTGCACCTAGAGACGTTAGGCTAAGATAAATAAGCCAGTCACGGAAAGGCATGTATTGCATAATTTCACTTATTTGAGGTATCTAAAATAGTGAAATTCATAGAATCAGAGTGAAATGATGGTTGCCAAGGTCTGAGGAGAGGGAGAAATGCCAAGTTACTAAGCAAAGGGCATGAGGTTTCAGTTGAGCAGGATGAATACATCCTAGATATCTGCTTACAACACTGTGCCTATAGTCAACAGTACTGTATCAGGCACACATTTGTAAAGAGGTCTGGAGATACATCAGATCCTACAGATCAAGTACTGAGTCCCGCAAGACTAAGAAAAATAGGCGAAAAAAATTTTTAAAGAGGGTGTATTGTATGTTAAGTGTTCTTACTACAATAAAATAAAATGAGATATAACAAAGTTATTGTTCTAAATAGGGTAAGGAGCATTTTTAGCGTGGTAGATTATCAACAGAAATTATAAGCCCCAAACTAACAACTAGCATGTGAACTTGTACTTTCAGTGAAGCAGTTTTTGATATTAAAGCATTTTACTAACTCGGTTGTCTTCCTTAAGTTTGCTAGTAGTCATTCTATTGTAAATCAGTTACCCAGTTTTGGGAATATGGTTCAGAAATATGTGAAACCTGTGCTAAAGAAATAGCAGTGGACATCTTGGATGGCATACAGGGAAAATGACCATAAAGAGAGACTTCGAGCATGATCTTTGGGTCTTCACTTTCTAGATTCACCAATGTTGTCTATTTTTGGCTTCCCTAATCCAGTATGCACCTGCATTTTAAAAAGAGATCTCTTAAATGAGCTTGTCCAATGACCTTGAAATCCCAAGTTAGCCCTGTGTGTGGATTTCCCTGATGTTTGACCACACTAGTTCCAAACTTGGGTCCCATGGACCTTCAGAGTCTCTCTTTCATCCTAGATTGGGAATAGAGCAAAACTTGATTCCAGTGAAAGGCATCAAGGTGGATTGATGATCTGTGAGTGAACTTAGCGACCTGTGGTCTACTTAAGAATGCCTTCCAACTATCTTTCCTGATCATTTTGGGATAACTTCAGCAGGCTAAAGTTCAGCCCAGGTGTCCTCCAAATGAAAGTCTTCAAGAGAACATCAGTTTTCTAAGTTTAAAATCTTCTAAAACTAGGCTTTTAATATCATTACAACCCCTACCCATTAGTGCCATTTGTTCTCTACTAATCAGTTCTAATATCTGATCTGCAGCTTGGAGGCCTTGCTGTTGTAAACCCACAGAAGAAAGCTCAAAAAGTATGCAGAATTATTGATTGCTGTACGTGGAAGAAAAAGAGTTTTTCTCAGAAGGTCTGCTCTATAGTACCACAAAGATGGAAGGTAAGAATCTAGCCAAATAAAAATATGGCTTCATGTTTATATACATAGCACTTTACTTACCCCATTGGTAAAATTCATTCAATTTAATAAATACATATTGAACCCCTACCATGTTGCAGACACAGTACTAAGTACTACATGTGTATCTGTGAACAAAACAAATTCATAGAGCTTTTATTTGCTTATTTACCCTCATAAAGCTTATATTTACTTCAAAGAGCTGTCGTAGTTATTGAGATATGTAACACATTTTGCATAGTATCTGCCATGTAAAAACTACATAAAATGAGGTTTATCTTTAGTAGAAAATAGGGCAAATGGCAACATTACAGATACAGTTTAATCATCATTTGTCATTGCTATGATGAAGATTGTAAAACTTAAAGATTTAGATTGATACTTTTAAAGTCAAAACATGCCAATGTATTTTCGAAGTCAGTTGTAAAATGACATCAATCTAATTATTGATATCCTGATTTTCACAGCACTATTCTAGTGCAAGTATTAACTTAATCCTGGCATAATTTATAAAATTTAAATACTAGTTCTATTACAGTTGCTTTTTTCCATTTTTGAGTAAGTCCTAAGGCACGGTCTCTTTCCTGGAAGAAGATGTGCATTTGCTGAAAACTGTGAAATATTTTAAGATGCTTGAAAAAAGGAAAATTTAGCAATATAATTTTTATTATTAAAATGTCTTAATATTTTAAGTAATGCTTTAATGTTTTGATGTAAATGAGACTCAGTTGAAAGTCAGGTATTTAACTGCCTTTTGATCTTTAGTAATTGAAGATATCTGACAATTTGCAAGATTATACACAATTCCCTCTTTAAAACAGTTTGACACTTTTAATAAGAATCATCTTCACTTGTATTAAAATCCTTAAAAGTATAATAAAAACATTATTCTTTATTATGTAAGACCTTAATGAAACTTTGAAGACTAGAAAGAGAATCTTAGTTGGAAGAGTCATAAAATTAGTAGCATTATCAAACAGAAAAATAAAAGACCAGTAGAACTTAAACATTTTTTCTAAAGATTGGAATATTCTAAATGTAATGCAGTCCAAAGATATGCAGTACACACATGGCAAAAACCAATTCACATTAAATGAGAAAAAATCCATTATAATATTAAACAACAAAAGGGATTCTTGATCAGATATATTATAATGCTATGAAATTAGCACTAAATACTGTTTGGTGGTAGTAAGATTTTTTTTAACATGTCTTTTTCTTTGAGTGAGTAAGAAGATAGTGTGCAACCTAATACAGAAAACTGATCATAAGAAATGGAGGCCTTCAATCCCTACATGATGCTCCTTTTGACTTTCAGATAATACTTTTCTCAAAGATGTCTTCATCTTTCTCTACACAAGTTTAGATTTGTTTTCAAATATTATAAACAATCCCAGAAAACGCTGCGATTCATGTTAAGACCAGTGTCTTGGACTTTGGTATCCAGGTTGCTAGACCTAGCCAACAGCAGAAATTTTATTTGTCAGAATCATCACAAACCTATAGAACCTTCCCAGACAATCCATGAATCCTATGAGGATTCAAAAGCATACATGTGTCACATATTTAAGACAAAAGAGTCATATTTCTCTATTTATGTGCAAACACAATTTATAAAGAGTGTTTTCCGTTAAGTTGCAATGTCTCATTAACCTTATTCCACAGATGGAGAAAAAGATGAAAGAGTTGCCTGTTTGCCTTTTTATTGTCTTTGGGTTGATATAATGGTTTGTGATCTGTTAACAGAATCACTTAGGCAATCTAAAAAAAAAAATGTAATCTCTCAGATTCCTGTGAACAAATACAAGCTGTGTTTTAGGAAACTTTCTTCAAGGTAATTTGGGTGACCTAGCAAACTTCATTAGCAAGGGTAAAAATAGTGTCATTTTGGAAAGAGATGATATATCTAAGACTCTGAGATGCTGTATATATTGTCTTTGAGATATAATGATAAGGTTTGTCATGTAATACTGTTATAGGAAAGGGGTCTCAATCTAGATCCTAAGAGAGGGTTCTTGGATCTCAACGCAAGAAAGAATTCAGGGCAAGTCCACAGTGCAAAGTGAAAGCAAGTTTATTAAGAGAGTAAAGGAAGAAAAGAAAGGCTACTCTATAGAGCAGCCCTGAGAGCTGCTGGTTGCCCGTTTTTCATGGTTGTTTCTTGATTATATGCTAAACAAGGGTGGATTATTAATGTCTCCCCTATTTTGACCATATAAGGTAACTTTCTGATGTTGCCATGGCATTTGTAAACTGCCATGGTGCTGGTGGGAGTGTAGCAGTGAGGACAACCAGAAGTTACTTTCATGGCCATTTTGGTTTTGGTGGGTTTCGGCCAGCTCCTTCACTGAAAACTGTTTTATCAGTAAGGTCTTTATGACCTGTATTTTGTGCTGACCTCCTATTTTATCCTGTGACTTAGAATGCCTTAACTGTCTAGGAATGCAGCCTAGTAGGTTTCAGCCTTATTTTACCCAGCTCTTATTTAAGATACAGTTGCACTGGTTCACACGCCTTGGATAATATCGTGTATTTTTGGATATACGGTGCATTTGATATAGACAAAATACTCGTTTGTTACCTATGTGAGGTGATGGTCCTTGGCACCCTAAAAATGTCTTTTTAATTTTATTTTAAGTTCTGGGATACACATGCAGGGTGTGCAGGTTTGTTATATATGGAAACATGTGCCATGATGGTTTGCTGTACCTATCAACCCATCACCTAGGTATTAAGCCCAGCATGCATTAACTTTTTATCCTGATGGTCTCTGATATGGTTTGGCTGTGTCCCCACTCAAATGTCAACTTGAATTGTGTCTCCCAGAATTCCCACATGTTGTGGGAAGATCCTGGGGAGAGGTAATTGAATCATGGGGGATGGTCTTTCCCATGCTATTCTTTTAATAGTGAATCAGTCTCACAAGATCTGGTGGTTTCTGCTTTTGCTTCTTCCTCATTTTTTTCTCTTGCCGCTGCCATGTAAGAAGTGCCTTTCACCTCCTGCCATGATTCTAACGCTTCCTCAGCTATGCAGAACTGTAGGTCCAGTTGAACCTCTTTTTGTTCCCAGTTTCAGGTATGTCTTTATTGGCAGCATGAAAACAAACTAATACACTCTCCCTTTCCCTGCCCCCTGGCCCTGCCTTAACAGGCCCCAGTATGTGTTGTTCCCTTCCCTGTGTCCATGTGTTCTCATTGTCCAGCTTCCACTTGTAAGTGAGATCATGTGGTGTTTGGTTTTCTGTTCCTGTGTTAATTTGCTGAGGATGGTGGCTCAGCTTGAAGCCTAAAAATGTGAACACCTCATGTTCACCCACTTTTTACCACAACATCACAGTAGCTTATATTTATTAAACCTCATTTCACTTAGGTTAATAACAGTTTCTAATAAGTGATAGTTACTGTGCTAAATGCTTTTCATGAATATCTCATGTAAATATCTCAACAAATCTATGAGGAAGAAACTACAATTATTTCCATTTTAAAGATGCAGACACAGACATTCTTAGAACCTAAGTGATATGTAAATGGTTACACAGCAGGGAAGTAGTGAAAGGTAGAATTTAAATCCAGTGTTGTGAATACCACAGTGTTTCCGATGGGGGAGAAGATGATAAACATGAGAGACAGAGGGATAATTTAGCAGGTCTTTGGAAGGCCTTTTTAACAACACTGTCACATCATGCTACATCAATTCTCTGCCTAGCATCTATCACTGTTGATATTTTTTGTATTTCAGTAATGCATTTATTTCTTGTCTGCCTCCTGTTACTAGCATTTAACAATCACTTTCTAAAGAGCTAATGTTAAATGGAGATTCGTGTGACAAGAAAAAGTCCAGAAAAAAAAAACAGGAAAAGGCATTCTAGTCAGAGTAATAATAGCTAGTTCAAAAGCCCTAGACTGGGAAAGACTTTGCCATGTTTGAGGAAAAGAAAGGACAGGGTATCTAGAGCATAGCAGGATGGGTTGGTGTGGAGTTAGGCAAAGGTCAGGTCATGTGGAGCTTGTTATATCAGGTTTAGGAGGTTGTATGAGACTCAGTGAGATGAGATGAAAGGCCTGAGGGATTTTCAGCTCAAATGACATGATCTTTTCTAAAGGATTTGACTTTGGCCCCTGTGCCAAGAACAAACTGGAAGGAGTGGGACAGAAGTAGAAGTGAAAAGAAGACAGTTAGGGGCACTGTAATATTTCAGCTGAGTGACAGCATTGGCTTGTACTAGGAAGAAAGTAGTAGAGGTGGAAAGAAATAGTTGCAGTCAACATATGTTTTGGAGGTAGAATCACTTAGGTTTGCTCATGGATTAGATACATGAGATGAGGAAAAGATAATCACTCTCCATTTCCCCCAGCCTCCGTCCTTATAAGCACTGTTTTTCTTTTATTAGTGATTTGGTATTGAAGTAAAACATTCAGTAAAGTAAGCAAATATTAAATGCTCAGTTTGTTGACATTCTGTGTATGTATATGCTTGAGCGCAACCACCAGATAAAGACATAGATAATTTTTCACATTCTAGAAGTCTCCCTTGACCCCCTCCCAATCTGTATCCTCAACCCTTTTCTACTCTTGATATTGTTACTGAGGGAGTACCCAGATCGTAGGTTCTTAGCCTCTCTAACCCTGAAGCATGTGGAAAGGGGTCCTGGAGGCATGGTGAGTTTACTGTCTGAATAAAATCCTGGACCCAAAGAGTTCTGCAGAAGAGCAATTTATTAGACAGACAGACAGACAGAGAGAGAGAGAGAGAGAGAGAGACAGCTCCCATGAGGTTTTGGGAGGGGATCCCAGAGAGGGAAATCCATTCAGGTAGGGGCTGCTAAAGTTTTAACCCTTGAGTTCCTCCCCCCCCATTCATGTTCTTCTCCAGTGAGAGGAGTTCTTTTGAACTTCCTCTGGAGTGATTGATCTTTGACTCTGATACCGGATTGGCTACTTGTTCTACAACCCTGAGTTACAGAGCCCCCTCCTCCCAGAGCTTTTGGGGGAAATTTGGGACAAAAGAGCCCCACCTCGCTTTCCCAGCTGGTCAGGCAAAGAATTTTACCTGACCCACATGGAGGAGGTGCTCAAAGAGCCCCAGCTGCCAGAGTTGGGGAGCCGGGAAATTCCTGCATTTAAAACCCCTCTGTGGAGGCGTGGAGGGGGTGCTCAAAGAGTCCCAGCCACCTCAGGCGGGGAGCCAGGAAATTCCTGCATTTGAAACCCCTCCCCTAGCAAACCCGGGAAGAGAAGTTTCTTTAACACTGTCCCTCAATATCTTCCCCAACCCCTTTACCACAGTCTATTTTGCACACTGTAGCCAGGTTAATCATCTCAGGTTGCTGCTTTGTTCAGTCTGTTTTTCTGTTTGATAATTTTAGTCATGCCCTATTGCAACAAGCTATCTAAACATACTAACGTGTAATTTAAACCCTTCCACTAACTCACCCCAATTCCTTTCTCCCACTTCTTCTCTTATAATAAGTAGCATATTCATTACTCTCTCCCAGATAAGTTCTAGTCACTTCTGTCTTCTATAACTTTACATATATCTAATCTAAAATATTTTCTATTTTTGATTCTATCTGTTCCTTTTTAAATTTTTAATTTCTGTGGATACATAAGGATTATATGCATTTATGGGGATACATGTGATATTTTGATATAAGCATACCATATGTAATGATCAAGACAGTGTAATTGGAATATCCATCACTTCAAGCATCTATCATTTCTTTGTGTTAGGAACATTCCAATTTAACTCTTTTGGTTAATTTTATATATACAATAAATTATTGTTAATTGTAGTTTTCCAATTGCTGTAGAACACTAGATATTATTCTAACTGTATTTTTATATGCATTAATTCTTCCCTGTTTATCTTCCCCTTCCTGCTACCTTTTTCAACCTCTGGAAATCATCATTCTACTCTCTATCTCCATGACTTAAATTTCTTTTTAAGCACCCATATATTAAAAATCTGGAACAACTCAATAGGAAAAAAAAAATAATATTATTTAAAAAGCGGCAAAAGATCTGAATAGACATTCCTCAAATGAAGACATACAAATGCCCAATAGGTATATGAAGAAAAATTCTCCACATCACTAATCATCAGAGAAATGAAAATTAAAACTACAATGAGATATCATTTCATCCCAGTTAAAATGGCTTTTACCCAAAAGACAGGCAATAATGAAAGCTGTGAGGATGTGGACAAAGAGGAACTCTCATACATTGTTAGTGGCAATGTAAATTAGTACAGCCATTATGGAGAACAATATGGAGGTTCCTCAAAAAACTAAAAATAGAACTACTATATAATCCAGCAATCCTACTGCTGAGTGTATGTCCAAAAGAAAGGACATTAGTGTGGCAAAGAGATACCTGAACTCCCATGTATACTGCAGGACTATGCACAATGGCCAAGATATGGAAACAACCTATGTGTCCATCAATGGATGAGTGGATAAGGAAAATGTAGTATATATACACAATGAAGCACTACTCAACCATAAAATAAATTCTATTATTTGTATCCATACTTTAGGGCTTCACCTGCCCTTCAGTGAAAACACTAGGCTCATCCTCCATTTGTCACAGGCATGTGACAGCTATCAGTTCCTGCAAACAGCAATTCCTTTTGCACCAACCTATACATTGCTTTAACATCTACCCCTGCTATGATCTAAATGCTTGTATTCAACCAAAATTCATAAGTTGAAACATAATCCCCAATGTGATTGTATTATCAGGTAGTTTTTAGGAGGTGATTAGATCATGGTGGTGAAGCTCTCATGAATGGGATTAGTACCCTGGGGTACTAAAGGGTAGAAGTTTTTTCCTTCTGCCATGTAAGTTACAACAAGATGGGCCCCCACCAGACACTGAATCCACCAGCACCTTGACCTTGAACTTCCCTGACTCCAGAACTGTGATAAATAAATTTCGGTTGTTTACAAGCCACCAGCTTATGGTATTTTGTTTTGGCAACCTGAAGGGACTAAGATAACACGAAGTCTTGTATTTTGTTGTTTGAGAATGTGTGGTGTTCATGTTACTTTAATGTCTACATTACAATTGCTCTATTTTGTTTCTTTGTGTATTTATTACCTTTAGCATAATACCTGGCACAAGTTTGGTGTTCAATAAATATTTGTTGAATACATGGTGAAAGAGCTAATTAATATAGATTGCTGGTTATCTTATTTGATGTGTATGTCCTATCTCCCCATCTAGATTGTATATTCTCTACAGCAAATACCAAGTACTATATTTCTCATGGTATCATTCATGATATGCTACAGAAGGTAATAGACTAAAAAGTCAGCAATTCCTCTCTTCTCTAAAATGCATATCTTTGCTTATCCTAATTGAGTTCTCATTAATTCCGGAAGCTTTGAGAGGCATGGGGGGAGAGAGGTGACAATAGATACATCATCTGTGCTCAAATTTGGTGTCTCAGTTGTGGGAGGTGTGGTTCAGATATCTGATATAACCTTCTGACAAACTCAAGCCTGAAGGTTCATGTAAGAAAAACTTCCTATAAATCTGGAAATTTACCAGTGTTGCTCTGGTAAGTAGGTCTTATGTCTAGAAGGAAGATTCGACTATTTTTAAATGCTTCTAACAAATAGGTGTAATAGACATCAAGATCATTGCATGTAATAAAGAACATGAGATTAACAATAAGCAATCCAATGCTATCAGCAATTTTAATGCGGGAACTGAATTGACTGCAAGGCCAGTTTGATTATTTTTTACAAAAATCAGTAATAACCAGCCATCATTAGTGTTTAGGTATCAGAATATGAAATGGAGGACCTGCTTTCAAACTGTAATTTTTTCATTAACTAGATGTGTGATTTTGGAGAAGTTGCTTAAATTATCTGAAAGGTAATTTCCTTATCTGCAAAGTGAATCTGGCCGGAAAGACTGTGAGGAGAGAATGAGATAATAAAAAGGCTTTGAAGATATAGGTATCATGTATTAATAATAAGGTGCTAAAAATGTAATTTAAGAAAAAAGTAAAATGTACATACAGGTCCCTTAAATCACAGCCATGTTGTATTAATATTCTCTGCTACTGATTAGGCATTGCATCCCTCAAAGGAATGGTTTATTTCTGTTCCCATCACATCAATTGTTGCCATGATTCTTGTCGCAGACCCCAGGCCCCAGGTGTTCTGAATTGTCATTTGGACTCATCAAGGCACGCCACTATTATTGTTGAATTTCAGAAGTTACGGAAATTAAAAGTTGTCCTGTGTATTGTGGCAGCTGGTAAACAGATAGCACCTTTTACATCATAGCTCTTGGTACTTGGGAGTTGCCAGAGAATAAAATAAAAGTGAAAAGAATTCAGTAACATAATTCTCTGCACTATCTTAACAGCAAGCCACCAGTAAAGGGTCTAGGAAGCCACTTACATCACAGCAGACATCCCTAAGCAAGTTGGTATAAAAGTAGTTATACTCTTGACAGCTCAGCTGCCGTCGATTGTAAAAGAGCAATTAGAATTTCTTCCTTAGTAGTCCCTACTCAAACTCAAAGAAGTAGGGAGTAAAATTGTTGTTGCCAGGGACACTGGGATGAGGGGAGGTTAGAAATAGGGAGATGTTCATCAAAGGAACAAAGATTCCATTAGGAAAGATGAATGAGTTCTGGAGATTTAATGTACAGCATGGTGAAGATAGTTAAAAACTCCAGTGGTTACTTGAAATTTGCTAAGGGTATATCTTAAGTGTCCCCTGCAGCCCCACACAAGAAATGGTAATTATGTAATATGATAGACCTATTAATTAGCTTAATTTTGGTGATTATTTCACAACAAGTACATATATCAAAACACCAAATTGTATGCCTTAAATATATACAATTTACAATTCCTATTTGTCAATTTTACCTCAGTAAAACTGGAAAAGGAAAAGAATTTCTTGCTTTAGCAACAAAAATTTCAGTAAGTAAACTTTTTTTAGATAGTCATGAGCCACCTAAGGATGTTTCAGTCAATGATGGGTTATAACAGAGCTGAAAAATTCTTATCGCCTAGTGATGTCTTAGCCGTCATAATGCTGTAATTACAATGCATTACTCACCTGTTTGTGGTGATGCTGATATAAACAAACATACTGTACTGCCAGTCATATAAAATATAGCACATATAATTATGTATAGGACATAATACTTTGTAATAATGACTATCACTACTGTATGTATTTACTGTACTATACATTTTATTATTATTTTAGAATGTACTCTACTTCTATATATAAAATGGTTAACTGTAAAACAGCCTCAGGGAGGTCCTTTAAGGAGATACTGTAGGTGAAGGCCCTGTTATCATAGGAGACAGCAGTTGCATGCATGTTATTACCCTGAACACCTTCAAGTGGGACAAAATGTGGAGGTGAACAACAGTGATATTGATGATCCTGGCCCTGTGTAGATACAGGCTAATGTCTGTGTGTCTTAGTTTTCAACAATCAATTTAAAAAGTAAAAAAAAAAAAGAATTCCAGTAAACAAAGTTTTATTTTGAATAAATAAAAATATTCTTTTATAAATTTAGTGTAGCCTGAATTTACAGAGTTTATAAAATCTACAGTATGTACAGTACTGTCCTAGGCCTTCACACTTACTCACCACCCACTCAGCAGCTCACTCAGAACAACTTCCAGTCCTGCAGGCTCCATTCATGATAACTGCCCGATATAGTGTACTATTTTCTGTTTTTTATATCATATTTTTACTGTACCTTTTCTATGTTTAGGTACACAAATAGCATTGTATTAAGTTGCCCCAAGTGTTCAGTACAGTAATATACTGTGCAGGTTTGTAGTCCAGATGAGTAGTAGGCTATACCATCTAAGTTTGTGTAAGTCCACTCTATGATCGTTGCACAATGACAAACTTGAACTTGCCTAACCCCATAATTAAGCAACACATGACTGTATGTGTAGAAAATAGGTGAGTAGAAAACTATGCCAGAGGAGTAAAATGTGTTATTCCAAGCGTTAATTATATATAAACTAATATGTAACATAATTCTATTAAGTTTAGAAAGAAGATCAAGGTTAATTTTATTAGCAAGTGCCCTTGGACCTATTCATTTAATAGTAGAGAATACACAATCTATCAAAGTAAAAAAAAAAGTTTAAAGCAATTTAAATTTATTTTAACAAGGTCAGAAATTAAGTTTTCATGTATTCTATCCAGAGTAAGTATAATGTCTGGCATTAATAACAACTAAAAATACATTTAGACTTTTGAGCTTTTTTTTTCCCTGGGGTGAACACAGAACCTTGAAAATACCTTGGGGGAAATTACTTAGCCTCTCTGGAAAATAATACATCCTCATATTACCCCTAGTATCCCTAAAGGATTATGTGATGTTTTCTAATTCTGCATTACATATTGAAAAGCAAAGAACCTGGCCAATACTTTCTAGTTTCAGGAATGGACTGATGAGAACTCTAGTAATGCTCTTTCCTTTTCAGTTTGTCTATCACTTAGCCTCGTATTTTTTTTCCAACAGCGTGTGTAGATAAGAAATAACTGTTCTTAAAATCACTGTGATATATAACCTCACACCCATAAGGATGGCTGTTATCAAAAAGATCAGAGAGAATAAATGTTGGCAGGGGTATGAAGTAAAGGAACCCTAGTACACTGTTGTGTTGAATGTTGATTGGTGCAGCCACTATGGAAAAGTTTGTAGATTCCTGAAGAAATTAAAAATTAACTACTATACAACCCAGAAATCCGTCTTCTGGGTATATATCTAGAGAGGATGAAATCACCACCTTGTAAATATACCTATATTCCCATGTTCATGACGGCATTATTCACAATAGCCAAGATCTGGAAATAACCTTATGTCCATTGATAGACCAATGGATAAAGAAAATGTGGCATATACCATAGAATTTTATTCATCCTTAAAAAATAAGGAGGTACTGCCATATGCCACAACATAGCTGGACTTGGAAGACATTATGCTAAGTAAAATAATCCAGACACAGAAAAAAAAATATTGCATGATCTCACTTATATGCAAAACGTATATATTTTTAAAAAGTGCTCAAAAACATAGAGATAGCCAATGAAACTGTGACATGGTTTGGATCTGTGTCCCCACCAAAATCTCATGTTGAACTGTAATCCTCAATATTCGAGGTGGGGCCTGGTGGGAGGTGATTAGGTCATGGGGGAGGATTACTCCCTTGGTGCTATTCTCATGATAGTGAGTGTGTTCTCATGAGATCTGGTCATTTGCAAGTGTGTGGCACCTCCCTGACTCTTACTCCTGCTCCAGTCATGTGAAGTATTGGCTCCTGCTTTGCCTCCCTCTGTGATTGGAAGCCATGTTCCAGAGGCCTCCCTAAAGGCAGAAGCTGTGCGATGCTTTCTGTGCAGCCTGTGGAATCATGAGCCAGTTAAACTTCTTTTCCTTATAAATTATCCTGTCTCAGATATATCTTTATAGCAGCGTAAGAATGGACTAATATATAAAATTGGTACCAAGAGTGGTGCATTGCTATAAAGATAATCTGAAAACATGGAAACGACTTTGGAACTGTGTAATGTGCAGTATTTGGAAGAGTTAGGAGGGCTCAGAAGAAGACAAGAAGAAAAGGGAAAATCTGGAATTTCCTAGAGACTTGTTGAATGGTTGTGAATGAAATGCTGATAGTGATATGGACAGAGATGCCCAGGCTGATGGAGATAAGGAAGTTATTGGAAACTAGAACAAAAATTATATTTGTTATTTTTTAGCAAAAGTCTGACTGCACTGTACCCCTACTCTGTGATCTATGGAAATTTGAACTTATAGAGTGATCATTTAGCATATCTGGTGAAAGGAATTTCTGGGTAGCAAAGCATTCAAATTGTAATGTGGCTACTTCTAACAACATATGCTTATGTGAGTGGGCAAAGAAATGACCCGTAATTGGAAATTCTAATTTAAAAGAAAAGCAGAGCATTAAAGTTTGGAAAATTTGTAGCCTGGCCATGTGGTAGAAAAGAAAAATAGAAAAGTTTCCTATTTTCAGGGGAGTAATTTAAGTAGGCTACAGAAATTTGCATAACTAAAAGGAAAATAAGTGCTGATAGCCAAGACAATGGGGAAAAAGGCCTTGAAAGCATTTCAGAGACCTTTGCTACAGCCCCTCCCAACACAGGCCTGGAGAAGTAGGAGAGAAGAATGATTATATGGACCAGACCCAGCATCTTTCTGACCTGTGTAGCCTCAGGACACTTCTCCCTGCATCCTAGCCACTCCAGCTCCAGCTGTGTCTAAAAGGGGCCCAGGTACAGCTTAGGCCATACTGCTTAAGAGGGTGCAAGTCATAAGCCTTGGTGGCTTCCATGTGGTGTTAAGTCAGCAGGTGAACAGAATACAAGAGTTGAGGCTTAGAAGTTTCCTCCTAGATTTCAGAGGATGTATGGAAAAGCCTGGATGCCCAGGCAGAATCCTGATACAGGAGCAGAGCCTCCCTCATGGAGTACCTCTATAAGGGCAGTGCAGAGGGGAAATGTGGGATTGGAGCCCCACACAGAGTCCCCACTGGGGTATTGTCTAGTAGGGTTGTTAGAAGAGGGCCACCATCGGGCCGGGCGCGGTGGCTCATGCCTGTAATCCCAGCACTTTGGGAGGCCGAGGCGGGTGGATCACGAGGTCAAGAGATCGAGACCATCCTGGTCAACATGGTGAAACCCCGTCTCTACTAAAAATACAAAAAATTAGCCGGGCATGGTGGCGCGTGCCTGTAATCCCAGCTACTCAGGAGGCTGAGGCAGGAGAATTGCCTGAACCCAGGAGGTGGAGGTTGTGGTGAGCCGAGATCGCGCCATTGCCACTCCAGCCTGGGTAACAAGAGTGAAACTCCATCTCAAAAAAAGAAAAAAAGAAGAGGGCCACCATCATCCAGACCTTGGAATTGTAGATCACAAGCAGCTTGAACTGTGCACCTGGAAAAGCTGCAGAAACTCGATACCGGCTGATGAGAGCAGCCATGGGGACTGAACCCTGTAAACCTACAGGAGTGGAACTGCCCAGGGCCTTGGGAGCCTACCCCTGTCACCAGTGTGCCCTGGATATGAGACTTGGAGTCAAGGAAAATTGTTCTGGAGCTTTAAGATTTAATGACTTCCCTGATGGGGTTCAGACTTACATAGGGCCTGTAGCCCCTTTCTTTTGGCCAATTTCTCCTTTTTGGAGTGGGAGTATTTACGCAATGCCTATGCTCCATTGTATCTTGGAAGTAACTCACTTGTTTTTGATATTATAAGCTCATAGACAGAAAAGATTAGCCTTGTCTAAGATAAAACTCTGGACTTAGACTTTTGAGTTAATGCTGGAATGAGTTAAGACTTTGGGGGACTATTTGGGAAGGCATGATTGTATTTTGCAATGTGAGAAGGACATGAGATTTGGAGGGGCCAGGGCTGAAATAATATAGTTTGGATATGTGTCCCCACCCAAATCTCATGTTGAATTGTAATCCCCAATGTTGGGGGTGGGGCAGGTGGGGCCTGATGGGAGCTGATTGAATCATGAAGATGGATTTCCTCCTTGATGTTGTTTTCATGATAGTGAATTAGCTCTCATGGTTGTTTAAACGTTTGTGGCACCTTCCCCCATATTCCTCCTGGTCTGGCCATGTGAAGTGCTGGCTCCCCCTTTGCCTTCTACCATGATTGAAAATTTTCTAAGGCCTCCCCAGAAGCCGAATCTACTATGTTTCCTGTGAAGCCTGAGGAGCCATGAGCCAATTAAACCTCTTTTCTTTATAAATTACCCAGCCTTGGGTATTCTTTTTTTTTTTTATTGCGTTTTAGGTTTTGGGGTACATGTGAAGAAAATGCAAGATTGTTGCATAGGTGCACACGTGGCAGTGTGATTTGCTGCCTTCCTCCCCTTCACCTATATCTGGCATTTCTCCCCATGCTATCTCTCCCCAACTCCCCACCCCCCACTGTCCCTCCCCTATTTCCCCCCAACAGACCCCAGTGTGTAGTGCTCCCCTCCCTGTGTCCATGTGTTCTCATTGTTCAACACCCACTTATGAGTGAGAACATGCGGTGTTTGATTTTGTGTTCTTGTGTCAGTTTGTTGAGAATGATGGTTTCCAGGTTCATCCATGTCCCTACAAAGGACGCGAACTCATAGTTTTTGATGGCTGCATAATATTCCATGGTGTATATGTGCCACATTTTCCCTGTCCAGTCTATCATCGATGGGCATTTGGGTTGATTCCAGGTCTTTGCTATTGTAAACTGTGCTGCAGTGAACATTCGTGTACATGCTATTACTGGGTACATATCCAAAGGATTATAAATCGTTCTACTGTAACGATTGGGTATTCTTTATAGCACTGTGAGAGCAGAGTAATACAAACTGTTTACCATAGGTGTGGGTGCAGGGAGAGGAAAACAATGACACATATAGGAGATACATAGGATGAACAAGTTTAGAGATCTACTGTACAACATGAGGACTAAAGTTAATAAGATTTTTTTTGTAATAGGGATTTTTGATACATAAGATTTTCGCTGCTTTTGCACACCAAAAGTAACTGAGATGATAAATTTGTTAATCTCCTTCACTTTAATAACCATTTTACTACTATATGTATCCCATGACATCATGTTGTAAACTTTAAATATACACAAGATTTATCTTATAGAAAAGAAATATTCTTTAGTATGAAGTCTTCTATTAGTCACTGCAACTTCTGAGCATACTCTCTGGACTGTATAGAGCTAAATATAAAGTCTAGTTTCTACTATGTAATATTGTACTTTTATGTCTAATTATTTGATGCCCAACCTATAGGATTACACAGCAACACATATGACCATGTGACACACTGACATCTGACTGAGCCACCTATTTGCACAATGGACTATAAGCAGAAATGTCACGCACTATGTAAAGGCAAAAGCATAACAGCCATAGTAAGCTTCAACCATTTCTCCCTCCCTCCGCCATGACAATGGCTTGTCACCTGGGTCCCAGAATGAGAAGAGACAGCAGAACAGGAGCTAGCTGCAGGTGACTTATAACATGGATAAGACATACATCTCGTTGTAAGCCAGTGAGATTTTGAAATTGTTTCTTAAAGCAAACTAGCAAAAGTTGCTAATATACAATTCTTGCCACATTGTCATAGATTAAAGCAAATGACTATTTTAGTGCTAATACATAGAAGCAGTTATTCAGCTAGAAATTTAAATAAAAGCTTGATCTTTGCATTTGGACATTGCCATTGGATTTTCATAATCTCAATTACAGTATTGTCCAGGTACTTGAATAAAAGATGTGTGTTCCTTTTTAGAAAAAAAAAAAAAAGTTAAGCTTCAATTTAGTACTCAACTGTAAAAAAGGCGATCAAGTTCAGTAGACTGTTGGCATTTATAGATTTAAAGTTGAGAACTTACAAGTGATTATTAAATCTGTGACATGTGGTGGTTTGTAATCTTGTTGAGGCATTGATTTGATTTAAATAGTATTCACAGTGAACCTGTGGTAAAAGTATGCCTCTGTACATGACACTGGGCTTTGGGAAGTCCTAATCCAATGCTTCTCAAAGAGTAGTCCACGAGCTGGTAACAGCAGTATCACTTGGGACCTTGTTACAAATGCAGACTCTTGGGGATCACTCCAAACTGACTTAATCAGAAACTATTGGGTTGGGGCCCCATCGTCTGCATTTTAACCAGCCCTTTTGGTGATTCTGGTGCTTACTAGAATTTGCGAACCACTGACTTTGTCATTTTCCATGAAGACATTTGCTGTTCTCTATACATATGGTGAGATAAAATTTGGAAATCTGCATTTTAAAAACCTTTCTTGTTATTCCTAATGTGGGCAGTTCATTTTCACTGGTTGACATTTTAAAAGATCCTACAATAATGTTATTCAGGATATAACTTTCACAATATAAAAGTAGACATTCAGAAAGAGCTTGGTATACAGCAACATCAAGGGTGTCCTGTACATGTAATTTAAGGTGATAAATGAATGTTCATATACTTATTATAATACCTATTGGCTTGTATAAAAGAGTAAAACTACAAATATGGTCTCATAGACGCTCCTGACATTCACAACAAGGAAGAAGGCCACGGTAAAGAACACAAAGCATGAATTTCCAGTCCCTGCTTTTCACAGCTGCACATTTTACCTGCCTACTCATCCTTTGTTCTGGTGTCCTTGAGAGGGAGGAGCTAGGAAGACAGGAGACTGGGATCCAGAAATTTAGAAAATAGCTTTCTAGGGGCAGATGCTTCAAATTAAAATATTAAGATGAAAGTCAGTGTCGAGTTGGGAGGAACAGATCTGAATAGAGTGGGTTGGGATGAAGAGAGATCTGCATCTGATGCTAAAATAGATGATAAGAATAAGATGAGAAAAAGAGGACTATTATAAATGACGTGTATCAATTTTTAAAAAGACAAAAAACAAATGTTGGCAAAAATGTTGAGAAAGGGAACACATACACAGTTGGTGGGAATGTAAATTAGTACAGCCGTTATGGACAACAGTATTGAGGTTCCTCAAAAAATAAAAAATAGAACTACCATATGATCCAGCAATCCCACTACTGGGTATAGAGCCAAAGGAAATCAAATAAGCCCACAGCAAAGAGGTGTTTGCATTCCCATGTTTATTACAGCACTATTCACAATAGTCAAGATATGGAATCAACCTAGGTGTACATCAATGGATGAATGGATTAAAAATGTATATACAATTAAATACTATTTAGTCATAGAAAAGCATGAAATTCTATCATTTGCAGCAAAATGAATTGAGCTGGAGGTCACTATGTTAAGTGAAATAAACCAAGCACAGAAAGACAAATACTGCATAGTGTCACTCATATGTGCAATTTTTTGAAATTGATCTCATAGAAGTAGAGAGTACAGTGGTAGTGACCAGAAGCTGGGGAGAGTAAGGGTGTGGGATACGGAGTGGTTCACCAATTGGTACAAAGTTACGGTTAGATGGAGGAATAAGTGCTGGTGTTCTATTAGGATGACTATAGTTAGCATTCATCTGTGATATATTTCCAAATAGCTAGAAGAGAGGATTTTGAATGCTATCACCACAAAGAAATGGTAAATGTTTGAGGTAGTAGATATGCACACTCCCCTGATTTGATCATTATACAATATATTTGTATATGAAAACATCATATTGTACCCCATAAATATGTACCATTATTATCTGTTCATTAAAAAAAAAAAAACATAAAAAGAGGCTAGGCGTGGTGCCTCACGCCTGTAATCCCAGCACTTTAGGAGGCTGAGGTGGGCAGATCACGAGTTCGGGAGTTCAAGACCAGCCTGACCAACATGGTGAAACCCCATCTCTACTAAAAATACAAAAATTAGCCAGGTGTGGTGCCGTGTGCCTGTAATTCCAGCTACTTGGGAGGCTGAGGCAGAAGAATCGCATGAACGTGGGCAGCAGAGGTTGTGGTGAGCAGAGACAGCATCATTGCACTCCAGCCTGGGCAACAGAGCGAGACTCTGTCTCAAGAAAAAAAAAAAAAGTAAAAAGAAGGAAGAAAAGAAAAAAATGAGTTGTGAACCAGTTTGTTTTAATGTCTAACTTCCTGTGTTTGTTCCAGTGTTATGCTTGTATTAAATCAGCCTCATGGACCATGACCCAGTGCTAGTCTTAAAGCAGTAGAATTATTTCTTATGGTTAGAATTCAAGTGCCACAGGGACAGGAGCCTTGCCAGACTTGTTACCACTCTAATCCAAACTCGTGATCCACCAGTGAAGCACAGTGGCAGCGTTACTGTGAAGCTAAGCCTA
This sequence comes from Aotus nancymaae, assembly GCF_030222135.1. NCBI lineage: Eukaryota > Metazoa > Chordata > Mammalia > Primates > Aotidae > Aotus > Aotus nancymaae. Next base: position 8,676,381 of record NW_026988476.1, on the reverse strand, counting down.
AGCTTTTTCCTTGCATGAGCTACTTTCAATGTGCGTTATTGTTTCATAATTTTGTATCATTTTTCTGAAAGAGGATTCCTCAAATGGTATCAGCTTCAAGTTTCATTAAATACAGATCCACCTACTATAAGAGGCAACAAATTGAGGTGCAATATGCTTGGATGAAGGTGCTACAGGGAGAATGAAAAGATAAATGATTAAATATGTTTAGAAGAAAATCAGCTGTATTTAGTGACTGAATTGTGGAAGGAAGCGGGGAAATAAATAACGATTGAACAATTCTATTTCCTTAATGGCATTATTAATTTCAAAGATAAGTCATGTGTAACAGCAGGTTATCTGGATATGAACTGGCACATAAGAAGCATGTCAATGATACATTTCTTGCCAAAGTGGAGGAATAACTAAATGCTACTCTAATTAACTGGATTATAAACTGGGCAAATGACTGTACAAATGACACTGATTGAAGAGTTAACATCAATTTAGAAGTTTCCATGGCTGTATCATATATCTAGTTCTTTACACCTCTTTTTTTCAATATGTTTGTTAATGATTTGGTCCAAATTATAAGCATGTGCTCAATACATTTACACATGTGATGTGATTTTGAGAAATCCAGAGGATAAACTAAAAACATAAAGGAGACAAAAGTCGATTCTAAAGTATTTTATCGAAATACATGACTTGGTAGCAACATTGTTAAAACTGATTTGAGGTTACAGTTGCCCCTGAGTTCACTTTGTGTCAAGTGTGTGATGTTCGCCCACAAAAGCTAATGTCATCCTAAACTCACATTAATAGAAATTGTTTATAGATTCTGCAATGGAAGGAGTGTGCTTGCCTCCTTTGGCTCCACATGCTCATTGCTATCTTCAGTGGGCTGTTGATATGCTCTGAGTGTTGAGAATGGTTCAACTTAACCCACCAAGGTTAAAGCTAGGATGAATAGCAACAGATTTAATTTTATTAAAATTGCTTCTTAATAGAAAGATAAAAGAGAAGTCTAGCAGTGAGTTGCTTGCTGTGTGTGTTCAATCATAGGCTAGACAGCCAACTTAGCTGGCATTTTGTTATAAAAGTTAAAACTTTAGGCAATTGGTTATTTCGTGGACTTTAAGGTATCTTTTTAAACTCAGAGTTGTCAAGATCCTGTTACTCTATGACTCCTTGATAATTTCTGTTTCAATTTCAGGTTGTTGGTCCAGCTTCTTCTGAGTTCTTTTAACTCCCAGTTGAACTGGCAGCCATCCATAGAATGTTCTCTTCTGTGTTTCCAGTCTCATTTCACAGATCCAAAAGATAAATTCTTATTGAAAACTCATATGCTGTTTATTCTTCTGTTCAAGGAGAATTCAGCTTACTTATCCACAGTAAAACTTTTAAAAAGTGTAGTTTCCGGGGCTGGGTGTGGTGGCTCAGGCCTGTAATCTCAGCAATTTGAGAGGCCGAGGCGGGCGGATTGCCCGAGCTCAGGAGTTTCTCACCAGCCTGGGCAACATGGTGAAACCCCATCTTTACTAAAAATACAAAAAATTAGCTGGGCATGGCAGTGTGCACCTGTAATCCCAGCTACTCAGGGAGGCTGAGGCAGCATAATCGCTTGAACCCGGGAGGCGGAGGTTGCAGTGAGCCGAGATTGCGCCACTGTACTCCATCCTGGGCAGCAAAACAAGACTCTGGCTCGGAAAAAAAAAAAAGGAAAAAAAAAGTTTCTGGCATAATTAAAAGGGCTTAAAGAAGTTTTCTTAAAAAAATAAGGACAATGTGAAGATATCCATGGTGAAAGTCTCATTTAGCTTATAAACAGGAACCTGATGATTCTAGATTTTTCTGCTCTAGTTTTCTTGAGAAAGATTGTACATTCATGCTCATTCACGTTCTCAGCCCAGTAACTGTTAAATTGGTATTAATAAATTATAATGTCAGCTACCTTTTGCCCAAAGAGTTATGTTAGAAAATATTCTAAGGATTGCTTTTCTATCCTATATATAAGCCACATTTTCACAGTAAAAGGAAAAAAAAAAAAACCGACTAAGTTCTTATGTTATTGGCACTAGTAGGATCTAGTTAATTCTCATAAAGATGAATAAATAGAAGGGATATTTATTTTAAAAAATAGATAGTAGAATTTAATGAGCAGTTAGCATTAGCCAAACATTCTTTTGTAAAATAACAAAGAATAATCAAATTTAGATTTAATATTACTGTTTCTATAAAAGAGACAACTTGATTTTTCAAAGTAATCATCATAATTAAAGGGAAAAAACTTTTATTGATTAGTTGAGGTTATTTAAATATTATGAACAGTCATGTGAAAAGGTAAAGCAAAAAGTCAATATGAGGAGTCATCATGCTCAGAAAGTAAATCAAGTAAATGTACTAACTGGAATGCCATCATTCTGAGAGGCAAAAGATAAAAATGTTGTCACTATGTTTGCCATATGTTTATCTTTTGTCCTCTTACCTCTTTGTAAACTAGAATTTTCCCCATTACTTCACTGAAGTCTTCAGAGGACACTCATAAATATGAGAGCAGTTGACATCTAGATTACTCCCAGAAGTTTATTCCTTGCAACCAAAACTGTCATTACCCTATACAAGAACACTTGAAATCTAAATGCTACTTTCAAAGGAATCAGTAGAGAAAGATAAATTTATTAAAAAGCAATAAGGTTGTACTAAAATGACTCAACTTTAACATTTTCTACTACTATCACAGGCAATGAGCAGTGGTCTACTTTGTTTTGTAATAACCAATGTGTTACAAACTCTGAGGAAATCAATATTTACTTTTATAGAAACAGTAATGAGAATATGTAGAGCTTTGGAGCCTATTAAAAAAACTAAAAGAAGAGCAAATTGTACACATAGGTTTTAAAACTTTAAGGGTGACTTTTATTATATATCACTGTCATAATCATCATATACTCTTATATTAATATTTCAAAACCTGATGTTGCTTTCTCAATTCAGTGCTGCAAACCTGATAGGGTCTCAGTAATAGAAAGCCTTTTTATTAAGTAGTCTGCTAGACCCTTATAAAGACAGAGGGTTTATGTTCACTATTCAGTTGAAACGACAGAGCACAGGGCCCGTTAGCAGGGCTCAAGAACATAAGTTAACAAATAAGAGCTGTAGGATTTAGTGAGTCATTCCAAAAGGAGCCACAGATCAATTGAAGTATACACTGGCGTCGCTGCACAAATGCCGTTTTCTTCAAGAAGCCAAATTGATAACCCACAGAATGACACAAAATATTCAAAAAACTAGGCATCTGACAAAAGTCTAATATCCAGAATCTGTATGTAACTTAAATTAACAAGCACAAAACAAATAACTCCATTTAAAAATGGGGTCTAAGGACATGAATAGATATGTCAAAAGAAGACATACAAGCACTTGAAAAACATGAAAAAATACTCATCATCTCTAATCATCAGAGAATGCAAATCAAACCACACTGAGATAACCATCTTATATAAGTCAGAAAATAACAGATGTTGGCCAAGTTGTGGGAAAAAAGGAATGCTTATACACTGTTGGTGGAAATGTAATTTAGTTCAGCCACTGTGGAAAGCAGTTTGGAGCATTTTCAAAAAACAGAGCTACTATTCCACCCAGCAATCTCATTATTGGGTATATAGACAAAGGAAAATAAATCATTCTACTGTAAAAGACACATATATTCAAATGTTAATTGCTGTGCTATTCACTATAGCAAAGACATGGAATCAGACGTGAAATAAGTGGTGAATTAGATGAAAAAATGTGGTACATATACAACATGATACACTACACAATCATAAAAAAGGATGAAATCATGTCTTTTGAAGCAACATGGATGGAGCTAGAGGTTGTAATCCTTATTAATTATAAGTGGCAAGATAGGTAGATCACTTAAGGGCAGGAGTCCAAGACCAGTCTGGTTAACATGATAAAATCCTGTCTCTAATGAAAAAAAATACAAAAATTAGCTAGGCATGGTGGCAGATACCTGTAATCCTAGCTACTTGGGAGGCTGAGGCATGAGAATGGCTGGAACCCAGGAGGTAGAAGTGTCAGTGAGCCAAGATTGTGCCACGCACTCCAACCTCTGAAAAATTGGTAACTCTCAATAAATATTTGTTAAATGGTTTAAATCCAAGGAAGATAGACTGTCTGCCAATGGATGAAAAAATGAAATCCTCAGTAAAGCCTTTCCTCGAAGACATTCGTGATACTGAACATCATTTACTCCAATATTGCTAAAAGCATGTAAAAAATAATAAAATTTCCCTGAGCTCCATTTTCTCTATGTGAAGTAGGTCCAAAAATCCTTTAAAGCTTTCTTATGGAAAACAATTGTACTTCAAATTCTCTACATAGAGTCCAGTTTTTTTTTGTCTCCTTCTACTGAACTGATTATAAAAAGACCACAATCACCAATGTTGAAAGAACTAGAAACACGCAATCAGAGATATATAAGCAGAATATTCTAAGCAATTAGAATGTAGTTACAGTCCATTGCTCCAAAAAGTGAATTAAAAAACAAATTCAGAAATATTCTGGGGATAATTAGCATTAGGGAAATTAAGCTGAATGTAGAAATAAAACATTTATAATACATGAGATTATTTTAATATGTTTATGAAATTTTCTGCATTTATGATTGTGTTAGTGGTTTTTTTTTTTTTTTTTTTTGTCAAAGGAAAGAATTTGAATACTGAAGCAGTAAAATCAGGAAGCCATAGAAAGCTATTTACTCCATTACTTAAGGTTTTCAGTGGGTTCACACAGTGCTTGGGAGACTAGCAGGCTTCAGAGATTTATTTCATGGGGTCTGCAGTTGCTGAGAGAACCCATTAAGGAGAACGGTTGAATCTGACATCCTGTGTGGGAGGGAAAAAAAAAAGACATTTACTGAAAGTAGACATTATACCAAATACTGAAAGATTATCTGATAGCAACTCAGGCAAAAAGAAGATACTCTTCCATTGAAGCAGTTACGGTTTTGGCAGCAGTCAATTTAAATTAAAAAACAAAAACGTCTGTATTTTCTTTCTGTGAATACCACTAGCGGTGTTTTTGTTTTTCTTTCCCATTAGTTGAGCAGTCCTAAAGCACTAGTTGTTAGGGAGAACTTGGTAATAATTCTATTCTCTCAATTTTTATTTACAAAGACAAATCACTTGTAATATAACATTAAAAAAAAACTATGATCGTACACATCTTTGGAAGTATAAGATGACCTCAGTTCCTGAGAAAAGGAATGTATTCTCATCAGTATTCAAATATCCTTAATGGCATAAATTACAGGCTCTGACATGATGACCCATTTTTAAATTGAATATAAAGGACAAGTTAGTGTAAAGAAAGTAAATTCCAATCGAATCAGCATTACTCTGTTCTGTTTACTTACGCCTTTTAGTTTTATGTTTTTAAAACACTGATATCTTTATCTTTTCTTAGTTCCATTTAATTTATTCAGCAATGTGCCCTTTTGTTATGTGTAAGAATTTCTCATTTCCTTTCCTTAGCCTATTTACTTTGCTGTCTTACTCAGTGTTGATGAAACAGCCTTGTTTGTAAAAGAGGTAACCCAAATTGATGTTTGACATGCAGTAGGCAGTTTCTGAGTTCAGATGTTCAACACTTGCTTCTAACATTCTTTTCTTAATAATATTCCCTATTGTATACCAAAATGAGCCTTATATTTAATGTCAAATGGAAATGGGAAAGCCATACTGTGCTACAGCAATATTATGACAAGGCATTACTATGAAGAGGCATAATTCTTAGAGTTTTAACTAGAGAGCCCTAAGATTTGCCCATTTTCATACCCAGCGCTTGAGAAGCACTTTGCATTCTTAAAGAACATAACAATGAAACCCTTGCTTTGGTTTTGCTCCTTGTCTTAATTTTTCGGCACATTCTAGCTGATTTTAGCACATTTTAGTTTTTATTTTAGAAGAGTTGTTTTTAGTTCAGTCTTCCATTTGACTTCATACATCATTCTTTTCCTCTCTTTTCATTTTCCTGATTTGAAACTTGATCTATTCAAAGCAGGAAATAAAGAAGAATGGTCTTCCAGGTTATTTCCTGAAGATAAAATTCAGCTTCAATTCAAGGAAAGTAAAACTGAGTTTTAATACCCAATTAAGGATTTTGAACGACACAGCAATTTGAGAACTTGCTTTTATCAAGCCATTTTACAATGTCTTATTATTCTTCAAGACTTGGTATCTGGCTACTTGCTAATGCTCTGTGCTCTTTGGATCACTGAATGACTTTTGCATTTTATCATCTGAAGGCTTTGAGAATTATGATTTTTCTTCAGTACTAACACTTCACATTAAGAGAAACAGCACTATTTATTTTGCCGCTAGGTTTCAAAAAGTATATTTCTTGCATTTTAACCAGGCTAGACACACTTCAAGATGCCATGCAGCTAAGCCCAGGACAGCAGGCCACTGTTCATTTTCTTTCTTCCTCCCCATCCTCAACTCTTCCTCATTCCCCACCCCACCTCTCATTTCCCCAGCAACCTCCTCCACATACTTACAAAGCAGAGATTAGATAAATAGGACTGTGATATTGGTTAGACTATAACTTCTTGCTGTTGTTGACAACCACAATGTTTAGCCTGCCTGCACAATGACACTGGCTTCCTAACTTCTTGACTCTGTGGGATGGGAGGTAGTGTGGGTTTTTTGTTTGTTTGATTTGATCATCCAGGCTGGCGTGAAGGGTTTCGCTCTGTCATCCAGGCTGGTGTGAAGTGGCATGCAACCTCGGCTTCCTGGACTCAGGTGATCCTCCCACCTCAGCCTTCTGAGTAGCTGGGACTACAGGTAGACCCTTAGCTTACTTTTATTCTTGGTAGACATGGGTTCTCACTATGTTGCCTAGGCTGGTCTCAAACTCCTGGGCTCAAGCAATCTGCTGGCCTCGGTCCCTCAAGGTGCTGTGATTACAGGTGTGAACCACTGCACCCAGAAAGGCTAGGTTTTTAAGGAAAGATATTTCCTCGATGTGGGGCAGAAAGCATTCTAGTAAGAGGAGCAGCAGGAAGGGCTATGAGGCAACAGATGAAACATAAAATTAAGTGCGTAGAAAGATGGAGGAGCTGCAGAATGCAGAAAGACATGAGGGGGAGCTCGTCGGTCTTACATGGTTCAGGATCATATTTGTCTCCAGTCCTTCCCCCAAATCGACAACTCTTGGTCAAAGGACGGTCAATGAAGATAATTATTTAAAATAAAATTTCCTTTTCTAGCCTTGGGAACTATTTTCAACATGATTTCAGGGTCAAAATATTAAAATTATTGAACATTTTAAGCAAATGGTTTATTTTTATTATAAAAATATTGGACAAAGGCAAGTTAGAAATTCTTGAACATTACTAAAGTATGAAATTATACTTCAATATGTCTTAGAAATTTTGAAATTAGTGCTTTTGAAGTTTAATATAGAGATTGAGCTCCCATTAGGCAAGATGAAAGTCCAGTGCTATTTTATCTTGCAAGTATAAAATTGTTGTACAATTAAAGACTGGGGTATATTTCCTCTACCAACTAAAAAGGTACAAGTCAAATTAGTTAATCAGATCCTGAAAAATAGAATTTGTGTTTTATTTTTCTCTCTTACTGGGACAAATCATTTCTTTAACTATTCTTGCCACAATTATTCCATTGTTGCTGTTCAACAGTGCTTGCTGAGTGAATGACAAAATACGTAAATGATTAACACCTGACACATTCTGCCTCCTGTCTCATAGAAAATCATTTTCTTAATACATTTCTAAGAAGCTGTTTTTGTCAAAATCGGCTAGCTAATTCTAAAATATATAATGCAAATGAAGTAGAATGACTATAATAATCTTAAGGAAGAATAACAAAGTTGGATACTTATAGTACCAGATAATATACCAGATGCCATAAAGCTACAGTAAAACCAGGGCAGAATGTAGGTGCAACAATAGAGAGATGCATCCATGGAACAGAATAGAGAGTCCAGAAACAGACCCAAATATGTAGGACCTTTGGATTTATGGCAAAGACAACAGTAAAATTCAGTGAAGGAAATGATAGTCTTTTCAGTAAATATTCTGAATAAATTGGAATATCTGTATAGAGAAAATTAATCTTGAACCTTGCCTTAGTATATATACAAAATTTCTTTGGCATGTGTCATATGCTTAGATGTGGAAGGTAACATAACATAGCCTCTCTTTTTCTTAGCTTGGTTAGAGGCTTATTAACTTTATCTTTTCCAAAGCCAGCTTTTAGTTTTGTTGATTTGCTCTAGTAATTTACTATTTTCAATTTCATTGATTTCTGCTCTATTTTTATCATATCTTTTCTTCTGTTTACATTGGTGTGATTTGTTCTTCTTTTCTAGTTTCCTAAGGCAGAGCTTGTATTATTTTCTTTAGATTCTTCTCCTTTTGTAATATCTTGACCCAACGCTATACATTTCCCTCTATGCAATACTTTTACTACAGTCCACAAACTTTCATAAATTGTATTTTCATTTCAATTTAGTTAAAAGTATTTTTAAATTTATATTCTTTGATCTATATGTTATTTAGGAGTGTTTTGTTTAATTTCCAAATACTTTGCAACTTTCCTTTCTGTTGTTGCTTTCTATAGTCTGAGATAATACATTATATAATTTCTATTCTTCTAAATTTCTTAAGGTATGTTTCATGACCCAGAATATGGACAATCTCAGTGGATGTTCCATGTGAGCTTAAGAAGAATGTGTATTCTGCTGTTGATGTATGAAAGAGTTTATACATGTCAATTACGTCCAGCAGATTCATGGTGCTGTTGATTTCAACTATGTCCTTAGGGATTTTCTGCCTGCTGGATCTGTCCATTTCTGATACAGGAGTGTTAAAATTTCCAAGTACAAGAGTGCACTCATCTATTCTTCCCTTTAACTCTGTTTTTGCCTCACTTATTTTGACAGTCTGTTGTTAGGTACATACACATTAAGGAGTGTTATGTCTTCTTGGAAAACTCACCCCTTATTACTATGCAATGCCCTTTTTTATCTCTGATAATTTCCTTGCTCATAAGTCTTCTCTGTCTGAAATTAATATAAATACTCCAGTTTCCTTTTTTTGATTAGTGTTAGTATGCTATATCTTTATTCATTTACTTTTAATCCATATATGTCTTTATATTTAAAGTGAATTACTTGTAAACAACATAGAGTTGTGTCTTGTTTTTGACCCACCCTGACAATCTTGTCTTTTTTTTTTAATTAAATTTATTTTAGGTTCAGGGATACATGTGCAGGTTTGTTATGTAAGTAAATTGCATTTTGCAGGGGTTTGGTGTATAGATTATTTCATTATCAAGGTAATAAACATAGTACCCAATACATAGTTTTTTCATCCTTACGCTCCTCCATCCCTCTACCCTCAGGCTCCAGTGTCTATTGCTCCCTTCTTTGTCCATGTGTACTCAAAGTTTAGCTTCCACTTAGAAGTGAGAATATGCAGTGTTTTGTTTTCTGTTCCTGTGTTAGTTTGCTTAGGATAACAGCCTCCAGCTTCATTCATGTTGCTGCAAAGGACATGATCTCATTTTTTTAATGACTGCATAGTATTCCATGGTATATATGTACCATGTTTTCTTCATCCGGTCTACCATTGATGGGCATTTAGATTGATTTCATATATTTGCTATTGCAAATAGTGCTGCAGTAAACATATGTGTGCATGTGTCTTTATGGTAGAATGATTTATATTCCTTTCAATATACACCCAGAAATGGGATTGCTGGATTGAATGGTAGTTCTAAGTTCAGAAATCTCCAAACTCTTTTCTACAGTGGATGAATTAATTTACATTCCCACTGGCAGGGTGTAAGTGTTCCCTTTTTTCCTCAACCTTGCCAGCATCTGTTATTTTTTGACTTTTAGTAATAGCCATTCTGACTGGTGTGAGATGCTCATTGTGGTTTTAATTTTCATTTCTCTAATGATTAGTGATGTTGAGCATTTTTTCATATGCTTGTGGGCCATGTTTATGTCTTTGTTTGAAAAGTGTCTGTTCATGTCCTTTGCCTACTTTTTAATGGGGTTGTTTTTTCTTTGATTATTAATTTGTTTAAGTTTCTTATAAATCTGGATATGAAACCTTTGTCAGATGCATAGTTTGCAAATATTTTCTCCCATTCTGTGGGTTGTCTGTTTAGTCTGTTGATATTTTCTTTTGCTTTGCAAAAGCTCTTTGCTTAGTTAGATCTCATTTGTAAATTTTTGTTTTTGTTGCAATGCTTTTGGAATCTTTGTCATGGAATCTTAGCCAGGGCCTATGTCCAGAATAGTGTTACTTAGGTTTTCTTCAAGGGTTTCTATAGTTTTAGGTGTTACGGTTTTTTTTCTTTTTTTCTTTTTTTGAGACGGAGTTTCGCTCTTGTTACCCAGGCTGGAGTGCAATGGTGCGATCTTGGCTCACCGCAACCTCCGCCTCCTGGGTTCAAGCAATTCTCCTGCCTTAGCCTCCTCAGTAGCTGGGACTACAGGCATGCGCCACCATACCCAGCTAATTTTTGTATTTTTAGTAGAGATGGGGTTTCACCATGTTGATCAAGATGGTCTCGATCTCTTGACCTCATGATCCACCCGCCTCGGCCTCCCAAAGTGCTGGGATTATAGGCGTGAGCCACCGTGCCCAGCCCAGGTGTTACGTTTTAATCTTTAATACATCTTTAGTTGATTTTTTTTTAACATGGTAAAATGAAGGAGTCCAGTTTTAATCTTTCATATGTCACTAGCCAGTTATTCCAGCATCATTTACTAAATAGGGAGTCCTTTCTCCATTGCTTGCTTTGTCAACTTTGTTGAAGATCAGCTGGTTGTAGGTGTGGGGCTTTATTTCTGAGCTCTCTGTTTATTCCATTGGTGTATCTGTCTGTTTTTGTACCTGTGCCATGCTGTGTTGGATACTGTAGCCTTGTAGTATAGTTTGAAGTTGGGTAATGTAGTGTCTTCAGCTTTGTTATTTTTGCTTAGCATCAGTTTGATGATTCAGGATCTTTTTTGGTTCCATGTGAATTTTAGAATAGTTTTTTCTATTTCTGTGAAGAATGTCATTGGAAGCTAGATAGGAATAGCATTGAATCTATAAATTGCTTTGGGCAGTATGGCCATTCTAACAATATATGTTGCTTCCTATCCATGAGCACGGAATGTTTTTCCATTTGTTTGTATCATGCCTGATTTCATTCAGCAGTGTTTTGTAATTCTTATTGTAGAGCTCATTCAGCTCCCTGGTTAGCTGTATTCTAAGGTATTTATTTTTATGGCTATTGTGAATGGAATTGCATTCTTGATTTGACACTCAGTTTGGATGTTGTTGGTCTATAGAAATGCTATTGATGTTTGTATGTTGATTTTGTCTGATGAAACTTTACTGAAGTTTTGTATCTGCTCTAGAAGCTTTTGAGCAGAATCTATGGGGTTTTCTAGATAAAAAAAATCATATAGTCTGCAAACAGAGATAGTTGGACTTCCTTCTATTTGGATGGCTTTTATTTCTTTCTCTTGCCTGATTGCTCTGATTATGACTTCCCATGTTATGTTGAATAGGAGTGGTGACAGTGGGTATGCTTGTCTTGTTCTGGTTATCCAGGGACATGCTTTCAGCTTTTTCCCATTCAGTATGATGTTGGCTGTAGGTTTGTTATAGATGGCTCTTATTTTGAGCTATATTCCTTCAGTTTTAGTGTGTTGAGGGTTTTTAACATGAAGGGATGTTGAATTTTATTAAAAGATTTTTCTTCATCGATTGAGATGATCATATGGTTTTTGTTTTTAGTTCTTTTTATTGTGATGAATCACATTTATTGATTTTCATATGTTGGACCAACCTTATATTCCAGGGATAAAATCTACTTAATCATGATGGATTAGATTTTTGATGTACTTCTGGATTCAGTTTGCTAGTATTTTGTTGAGGATTTTTGCATCTATGTTCATTAGGGATACTGGCTTGAGGATTTGATTCTTTGTTGTGTCTCTGCCCCTGTTGGGTATCAGAATAATGCTGGCCTCATAGAATGAGTTAAGAAGGGGTCTCTCTACATCAATTTTTGGGAATAGTTTCAGCAGGAACTGTGGCAGCTCTTCTTAATATGTCTGGTAGAATTTGGCTGAAAATAGTCAGATCCTGGACTTTTTCTGATTGGTAGGACTTTCATTACAGATTCAATCTTGGAACTCACTATTGGTGTATTCAGGTTTCTTATTTCTTCTTGGTTCAATCTTGGAAGGTTGTATATTTCTAGAAATTTATGAATTTCTTATAGGTTTTATAGTTTCTGTGTATATAGGTGTTTGTAACAGCCTCTGAGGTTTTTTGTATTTTTGTGAGGTCAGTGGTAATGTCCCCTTTATGGTTTCTGATTGCATTTATTTGGGTCTTCTCTGTTTTTTCTTTATAGTCTAGCTAGCAGCCTATAAATCTAATTTTTTCTTTCAATAACCAACTTATGGTTTCATTGATCTTTTGTATGGTTTTTCACATCTCAATTTTATTTTGTTAAGTCTGATTTTGGTTATTTTTTGTCTTCTTCTAGCTTTGGGGTTAGTTTGCTCTTGTTTTTCTTGATTTCTTCAATGATCTATGTACTTAAGTGTGTTTTTGTGGTTGCTAGTGATGGTTTTCTGTTTCCATATTTAGCACTCCCTTAAAGACCTCTTGTAAGGCAAATCCTCAAAGTGTGCTGTTAGGCTGTTAATTTGAGATCTTTCTACTTTTTTGATCTGGGTATTTTATGCTATAAACTTTCCTATTAACACTGTTTTAGCCATGTCCCACAGATTATGGTATGTTGTACCTTTGTTCTCACTAGTTTCAAAGAATTTCTTGATTTCTGCCTTAAGTTTATTATTTACCCAGAAGTCATTCAGAAGCAGGTTGTTTAATTTCCATGTTATTGTATGGTTTTGAATGATTTTCTTAGTATTGGTTTCTATTTTTATTACATTCTGGTCTGAGAGTGTTGTTGGTATAATTTCATTTTTTTAATTTGCTGAAAATGGTTTTAAGGCCAATTATGTGGATGATTTTAGAGTGTGTGCCATGTGCAGATGAGAATAATATACATTCTGTTGTTTTTGGTTGGAGAGTTCTGTAGATGTCTGTTAGGTGCATTTGGTTAAATGTCAAGTTTAGGTCCCAAAAGTCTTTGTTGTTTCTCTGCCTCAATGATCTACCCAGTACTATCACTGGGGTGCTGAAATGTCTCATTATTATTGTGTGGTTATCTAAGTCTCTTTTAGATCTCTAAGAATGTTTTTATGAATCTGGATGCTCCTGTATTGGGTGTATATATATTTAGGATAGTTAAGACTTCTTGCTGAGTTGAACCTTTTGCCATTATGTCATGCCCTTCTTTTTCTTTTTGATTATTATTGGTTTAAAATCTTATTTTGTCTGAAATTAGAATAGCAACCCATGACTTTTGTTATTGTCTGTTTCCTTGGCAGATTTTTTCCATTTCTTTACTTTGATCCTATGAGTGTCACTGAATTTGAGATTAATCTCTTGAAGACAGCATACAGTTGGGTCTTTCTTCTTTATTCAACTTGCCACTCTGTGCCTTTTAATTGGGGCAGTTAGCCCATTACATTGAAGGTTAATATTGATACATGTGGATTTGATCCTGTTGTTGTGTTGTTAGCTGGTTATGATGCAGACTTAATTGTGTAGTTGCTTTATATTGTCAATGAACTATGCCTTTAAATGTATTTTTCTAGTTGCTAGTGATGATTTTTTGTTTTCATATTTAGCACTCCCTTAAAGACCTCTTGTAAGGCAGATCTTGTGGTAAAACGTTACTTTAGCATTTGCTTACCCAAAAAGGATCTTATTTATCCTTTGCTTATGAGGCTTACTTTAGCCAGATGTGAAATTCTTCATTGGAGTTTGTTTTCTTTAAGAGTACTGAATATGGGCCCCCAATCTCTTTTTGCTGAAAGGTCAGCTGCTAGCCGGAAGGGGTTCCCTGTGTAGGTGACTTGCCCTTTCTCTCTAGTTGTCTTTAATATTTATTCTTTCATATGAACCTTGGAGAAACTGATGGCTTTGTTTCTAGGGGATGGTTACCTTGTATAGTATCTTGCAGGAGCTCTCTGCGTTTCTTGAATTTGAACATTGGCTGCTCTCATGAGGTTGGGGAAATTTTTGTGGACAACATCTTCAAATACTGTTTTATTGTATTCCTTAGATTCCTTGGATTCAGTTTCAACTTTCTTCTGAATCTTGATCTTGATGATCTTTGTTTCTATCCATATTCTAAACGCTATGTCTATCACTTTAGCCTGGTTAAGAACTATTGCTGAGGAGCTAGTGCAATCATTTGGAGTTAAGAAAACACCCTGGCTTTTTGAGTTGCCAGAGTCCTTGTGCTGGTCTTTCTGATCTTTGTGAGCTGATGGTCCTTTTTTCTTTGAAGTTGCTGTCCTTTGGATTTTTAAAAAAACTTTTATTTTCTTATTTATTTATTATACTTTATAATACAATGTGGGGTACATGTGCAGATCATACAGATTTGTTACATAGGTATACATATGCCATGGTGGTGGTTTGCTCCATCCATCACCCCATCATCTACATTAGGCATTTCTCCTAATGCTATCCCTCCCCAATCCTCCCATCCCCTGCTATTCCTCCCCTAGTTCCCCACCCCCCAGGCCCCAGTGTGTTATTTTCCCTTCCATACATCCATGTGTTCTCATTGTTCAACACCCACTTATGAGTGAGAACATGCAGTGTTTGGCTTTCTGTTCTTGTGTCAGTTTGCTGAGAATGATGGTTTCCAGATTCATCCATGTCCCTGCAAACGGTATACTTTTTTATGGCTTCATAGTATTCCATGGTGCATATGTGCCACATTTTCTTTCTCCAGTCTATCATTGATGGGCATTTGGGTTGGTTCCAAGTCTTTGCTATTGTGAACAGTGCTGCAATAAACATACATGTACATGTGTGTTTATAATAGAATGATTTATAATCCTATGGGTATATACCCAGTAATGGAATTTCTGGGTCCAATGGTATTTCTAGTTCTAGATCCTTGAGGAATCGCCACACTGTCTTCCACAATCGTTGAACTAATTTACACTCCCACCAACAGTATAAAAGTGTTCCTATTTCTCCACATCCTCTCCAGCATCTGTTGTCTACTGATTTTTTAATGATCGCCATTCTAACTGGCATGAGATGGTATCTCTATGTGGTTTTGATTTGCATTTCTCTAATGACCAGTGATGATGAGCATCTTTTCATATGTTTGTTGGCTACCTAAATGTTTTCTTTTGAAAAGTGTCTGTTTATATCCTTTGCCCACTTACTGATGGGGTTATTTTTTTCTTGTACATTTGTTTAAGTTCTCTGTAGGTTCTGGATATTAGCCCTTTGTCAGAATAGAGTGAACAGAACTTTTCTTTTCTTTGGTGCCTTTGAGAGTTTGACTGTGATATAAGGTGAGTTCAGTAAACCGTCTTCGATTCCGGAAGATTTCAGGGGACCAAGTCTTAACTCAGCACTGCTCCGCTTCTGTGCTCTAACTCTGGAACACTGGCAGGGGTAGGGTATCAGTCAGGCAGGGTGCCAGGAGGGGTGACTCCAGCACCTGTGCAAGCACTTACTCCAGCAGCAGCAGTGGCAGCTGTGCAATGGGCTACCCACACCTCATTAGGGGAGGACTGCCAGCAAATGTGGGTGGGATGGCAGGATGCACTTGCTCTGACAGTGGTGGGGTGGTGAGGTGTGCACACACATGCATACTATTAGGGGTGTGGTGGTGAGGTTTGGTTATACAAGTGTACTGGGAAAGCACTGGGAGAGGGCCATGGGTGAGTGCATGTGGTAAAGACCCAAGAGGAGGCTGTAGTGGGGGTAGGATGTGTATGAGTCAGAGAAGCTGGAGCTCTCCAATGGTCAGGCATGGTACTAGCAAAGGAGCTATGATGATGGCCCCTGAGAATTACCCGGATGAGCATCCAAGGCTGTGCTGCAGTTGGTGCCAGGGGACTCCATTTTATAGGCGAGATTTTCTTGCTCTTTCCAGGTTCAGCAGTCACTCAAAGGCTAAGGCCACCTAGAGGAGCTTAGAGAGCCTTGGAGGATGGTAATGACTGGCCGTGCTCCAATGCAGACCTTCCTGCAGCACACTCTCTGGCTTCCAAACAAGCTGGAGTCCTATCCCTGCCACCTCTCTAAATAGCTTTCCCTGCCAGCTCCATTGTCCACGTGGGTGGTGGTGTTTCCTGCAGCAAGGATTCCAGAGGTCTGTGGTGAGAGTAAGCCACTCCTCACTTATTCAACTCACTCCTTCCCCAGGAGTCACTGGAGGCCAGCCCTGGGTCCCAGTCTTGGCAGCCCCATGCAGGGTTCCCAGCTTCCTCTCCCATCAGTCCAGTGTCTGCATCCTCCCTTGGCCCTCTCTCAGGGTTTGCTCTCTGAAGATCTGCTCAAAGTGTACCCGTCGTTCTGATGTCCTGGGCTTTTGGTGGAAGTTGTTCCTTCTAGCTGTGTCTAGTCAGCCATCTTGGCACTCTCTCCTGCCTTTTGATTAGTGTATTTAGACTACCATTATTGATATAGCTGGATTAATATCTACGATATTTGTTTCCATTTTCTACTTACTGTCCTTGTCCTTTTCCCTCATTTGTTTTTTTTGGTTGTTTGGTTTGTTTTGTTTTCAACTCTTCTTCTTCCTTTTGTGGTTTAAACTGAACTTTTTAGTGATTCCATTTACTCTTCTTCCTTAGCACATCAATAATATTTCTTTTGTTACATTTTTTAGTGGTCGTCCTAGAGTTTGCAACACCTTTGCAACTAACAAAAGTCTGCTTTCAAATAACACTACACCACTTTACAGGCAGTGCAAGTACTTTATTAAAATAAAACATCCCTAATTCCTCCTCTTGTCTTTTAATATCATTGATGCCATTTATTTCACTTATATATACAATATAATTATTAAATGCATTATTGCTATTATTATTTAGAACAAACTGTTATCTGTTACATCAATTAAAAATAAGAAAAATAAAAGTTTTAATTTTGCCTCTACTTATTCATTGTCTGATGTTTTTCCTTTCTTTATACAGATCGAAGTTTTTGAGCAATATCAGTTTCCTTCTTTTAGAAAAGCGTATTTTAAGATTTCTTGCAAGACAGATTTACTGGCAACAAATTCCTTCTGTCTAAGGTGGTCTTTTTCCTTCACTTTTGAAGAAGAATTTTGCAAACCCCAGAATTCTAGGTTGGTGCTTCTTTTCTCTCAAAATCTTAAATATTTTATTCTATTTTAGTCTTATTTGCATTTTTTTTGGTTTTGTTTTTTGTTTTTGTTTTTAGACAGAGTTTTCCTCTTGTTGCCCAGGCTGGAGTGCAATGGTGCAATCTTGGTTCACCGCAACCTCCGCTTCCCGGGTTCAAGCAATTCTCTTGCCTCAGCCTCCCGAGTAGCTGGGATTACAGGTTTGCACCACCATGCAGCTAATTTTTGTATTTTTAGTAGAGACAGGATTTTGCCATGATACCCACACTGGTCTCGAACTCCTGGCCTCAAATGATCCTCCTGCCTCACCCACCCAAAGTGTTGGGATTACAGATGTCAGTCACTGTGCCCCAACTTGAACATATACTGTTTTTAAAATAAATTTTTATGTCTTCTTTGTTTTCATACTGAATTGACTAGGATGTCCTGACTATACCATGTTGAAACTTTGTGAAGGCAGCAGACACCCTTGTCTTGTTCTCTAACTTAGAAGAAATGTGTCTGTTTCTTATTGTTAGTTGTAAAATTTGTTGCAGGCTTTGGTTTAGAGGTTTTATTGAGATAAAGAAGTTTAACTCAATTCATTGATTTTGAATTTTTGTTGTCTCAGTGAAATATCAAACTACATCAAATGCCTTTTCTGCATTGTTTGAGATATATTTGATAAGTGACATTGATAAATTTTCCTAATTTTGAATCACCCTTGCATTCCTGAAATAATTTCTAATAATTACATTGTGTATTTTTTAAATTCTGTTATATCTGGTTAACTATTTGGAATTTTTCATGTGTTAATGAATTAGGCTTCTGGATTTTATTTTTTCATTTTGTACTATCCTCATCTGGTTTGAAAGTCGAAGTTATACTGGTCTCATAAAATGCTTGAATAGCTTTTTAAAAAAAAATTTTGAAGCAACTTGTAAAATATAGGGATTATCTGTTCTTGGTATGTTTGATGGAAATCACCTGTAAAAATTTCTTGGCTAAGAAGGAGGTGAAAGGCCTCTGCAAGGAAAACTGCAAAACACTTTTGAAAGAAATCGTAGATGACACAAACAAATGGAAACATATCCTATGCTCTTGAATGAGAATAATCAATATTATAAAAATGACCATACTGCCCAAAGCAATTTACAGATTCAATGATATTTCCAGCAAAATACCATCATCCTTCATGGAACTAGAAAAAAATCCTAAAATTCATATGAAACCAAAACACAACCTACATTGCCAGAGCAATACTAGGCAAAAAGAACTAAGCTGGAGGCATCACATTACCTGACTTCAAATTGTACTACAAGGCTATAGTTACCAAAAGAGTATGGTGCTGGTATAAAAAGAAAAATGTATGTAGACCAATGGAACAGAATAGAGAACCCAGAAATAAAACCAGCTACTTACGGCCAACTGATCTTCAACAAAGCATTCAAAAACATATATTGAGGAAAATTCAATAAATTGTGCTGGGAAAACTGGCAGGCCACATGTAGAAAAATAAAACTGGATCCCCAACTCTTCCTTTATACAAAAATCAACTCAAGATGGATCAAAGATTTAAATCTAAGACATGAAACCATAAAAGCTTTAGAAGATAACATCAGAAAAACTCTTCTAGACATTGGCTTAGGCAAAGAATTTATGACTAGGACCCCAAAAGCAAACACAACAAAAACAAAAATAAATAGATGGGACCTAACTAAACTAAAAAGCTTCTGCACAACAAAAGAAATAATCGGCAAAGTAAACAGACAATTCACAGAATTGAATAAAATATTCACAAACTTTGCATCCAACACAGGACTAGTGTCCAGACTCTACAAGGAACTCAAACAAATCTCAAGAAAAAAACAAATATTCCATCAAAAAGTAGGCAAAGGACATTAACAGACATTTCTCAAAAGAAGATATATGAACAACAAACATGAAAAAATGCTCAACATCACTAATCGTCATTCAAACCACTAGCAGTCATTAAAACCACTGTGAGATACCACCTTATTCTCCCAAGAGTGGCCATAATTAAAAAGTCAAAAAACAATAGATGTCAGCATGGATGTGGTGAAAAAGGAACACTTTTACATTGCTGGTGGGAGTGTAAATTAGAACAACCACTATGGAATACAGTACGGAGAGTCCTTAAAGAACAAATGGTAGAACTACCATTCAATCCAGCAATCCCATTACTAAGTATCTACCCAAAGGAAAAGAAATTATTATATAGAAAAGATACATGCACATGCATTTATAGCAGCACAATTAGCAATTTCAACGATATGGAACCAACCTAAGTGCCCATCAATCAACGAGTGGATAAAGAATATATGATACATATACACCATGCAATACTATTCAGCCATAAAAAGGAATGATATAATGTCTTCTGCAGTAACTTGGTTGGAGGTGGAGGCCAGTATCCTAAATGAAGTAACTCGGAATGAAAAACCAAATATCATATGTTCTTACTTATAAGTGAGAGCGAAGATATGTAGATGCAAAGGCATAAGAATGGTATAATAAACTTTGGGGACTCAATGAGTGGGGAGGGGGATGGAGATGAGGGCTAATAGATTACATATTGGGTATAGCGTACACTGCTCCGGTGACAGGTGCACCAAAATCTCAGATATCACCACTAAAGAACTTATCCATGTAACCAAAAAACCACCTGTACCCCAAAAACTGTTGAACTAGAAATAATATTTTTATCTTG
Source organism: Aotus nancymaae (assembly GCF_030222135.1). Taxonomy (NCBI): domain Eukaryota; kingdom Metazoa; phylum Chordata; class Mammalia; order Primates; family Aotidae; genus Aotus; species Aotus nancymaae. The sequence goes on along the minus strand of NW_026988476.1, from coordinate 8,656,380 downwards.
CTTGGTTAAACATATCTTTTCATTAATTATATTTTAGGTTTTGGCAAAATCTTTGAATATTATTTAAATGCTTTTAATTAGTACTAGTCTATTCAGCTTTCATATTTTATTCTCATGCTCCTTTTGGCATTTTATACTACTGCAGAAATGTATTCACTTATTATTTTGTGAATATTCATATTTACTGAGGAATAGTACTATATCCTTATCTTCTGTTATTCCATTTAATTCTGCCTTTAAAACTATGTTATATTTATATCCCATGTTACTTATAATTGCAACAGAAACAACCCTTATTATTAAGTACTGTTTAAGCAAGTTTCTTCAGTTTCTTATATTCCAACATTTGGGTGTTCCATGATCTAGTTAATGAGTCAGGTGACATTATATTTTCCAAAGAGAGCCACTATACATTTCTCATCTCACCTGCTCTTTTAAGAGGTGTCTATATTCTTTTCCTTTGAAAATGGCAAGTTTTGACTCATCAGTATGAAACAGAATGCAGCAGAGTAACATTTCATGACTTCCTAGGCTAGGTAGGAGTACGCAGTGCAGCTTCAGCCTTGTTTAGGGGAACATATTGATAGGGAATCTAGAGGGGGAAAATAATATAAGCAGTTACTCCAGTTGCTTCTGCTGTGCAACAAATTACTTCAATTTTAGTGGCTTAAACAGTGATGATTATGTTTTCCCAGAAATCCTTGTCTCTCTTCTGCAAGGTCTGATGCCTTAGCTAGAAAGATTCAGTGATTAGGGTGACTTGGTATGGCTAGAATCATCTGAATGTTTCTTCAAATAATTTCCTTTAATAAAAGATACCTCCAAATTTGGCAGCTACATGCTTTATATTTGGGGCTCCACCCCATATCCAGTCTCTAAGGTAATTTAACATTTCACCACCACTTAAAAATAAATAAGAAAAATTCCATTTATCAAAACACTTCAGTGGCCATTTGCAGAAGATATCACAGAGTGGATTCCAAGATAATGGACTCAAAGTTACTAACATCAGTATTATCTGCAAAGGTACAGACAGTCCTGGTTTCTTCCCACAAATCAGCTATCTGACTCATGATTTCCAAGAGACCTTTCACTTAACATTTGACATAAAATCTATCTTTAATGTCCCCACCCCCACTTTTTTGTTTTCCATTGGCAGAAAAATATCAAAGTGCAGATATGCACTTCAAAAATTGTGAAGGGAAGCACAGCTTCATTTGGGAATTTTCTGATGTTAGATACCTGTAACAAAAAGTATAATGTATCTTATAGGATGCATTTAGAAAGGTAAGTTCTCATCTGAAGCAAGAAAAAGGGCCTTGAAATAAAAAATGAGAGGATATGAATGCTTTGGAAGCACTTTAAAAATTGCCCCTCTAGAAAGTTGCTTCTATTTTAATTACCAGTACGTTTAATTTTTCCCAGGGACAAGTGTTTAGAGTATAGCATAATTATTCTGAGATATGCTTCCAATTTTTTAAAAAAGAATAATAACATTAAAAATTCTGCAAAGAAAAATCTCCAGTTCAGAAACTGGAGACTACTTTCTTTCATCTCATTGTTAACACATTGTTCTGATATAAAGAATCTAAAGAAACAATCTAGATACTGCCTAATTTAATGCTGATGACAATTACGATCTTGTGTCATAAATATATACTGTAATAATTTTGAAGATGTTATTTAAAAGTGCTATAATAGAGCCTAGGAGAATATCCCAGAATAAGTATTCAAATAATAATTATCTAATAAGAGTTGCAGTTATGCAGTTCACACCAGCACATGCTTAGATTGATGACTTAGCACACTTATTCCCATGAAGTGAAAAGGTTTATTTCTCAATGAAATTCTTAATGCTTTTCAAACTTATATTGTCCTAGTATATGTATTTTCCTCAGTATCATATCAGAATCTTTGACATCATCATTAGCCAATGTGTTTATTCAGCCATTGTGTGAATAGCTTTGATCTGAGAGTACCAAGATAAGCTTCCTGAAGACCAGTAAACACTCAGAGTTGTTTTGGAACATGAGTCAACTGCTTTCCTCTCTCACGAATTCTCTTCTTTAATGATTCATAACACTGAAATAAACTGGAATTAAAACAGGAAAGATTTGTGGATTTAGAATTATCATGTTTGAGGTCTTAGACAAACCTAAAATTATTAAACATTATGCATATATTCTAATTTTTACCCTGATCTCCCTTCAAAAGAGAGGAAATGGCTATGAAGATATGAATTTTTTCCTTTCTAATATATCCGCTGTAATTTGATTAATAATAACAGGGTTACATTTGTTAAAATGGTGGGTTGAACATGCATTAGCTTCCATTCCTCATTTAAACACCAGTAACACAACAATAAAAGGATCTTTTTAGACAGCATAGCAAGGACAAAGATAATAGGAGAGAACACAATCATGATAAATTTTTGGAAACTGGAAAGCAGATGGGCTAGAAAGCTAAATTCTAAATTAGCAGTGAGCATCTGAGGAGCAACTTAATTTTATACCAAAGAACTCAAAAAGGATCCTCGTTAATGATACCAGTAACCTCTGCAGATGGGAGTGGTAAAGATATGGACTAAAAATTAAATTATAGCTGAAAGTCTTTTTTAAAAAAGAGTTTGGTCTTCAGATCCTCTCCACTTTCTTGTACAGTTAGATGACAGTTCCTTCCTCACCCTAGGAGTTTTAATGTCTCCGGAATATAAAATACATTGTCTCTATACTGAAGGACTGTACAGTAATATAGTGGGCGAGCAGCCAGGCTTTTGTCTTCCAGATAGGAGATTAGAAGCACATTCACTGAGGACTCTAACTAGTCTAACTAGTCAAGAGAAAAGAGCAAAAGTTACTGACAGTGGAAGTTCTATTATAAAGACTAATCTGCAGAAAAGCCCTTAGACAATAAGCCACATGCTTGCATACCCAGAGCTTTCAATAAACTGTTCAGTTTGTTGCTTTTAATTTTGTAAAGTTTGCTGACAAACTTCAGTAGCATTCAAAGAATAGAGGTATTAGAAATTAAAGATAAGAATTTTTAAAAGACTCAAATAATGGTTGGAAGATGAAGTTGGAGGCAAAGAAGATTCTGTAAGTATCAAGGAAGAAAACGTAAGTTTAGTAAGAAGAGTTAAGAATCGCTTGGATATCACAAGGACGACAAATGTAGAAATCAATTGAGTAATGCCTCAAAATACTAAGGACAAATTGTCCTGAGTATTCATACCCAAACTAATACTCAATTTTCATACCCAAACTAATATCAACTGAATGTGAGAGTAGAATAAAGTCATTTTCAGACAGGCAAGGTCTTTCTAGGTGATGTGCTCCATGAAAATGAGGGAATAAACAAAGAGAGAAAGAGAAATATGTGTGCGTGTGTGTCCAGGAAGCAAGAGAACACCACAAATGTGAATGAAGGTTCCAAGACTACAGAGCTCTAGTAGGCTCAGAGATTAATCCATCTATACTGGAGCAGATTATGAGGCTTTAAGAGGCCTCTCTGAAAAGGAAAGGAAAGGAAAGTACACCAATATACATAATGAGCCAAAGGGAAATTTAACATATGGAAAACTGGGTGCAGTGTACATGTGACCTCTCGGTACCATCCTTGCAACTTTTCTGAAAATCTAAAATGATTCTAAAATCAAAAGTAGAACTCTAATAGGACACAAGAGTCAGGGAGGTGGTGCATGTATGTAGTAGGTGGTAACTGAAAAACAGTTAAGCCCTCATTTTTCTAAAGTCTAATATTGGAAAATCAAGAGATTAAAATATAAACATGTTACTTAGGATGTAGAAGTCAATATCACAATATGAAGATGTTGTAACTGGAGAGCAGTGGTTGGGGAGTATTGGTTTAGTAACAAGGCTAGTTACAGTTTTTGACTTTAAATCTGTGCATCTATAACTTGAAATAGAAAATAAATTTAAGGGAGGCCGAGGCGGGTGGATCACGAGGTCAAGAGATCGAGACCATCCTGATCAACATGGTGAAACCCCGTCTCTACTAAAAATACAAAAAAAATTAGCTGGGCATGGTGGCGCGTGCCTGTAATCCCAGCTACTCAGGAGGCTGAGGCAGAATTGCCTGAACCCAGGAGGCAGAGGTTGCGGTGAGCCGAGATCGCGCCATTGCACTCCAGCCTGGGTAACAAGAGCGAAACTCCTTCTCAAAAAAAAAAAAAAAGAAAAAGAAAATAAATTTAAAGGGAAAAGATGTGGTTTCCATATATCATCTAGATTTTCAGTTATTTGAAATTTATATATCAACTCGCATTTCCCATTGTCCTACTCACCCACCCACCCTGTATTACCTTATTAAACCCTATCAATGATACTTTCAGAAATTATTTGGTTTGGTCAACTCAGTGACTCTAGGGAAGAGTATTCTATCAGTAACAGTTCTATGTGATTTACATATTTATACTTTGGATATAAATGACACTACCAAAATTATATCTAAAAGTATTCTTTATGATTAGGTTGAAAAGATTGTTTTGTTTGCACCAAATATTTACTTCCTTTTTTCACAAGGGGATGTTTACACTGTCTTCCATTTTGTAAAAGCAAGATAAAGTGTAAATTAAAGGATTTTTAATGTATATTTAACCAGATATTCCAGGATACAGGCTGTAACTTGTGTTTATACTTTTCCAGATGCTTTCAAATATAATTATTAGGAAAACACTTTAAAATGGATAAAGAAAATGTTTACTGTAAGAACCTTCATTGTGTGGTTCTTGTCTAATTTATTTTTTTATTTGACAAATAATAATTATATATATTCATGGGCACATAGTGATATTTTAATACATATGATGTATGGTGCTCAGATCCAGGTTATTAGCACATCCATAATCCCAAACATTTATCTTTTCTTTGTGTTGGGAACATTCAATATCCTCCATATGCTATTTGAAACCGTATATTATTTTTAACTGAAGCCATCCTACAATGGTAGAGAATACTAGTTATTCCTCCAATCTAGCTGTAATTTTGCATTCTTTAACAAATCTCTCTCTAGCCCTCCCTACCCCCTATCCTGCCCACCCTCTAGTATCCTCTGTTCTACTTTTTACTTCTATGAGATCAAGTTTTTTAGCTTCCACATATAAGTGAGAACATGTGGTGTTTAACTTTGTGTTTCTGGATTATTTCATTTAACACAATGTCCTTCTGTTCAATACATGTTGCCGCCGCAAATGACAGGATTTCATTCTTTTTATCGTTGAACAGTATTTCATTGTGCACATATACCAAGTTTCATTTTGAATATCATTAAATTTTTGCATACTGGTGAGAATGGTGGTCTATTTTCCCCATTTCTCCCTAGCTAATAGCAGAACATATAGTGAGAAAGATCATACTCATCTTCAATTTTCTTGCCTATCATATGTCTAGAAAGAATCAAGTTCTCATCTATATAAATTTCACATTTTCTCTGGTTGGCATACCTTGTTGAATCTTTGTCCCTTTTCTACCAGAAAACAAGATGTTCTTGTTGAAGTGGCATTTCTCTACTTCAGTAGGTTCCTTGAGCTATTCAATGGTTCCAGTAATGATATGCTAATTTTTTACATTGATTCAAATGTGTTTCAGTAACTCTGCCTTTGTATTGTTCTTGCATTATCTCAAACATGAGTTTTTCCTTCAATTCACACCACACTGCATCTGCCTTGCTATCCTACTGTTACTCCTCCTTCTCTCATAACTAAACCAGCAAGACTTAATTGTAATGGATGAAAAGAAACATGGTAGAAGGGAATGGAAATAAATTTTAAGTCAAGGTTAAATTTCATTTTGGGCTTCCAAAGGAATCAATGGATTTGTGACCTTAAACATTTTTTAAGCACAAATAAATGGTCTATGATTTTAACCTTGTGTATAATTTTGTAACATAGATTTTTATTAAAGTAACAGTTAATAAGAGGATTTCATGAATTAGTTTATGTTTTTTAATTTTTCTCCTTAATAAGAAATTTCACGATACCTGAAAAGGACTGCATCTAAACTCATTCCCAGACCTCCCAGTAATAAAATAATGCCTAAATGATTGTGGCACCCCCTACTGGCACGGACCCTAAAATAGAGTTATTGGTGAAGAGTAAAGGTATTTCATTTAGTCACCTTTTTCCAGGTGTACACATTAATGAAATTATGTAAAAAGTGGGAGATAGGTAGGAGCAGGCCACCCTGAGATCTAGCTTTGGATAATCAGACTATCAACTCTTTGGCCACTGCCTTTCCCCACATTTAGCCTAGATCTTTGTATTTTACACTCTATTAACCTCTTTGCTGCGTCCTGTGAACTAAATCCTCTTCTTTAGTTCTGAATGAAATTTCCCATATTCTTAACATTTTTTCATTAATATGCATTAAGAATAGAGATAAAAATAATAGCTATAATTTGTTAGGTCCTTACTTTTATGAGCTTTATAACAGCCCTACAAGTACTATTATTGTGTTATTACAATTACGGAAGTTGAGGCTTTTTAGAGGTTAAATTGCCCAAAGTCAAACTGTCAGTTGAGTCTTTACGCAATAGATGTCAACACCTGTGCATTTGACCTCCGTGTTATACATCATCCCAAGTCCATACTCCTTCCTTATACCTCTCATTGCTTATTGCCATTGTTCTCTGACAGCCAGAATATGGTCAAAGCTTCCGCAGAGATTTTAACTTTGGGGAAAGGCTTTTCAAATTTCTTCCCTTGGTTTTCATGATCCTTAAAAAACAAAAACAAAACTTGGCTCTTCTACTTCTTTGACCCTTTTCTTTCCCTCCCTCCCTCACTCTCTCCCTTCTTCCCTTTTTTCCTTCCCTCCTTCCCTCCTTCCTCTCTCTCTCTCTCTCTCTCCCCTCTCTCTCTCCATTCCTTCCTTTTGAATGAACTAATAATAATTGTGTCTATTTATGGGGTACAATGTGATCCTTTGATCTATATATACATTTTGATGCACCTGTGTATCAAGGTAATTAACATATCCATTACTTCACCAAGTTTTCTTTTTTTTCATGTTAAGAGTGTTAAAAATCTATTAGTAATTTTGAAATATACATCATTAACTGGTATCATGGTACAGTGCAATAGATCACTAAAACTTATTCCTTCAGTGTAACTAAAACTTTGTACTATTTAATCAAAATCTTCCCTGTCCCCATTTCTCTGCCTCCTTTCTACCCTGCCCTTCATCCTCTGGTAACCAACTTTTACTCTCTGTTCTATGCAATCAACCTTTTTTTAGATTTCACATACAAGTGAGATCATACAGTATATGTCTTTTGGTGCCTGCCTAACTTCACTTAACATAATGCCCTCCAGTTCCATTCACGTTGTCTTGAATGACGGAAGTCCCTTCTTTTTTGAGGCTGCATAGTATTAACGTTGTGTATATATACCACATTTTCATTTATTCATTCTTAGGTTGGACAATTAGCTTGCTTTCATGTTTTGACTATTGTAAAAATACTGAAATGAGCATAGAGGTGTAGATATCACTTAGCATACCAATTTCAATTCCTTTAGATATATACCTAGAAGTGGCGTTGGTGATGGTAATTCTACTTTACGTTTTCTGATAAACCCCCTATGCTGTTTTCCAAAACGATTATGTTAACTTACATTCCCACCAACAGTGTACAAGATGCTCCTATTCTCCACATCCTCATCAACACTTCTCATTTGCTTTTTTATAATAGCCATCCTAAAATGGCTATGATAGAATGGTTTGGATTTGCCTTTCCCTGATGACTAGAGATGTTAAGCAGTTTTTATCTGTTGGCCATTCTTAACTCTTATTTTGAGAAATGTCTGTCCAGATCCTTTGCCCATTTTAAAAAAGGATTATTTATTTCTTGCTATTAAGTTGTTTCAGTTACTATTTTTTAAATATCAGCCCCTTATGAGATGTACAGTTTATAAATATACTCTTCCAACACATGGAATGTCTTTTGACTCTGTTGATTTTTATTTCTTTGCAGAAAAGTTTTAGTTTGATGTAATCTCATTTGTGTACTTTTGCTTTTTTTTGCCTGTGCTTTGGAGTCCCATCCAAGAAATCATGACCCATACCAATGTCATCTCTCCTGTTCTCCTGTTTCCTTCCAGTAGCTTTACTCTCTCAGGTCTTACATGTTAAGTCTTTCATTCATTTTGAGTTAATTTTTGTAAATGGTGTGAGATAAAGGTCCAATTTCATTCTTCTGGGTATGGATATCCAGTTTTCCCAGCACCATTTACTGAAGAGATTGTCCTTTTCCCATTGTGTGTTCTTGGCCCCTTTAGTGAAAATAAATTTACCATAAAGACTTGAGTTTATTTCTAGGCTTTCTATCCTGTTCCATTATTTTCTGTTATTGGTTGGTATCTGTTATAACAGCACCATGCTATTTTGATTACAAGTGCTTCATAATATATTTTGAAATCAGAAATGTGGTGCTTGCAAATTTGTTCTTTTTGCTCAAGATTGCTTTGTCGGTTTGGGGTCTTTTCTGGTTCTGTACAAATTTTAGAATTGTCTTTTATATGTCTGCAAAGAAAATGACATTGAATTTTGGCTTGTCTTCCTTCTCCTTTTGCTGTATGTGAACATTTCTAAAAGTTCGATCCTTAGTTTCCGTCTCTTCAATCTTTATATTGTGTGGCTTCCTAGGTAAACTTTATATAAGCACTGAAGATAGAGCATGTCATATCACACCTTCTAATATCAGTTTGCTGTATTATTTGAGAATATTCAATTCTGTGATAAAGGACTATAAAACAAACAAGATAGTGAAATGCAAAAGAAGTGTTAAGTATAGATAGTAAGTTGGTAGCCTATGACATTGTTTTTATTCTACAGTAACAAAATATCATAAACTGGGTATTTCTCACAGTTCTGTGGGCAACGAGGTCAAAGGGCAAGGTGCTGGCAGATTTCTATCTGGTGAAGGCTCATTTCCTACTTCGTAAATGGTACCTCCTTGCTGTGTCCTCACATGTTGAAGGCCCCACCTTCTAATACCATCGCATTGGTAATTGGGTTTCAGGTCATAAATTCGGGAGCAGGAATGGGGGGCAGAAACCTTGAGACCACACAAGACACGCAAGCAAAACTCATGGTTTATGCTACTTAGGTATAATGAGACAGGCAGAATCCATAAAATAGTAAGTTAGTAACCTGTAATGCATGTTAATAAAAAAATTAATGGAGTACATAATGAAGCAAATAAGAATGTTACTTACAGACAAAAGAGAGGAAAACAAGCCATGCTCGTGTCTCATCCCCAATCCCACCAGAAGAACTTATATCCCTTTGAAAGCCTTTAGCATTTTACATGAACTTCTTGCTTGCTACTTCTTCCTACCATGTACACATCCTGTCTCCACATCTGGACTGAAAGCTCCCAGAAAACAAATATAATGACAAATGTACTCTTTCCTCCCAGGCATATTTGACATTCAGATCGGCTACATAAATACATTAAATGGATGATGGCATAACCTAGGCTTCTTAGCTAGAATTTTACTACTGTTTTCTTATCACACTTTCACAAAACTGTCCATATGTGAAATAACTGATATTTTAAAAATTACACATTTTATCAAGTTAATGTTCCCCAGTTACCTTAGTAGTTAAACATATGCATTGCCCAAATAGTTTAGAAGAGTTTTTTTTAACTAAAAATAAAAATTGACACACACACACACACACACACACACACATTCTGATGCATTATATTTATACCGATACGAAATAACAATGCATAATATAGAGGTAATATAGTATAGCACTTATAGGCATTGACTACAGAGTCAAGCACCAGGTTTTGAGACCTGGATTTGAAATTTGTAGGTCCATGACCTTGGGTAAGTTTACTTTATATTTATCTTCTCCAGGTCCTCATCTGTAAATGTTGGGAAAATAGAAATGGTACCTAGTACATAGAATTGTTGTAGAGAATAAATGAATTAAAGCTGGCAAAAGTGTTAAAAACAGTGCCTTGCATGTGGTAAGCCATCAATACATGGTAGCTTTTAGCATGATTCTATGAATTCATTTTAAATAGATTTCTTTCTCTATACTCTGAATAACCTTCCAGAAAGAACAATTTGCCATTTAAAACCAGACTGCAGTCTCGAATCCTCCCTAGATAAGCAAATACATACACATTTATTATCAAAGCCTAGAAAATCTGAAAATAATGCTGGTCATTAGCTTTAATAATGCTCCCTTTGTGTTTGCTCTGTTCTGTTGAGCTTGTGAATGATTTTGACGTTCATTGCATCGTTTGATTTTCATTAACACCTCTGTAACAAATCCAGGCATTCTTTTCCATTTTCTTTTTTTTTTTTTTTGCAGATAGTTCAGTGATTTTGTTTATTTATTTCCATAGGTTTTCAGGGAACAGGTGGTATTTGATTACATGATTTGTGAGATTCTGGTGCACCCATCTCCCAAGCAGTATAAACTGAACCCAATTTATGTCTTTTGCCACCTCACCCCCCCCACCATTTCTCCTGAGTCCCCAAAGTCCATTGTATCATTCTTTATGCCTTTGCACCCTCATAGCTTAGCTCCACTTATGAGTGAGAACATATGATGTTTGGTTTTCCATTCCTGAGTTACTTCACTTAGAATAATAGTCTCCAGTTCCACCCAGGTTGCTGCGAATGCCATTAATTTGTTCCTTTTTATGGCTGAGTGGTATTCCATCATGTATATACACCACAGTATTTTTATCCACTGGTTGATTGATGGGCATTTGGGCTGGTTCCATATTTTTGCAATTGCAAATTGTGCTGCTATAAACTTGTGTGTGCAAGAATCATTTTCATGTAATGACTTCTTTTCCCCTGGGTAGAAACCCAGCAGTGGGATAACTGGATCAAATGGTAGCTCTACTTTGAGTTCTTTAAGGAATCTCCACATGTTTTACATAGTGGTTGTACTAGCAAAAGGAACAGTCAGCAGGGTAAACAGACAATCCCCAGAGTGGGAGAAAATATTTACAATCTATACATCTGACAAAGGACTAATGTCCAGAATCTACAAAAAACTCAAACAAATTACCAAGAACAAAATAAATAACTCCATCAAAAGCTGGGCTAAGGACATAAATAGACAATTCTTTAAAAAAAGATATACAAATGGCCAATAAACATGAAAAAATGCTCAACATCACTAATGATCAGGAAAATGAAAATCAAAACTACAATTTGATGCCACCTTATTCCTGTAAGAATGGCCATAATCAAAAAATAATAGATGTTGGCATGGATGTAGTGAAAAGGGAACACTTCTACGCTACTGGTGGGAATGTAAACTATTATTTTTCATTTTTGAAGGAGAAGAAAGCCAAAACACAGAAGGGTTAAAATGTCTTGCCTTGGTCTCCTAGAGGAGGATCATGAACTCAGGGCATTATATTCATGACCATAAACCTTTTACCCAACACTGAAAGAGCAGTTTCTACTGACAGATCTTAAGAACTTGTCCTTCCCACACAGTATTTCTTTTAAAAATTCCCAACAGGGAGAAAGCCTCTATTGTTTATTTCACTCAAGGATTTACTGCTAGGATCTTCTGTTCCTTTAAGGTAATTATTAACTTCTTAAGAAATAAAAAGTAGAACCTCCTCCCAAAAACTGATGTTTTCCCATCGTTCACATCATGCTATTTCATCACATTGCTTGGCAGCAAAACATAAGAGCTAGGGCAACACTGATTCAGAGATCCTTGACTGGGTTCCATTTCTATTGGTCACTTATCAACTGAATGACCTTAAGATAGTTAATAAACTTCCCTGTGCCTCAGTTTCATTATCTATAAAATGTAGTTTACAATATTATTTTGGAGTTCCTTGTGAAGATTACAATAAATAGTATGTGTAAGGTACTCAGAAGAGCACCTAGTGAAATAGGTGTGAGCTCCTGCTGTTATTATTATGTATGAGAAAATAGTCATTTTTTCTCCCTTTGGCTGGTGCTGTAGCTAGCTAATGCAAGACCTATCACTGTATGATCCAAAATGACCAGCCCTCGTAATGATAAAATGCTTAAGCCAAAGCACACCCAGCACCTTTCACCTAAGACCTTTAATTCTTCCAGAGCTGCTCTCTCATACAAATCGTAAACAAAAATATTCATGATCTCACATTACCCAAAATTATATCTTCACAAGTCTGTTTTTCAACTTTTACCCTCATCACCGTGATCACCCTCCAGTTTTGCCTAAGGAATAGGTTGCTATGACAACATTCACCACCCACAGTCAACAAATTTCATTTCTCAGCTACAACTATTGGAAAATAAATGGTCCATGCAACATTCTTTTGTTTGTTTCCCTATTCATTTGCAAAATCCTCTACCTGTTTGAGGCATTCATAAATGTAATAAAATGCTGTTTTAAACATTTAAACAATAATTTCTTAATTCAGACAAAAATACTATTCAAATTCTCAGTGTTTCCAAAATAGCTTTCTGTCAATAAAAGGTAAAAAAAAAAAGACCCAATCATAAGCTACTTCAGTTCCAGATTTTGTTTAGTCAGATTGCTTCTTGTTTTATAATAGGAACACGAAATGAATTGTAACATATTATTTGCTAAAAAGAATTTTCCGTCTTTTATTCTGATTCCTTGAGGCTATTTTCCATTGAACTGCTTTGAAAGGAGAGCACATTCGTTTGCTGAACTCTGTGAGCAGTGTCTAATGTAACTGAGTGAATGGTTCATTGTGAGGATAACATTCACCCTCACAAAAATGACCACTAGCACATAGCATGACCAAAGTCTCAAAATGAGAACAGTAGCTACCAAAGGCAACCAATTGGTCAAATAAAGCAGATATTTAATTATTTTAATTATGAAAAGGTAAATCATGGTTCTTACTAAACTCTAGCAATGAAACAGAACACACATGAGTGTAATTTAATAGCTATTGATATTAAACAATGTGTTCATTGATATTCTAGTTGCTCTGGAGGGCACAGATATAGACCCATTATAAAGTATTAATGACTTCAAGACATGTAGGTGGGAAACCAAGGTGAACACACAGGAAACAATAGCAAGTTTTCCTGGCTAGGAGTGCTGGTGCCAAAGGGTAGAAGACTTAAAGCACATAAGAAGTCATTGTGTCTCCCCTACCTCATCCTGAATGCACATTTAAATATCATTCTGGGAACCTGCAGTCATTCAAGGCACCAAATTATAAAGAACAATGTATTTCTAAACTCCTTCTTTGTTCTCCACCTTCATCTCCTGTGACTCAGGGTGACCCTCTTAAATAGAAGAACAGGAAAACTAAAATGCTCGAGAGGATTCCCAGTCAAATTTCCAATTAGCACCTATCCAATCACATAAAGAGTATTCTCAGAAGGGTTATTAAACAATGACATATTCACAAATGCATATAAGATTATGAATTCCTATACTAAATATGAGTTAGTGAAAGAAAGTTGGTCTAAATTATTCCAATCTTAATAAACTCTAAAGCCAAACCCACAGTAAGAACATTCAAAAAAGGTGTAATTTAGTAAAAATATAATAATAATGAACTTCAGTTTTTCATAGATAGATCTGGATATGCTGCAACTAGTGTGTATTTAGAAAGCAGCCCTTTCCTTTTCTTCCTACTGTGGTAAATCACATCATATTATGTGACATCCATGCAAAACAAAGGGATAGTATACCAAAAAGATATATGGCATCCAATTTTACTGAATAGATTTACTTAAATCACTGCTGTTTTAAAACAGAAACATTTGATGCTAAATCTAAAGGTCAAACAAAAATCCTCTGAATGTATCAGATTTGAAATACCTTATAATTATAAGAATAAATCACATATCTGGAATATACAAGCCAAAATAGAATCTGTTGTGCAGGGGTGTGTGGATTTGTCAGCTACATAGGCCTTAAAAAATGCCAGCTATTAAGCCTAGGTTATAATAATTGCAGAGTTCTACCGCCTCTACAAGGTAAATGCTAAGGTAACTGCTGATTATCCCTAGTACTTACAAAGTGATCAAAGATAAGCCTAATAGGATTTGAATTTAAGTAGCTGTGATTTTGTTCCCTCCCTCTTCCAGCTCTGTGAATTGGAAATTCTGTAAGTACCAACAGAAAAGGCACACTTTCAGACTTAAGGCATGCCCTGGTGAGCAAGCACACTTACCATGCAAATCTTCCCAGACCAGATCACAGCATGGAGTTATAGCTGGATTGGACATCGTAAGCTATCCAAAAATTTAAATAAAATGCTGCTCACTTTGTTATAATAAGAGTTTCTCAATAACAGGTCCTAAAGTAGTACATCAGATCAATTTATCAGGAGACACACTAGCCAGTGGTCCTAGAACACTGCTGGTTTCATGAAGCAACAATCTATTGACAAAAAGTTACAAAATTCTCTGTGTTCAATTACTAACATATAGCATTTTTCTAAATCACTTGTACTTTATCATACTGTATGTACTGTGTTTGTGTGTGCACACACATTTGCTCCATGTGTGTGTGTGCATGTGTGTGTTTGATCAGCTATTATTTTCTGGGTGCTAATGATATACCAGCTACATTATTAGGGACCTGGGATAAATGCTGAAGAGGGCGCACACAACTGCCACCCTCAAGAAAGTACAGTTTAGTAAACCAGTGTTTCTCAAACGTTTAATGTGTGTACAGATAACAAGAAGAATCTGTTAATATGCAAATTCTGGTTCAGTGTGTCTGGAGTGGGGCTGAGTCACTGCATTTCTAATATGCTCTCTTTACTTTCAATGTTGCTGGCATTTGAGTAGCAAGGTATTAGACAACACAGGTGTTAAATCACACAAATAACTATATGCTTACATTGTGATAGTGCTATGCATAAAGTACAGGGGACTGTGTGGGGGACACAATCTATAGTACTTCAGGGCTAGGAGGCCAAAAGCTGAAGGATGGTGGGAATGTAGCAGCCTAAGTTATTGGGACCAACTGCAGTTACTGCTACAAATACCCTTAGTGTCTCTCTGACTACAGTTCTCCATACACCAGAGTGTGCTTGGCCTGTGCACAGGGGGTGCTAAAAGTCCCTAAGACCTAATAACCTGTAGCCGCCTGTCTGAGGGACAGAAATTTGTAAATAAATATCTCAGCTTCATCACCCCTTAGTGGAACATGCTGAGTTGGGTTTCATAGGCTCTCAGAGGGCTCAAAGCAGGACTGGGCTCTAGTTGTCCACAGTCGTAATACTTATATTAACTTCAGAACTCCTGTTTTCCCTGTCTCACATCCCTTTTCCTTGCCAATGACTTCTGGGCTCATCTCCAGATAAATTACTTGCTCCCAACTCCTTGTCTCAGGGTTTGCTTTTGAGGGAATTAAACTTAAGAAATCAACCCTCTCAGAGAGCATGACAAACAGTACCAAAATACAAACTGTATATGTGCGTATGTGTGCCTAAGGATATATGTAGATGTATGTGTATAAGTGTTATGTATATATACACATGCACACACACACCCAGGTAGAAATATAAGGGGAAGAAAGAACACAGGGACCTAAAGTGAACAATGAGATTACCTTTGCTCTTGGGCATTTGCCAACCCTGATGATCTTGAACTTCTGCTTTAATGACCTCTGAGGGAGAAGGGAACAAGTGTCTAAACCCAATCCCACCAAAAGGAGATCCTCCTACCAATCAACTGAACTGCATCCTTAATGTCAAGGTAAACCAGAAATTGTACCTCCTAATCCTAGGAAACTTTAAAGGAAATTGTGTTGGGGTTGAGCAGAGCAGGGAGGAAATATCTCAAAGAAGTAGTTAACAGTAAGCTGGCTTTATTTTATTTCCTGACTTGGATGGTGGCTGAATGATTGTTTGGCAAACTGTACGTAAGTGTTTTAGGTACTTTTTATCTACACATTATATTTTATGATTTTAAAAAATGTAATTTTAAAAATATAACAATGGAAATTTTAGGTAAAGAAAAACGGGTAGGAAGCTAGGTGTTTTGGACAAACAGAGAAGAGGTCATTCTGGCTGGAGTAAAATGAGCAACAGTGAATGGTGGAAGATTCATTCATACATTCATTCACTCTTTTGTGGCAAGTACTACCTTTTTTACGGAGCTTACGTTGAGTGGGAGTCAGACAACAATCAAACAAATAAATTAACAAGATAATTTCAGAGATTAGTAACTGCTATGCAGAAAAGGTTGAGGTCACAGAGACTGGGATAAATATTTGGTTGGTGGGTAATTGAGACTGGGTTGCCTGGGAAGAACTTGCCAGGGTGCTGATCATTGAACTGAGACAAGAGGGAAATAAGATACAGCCGGGCAGGGGCATAGGAACCAGTGTTTGTAGGTTCCTCACTAAGAATTTTGAGCTTTATTTTTGAAGCAATGGAAAACCATTGAAGTGTTTACACAGAAGAGAGACATAAACAGTCTAAGGATTTTTAAGATCATTCTGATGACTGAAGAAGGGATTCGATGGGTCCCAAGATGGTGGAGGCAGACCAGTGAGAAGACATATGATAACATTATGTTCAAAGTCAATACACAAAACTGGATCTATTCTAACTATATGGAAGGCTCAGAATTGAATACTCCTTACAAATACTTCTGGAACAAATGGTGTCCCCCAAGCTTGACTAATCCTTTGTTTTTGGCTACAGTGATTGTACCAATGATTGGCAAATGACCTAAGCTGGGTCAGTTAGAATCCTTGGATTTTCCTAAGGAGCCACAGCAGAAGACTCCTTCTTCTGTAGAATGTTTTAAGTCTGTGACTTGAGAACTGCCAGTGGTCTTGTATGAGGATGTTTGAAGAAAGCCCATAAGAAGCAGGAGAGGAGGTAGCCATGCAGAGAGAAGAGAAAGGGAGAGAAACTGAGACAAATCGCAGTGTGTTACAATCTCCTGGTTGCTGTGGTTTTGACAGTATTCCATTTGACTACCAGAACTATCCCAGAATTTTATCCAGTTGTATAAATCATACAAGTCTGTTTTCCATTTAGCTAGTTTGAGTTTGGTTTCTGCCAATTACAAGCGAAAAAAATTTGACCAGCATAAGAGGTGAGGGAGGTAGAGGCAAGACTCTCAGGGGACAGAAGTGCCATTTACTGAAATAATAAAGAAGATGAGAAGCCAGTTGGGCAGGGAAGAAGCAAAGTTATTTGGCAAATGATACCTATGAGATATCTTCAAAAAAAATGGACTGTGGATATCAGTTTGGGCATCACTGGCAAAGACATGATATCCAAAACCACAGGATGGCCTGAGGTGAGATTACATGGAGGAGAGACTATTCAGTGGAAACAGAAGGGTTCCTAGGACTAAGCCTTGAAGAAATCCATGAACTATGGACCTGATACTATTTTTAAAATGTGAAACTTGAACCAAGAAGAACATCTGCAACCCATTTACTTGCCAAACCCCATACAGCAGTCATCTGGTTCTTTCCTGAATGATGTTAACCCCAGAAATTTCACCTTCATTATCATCTGCCAAATAAACAAAAACAAATGCTAGAGCTGTGTGTTTGTGTGTCTGTAATTATGTGTAGCTGTATGACTTTAACTATATAAGACTAATTCTTTTTCCGCTTGAAAGAGAAGTTTATTATTTTTTAATTTGACATTTTGTTTTGGACACAGAGGGGTGCAGATTTGTTACATGGGTATATTGCATGATGCCGAAGTTTGGGGGTATGGATCCCACCACCCAGGTAGTGAGCATATTATCCAATAGGTAGTCTTTCAAACTTCACTTATCTCCCTCCCTCCCCAATCCAGTAGTCCCCAGTGTCTATTGTTCCCATATTTGTGTCCTTGTGCACTCAATATTTAGCTCCCATTTGTGAGAACATGCAGTATTTGGTTTTCTGTTCCTGCATTAATTTGCTTAGGATTATGGCCTTCAGCTCAATCCATGTTGCTGCAAGAACATGATTTCACTCCTTTTTATGGCTGTATAGTATTCTGTGGTATATATGTACATTTTTCTTTGTCCATTCCACCACCAATTTAGAATAGCCACCAAAAAAGTGAAATACCTAGGAATATAGCTAACCAAGGAGGTGAAAGATCTCCTCCTTGGTTAGCTATATATAAGAGCATTATAAAACATATCTGAAAGAAATCAGAGATGACACAAACGAAAGGAAAAACATTCCATGCTGATGGATTGGAAGAATCAATATTGTTAAAGTGTCCATATTGCCCAAAACAACTTACAGATTCAATGCTATTCCTATCAAACTACCAATGTCATTTTTCACAGAATTTGAAAAAGCTATTCTAAAATTCATATGGAACTAAGAAAGAGGCCAAATAGCAAAAGCAGTTTTAAGCAAAAACAACAAGTTGGAGGCACCACACTGTTCAACTTCAAACTACACTATAAGGCTATGGTAACCAAAACAGCATGGTACTGGTACAAAAACAGTCACTGCACCAAAGGAACAGAATAAATAACTTAGAAATAAGGACACACATCTATAACCATCTGATCCTTGAAAAGGCTGAGGAAAATAAGCAATGGGAAAAAGACTCCCTATTCAATAAATGGTGCTCATAAATCTGGCTAGCCATGTGCAAAAGAATAAAACTAGACCCTTTTATCATATATAAAAATTAACTCAAGGTGGACTGAAGATTTAAATGTAAGACTTCAAATTATAAAAACAGAATCCAGAAACACATCAAAAAGTTAATAAACCACCATCAAGTAGGCTGCTGGGATGCAAGGCTGGTACAACATATGTAAATCAATAAGTGTGATTCACCACATGAACAGAATTAAAAGCAAAAACCATATGATCATTTCAGTAGATGCAGAAAAAGCTTTCAATAAAATCCAACATCCCTTCTTGATATAAACCTTCAATAGACTAGGCATTGAAGGAACATAGCTCAAAATAATAAGAGCCATTCATGACAAACACATAGGCATTGAAGGAACATAGCTCAAAATAAGAGCCATCCATGACAAACCTTATGCAAACTATATGAAACATCATACTGAACACACAAAAACTGGAAGCATTTCCCTTGAGAACTGAAACAAGATTAAGATGCCCACTCTCACTACTCCAATTCGACATAATACTAGAAGTACTAGCTAGAGCAATCAGGCAAGAGAAAGAAATAAAAAGCATGCAAATAAGAAAAGAAGAGATTAAACTACCTCTCTTTGCTGAGGATATGATTCTATATCCTACAGCCAAAAAACTCCTGAAACTAATAAATAACTGCAGTAAGTTTCAGGATATAAAATCAATGTACAAAAATCAGTAGCATTTCTATACACCAGTAACATTCAGATTGAGAGTCAATCAAGAATATCATTTATTTGTGTCATCTCTGATTTATTTAGGCAGTGTTTTGTAAAGGATCTCCTTGAGGGGATCTTTTGCCTCCTCAATTAGCTGTATTCCTAGGTATTTTACTTTCTTTGTGGCTATTCTAAATGGGATTGTGTTCTTGACTGACTCTCAGTCTGAACACTATTAGCATATATAAATGCTATTTCTGCATCTGTGGTAAAGATCGTATGGTTTTTGCTTTTAATTCTGTACATGTGGTGGTTTATTAATTTTTCGATGTGCTTCCAGATTCAGTTTACTAGTACTTTGTTGAAAATTTTTATGACTATGTTTATCAGATTGGTCTGAAGTTTGCCTTTTATGTTGTGATTGTCAGATTTTGGTATCAGGCTGCCACTGATTTCACAGAATGAGTTAGGGAGGAGCTCCTCCTCCTCAGTTTTATAGAATAGGTTCAGTGGGATTGACTTCAGCTCTTCTTTGTATATCTGGTAGAGTTTGTCTGTGACTCTGTCTGGTCCAGGACTTCTTTAGGTTGTTCAGTTTTTTTAATATCCATTTCAATTTCAGAGCTCAATATTGGGGTATTCAGGGTTTCAATCTCTTCCTGATTCAATCTTGGGAGATTACGTGTTTCCAGGAATTTATTCATCTTCACTGGATTTTCTAATTTGTGAGTATAGAGTTGTTCATAGTAAAGGATCTTTTGTATTTCTATGGGATCACTTGTAATGTCATCTTTGTCATTTTTGATTGCACCTATTTTGATCTTTTCTTTTTTATCTTGTTAATCTAGTTAGTGGTCTGTAAATTTTGTTTATTCTTTTGGATAACAAACTCCTGGTTTCATTGATCTTTTTATGAATTTTATACCTCACCTTGTTCAGTTCACTAATTTTAGTTATTTCTTCTTTTCTGCTAGCTTTAGAGTTGGTTTATTCTTTTTCTTTTTCTTAAGTACAAAGTTAGATTGTGAATTTATGATATCTTTAACTTCTTGATGAAGGTGTTTAGTGCTATAAACTTTCCTCTTAACACTGCTTTAGCTGAATTCCAGATATTTTGGTAAGTTGTGTTCCTATTTTCATTAATTTCACAGAGTATTTTATTCCTGCCTTAATTTCAGTGTTCACTCAGGGGCTATTCAGGAGCAAGTTGTTTAATTTCCATGTATTTGTATAGTTTTGATAGATCTTCTTAGTATTGTTTTCTATTTTTATTGCATTGTGATCTGAGAGTGTGCTTGGTATGATTTCATTTTTTTGAGTTTATTAAGACTGTTTTTATGAGTTATCATGTGATTGATCTTAGAATATATTCTATCTGCAGATCAGAAGAATGTTCTCATCTTCTGATCTCATATTCTGTGATAGTTAGGTGGGGTGTTCTCTAGATGTCTGTTAGTCCAATTGATAAAGTGTTGAGTTTAAGTCCAGAGTTTCTTTGTGAGTTTTCTGCCTCAATGATCTGTTTAGTGCTGTCAGTGGGGTGTTGCAATCTCCCACTATTAATGTGTGGCTAAGTCTTTTCATATATTAAGAGAAACTTCTTTTACGAATCTGGGTGCTCCAATGTTGAATGTGTATATATTTAGTATAGTGAAGTCTTCTTGTTAGGTTGCAGCCTTTAACATTATGTAATGCCCTTCTTTGTCCCTCTTGTTATTGATTTAAAGTCTGTTTTATCTGATATAAGAATAGAAACTCCTGCCCTTTCTTGTTTTCTGTTTGTATGGTAGATCTTTCTTTACTCCTTTACTTTGAGCCTGTGAGTGTCATTACAGGTGAGATGGGTCTCTTGAAGACAGCAGACAGTTGGGTCTTGTCTTTATCCAGCTTGCCATTATATATCTCTTTTAAGTGGGGCTTTTAGCCCATTTACAATCAGGATTAGTATTGGTGTTTGAGATTTTGATCTTGTCATCACATTATTAGCTGGGTGTTATGTACACTTGTGTATTTGCTTTATAGTGTCTGTGGGCTATGTGGTTAAGTGTGTTTTGTAGTAGCAGGTACTATTATTTCAATTCCACGTTTAGTACTCCATTAAGGACCCCTTTTAAGACTGGCCTAGTTGAAATGTATTCCCTCAGCCAGCATTTGCTTGTCTGAGAACAATTTTATTTTGACTTCGCTTATGAAGATTAATTGTATATGAAATTCTTTGTTGAAATTTCTTTGGGATGCTAAAAATTTGCCCCCAATCTCTTCTTGCTTATAAGGTTTCTCCTGAGAGAGTCCACTGCTAGTTTTATGAGGTTCCCCAATATGTGACTTGACCCTCCTTTCTAGCGCTGCCTCTAAGATTTTTTTTCGTTGACTGTGAATCTGATTACCTTGTGCCTTGAGGATCGTCATCTTGTATAGTATCCATATGGGGGTGTGGGTACTTTGTGAATTTGTATGTAAACCTCTCTAGTGAGATTAGGGTAATTTTCATGGACTATATCTTGAAATACCTTTTTCAAGTTGCTTATTCTCTCTCCTTCTCTTTCAGAAATGCAGTGTGTCATAGATTTTGTATCTTTACGTAATCCCGTAATCAGAGGTTTTCTTATTTTTTTCAATGTTTTTCTTTATTTTTGTTTGATTCAAAAAACCAGTCTTCAAGCTCTGAGATTCTTTCCCCAGCTTGTTCTATTCTGCTAATAGTTCCAATTGTATTATGAAATCCTTGTAGTGAAGTTTTCAGCTACAAAAGTTCAGTTTGTTTCTTTCCTAAAATGGCTATTTTGTCTTTCGGCTCTTGAATTGTTTTACTGGGTTGCTTAGATTCCTTGGATTGGGTTTCAGCTTTCTTCTGAATCTCAATTAGCTTTTTGCCATCCAGATTCTGAATTCTATGTCTGTCATTTCAGTCATTTCAGACTGGTTTAAAAACCATTGCCGGGGACTAGTGGACTTCTTTGGAGGTAAGGGGACACTCTGGCTTTTTTAATTGCTGAAGTTCTTGTGCTGATTCTTTCTCATCTGGGAGGGGTGGTGTTACTTTAGCTATGGTGTAAGTTGAGTATAGTCATTTATGTATGTTTTTAGAGGGCTAAGTCTCTGTACAGGGTCTTTATTTGTGTCTGAATTCTTGCCCTTGGTTTCAGTGGGTGGTATGTTAGCAAAATATTTTCGGTATTGTAGTTTGGACTGTGATCCAGGAGATAGATAGTGCTTAAGAGTAATGGTTGATAAACAGGCACTTAGGTGTGTGTGCAGCTCCTTTGTATTTCTTTACATTTGCATCAGTGGTCTGCAGTGCAGGGTGTGCTGGGAGAAAGGTGTCTCCACTACCAGGTCTTTTTCCTAGGTCTTAGGGAGCTCCCTCTGATGACTGATGCCATGCCCACATTTCTTTTGTTACATTCTCTGAGTCACAGGGATTCCTCTAGCAGAGGCCATGGCAGAGAGATAGGCCACACCCTTTTCAGACTGTCCCTGCAAAGGGAGGTATGCCTTGCTCCTTTGCCAGTCCAAGAACCCATACATCTTACCCTTCTTAGCACTCAGAATGTAGGCTTCTCCTCTACTTGAATGCTGGCCAATGATCTTAGTTCAGCACTGCTGAACTATGTGCAGTAGCCCTGGGGAGCCAGGACTGGCTCAGGGCTCCATCCTCTGGACCCTTAGGCTTGGGTTCTGGGTGCACTAGGGTATCTGAAATGCTCCCAGGCCATGAGGAATGTACTCAGGTGGAGCAAAACACCCAGGCTGGGCAGAGGAGCCTGCATTGTGCACACGCTTCTTCAGGGCAGCTAGGCGGGGGCCCTGGGAGGGACTGGAAGGCAGTAGGGACTACAAAACCAATATGCCCCAGTCCTGTGGAAAAGCCAGCCTCACCTTCTCCTGGACCAGTGGTCAACTGGGGAGATATATAAGGAGCCCCGAAGGTTAGAAACCTGTTACTACTCTTCGCCAGAGCTACTCTGCTATAAAGGCTCCTGGCTCCACACTGGCTGAAGCCCCATCTCTGCCTACTCTCAGGGCAGATTCCTCTGCTAGCTCAAACATCCATGAGGGGACATGAGGTACTCTTTAGCTAGGATCCCAGAGGTCTGCAGACAGTGGGCTGACCCATAGTCCCTTTATTTGCCCCTTCCCCAGGAGCCGTTTGGGGCAGGAACTAGTCCTAGCATTCAGGTACCCCATGCAGGGCTCCCAGCTTCCTCCTTCAGACTCAGTGTCTGATCTCCACCCACTCTCAGCACTTTCTCTCTAGAGCTAATTCCAATTATGTTGGTTTACTTAAAATTGTAGTCTCTCTCGGTGGGAGTGGTACTTCCTGGCTGTATACAGTTGGCCATCTTGTCCCCAGATGTTGAGATTGATTTTTAAGTGTAACTTGCAAATTGGCATTGGAAGCAATTCTGAAAAAAAAAAAAAAAATCTGAATAGTGGGTAAATAGTATTTATACTTTTGAACTTGTTAGGAATTTGGATTATAGTGAGCTTTTTGTTTGCAAAGTCATTTCTCCATTATTTCTTGATGACGAACTTGGCATTGGGTGAGCATAGTAATTCTGTAATGTCCACCAGAGAATAGATTCTTATATCACTTCCAAGATACATGGAATTTGGTCAGCAAAAGACTGTTCAGAGAGCACTTTGAATAAAAGCTGAAAGTTTAATGTTTTCTTTAAGTTATTTCTTGTTACAATTTTATTATGTTGTTCACTAGCTGTTCCCCGAGTGGCTCCCAGGGAAGGGGTGAATGAAGGTACAGCCCACCGTCACCCGCAGACCTCTGGGATTCTAGCTACAGGGCACCTCATACCCTCCCAGGGATGTTTGATAAGTATTAACTAAGTCAGTAGAGTACTTATAATTGTGAAATATATATTTATAAAATAACTGATTTGACATAAATGTTTGCAGATGTGTTAAGTACAATGTCACCTAAAAGAAGTGTGTGTATGAATTTTGCTATTCATGTGTGTATGAATTTATTAGGAGATGAAACTATATGATCTATTAAGAGTCAACGAAGTCATAGAAACTCAGACATAGAATTTAAAATGCTCTCAGTTAAAAACATATTTTAAAAAGATGATTTTGCTAAAGTGGAAACCAGTTCTAAAAGGCTATGGATCTTCATAATTCTTAGTCTCTGTAGATTACCTTCTGGATGCCACGTTCTCCTAATGAAATGTTGTCTCCTTTTCAGTTTCCTCTAAAGTATTTTTAAGTATCTTAACTGAGCTCAGAAATATACTAAGATCCAGAAGGTGTTTTCCTTCAACAATGACAGAATTTATTGAATGAGGATCAACTTTATAAATGAATATTGGTATTTGGTTAGCGAATATTTATCTTTCTCCATCTTTGTTTCAAATATTTTAAATTGATAATTAAATTTAAAATGTTGGGCTAATCTTACTTTTCTTATATATTCTAATTCCTTGAGTTGTGTTGTATAAATGAATGAACAAGTAAATATCACACATGATTCTTACTAATAATAAACAGATTGTCTGAAAAGTTTAGAACCATAGGGAAATGTTTATTTCACATAAACAATTGGATTACATTTAGAAATGCTGCGAAAGAACATGAGATTAAAGAAAAATACACTGAAGATATATTTTAAATGTAATTAACATTTAGATTTTATTTTTATTTTTCATTTTGAAACTCAGCCACTCAGAATTAATTATAATTCCTGCTTCATGTCATTCACTTTTTATCCAGATATACCCATTTTTATTTATTTGTTCATTACTAATTATTTATTTTTAATAATGGAATAAAAATTCCATTATTTGGGTAGTGCGAAAAAGCCACATGGTAAATACATGGTCTCACTCCTTGACATTCTTATGTTTATTATTTTTTTAAATCTCATTTTATTGTAACTATTTTTCCAAATAATACACAAACATGTATCTAGTACTGTTCTTTTAATTGTATAAAAATGTCAGGATCTGTATAATTTTTGAAATTTCTGTCTGTTAGCATTGTGTTGCTAAAATTAATTCATATTGTTACTTGCAACTATACTCATTTTGACTCCTTATATAATAGTAACTTAGTGAATATGCTACAGTTTATATACTGTTTTTGGACATTTGGATTGATTCTGGGTTTTGTTAATATGAATAGTGTCATTATAAACATTTTTACATATCTTCTGTTGCACGTGTGCAAAAATTTCTCTTAATTTTATACCTTATCATTTAAGTACTAGAGTATAGAATTTGCAAATATTCCATTTTAGTGAAAAAATGTCAAAATTTTCCAAAATGGTCACTCCAATCTGTAACACATAAAAGAGCCAAGGGATTCACATTTGGTATTATAAGATTTTTAGGCATTTGGAGTCCAGTGGGGGTAAAATGGTTCTGTATTATAATCTTAATGAATGTTATTTAAAAATAGAAACTTCCCTCCATTTCTAATTTGTTCAGATAGACTGTATATTTCAAAATAATTACAAAACTATGTCCTACTTTAAGCTAATTTTTCCTAACTCTTGTGTCATTCCATGATATGGTCATGGTTATGGTCAGTACTCTGATATACATGTGTTCTCTGCCATAATCCCACTTCCCTAGGTAGAGTGTCAGGGAGTGGGATCATGTATTTACCATAGCTTTTCAGCCATTCTTTCTTTCTTACTGTAGACACCTCGTCTCATCCCAGATGATTTTCAAAGATATCTACGAGATTTCTATTGACTACTTAAGTTTGAAAAAGGCTTTATTAAAAATACCATGCTACATGGACATATTTACAAACACAGTCATAAGAATGCAATGGTCTACTGAAAGCTGGCCCAAGTGACTAAGTATTTTTTAAAATCCATTCAATTCGATTTCTGGATTTTCAAGTTTCTTTCTCATAAGACATTAAGTTACCTAATTTAAAGGCAAAGCCATGTTTAAGGTGATTCTCAGACATCTGAAGAGAAGGACTAAGGAATGTTCTTTAAATCAGGAAATAGGGCAGGAGAGAAATCCTAGGGCAAAATTTTACACTCAGCAAAAGCAAGGTAAGTATGATGATGACTCATGGGTTTACTGTTGTTTGTTAAGATACATGGAATTGCTAGGAGGAAAGAAGCATGAGAGTTATGGTAAAAATAAGATGGAAGCATACAGATGTGATCCTGAAATCTTCCCTCCCACCCCTCATCATCCTGAATGCAGTATAACAAAGTGAGTTCATATGCATTCTTCATGGAATGGCAACTTTCAATGTGAATAAAGATAGTTTAAAAAGCATCAGACATTTCTAAGAGAGCTTAGCTGAAACTCTTTATGTATTTTTGATTGCAACATATTTGGCCACTATGAGCCAAGATAGATGATATGTTTCCTAAACTGATACAGAATTGTCTTAAGTTGCTAACAAGAAATCCTTTCATAACAGTACAGTTTTTAACTTTTCTTTATTAATCTTTAATGCCTTCCCACTCCCCATTGAGTTGAAATGTTTATCTTAAAACAAAACACCCACTCGAATTTTGAAGAAATTGGCTCACTCATCTTTCAAATTACCGGATTTTTTTCCGACAGTATACAATATTCATTATAATGGAATAAACATTTTAATTTCTTAAGGATGTTGAACTCTAATTTTCCTTTAAGAGGACGTTTACAACTTACTATTATAAATATTGCCACTCAGTCATAGGAGAAAATGATACTAAAATAGTTCAAGGCTAAAATCACACATAGGGCAGTTGTTCTCAGATATTTATAAGGCCACGAACTCACTTATGTGTAACCTATAAGCTTGAAGAATTTATGAACCAACATAGCGGCAAGGAAAGCTAACAACCTAACAGTTAAGACGTATGGCCATTATTTTTCATTTAGGCCTGAAACACATTTCCTTCCTTCAATGAATCAATAGGGTCCATTTGAAAGAGAAACAAGTGGAAGTGAAAAATAAACTTCTAAGGCAACTGCTGAAGGAAGAAACAGAATTTCCTATTTAAAATATCCAAACAACTGCAAATTATTTAGCAGTTAGCATGCCTGAAATCTCTTGACATAACAGAGAAGCAGAGACCCGTATAGAGATAGGCGGTTAGGCAGTGCTGCCTCTGGTGGCAAAAGGAGATGCTAAGTTGTTTCACAAGATTTTTTCCCCCCACCAGCGTAGGCGTCCCTGTAGGCTGGAGCCGTCTACGAATTATTCTGACGCTAACTCCACAGCTCCGGACAGAAACACAATAGGCGGGCGTGGTCTTATAATCATAGCCAGTTTCTTTCTCCAGGCCTTCCTGCGGATGTTCGCCTACGTGTTATGGGTTCTGCGGTCTTGATGAAACTCCCTGAACGGAGAAAACCACACACTTCATCCCAGTGGCGACTTTCTCCTCTTGCTCCAAGCAGGGTGTTTGACCTTCTAGTCGACTGCGTCCCCTGTGCCCCGGCGCCAGCTGTGTTCCTGACCCCAGAATAAATCAGGGCTGCACAGGGCCTGGCAGCGCTCCGCACACATTTCCTGTCGCGGCCTAAGGGAAGCTGTTGGCCGCTGGGCCTGCCGCGGGGGGATTCTTGGCAGTTGGGGGGTCCTTCGGGAGCGAGGGCGGAGGGGAAGGGAGGGGAAACGCGGTTGGGGAAGCCAGCTGTAGAGGGCGGTGACCGCGCTCCAGAGGCAGCTCCGCATCCTCGAGCGGGACAGATCCAAGTTGGGAGCAGCTTTGCCTGCGGGGCCTCCGAGAATGAGGCCGACGTTCGCCCTGTGCCTCCTCTGGCAGGCGCTCTGGCCCGGGCCGGGCGGCGGCGAACACCCCACTGCCGACCGTGCTGGCTGCTCGGCCTCGGGGGCCTGCTACAGCCTGCACCACGCTACCATGAAGCGGCAGGCGGCCGAGGAGGCCTGCGTCCTGCGCGGCGGGGCGCTCAGCACCGTGCGTGGGGGCGCGGAGCTGCGCGCGGTGCTCGCGCTCCTGCGGGCAGGCCCAGGGCCGGGAGGGGGCTCCAAAGACCTGCTGGTCTGGGTCGCGCTGGAGCGCGGGCGTTCCCACTGCACCATGGAAAACGAGCCTTTGCGGGGTTTCTCCTGGCTGTCCTCCGACGCCGGCGGGTTCGAAAACGACACGCTGCAGTGGGTGGAGGAGCCCCACCGCTCCTGCACCGCGCGGAAATGCGCGGTACTCCAGGCCACCGGTGGGGTCGAGCCCGCGGGCTGGAAGGAGATGCGATGCCACCAGCGCGCCAACGGCTACCTGTGCAAGTACCAGTATGAGGTCCTGTGTCCTGCGCCTCGACCCGGGGCCGCCTCTAACTTGAGCTATCGCGCGCCCTTCCAGCTACACAGTGCGGCTCTGGACTTCAGTCCCCCCGGGACCGCGGTGAGTGCGCTCTGCCCAGGACAGCTCCCCGTCTCAGTTACTTGCATCGCGGACGAAATCGGGGCTCGCTGGGACAAACTCCCCTCGGGCGATGTGCTCTGCCCCTGTGCCGGGAGGTACCTCCGTGCTGGCAAATGTGCAGAGCTCTCTAACTGCCTAGACGACTTGGGAGACTTTGCCTGCGAATGTGCTACTGGCTTCGAGCTGGGGAAGGATGGGCGCTCGTGTGTGACCAGTGGGGAAGGACAGCCGACCCTTGAGGGGACCAGGGTGCCCACCAGGCACCCGCCGGCCACTGCAACCAGCCCCGTGCCGGAGAGAACGTGGTCAACCAGTGTCGACGAGAAGCCGAGAGAGATACCTCTTGTCCCTGAACAAGACAATTCAGTAACATCTATTTCTGAGATTCTTCAGTGGGGCACACAGAGCACGATGTCTGCTCGTCAAGTGTCCCTTCAGGCCGAGTCAACGGCCACCATCACCCCATCAGGGAGCGTGATTTCCGAGTTTAATTCTACGATTTCCTCTGCCACTCCTCAGGCTTTCGACTCCTCCTCCACTGTGGTCTTCATACTTGTGAGCATAGCAGTAGTAGTGTTGGTGATCTTGACCATGACAGTGCTGGGTCTTTTCAAGCTCTGCTTTCACAAGAGCCCCTCTTCCCAGCCAAGGAAGGGGCCTATGGGCCCGCAGGGCCTGGAGAGTGATGCTGAGCCCGCAGCTTTGGGCTCCAGTTCTGCACATTGCACAAACAATGGGGTGAAGGTCGGGGACTGTGGTCTTCGGGACAGAGCAGAGGGTGCCTTGCTGGCGGAGTCCCCTCCTGGCTCTAGTGATGCATAAGGAAATGGGACACGGCACTCTTGTGAACAGTTTTTCACTTTTGATGAAAGAGGGAACCAAGAGGAACTTACTTGTGTAACTGACGATTTCTGCAGAAATTCCCCTTCCTCTAAATTCAGTCTACTCCACTGAGGAGCTAAATCAGAACTACCCACTCCTTCCCTGAAGATGAAGGAAGTGGAAGTGCCTTAGGATGGTGATATTGAGGGACCAGGTAGTGCTGGGGAGAGATATTTTCTTATGTTTATTCTGGAGGATATGGAGAAGTGATTGAACTTTTCAAGACATTGGAAATGAATAGAAGACAATATAATTTACATTAAAAAATAATTTCTACCAGAACGGAAAGGAAATCTATGTTGTTCAGGCTGGGGGTATATTGGTTTGAAATCCCCAGCAAAAAATAAAATTAAAAAAAAAAAAAGATTGTTGATAACCCAGACTCAAATATCATTGCTTCCTCCAGGAGTAATTAGGAAAAGCTGAGGGTATGCTGGGAATAAGCAGCAAGAATGTATGCTGCTTTTAGATTGAGGGAAGGTCCTTAAGTTCCTCTCATGAGACACAGACCTTTAAGAACTGTAACTTTTCCCTTGGTTCTTTTATCTTTGCTTTCAAAGTCACTACTACTTGTGTGCTTTGCTATAAATCCAAAGTGTAGTGTTGCCAGAATTGCTGGCTCTGGAAACAAATTATAGTTGACCACCAATTCAAGTGTTTACTGTATGTCCTTGCCCAAGGAAAGAAACAATTTACACTTTCCCCTTCCAATGTTTGTGCTCTCTGGTGTAATGACCTCCCCAACCAAATAGCCCTCTCCTAAACATCAAGATGCTCATCCTCATTTTGAATTATGGTGATGTGAATTCTCAATTAAAACGTTAATACTAACTATTGATTTGCAATCTTCTGATTGCATCAAAGCAAAAGGAAGCTGGGTTTCTTCCAAAGTGCTAGGTTCTTGTGCATTTTTGAACCCATGGGAAAACTTGAATACCAAGCCATTTTCTTTTTCTCTTGATAAGAATGTGTACAATAACATTACATGCTCATTTTGGAATGATTATAATTTTACATGCATTTACCTGGGCAAAGGCATGGTAAACAGCTTTCCCCAAGAAATAATAGTATAAGAAATAAGTGACAAATTTAAAAAAAAATCTATCATCCTATTATAACTGGGGGGTATTAAAAAGTAATCTAAATGAAGCACTCCTCTGAAAAATAATTAAGACATAATAAAAATCACTGTCTAGTGGAATCAAGGTCCCTAGAAGATAACCCACTTTTATTAGTATGCTGAGACTTTAAGAGTGTCGGTGTTGGTGCATGGAGAGAGGCAGAGAAACAAGCTTAGTAACAGGGAGGAATAAAAACAGAAAGAAGCTTGCCCTTTATTTTCACAGAATTATTTTAATGGTCTTGAGTGTACAATGTATACAACAGAAAATAGACTTACAATTAGTAAGTGACAATTATAAAATAATACTAAAAAAGCAGCTCAATCCATAAATTCATTTTCTAAATATAAAAATATATATTTGGTAGTATAACACTAAGATAATAAAACAATAGGTAATTTGCCTCATATACTAAGTATGTTTCTAAACAGTTACATTTAAATAAAATTACAGAAAAATTAGAATTAACAACATTCAAAGGAATTAATGCTAAATATCATTTTACAAGTGAAATTAAAAATCAGGTAAGTACAGTAAATGGCTTGTCCACATTCCCCAACCTGACTTTCAGAGTATATCTCAGTTAATGTGTCTTGGTGTTTTACCTTTTCTCTTCACATGATCTCTCAGTAGAGAAGGTAACAATTTGAGTAGAATATATGATGCTTTCTTTTGTAATTTGAAAAACAGCCTTATCTATAACTGAGCTGAACTGTTATGTGTGTGTGTATGCATAGCCATGTATTGCTTTACAATAGGGATACATTCTGAAAAATGTGTTTTTAGGCAATTTTGTGTCAACATCTTAGCATGTATTTACAAAACCTAGATGGTATAGCCTATTACACCCCTAGGCTACAAACCTGTACAGCATGTTACAGCAGTGAATACTGTAGGCAGTTTTAACACAACGGTAAATATCTGTGTATCTAAACAGATCTAAACATAGAAAAGGTACAATTACAGTATAAAAGATTAAAAATGATATACTTTACTGCATAGGGCACTTACCATGAATGGAGCTTTTTAAAGGACTGGCAGTTGCTCTGGGTGAGTCAGTGAGGAAGCGGTGAGTGAATGTGAAGACCTGGGACACTTTATAAACGCTATACACTTAGGCTACACTCAAATTATTTTTAAAAATTTTACCTTCAGTAATAAACTAACCTTAGCTTACTGTAACTTTTTTACTTTAAAAACTTTTAAATTTTTCAAACTTTTTGACTCATGTAATAAGATTGAAACATAAACACATTGTACAACTGTATAAAAATATTTTCTTTATATTCTTATCTATAAACATTTTTTCAGTTTTGAAATTTATTTTTTTTTATTTTTTAAACTTCATTATTTAAGCGGGCTATCTAAGTCTCTGTTATTATTAGGTTATCTATTTCTCCCTTCAATTCTGCCAGGTTTTGTTTCATGTATTTTTGGGGCTCTGTTGTCAGGTGCTTGTACGTTTATTATATTTCCAGAAAGATGAGCCCTTTTATCATTATAAAATGTCCTTCTTTATCTTTAGTGAGGGGTCTTGTTTAAAGTCTATTTTGTGTGATATTATTTGTCTTGTGACTGCCTTTATGCTTGGCATGGGCCTTTACATTCTTTAGCTTTCAACCACTTAAGCCTTTGAATCTAAATTGTGTCTCATAGGCCGCTCATATTTTGACCATTTTAAAAATAAATCCATTGTTCAATCTCTGCCTTCTGATCAAAATGTTTCATACAGCTGTGTTTAATATAATTACTGATAAGAGAGGATTTACATTAACTGTTTTCTATTTGTGTTCCACGTCTTACGTCTTTTTTTTTCTTTTGTTCTTTGTTACTGTTTTATTTTTTAGCAGGCAAATATTTTTAAAATTAACATTATAATTATTGTATTGTCTCTTTTCCTTTTGTAAAGTTATTTTTCAAGAGATTACCCTGAGGATTACAATTAATAACTTAAAAACTATATAATTAGGATGAAGATCAACTTAATTTTAATAGTTTGCAAACTTTTGCTTCAATGTAGCTATATTCTTTTCCTCCTCCTTTGTGCTATTCCTGTTAATCAGATTATCTCTCTGCACCATAACAATTTTATAATTACTGCTTCATGCAATTTTTTTAAGAGACAGGATCTGACTCTGTTACCCAGGCTGGAGTGTAGTGGCACAATCATAGCTAATTGTAATCTCAAACTTCTGAGCTCAAGTGATCCTCTCACCTCAGCCTTTAAAGTAGCTGGGATTCTAGATGCATGCCACCACACCCAGATGATATTTTTATTTTTGTAGAGATGGAGTCTCAGTATGTTGCACAGCCTAGTTCAAACTCCTGGCCTCAAGCGATCCTCTCACCTTGGCTTCCCAAAGAGCTGGGATCACAGGCATTAACCACTTTGCCTGGCGTGCAGTTACCTTTTAAATTAGGTAAGAGAAGAAAAGAGTTACAAGGAAAAACTAAATTTATACTGTCTTTTATAGTTACATTTACCAGTGCTCTATTTCTTTCTGTGGGTTTGTTATTGGCTATTGTGCTTTCATATTATCATGGACTCCCTTTAAGGTTTTCTTTTGTAGGGTATATCTGCTGGTGACAAATCATCTGACTTTGTTTACCTGAGAAAGCCCTAATTTCTTCTTCTATTTTTAAGAAATAATTTGTCTAGATGTAGAATTTTTGGTTGAGAGTTTCTTCCTTTTAACACTTTGCTTATGTCATTTTACTGCCTCCTGAACTTCATAGTTTCTGATAGAAGTCAGCTGTTCATTTTATTAAGGATCCCTTTTACATCTTGAGTTGTTTTTCCTCTTGCTATTTAAGCTTCTTTTCTGTGACTGCTTTTCTATTTCTTTGTGTGACTCATAACTTTTTGTTGAAAACTAGATGTTTTCTATAATATGATGTGGCAGCTCTGTCCATCTCTTTTGTGACAGCCACACCACAGTTTGTTGTTGCTGCTGTTAGTTCAGTTACTTTCCTTGGTTGATTCTAAGAAGTCTATATTCTCCTGCATATGTGGCCACTGAGCTAACTTCTAACCCTGTTCAGTTAGCTTAGTGGTCAGCTAATGAAATATATATATTTTTTTAATGATTAGGTCAATACATTTTCATTCCTTTGCGGAAGGGCACTGCTTGGTGTTGGAGCAGACCTACAATTCTCAGTTTACAATTCTGCCTTGGACTTCACTTAGTGCTTTTGCAGGGCCTCAGTGTCACTCAGAGGTAAGAACTTAGAGCCTTCTGAGATCTTTCCTGGGAAGTATACAGCCTTACACGATCATGTAACTTCCTAGATTCTCAGGAATATCTTGGAGCTTTATAAAGGCCCTTATAGACAACTCTTTCTCCATATCTTCCTTTTCAGTTTTTGTCCAGCTTCTTGTTTGCCATACTTGGCATCACCACTTCTGTTAGTTTCCTATGGCTGCTCTAACAAATTGCCACACACTGTCTTTAATTCTGCTTAAAATAATAGAAATTGATTCTTTCACAGCTCTGGAGGTTAGCAATTTGAACTCAAGGTGTTGGCAGGACCGTTTTCTGTCATGTTTCTAAAAAAGAATCATTGCTTCTTCCTAGCATCTCGTGATTGACAGCAATCCTCGGTGTTCCCTGGCTGGCAGCTGCATCACTCCAATCTCTACCTCTGTTGTCACGTAGTCTTCTTACTTCTCTGTGTGTGTCTCTTCTGTGTGTCTATGTCCAAATTTCCCTCTTCTTATAAGGACACCAGTAACTGGATTTAAGGTCTACTCTAAGCCAGTGATCCCATTTTAATTTGATTACATCTGCAAATACCCTATTTTCAAATAAGGTCACATTCACAGGTACCAGGGACTAATTTAAACATATGTTTTTGGAGGACACAATGCAATCCACAACAAGCATTCTATATTATTTTTCTTCTTATATTGTGCTTCTCAAATCCATATCCTCCATCTCAAGCTATCGTTCTGTGTTTTTCCTCCTTCGAGAAGCTGCTATGTTAATTAATTGCCACTTAACGTTCTGAACAAATACTCTGGAAACAAGACTTTTCCCACTGAGTGAACTCTGAATCATGTCAAATAATAATTCCTGTGAATGGGGCTTTTCCATGACGCTCAGTCACAGGTCAGATAGTGATAATTCTGTGTGGATAGGGCTTTATTAATAAGCTCCAAACCAGTTCTGCCCCTCCTAGTGGCTGCTAGGATGATGGTCCTCATAGCTACTATGTTTGTAGTGCTGCTGCTTTTTAAGGCTTCTGCAGAGCTGGGCAATGGAAGATGAAACTAGGGCAAGTTAAAATGCCATAAAGCTCACTATTCTTACCAAGATTTAGCTGTTTTTCTTGAATAAACACTTTTTGGGCTATTGCAGGTCTTTGGTTAATTTCAAGAGTTCCAAAAGATATGATTTTGACAATTTTTTCCAGGTTCTTCACTGCTTTTAAGAAGGAGCAGATTTTTCAGAGAAGCTCATTGTGCCATCTGGAAGTACCACCCATGTGTTGCATTTAGATGTCTTTTTAGTCTTCTTCAGTCTGGAAGAGTTCCCCAGTCTTTCCTTGATTTCCATGACATCAGCAGTTTTTAAGATTATTGGGCAGACTTATTTTGTAGCATGTTCTTAATTAGGGTTTGTTTTTCATCCATGTTGTGCATCTTTGGATGGAGTATTATAGAAGTGATGCTTTGTTTCCCTTGCTTTTGCTTCTTAACAGTTGGCACATGATTTCAAATTGTCACATTATTTCTGATGTCAACTTTGATCATTCAATTAAGGCAGTGTTTGCCAGACTTCTCAACTGTAAATTCATCCTTCATAATTAATAAGTGTTTTGTGGGGAAGTCATTTGAGACTGTAAATATATGGTTCCTCATGAAACTTTCAATATCTTATTTATATCAGGATATATTTATGAACTTCTGTTTTTATTCAGAAAGTTACTATCATTATTTACTTTGATATTTAAAGTATCTCAGATTTAGGCAACGTGATCCCCTGCAGGTTGCCTCCTGTGTCCTTCTGACAGGCTCCCAAATTTCTTGCATAGTTCTTTGCTTTCTGGCACCAGAAAATAGCCCAGACTCATTTTGTATTTCCTCTGCTCAAGTCCAAGAAACTACAGTTAATTTTAGGGAAAAATGGTCATCAGAAAACATGATCTATACACTAGATATGCTCATTGCTTTTAAGTTGTTACTACCTATCTTCTCAATAGAGTTAGGGAATATTTGTGTTTACGTGTGTATGTGTATGCATAAATACATACATCTATATATATCTATATATATATATACGTGCACACACACACACACACATAAACCTAGACTATATACACACATATACACATGTGTTTATACCTACATTTTTCCTAAATCTATCTTACCTTTTTATACATCCATTTGTATTGAAAACCCTTACTCACACCAATATCTCTAATTCCAATCCAACACCACAGGGTTCAGTCTCCTCATCCCACTTGGCCTCTGTTTCTCTATTCTTGGCTGCCATCCCTTGAAGAAGTCCTCTTCAAGCCACCTGGGTTCTGATCCCAAACAGCCGTCTGTTCCTGGCAGCCCTGCCTTTGTGAAAGTTCTCCTGCTTGGGCTCAGACACTGAACTGGGCCACTATCTGGACCATCCTCTATACCCCACTCAGACTCTAACATTTTGCTCTTGGTCACGATGCCTCCCCATTCTACTGACATGGACACTGACCGTGCTTGGGCCCGCTTAATGGCATTTTGGCTAAATTGTTTTGAAAGGGAAAGGAGGGGAAGATGAAGAGATATTGAATTCTTATCACAATTTATGCATACCCATCTACACATATCCATGTACTTTTTAAAAACTGTCTTTAGAAAAACAAACTGTCTAGAACAACCTGTTCCCTTCACTTCATCTGAAAAGCTCTCATTCATTTTTCAGGTATAAGATCGAATATCATATGACTTAAAAGGTGTTTCCAAAGTCCTAACTCCAGGATAGAATCTAGTGGTCACACATCCTATCACCTCAGTGTCTGGCATGTAAGAAATTTTGTGTATGTGTGCGTGTGTGTGTGTATATATATATATATATATATATATTTTTTTTTTTTTTTTTTTTTTTTTTTTTTTGAGACGGAGTTTCGCTCGTTACCCAGGCTGGAGTGCAATGGCGCGATCTCGGCTCACCGCAACCTCCGCCTCCTGGGTTCAGGCAATTCTCCCGCCTCAGCCTTCCAAGTAGCTGGGACTACAGGCGCGCGCCACCATGCCCAGCTAATTTTTTGTATTTTTAGTAGAGACGGGGTTTCACCGTGTTGACCAGGATGGTCTCGATCTCTTGGCCTCGTGATCCACCCGCCTCGGCCTCCCAAAGTGCTGGGATTATAGGCATGAGCCACCGCGCCCGGCCGTGTGTATATTTTAATCACCCTACTTCTTAACCTATATCTCAAATTTCTAATGATTATTTAGAAGGATTGAATCCAGGTTTTTATGCCATCTTAAATGCAATGGAAAGACTGTGCCTTACTATAGGTTAACTACTTAGAGGTTTCTAAAGATTAATTGATTCTAATATCTATTGCCAAAAAGGAAAAACAATCATCAATATTAAGTTAAAAATAAAATCTTATTTTGGCAGATACTTGCAAAAATATAACTGATTTGATGAAATATCTCCATGTATAGGTCAAGTTCTTTCAGTTACCTAGAGATATATTTAGCAGCTAATTTACATTGGAGGACACCTTGTAAGGTTATGCTGCTTTAGTGTTAAATATTTTACAGGAAATCACTGGCATGTCTCCTCAGCCAAACTGAGTGATTATTAATTCATGAGTAGAAAATTATCGGAGTTCTACATATTTTAAGGGTATATGTAATATTTTGATACAAGCATACAATGTGTAATGATTAAATCAGGATAATTGGGATATTCATCACCTCAAACATTTATCTTTTATTTGTGTTGGGGACATTACAATTCTTCTCTTCTAGCAATTTTGAAATATGCAATAAATTATTATTGTTAACTATAATTTCCCTACTGTAATATCAAATACTAGAACTCATTCCATCTGTATATATTTTGGTACCCTTTAACCAACTTCTCTTCATCCTGCTCGTCCCCTTTCCCTTCTTGGCTTCTGGTAACCACCATTCTATTTATTACCTTCATGAAATACACTTTTTTTTTTTTTTTTTTAGCTCTCACATATGAGTGAGAACATGTGATACTTGTCTTTCTGTACCTGGCTTATTTCACTAACATAATAACCTCCAGTCTCATCCATGTTGCTGCAAATGACAGCATTGCATTATTTTTATGGCTGAATACTATTCCATTGTGAATTTGTACCACATTCTCTTTATCCATTTATCCATTGATAGATACTTATCATCATCTTGAGATTTTGCTGAGTGAAATAAGCTAGTCACAAAAGAACAAATGCTATATAATTCCACTTATATGAGATTTAAGTGATTTCATAGCTTGGTTATTATGAATAGTGCTGGAATAAATATGAAAATGCAGATATCACTAATGTACTAATAATCTTTCTTTTGGATGCATACCCAGCAGTGGGATTGCTGGATTACATGGTAGTTCTATTTTTAGTTTTTAAAAGAACCTCTATACTGTTTTCCATAGTGGCTGTACCAATTTCCACTCCTGCCAACAATGCACAAATGTTCCTTTTTCTCCACACCTTTACCAACATTTGTTATTTTTTTGTAATTTTGATAACAGCCATTCTAACTGGGGTGATACGATATCTCATTGTGGTTTTGAATTACCTTTCACTGATGATTAGTGATGTTGAACATTTTCTCACATACCTGTTGGTCATTTGTATGCCTTCTTTTGAGAAATGTCTATTCAGGTCTTTTGCCCATTTTTAAATTACATTATTTGTTGTTTTTGCTATTGAGCTGTTTGGGTTTCATATACATTCTGGAACAATATAGTAACATACCAATCTCCTGTCAGATGGAAAGTTTGCAAATATTTTCTCCTATTCTGCAAGTTGTCTCTTCACTATGTTAATTGTTTCCTTTGCTGTGCAGAAGCTTTGTAGCTTGATGTAATCCCATTTGTCAATTTTTGCTTTTGTTGCTTATGCTTTTGAGGTCTTATCCAAAAAATCTTTGCCCAAACTCGTGTCCTATGGCATTTTCCCAGTGTTTTCTTCTGTTAGTTCTTCTGTCCCCCAATGCCAGGGCAAGATGTAAACTTCCTAGAATGTAGGTCATTCCTATGGGTAAGTGAAGAACTGAGAGGGAGAGAATCTTAGAGTGAATAGTCAACCAGGCAGCACTAAGAAAAATAAGAAGGAGCTGAATTTACTTTGTGGCAAAATTAGTTTTCAGTCATCAGAAATACAACTCAAAAACTGAGTTCTCCTAGTGAAGAATAAAGATATCTCTATCTGTACATATTTAGGTCTTATTAGTGGTTTGATTAGAAAATATTGCATGTATTTTGTCTGTACTATAGAAGTAACGTTACCTGTCTCATAAGAATATTATGTAAAAAACGAATATAGAGACTTACTACAGTATCCTGCAGTTGTCTAGGCACTTATCAACAATCTTAGTAGCAGATTGAGGGAAAAAAATGATGAAATGCCCTTAGCATGATATTTACAAATCACTCAGACCATACCCACTCAAGGTTTTAGGAAATCTTACTAATGTCATTAAAAACTAGCGAACACAATTTAAGAGTCCTGAGAACAAGAAAACAGTCTACTGGTCACAACTCTGAAAAAATAAAAAACATTTAAATGTATCTAGGGATAGCAGGCAATGTTCCTAAGCAATACACACTTTGGTTAGTTAGAGTCAAATGCACTAACTAGGTATGTGATATGAGATGTGATGGGAGCTGGCATTGATTCTCATTATTATTTGGAAAAGCGATCTCTACCCAATTCTCATATTTCCCCCTCTTTCCAACCACAGAACTGAGTGCATATAGTATTAAAATAAAGGGTACTAGATGGATACTTATATGTGGCCAGAAAGCTTCCTTCTTAAACCCAAAAAGCGAGCATGTCCTTTGAATGATCCAGCTCAATAGGTAAGTTCTCTTGGAATTACTGTGCCTTAGAAAGCAGTAACTATAGTTTATTCCCTGGGTAAGCCCCAGATGGTGTGTTCTCCAGTGCTGTAGTTGTTTGTATATGAACAGTGTTAAAGGTGTCATTTTGGTAGATACCATTATTACCAGTACACCCAGCTTGGTTTAAAGTACTTTTTCCCCCACTACTCTCCTCATCAACATATATAGGAAGTTCCTAAAAATGATAAGCCAAATAAAACTGCTTTAAATTATTTTTCTAAGATGGTTGAATATAAATAATAAAGAACAGAAAAACAATCACAGATTATTCTGATATGTTGCAATAACCACATCACACTTTTTTATAGGCCTATAATATCTGCATAGCAACTTTTTATAGAGAAAGTATTTTACATGTGCTATCTTGCTTTATTTAGCCTCACAAAAATCCCTATGAAACTGGAGGAGGAATAGGGGTAGTATCTACAACAGTTCTTCTCGAGATGGGGCCTACAGAATTATTGAGACTGTTATCATAGGCAGATCAGTAAGGTTCCTCATTTTAACAAGAAGTCCTTCTCCTCGAAAAGGCAGGAAACCAAAGAGTTTTATAGGGAATAAAATTTCTGTGTTCCTAAGGCTGAGTCACATTTGACTGAACTTTTCAGGTTTATGTGAAAGCCAAGTTAGAATTAAAACTTTTTATTTATGCTTCTGTTATATTTGGCAAGTGAATCAGGAGATATGGGCCAATGCTAGGAAATTCTCAGTCTCAGACCTTAGCACCTTCATTAGAACCTCTCATGCCACTTAAAAAAAAATTAATTAATTAACTAATTTTATTTTAATTGATCAAAAATAATTGTATATTTATGGATTACAGTGTGATGTTTTGATATATGTATATGTTGTAGAAAGACTAAATCAAGCCAATTAACATACCCCTCACCTACTTATTTTTTTTGTGATGAGAATGTTGAGAATGTTTAAATATACTATTCAAGCAATTTTTAAGTATACTTTAAATTTCTTCTTTTTCTTGTATTTCAGGTCTTAAAGTAGGTGTGGGAGGGTTGGCTAACACTTCCATTTATGGTCTTGACATTCCCTCCATTGTTTGAGACTAAAGTTTCAACAGTTTTAATTCCATACAAATAATTTGGTCTCATTTTTACCTTCAGTTTTTCTCTTTGCACTGGTCTTTCCTTTGGGTTATACATCCATTAAGTCTGCCTTATGCCAAAACACCAGCACAAAGAGAAATCTCATGACCTTGCTTTTTCCATTTGTGCTTCATCTCCTCTGGTGATCTACCACAGCCTGCTGTCAGATTTACCTTCCTAATATACCATTCTGCCATTCAGCTGTGCTGCTCAAAAGGTTCCCAGGCCTCCCCATTACATGAAGTTCATGCTCTTTAGCCTGGCTCAAGGCTTTAAGACCTTATCAGGATAGTCTTAAATTCCACCCCGTGCA
Organism: Aotus nancymaae; assembly: GCF_030222135.1. Taxonomy (NCBI): domain Eukaryota; kingdom Metazoa; phylum Chordata; class Mammalia; order Primates; family Aotidae; genus Aotus; species Aotus nancymaae. The sequence continues at coordinate 8,615,247 of NW_026988476.1, read as the reverse complement.
ATATCAGGATGGTCTCATATTGCACCCTGTGCTTTTGCCAAACTAAATTACCCACTCCTTTGCCTTACTGTAGTTTCATGATTTTAATCCACATTCTTCCTGGGATGCCAGTCATTACCAGCTGGAATGCTAAAATGTGTCCATGCTGCAAATCCCAGTTTAAATGCTGCCTCTTCCAAGGTATCTTCCCCAGTTACCTTAAACCCAAACCAATTCTCGGAAATCCTTTATCACTTTATTTGAATCTCTCTAGCACATGGCATGTTGTTTAAGTCAAGGTCTATGCATTACACATTTTGTGAAAAACAAATTGCTTTCACATTGCCAGCTATCAACAGATGTTTCCTGAATAAGTTGACAACAAATTGTTTAAATGGTTATTAATTTTTAACTGAAAATCCAAGTTTCAACAGTTTCAAATCCTTAAAAATGATTCAGTAACTGTATTATGCATTATTACTAAAAGGTATCATAGGCACCTTATATAGTTTTTCACTTTATGATATATACACATTAACTCAGACAATTACAAAACAAAGTTTTCTGATCTATATTCCTCAAAGTCTAACTTTCCACTCACCCACAGCTACCCTCCCACATGGTTAAGAGCTGAGACACTCTTCTTCCCCAGACCATGTCTTTTCTTACAAAGACATCTATAAATAAGACATGCAGATGGAATCTGCTTCTCTCAGTATCTTCTAACACCACCTCTTCCACCCACGCTGCTAAACGTCCTCCCCTCTGAAGACCAGTGTTATATGTCTTGATGGCTCAAAGTAGCAGTAATTCTGGAATGAAAAGTTGGGTTAGCTGAGGTGCCATTTTTGGGGGAAGTATGGGTTGGGGCAAATCTAAGTCTAGCAGGGAGCTGAAGGACAGATGGCAATGGTCTGTGTCCTCAGAGACAAAATTGCATTCTAGTAGAACCTATCCAACAGCCCTACAGCTATAACTTGAGGACAGAGGTACCCTGGAATATTGGCTTCTCTACTCAAAGGTCTGTGGAACTAGGATTCTAGTGGTTTCACCCAATGACACAAATCCTGACTCTACTACCCAACAAGTCTGTGACCCAATGGGTTAAAAAAAAAAAAGGAAATGCAAATTAAATGTAAAATAATTTACATATCTATCATCCTTTGACCTCACCACAAACCTCCACTATTACCATTCTCTTCTTGATATCAAATTTGCATTATTTTTCTACCAGCCTTCCCTTATTTCTTGAACTCAAAGACAGGTTAACCCATTAAAATTGGAAGTAACTGAGAAGTCTGTACAGATATTTCAAGGCCTCTAAAGCTACAGGTAGGCTTCTACTCTCATTGAGATTGCCTTTTGAATGGTGTCAAGATTGTGAGTGGCAGATGGGCGGGAATAGCTTTTAGCACCCAAGGTCAGGGTCTCCTCTCCAAGCCATCAGGTTAGTATTTTCCCAAATGACCAGTTTTTGAAGTATCAGCTGACCCAAAATACATCCTGCTTCTACAAAACCTTATTTAAACTCTTTTACCTTAAAGAGGCAATATTGATAAAGCCAAGAGTGCAGAGTTCTCTCTTTCACACTTACCATGGTTTTGGCAAATTAGTTTGTATGCATTCATCACCTACATATAGGTTCTTTTGTGTAGGTACTGTGAGGACAGAGACTATGTCTGCCTGAGCCTTTTTCACATTCCCAGTGTCTGGCACATAAAAGAAACTCAGTAAGTCCTTATTGAATGGATGGAGGAATAGGTAGGTGGTTTGAAACATAGCTGAGGGGCAGGGTTGGTGAGGGAGACACATTTGCTGCTCTTTTATGAATACATATGCATTTGACTGTTCCTACACACATGTAGACACATATATGTACATCTTTCACCTCTACATCTCTACAGAAGTTCCCTGTGTGCTTCTGCTCTAGGGCTCTGTGCTTCCCAGCCATGGTGTTTTTTTCTGGGATGCATTCCTCCTACCATTTTCTCTCCCTCCAGCCATCATCCACTGTACCCTTCCTCCAGATAATCTGGCATCTTCCTTTTCTCTGGCATGTACATATGGGCCAGGAACTCCACCAACAAGGGGAGAGTCCATGAGAGGGTCAGGCAACTGACAGTTGCACTGAGGACTGGTCATGTTTACCTTCACATGTGCTGGAAAACATTAAAGCTGAGCCAAAGTCTGTTTAGGTCTACATGACCACAGAATGTGGCTTCCAAGACATCCTCATTAATGACACCTGCTCTCCAGGCCTCAGCTGCCTGCTCATCATCCCCATAAAGATACCTCCCTGCCATAGCAAATATATGTCTCAGATTAAACTCGTCGCCTATTCCTTCTGTAAAATACATTTATCTCTTTATTGGTAACACTCTCATTCCAGAATTCCAGGCTGAAATCCACCATTGCTCTTTTCAATCCATCTTTTCTCCTTAATCCTTATGTTTTGTGTAGCCAATTCCTATTTATCCTCCCTTTGAAAAGTCCATGAGATTTGCCCTTTTCCATCCAAGTACACTACCACCATCCCAGTCTAAGCTTTCATTGTTATAGTGTTCCTTTAGTCGTTTTTGACTCTAATATTAATATTTATATTCAAATTCATTTAACAAAAGAGTTGAGTCTTTCTAGAGCCCATTAACATTTTTTTTGAAAGGTTATGCTTCTCATTTTGTAGATGAAGACCCAAAACTCCATGAGGGACTTCCTGAAATCTGGTCCCACCCTACATGCTTGTCAAACCTTATGTGGTAAGATTCCTAGAGACCCACCATCACCCATCAGGTGAACTGCCTCACAGTTCTCCATGCTAGAAAGTCCTTTTTCCTGTCCTGCCCATTCAAATCCTTCATGAGGCCTTTCTCAGCTAATCTGACCTTCCTCAGCTGAAATAAATGCATTAGGCACCCACTTTGTGCCAGGCCTAATGGTCAGCACTGGACTTAAGACAGGACCTGAGACAGACATGATCACTGCCCTCATGCCTCCTATAATCTACTACAGGATTTTCTCCATCCTCTTATCTGCCAATAGCATTCTGTCCCTTAATGTTTAATTACCTGCTGACACATTACTGATTCATTTATAGTTCAATCAAGGCGTATTTATTAACAGGGTAATTTGATAGGGATTTGCACTAGGCAAGTGGAAAGATGCAAGCTCTGGCCGTTAGGAATTATGTCGCTCGCCGTCATACACCCAGTGTCACACAATGCCTGAAGATAAGTAGGTAGCTAGTCCATAACCTTTCTGAATGAATTCCATAACAAAATATTATAAATATTGAGCAATCAGAACTTAGAGAAATTAAAGAGTCAATTTCTCTAAGAAGAAAGTCTGCAGAAGGCTTTGCTTTGGTGGATGAGTGGGATGTGCACAGACTGAGAAGTGAGTGGAGGGTATTACAAGCAAGTGCAACACTGAACAAGGAAATAAGGCAGACTACTAAGCCCCCAACACCTCACTATCTGATGTCTTCTGTCCATAGTAATGCAATATAAACAGCCTAGCAAGCCCTTGAACCAGGTGTATCCATGTGACTATGTTCTCAGCAATAAAACATGGGCAGAAATTATGTGTACAATTTTCACATCATCTGTTGTAACAGACAGAGTAGGATACAATATATTGTGGAATAGATAGCAAAAGTTTATTTCTTACTCTCAGAAATTTGTTGCAAGCCCAGTTGACTCTCTTGAGTGTCTGTCTTCCATGTGTTGACTCAGGATTCTTGCAGGTTTCTATCTTGTATCACCTCCATATCAACATAGGTTTTGTGGCTGGAGAGTCAGGCACTAGCAATTAAAACTTCAGTAAGAAAGTGACTTATGCCACATTGGCTCAAAACTAGCCATATGACCATGCCTAACTACAAGGAATGAAGAAGTGCAATCCTCTGCGTGGCCATAAATAGATAATAACTGGATATTGGTAAATATTGTTATGTCAGTCACACTTACATAAAATGAAATTACATATCATAGACTTAATCTCTACTTTCTGAAGGCTGCAACACACATGTAACATCAATCAGTCTTTGCTCATAAAAAAAAAAAAAAACCACTAAAGGATAGTAAAAGGGCAAGATGAAAAGAACCTAACCCCAAATGATTTTGTGGAACAGAGTCACTATGGCAACCTGGAACTCTTTCCTCTGGACCGTTGTGTGCGAGAGAAATACATTTTTCTCAGGTTCAAGCCCCTGTGTCTTGAGGTCTCTTTCTTTCAGTAGCTTAGCCTATACCCCATCTAAGAGAGGAAAAACCAAGAGTGACAATGATCTTGACTGGAGATAGTTTTTGTATAAGGGAGCGGTGTTATGGCGTACAATATACAAAGGAAATGTCAAGACACATCTGTGGCTGGGTGCGGTGACTCACACCTGTAATCCCAGCACTTTGTGAGGCTGAGACAGGTAAATCTTTTGAGCTCAGGTATTTGAGACCAGCCTGGGCAACATGATGAAACCCCATCTCTACCAAGAATATAAAACTTAACCAGGTGTAGTGGCCTGGATCTGTATTCCCAGCTGCTTGGGAGGCTAAAGTGGGTGTGGGGGTGGTGCAGGGCAGAAGTGGCAGTGAGCAGAGATTGCACCCTTGCACTCTAGCTTGGGTGACACAGTAAGATGCTGTCTCAAAACCAAACAAACAAACAAACAAACAAAATAGACATCTGTTCGTTTCCAACCAATGATAAGATATTTTGTCTCCAATCAAAATATAAGAAATCAAAACTATATCCGGCTATACCCAAAACACAAGAATCTCTGAAATGACACAGAGCTTACAAATTAAGAAGGACATATACTACCCTGACACAGAAAAGAGTTTAGAATATCAGTCTTCTAATGGAAAATGTTGAAACATCCATTGATTAGTTGCTCCTACAAATGCACGACTTAAAATAGCTTTACCCTTTTCAACACTGCTACCTCAGTCTAAAGAACATGACTACAAGGAAGATGTTTTTATTTGTTTGCTCTGAAAGTTTATTTATATATTTTTGTTATTGTTCTTTTTGCCTAAGCGGTAACAGTAGTGGTTAACATTTTTTATAAAGAGATGTGTTTCTTTTACTCTTTCATTGCAAGTAATTTTTTCTTCCTCCTGTTTCTGGAAGAACCATGGAAGGTATTTGTTTTAACAAGACAGGTCATAATCATACACAATAATTATTTTATTCTACTCAAACATAGACAAGGCCCACCTATTGGCCCATTAGCAATATTATAGTCATTTGATTATAGCAATAACAGACCAGAATGCAATTCTTTACTTAGCCAATGATTAACTGAAATATGCATCAACCAGAAGAGGATTAATATTCTGATTACACTTCCAGATAAATTTCCAGCTCTAAAGAGGCCATATAAGACAATTTAAAATAAAACAGAATTGTCTTCTGAGAAAATTATTAACAAAACAATTGTAAAAAAAAGTAAAAATAAACATGTTGATATTAAAATATATATTCACAAGTTAATTTATGATGAGGTATTTATCTTGTTAATCTAATCATTACCTGATTATTTTTTATTAAGTTGTCTCTATAAACATTTATTTCACTAGTCTGAAAACATATTCATGTGAAATCATTACAAATATGTCTTGGGACATATTTGTAATGATTGAGAAAAATATGGATTGGAGGATGATCTTGCCCCTGTGTGCTGGGTCAGTGGGGGTGTTGACTGTAGTGGAGACAGTTTAGGGCATGGCTAAGAAGGGAGTTGTCAGGGAACTGGCTGAGCTATGAGGATTACACATTGGAAATCCGAGCTGGAGCTTGGGAAGATGAATTCTAATCCCTTACTCTGACAGTGATAAATTGCGGGGCTTTGGTGTTGGGATGTAAGGGAAATAAATTCACCCAGTTATGAACCAACTAAAACAGGCAGAGGAAGTAGAAAATCATTTCCTTTTAAACTGATAAAGGCTAGGTTTGAGAACACAGCTTATGCATGCAGGCCCTGCAAATACTGAACCCAGAATTTCAGTCTGTCCCATCATCTCAGATGCAGAATCAGAGAGCTGTAGACCGAGCCATGGAGAAGAGCCTAAACTCAAGGCAAGGAGGAGCAGTGCAGAATGTCTGTGTCCTGTGGCAGATCCCAAAGAGAAAGTGGGCCTAAGAGGCTGAAGCCATGTCCCAAGTTCTTCTCCCAGACCCATTACCCATGTAATTCACTCCACCTCCAAGAGGTGAATAGAAGTGGAATAAGAGACATGGGGTGTTTAGGGAAAAACCCTCATCAAGGAACCTCAGGGAGTGGAGAAAAAGCGATCCCTCTCAAGATAAGTCACTTCAGCTTTATAAGGCTCAGATTTTCCCATTTGTAAACTAGTATCTCCAAATTACTTTTTAGTTCTAATATTTATTAGTTGTCAAAAGGCTCTCTGGGTCAGATCTTTAGTTCTAATATTTATTATTTGTCAAAAGGCCCTGGACTGATGAAGAGGGGATGGTGCTACTTGAGGGGTCACTAACAGTCACTGGGAATGGGGAAGGTGTCTGAGCCCAGTGGCCTTCTATGCCACCCTCATGATTTTATTCTATCATATTTCAAAAAATATTTAATGAGTATCTTCTATGTACCAGGAAACAGAATGGTAAACAAAACACATCAGATCCCCACTTGTCTTTTTAGAACTTACGCTCACCGGGCACGGTGGCTTAAGCCTGTAATCCCCAGCACTTTGGGAGGCCAAGGTGGGTGGATCACGAGGTCAGGAAATCGAGACCATACTGGCTAAGACAGTGAAGAACATCTCTACTAAAAAAAAAAAAAAAAATTAGGCATGGTGGCACACTCCTGTAGTCCAAGCTACTTGGGAGGCTGAGGCAGGAGAATCACTTGAACTCAGGAGGCAGAGGTTGCAGTGAGCCAAGATCGTGCCGTTGCACTCCAGCCTAGGTGACAGAGTGAGACTCTGTCTCAAAAAAAAAAAAAAAAAGGAACTTACACTCTAGAGAGAAAGAACATTTGATAAGCAAGCACACCTGTGTGCAATTACCAAATGCAATGAGGGCTCTAGGGCAAGACAAAGTATCTGTGGAGTGGGGAGATAGTTGTATGTATGAAAAGGGAACAGCCTTCCAGGCAGAGCGGTAGCATGTGCAAAGGCCCTGAGGCTTAAATGAACATCGAATGATTGAGACTTCAAAAGAAGATTGGCTGAGGTTTGATAAAGGAGAGCAAGAGTAATATGAGCTGAGTATAGAGTGGTCAGGACATTATAACATGTGCTGAGGAGTTTGATTAATTTTTTTTTTTACTCTGGTGAGAACACATAATATGAGATCTATCCTCTGAATACATTTTTTAGTGTACAACACATTGATAAAATGTCATACAGCAGATCTCTAGAACTTATTCATTTTTCTTACTGAAACTTTATGCCCATTGATTATTAAATCTCTATTTTCCCTTCTCCCCAGCCCCAGGCAACCACCATTTCGCTCTTTGATATTATGAATGCAACTATTTTAGACACCTCATATAAGTGGTCTTATGCAATATTTGTCCTTCTCTAACTGGTTTATTTCACTTAGTGTAATGTCCTCAAGGTTCATGCATGTTGTCACATATTGCAGAATTTCCTTTTTAAGGCTGAAGAGTATTCCATTGCATATGTATACCACATATTTATTTATTTTCCTTTATCTATTTAGGTTGGTTTAATATTTTGGCTATTGTGAATAGTGCTGCAATGATCATAGGAATGCTAATATTTCTTTGAAATTCTGATTTCAATTATTTTTGATAAATAGAATTTACTCAGATAAGAAGTAGGATTTTTGGATCATATGATACTTTTATTTTTAATTTTTGGATTTTGTTCTAAGTGAATGAAAGTCCAGTTAAGAGTTTTAAGCTAGAGAAAATACATGATCAAATTTATGGTGCTAAAAAATTACTCAGCAGCTATATGGATAATGAATTTGGGCATGGAGGATTAAATACCTCCATGAGGTAATGTAAGCCATGTAGGCAAAGGAAGGAGGGGAAGAGTCATTTTGCCTCTGGAATGTGGCCCCAGAGCTTCTGATGTCTAAGTGGGTCATTAAAAACAAGTTGGTTAAATAACCGATGGTTGAGTGGGATGACATTAACCTGCCATTTTATTTATTAATATTAGTAGTATTTCTGCTTAGTTCAAGGAAATAGAAGAAGTGAATTTTTACCCAACAGTCCCCCAAATACAACTATTCCAAATAGATATTTGTACTTGTTTCATCAAAATTACATTCTTTATGTTCCAACCTCCTGCAGCCCTCAAAATAATATGTTTAAAGTCTAGATTCTGAAGTCAGATTTTGCTAGGCAGCTCCACTCTAGTTCATTTCCTCCAGAATCTAGAATGTCTCTATAGGCTGTAAGTGACCTAATTTGTGTTCACTATGATGGTAAGCACATGAAGTCTCTTGGTGAGTTCTCATCCTATGCAGGAGCTGTTACATAATGATAATGACAGTTTCCATGTCCTCCCTACCATAAAAGTGTTTCATAGGCCTTGGTATCTGAGGCCCCTAAAATATGTTTTCTTTCTATGTCTTTTTATACAAGCCTGCTTAGATTAAAAGGAATCTGAGAGCTGTGGTTACTGGGCAAGTTAGACCTAATTGGCAGTCAAAAGTGTTGATGTGCTTGGACAGTTAAAGTCTTTAAGTCAAAGTCCTTTTGTGTTGGTAAAAGAAGTCAGGAGGAAGTGGCTGGAGACAAGATGATCTTCATCCTGATGGGGTATTTCACCTATCTGTTACTTCTGTAAGCATCAGCTGGAAGTAACACTGCCTGTTACCTCAACAGCTGTCCCCAAGTTACTACCAAGTTATTAATGGCAAAAAGTGCTTGTAAAATAGAAAAACAAAGGAGCAAACAAATTAGAACCTGTGCTGACTGCTCTAGTAGCTCTTCTGCAAGGAAAGCTGCAGTTTTAGGACAGAGCCCTCCTGAATGACTGGAAATCACATGGAGGCAGGTTCTAGAAGGCTGCAGGTAGGAGAGTTACCCCGAGTTAGCCACAGTCCTGACACCACTCACAAGTTACCTGTTGCTGCAGTCACTCAACTTGCTCAGCCAGTAAAACCATCCCTCAGTATTTGTGGGGGATTTGTTCCAAGACCCCTACAGATACCAAGGTCCAGGGACCCTGATATAAAATTATGTAGTATTTGGATATAACCTATATATATCATCCTGTAGACCTTAAATCATCTGTAGATTACTTATAATACCTAATACAATGTAAATGCCATGTAAATAGTTGTTATACTGTATCAGTTTAGAAATAACGACAAGAAAAAAGTCTGTACATGTTTAGTACAAGTGCAACCATCCATTTAAAAAATAGTCTACATTTGGTGGAATTCACAGATGTAGAACCCACAGATATAAATAACCGATTGTATTTATCAAGTGCCTCCTGAGGCCCAGGTCTCATAAGTCAGAATTTTTTCTAGAGGTGTGAATAATTCTTTGGTGTACAGGAATTGTTCCCACACTGCTGTGGTCCAACAAGATCAAAGTGTGCAGAGGAAAGAGATGTGGCAAAGGACAGGAAAGGTGGATTCAGTAATGAGGCTCTAATATAAAGAAGGAAAAACCACCACAGCAAAATGATTTAGCCAAGCTTACAGAGTCTGGAAGGATGCTAAAGACTTCCATGATGTAGAGGAATTTTAGAAAATAGGAAAGCAAGACTGCTCCTTTTATTTCCAGTCCCATGAAACACTCTGAAGTATGTCAGACCTGAGAAGTGAGTTTAGAAGCTCGTTTCACTTCACTGAGATTCACAACACCTGCTGCTGAAGCGGTAACCTAACCTTGCAAGATGAAAAATGTCCTCTGTCAGGCACAAACATGTATTACTGGTTTGCATCATATGTCATTTGTGACTTGAGTAATCATGAACGTGAATGAGAAAACAAACTGTTGTGTTGTATAATATGATTTCTGCTTATCCTCCTTCTGAGATACAGTATAAAAAAAAGACAGATAGAAATAGATCTATCATAGGGTGTTGGCACAAACACATTTGTCAGAAGAACTGAAAGATGTGTGTATTATAAGTTGTTCCTGTAAATTGTACCCAAGATATGCTGATTATTTTGCATTATTAGCTTCACTCAGCCAAAGGGAAGATCAGCTCTTACGTGTTAAATTGTTATGTTTGCAGTTTGAAAGAGAAAAGGAAAGGGTGAGCATGCATTCTTATCATCTATGAGAATAAGGTGCCTTCCTAGTGTTATCTTTTCTGGTCATTATATCACAGTTCTCTATTCTGCCAGTGTAGTACCCCAAGATGTCAATGTTTATTTCATATAAGGCAAATCCTAAAATGAACATAGAGTTGAATATATAAAAATTTCAAATACTAGTAGCTAATTATTCTCTAGAGTAGCTCTGTGAGTAAGGTCAAATATCTTTATGCAATGGGATAAAAATGAGACAAGAGGGTTACACTCAAATGAAATACTATCCCTTTTTAGCTATGACAATTGATGGAATAGTTTGTGTTGTCCGTATGATGTGGATTATTTGGATGTAAATGTAGTAATTTGGTTACTAATGCAGATAACCTTTGGGGTTTGATAATGACGTTGGTGTCTTTTTTCTTTGTGCTTCCATGTCACTTCTTCTCCCCACTTGAAACATGCAGATTTCTTTGAAGCTCATATCAGACTACCTTTCTTACAGCTGGCATCTACTAACCTCCAGGACCCTTCCTCTTATTCACAGAAGATTTCATTATGTGTATCTGTCATGTTCTCCACTCCTCTATCTGCCATTTTTATTGGTGACTTCAACATCCTCATGAAAAACTCTTCCAACACCCTGGCCTCGGTTCTTCGGCCACCCCTCACCCCATTTTCAGTGTCCGTTTCCTGTATCATACAGCAGCTACCCACTCCCACGGTTGTACCCTTGACCTTTTAAATCACTGATAATTGTACCACTCCCCCAATTTTCTGTATCTAATTGTTCAAACTTCCTGCCCATCTCTCATTCCTACTCCAGCTATGCTTTGATCTTAACAAGGTCTCTAAATCATCAAGCTTTACTCTTGTCTGTTATTTGTGATTGCTCTCATTTTTTTCCTCTTTATTCACCTAACATTTCATATTACATCATTATAACGACATTCAAAAATACATTTAACTCTCTTGCTCTTCTTTTCCGACATTGTATTTTCCATATAAAACCCCAAACTCTGGTTATCTTTTATTCCACACAGGTAGCTGAACCGGCCTGGAGAAAAGCATGAATTTCTCTTGACTGATCTCAGTTTCAACTGAGGACCACAAATCCTAACTGGGTATTTCATACTGATTTGTTATCCTTATACTTTAATATATGCTCACTTCCCACTCTCCAAAATAAGATTGTGTCACAATTTTCCTATCTCCTCAATCTTCCAACCTCCATCCCATGATGCAAATCACCCTCTGTGCACCACTTTCTCATGTTTTCCATTACCAGAGGTGATGCATCCCGGCTTCTCCCAAACCAGGCCCTGTGTGCACGCTCTCGAACACACGCCTCTCCTAATTCAGGACTCACGTTCTGAAAAATCCTTTTGTTTACCAATTTATCCCTCTGTACTGACTTATTCCAACTAGCATAAGCAAGTTTTTTTGATTCTGTCTTCCAGCTTCCACCGTATATCTCAGTTTCCTTTGGAGAAAACTTTCAAAAAGTGTTAACTGTGTTGCTATACCCATTTTTTCTCCATTTCATTATTTCCTTGGACCACTCTAGTTGGCTTTTATCTCTTTATTCTTCTAAAACTGTGCAATATTAGATCAGTAACAACCTACATTCCGTCAAATTTAATGGTCACTTGATTGTCCTTATCTCACTAAATTCTCGTAGGCATTTCACACTGTCCACCACTCCTCTCTATAGAACACTTTCCTCTATTAATTTTCCTCCTTCCTTGGTGGCTGTGCCTCCTTTCCTGGCTCACCTTCCTCTGCTCAATCTCCAGTTTGTCTCTGGAATATATCTTAACACATATTAGGTCCGCAGCTGGGAGTGTCCTTTCTCTCTGATCTTCCCAGGATAATCTCTTGCATGTCATTCAATATCTGCCTTAAATATTACCCACTCAGGAGGGCATTTTCTGACCACTCAGTCTCAGTGTCCCGGAAACACTAGTTCATATCACATTGTTTTATCTTTATCATAGCTCTTAACATATTTGTACTTACAGTATCTGTTCGTTGTCTGTCTTGCTTCATTACAATGTAAATCCCGTGAAAGTAGGAACTTGTCTGTCTTATTCTAGGTTGTAGGCAATTTGAAGTGTTTCTTGTGTAAATGAGAACATAATGACAAGCATTATTTGTTCACTAACAACAGTATCTATTGCATTTCAATGTTTGTCAAAATATTTAATGCCATATGGATAAAAAATGATTTTTTTTTTTTTTTTGAGATGGAGTCTCTCTCTGTCTTGCTCTGCTACCCAGGCTGGAGTGCAATGGTTTGATCTCAGCTCACTGCAACCTCCACTTCCAAGGTTCAAGCAATTCTCCTGCCTCAGCCTCCCGAGTAGCTGGAATTACAGGCATGCACCACCATGCCCAGCTAATTTTTGTGTGTTTAGTAGAGACAGGGATTCACCATGTTGGCCAGGCTGGTCTTGAACTCCTGACCTCAGGTGATCTACACAACTTGGCCTCCCAAAGTGCTGGGATCACAGGCGTGTGTGGCTGGCCAAAATAGGATTTTTTATTTTATTTTATTTTTTTATTTTATTTTATTTTATTTTATTATTTTTTTTTTTTTGAGACGGAGTTTCGCTCTTGTTACCCAGCCTGGAGTGCAATGGCGCGATCTCGGCTCACCGCAACATCCGCCTCCTGGGTTCAGGCAATTCTCCTGCCTCAGCCTCCTGAGTAGCTGGGATTACAGGCACGCGCCACCGTGCCCAGCTAATTTTTTGTATTTTTAGTAGAGACGGGGTTTCACCATGTTGACCAGGATGGTCTCGATCTCTTGACCTCGTGATCCACCCGCCTCGGCCTCCCAAAGTGCTGGGATTACAGGCTTGAGCCACCGCGCCCGGCCCAAAATAGGATTTTTAAACAGGATTTCATACTCAAAGAGGATCTAGAATTTAACAAAGTTTTAGAAACCACTGCATTTACTTTGATCTGTTACTTCAAATACTAATCTAGAAACTTCAGTCTTATCTATTTTTTGTGGACCAAAACCCACACTTAAAAAAAAAAAGACTCTTTCAAAGGCAGTGGCAGTAGCTAATTTTAAAAAGAGGGTTTCTAATCAAATTGTTGATAAACATGCAGCAAGAATAATTTTGTCTACCTCAGATTTACACTTAGATGTTAAGATTTAAACTTAAATATGTTGACTTATTTAAATGCAATTCTAGATTACTTCCTTATGGCACGTTTTAGTGCAGAAAGAATTATGTTTTCCCCTAAATTATGCTAGTACTTTATTTTTAACTTTGATGAATCTTTTTTATTTAACATTGGACACTGAGGTGGAAAATAAATTCTGGAAATGGGAATCTGGAAATGTTATGTAGATTTTTAATTTAGCTGTTTTTCAACCAACAAATAAATCAACTAAGAAATATGTCAATCATTAGCTATACAGTTTATACAATTTAGGGTAATTTTCATGATAACCTGAGGACTCATGTGCTCTTACAAAAATCAGATTTTGTAAGGAATTTGTTTAATAAGTACATCATCACTCAGTGCTACTAAATATCTCTCTAAATATGTGAAACAAATTAATATTTCTTAATGTCTTCTCATTTTCATTCTAAAAATTTCTGAGATTGTTTATTTAGACTATAAACAAAGACAAATAATATTCAATCCCTAACAACAAAGATGGCACATTGTTGGCCAATATGAATGATGACTCATACAAGGGTATTCTGCATTCATAAAAAAAGCAAATCCCAAGGTGATAGAAAAACACGTTTTTAAGGAGCTTTTTATTATAACACTTGTGTCATGAAAAGTATCCTTAATCAATATTACGTGCCTAGGGACGTTAATCCACAAATAATACATTATTTCAGCAATGAAATAAAATAAATACTACAAGAATATTAATTTAAGAATCCACAACTGAAAATATGGTATCTAAAATTTACAAGGTTTCTGAAATAAATAAAACATTGCTGGGTAGCGGTAATTAAAACAAGGATGCCAAGTCAAGATATTGATAGAGTCATATTATCACAAAGTCTTGATTTCTAAGAATATTATATGAATTTTTAACGAACTGAATATAACACCAAAATATATGTTTTCTGACTTGGAAGTAACCTTTAAGTCATAACAAAACACAATAGTAAATAGTAGTGAAGAGGTGTAACTTTTGTAAAGAAGAAGTTGTTCTCAGTACTAGAAATATTTTATTATGTATTACTAAAGACCATAAAAAATAAGTCCATCTGGGCTCATAAGCACTGGTTTTCCTTCTCTAACAGTTTTGACCAAATAAAAAGTGTTTTCCTACCTCTGAAAACTTCTTTGTGAATTTTTTTTTATTCCACATTATTAGTCAGTGTTTATTTTTCTAGTTTTATGTGGCTTATGGGAAACAAATGAAACACTACATTTATTTGAGCTATTTTTTGATGTTTGAGCCACTATACTTTTATACCTAGGCTAAATATTGTCCTGATATATTAAAGATAGATCTTATATTCTCCTTTCAGAGTCATATCTGTCATTTTGATTTTTTTCCCAAGTCATTAATTCTCTATTTCATTCTTTTTATCATGGCCTTAAATATTCAGGGAGTCCCTACAGTTTCTCTTCTGAAAGCTAATAAGCGACTACTTTGAAGCTGCTTACTACAGTTTCACAGCCAGGAGGTCATAATAAGAATAATGGGGATAATAATAGCCATTCTCATCACCCCTATACTAATCCCACTAGTCATAACCACAAGTTTCTCAGGCCTCAGTATATTCTCTATTCCTTACAGCAGTTAATGAACTAAAATGCCCAAGAAACAAAGTCGTTTTTGCTCAGGGATCTCAAAGTACTTTGTAAATTGTATTTTTATATTGCATATGATAATTACATGAGATGACTAGGAAAAGATGCAGAAGGTTAAGCATATTTTATACTCATTATTTAATTTTAAATAACTGATGGAGCATGAACCAAAACCCAAGGGAGAATGAAGGATGTAGAAAGGAAAGCTATGGAAATGTACTCATTTAATAAGTCTGATTCCCTTGAAGAGACGTATTTGTGGGAAGAATGTTAAAGAGGAATATAAGAATAAATATTTTCTAATACCTTTGAAAATAATGCCAGTTACAGAAGGGTTGGCAGCAACACTCTTTTACTTCGGAATTTTACAGGAAGACTTCTGAAGAACCATTAGGGTTACCAAGCAACTCTAATGATGGCATAATGCAATTTTAACAACCGAAAAAGGTTTCCATACTGCAGAAAAATACTTCCTCCACCACCAATAGACTAACCACAGCACCCAAAACTCCTTCACTAAAAGTGCAGTACTTTCCTCTGTAAAGCCTTTCAAATTTTCTACACTTGAGGTTTCCCAAATACCAGTTACTGACACTGCCAGTGTCAGAGTCCTGAGGAAACCCTGTTTAAATATGAATGCCTGGGCCTCATTTTCAAAAGTTTCTAAAGCTGGGCATTGGGACTTTAAGCTTTTAAAAGATTCCCAAATGTGTTTGATGTGCAGCAAAGATAGAAAATTATTGTTATTTCCCTTAAATATTATTAATCCCTTTATTCACACTAAGAATAAAGAGATTAATAATTTAAGTTATCAATAACTTGTACTTTAGAAAAATTAGCTGACATGTGAGTGTGAGGTGCTTGATAAAAGAAAAACTTCAGCTGTATTAAATTTAAAGGAGTTTAATTGAGCTATGAACATTTCGTGAATTGGGCAGCCCCCAGAATCACAGCAGATTCACAGAGACTCCAGTGAAGCCACATGGTAGATTTATAGACAGAAAAGGAAATGATGTACAGAAATAGGCTATGAGGTACAGAAAAAGCTGGATTAGTTACATGTTGGCATTTATCTTATTTGAACATGGTTTGAACACTTAGCAGTCTATGAGTGGTTGAAGTATGGCCGCTGGGATTGGCCAGGACTGTTATTGTTACAGGTGCATACTCCTGTTAGGTTTTCAATTTTGTTTATTAAGCTAGGTTACAGTTCATCCACCAGGACTCAAATATAGAAGTACGGAGTCCTCAGTCCACATGTAGTTTGCTTTAACATACCAATATGAGGAAGACTCTAGAAGGCCAAAAGCAGGGAGACAGCCTCTCAAGAGATAGGCAGTGGTTCCCAATACCAACATCAATGACTTCAAAGCTTTGCCTTGTCCTAATAAATCCACCAGTTCAATATAACGATATTTTGTTGAGTGCTTAAAAACTGACCATGTGTCAAGTTTTGTCTAAGAACTTTGCAAAAATTATTTAATCGTCACAACAGTCCTATGATGTAAGTAGCATTCTTTGCCCCATTTTATAGATGAGAAAACTAAAGCTAAGATGGCGAAATGAAGTCATTGACCTGAGCTAACACAGCTGTTAGCTGAGTGCCACAGTTCCTGTTCCTATTATGTACTGCTGCTCTTCAGTTGTAGTAGATGGAAGGTTAGACATTGAGGAAATGGCCCCTGGGAAATTTATAGGCCAATAGAAAACAACAAGATAATCAAGTTTCTTCCATCTGTGCTTTTGGAAATGAGAACAAAAATTATGTCTTGCCCAAGAAAATCCTGGTTGACCTTCCATCCTCCTCATGGCTGGTTATTTTTGCAAGAACCCTTCACTTGGTGTGCCATATTCTTCCCCTTACCCCATGCTTTGTCAGAAAAATGAGAGGAAAATTTGAATGGATGTTCAATGAAAAGTGGAGTCAGTTTTATTTTATCTTGAACTGGAATATAACCAGATGTTGGTTGTGATGATTCTAGAGATTTTCAGTTTGGAGAAGATGCTATCATAGAAAAAGAATTAAAACTCAGAGAAATTGATGCAGTCATCAATTTTATTCTTATGGATCCATCCTGGGTTTGCAAATGAGACAAGATGCAGCTGCAGGTGAGACAGCACTCATTTGAGAGGAATGTTAGGCAGACCCCCAGTTTTAAAGTGTCCACAGCTGTTTGAAATTGTATTTTGCCTATTTATCTCTTTGTTTTGCATGTTCATTCTTCTGCTTCTGGATTCAATGAGAAAATTTACAAGAAAAATTTACAAGAAAATAAGTTGTTTCACAGTTTTGTAATATCAGTTTTCAATATTTGAGAAGTATTTTCTTCTGAGTTTCTCCTTTTTCCTTAACCAGACTCTATTCACTTGAATAATTCAGTGAATTCTATTTAATTGGCATTCTGATAAATAGTATGACCACTTAATTGGGAAAAGTGCCTGATAAAAAGATTTTGTTTAGTGCTTTTCAATTACTATACATTACTGCTATAGCAGAACTTACTAGTTTAAATAGAGGGGAAAAAAATCCTGACTTATTACTAATGTCCTAAAATCTGTTTCTAGAGGTTTATGGGACTGAACTAATGTTACTCATCTAGAATTTGGCATTTTTAGACTCCAAGGATTTGTCCTATTCTAATAGCCATCAAAGGGGATAGTCCTTAGTAATTATTTTATTGTTTCTTAATCACCTAATTTTTATTAATTAGAACATGTTTGCTGTATCTTCATAAGTAAAAAAAAAAACCCATGTTTATGGGTTTTCAGTGTTCTTGAACTACTGAAGTATAGAGCAGTTCATAACTACTCTATGATAGTTATATAAGTGAATATGATTATTAAAGTGTATAAAAATCCTGAAAGAATTTAATCATAATTTTGCTAATATTGTGGGACATAAATTATTTTTATTCTCATTCAGTTAAGAGTTATGAGGCGTGAATGAATAAATAACCTCCCCATGGTGACATAGTGTGAAATTAAGTGTAAAGCTGCCTCCTTACATATTCTAAGTTTGGCTTAAAGGTTTCTGGATACTTAGTGACCCTAACTGGATGTGTAAACAGATTCTAATCTACTCTTGTGCAAATTACCCAGTTTTGGCTAACCAAAAGTGGCCAACTGTTCAAACTGTGTTCATATAAGGCAAACAGTGGGCTGTGACCAATTTGGCTGCTTCTGTATCTCACTTTTTCTGTTCCTAAGTCTTCCACCATGTGGCTATGCTGGAGTCTCTCTGAACCTATTCTGGTTTGAGGGCTTCCCAATGCACAAATTGTTCTTTGCTTAATTAAACTTAGTTAAGTTTAATTTGTCTAAGGGTTTTCTTTTAACAGATGGTATCAGATATGGGATTTGAAGTAGGACTTCTAGTGACTCCCAGGAGTACAGAATGACCAGACCAGGTACCCATCAGGCCCACTGTGTCCATCGCTTTGTAGCTAGGGATTGGGATCTTGGGTAAGTTCTCTCTCTCAGATTCTGAAGTTCCACAAATTGGTGTTTTGAGCTATCCGAGTTTGTTTGAGCACATTTCTGATCCAAATTGGATCAGCTTTTATATATATATATAAAAGCTATCTTTGCCCTATTTTTTAATGGGTTACACTTTGAACTTAGTAATTTTAATTAAGAAATAGTAGCTTAGAAGACTACCTATTGAACTAAATTGATCTCTAAAATTTACTTTTCAGGTTTCTAACTGGCTATCTTAAAACCTTTTTGTAAAAGAAATTTACATCTATAAAAGAAACCTCCAATGTAAATGTGTCTGTCTGTGGACATTAGAAACTCTTACCATTGTTTAAAATTTATGTAACAAGTCATTTGTTTCTTTAAGGTGATTTTCTGGCCATTTCCTCTTAACTGAATTTTTTTTTTTAATTAATTAATTAATTAATTAATTTTTATTTTTATTTTTTTGAGACGGAGTTTCGCTCTTGTTACCCAGACTGGAGTGCAATGGCGCGATCTCGGCTCACCGCAACCTCCGCCTCCTGGGTTCAGGCAATTCTCCTATCTCAGCCTCCTGAGTAGCTGGGATTACAGGCACGCGCCACCATACCCAGCTAATTTTTTTTTTTTGTATTTTTACTAGAGACGGGGTTTCACCGTGTTGACCAGGATGGTCTCGATCTCTTGACCTTGTGATCCACCCGCCTCAGCCTCCCAAAGTGCTGGGATTACAGGCGTGAGCCACCGCGCCCGGCCTTAACTGAACTTTTACTTACATTGGGTTTTCCTTGGTTGGAACAAATGACGCTCTTATATTTAGGCCTAAAATTTTAGCTGTGTGCTTTTGAAATACACAGTTTCTTGTTTCACCTGAGTCGTCCTTTTAGAAATGCAAATTTAGGGTTGCCTAGCTAACTATTGCTTAGGGCAATGAAACAGGTAATTGAAAGAGTGATAGTCTGAATGAGGGGGAAAACTGAAAGTCAGCAAATGAGAATACTTTATGAAAGCTGTAAATCTGCTTCTGTCTATGCGTCTCTATATCTATATGTCTATATGTGTTATTTGTATGTGATAATGTTTGGTAAATAAAGCTAGTTTTTAAGTTGTTGGTAAAATAGGAACAGCTTCAAAATTGTGGGTTAAATATAATTCAATAATTGCTTGACTTGACAGTGAGCTTATGTATGTTTTTGGTTTTGAGCCTCTAGATTCAGGGGTCTGGATAGTGTTATTTGTATATGATGTTTGGTAAGTGAAGCCACTTTTTAAGTTGTTGGTAAAATAGGAACGGCTTCAAAATTGTTGGTTGAATATAATTCAGTAACTGCTTGATTTGACTGTGAGCTTATGTATGTTTTTGGCTTTCAGCCTCTAGATTCAGAGGTCTGGATAGATGGTCATAGTGAGGCCTAGAGGTATGTTCTCAATACCTAGACCAGATGCTACAAGACAGAATCAATGGCGCCATTGTTGCTTCATAATTGATGAGAAACAAAACATTGGTTCACTCTTTAACCTACATCATAGATTAAAGGGAACATTGCCTCCATAAGTTAGAGAGTACATTGCCAGGAGGCCTTCGCTCTTCTGGATGGACATGATTTGTTAGGTCTCTTTTTCCATGGTTTGGAGTAAATGAGGCAATAGTTAGCAATTTATCCCTCATGCTGGGCTCTATAACAGATTCTACTGCAAAGGCTGTGGTTTCACAATATATTTTAAATTCTCTTGTTAAAGTTGTGCTTCATAACAGAATTGCTCTAGATGACTTGCTGGCTAAACAGAGAAGTGTCTGCCTTTGCTGATACTTCTAGTTGCACGTAGAGGCATGTGTTGGGTATTAGAGATTCAGTAGTAGGAGATTAATGAGCAGGCTGCTTGGTTGAAAAGAGGAGACTTTTTATCTAGTTCATTCTTCGATCTATTTGATTTTAGTTGTTTTGGTTCACTGGGACCTGGCTACGGAGCACACCAAACTCTTGATATTATCCTCCTGATAGACATAATAGTCTCCCTGAACAGTTTTAAATGTTTGCAGGTAGCCATCTCAAGGATGGCAAATGGTCTTTCTTCAACTGTAATGATAAAAGCTCAAACAAAAATTGGGCACCATAACTTAGGATGATGTGGTGAAATCAGAAACTCAAAATGATGGTAACTGAGTATGGCACGAAGGCACTATGTTTTGCTCACACTCTCACCTAAGCGAGAACCTGATGAAAAGAGGAAATTGCTAAACAAAAAATAACCTGAAGTCCTTGTTTCTACCTTATGAACCTACTGTCCTACTATTTTCCAGTAAAATTTAAGACCAAGTAAGTACACTTAAATGGTGACAGATTGACATCAATGCCTAAAGGTTTGGTCAATCTCTTAATATTGAGATGATGACCGAAAGGGAGGAATTGTTTAGCCCAAAGCTGCCTCCGGATATATTCTAAGTTTGGCCAAAAAGTTTCTCTGTACATAGTGAACTGTAACCTCAGTGGATGTGCACACAAACTGTAACCTACTGTTGTCCCCGTCACTGAGTTCTGGCGAATCAGGTGGCTAACCATCTGAACCATGTTCTAATGGGGCAAACACTGGCCTGTAGCCAACTTGCCTGCTTCTGTACCTCACTTCCACTTTCTGTAGCCTACTTTCTTTCTCTGTCCATAAATTTTTCACCATGTGGCTACACTAGAGTCTCTCTCAACCTATTCTCATTTGAAAGCTGTCCAATTTGTGAAGCATTCAGTGCTCAATTAAACTCTATTAAACATAATTTGTCTAAGATTTTTCTTTAAACAACCACTAGTGATTTTCCAAGGCCAAGATGCTAAACCATGTATTCTGATTCCTGATCCCACCTACTTAATCACTGCACTGTGGCACAACTTCCCTCATTGGAGGGAGGGGCATTTACGGTATGCTTTATGTGTATCATATGAAGTTCTTGAAATGGACACATTTTACTTAGGAGTGAAAATAGTGTTTCTCCTAAGCAGTCTGATTGATTTCTGTGGGAAATATTATAGTTTCTTTAGTATTTACCAATTATTTATTTTATGCTTTAGGTAGAGATCATGAGTAGGGTGGTACATTTTGGTTTTGGTCACTGTAATGTGGGAATCTTGAAACAATAGTCAAACTTTTCCCAATTTTAGATTTAAAAGAACTTTAATTGACGTGATAGAAGGATTGTGGTTCTTGGAGTCAAATAGGTCTGATTTCTAGTCCTCCTAGTTCTGTTTCTGTCACCTATCAGCTTTTATGTACTGGACAAGTCTCTCTCTCTGACATACATACATACACACACACACACACACACACACACACACACCCCTTCCTTGTGTGAGAAATGAAGATTTCTAATTCATAGGAATCTTGGAGAAAACTAAATGATATAAAATGTAAAGCACCTAGCAAAATGTGTCACTTACAAAGTAGGTACTGAGTAAATGTTACTTCTCTTTCCTTTTTTGCCTGCCCTGCTGCTGTATTTTAAATTCTAGTTGCTGACAGTTTTATGTAACTGCTATGAAATCTGAAGGGAACTGAACTGTCCGTCCAATTCATGGGAATTGGTTATCTTCACAATGGTGCTTTAGGCCTCAAATGTGTGGCATAGATATATGTATAAACCACAGTAAAAATAAAGGAAGCTTATTTGGATACTATTTTACTTATCATTGGTAACTATCTCTGGTTGTGGTTTTAATACCTTTATTTATATTACTTTACTTATATTTTTAAAATACTTTATTTATATTACTTAAAATTGTATTTAAAGCAAACTTTCCCCCAGTCATTGATGGTAAAGTATAGCTTCATATCATCCCCTGCCAAACGTTTGCATAACACTTTGTGTTTTATTCTTATGTGTTTCTAATCTCAATGACATCTTCCATATGCTTAATACTATGCTGTGTGTAACATTAAAATGATTTTATCAAGTTATTTTTAAACATTTAAATAATATCGTTAATCTTATAAAACATAACAAATTGTTACTAACCTGGATTAATATCTAATCTGATTTTAAAGATGTAGAATCTAAGGCAAAGACTGATTAATTTTCTTGAGGTCGTATGGAATCTGTTAATCTCTAGATCAAAATCCTTTTAACATTTATGAAATATTTTGAATTTCCCAAATAAACATCACTAGTGTCTTTTATCATAGAAAAAAATTGCATAAATACAAATATATTTCGCGCAGCTTTCAGTGGTACTTACATGCACAGAAATGAAGCAAAGTTTTGTTTAAAGTAAATCTAACACTATCTAAATAATTCTATATGGCTAGATCATGTAGAAGCATTTTACAACCTGAATCATCTCAATTCTCGACTTCCTCTTGTAGAACACCAATAATGATTAATAATAATATCTTCAACTTACTGAGCTCTTAATAAGCCTGGCAGTTGTAGATGGTGCTTGATTTGATTGTTGCTGTTTGTTTGTTGCCTTGCAACTACCATTCATTACATACTTTGGGTAATTCTATCTCATTTTTCTCTTGAAATCCACCCTGCTACCCTCCAACTTCTGGGTAAGTTGACAATGCTAGCTCCAAGGGTAGATTATATCATCCAGGCCAGCCAACCATATTTCCCAGACCTTGCTAATGAATTCAGTGGCAGATGCTGTCATGTTCTGGAATTTTACTCACCTTTCTTGCAAGCTAATAAGTTAGTCTGTTGCTGTTTCATAGAGGCTGGCAGAAGATTCAAGATTCCTGTGTCAGGCAAGAACTTTATTGCTAATGGCATAGGCATAAGCATGATTTGCACTAGTTCTCTTTGCCTCCTATCCTCATATGGGTGATGTGCTATGAGCTCAGATGGATCCTGTGCAGCAGTGGGTTTTTGTCACAATTGAGGGACACTGATCTTGGAGAAACCACCATCTTATAGCAAGCAGTAACCAAGCCTCTTTCTGACCTTGAAAGAGACATTAGCTGATTGCCCAAGATTGCTCACTGCAAACAGAACCTTGAGAAATAATCCAGGTACAGAACAGTCAGCAGTCAGGGCCTCACATTCTTGGCATACTCAGCAACAAGTATGGAGGACAAGAAACCCAGAGAGGGGTGCCTCCCAACAGATGAAGTTTCTCAGACAGCCCAATGGAGAAAATAACATTTTCTCTTTCCTTTGAAATTTGAACCTGGAAAGATGGCATGTTTTACTTTCTGCATCTATCTTGTTACAAAAGAATAGTCAGATTGAATTTGAAGCCAACATGGCACAAGTCAGAGATGAGAAATGGAGACTGAAAAAAGATTCTAGTGAGTTGTGAATCAAGTGCACCCTGAAGCCAGATCTTCTCACGACTTTTCACACGTGTGAGCCAGTTGAGTTTTCATACTAAAAAAGTTCTGACTGATTTGGCATTTGACATGCATTGTCTCATCACAACAGCCCTGTGGAAGAGATGTCATTATCTTGAACCTTACAGATGAGCAAAATATGCATCACAAAGATTAAATTGTCCAGTATTACACAACAAATAAAGCAGAGGCACATCTGCTGATGGCAAACTCCATGCTCTTAACACTTAAATCATTAGTACTCAAACTTTATTGTATTTTAGAATCATTGAGAATTGAGATTTACCCCAGACATAATGAATTAAAATATTGGTGAGTGGGGCACAGAGGCTCGACATTTTTTATAAGTTCTCAGGTGATTCTGATGCTGGAATTGTGGATCGCTTTTTGAGAAACATTTACCTTAGAGGACTATGTGTGATTTTAGGGATTCTGCTGCCTGATTTTCTGATACTATGCCTGTATTAAAAAGTCCTACTTCTGGAGAAATGACACTTGAAGGCTTTTCAGTTATGTAAACTATAAATCAAAGGAAATTCTTTTCTGAGAAGAACTTTATTGGGAGAAGTGGGGAAAATCAGACAACATGAGGTCCTGAACTAGGGAAAGAAGGGGTAGAAATAGGACTTAGAAAGGGAAAAGGGAAAAGACAGTCTTGAAGTTCTATTTCACCAATGCCTAAGAAGTTCCATTTGTTTAATTAATAAGAGTGTGTGTGTGTGTGTGTGTGTGTGTGTGTGTGTGTGTGAATTTTAGGTACCAGAGTTTATAGAGAGAGAGACTTGAAAGTCTTTTGAAAAAGACATACAGACATCATTTTGGTTAGTTACAGTGGCTCATTGGACATAAAGGAGAATGTTTAACTTAATTATTGACTTTGAATAGACATTTTGCCACTGCTAATAAGATTAGCTTGATTAATAAGTTGTTCAAGGGTTGTAGAGACAGAAAGAACAGAGAGATATTATTCATCAATATTTGGACATCCTTTCCCAGAATAGTTATGTAAGTGATGCGTGCTGTTGTAAAATATCATCCTGCTTGCCTATCATGTCTTTTTTTTTCTCTCTCTCTTTTTAAATTTAAGTGAAGTATCAGTTGTCTTTTAAGATAGGTATTATTTTTTGAAAGTTAGAACTGTTTTTGTACGTAATATTCTACAGTGACCTGCTCTATATAACATGTCCTCCTTCAAGTGGAATCTAGCATTTAGTAAGTCTTTGTATTCTTATATTCTTAAAGCTGGGAATACTTGAAATCTTCCTTGTTAACATTTCCAAGCATATAGGCACTGAGGGTGGGCCGGAGATAAACTTCAGTGAAGAGTTAATATGCTAGCTGATGGCATTTCCCACTTTTCAGTTCCTTTTATACTTCTTATCCACTCAAAATTGAAGACTTAGATTAACCTGGCTTAAAGAGGTATTTATTTTTAAAGTTTTAAGTTCCATATTACTCCAGAGTTCTGGTGACATGCCTGTAGTCTCAGTCTTAAATGAGTATAGTATTTCTGGTTTTTGGCTAATCAGATTGAGTTTAAGGTATGTATATTATAAAGTGAACACTCTATCAAATTCAATGATTTTATTTAAAATCCTATCTTTTCTTAGATGATGCTCCTGTCTCCCCAACAGTATGACAAGCAGGCATTTTGATATTTTAATTCTAACTGGCTCATTCAGTTCATAGGCCTCCTCAACTTTGTCATGCCTGCAAAACCCCTTCCTTTCTAGTTTATATCAGAAGCTGGGCTGTATTTGATCATTCCTAACACAGCCCTTTTATAAATATGCTCACTGTAATACCCGGTCTCCAGATATTTAACAAAATAATAAATGATCACTTACAACATTATCTCTGTACCTATCTTCCCCTTGGGAGACCATGTCACTTCAACAATGTTGAAACTGTCTGCCTTCTTTTGAAGCCAACGAACTGAAATTTATTAAATGAAAAGTGAGATATCCATCTGAGTATGTGAAAGAGGTTCTCATTAGCTCAAAGTTGTGTGGTCCAATATGAGAGAAACATAGACTTTGCAATACTGTATTTTGTAAGCACCCACCACCGTTACGTGTGTTACAGGCAAAAGTTAAATGAACATCTATCAATTAGTTTAATAC
The DNA here is from genome assembly GCF_030222135.1 of Aotus nancymaae. Taxonomy (NCBI): domain Eukaryota; kingdom Metazoa; phylum Chordata; class Mammalia; order Primates; family Aotidae; genus Aotus; species Aotus nancymaae. The sequence goes on along the minus strand of NW_026988476.1, from coordinate 8,589,364 downwards.
CACACTCCGATGTGGTATGTTGGAATAAAAACAGGAATGAGCAAAATTTTCAAAACAGAATCCCATTGCTAAAGTGTTTTTCAGAGCAGTATAAATATGACATCTCTATTATTTGTTTAAAATAGGTTGGAAATATATTATCATTTTCAAAATGAATCATCTATACTGTTCTCCAGATGAAATTCTTGCCTTTTCTCTCAGGCCAAAATTACATGTTCAACGTTGTTGTACAATGGTCAGAGTTAAAATGGATAAGGAATCAAAGGTTTTCAAATGTCATCCTTTTCTGTGGGTATTACGTAAGAAGATGGCCTGGGAAATGCTACTCTTGGAATACAAACGTCACTTATAAGAAAGATAATAATTCACAGACACTAATAAATTTCAACTTTTTCTATAAATCATGTTTCATTTTAGTCTCTTTCCCTGAGGAGAGGCTCATTACATTAGGACAGGAGAGGACTTGACTCCAACTTCTAGGTAATGCCAACATGCTTGGAAATCAGGTAGGTGTGTGTTCAGGCAAGGAGCAGGAGGGATTGCTAAATACTTTTTTCCTGCTATAGCACATTGAGGGCTAAGACTGAAGGACTCAACTACTGTGATTTTCCTCTAGTGTAAAGGTGAGGTGGGAGAGTGGAATGTTTTAATAAGTAAGGTCAACAAAAGTAAAGACGGGTGAAGAAGACCTGAAAGCCACAGAAATAAGAGAGGCACGGTCAGACCAAGCAGATTCTAAGGGTTGCTAGTCTACAGCCACTGAGGTCCCCTGTAGTCACTGAGCCAAGAGTTTCACCATGCGGCCTCTGTGGCAGGGTGAGATCACTCCTCAGCAGAGGCTAGGGGAGACCACTGAGCTGGTATCGGGGTCATAGAAGACTTGAGAAAGCTGCAGTCCACAGGAGCTGCAGTGCAGGCTTCCCCAAGCTGAGAGGTTGATTCACAGGCTCTGACAGCTGCAGATTTCAACAAACTGCAGCCAGGAAGCAGACAGGTAGACAAAGGACCTGGCCCCAGAGAGCAAAAGGAAGAGATGGCCCCTTTCCCAAGGACTTGACCTTATTCCTTCCTCCAACAGCATGCATAAAACCTCCTCTTCATATTCATTCTAAAGCCATTTTAGGGCAGAAGAGAAGGAGGAGGCTGGTTGAGAGACTGTCCAAACTTACTTAAACAAAATTTTTAATTTTTTAATGGCTGTTTAAATTATCGAGCTCAACTGGATGCCTGACTATCTGTTTAATTTTTCACTCAGCTAATGTGTTGGAAGGGGCTTGGAATACCAAACGGTAAAATATGTTTTCTCTGCACATCTAAGTTATGAGTTTAATTTGCCACCTTGCTGCAGCTTTTAAAAATAATAAAACAGACTTGCATAGTGAGAGAAAAAAATAATAAAAATGACAAAAGTCCAGCTATCCCTAATCTTATTGTGATGATGTATAGAACCATATAAAGCATAGAGTCACAGGGTATTCGAAGGCATTGAACTCTTCATCCCCAACTCTGCTTCTGGAATCACTGCTATTACCTGCTTGGAAAATACTCCTTTTTGTTCATTTTGATAGGAAAATAAAACTGCTCTAAAAAGATCAAATTTGTTAAAAACAAACAAACTTCCCTAGTGATTTCTTACATTCTCCAGGGATGGATCCGGCCATCACTGAACAAAGCAGAAAATAAGTCCTTCTTTAATATCAAAATCTGATTTTGCTATTTCTTTTACTCACTGCCTTCTGGGACATCTTTAAGAGATAGTTTTCTCTTCCCATTATCTTTCCTCATGATGTAAATCAGCAGTTACCTAGCTCTCAAAACAAAGTCTGAGGTTATAAGTGAGGGTAGACAGTAATTTAATCTGTGAGAGATTAAGATATCATCCAGTTGGTCTGCTGACAACAGAGTGTAAGTGAGTGCATTGGTTCCTATTCATCCTGGCTTAACTTGTTCTTCTTTCCTTCTGTTTCCGCCTCTTTCCTTTTATGAACTAGCAGAGTTTTCTTTTTAAGAAAATAATTCAGGGTATAACCACAGACTTGGTAAAATTCCCAAAAGTAATCTGAAAACTTTCTTCTTAAAATCTAAGTGAAACATAAGGCAACTAAGCATCTGTGTGTGTGTGTGTGTGTGTGCGTGCGTGTCTGTGTGTGTGTGTGTGTGTGTGTGTGTCTGTTTCCAAGTAATCCATTGAAACAGTGAAATTCAAATAGCAAAGACAACCTGGAACAGCATAATACATCTGTTTATTTAGTTAATATTACAATGGTAACAGGTTAAGAGCACTAAATTTATATCCTCTTAGAAGGATAATGAGTAAGATTTTGATTTGTAAATTTCACAGTTCTTAATCATTAAAAATCTATTTTCCAAAGGAGTAATAATATATATTTTTATTAAGGGACAGATCTAAACTTTCTGACTTATGACCCAAAGCATATTTGTTCATTAGTTTAAACAAAACATTAGGGATATCTTAACTCTTGGTTACTGCTTTCAGGAAAGCACAAAGTTGTTGAAGCAAATATACACAAAACGTATTTTTCAATAGTGATTTCAACCACTGTATATCATGTCAATGAGTGAACCTGAGAACCCCAGATTTAGTATCTCCAGAGTTGTACAACACTCTGGCTTAAACAATCAACCAACAAACATGTATTTAGTGCCTACAACGTACAAGCCAGCATACTAAAGCAATGCAGAAAATACAAAGAATTAAAATTATTGGTCCTCACCCTGCTCAGGCTTCCAATGTAGTTGATAAGATTAAACACAGACACAAATTATTCCACTTTCAATGTCCTCAAAAAAAGTGATGATATTAACTGGATCATATGTAAGAATTACCTCTGCTGGAACCTAGAGGAAGCAGGGGCATCTTCAGTAGTGACTGAAGTCTCTGTCTGAATTACATTCCTCTGCTCCAGGACTGAGTGCTGCTTGAACTCCTGAAACGGAAAGTGTTCAGCCAGACTCACACCTGTCACCATTAGTGGCTATACTTAGACTCATGGACTTATGACAATGGAGCAAGATAAACAAGTATATATATGTCCACATCATATATATATTAATATATATACACTCCAATCATATATAGGGTGATGTTCCCCTATATATGTCTCCTGGAAAGCCAGGGGTTCAGGACTTTCCATTGTGCATGGAGAGGAGGATAACCCATATTATCATTTATTTATTATTCTAATGAGACAAAGAAGAGACTATAGTAAGAAAAGTATGAAAAATCTCCAAATTTCACTCAACACAATCAAAAATAGAAAAGCTGGAAGAAAGGATAAGACAAAAGGGCCCAGCAAAGAGGAGTCTTTGAGAAGCCCAGGGAGTGGGGGAGAGCTTGCCCCCACTTCCACTTCCATGCCCACCCCAGGGTCCCAAAGAAAAGACCTGGGACTAGGGAAGCAGAGAAAAAGAAAGCAGAGACACATTTTCCAACATCACAAATAAATTAATAAATATATATATTAAACATGAAAATAACTTCTTAGGCACCGCTTGAAAGGCAGCAACCCTCAGAGGCCAGACAGGCTGCACTCTGGAGCCTGCAGGTGGTGGCGTCACAGCCAACACTGGCGGACTCTGAAGACGTCACCCTAGGTCCCCCTTCCCGGGTGCCGGGTCTTTTGAGATACACCAGAGCAGGAAACCCCGATTCTTGTTACTTTTACGTCTGCTCCTCCGGAAGCTTGGGTGAGAGAGAAAGCCAAGCCGAGCTGCAGCCCTGCAGCCGAACCCCAGGGAAGGGGAAGGTGCGCCCTGCACTTCCCTGCCCTGACGGTGGCAGAACAGGCACGCCCCAGAGCGCCCAGCGCAGGTCTTTGAAAACGCCCAGCAGGAGGGTGATTCCTATTACAAGCCCCCACTCCGACCCCCCTGCAGAAAAACTCCTCAGGCGACTTGTTCTCACCTCCTTTTTGCTCCAAAGGAGGGCTTGGATGGGGACTCCAGAAAGCCTGGGGTTCGAAGCGCGGGACGTATTTACGAAGCACCTGGCTCCACTCTGGGTGGAGTGAGTGGTGGGCGGGTGGGCAGGGAAAGGTGCGCCTTCACTCAAGAGTAGGAGAAAAGACCAGCCGCCTAGATCTTTCTCAAGTCTGACTTTCCTTAAGGTAGAGCTGAGCGGTCATTCCCGAGACTCCAGCAGGGGCACCAGGCAGAACCCAGAGGGCGGCCCATCATGGCTAGGCGGGGCTGAAGGAGAGCTAGGGACTAACCCGGAGGGAAACTCCGTGGCTCAGCTTAAACAAGCAAATAACTTCTGGAGGAGCTGAGGATCAGACTGAGTTGTTAATGAGTTAGTGATCTGCACTGGCGGGACGGTGCGGAAGAAAAGATCGAAGTCGCAGGGTGGGGAAAATAGAGGGTCAGAGGAGTAAGCGCAGTGGAGGAAGGAGCGAAAGTGGGAGATCCAGAAAAAGGTAGCCTGAAAGTCTTCCCAGTTTATAAGCAAAGCTCTCACTTCTCCCATTGTTGTGCGCCTTTCCTGGGTCTCTCCACCAGAGGCTCGCGGTGTCCTAGCTCCACGTTATCCAGACCGCACCCTGGCACCCTGGATACCCTCCCTTTCGCACCCGGTCTTCCCTTCTCCTCAGGCGCAGGGCTCCTGCGTGGCCCTGGCTCAGAGCGTCGTGATCCTGGACGTGCAAGTGCCATTACGGAAGACGCCGCCGGACTCCAGGTTCTCAGGTTGGAAGTCTTCCACGCTGTAGGCACGGCTCTTGAGTGCGGTGGCATAATAGTCGACCGGCTCCTCCGCGGCGTTGTCCATCCAGCTGAGGCATAGGATGCGTTGGAAAGAGCGCTTGAAGTTGTCTGAGAGAAAGCCGTAGAGGATGGGGTTGGCGCAGCTGTTGGCATAGCCGAGGATGACCGACAGCTGGCTCACCGTGGCGTCGTCCTGCTCAGCAAACACGTTGACCAGCTGCACCACGTAGAAGGGCATCCAGCAGATGACAAACACCATCACCACCATCATCACCATTAAGGTGATCTTTCGCTCCGAGCGCTTGCGCTGCTGCCAGCCGGCCTTGAGGGCCACCATGCGCATCTTGGCAATGATGAGCACGTAGCACAGGCAGATAGCCCCGACGGGCAGCAGGAAGCCCATGAGAAAGGTGTACAACACGAAGCCCACCAGCCAGCGTTGAGCGGGCTCCGGCATAAGCATGTTGCAGGCCACCGTGCCGTCGCTGTTGGCCGCGGTGCGAGAGAAGACCACGATGGGCAGGATGACGAGCAGCGATAGCACCCACACGCCCAAGTTCACTACCTTGGCTACGGTGGGCCGGCGGTACCGGGCCGCTTTGATGGGATGCACCACGGCCACGTAGCGGTCCACGCTAAGCACAGTCAGACAGTAGATGCTAGTGAACATGTTGACCGCGTCCACGCTGAGCACGAGGCGGCAGAGCAGCGCACCGAAGGGCCAGTGGTGCAACAACGTGGAGGTGACCAGGAAGGGCACGCTGAGCATGAGCAGCTCATCGGCAATGGCCAGATTTAGGATGTAGATGTTGGTGGCCGTCTTCATCTTGGCATAGCGCAGGATCACGTAGATGACCATAGAGTTCCCACACAGTCCCACCAGGCACACCACAGAGTAGATGAAAGAGATGAGGATGGCGCTGCCCTGGCCCTCGCTCAAAGTCCCGTTCTGGGACGCGTTTCGCCCTGGCTCCTCCATGCCGTCCGCAGCGCCAGCCCCGGGGCCCCTGCTGCCGCCGCCTTCGCAGCAGCTGCCCGGGCTGGGGCTAGGAGAGGAGGAAGGAGAGGAGGCGGTGCCATTGGGGAACATCCCAGCTGAGGGGGGCCAGTGGGGCTGCCAGGGCTGGGGCGCTCTCCTCGCGTCCCCGCCGCCTGCACCCTCCCTCCGCACCCAACCGTTCCCCTGCAGCCCACAGCCACCCAGCGCCTATGGATAGAGCGCAACCGCTGCGGGGAGCGCGGCTCCTACCGGCGCCAGCGGGGCGCACAGCCCAGCGGTTGCCTGGGCGCTGCCGTTTGCCGCTCTGGTTGCCCCGGCACACGCGACTGTGGAGAGGGGAGGCCAGGATGCTGGAGCCCCGCGCGGCACAGCCATTAACTGGCGCGGCTCTGGGCTGGTGAATGATTAATAGGCACCACCAGCGCGTCAGCAGCTACGAAAAAAGGGGGTGGGGTGGAGAAAGAGAGGGAGAGCACATAGGTGGCTTGTCCCTCCTCCTTCCTTTTTTTTCCTTCCCAGTCCTGCACACTGCTCAACTTCAGCGGCTGCTTCCGGGGTTCGGGGTTCCGTCGCAGCACCATCTGCCTTTCTCTCAGAGGAACCAAGGGAGTTCCTCAGCCTTACTGGAAGGGTGGGCGGGAACCAAAGGTATAGATTCTGTCCCATCCCACTCCTCTCCTACTGAAAGCAAAGACTCCAAGGGACCCAGGAACATGGATGTCTGGAGTTCATCTCAGTTTCCCTCCGTTGCTGCCCTTTTCTCTGGAGACCCCACCTCCTTTCCAGTCTCTCAGTCCAGAACCTTAAACTCCCAGTTCCCGTCCCCACTTGCCGTGCAGCTCAGACCCGCCGGGGAAGCTCTGGGCCCTCCTTACCCGGAGCGCGCAACCTCCAGACTGAGGCTTAGATGGCCGGTGCAAAGTGCATGTGCAGTCTGGTAGCAGGCTGACGTTCTTCGTGCAGTCCAACTCCCTTCTTGGGGCCTGGACCCAGAACTGGTGCCCACGCAATTACTCTTAGAGTCGCGGAAAGTGACCCTAAGCCGCGAGCGTTAAGGGAAGAAAGGGCAACCACCCTGCTTTACGGGCTTCTGCGCTGTAACACCGCAGGCAGCTTAGGCTGTTGGGAGCGTTCAGGGACCCGAGTGAACCACTGCAAATCTCTTAATAAAGCTGGTAGCGCTGAGAGTCCCCCGCGTCTCCCACAGGAATATCGACTGCAGAAACGAGGACGCCCGGCAGGGAGCTCTGGAGGAGCTTGAGACTCCCTCCAGAACGTGCCAGGTGCGTGCGGTATTGGAAATCCACCTAGGTGTTCACTCGAGAAAGATAAGGCTGTGCCGCTTAGAAGGGCTCCATCCGCGTCCCTACTGTACTTTGTACCCTGGAGAGTTGGCGGGCTCTGGGAGAGGAGAGTTAAAGGCTTGGGCAGGCGGGGACAACAGGTCTTCTAAATCCAGGTGGGGGATGGGAGTTGGGGAGTGGCGCCTTGCATTGACCAGACCTGTCACCAACCCCAGGTAGCAGGGCGACATGCGAATTTTTCCAGGAAGTGCTAGGATGTCAGTTTTCTCTGAAGCTTGGTTTGTGACCTGGCGCTGGTTGTCATGCCCAAATCATTAAGATGCATCAATGTAGGCAAGCCTGAAGCTCGCTGACTTCATTTAGTAATCAAAACGGTAAGAAAGAATGGATATTCGATTATCAGGATTTTAAACAACCCCTGGAACTTCCCATCATTCCTACCCTAGGCTTTCTAAGGCTTTCCAACTGATCCTGTGGAAGGAGGAATCACACTCCTTGCAACTCCCTTGTTCCTTTTCAAAAACGCTGCTTTGCTCGGTAAGATCCCTGCAAATCTTTACCTGAAACTTGCCTGTTCACAGGAAGACTGACCCGCAGCAGCTTAGTGCTCTGCCTCCTTCCAGCTTTGCCTTCTCCGGTTTCTCCTCCTCAACCAGGCTGCGCCTTCCCACTGTACAATGAGTCTCAGTTTCCCTCCCCTCAGTAGCTTTACTGCAAGGAGAGGCTAAACTCCTCATGGAGGCTATTTGTACCAGTCTAGAATGAAGAAATGGATGCAGAAATTAAAAACAAAAAAGTATAATTCCTAATGCCCTATTGCTTTATCCAGGTAATCATTTACATATACTGTGTGTGTTCTAGTTCTCAAAACTGTCTTGAAAAGGAAAAAATAACTTCTGTAGTGTGTTGATGATAGCAATCAAATATTAAAATAAATGACTACAGACATTCATAGGAATGTCTGCAAGGGACACTAAATTATTAATGAGAAATGCGCTAGGACGGAATTTGAAGTTTCATAAGGCTCAAACTGTTTTAACCCATTGTGTTAGCTGAACAAATTGCCTTCTTTAAAGTAGAATGTAGAGTTGGTGTTTAGTTATATTTATTGTTCCTTTACAAACTCACCACATAAGTAGAGAAAATAAATGTTCATTAAGTTCAAAAAGAAAGTGGGTATTGCCCCAGAATCCCAGAAGAGCAGTTTCCTAGCCAAACCTCATATAATGGTTTAGATGCCTCTGCCAGTCACTGACTGAAGACAGCTATCTATACCTCTAGGAGCTTGCATTTCAAAAGTCATTATTTAGATGTCTTGGCTTTGATCATGGTTGCTCTTTGGCGAGTCTGATGGGAGTCAGTGAAAAGTAGCTCTGTTGTTCAGAATTTCATTAAGTTCACTTGCAGCTCATCTTAGGGAAAACTCTCAATTTTGTGGCCTCATATACAAAACAAGAAAACTTAAGACCTGACGTGAGAATGCTTTTTTTGTCTTTCCTTTTGCAGTGGTTTCTATGATGGATTATTTACCCGTACAAAGATACTAACAATGAGATGCTACATTTCACCCATTAGCATGGCTATAATAAAATTTTTAAAAGCAGAAATTAAATGTTAGTGGGAAAGTGGGGAAATTAGAACACTCATACATTGTTGATGGGAATAAGAAAATGATGCAGCAACTTTAGAAAAAAATTTGGTGATTCCTCAAAAAGTTTAAACTAGAATGACTATAAGAGTCAGCAATTCCACTTCTATTTGTTCCTCAAAATTGAAAACAGGTATTTAAACAAAAGATTGCGCATGAACATTCATAGCAGCACTGTTCATAATAGCCAAAAATTAGAAACAATCCAAATATCCATCAATTGCTGAATTAATAAAATGTGGTATATCCATGCAATGGAATAGTATTCAACCATAAAAAAAATGAAGCACTAATACATGCTTCAACATAGATGAACCTTAAAAACATTATGCAAAGGAAAGAAGCCAGACACAAAAGGCCATGTACAGAATGATTCCATTTATATGACATGCCCAGGGTAGACAAATACATAGAGACAAGGTAAATTAGGGGTTACCAGGGGCTGGGGTCAGAGGGGAATGAGGAAGGGCTGCTAATGGGTATGAGGTTTCTTTTTTGGGTGATGAAAATGTTCTCGAATTAGATAGTGGTGATGATTGTGTAACACTGTGAATATGCAAAAAATCCCTGAATTGTACACTTTAAAAATGATTAAAATTACAAATTGTGTATTATGGAGTTGTACTTCGATTTTAGAAAGCCCAAGAGAAAGACAGAGAGAGGGACTGAGATGGATATAAGCTATGCAGCATTATTACATTTTTCAGTCATATATTTATTTTTTAATCAAAAAATTTTTTTGAGACAGGGTTTTGCACTGCCACCCAGGCTGGAGTGTAGTGGTGCTATCACAGCTCACTGTAGCATTGATGTCTCAGTCTCAAGTGATCCCCTCATTTTAGCCTCTGGAGTAGCTGGGGACTACAGGTGTGCACTACAATACCTGGCTAATTTCTAAGGTTTTTGTTGAAATGGGGTCATCCTATGTTGCCCAGGCTGGTTTGGAATTCCTGGGCTCAAACAATCCTCCTGTCTCAGCCTCACAAAGTGCTCGTATTACCAGCATGAGCCACTGTGCTCAGCCCAGTCATGTATTTCTAATCATTGTATATGTGAACTAATCTATGAACAACAAAACCAAACAAAAAATGTGGCATTTCTGGGCCACCAAGAGGGTGGAATGGGTTGCAGTTATTTTCAAATTATATTAAAAGCAGAAGCCCAGTTAGAGAGCTATTTTCCCCACAGATCTCAATGTTTTATTTTTATTTTTATTATACTTTAAGTTCTGGGGTACACATGCAGAACGTGCAGGTTTGTTACATAGGTATACACGTGCCTTGGTGGTTTGCTGCATAGATCCCCCCTTCATCTACATTAGGTATTTCTCCTAATGTTAGCCCTCCCCAATCCCCCTATCCCCTGCTATCTCTCCCCTAGCAACCCCCAACCCCCAACAGGCCCCAGTGTGTGGTGTTCCCTTCCCTTGTGTCCATGTGTTTTCATTGTTCAACACCCACTTATGAGTGACAACATGTGGTATTTGGTTTTCTGCTCTTGTGTCGATTTGTTGAGAATGATGGTTTCCAGCTTCATCCATATCCCTGCAAAGGACATGAACTCATCCTTTTTTAAGGCTGCATAGTATTCCATGGTGTATATGTGCTACATTTTCTTTCTCCAGTCTATCATTGATGGGCATTTGGGTTGGTTCCAAGTCTTTGCTATTGTAAACAGTGCCACAGTAAACATATGTGTGCATATGTCTGTATAATTGAACGTTTTATAATCCTTTGGTATATACCCAGTAATGGGATTGCTGGGTCAAAGACTTTTTCTAGTTCAATATCCTTGAGGAATCACCACTTTGTCATCCACAATGGTTGAACTAATTTACACTCCCACCAACAGTGTAAAAGTGTTCCTATTTCTCCACATCCTCTCCAGCATCTGTTGTCTCCTGATTTTTTAATGATTGCCATTCTAACTGATTTTGTATCCTGAGACTTTGCTGAAGTTGCTTATCAGCTTAAGGAGATTCTGGGCTGAGATGATGGGGTCTTCTAAATGTACAATCATGTCAACTGCAAATAGAGACAATTTGACTTCCTCTTCCAAATTGAATATGCTTTATTTCTCTGTCTTGCCTGACTGCTCTGGCCAGAACTTCCAATACTATGTTGAATACGAGTGGTGAGAGGGGGCATCCTTGTCTTGTGCCAGTTTTCAAAGGGAATGCATCCAGCTTTTGCCCATTCAGTATGATATTGGCTGTGAGTTTGTTGTAAATAGCTTTTATTATTTTGAGGCATGTTCCACTGATACCTAGTTTATTGAGGTTTTTTTTTTTTTTTTTTTTTTGAGCCTCAGTCTTGCTCTGTTGCCCAGGCTGGAGTGCAATGGAACGATTTCGATTTCAACTCACTGCAACCTCTGCCACCTGGGTTCAAATGATTCTCCTGCCTTAGCCTGCCATGTAGCTGGGACTGCTACCTGCCTTAGCCTCCCGAAGTTCTGGAATTATAGGCGTGAGCCACCATGCCCAGCCTATTGAGAGTTTTTAGCATAAAGGCCTGTTGAATTTTGTCAAAGGCCTTCTCCACATCTATTGAGATAATCATGTGTTTTTGTCTTTGGTTCTGTTTATGTGATGGATTACATTTATAAATTCGCATTTGTTGAACCAGCCTTGCATCCCAGGGATGAGGCTGACTTGATCATGATGGATAAGCTTTTTGATGTGCCGTTGGATTCGGTTTGCCAGTATTTTATTGAAGATTTTTGCATCAATGTTCATCACTGATATTGGCCTGAAATTTTTTTTTAGTTGTGTCTCTGCCAGGTTTTGGTATCCGGCTGATGTTGGTCTCATAAAATGAGTTAGGGAGGATTCCCTCTTTTTGTATTGTCTGGAATAGTTTCAGAAGGAGTGGTACCAGCTCATGTCTGTACCTCTGGTAGAATGCGGCTGTGAACCCATCTGGTCCTGGACTTTTTTTGATTTGGTAGGCTATTAATTGCTTCCCCAACTTCAGACCTTGTTATTGGTCTATTCAGGGATTCAACTTCTTCCTTATTTAGTCTTGGGAGGGTGTAAGTGTCCAGGAATTTATCCATTTCTTCTTGATCTACTGGTTTATGTGCATAGAAGTATTTGTAGTAATCTCTGATGGTGGTTTGTATTTCTGTGGAATCAGTGGTGATGTCCCCTTTATCATTTTTTATTGCATCTATTTGATTCTTCTCTCTCTTCTTTTTTATTAGTCTGGCTAGTGGTCTATCTATTTTGTTGATCTTTTAAAAAAAACCAGCTCCTGGATTTATTGATTTTTTTGAAGGGTTTTTTGTGTCTCTATCTCCTTCAGTTCTGCTCTGGTCTTAGTTATTTCTTGTTTTCTACCAGCTTTTGAATTTGTTTGATCTTGCTCCTCTAGTTCTTTTAATCATGATGGTAGGGTATTAATTTTAGATCTTTCCTCATATCTCATATGGACATTTAGTGCTATAAGTTTCCCTCTAGACACTGTTTTGCATGTGTCCTAGAGATTTTGGTATGTTGTGTCTTCGTTCTCATTGTTTTCAAAGAACATCTTTATTTCTGCCTTCATTTCATTATTTGTTCAGTAGTCATTCAGGAGCAGGTTGTTCAGTTTCCATGAAGTTGTGTGAATTTGAGTGAGTTTCTTAATCCTGAGTTCCAATTTGATTGCTGAGAGACGGTTTGTTATGATTTCTGTTCTGTTGCATTTGCTGAGGAGTGATTTACTTTTAATTATGTGGTCAGTTTGTAAGTTCGATATGGTGCTGAGAAGAATGTATATTCTGTGGATTTGGGATTAAAAAAAAAACAAAACAGGAAAACTGATACAGGTATGAGATCACTTTAATTTGCAAAAACACAGCCAGTGAGTAGTCTAGATTCAACAATCTTCCTGTCTTATTAAAAACATTTTTTTAAGTTCACATGTCTCAAACCTTGAAAAGATTAAGAAGAGCTTGTGTTCTCAGTCCTCTTTGGTTACCATCTTTCCTATGCCACTGTGATATCAAAAGAAGAAAGGAGATGTTTTCCTGAAAGGGAGAATGAAATGTTCCAATTTAGGAAGTTGCAAATTCTTAAGCAGACTGATTTTCTTCTCTCATTGTAACTTTCTCCTACAAGCCATACTCCCCTGTGCTATCATGTACCAGGTGTACACTTTGATTATTATATTCATCACACTGTACTGTGGCTTTTTGTGTACTTATCTGTACCCTCTTATAAATTTGTAAGCTTGTGGAGACCAGGGGCTTATATTTTATTTATTTTTCTATCTCCAGCATCTAGTGCAGTACCTACAAAATTACCCCAAATCACCCTGTTGTATTTTGTCAAGGCATCCCATGGATAGTACTTTCCTCTTTTCTGGATCATAAAATGTAGATGCAAAGAAATGAACTGTGGGTTCCTTATAAGTAGAGCTTTAATATCTGAGGAATATCGTCATGTATAATAATTCCTTATACACTTAAATTATTCTAAATAATTTCAATTTGCGTGTCCTGTATCAACAATTATCGTGCTGATGACTCATTCATTGATCATTCTTGGTCTTAAATTTCTTGGCAGAGAGAGGGCTCTGGAAAATGGGTAGTACATGCATTAGTAGCTAATGATGGTTATTTAATAGTATCATGCAGTGTGAAAGTTATCAAACATGGAAAATCATTTCTTTTTAATTGTAATTTTGAGTCTCAGTTGGTTTCATGGAATAGTAATTATCAGGAGTTCAACTTCTGCTTATGTCAAAATTGTTACAAATGTGGTTTCTCCAATCAGAGCCTATATTGATCCTCAAATGAGCTCCTCTACTCCATGCTAGTGATAAAGGACTGGCTGGGGCCAGGGATTAAAAGGTACATTTCCTGGAACATTCTCTGCAGCAGGAGAATCAGACCCAGGTTTGCAAACACCTGTCTGGACAGATGGGACCAAGCTGAGTATAAGGGGCTAGCACCACTCAGCAATATGGCCCACAGCAAAGGTTGTTTCACTTAAGGACCATCTGCCACTAAGCAGTTAACATGATGGCAATCTAATGAGAAAGTTACCAGAGCACAAAAGTGGCTGGCTATAGGGCTAAGAAACAATCCTGGACTTCAATTCTTAGGGATACCCACTCACAGCAGCCTTGGTAGCCTGTGGCTTAGTTCATAACCAAATTCAGCAAACTCACCATGGCCCATTTATTTTCCTGTTGCTCCTTCTAAGAAACAGTATGATAGAGTCATTTTGTGCTTTTAGAAAGACCCATATGGTGTAAAATCTCATATTCTTCCCTATGTGTTCTCTACTGTTAAATAATATTTCTAAAAACAAGAATTCAGCACATACAGGAAAGTATTCATCATAAATAATAGATATATAAAAACAGAACAAGAGCACATTCATATTATCTGTATTATTTTGAATAGTACTTATCAATAATACATTTTTCTGTAATAAAGTCTATTAATTAAGGATTTTAAGATGGATTACATTAGTTTAAAACTATTGTCTCAATATATATATATTTTTTTTGAGAATGAGTCTCACTCTGTTGCCCAGGCTGGAGTGCAGTGGCGTGATCTCAGCTCACTGCAACTTCCACCTCCTGGGTTCAAGAGATTCTCCTGTCCCAGCCTCCTGAGTAGCTGGGATTATAGGCGCCTGACACCATTCCCGGCTAATTTTTGTATTTTTAGTAGAGACAGGGTTTCACCATGTTGGTCAGGCTGGTCTCAAATGCCCAACCTCAAGTGATACCCCTACCTTGGCCTCCCCAGGTGCTGGGATTCCAGGTGTGAGCCACTGTGCCTGGCAATTGTCTCAAAGTCTTTTAAAAATTTTTTTGGCATTTTTCTTTTTAGCAAAAATCACAAAGAAATGCTTTCAAAACCACAAACCATATTTTTGATTCTTTTGATACTTCAATTTATGTTTGATTTTAAGCAGAGGATTTAAACAGCAAATCATTCATTCCTCGAGAAAGGGCTGTTCCTTTGGAATGAGCTGTATCTGTCAATCAGCTCCATCAGGCCAGCTAAGAGCTCGGGTATGGAAGGAAAGCCAGTTTTGTAGATGAAAACAATGTAGGCATCTAAACGCCCCATCACCATGATACTGCCGTTTTGTTCCCATCTTAAATATGTTGAGACAGGAGTTTAGGTTCATGTTTCATCAACGAAAACACTATTTTATTTAGATAATGAAGCAACTTAAATGATTGATCTTTTCTCCCTTTCTGCAATTAAATTGAAACTGGTCATTAGTGGTTCTATGTTGACAGCCCCTTCATCCTCTTGTCTTCTCCTGCTGGAGGCAAAATGGGGGGACTGTGTCTGTGAGCTGTCAGAATGGAGGTCAGAACTATTAGGAGTGGTGCAGAAAGAGGTCCTGGATCCTCAACTCACTCTCCCCTCTTGAAAGTGGACTGCCTCTCCTGACCAGTACCTGGACCTGCCCCTGTCCCCTTTTGCCCACAGCATGGAATGATACTTTACTTAGTGCTTGAGGAAGTAGCCTGTACTACTCCTTTCCTACAGCCTGACATCTCCTTTCCTGCCAGAAGAAGGAAGTAAGAAGATAGCATAGACCAGGTTGGGACACCTGGCCTACACTCCTTCTTTGTTGACTGTTTAGTTGAGCCAAGATTTCGCTGCTTATGTGATTAGCCAATGCATTGGTTTCTAATATATTATATCCTAATTTTTAAAAATTAATTTTGTGTGTTTTATTTTATGAAACTAAAATTCAGACTGCAGTAGAACAGACTTAATTCCACAGTTATTTGCCCCCATTTCTTAAAAGGAAGTAGAAATTAATATCAGAATTCTATGTATGAGTAATGTGTTTTTAATTGTAACTTAGTAATTTACTTATTAATTTAGCAAATACTTAGGGAATGTGCGCACTGGGTGGCAGGCACTTTGCTAGGCACAATAGACATAGTGACAAATAAGATTAACTAATTTTCCATGGAATTCTAGTGGGGCAGAAAGACAGTAAACAAGTACAGGTACTGTAATTTTATTTAGTGGTAAGTTCTAAGAAGAAAAGTAGGGATGAGAGGCTACACAGTGCTGGAGAGATGGGTGTACTTGGCATAGGTTAGACTGAAAGGGAAGGATGGATGATGTCTGAGCAGCTCTGAGTAAAGTGAAAGTTAAAGGGCACATGTCTGATGAAGGTTGTTCCAGTTAAAGGCAAGAGCACACACAAAACATGCTGATTCTGCAGATGTAGGTGTTGGCATACTAAAGCTATACAGTCCCAGTTTTAATTTACTTTCTATAGTCATAATTTAGGGAACATCTCTAGGTGTACATACTTAATAATTTATTTTGATCAGCACCTCATATAGTGAACACGTGAAGATCTTGATCTTTCTCACTTCTAGCCACATCTTTCCTGGCAAGGGAAGGAGTTCCCACAGCCAACAACAAGTGACCAGTCTGAGCCTGCAAGCCCCATCTAGACCATATGTTAGATCACAATCTTTGGACTCCATGACTCCCTGCCCAGAGGCTCCAAACCCACTTCCAGGGCCAGTGTGAGCCACATACACAGTCAAGAAGAGGCCCAGAGGTGACTAGAGGAGGATGTGGCAGATGAGGAATGAGCTTGGCCGTGGGGGTTCAGTTATCTATCCTAATGTACACAAGGCTGCTCACTGGGCAGGACAAAGCCAGGAATGGAAATTGAAGTAGGACAGGCTGCTGGTGGTGGCAAGTTCCAGGGTAGAGCATGTGACAAGGGCTAGGAGTCTAAATTGGACTCTGTCCTTCCAGGTCATAATAAAGATAGATGATAGGCTATATCCTATTTAACAGATTCTGAGCTTGATTGATAACTCTCTCAAGGTAAGCAAACAAGCAAACCAAACAAAACAGTTGGGCCTTTGTGAGAACTTGTAGCACAGATGTTTAACCCAGGCCATTGAGAAGATGGAGAGAGGATGCCACACCAGTCGCTTTATTCTTTCCTGACTATTCCCTTGGCATTTCTCATTCCAAAATGAAATTTTGCTCTTTTCCCAGTCAAAAACAAAAATGTTACATAAATAATGATGCAAATACATGCACACACATCAAATGAACATATATATGCATAGGCTTGAAAGGACAGTTACTAAGATATTAACAGTGGTTATCATCAGGTAGTGGGTTATGAATGCTTTCTTCTCCCTTTTGCAGAGATTTTCTGATTTTTCAAGCATAAGCATGCATTGCATTTTAAGTAAGAAAAGCAATAAAAGCTTTTTATACCTTAAAAATGAAAAGACTCTAAGCCATGTCTATTCTATTTAATGCGACATTTGCTGGTTTTCTCCTCAATTATGTTTACTTTTAGAAAAATGGTAATAAATTTATTCTTGAAATTAACATATTGTGATGCAAATTAAATAGCAAACAAAACACACTCAGCAGAAGGTGGTAAAAGGAACTGGAACAGGAGCTACAATAGTCTATTATTTTCTAGGCAGCCCCTATCACCCCATAGCCAAGTGATTCATTGAGTATGCTTGAGTCTGATATGCCCACCTTTTGGAATTACTTTATAATTGCTATATAATATGATTTATTTGTAACATAAATCACAAGATAATGTTCGTGAAAGCATAGCATAGTCTGGCATCAAACATCAGGGCTTTAATCTCCTATTTTCCATGTCTTTAACCTTGTGCTGGTTGTTTGATCTCTCTGTGCTTCATTTTCCACATTTGTAAAATGAAGTAATAGTGCGTCTATTTGCAGAATTGTTAAAAGGGTTAAATACATTAAAAGTGTTTAAAACAGTGTCTGGCATGTAGTAAGCACTATGTAAATATTTAGCTATTATAAAATTATTACCGAGGCATAGGTTACAATGTAACACTGTCTTTGAATTAGCCCCAAGACTTGACAAATCCATTTTTGTCTCTTGCTTAAAGAGCTTAATGCATTAGGTCTGACATTTATTTATTAAGTCTAAAAGACACTGATAGCTCCTATGTGCATGATACTTCTTTCATTTTCCTCCTGCCTATCCAGGTGAATCCCATAATTCCCACACTGTGAGCTATGTTCCATTCACCGGTTTTTGGTACATGACACACCCTTAGCTAAAATAATTCTAAGGTATTAATCACATCTATCAACATCATACTGAAGTCAATCTAGTCTACCACATGGTAAGGATTCATACTAAGCACTGAACTCATTGACTCAAATAACCCAAATGTCTGCATGTTACATAGGCCCAGTCTAAGTTTGACTTAATTTTTATTTTTTAATCTCAATTTCCAATGAGGCCCCAGGCTCCCAACCTGATAACTGCAGTTGGAAAATGTATTGACTTTCTAAAGAGAGGTGCTAGTTCACCACCTTAGCCCATTGCTTACCTCCATATATGAGAATAGAAAGGAAGATTGATAGTGATTAATTCCTTAGAGACAGTTCTCAGAGTGCTGTGCATTTTTCTTCCACGGAAGGTGGAAAGCGGTTGCTTACCCCATCAGTAAACTGTGGAGGCTTGCACTCAGAAAGCTTGGTAGTATCCCTGAACATTTGACAAGACACAGAGTCTCATGCCTGATTCTTATTGGGAAACTTAAAGGTGAGAAAGAGGCCCAGTGGAATTGCTTCAGGTAGTAGAGTGAAGAGAAAAGGCTATGTATGGGTGGGGGTGGAAAAAGCTGGTTCCCACTGAAAGTGGAGCAGAGGTGATGTTTCTTAGGCCCTGGCATGGACAGCATGGCAGGGAAGCAGGTGGGAGCCCTGTGATGGGCCTGCTCCACCCCAGGGTGAGAGGACCCTCAACAGGAAGTTTGTGAAGCACAACAAGTAGGAGCTGCCAGCAAGCTGGCAGAGGATATTGAGCATGCCATGCAAGGGCACAGTGGGTGGTCCCAGCAACAGGGTGGGCGATGCTGAAGAACCCACTGAAGAATTTCAAAAGAGAAAGAAGCACTCACAAAGGGCACAGTGCACAGTTATAACTGCACTGCTCAAGGAAGAATCTGGCTGTCTCCAGATGATTTTCCTTCTGCCCTGTAGCAACCAAAGGCAGAGAAAGGAGCGAGGGAGGGGGAGTGAAAAAATACTGCAAAGACATCATAAAGAACCAACCACCCTCCTCTTCCCTGCTGCAGGATCTAAGCACAGGTCGTGCTGGAGATGGTACAGGGACAAAGAGCTTTAAGTTCAATGAGAAATGAAAGTTTCAATTTAAAAAGGATTTTTAAAATAATGTCTGAAAATGAGACTGTTAATGTCTGAAAGTGAACAAAAAAGCTGTGGGATCTGTGTGTACTAAGTACTTTCCATTTACAGTTTCGGCATATTTAACCCTTTCAACTACACTATGAGGAAATTTCTACTTACTACTCTCATTTTGCACATGAAGAAACCAAGGCACAGAGAGGTTAAATAACTGGCTCAAAGTCACACAGCTAAAAACAGAGCTTGAATTTGACTCTAGCTATCTATCCCAAGGCCTGTGCTCCTAAACATTGTGCCACACTGCTGTGATCTTATCTCTTACTAAAGTTAACTCAATTAAAGGGTGGTTTTGAGACCATGAAATTACATAAATAGCAAACTTAAGACATGTTGGTGTTTTATACTTTCCAATAATTGCCTCAGTCTTCTCCTCTATTCATGTTGCCTAATTATTTAAAAGTAGCCCTCATTAGAAATTTGTAGTGACATGTTTTGAAAAAATTCAACCTTAACAAAGTATTATTATAAAAATATTAAGATTCATGAGCCACTGGTATTTTGGTACCAAAGAAAATACATTTTCTCTTAACAACTGACCACCATTTCCAGTTCTAAACACGTGATGATCAGTACTGCAGGCAGCTTTGTGCTAACTTCTGCATGAGTATTTCTCTGTAGTTTTTACCTACGCCATTCCTGTGATCTTGTCATGCCTCACCTTTGCTCCACCTCAGGAAAATGGGTATCCAAGTGGTGGGTCAGCAATGCCACTAGGTAGAGGATAAAGGAGCAATAGCTGCTTTGAAGTGATTTGTATTGATGCCACAAAACCCCAGCCAAAATGTATTCCCAAGAAAGGGAGAGGGATTGTTGCTGAAACAAAATCAATTTTAAAAAAAATTCCCCTTCCCTAGAGCAAGTGTGTGCACATTTCAAGTGGTTTAGGGACTTTGCGCTTGGACTTTTGTTGATTTGACTGACAGTTTTAACAGAGATGAGAATACACAGATGGCAGATTCAATCATTTGGGGGAACATTCTTTCCTAATTGAAACATTATGCCTCTCTTCACTAAACAATTAAGTAGGAAATTAGCATGTTTAGTCCATTAAAATCCCTTAACTTAATAGAGGATAATGACATACAAGAAAAACTTGTAAAAATATTCACACTTGCACGTAAGACTAGAAAACTATTCTACTTTAGTTTTAGAAATGCTTTTCGATGTCAAGCTTTTAAATAATTGCATTTTTCTCCTCTGAACTTTGATATTAATAGGTCTTATTTTTCACAGGTATGCATTTTTTGGCATCTTTATTTTTTAAAAAACATTCTATTCAATTTTACTTGTGAAAACACATGCTCTGAAAATCCACCAGGGGGAGATTTTAACATTGAGAACTTTGAAAAGGAAAGTTTGATGTTATACAGTTGTATTTCAGTTGACAGCTGGAACAACTTAAATTTTGAACTAAGCCTTGATTATAAGGTTTACATCTTGATAAAGCTACCCAAGATATTCCAGCTATATTAAAACTTGAACTGAGTGGCTAGGGAGAACTGATGAAATATTACTCAATCTTGTCAGAGAATGCACGTGGTGACTGTGTGTTTGGGGAAGAGGGGGGATTTGGGTGTGAACGGGATGAGACCTTGTGTCTCTAGGGGTTGAACCAGATGAAAGAGTAATCTCTGGCCACTGCCACTGTGTACCCTGCTAGTAATTTCTGGTTTCCACTGATGCATAAAAGCTTGATTTTGTTCCTTGGGGAGGCTTTGAGTCTTAGAATACCACTGAAATTCTCTGTAACATGATGAAAGAAATAAAAAATATATATAAAAGGTATTTTTGAGATGACTTACCTTATTTGAGAAGGCATGGCATTTTTGCAGAAATCTTTAGATAACCGACACCACTGTGGTCCAAGCAATAACAACTTGATGTCATCAAAATTCCAATAAACTTTAAAGTAGATAATCTCTCTAAAGCATCCTGTGATAAGATTTGGCATGTGATGTCTTCTCCAAAGTTTGATTAACCTGTTAACAAATGAAAGTTTTTTTTACTATCAGCACAACACCTGTAGAGTCTTTTCCCCTAAAACTGAGAAATAGTATAAAAGTCATCCATGCTGATTCTGGCACAACCACTCCTCTTTCAGCAACTTACCATTTTGAGGGGTGATTTTCTACATACAAATGACATCATCCTTTCTGCCAATAAATGAATGTTTTCATTCCCTTGGGTCATGTACCTATATCTTTTTCATACAGTATAGTATAAAAACCAAGCATATCCTTTAACATATCATGTAAGGGTATTTTCTTTTGAGATTCAAACTAATGTTTCTTCCTCTACTTCCCCCTTTCTTCCTCCCTAGCTGATGTAGACAACAGATAATTCCTTGCCCCTGTGAGGTGTGCGGCTGGCTCCCTGGCTTTTGTTGTCTGCAGCCTGTGAACCCAAAAGTATCTGAGACAGATCTCAGTCAACTTAGAAAGTTTATTTTGCCCATTACACAGCCTCAGGAGGCCCTGGCAACATGTGCCCAAGGTGGTAGCCAGGGTACAGCTTGCTTTTATACATTTTAGGAAGACACAATACATCAATCAATATATGTAACATTTACATTGGTTTGATCTAGAAGAGTGAGACAACTTGAAGCAGGGGGCTCCCAGGTCATAGGTAGATTTAAAACTTTTCTGACTAGCAATTGGTTGAAAGAGTTGTTATCAATAGGAAGGCATGTCTGAGTTATAATAAGGGGTCTGTGGATACCAAAGTTTTATTATGCAGCTGAAACCCCCAGGTAGTAGGCCTCCGAGATGATAGATTGTAAATGTTTCTTATCAGACTTAAAGTCTGTATTGAAATTAATGCTGGTTGGTTTTTCCAGAATTACAAAAGGGAGAAAGGTATTATGAGGCATGTTTGACTTCTCACTCCCCATCATGGCCTGAACTAGTTTTTCAGGTTAACTTTGGAATGTCCTTGGCTCAGAAAAGGGGTCCATTACGATGATTGGGGGATCTTAGAATCTTATTTTTGGTTTATAAGCCTAAGCCTACTGAGAGAGTATGGTTTGGGAAGAAATATTTGCCTCAGAATGAAAAGAAATCCCTGGAGATATTATGGGATTGGGGCAAGGGAGAAAGAAGTTTGGGGGTCCCAAGGAGAGAGAGCATCTGTACATTTTTCCCCTGCCACTCTTAGAATGTGGAAGAATACTGAAATTAATGGCCAGGGAGCCTTGATTTTAGGCTGAGAGTGCCCAGTCTCTTGGTAGAAACCAACAGAGAGGTGGTCCATGTCAGCTGTCACATAGATGATACAGCTGTAATAAATGTGGACCAATAACCCATGTCCAGAAGAGTCTCCAGATACTTTGGCACTGGGTAAGAAATACCCTTGAAGACTGGAGAATACAACTCTGGAGAAAAGGGAGCACCAGGAGAGAATTTCTCCCTAACTTCAGAAAATTCATGCCTTCAACACAAACATCAGTTCTTCCACATAGCTCCATATTCTACCACACTTGTTCTTCTGGCCCCAGGACTCTCAAACATCAGCCCCTTCATGACTTCAGCACTCTCTGCTGACTATGCCTAAGATTCATGGCTTTGGATACTTTCTTGCTAGTGTCCTCAGCTTCCTTACTTCCTTGCCCAGCAAAATCCCCATGGCTGACCAATCCACCAAAACATTCTCCATTTGTAAACCCAAGCTGCTAAATGGCAGCCAGAGAAAGTCCATAACTCCATGGGATCACTACTACCGAGATTGTTCCTCATCTCAAATTGGGTCCATGACCTTGCCTGGTCAGCCTTTGATCTGTCCCTACACAGTTCTCTTTATTCCCCACAACTGCTATTTCACATGAGTGCTACTCTTTACAAGTACCCTACTTCATTCTGCCTCTTTCCTTAACTCACAGTGGTCAGGCCTCTGATCTTGCTTCTAAAATAGAGTTCATTGATAAGGCAGAAATTCCATTTTGATTTCCTGTACTCCTTAAATTTATTAGGATCCTAACTCTCTTTCCCTTCTTCCCTCTCATCTTGATAGAAAACTATTCCTTTCTAAGGAGAAAGGTGAATTGCCACATGCTTCGCCCTGAATCTCTTAACTTCCAAACTTCTTAGAGGCCTTTCTTCCCAAAGGCCCTTCCCTTTACTTCCTCTGCAATTGACTTCTCCTTTCTATTTTTGTTTTTTCTTTTTGATTTTTTTTTTCTTTTTTTTTTTTAATTTTTTTATTGCATTTTAGGTTTTGGGGTACATGTGAAGAACATGCAAGGTTGTTGCACAGGTGCACACCTGGCAGTATGATTTGCTGCCTCCCTCCCCTTCACCTATATCTGGCATTTCTCCCCATGCTATCCCTCCCCACCTCCCCTCCCCCCCCACTATCCCCCCTCCCCCCAACAGACCCCCGTGTATAGTGCTCCCCTCCCTGTGTCCATGTGTTCTCCTTGTTCAACACCCGCCTATGAGTGAGAACATGTGGTGGTTGATTTTGTGTTCTTGTGTCAGTTTGCTGAGAATGATGTTTTCCAGGTTCATCCATGTCCCTACGAAGGATGTGAACTCCTCCTTTTTAATGGTTGCATAATATTCCATGGTGTATATGTGCCACATTTTTCCTGTCCAGTCTATCATCGATGGGCATTTGGGCTGGTTCCAGGTCTTTGCTATTGTAAACTGTGCTGCAATGAACATTCGTGTGCATGTGTCCTTATAGTAGAACGATTTATAATCCTTTGGATATATGCCCAGTAATGGGATTGCTGGGTCAAATGGAATTTCTATTTCTAGGTCCTTGAGGAATCGCCACACTGTTTTCCACAGTGGTTGAACTAATTTACACTCCCACCAACAGTGTAAAAGTGTTCCTATTTCTCCACATCCTCTCCAGCATCTGTTGTCTCCAGATTTTTTAATGATCGCCATTCTAACTGGCGTGAGATGGTATCTCAATGTAGTTTTGATTTGCATTTCTCTAATGACCAGTGATGATGAGCATTTTTTCATATGTTTGTTGGCCTCATGTATGTCTTCTTTTGTAAAGTATCTGTTCATATCCTTCGCCCATTTTTGAATGGGCTTGTTTGTTTTTTTCTTGTAAATCTTTTTTAGTTCATTGTAAATTCTGGATATCAGCCCTTTGTCAGACGGGTAGGCTGCAAAAATTTTTTCCCATTCTGTTGGTTGCCGATTCACTCTATTGACTGTTTCTTTTGCCGTGCAAAAGCTGTGGAGTTTGATTAGGTCCCATTTGTCTATTTTGGCTTTTGTTGCCAATGCTTTTGGTGTTTTGGTCATAAAGTCCTTGCCTACGCCTATGTCCTGAATGGTTTTGCCTAGGTTTCCTTCTAGTGTTTTTATGGTGTTACGTCTTATGTTTAAGTCTTTAATCCATCTGGAGTCAATTTTAGTGTAAGGTGTCAGGAAGGGGTCCAGTTTCTGCTTTCTGCATATGGCTAGCCAGTTTTCCCAACACCACGTATTGAACATGGAATCCTTTCCCCATTGATTGTTTTTTTCAGGTTTGTCAAAGATCAGGTGGTTGTAGATATGTTGTGTCGCCTCCGACGTCTCTGTTCTGTTCCATTGGTCTATATCTCTGTTTTGGTACCAGTACCATGCTGTTTTGATTACTGTAGCCTTGTAGTAGAGTTTGAAGTCTGGTAGTGTGATGCCTCCTGCTTTGTTCTTTTTGCTTAGAATTGACTTGGCTATGCGGGCTCTCTTTTGGTTCCATATGAAGTTTAAGGTGATTTTTTCCAGTTCTGTGAGGAAGGTCATTGGTAGCTTGATGGGGATAGCGTTGAATCTGTAAATTACTTTGGGCAGTATGGCCATTTTCACGATATTAATTCTTCCTAACCATGAACATGGAATGTTTCTCCATCTGTTTGTGTCCTCTCTTATTTCGTTGAGCAGTGATTTGTAGTTCTCCTTGAAGAGGTCCTTTACGTTCCTTGTTAGTTGTATTCCTAGGTATTTTATTCTCTTTGTAGCAATTGTGAATGGCAGTTCGTTCTTGATTTGGCTCTCTTTAAGTCTGTTATTGGTGTATAGGAATGCTTGTGATTTTTGCACATTGATTTTGTATCCTGAGACTTTGCTGAAGTTGCTTATCAGTTTCAGGAGATTTTGGGCTGAGGTGATAGGGTCTTCTAGGTATACAATCATGTCGTCTGCAAATAGAGACAATTTGACTTCCTCCTTTCCTAATTGAATACCCTTTATTTCTTTTTCTTGCCTGATTGCTCTGGCTAGAACTTCCAGTACTATATTGAATAGGAGTGGTGAGAGAGGGCATCCTTGTCTAGTGCCGGATTTCAAAGGGAATGCTTCCAGTTTTTGCCCATTCAGTATGATATTGGCTGTCGGTTTGTCATAAATAGCTTTTATTATTTTGAGATACGTTCCATCGATACCTAGTTTATTGAGGGTTTTTAGCATAAAGGGCTGTTGAATTTTGTCGAAGGCCTTCTCTGCATCAATTGAGATAATCATGTGGTTTTTGTCTTTGGTTCTGTTTATGTGGTGAATTACATTTATAGACTTGCGTATATTGAACCAGCCTTGCATCCCCGGGATGAATCCTACTTGATCATGGTGGATAAGCTTTTTGATGTGCTGTTGTAATCGGCTTGCCAGTATTTTATTGAAGATTTTTGCATCTATGTTCATCATGGATATTGGCCTGTAGTTTTCTTTTCTTGTTGAGTCTCTGCCGGGTTTTGGTATTAGGATGATGTTGGTCTCATAAAATGATTTGGGAAGGATTCCCTCTTTTTGGATTATTTGGAATAGTTTCAGTAGGAATGGTACCAGTTCCTCTTTGTATGTCTGGTAGAATTCGGCTGTGAGACCATCTGGGCCTGGGCTTTTTTTGGGTGGTAGGCTCTTAATTGCTGCCTCGACTTCAGACCTTGTTATTGGTCTATTCAGGGTTTCAACTTCTTCCTGGTTTAGGCATGGGAGGAGACTACTGTCCAGGAATTTATCCATTTCTTCCAGGTTTTCTAATTTATGTGCATAGAGTTGTTTGTAATAATCTCTGATGATGGTTTGAATTTCTGTGGCATCTGTGGTGATATCCCCTTTATCATTTTTTATTGCATCTATTTGGTTATTCTCTCTTTTCTTTTTTATTAGTTTGGCTAGTGGTCTGTCTATTTTGTTGATCTTTTCAAAAAACCAGCTCCTGGATTTATTGATTTTTTGTAGGGTTTTTCGTGTCTCTATCTCCTTCATTTCTGCTTTGATCTTAGTTATTTCTTGTCTTCTGCTAGGTTTTGAGTTTTTTTGATCTTGCTCCTCTAGCTCTTTCAATTTTGATGATAGGGTGTCAATTTTAGTTCTCTCCTTTCTTCTCATGTGGGCACTTATTGCTATATATTTTCCTCTAGAGACTGCTTTAAATGTGTCCCAGAGATTCTGGTATGTGGTGTCTTCATTCTCGTTGGTTTCGAAGAACATCTTTATTTCTGCCTTCATTTCAGTGTTTATCCAGTCAACATTCAGGAGAAAGTTGTTCAATTTCCATGAGGATGTGCGGTTCTGGGTGGGCTTCTGAATTCTGAGTTCTAACTTGATTGCACTGTGGTCTGAGAGACTGTTTGTTATGGTTTCTGTTCTTTTGCATTTGCTGAGGAGTGATTTACTTCCAATTATGTGGTCAATTTTAGAGTAGGTGTGATGTGGTGCTGAGAAGAATGTATATTCTCTGGATTTGGGCTGGAGAGTTCTGTAAATATCTATTAGGTTTGCTTGTTCCAGGTCTGAGTTCAAGTCCTGGATATCCTTATTAATTTTCTGTCTCGTTGATCTGTCTAATATTGACAACGGTGTGTTGAAGTCTCCCAGTATTAATGTGTGGGAGTCTATGTCTCTTTGTAAGTCTTTAAGAACTTGCCTTATGTATCTGGGTGCTCCTGTATTAGGTGCATATATATTTAGGATCGTTAGCTCTTCTTGTTGTATTGATCCTTTTACCATTATGTAATGTCCTTCTTTGTCTCTTTTGATCTTAGTTGCTTTAAAGTCTATTTTATCAGAGATGAGAATTGCAACTCCTGCTTTTTTTTGCTCTCCATTTGCTTGGTAAATCTTCCTCCATCCCTTTATTTTGAGCCTTTGTGTATCCTTGCATGTGAGGTGGGTTTCCTGGATACAGCACACTGATGGGTTTTGGCTTTTTATCCAATTTGCCAGTCTGCGTCTTTTGATTGGGGCATTTAGTCCATTTACATTTAGGGTTAATATTGTTATGTGTGAGTTTGGTCCTGTCATTTTGATGCTAGCTGGCTGTTTTGCCCGTTGGTTGATGGAGATTCTTCATTGTGTTGCTGCTCTTTACCATTTCGTGCGTTTTTGGAGTGGCTGGTGCTGGTTGTTTTTTTCTATGTGTAGTGTCTCCTTCAGGAGCTCTTGTAAAGCTGGTCTGGTGGTGATGAAATCTGTGAGTACTTGCTTGTTCACAAAGGATTTTATTTTTCCTTCACTTATGAAGCTTAGTTTGGCTGGATATGAAATTCTAGGTTGAAAGTTCTTTTCTTTAAGGATGTTGAATATCGGCCCCCACTCTCTTCTGGCCTGTAGGGTTTCTGCTGAGAGATCTGCTGTGAGTCTGATGGGTTTCCCTTTGTGGGTAACCCGACCTTTCTCTCTGGCTGCCCTTAGTATTTTCTCCTTCATTTCAACCCTGGTGAATCTGATGATTATATGCCTTGGGGTTGCTCTTCTAGAGGAATATCTTTGTGGTGTTCTCTGTATTTCTTGGACTTGAATCTTGGCCTGCCTTGCTAGGTTGGGGAAGTTTTCCTGGATAATATCCTGAAGAGTATTTTCCAGCTTGGATGCATTCTCTTCGTCACATTCAGGTACACCTATCAAACGTAGATTAGGTCTTTTCACATAGTCCCATATTTCTTGTTGACTCTGTTCATTCCTTTTTACCTTGTTTTCTCTAATCTTCCCTTCTCGTTTTATTTCATTGAGTTGATCTTCAACTTCTGATATCCTTTCTTCTGCTTGGTCAATTCTGCTGTTGAAACTTGTACATGCTTCGCGAAGTTCTCGTGTTGTGTTTTTCAGCTCCATCAGTTCATTCATATTCCTCTCTAAGTTGTCCATTCTTGTTAGCATTTCGTCAAGTCTTTTTTCAAGGTTCTTAGTTTCTTTGCATTGGGTTAGAACATGTTCTTTTAGCTCACAGAAGTTTCTTATTATCCATTTTCTGAAAGCTGATTCTGTCATTTCATCACACTCATTCTCCGTCCAGTCTTGTTCCCGTGCTGGTGAGGAGTTATGCTGCCTTGTAGGGGGAGAGGTGTTCTGGTTTTGGGTGTTTTCATCCTTTTTGCGCTGGTTTCTTCCCATCTTTTGATTTTTTTTTTTTAATAGAGTCTCACTCTGTTATCCAGGCTGGAGTGCAGTGGCACGATCTTGGCTCACTGCAAACTCCACCTCCTGGGTACAAGCGATTTTCCTGCCTCAGCCTCCCAAGTAGCTCGGATTACAGGTGAATGCCACCACACCTGGCTAATTTTTTAAAAATTTTAGTAGAGACAGGGTTTCACCATGTTGGCCAGGCTGGTCTCAAACTCCTCACCTCAAGTGATCCGCCTGCCTCAGCCTCCCAAAGTGCTAGGATTACAGGCGTGAGCTGCTGCAATGGCCTGACTTTCCCTTTTCACTCACTCTCCGTTCTTAGCAACAGCAAGTAACTCATGAGTTAGCAGTTATTGATCTTATCTATTTGGCACAATAGTAAGAACTTTACATATCATCTTCTTTCCTTTTTAAAAGAATATGATGCAAAACCACTCCTATAACCATTTCGCAGATAAAGAAACAATTATAGAAAGATTTGTTGTCGTTGTTGTTAACTTGACCAAGATCTCACAGCTAGTAAGTGACAGATTTCAGTTCACTTGTCTAGGTTCCATTAATTACATACTAACACACAAAAATGTGTGTGTATGTGTGTGTGTGTGAGTTTTTCGGTGTTGTCCTTTTCATCTTAAAAAAAAATGTATTGACCCTATGTGTCTTTATTTACCACCTTATTTCCTTCTTTCCATTTAGTGCCAATTGTCTTGAAAGATCTGTCAACACTTAGTATCTCACTTTTTATTATAAAACTGCTCTTGCTAAGGTCATTCTGTTCCCTTTGTTGCCAAATACAATGAAAGCATTTCAGAACTTGCCTACTTTTAGTTATCATTTTAAAATGTTGACACACTCTCTCCCTCCTTCTTAATGATCTCATCTACGTTGTTTCCTTAACATTCTCTTACCTCATTTTGCCCTTATCTTTAAGTGTTGATGCCCCAGAGGGCTACCCTCACTTTGGCCCCACTCCAAGTGAAATCTCATGCATTATCATAGATGTGACTCTACCTTGAGGACTCATGTTCCTGTACCTATACCCTAGCTCTCTCCTGAGTACCAGCTGCATACAGGATGCCTGCACTTAGATGATATAAATTAACCCCAATTCAACATTTTGAAAATAGCATCACCATCTTCTTCTCAAATCTGTTTCTTAACTGTTCATTTATTCAATTAATATTGATTATTTAGTATATATTAGACAGTGTTCTAGGATCAAAGCAGTGAATGAAAAAGACCAAAAAAAATCTGCCTTATTGAATTTACATTCTAGTAGGAAATGCTGTCTATTTATATTAGGGTTTAGTTAGAGAAACAGAACTGCTATAAATATAATGGACAAAAAACTTATTGCAGGAATGATACCTTACATAATTGTGGGAGAAGCTGAGAATATCCAGGTCTGAAAGAGGAAGTTGGAGGTTCAGAGAAAAGTTTAAAAATCAGGTCTGAAATAGCCTATCTGGCTGCCAGAGTGGAAACGTAAGGAGAGCTGGTGGAAAAGTGTAGGGACAGTTGTTGCCTTATCTATCCCTGTGTCTAAGCTCCAGAACCTTCAGAAAATAATGGCTGCTACTTGATTTCCATGCACTTAAGCCTGAAAACATACAGAAGGTGTCCCGGCTTAGTGAAATTGACAAAGGACGAAACCACCATACTCTCATAAATAACATGTAGCTAATGTTGTCATCGGTGTTTTAAATCTAGTCTTGAAATCTCTGTCTTTTATCAGATGAGGAAGGGGAGAATATGAGCTATCCAGGATAAAAATATTAAAAGAGGTTGTGTTTTCTTATAAATATTGGGGAATAAAGAGATAAGAGTAGCAGGGGGAGCCCTGAAAGAATGCGGTGCGCTTGAGAGAGAGGCAGGGTCCTCAGCATAGAGCCACATTTTAGTTATGGCAAGGGGAATGGGAGGAGCACTGTCTCCTAGAAATTCATGTACATCAAGAAGCTCAGAATGTGACCTTATTTGAAAATATGGTCTTTGTAGATTTAATTAGCTAAGGATCTTAAGATGAAATCCTTCAGGATTTAGGAAGAACTCTAAGTCCAATGACTAGTATCCTTAGAAGAAAAGAAGAGGACACAGGGAGACACACAGGCCGGAGGACCATGTGAAGACAGAGGCAGAGATTGGAATTACACTGTCACAAATCAAGGGCCACCAGCAGAGGTTGGAAAACACAAAGAAACCTTCAGAAAGAGAATGGCCCCGTAACACCCTGGGCTCAGAATTCTGGCTTACAGAAATGTGAGCAAATACATTTCTGTGGTTTTTAACCATGACGCTTGTGGCAATTTTTTATAGCAGTTATAGGAAACTAATACAAGTAAGAATATTCTGCAAACATATTGCATCCTTGTGATGAGGGTGAGGTTTCTTTAAAAAAAAACTTGTATTTTTCTCTATTTTATATAAAATACCTGCTTATACCATTTTTAAAAAATCCACTTTCTCCTTAGACTAGCCGGAGAGGATTCTGTTGTCCGCACTCAGAACTGGCAATACAGAAAAGGTACCAAGTGAATAGGGGAGGGTGAAAAGGAAGAGCCTCCAAGAGGCTGTTTAATTCTTTAAATTCCTGCCATGCTAATTAAATAATGTTAGATTATGAGCTTAAAATCTACCTGCTCTATCTTACTTATGCTGACATTTTCTTCCACTGTACAAAAATAACTCTACATCTTAAATTCACTGATTGCGTACGCTCTGTGCAGATTAGAGAAGAAATGCCACAGAGGAAAGATAAGGAGCAAAGGCCAAGCAACCCAAGGGTCACCTCTGGAAAGGCAGTATTTCTCACACTCATTTATTTTTCTGGGCTTTGCCAGATGACAGAGAGCCAGGAGAGGCACAGAAGTATAGAACCTTAGAAAGAGAGCTGTTTTAAACCATGTGGTCCAGTCATTGAATGATAATTTGATCTTCTCTACAACATCCCTGGAAAGACGTGTCCAAACTCTCCTTGAGCCTCTCTAGTGACAGAGAACTCATTACCTTCTGAAGCAAACATTGCATTTGAGGCATTCTACTTGAGAGGAAAATTCTCCAGCTGATTTGAAATCTAGTACTTTTGATACCTTCTGAATGTTTTGGTCTTCCTGAATGACAGCAATTCTCACACTTGAATCCAGCTATCATGTCCATCCATGTCTTCTTCTTCAGACTTAAGGCTCCACTTCCTTTGGCTAACATGATTTTACTTCATTTCCTCCACTTTCAGGTTCCTCTCTTCTGGCTGTGCTCCAATTAGTGGGACTAAATTTTCTCTTAAAGCTGAAGGTCACACCCTTATCTTTCCTCCATTTTTCTTAGTGACTCCTTGCAGGATTTTGTCTGTTCCACTGCCAGACATCAATTAAACGTTCCACCAACACTTTCTCCTTTGTGCCCTCATAGCCTTAGTCTAGTTTGTATCATATTGTGCTCCAATATATACTTAAGTTTCTGCTCCATCCCCCAATTGGACAGTGATCGGAGGATAGGAATGATGTCTTTCATCTCTGAATTGCAAGCCACAAGCACCTCTCTGTGCACACAGCAGGGTTTAATTTGAAACTATGTAAAATATAACCATCAAAATGAATGTATCATAAAAGTTTTCCCAGAGGAGGTCCTATGACACTGGATATGTCCCACAAACTGAAATAATGCAGGGTTACATAAAACCAAAACTTTGGTGTGTTATGTGGTCAAATTACCTTAAAGAATTCAATGAAAATAACATTAGAGAAAATAGGCTTTAGGACTGTATAGGGATCAACTCAGGATGGAGGAATCCTGGATTGGACAGGGGTCTAGATTGGTGCAGAGTGATGTCTGGGTTTTTTTCAGGATGGCACTTTTCTAACAAAAGTTACATATCCTTGAGACAGGTAAGGTAATTAGTTACCAGGCCAGGTAGTAACTTTGAGGAGTGAAAGCGATCTAAAGCCTGGGGAGGCAGATGATTGCAACAATGAAAGTTAGTTAGTGGGTAGTGGAAAGTGATAGCATGAGATTAGAAATGGAAGGTTTTCTTAAAACAGCTAAGAGAATGGTCCAGAATAAAAATAAGGAAAATGGAGAATACCTATCCCACCTCTGAATCCAGAGGCTTGAGGAATGTGGGAAAGAAACAGCCACTATTTGAGATGGCTCCCAGGGAAGAACTGTTTTTAGGAAAAAGCCAGGATTAAGTCAGAGCCAGGTGAAGATCTTAGAAAGCATTGAAGAAACAGTGATGTGTGAGAGAGCACAGTCCACAAAACCGTCCTCACTTCTGAATCTAATTGCAAGTGTGGGGAGTTCCCCTAAAACACACTCAGTTTCAATAATTCGCTAGAAGTATACAGAGAACTTACTAAAAGGTGTTATAATCACAGCTATTGTTTGTTACTCTAGTTTGTTAGGAAAAGAATTAGTCTAGGAAAAGAATACAGATGAAAATGCCAAAATCAGAGCTTCTGCTTGTCCTTCACCTATTGAATCATGGACAGCACTACTTTCCCAGGATCGATGTCTGTTGATATGCTGAGTATTGCCAGCCAGGAAGCTTGTGGGGGTGTTGGTGTTCAGAGTTTCCATTGGAAAGTAAACATCATGTAAGCACAGTTGATTGCCCACGTGCTAGGTCTCCATCTCCAGCCTCTCAAGAGATCAGGCTTACACTATGTGACCCAAAACCCCCTCTGCAAATCACATTGTTATGTATCTGGTTTATCCAAGGCCAGCAGGCAAACAAAGACACCCCTATCAGGCATGACATTCCAAGGGTTTACCGGCTGCCTCCAGAAGTCAAGGGCAAAGACCAGCTCTCTCTTTCCTTAGGCAAGGCTACATTTTTTAGTACATAGGGGATTCTAATGATGGTTGACTTTTCACATTGCATTGAAGTATCTGTTTATGTGTCCATCTCCTACAATGATGGTGAGATCATTGAGGTCAGAATCCATGCAACATGCATTGTCTGCATACTGGATGAGCAAAATGGTAAATGAATCTGTTTGGTGTGGTTCTGTACAATAGAGTAACCTCACCAAAAGCTGAGCAGATGTTGCTGCCATGCTTGTAAAGCCTGCAGAACTGTGAGCCAAATAAACTTCATTTTTAAAAAATTTAATTTAATTTTTTTATTGCATTTTAGGTTTTGGGGTACATGTGAAGAACATGCAAGATTGTTGCATAGGTACACACATGGAAACTTCATTTCTTTATAAATTACCCAGTCTGTGGTATTCCTTTATAGCATTGCAAAACGGACGAACACAGGTGACAAATGCATTTGAGGGTTTATTGGACTGCAGAAAGACATAGTTCTCTAAAGCGAGGGCTTCTTGCCTAGACCAATGTATATTATATTGGGGAAAAAAATGAATGAACTGTAAAACATTTCATGGCTTAACAGGCTTCTGATTTACCTCAGCACAAGGGAAAATTAAAAGTGCTCTCAAAGGCAAATGCCATCTTATTTGTCTGACTAACAGACTTATTCTAACTACTTATCTCTCTCATTACCACTGAAAAATGAAAGACTAGCTGAAAATGGAAACATGAAAGAATGTGAATAACAGGCCAGAATTAAATAGAAATATCAGAACTTCTTTTGATGTTACAGGTCCCCAGGCTTGACTTATGTCAATAAGCACAGCACTTCAGAGAGAGAATCTTGCTGTTACTAAAAATAGCTAAAGAATAGGGCCTGGCGCGGTGGCTCCTGCCTGGAATCCCAGCACTTCAGGAGGCCAAGGCGAGTGGATCACAAAGTCAGGAGATCAAGACCATCCTGGCTAGCACAGTGAAACCTCGTATCTACCAAAAATACAAAAACTTTGCTGGGTGTGATGGCACGCACATGTAATCCCAGCTACTTGGGAGGCTGAGGCAGGAGAATCGCTTGAACCTAGGAGGCAAAGGTTGCAGTGAGCCGAGATCATGCCACTGCACTCCAGCCTGGGTGACAGAGTGAGACTTCGTCTCAAAAAAAAAAAAGCTAAAGAATATGAACAACATTGTGTAACCAAAGTATGCAGTATTTCAAGCTTTTAGAAAAAACATCATCGTAAGAGAAAGGCTCACCATTCCCCTAATTCCTCTAAAAATAGTGTTAAATCTATATAGCCACTACAACATAGTATTCAGTCTATTAATCTATGTGAAATCATTGTTTTAGTCTTCTTCCCTGAAGACTTGATATAAAGTCTTTCCTGAGACCTTGGTATAAAGATTAAACAAATAGTTTGTCAATATTATTTTTTTGTCCAAAGAAAATGACCCTTTGGCTCTCATTCTAAGTTGTTTTGGACAGTTTTCACTCTCAGGAAGCAATTAGAAGGGCATTTAGTTGAAATAATTAAGAATACTGCAATCATTTTTAAAAAAAATGAGAGTAGGCCACACACAATTTGAGGCCAGAAACCCACATGAACTATTTCATGCAGAAGTACTACAATGATGGCCCTTGATCATTCAGTGAAGTCACCTCACTTGATCTGCCAGAGAGTATCTTCAAGACAATCGAGGCAGTTTTCTTAGGTCTTAGTTGTCATCCTTACTGAAGCACTTGTATTACTGATTTTTAGTCATTTCACTAGGGGCTATGCATTCTTAAATTATTATAGTGTTCCTAGAACTACTGTTGTCCCACCTGGTGTAATAGGTGGGACTCTTACCAGGGTGCAATTCTATTTACTCCACAGTTCCTAATGCAATTGTTACCATCTGTTTTACTACCTCATACATTATAAATCTCACCAAGTAAAAGATTTCACTTTGATTTTAAGCAGTTAGTAATCTTTTAAAGTAATTAAGAGGAGAGATATCATTTATATTCATCCCCATATTTACCATTTTTGGTGCTTTTCATTTCTTCTTGTTGATTCATGGTTCCACATGGAATCATTTCCATTAGCCCCTCTTGTTGTGCAGGTGTGCTGGAGATGGATTTTCTCTTTTCACTAATCTGCAAATGTCTTTAATTTACCTTCATTGTGAAGGATATTTTTCACTGTGAATAAAATTTTGGTAAATGATTTCTCTTTCCTTTTAGCTCTTTGAAGATATAATTTCATATTCTTCAGGCCTGCATTTTTCTTTTATTTTTGAATTAGATTTTGAATGTATTTTTTAAAATTTATATTAATATATATGTTATACATATTTGGGGGTACGTGTGATATTCCAATACCTGCATACATTGTGCAATGATTAAATCAGGGTAATTGGGATATCCATCACCTCAAACATTTATCTTTTCTTTTTGTTGGGAACATTATAATTTTTCTCTTCTAGCTATTTTGAAATATACAGTAAATCATTAACTATAATTTCTCTACTATACTGTCAAACACTAGAAATTATGTTTTCTATCTAACTATATGGGCCTGCAATTTTCTGATGAGAACTCAGCCATTACTTGTATCTCTGTAAGTAATGAGTATTTTTAATGACTACTTTGTATATGTTTTCTCTTTATCTTTGGTTATCACAATTTGATTATGTTGTACCTAGGTGTGGTTAGCCTTATGTTTATCCTGCTTGAAGTTTCCTATGTTTTGGACCTATAACTTAATGTTTTCACTAGATTTTAGAAACACATGGTCACTGTTCATTTTTTTTTCTGCTGCATTCACTTTTTCCTTTTCTTATGGACCTCCTGTTGTACATTGCTCAGATTGTTTGCTGTTGCTCCTAGAAGTCCCTAAGACTCTAGTAATATTTTTATGGGTTTTTTTTTCTGCTATTTTTCAGACTGGATAATTTTTAATTGATCTGTCATTGAGTTCACTGACCTATTCATTACAGTCTCCAATCTGCTATTAAGCCAATAAATACATTTTTATTTGACATTGTATTAGTTCACTTTCATGCTGCTGATAAAGACATACCTAAACCTGGGAACAAAAGATATTTAATTTGACTTACAGTTCCACATGGCTGGGGAGGCCTCAGAATCATGGTGGGAGGCAAAAGTTGCTTCTTACATGGCAGCAAGAGAAAAATGAAAAAGAAACAAGGCAGAAACCCCTGATAAACCCATCAGATCTCATGAGACTTATTCACAATCACCAGACTAGCATGGGAAAGACCAGCCCCCATTATTCAATTACCTCCTCCTGGGTCCCTCCCACACCACATGGGAATTCTGGGAGATACAACTGAAGTTGAGATTTGGGTGGGGTCACAGACAAATCATACTTAACACATTCTGGAAATTGAATACTTTAGAGTTTCCGTCTCTCTGAAGATATTTCTAATCTGTTTATTCTTTATACCCACTTTTTTTGGTGTGTCTTTGTATATTTTTATAGCCCTTTAAAGTTCTTCTCTGCTTATTACGAACTGCAAATCATTTGGAATTCTGTTTCTATTAGTGGCATTTTTCTCAATTTTAGTACACATTTTCCTGCTGCTCACAGATTTGGTATTTTTTCAAATCTTATGCTGGATATTGTGGTGGCTATTTTGTCTTCATTATGTTGTCAATATATATATATATTTTTTGAGACAGAGTCTTGCTCTGTTGCCAGGCACCAGGCTGGAGTGCAGTGGCGTGATCTCGGCTCACTGCCAACCTCTGCCTCCTGGGTTCAAGCAATTCTCCTGCCTCAGCCTCCTGAGTAGCTGGGACTACAGGCGAGCGCCACCATGCCCAGCTAATTTTTGTATTTTAGTAGAGATGGCATTTCACTATGTTAGCCAGGATAGTCTCGATCTCTTGACCTTGTGATCCGTCCTCCTCAGCCTCCCAAAGTGCCGGGATTACAGGTGTGAGCCATCGCACCTGGCCTATGTTGTCTATTTAAAAAAAAAAAAAAAAAAAAAGATTAATTTTGTTTTGTTGGGTTGTTAATAGCAAATCCATTTGTTTATTTCAGGCTTGGTTTTATTTTTTTGTTCTTATTTTAGAGCTGCTCTATTTTTTCCTTAGTCTTAGGGCATATTCCTACTTTAAAGTGGTTCTTGTTCTTTAGACATGTCCTTTCTGGAGTTCCAACTGAATGACTGAAGTACACAGTGAGGGTGTAATAGTGGTCAAACGTCTCCCAGCATTGGAAGACCTGTTGCATCTTTCTTGTGGGACAGCTCTGAGCCCCACAACCTCCACCCTCTGTTAGGCTTTGTGGTATCTCTCTCTACATATCTGCTGCCAATCTTTTAGCCAAGGACCTCCCAGATAGAGTTTTTGGGCCCCATTTCTGCACATCTTCCTCCTCTCCTGTACTTTATCCCAGAATTTCTTGCTGCTTTTGTAGTTCCAAACTCTTATGTTTCTCCCCTTTGCTTAGTGAGACCACTGACCACTCCTTGGGCTTCACCTGCCTCAGAAGTAGTCTGAAAAATGCCCCCAAACAGGAAGCTAGTCAAAAGTGGTGATCATTTTGTGCTTTGTTTTTTCCCTCAATGATTGCAGTTCGAAGCTGTCTGTTACAAATACCTGAAAATAGTTGTCTCATATATTTATGTCCAGTTTTACAGTTTCTTTTGTCAGCAGGCAGATTTGCTACCATTTACTTATAATCTGAGGTAGAATTCTGATTTTCTTTTATGAATGCAGACATAGGTCAAGAAAGACTGTAAGTTCCAAAACACTGGAGACCATGCCATAGACTGATGGTAATATATTCAACAAATAATCATTGCTCAGTGAATATAAATAGAATATATTATTTTGAATTGAACTAAAGTTCTTTGATAGGACTGAATTTTCTATTGCTAAGATCTCTAAAGACCTCTATTTTCCCTTGCTAGATATAGAGTATATCAGGGTTAAAATGCATTGATCTCAAGAGAATAAATATTATATAGGATTCAATTAAAAGTGAAACCTCACTACCATTTCAAGAGTTCTCAGGCTAAGTTTTAATGTTATCAACACTTATGGATAAAGCATAAAAATTTAATTGTTTAAATAAAATTCAGTCTGTCCAATGCCCCAGATATCTAATTATGTAATATATCACCTTTTACTCACATACAGCAACATTTTTACACAGGCCTTATGAAAACTGCTAAAGCTAGAATACTTCCACGAATAGATCATGCTTAAAGGGAAATTTTTGTTTATAAAGGAGGAGAACCAGGGGAAAATTGTTAACTAATACATACATATTAGTTGTTGAACTGAGATGAGTTGTGAAGTCATTCTGCTTTTATGTAATCAGAAGATATTGAGGCCTTGATAACATTTCCATTGATCCAGTGTGAAACATTACAGTGAATATTTGAGTTTTGTTGAAATTTTACTTTTATAAGTCTTATAATGGATGCTTTCAGAATACATTTTTGTTTTTCTTTTTGTCATAGCTTTGTTCCAGGCTGAGAGTTGAAACATGAATAAAAGAAAAGAAATGTTTCTCTCATGAAGTCTGAGAGTAGGAATATAGGGGAGAGAAGAGGCCACCCCTAAAATCTGCTATTTGTGATTGTGTTTTGTTTTTAAAAGAAAATTTAAAAATCAAAGAATGTAGAGTTGTGCTTAGAAGTCTGCTAGTGTAGGCCAGAAGCAGTGGCTCATGCCTATAATCCCAGCATTCTGGGAGGCCAAGGCGGATGGATCATCTGAAGTCGGGAGTTCCAGACCAGCCTGACCAATATGGTGAAACCCTGTCCCTACTAAAAATGCAAAAATTAGCCAGGCGTGGTGGTGCGTGCCTGTAATCCCAGCTACTCAGGAGGCTGAGACAGGAGAATTGCTTGAACCCCGGAGGCAGAGGTTGCAGTGAGCCGAGATTGTGCCACTGCCTTACATCCTGGGTGAGAGAGAGAGATCCTGTCTCAAAAAAAAAAAATGTGTAAAATATGTATCTTAGTTACTCACTATATTTCTCCCTGAGTCCAGGAAGTGATATCAAACTCTTTCACTGATAAGTCATTACTTTCTGCTCTCTCTATGAACATCTATTGAGCATCTACTAAATGAGCTACATAATATGGGTCACTTTGCTTTCTTTAAGTCAGTTATAAAGAGTCATAAAAGAGGTGAGGATCTGCCCTGTGGGGACAGTTCTAGCCTTGTATTAACTACATTTACAGAAACTTTTCCACTAAGGGGCAAAATAATACACTGAGTGCTTTTTACTTCTCCAACCAAAATGAACTTCCTGCTGGTTAAAATCAGTAATCTGCAAACATTTTTTTTTTTCATCCTGTCATTAGGTTTTTCAGTATTTAGGAAATCAGTCAGTATTTCTCTCTTTGTCATTGCTTTTGCTTGCCATCTTTTTCATGTTTTGTGCAACAAATATTTGCTAATCATCTATTACAAGTCTGTCCCTGTTCAAGGTGCTTAGTGACAAAACACACTTCAATCTCTTGACCTCATGAAGCTTATATTTTAGGATAAAAGAGACAAAAAAATGAATAAGAAAATTATGTGGAATATTTATTAGATGGTGATAAATAATATAGAGGGAAGAGGAGTAGAGCGAATGGAGATTATAATTCATCTAAGGACGCCAGGTAAGACCTAAATGAGAAGAAGGCCTGGAAGGAATGAGAGACTGAGTCATGCAGAGCTACATGGAGAAGAAAATTCTTAGATGTAGGAACTCCACAAGTGTAGGTCCTAAGACTGAAAAGTCTGTTGTGTCTCAGAAAGAGCATGGAGGTTACTGTGGCTGGAGTGATGTGAACATGAGAGAAGGTAGTATATGAGGTCTATTGGGGGTAAGCAATGGGGTAGATGGTATAAGAGCCTCGTAAGCCATTATAAGGGCTGTGGCCTTCATTCTGGGAGACACAAAATCATGACATCTTAAATAATCATTTTGGCTGCTGTGCTGAAAATTTTCTGAAGAAGGGAAGGAAGGACAGCAGAAAGAACAGTTAGGAGGCTATTTTCATAATCCAGACAATCCATTGTGGCTGCCTGGACCACAGTGCTAGGAGGGGAGATAGCAAAAAGTGATCGTGTTCTGCATATGTTTTGAAGGCATAGTTGACAGAATTTGCTGACATATTGGAAACAATATGACAAAAAGAGAAGAGTTGGAATGATTTTGACATCTTGTGCTGGAGAAACTGGAAAAAATGGTCTCTACTGCATGACATGGGAAAGACTGCAGGTTGTGTAGGTTTGGTTAGAGGGAGGATCATACATTCTGTTGGACAGGTTGTTTTGTGATGTTTATTAAACAAATATAGATGTCAGTAGGAAATGTACACAGATGGTCCCTGACTTACTTATGGTTCAACTTACAATTTTTCAGCTCAACAACAGTGTGAAAGTGATACACATTCAGTAAGAACGATACTTCAAGTACTTATATAATCATTTGGTTTTTTTGCTTTGAGTATGGTACTCAAATTATTTGAGATATTGAACACTTTATTATAAGATAGACATTGCATGTGATAGATTTTATTTCTTAAATTTTGCCCAACTGTAGGCAAATGTAAATGTTCTGAGTATGTTTAAGGTAGGCTAGGCTAAGCTATGATGTTCCATGGGCTAGGTGTTAACAACCTGGGATATTTTCAACTTAAGATATTTTCGATGCATTTTCCATTCAGGACATTTTAGATTATAATGGGCTTATTGGGACATAACCCTGTCATCATTAATTGAGGAACATCGGTATAGGCATTTGGTGTTCAGAGGAGAGAGGCAGGGGGTGGAGATGTGAGTTTGGGTGTCATTAATGTATTTAAAGCCATGAGACTGGATAAGATCACCAAGGAACTGAGTAAAGTTAAGAGTCAGAAATGAGGCAGCACCAGAAAGGTGAGACAATAGGAGTAGCCAGTGTCATAGGAGGAAAACCAAGAAAGTGTGGGTTCTTGGAAGCCAAGTAAAAAATGTGTTTCAGACCTAATGCTGCTGATGGATAGAGAAAAACAGAAACTAAGAATTCACCCACATCATGGAGATCAGCTGCGACATTGACAAGATTATTTGTAGTGGAGTGGTAAAGGCAGAAACCTGATCGATGTGGTTGAGGAGAGTAGGGAAAGAGTTAAACTTGCACTAATATCTCTAGACTACGTTTTTTTTTTTTTGGTAAAAAGGAGCAGAGAAATGGGGAATAGCTAGAGGAAGTAGAATCAGAGGTTATTTTTTAAATAGGCAAAATAATAGCTAATTTGCATGCTGATGTGAATGATCTTTGAGAAGGAAATGAGAGAATAAAAGACAAATTTTTTTGAATGAGTGATAAAAGAATGAGCAAAGTCTGGGTTTTAGTAAGAGGAATTAATAATTTACCCACAGTAAAAGAAGGAAGAGTAAATAGTCTCAGACGGTGAATGAGAATAAATGTGTTGGAGTTTGTGAAAGTTCTTTCTTGAATGTTTTGGTTTTTTCAGGAAGTTGTTAATATAGTCTTCAGTTGTGAGCAAGTACTGGGGGGAGTTAGTTGTTTGAAGTTTTAAGAGAAAGAAGAAAAGGAAAATGACGAAAGTGAATGCCATGAGCAAGAATATGAATGCCCGGGACTGTGAATGACCTCATGAGCTGAACAACTAGGCATTTTAAAATAAATTAATTTCTGTAATTTTGTGTATTATTCCAATTATATTTAATGGTATAGGCAGAGGCATGGAGTGGGCAAGAAGATGAATTTAGGCAGACTTGTGGTTTAATCAAGCAAGTAAAACAAAGAGGAGGTAATGAAATTGAGGAAGTTTGAAAGGGTGTGATTATAACGATTGACCATGGAATCTGAGAATGGAAAGGAGGGACAAAGGCTATGAAAAGGGCGAAGGAGAGTGAGCCGACAGGAAAATCCAGGGACTGTAGGTTCTAGTGAGTTGGAGAATTGTCTATATTTTTGGCAACTGAAATGTAGATGTTTTCAGATTGTTGTACTTGCTCACACATGAACATGTCATATCAGCATAGCTATGACAAGATGACCTAGCTTTTAGGAAGAAATATTCCATTTAATTGGCCAGGCATTCTAAGAATTTATTCAGCCTCAAATAACATTTTTGAAAAGCCATGGGGTGCCAGACACTTGAAGTAAGTATAGAGAATGTATAGATGAAAAGACACAGTTATTACTCTAGAGCTTACAGTCTAGAGGAAATACAGGCACATAAACAGGCAAGTATACATAGCCTTCATTAGTCTTGGGGCCCCACAGATACATTCTACTGCAGAAACTCTGAACCAAAACGTGTCTTTTCTTTAGCTATTCTTATACCCAGGAAGTTTATACAGTATGCTAAAGGGTCTCATTTACAGAAGTCCTATCTAGATATTGGTCACTTTCTCCAAAGTGCCTCACTTCTCTGGCAACACAATTTCTTCATGGCTGTGCTGTTTTCTTCCTCAGCTCAGCTCTTTCTGCTCGACATCTAGAAGAGATTGACCATTAACCAATTAGCCACCATAAAGGAAGATTAAAATAAGTAATCTAAGAGCCAGACACTCAATGCTGGAGGAGTGCAGAATTGAGAGTAGGCACTATACTAGATATAAATGTAAATAAAGCGATCCTTATCTTCAAAGAGTTTATACTCCATAAGTGATTATGATTAAGTACTTACTGCTACTACTAATATGTAACAGAGTAAATCATTAAGATTTTTTATTACCAATAAAATAATAAAGCATTTTGCAAGGATGATTGTAGTGTTGTAATAAATCATAATCTATGGCTGTCATAATTATTTTAGACCTAAATTATTTAGATTTTACCTTATTATTTCTTTCAAACCATATCTCCAACCTCTATTTGTTACTCTGAGATCTTGAAAATGCTACTTTTGTGCTTTAAGGAACTAAAAAGGCTTAAGTGTAATTGTTATGAAATAAAAACAATACCAACAGATTAGTGCAACAAAAATGCACAATTTCTTTATTTTATTAATTATTATCTTTTATTATACTTTAAGTTCTGGGGTATATGTGCAGATTATGCAGTTTTGTTACATAGGTATACATGTGCCATGGTGGTTTGCTGTATCCATCACCCTGTCATCTACATTAGGTATTTCTCCTAATATTAGCCCTCCCCAGTCCCCCTACACCCTGCTATTCCTCTCTAGCCCCCCAATCCCCCAACAGGCCCTGGTGTGTGATATTCCCTTCCCTATGTCCATGTGTTCTCATTATTCAACACCCACTTATGAATGAGAACTTGCGATGTTTGGTTTTCTATTCTCGTGTCAGTTTGCTGAGAATGATGGTTTCCAGCTTCATCCATGTCCCTGAAAAGGACACAAATTCATCCTTTTTATGGCTGCATAGTATTTCACGGTGTATATGTGCCACATTTTCTTTGTCCAGTCTATCACTGATGGGCATTTCAGGTTGGTTCCAAGTCTTTGCTATTGTAAACAGTGCCCCAATAAACATAGGTGTGCATGTGTCTTTATAATAAAATGATTTATAATCTTATGAGTATATATCCAGTAATGGGATGGCTGGGTTAAATGGTATTTCTAGTTCTAGTTCCTTGAGGAATTGCCACATTGTCTTCCACAATGGTTGAACTAATTTATATTCCCACCAACAGTGTAAAACCGTTCCTATTTCTCCACATCCTCACCAGCATCTTTTGTCTCCCGATTTTTTAATGATCGCCATTCTATCTGGTATGAGGTGGTATCTCAATGTGGTTTTGATTTGCATTTCTCCAATGACCAGTGATGATGAGCATTTTTTCGTATGTTTGTTGGCTGCATTAATGTCTTCTTTTGAGAAGTGTCTGTTCATATCCTTTACCCACTTTTTGATGGGATTGTGTGTTTTTTCTTTTAAATTTGTTTAACTTCTTTGTAGATTCTGGATACTAGCCCTTTGTCAGATGGA
This sequence comes from Aotus nancymaae, assembly GCF_030222135.1. Classification (NCBI taxonomy): domain Eukaryota; kingdom Metazoa; phylum Chordata; class Mammalia; order Primates; family Aotidae; genus Aotus; species Aotus nancymaae. The sequence goes on along the minus strand of NW_026988476.1, from coordinate 8,545,380 downwards.
TAGATTGCAAAAATTTTTTCCCATTCTGTTGGTTGCTGGTTCACTCTAATGATTTTCTTTTGCTGTGCAGAAGCTCTTAGGTTTAATTAGATCCCATTTGTCTATTTTGGCTTTTGTTGCTATTGCTTTTGGTGTTTTGGTTATGCCTATGTTCTGAATGGTATTGCCTAGGTTTTCTTCAAGAGTTTTTATGGTGTTAGGTCTTATGTTTAATTCCTTAATGTATCTGGAGTTAATTTTTTGTATCAAGTGTAAGAAAGGGATCCAGTTACATCTTTCTGCATATGGCTAGGCCCTTTTCCCAAACCATTTATTAAATAGGGAATCCTTTCCCCATTGCTTGTTTGTCAGGTTTGTCAAAGATCATATAGTTGTAGATGTGTGGCATTACTTCTGAGGCCTCTGTTCTGTTCCGTTGGTCTGTTTTGGTACCAGTACCATGCTGTTTCAATTACTGTAGCCTTGTAGTATAGTTGGAAATCAGGTAGCGTGATGCCTCCAGCTTTGTTGTTTTTGCTTAGGATTGTCTTGGCAAGACTGGCTCTCTTTTGGTTCCATATGAAGTTTAAGGTGGATTTTTCCAATTCTGTGAAGAAAGTCAATGGTAGCTTGATTGGGATAGCACTGAATCTATAAATTGCTTTGGGCAGTATGGCCATTTTCACAATATTGATTCTTTCTAACCATGAGCATGGACTGTTTCTCCATCTGTTTGTGTCCTCTCTTATATCCTTGAGCAGTGGTTTGTAGTTGTCCTTGAAGAGGTCCTTCATATCCACTGTTAGTTTTTATTCCTAGGTATTTTACTCTCTTTGTACAGTTTTGAATGGGAGTTCATGCATGATTTGGCTCTCTGTCTGTTATTGTTATATAGAAATGCTTGTGATTTTTGCACATTGATTTTGTGTCCTGAGACTTTGCTTAAGTTGCTTATCATCAGCTTAAGGAGATTTTGGGCTGAGACAACAGGGTCTTCTAAATATACAATCATGTCATCTGCAAATAGAGACAATTTGACTTCCTCTTTTCCTAATTGAATACCCTTTATTTATTTTTCTTGCCTGACTACCCTGGTCAGAACTTCCAATACTATGTTGAATAGGAATGGTAAGAAGGGCATCCTTGTCTTGTGGCAGTTTTCAGAGGGAATGCTTCCAGCTTTTGCCCATTCAGTATGATGTTGGCTATGGGTTTGTCATAAATAGCTTTTATTATTTTGAGATATGTTCCATTAATACCTAAAGAGCTGTTGAATTTTCTCAAAGGCCTTCTCTGCATCTATTGAGATAATCAAGTGGTTTTTGTTTTTGGTTATGTTTATATGATGAATTACATGTATAGATTTGCACATGTTGAATCATTTTTGCCTCCCAGGGATGAAGCTGACTTGATCGTTATGGATAAAATTTTTGATGTGCTGTTGGATTTGGTTTGCCAGTATTTTATTGAAGATTTGTACATCAGTGTTCGTCATGGATATTGGCCTGAAATGTTTTTTAGTTGTGTCTCTACCAGGTTTTTGTATCAGGATGATGTTGGTCTTATAAAATGAGTTAGGGAGGATTTCCTCTTTTGTTGTATTGTTTGGAAGTTTCAGAAGGAACGGTACCAGCTCGTCTTTGTACCTCTGGTAGAATTTGGCTGTGAACCCATCTAGTCCTGGACTTCTTTTTATCGTTGGTAGGCTACTAATTGCTGTGTCAACTTCAGACCTTGTTATTGGTCTATTCAGGGATTCAACTTCTTCCTGATTTAGTGTTGGGAGGGTCTAAGTGTCTAGGAATTTATCAATTTCTTCTTGATTCACTGGTTTACGTACATAGAGGTGTTTGTAATAATCTCTCATGGTAGTTTGTATTTCTGTGGAATCGGTGTTGATGTCCCCTTTATCGTTTTTTATTACATCTATTCAAATCATCCCTCTTCTTTTTTATTAGTTTGGGTTGTGGTCTATATCATCTATTTTGTTGATCTTTTCAAAAAACCACCTCCTGGATTCATTGACTTTTGGAAGGGTGTTTGTGTCTATGTCCTTCAGTTCTGCTCTGATCTTAGTTACTTCTTGTCTTCTGCTAGCTTTTGAGTTTGATCTTGCTCCTCTAGTTCTTTTAAGTGTGATATTAAGGTGGCAATTTTAGATCTTTCTTCACTTCTCATGTGGGCATTTAATGCCATAAATATCCCTCTACACACTGCTTTAAATGTGTCCCAGAGATGCTGGTAAACTGTGTCTTCATTCTCATTGGCTTCAAAGAACATCTTTATTTTTGTCTTCATTATTTATCCTGTAGTCATCCAGGAATAGGTTATTCAGTTTCCATGTAGTTGTGCAGTTTTGAGTAAGTTTCTTAATCCTGAGTTGTAATTTGAATGCACTGTGGTCTGAGAGACTGTTATGATCTCTGTTCTTTTGCATTTGCTGAGGAGTGATTTACTTCCAATTATGTGGTCAATTTTAGAGTAAGTAAAAGTACAATGTGGTCCTGAGAAGAAGGTATATTCTGTGGATTTGGGGTGGAGAGTTCTGTAAATGTCTATTAGGTCAGCTTCATCCAGATCTGAGTTCAAGTCCTGGATTTCCTTGTTAATTTTCTGTCTCATTGATCTGCCTAATATTGACATAGAGTGTTAATGTCTCCCACTATTATTTTGTGGGAGTTTAAGTCTCATTCAGAACTTGCTTTATGTATCTGTGTGCTCCTGTATTGGGTGGATATGTATTTAGGGTGGATATGTATTTAGGATAGTTAGCTCTTCTTGTTGCATTGATCCCTTTACTGTTATAAAATGCCCTCTTTGTCTCCTTTGATCTTTGTTGGTTTAAAGTCTGTTTTATCAGAGTCTAGGATTGCAACCCCTTTTTTTAATAGTTGCTTGGTAAATCTTCCTCCATTCCTTTATTTTGAGGCTACGTGTGTCTTTGCACATGAGATGAGTCTCCTGATTATAGCACACCCATGAGTCTTGACTCTTTATCCAATTTTCCAATGTGTGTCTTTTAATTTGGGCATTTAGCCCATTTATATTTAAGGTTAACATTGTTATGTGTGAATTTGGTCCTGCATTTTGATGCTAGCTGGTTGTTTTGCCTGTTAGTTGATGTAGTTTCCTCATAGTGTTGGTGGTCTTTACAAATTGGTATGCTTTTGCAGTGGCTGGTACTGGTTGTTCCTTTCCATGATTAGTGCTTCCTTCAGGAGCTCTCGTAAGGCAGGCCTGGTGGTTACAAAATCTCTCAGCAGTTGCTTGTCTGTAAAGGATTTTATTTCTTCCTCACTTTTGAAGCTTAGTTTGGCTGGATATGAAAATCTGGGTTGAAAATTGGCCCCCACTGTCTTCTGGCTTGTAGGGTTTCTGCCGGCAGATCTGCTTTGAGTCTGATGGGTTTCCCTTTGTGGGTAACCTGACCTTTCTCTCTGGCTGCCTTTAGCATTTTTTCCTTCATTGCAACCCTGCTGAATCTGACAATTATGTGCCTTGGGGTTGCTCTTTTCAAGGAATATCTTTGTGGTGGTCTGTGTTTTTCCTGAATTTAAATGTTAGCCTGCCTTGCTAGGTTGGAGAAGTTCTCCTGGACAAGCTCCTGAATAAATAGTGTTTGTTTTCCAACTCGGTTTCATTTTCCCCATCACAATCAATCAGATACACTGATCAAACATAAATTTGTTTTTTTCACATAGTCCCATTTTTTCTTTTCATGCTTTTTTCTCTAATCTTGCCTTATCACTTTATTTCATTGAGTTGATCTTCAAAATCTGATATCCTTTCTTCCTCTTGGTCGATTTAGCTACTGAAACTTGTGTATGTGGAAGGATCCAAGATGGCCGTGTAGGAGTAGCTTGCTCTGGATTGCAGCTCACAGTGAGAATGCAGAGGGTAAGTAGTTGCCACATTTCCAGATAGATTATTGCCCACAGACTGGGAGATTCATGGTGGGGGAGTGCCATGGGTCTCCAGCATGGCTGTTTAGGCCTGCACAGAGGGTCTCCAAACAAAAAACTCACATGGGTCCGGGCGCCATTTCAGCTGGTTACTGGAGCACCTGGGAGACAACTGATAAAAAGGGGACTGAAACGGAGCCAGGCCAGGAGATTCCTGGGCAAAAAAGCACCAAGAGTCTCCGGCATGGCTATTTCAACCAGCGCAGTGGGTCTCTGAACAAAATTCACACAAATCTGGGCACCTTTTCAACTGGCGACTGGAATACTTGGGAGACACAGTTGCCTGTTCAACTGAAAAAAAAAGGGGTCTGATTCAGGGAGCCAGGTGATCAGGCTTGGCCAGTCCCAACCCAACAAAGACCAGCAATCTGAAATGCTCTGGATTGAGAGGAGTTTCACAGCAAGCACAGCTGAACCCGGAACAGTCCAGCTTTGTGCGGGAGGGACATCTGCCATTGCCGAGGCAGTTCTAACTATTTGACTAGGCTGCCTCCTTGCTGGGCAGGGCATCCTTGAACAAAAGGCAGCAGAATGACAAAACTTATAAATAAAGCCCTACCTTCCTAGGTCACAGCACCTGGGAAAGAAAAGGCGGTTATGAGTTCTGCTGCAGCAGACTTAAACATACCTGCCTAGCAGCTCTGAAGGGAACAATGGAGCTCACAGCTCAGCACTTGAGCTCCTATAAAGGACAGACTGTCTCCTCAAGCAGCTCCCTGACCCTGGTATATCCAAAGAGTCACCTCATAAAGGAGAGCTCAGATTGACATCTGGCAGGTATACTTCTGGAACAAAGATAGCAGAAGAAACTGGCAGCAACCCTTACTGTTCTGCAGCTGCTACAGGTGAGGCCCAGGTAAGCAGGGTCTGGAGTGGACCTCCAGCAGTCCTGCAGCAGAGAGGCCTGTTAGAAGGAAAACTAAGAAACAGAAAGAAAGAAATAACGTCATCATCAGCAAACTGGACGTCCACTCAGAGACCCCCATCTGAAAGTCACCAACTACAAAGACCACAGGTAAATAAATCCACAAAGATGGGAAGGAACCAGTGCAAAAAGGATGAAAACACCCGAAACCAGAACGCCTCTCCTCCTCCAAGGGATCACAACTCCTCACCAGCAAGGGAACAAAGCTGGATGGAGAATGAGTCTGATGAACTGACAGAAACAGGCTTCAGAAGGTGGGTAAGAAACTTCTCTGAGTTAAAAGAACATGTTCTAACCCAATGTAAAGAAACTAAGAACATTGAAAAAAGGTCTGATGAAGTGCTAATGAGAATAAACAGCTTAGAGAGGAATATAAATGAATTGATGGAGTTGAAAAACACAACATGAGAACTTCGCGAAGCATACACAAGTTTCAATAGCCAAATTGACCAAGCAGAAGAAAGGATATCAGAGGTTGAAGATCAACTCAATGAAATAAAACGAGTAGGCAAGATTAGAGAAAAAGGAGTAAAAAGAAATGAACCAAGAATTATGGGATTATTTGAAAAGACCTAATCTACATTTGATAGGTGTATCTGAATGCGACAGAGAGAATGAATCCAAGCTGGAAAACACTCTTCAGGATATTATCCAGGAAAACTTACCCAACCTAGCAAGGCAGGCCAATATTCAAGTCCAGGAAATATAGAGAACACCACAAAGTTATTCCTCAAGAAGACCAAACCCAAGGCACATAATCCTCAGATTCACCAGGGTTGAAATGAAGGAGAAAATGGTAAGGGCAGCCAGAGAGAAAGGTTGGGTCACCCACAAAGGGAAGCCCATCAGACTCACAGCAGATCTCTCAACAGAAACCCTACAAGCCAGAAGAGAGTGGGGGCCAATATTCAACATCCTTAAAGAAAAGATGACCTAGAATTTCATATCCTGCCAAACTAAGTTTCATAAGCAAAGGAGAAATAAAATCCTTTATGAACAAGCAATTACCCAGAGATTTCATCACCACCATGCCTGCTTTACAAGAGCTCCTGAAAGAAGCACTAAACATAGAAAAGAACAACCAGTACCAGCCACTCCAAAAACGTACCAAATGGTAAAGAGCATTGACACAATGAAGAAACGGAATCAACTAACAGGCAAATCAACCAGCTAGCATCAAAATGGCAGGATCAAATTCACACATAACAATATTAACCCTCAATGTAAATGGGCTAAATGTCCCAATCAAAAAACACAGATTGGCAAATTGGATAAAAAGCCAAAACCCATTGGTGTGCTGTATCCAGGAAACTCATCTCACATGCAAGGACACACATAGGCTCAAAATAAAGGGATGGAGGAAGATTTACCAAGAAAATGGAGAGCAAAAAAAAGCAGGAGTTGCAATCCTAGTCTCTGATAAAATAGACTGTAAAACAACATAGATCAAAAGAGACAAAGGACATTACATAATGGTAAAAGGATCAATGCAACAAGAAGAACTAATGATCCTAAATATATATGCACCCAATACAGGAACACCCAGATACATAAAGCAAGTTCTTAATGACTTACAAAAAGACTTAGATGCCCGTACAATAATAGTGGGAGACTTTAACACTCCACTGTCAATATCAGACAGCTCAATGAGACAGAAAGTTAACAAGGATATCCAGGATTTGAACTCAGACCTGGACCAAGCAACCTAATAGACATCTACAGAACTCTCCACCCCAAATCCACAGAACATACATTCTTCTCAGCACCACATCAAACCTACTCTAAAATTGACCACATAATTGGAAGTAAATCACTCCTTAGCAAATGCAAAAGAACAGAAATCATAACAGTCTCTCAGACCACAGTGCAATCAAATTAGAACTCAGATTTCAGAAACTAACTCTCAACCACACAGCTTCATGAAAACTGAACAACTAGCTCTTGAATGCTGACTGGATAAACAATGAAATGAAGGCAGAAATAAAGATGCTCTTTGAAACCAACAATGTACCAGACTCTCTGGGACACATTTAAAGCAGCGTCTAGAGGAAAATATATAGCAATAAATGCCCACATGAGAAACAAGGAGAGATCTAAAATTGACACCTATCATCATCAAAATTGAAAGAGCTAGAGGAGCAAGATCACAAAAACTCAAAAGCTAGCATAAGACAAGAAATAACTAAGATCAGTACAGAACTGAAGGAGATAGAGACACAAAAAACCCTTCAAAAAATCAATAAATTCAGGAGCTGGTTTTTTGAAAAGATCAACAAAATAATAGACCACTAGTCAGATTAACAAAAAAGAAAAGAGAGAATAATCAAATAGATGCAATAAAAAACGATAGAGGGGGTATCACCACAGATTCCACAGAAATACAAACCACCATCAGAGATTACTACAAACAACTCTATGCACATAAACCAGTAAACCTGGAAGAAATGGATAAATTCCTGGACACTTGCACCCTCCCAAGCCTAAACCAGGAAGAAGTTGAAACCCTGAATAGACCAATAACAAAGGCTGAAGTTGAGGCAGCAACTAATAGCTATCAACCAAAAAAAGCCCAGGACCAGATGAATTCTACCAGACCTACAAAGAGGAGCTGGTACCATTCCTTGTGAAACTATTCCAAACAATCCAAAAAGAGGGAATCCTTCCCAAATCACTTTATGAGACCAACATCATCCTGATACCAAAACCTGGCAGATACTCAACAAAAAAAGAAAACTTCAGGCCAATATCCATGATGAACATAGATACAAAAATCTTCAATAAAATACTGGCAAACCGATTGCAACAGCACATCAAAAACCTTATCCATCACAATCAATTAGGCTTCATCCCAGGGATGCAAGGCTGGTTCAACATATGCAAGTCTATAAACCTAATTCACCACATAAACAGAACCAAAGACAAAAACCACATGATTATCTCAATAGATGCAGAGAAGGCCTTTGACAAATTCAACAGCCCTTTATGCTAAAAACCCTCCATAAACTAGGTATTGATGGAACATATCTCAAAATAATAAAAGCTATTTATGACAAACCAACAGCCAATATCATAGTGAACGGGCAAAAAGTAAAAGCATTCCCTTTGAAATCTGGCACTAGACAAGGATGCCCTCTCTCACCACTCCTATGCAATATAGTACTGGAAGTTCTAGCCAGAGCAATCAGGCAAGAAAAAGAAATAAAGGATATTCAATTAGGAAAAGACGAAGTCAAATTGTCTTTATTTGCAGATGACATGACTGTATATTTAGAGGACCCCATTGTCTCAGCCCAAAATCTCTTGAAACTGATAAGCAACTTCAGCAAAGTCTCAGGATACAAAATCAATGTGCAAAAATCACAAGCATTCCTATACACCAATAACAGACTTAAAGAGAGCCAAATCAAGAACAAACTGCCATTCAGAATTGCTACAAAGAGAATAAAATACCTAGGAATACAACTAACAAAAATGTAAAGGACCTCTTCAAGGAGAACTACAAACCACTGCTCAACGAAATAAGAGAGGACACAAACAGATGGAGAAACATTCCATGTTCATGTTTAGTAAGAATCAATACTGTGAAAACGGCCATACTGCCCAAAGTAATTTACAGATTCAATGCTATCCCCATCAAGCTACCAATGACCTTCTTCACAGAACTGGAAAAATTCACCTTAAACTTCATATGGAACCAAAAGAGAGCCTGCATAGCCAAGTCAATTCTAAGTAAACAGAACAAAGCTGGAGGCATCACACTACCTGACTTCAAACTATAGTACAAGGCTACAGTAATCAAAACAGCATGGTACTGGTACCAAAACAGAGATATAGACCAATGGAACAGAACAGAGGTCTTGGAGGCAACGCCACACATCTACAACCATCTGATCTTTTACAAACCCCACAAAATCAAGCAATGGGGAAAGGATTCCCTGTTTCATAAATGGTGTTGGGAAAACTGGCTAGCCATGTGCAGAAAGCAGAAACTGGACCCCTTCCTGACACCTTACACTAAAATTAACTCCAGATGGATTAAACACTTAAACATAAGACCTAACACCATAAAAACCCTAGAAGAAAACCTAGGCAAAACCATTCACGACATAGGCATGGGCAAGGACTTCATAACTAAAACACCAAAAGCACTGGCAACAGAAGCCAAAATAGACAAATGGGACCTAATTAAGCTCCAGAGCTTCTGCACAGCAAAAGGAACTGTCATTATATTGAACTGGTAACCAACAGAATGGGAAAAACTTTTTGCACTCTACCCAAAAGTGCTAATATCCAGAATCTACAAAGAACTAAAACAGATTTACAAGAAAAAAAAAAAACAAGCTCATTCAAAAGTGGGCAAAGGATATGAACAGACACTTTTCAAAAGAAGACATTTATAAGGCCAACAAACACATGAAAAAATGCTAATTATCACTGGTCATTAGAGAAATGCAAATCAAAACCACATTGAGATACCATCTCATGCCAGTTAGAATGGCGATCATTAAAACATGTGGAGACAACAGATGCTGGAGAGGATGTGGAGAAATAGGAACACTTTTACACTGTTGGTGGGAGTGTAAATTAGTTCAACCATTGTGGAAGACAGTGTGGCGATTCCTCAAGGACCTAGAAACAGAAATTCCATTTGACCCAGCAATCCCAATACTTGGTATATATCCAAAGGATTATACATCTTTCTATTATAGGGACACATGCACACAAATGTTCACTGCAGCACTGTTTACAATAGCAAAGACTTGGAACCAACCCAAATGCCAATCAATGATAGACTGGACAGGGAAAATGTGGCACATATATACCACGGAATACTATGCAGCCATTAAAAATGAGTTTATGTCCTTTATAGGGACATGGATGAACCTGGAAACCATCATTCTCAGCAAACTGACACAAGAACAGAAAATCAAATACCACATGTTCTTACTCATAGGCGGGCGCTGAACAATGAGAACACATGGATACAGGGAGGGGAACATCACACACTGGGGTCTGTTGGGGGGAACTAGAGGAGGGACAGCCATGGGTGGGGAGTTGGGGAAGGATAACATGGGGAGAAATGACAGATATAGGTGATGGGGAGGAAGGCAGAAAACCACATTGCCATGTATGCACCTATGCAACAATCTTGCATGTTCTTCACATGTACCCCAAACCTAAAATGCAATAAAATATATATTTAAAAGAAAAAAGAAAGAAACTTATGTATGCTTCACGAAGTTCTCATGCTGTGTTTTTCAGCTCCATCAAGTCATTTATGTTCTTCTCTATGCTGGTTATTGTGATTAGCAATTCGTCTAACCTTTGTTCAAGGTTCTTAGTTTCCTTGTATTGGGTTGTAACATGCTCCTTTAGCTTGGAGATGCTTGTTATTACCCACCTTCTGAAGCCTGCTTCTGTCAGTTTATCAAACTCATTCTCCATTCCGTTTTGTTCCCTTGCTGGTAAGGAGTTGTAATCCCTTGGAGGAGAAGAGGCATTCTGGTTTTTAGTGATTTCAGCTTTTTTGTGCTGGTTTCTTCTCATCTTCATGGATTTATCTACCTTTGGTCTTTGAAGTTGGTGACTTTGGGATGGGGTCTCTGAGTGGCCATCCTTTCTATTGCTATTGAAGCTATTTCTTTCTGTTTTTTAGTTTTCCTTCTAATAGTCAGGCCCCTCTGCGGCAGGTCTGCTGGAGGTCTGCTCCAGACCCTGCGTGCCTGGGAATCACCCGTGGGGGCTGTAGAACAGCAAAGATTGCTGCCTATTCCTTCCTCTGGTAGCTTCATCCCAGAAGGGTACCCGCCAGATGTCAGCCAGAGCTCTCCTGTATGAGGTATCTCTTTGTCAGGATAAATGGGGGTCTGGGAGCCACTTGAGCAGGCAGTCTGTCCCTTATCAGAGTTCAAGGGCTGTGCTGGGAGCTCCCATTGCTCCCTTCAGAGCTGCTGGGCAGGGACGTTTAAGTCTGCTGAAGTGGAACCCACAGCTGCCCCTTTTCCCAGCTGCTGTGTCCCAGGAAGGTGGGGGCTTTATTTATAAGTCCCTGATGTGGGCTACTGCCCTTTTTAAAGATGCCCTGCCCAGCAAGAAGGGAGTCATTTTGCAGTATGCCTGCAGAGGCCTTGCTGAGAGTTGCCATAGGCTCCACCCAGTTGCTCTGTAAACTGCCCAGTGACTTCGCTTACACCGGTGAGTTTAGAACTGCTTACCCAAGCATCGGTAATGGCAGTTGCCGCCCACCCCCCAACCACCCTGCCACCACCAGGCACTGAATGTCCCAGGTTGAGCTCAGACTGCTGTGCTGGCTGTGAGAATTTCAAACCAGTGCATCTTAGCTTGCTGATTTTTGTGGGGGTGGGACCCGCCCCGCCCAGCCCAGCCCACTGTCTCACCAGTCGCAATAAGATGAACCTGGTACCTTGGTTGGAAATGTGGAGGTCAATCACCTTCTGGATCGCTCTCACTGAGAACTGCAGACTGGAGCTTTTCCTATTTGGCCGTTTTGGCAGAAGTCTCGAAACAACACAATTTCTAATGGAAAAAATATTTTGGGGCAATATCTAAATTAATGAAGATTTTGCCACAATTAAATGAGAGCATAATAAATATCAAGTTTTTAAATTATAGGAGAGATAATTGTTTATTTGCAATCCCATGAATAGTTGGATTAAATATTCCTAATATCTTCCTTATACTCATCCCAATCAAGGTAACTTGAAGCTACATTTTTGTGCTTAAGTGTTTCATAGTAGGTTACATCCTTTCACCACCAAATTCTCAATGAATATTTTTGTAGTAATGTCAGGAAGAAAATGAATGTAGGAAACAGAACTTCTCTCCTGAACATAGTGGGAAAAGTAGCTGGTACACACATTTTTCAAAAAAACTTCAAATATAAGAAATTAGCAATTGATTGACTCCCTCTTTCTCTTGTCTCCTAAATATTGCAAGGTATGCTGCCATGTAGATTGCAGTCGAGACCAGCATCCTTTGTCTTGGTTTTATGGTATTGTGAAAGAATATGTGACCAGAGGGAAGAGGCTTGTCTTGTCATGACTGCTCACTGAGGAGACTCTGGTAAGCCAAAGTCTTTTGGAGCCTGGCTTTACATCTCGAAAAAACTTACTTACTGAGCTCTGAAGTTATGTTGTTTTATTTAATAAACAAAAATTAACAAATGATAACTTTGGTTCATATAATACAAAACAGTATCCCAATGGCAGACTTTTGGTTCCAGGAACAGATTTATTAGCTTCATCTAAGTTTATTGTTTGTTTTCTTTGAGTCATTACTACATCATTTCTTATAAGAAAGCACTTATTAAGCACTTACTAAACACCTGTTTCTACAGAAAATAAAATTAATTTGAGACATTGTTACTAAATTTGAGGAGGTGGATGCTTTAATGGAGAGTTAGAATTTAAATATCTGAAGCATTTGGAAAACATGGGGCAATAAATGATTAAGCTTGGATTGAATGGTAGCCACTGTAAACTGAAGAACCTTGACACTAAGTATGAAAAGAGTTTAGAGACTGGAGAGAAATGTGGGCCCTAATTTTCTAGTAAACTGGATTTCCTATAAGAAACAGGATTTTATTAATCCAGGCAATCAGCTAGTCATCTGGTTATAGGAAATATTAAAAGAATCAGTATAGAGATGGTTGTATGTTTCATTTTGAACACAGAAGTACTTTTGGGACATTCCAAAAGAGCTATCTAGTAGATGGGTTGATATATAGATCTGTAGATTAGAAGAAGGGAGGTATATATTTGTCAGTGAAATGCTAAACTCTCAGTGTCTTATTGATGCCTACTATTTCACATGTGAAACTGGAAACAATAGGTTCTGCTGAAATTTTTTAAAAGAGAAGTGGTGGGACGGAAGCACAAGGAGAGAGTCAGAGGCTCAGCTTAGCTGTTGTAAGTCCCATCAGTCAGGCTGGGGGCACAATTATGAAGAAAGTTTATGTAACAGTCTAAAGTTGGAATCTACGGATTTTTAATGAAATGAATCCACCTTCTTGTATAACTTGTTTTCTAGGAGTCATCTAGGTGTAAGACTAGAAAAAGTAGAACGGTAAGTTGAACCAGGGTTATAGTATGACCGAATGAAGAACAGGGAATAAGGTATTTGAGAGTGCAGTAAATAAAATACTAAGTTTACGGATGATGAAGTCTTGACTTTATTTCACATCAATAAGTGAAGCCAGTAGGGAAGAAATTAATTGGGAGAAAAGGAGTGAAAATGCAGGAAGTGTCAATGAAGTAAAAAGATAGCTTCAGTGAGAGTAAGAACAGGAAAGAAATGGAAGGGTTCAAGGATATTGATTGAGAGAAGAATGTATCCACGTGGTCACTAAAACTGTAGGTGAATGGGGCAAAGAGGAAGACTTGGCCAAGTGCCCAAGTCTTAATGGTCACAGATGAGTAGTTATATAAAGGCTGTTGAGTTGGATCTTGAAGATGAAGTCCTGTCTAAGCTGATCCTTGGGTGGATCAAGAGAGTGAAGACAATTTGAGGAATGGAAAGCTTCAAAAACAAGGGTACCTTTACCAGAGAAGAAGCACATATGCAGAGAATAGAACTGACATCTCTTAAATTTGCTACCACTGACTAGTTGAAATATTTCAACTGATGGTGAAATATTTTGCAGGAGAGAGCTGAAAATCTTGACCTTAATGAGGAATCTTCATTATTTGCCGAGTTTATGTACTTGTCTAATTTTAGTCCCTTAGTACCCTAGATAAGTAAAAAATTAACTCAATATCTGATCTTTTCAGACAGTTTCTGATATTTAACCTTGACTGCAGACATACTTAAATGTAGAAAACTTATAAGCTAAAAGAAAGGAAATACAGTAGAATTGCATTCCTATTTTAATTTAATCTCACAGTACATTTTCTTCTCTAAAATTATATGCATTTCCTAGCTTCACATATAAATGTTTAACTTAGCATTTGTGTATGAATAAGAGAGTACATGCTTTAGATTTTACTCAAAGAAATTATAAACCAATTTCTTTCAATTCAGGCTGGTAGAGCAGACATGATATGTTCTTTTCTTGGCCATTCCCCTTATGCTGGAAAGGCTTTAATCTGCATAACTTTTCATTTCTTTTTCAAGTAAGCATTGCAAAATGAGCAAAAAAAAAAGTATTTTATTTGCCTATTAAATTACAATCAATTTAGCAATTTGGAAACACTATTAGCAAATTTTAAAAGCCATTTTTCAAAGTGACAGAAATATGTACAGCATTGTACATGCTATAAAAATGATTTTACATGCTTTCTATTTACTTCAATTAGTTTCTGATTCACTAAACAAACATTCCTTTTTGTTCTTGTACATAATTTTTGTCTCTCCTTTTTATTTCATATAATAAAACTTCCAAATCACTTAAAATGGGTTCTTAAATTCTTAGAAAAATATTTTTCTGAGATTCAAAAATATGATAAAAGAAAGGGAAATGCGGCCGGGCGCGGTGGCTCAAGCCTGTAATCCCAGCACTTTGGGAGGCCGAGGCGGGTGGATCACGAGGTCAAGAGATCGAGACCATCCTGGTCAACATGGTGAAACCCCGTCTCTACTAATACAAAAAATTAGCTGGGCACGGTGGCGCGTGCCTGTAATCCCAGCTACTCAGGAGGCTGAGGCAGGAGAATTGCCTGAACCCAGGAGGCGGAGATTGCGGTGAGCCGAGATCGCGCCATTGCGCTCCAGCCTGGGTATCAAGAGCGAAACTCCGTCTCAAAAAAAAAAAAAAAAAAAAAAAAAAAGAAAGGGAAATGCTATGTGAAGGGAAAAAAAGTGAGAATGAACATTAAGTACATTTAAATCTGCTGTGCCTTTTCATTAACAAGCATTTTATATAACAGGCTACAAATAACTGACCCTTTGCTCACCTTCAATCAGAAAACATGAAATATGTGAGATAATGAAATCACACATCATCCAGAGGGAAGGATACTTAAACGAAGTCACTGTGGGCAGTGTTTGTGGATTTTTTAAATGTGTCTTCATTCTCAAAATGCAAGAGAATCAACAAGAACACAGGCAGCCCAATTCTGCCATCTAAAACCTCTGGCCACACAGACACACTGTGTCTGTGTATCTATAAATGAGATAAATAGCCTGTGTATCTCGTTTCTGATAGTTAGTTGATACTTATTTCCTTTAACTCAAGACTACAAGTCTCTGATCCAGAGCACTTCTGATTAAAGACTATTGACAGGGTTTCTGCATCCAAATTTGTTTGGACACAGAACTTATGTCTCTCATTGTTTTATGTCTCTAAACTTAATTCTTTCTACTTGGACATCTTGGCTGTTTCATACCTTCAGGCATTAGTGACTGAGAAGTCCCAGTAATCTCTACCCCAGGAACTGGCAATGCTGTTGCAGATATGCCTCAGTGGTGGTTTTGCATTCAAAATGTTAGCCCAAGTTTATTTCAAAGCAGCCTTAGAAGCGTGTTATGGAAACAACAAACCTCTGCAATGCATTCCTTTTGTTTCTCTTTTATTCCATTTTAGTTAACAAGTTAAATTCCCTGCAAGTTTTTCACAATCTAGTCTGTCGTTGCTTCAATCCAGACTACACCACTGCCATATCAGTCATTCAAAAGGACATGTTTCTTCAGACATGTCCTTGGCTCTAAATTTTTCTAAGGCTCAAGATGACTAATGAGGGGAAAAATCCTTCTTATTTTTAGCCAAACTTCCCACAATACCTGCAATGACCCCATGCCTGATCTCTAGTCCAGCCATGCATCCACACCTATTGCCACATGTCTCTCCTCCATGACTTTGTTTATCCTATTCTTTCTGCCTGGAGCATAATGCACATCTCCAAGTGCCAAGGTCTACTCATCCTTCAATGTCATCTTCCAGTGCGACCACTTCCAAGAAGCTTTTCTGGGTCACCCCAGATGACAATAGCCTCTCTCAGACCTGTATCATTTTACTCAAACGTCCATTATAGCACCTACCAGTTTTTAGATTCATATGTACAAACAACCTTTCCCTTGCTGATTGTAAAATCATGAGGGTAAAATTTGTGTTTGATTTATCTCCATGCATTCCAAAATGTCTTACACATATTTAGTGTTTTGTAAGTTTGTTGAATGAAATGAGCCTAATAGAAAATGTTCATCCCCAGCAGATCTCAGGTCTGCCCTTGGTCTTCATTCTTTTCTCTTTTGTTTTCTAGTTTGTCATTCATAAGCATTCATTTCTGGGTCTGCTTTTCTCTGACTCCTGAAATGCTTTTCAGTTGTTTCCTGGAGAAAACATTAGAGACTTTGATAGACATGTCAGAAAAAGGGTTTCAAAACTAAAATTGATACAAACTTATGTGAGTGTACACATGGGCATGTATGTGTGGTATGTGTGTATGTGTGTGTTCATGATAAGAGGTTCCAGAGCTGTCAACAAGGACTGTGATTTCCCAAGTTTAGAGCCATTACTCTAAAGATACTTCAAGTTCCCAGTGCAGGACAAATGTGCCTTTTCAGGGAAAGCAAATTCTAGTGAATTCTGTGCCCCTAAATAGCTGAAAAAGTGACAGGACTTGGATGCACCCCAGAAACAAGCATTTTCCCTGACAGGAAAGCAAATAAAAATTACAAAATGTGAAGCTTCTCTGTAAGACATATTATAATGGAAATAACTTAAATACTGATAATACTAATCTGCTAACAATAAATAATACTTCTTTTACTTTCCCACAGAAATTATCTTAATGTATTCTCCAGATTATCCAGAGTTCTCCCAACGAAAGGATCCAGTAGGATATATACATATATGTGTCTCTCTCTATGTATATATATATATAATTAGATGTATGTGTAAATACTTTATATATGTGTGTGTATGTGCATATATATATACATATATATGTCTTAGCTTCAAATTGACTTCATATATATATGAAGTGACATATGACAAGGAGTTGGCTCATGTGATTATGGAGGGGGAGAACTTCCAAGATCTGCAGCTGGCAAGCTGGAGACCAGGAAAGCTAATATTTGTAGTTCCTAAGTCCAAAGACCTGAGAACCAGAAGAGACCATGGTTTATCTTCAGTTTTGAGCAGGCAGGCTCAAGATTCAAAAGAGCCAGTATTTTCATTTGCGTTCAAAGACGGCAAAAAACTGATGTCTCAGCTCAAAGTGGTCAGAGGCAGGAGGAATTCTTTGTTCCTTAAGGCTTTTGTTCTGTCAGGTCTTCAGTTAATTGAGTGAGAGCCACCCACATTAGGAAGGACGATCTACTTTACTCAATCTACTGATTTGCATCCAGAAATGTGCTCACAGACACACTCAGGATAATGTTTGATCAAATATCTGGGCACCCAATGGCCCAGTCAAGTTGACATATAAAATAATCATCACAAATAAGAAGGACGCATGAGTCTCTAGTTTAATATCAATATTGTTACTTGAGGATCACATGGAAAATTACATTTTTGCTAACTAATTTTTTAATTCACTTGAAAACCTACTATATTTTTTAAATGTTATGAAAAATATCCTGTTAAGCAAAATCCTAAGGTTGGTGCAACACCACTAGTGCTGGAAAATATGTGAACTTTGAAACTCAATAAATCTGGTTTCACAATCCTGACTCTGTCCAGACATAACAGCTTGTAATCTTGAGCATTTTACTTCTGATCTGTAAGCCACAAATTTATTTGTAAAAGTGGGATATTAATAAGCCCTCCATTACATTGATGTTAGAATTAAACAAGAGAGCACATCTACTCAACATATCTAGGAAATGAATGTAACTTCCTTCCCTCCCAACAGTTCCCACTTTTGTCCTATCCTAAAATTAAATGGCATACATCTTTAAGTTTGGAACAAATTCAAAGGCCATGTACATCAAAACTACTTAGCTTAGATTGTGAGTAGAAGCTAGAGACATAATACTCTTGCACCAAATCAAGTAAATCACTCATAATTTTTAAATAACATGATTTTCTCATAAATGTCTTAGCTTCAAATTGACTTTGTGTAACTGCATAATGTAAGAGAATGATGTCTAAATCAAATATTATTATTTCAAAGTCTTTCTCGTAAGTCACTTTCTTTAGCTAGCACTGACAGATCCCGTGGGTCTTAATGGCTAACATATGTCCACTGATTGTTTTTGTCTGGTAGGTAAGAGTGTCTTATTACTAAGTTATTTTAACAGTTTTTCATCTAAGGTGGAGTCCATGTCACATGCTCACTGTGTCACAGTCACTAAATAACAAGTAGCATTTAGTGAGATTGTAGGCCCGTACTCAATATGTATTCTGAAGCAAATTTACCAAAGAAATCTTCATTTTTCAAAGATAATTGGAGAAGGGATCAAATGGACAAATGTGGCAAGCACCATTTAAGGCATTCAAATGTTATTTCAAGTTCATATATTTCCCATAGCATCGCATTTCCTTAGGGAACACGTTAGAGACTCTCTGATTCAACTGGGAAGATTATGATTATGTCCCTTTCTGGTAGCAGGAAAATGTGGGACACAAGTTTCTAAGCATAAGATGTGTGTGGAATTCAATGATGGGAAATGAAGAGATCTTAGGGACAGAAACATGCAATTTTCCCATGGGTTCCATCTGAGACATAGTAAAGACATAGAAACGTTTCTTAAGTAGGTTCTATGGAATGCTAAGTTCCAGAAGATACTCCATGAAAAAAAGAGTTAGGTAGTAAATCTATAAACATGTCATCATCCCATATCCACCTTGTGGTTGTGATTAGCATATTGAATCTGAATTAGCATAGTGAAGGCTTTGAGTAGCACTAGATAGGGAAAAAATCTGCTAGCCTTAAAAAACTTTATAGTCCCTAAACTCTTTGCTCTTAGAAAACTTTCTGCATGTAACTCATATTTTCTGCAGACAAAATAGACCATCTTACAGTAAAATTCCTCAAACAAAGAAAGCCTGGGGCACTCTATGTTTTAAATTCACACATTACTTGCCTCTTGAAGAGTCTAATTGATTGAAACTGTTAAAACATTCCAAATATTTTAAGGTATGTTTTTGCTACGTGACCATAACAAAAATAAGCAATTAGCTGAATACTGCAGACTTTTAAAACATACAAATTCTTCAGTTATTAACCTACTTCAAAGAAAAGCTTGAAAAGGTCTTTTTTTCAAAGTATCAGAATAAAAGCTATGTTCCAATGTCTAATGCACTGGTAGAAATTCTGGTTTTGCAGGAGAGATTGGTATGGGCAGAGGCAAAACTCTCTTAGCACAAATCATGGTAATATATTTTGGCTTAAATGGAGTGGAGCCATACTAAATTACTTAACATAAACTTAATGAAAACATAACTAATGTCAGATTGTACAGTTTCCATTAAAGACGCTGTTCTCTGCTGCCTTGAAACTCCAGTGCCTGGACTGTTCCCCCTCCCTCATCTTCTCACCTAATCTTCGGCATTGAGCCAACTCAGTGGAATAGAAGAGAGTGTTCAGGACTGGATGCATTTTTTACTTTAACTTTACTCCTAAAAGGTAATGACAAAAAGCATAATTTTCTTTCTACTGCTAGAGATGTTGTGGCTTAGAGAAACTACAGGGATAGTGATTGGCGTAGTTTGACTTCCATCTGATACCTTCCCAAACAGAAGGAATTTTTTGTTTGCTACAAAAATCAGCCAGTTTAATATCTTAGAGATTATTCACCATATAGTCATTAAAACAAGTAGAATGCTTTTCATAGATAATGCTTTTGGAAAAGTCATCCTAAAGCTAGCATCCTGGACAGCAAAAAGATGGTCTGGTAACAGAATTGATGGTATATTCTTTTTTTAAGGGGGAAAACATCTTTTATTTTGAAGAACTAAAACTGATTTATTTGTCCTATTCTAATGGCATACCAAGGTCAGGCAGTGGTCCATGCTGGGTATAGACACTAATTACTGAATTTAATACAATAATAGAGCCAACTAAAAGTGGGTCTGTTTTTTAATGATCACCAGACATCATCAATGCTAAGCACTGTCAGTGATAAACTAACTGCAGTGAAAAAAATAGTTTTTTGGTTTATGTTCAAACAACTGTTATAGTTACAATTGAGTATACTAATATATCTGCAAAGTTCAAATGAGCACACTTTATATAATAAAAACCGTATTCTACATGGTAGTTAATTCGGAGGACTCCTAATTAATACATTGTTCCTCGAAGACTCTGCTACACTTCTAATTCAAGAGTAAGTTCATCAGGGCTCTAATTACTCAAATTTGCTTCAGACTTACTTCATGTCTCCGACCCCTGTGCCGTTACTTATTTCTGCATTTAAACAGTAGATTGGAAATGATCACAGGGATTATAAAGCTGAAAAAAATAGAACGTGCCTTTCTTCAGTTCTGTTATTTTGCATGCAAATTCTTCTCTGATCCTTGCGGCTTTCACTCTTTTGGAAGTATTTTTCTTGTCACTCCCTCTTTTCTTTCAAAAAAGACATTAACATATAATTAAGTAATATTAATCCATCACTTATTTTTTAGGACTTAATATTTGATTATTATTTTTTGCTGTTGTAGATAAATATTTTCTGGCCATTATTGTTAATATTTGTTTCATTTCATAATTCTTACTGAAATCATTTTGCCATCTGTGTTTGTTTAAAAATGATTTGCTGTGGTTTTCAAACATGCTAGGTATGCTACTTTTCCATTTTGTATTTTGGAGGTTGCACTCATCAGTTGTCTTTTTTTTTTTTTTTTTTTTTAAATGAGGTCAAGTCTCACTCTGTTGCCCAGGCTGGAGTGCAGTGGTGCCATCTTGGCTCACTGCAACCTTTGCCTCCCAGGTTCAAGCGATTCTCCTGCCTCAGTCCCCTGAGTAGCTGACATTACAGGCTCCCACCATGATGCCTGGATAATTTTTGTAGTTTTAGTAGAGATGGGGTTTTGCCATAGTTGGCCAGGCTTGTCTTGAACTCCTGACCTCAGGTGATGCGCCCACCTCCGCCTCCCAAAGTGTTGAGCCACCACATTGCAGCCAATAAGTCTTTTTAGAAAATGTAATCCTAGCACTTTAGGAGGCGGAGGTGGGCAGATTGCCTTAAGTTCAGGAGTTCATGACCAGCCTAGGCAACGTGGTAAAATCCCTGTCTCTACAGCTCTACTAAAAATACATTAGCCAGATATGGTGGTGTTCACCTAGAATCTCAGCTACTCAGGGGGCTAAGGCACAAGAATCTCTTGAACCCAGGAGACAGAGGCTGCAATGAGCCAAGATAGGGCCACTGCACTCCAGCCTGGGTAACAGAGTGAGACTTCTTCATCTTAAAAAAAAAAAAAAAGGCTGCTGGCAAGATGGCCAAATAGGAACAGCTCCAGTGTGCAGCTTCCAGCAAGATCAGTGCAGAAGGTGGGTGATCTCTGCATTTCCAACTGAGATACCTGCCTCATATCATTGGGACTGGTTGGACAGTGGGTGCAGCCCAAGGAGGGCAAGCTGAAGCAAGGTGGGGTGTTGCTTCACCCAGGAAGTGCCAGGGGCCTGGAACTCCCACTCCTAGCTAAGGGAAGCCGTTAGGGACTATCCCCTGCACTTGGGCCCAGATACTGTGCTTTTCCCATGGTCTTCACAACCTGCAGACCAGGAGATTCCCTCCGGTACCTACAACACAAGGGCCCTGGGTTTCCAACACAAAACTAGATGGCCATTTGGGAAGAAACTGAGCTAGATGCAGCAGTTTTTTTTTTTCTCATACCCCAGTGGTGCCTGGAACACCAGCGAGATTGGACCCTTCACTCCCCTGGAAAGGGGGCTGAAGCCAGGGAGCCAAGTGATCTGGTTTGGTGGGTCCCACCCCAATGAAGACCAGCAAGCTAAGATCCACAGGCTTGAAATTCTCACAGCCAGCACAGCAGTCTGAGCTCAACCTGGGAGGTCTGAGCTCAGTGTGGGAAGGGGCGCCTGCCATTGCTGAGGCTCCAGTAAGTAAACAAAATCACTGGGAAGTTCAAAATGGGTGGAGCCCACAGCAGCTCAGCAAGGCCTCTGTAGGCAGACTGTGTTGCTAGACTCCCTCCTTGCTGGGCAGGGAATCTCTGAAAAAAGGCGGCAGCCTGACAGAGACCTAAATAAAGCCTCCACCTTCCTGGGACAGAGCACCTGGAAAAAGGGGTGTTATGAGTACGGCTTCAGCAGATTTAAACATCCCTGCCTGGCAGCTCTGAAAACAGCAGTGGATCTCCCAGCACTATGTTCCAGCTCTGATAAGGGACAGACTGCATCCTCAAGTGGCTCCCTGACACCCCTGTATCCTGACTGGGAGACACCTCCCAGTAGGGGGCTGACAGACACCTCATACAGGAGAGCTCTGTTTGGCATCTGGTGGGTACCCTTCTGGGGTGAAGCTACCAGAGGAAGAAACGGGCAGCAATTTTTGCTGTTCTGCCTGGTGATTTCCAGGCAAGCAGGGTCTGGAGTGGACCTCCAGCTAACTCCAGCAGAACTGCAGCAGATGGGCCTGACTGTTAGAAGGAAAACTAACAAACAGAAAGAAATAATCTCAACATCAAAAGAAAGGACGTCCACTCAGAGACCCATTCCAAAGGTCACCAACTTCAAAGACTAAAGGTAGATAAATCCACAAAGATGGGAAGAAACCAGTGCAAAAAGGCTGAAACACCTCTTCTCCTCCAAGAGATCACAACTCCTCATCAGCAAGGGAACAAAACTGGATGGAGAATGAGTTTGAAGAATTGACAGAAGTAGGCTTCAGAAGGTGTATAATAACAAACTTCTCCAAGCTAAAGGAGCATATTCTAACCCAATGCAAGGAAGCTAAGAACCTTGAAAAAAGGTTAGATGAAATGCTAACTTAGAGAAGAACATAGACGATCTGATGGAGCTGAAAAACACAGCTCCAGAACTTTGTGAAGCATACACAAGTTTCAATAGCCAAATTGATCAAGCAGAAGAAAGGATATCAGAGATTTAAGATCAACCCAATGAAATAAAGTGAGAAGAAAAACAGAGTGAAAAGAAATAAACAAAGCCTTCAAGAAATATGGGGTTACAAGAAAAGACCAAATCTACATTTGAGTGGTGTACCTGAAAGCAAAGAGGAGAATAAAACTAAGTTGGAAAACACTCTTCAGAATATTATCCAGGAGAACTTCCTCAACCTAGCAAGGCAGGCCAACATTCAAATTCAGGAAATACAGAGAACACCAAGATACTCCTCAAGAAGAGCAACCCCAAGAAACATAATCATCAGATTCACCAGGGTTGAAATGAAGGAAAAAATGCAAAGGGCGGCCAGAGAGAAAGGTCAGATTACCCACAAAGGGAAGTCCATCAGACTCACAGTGAATCTCTCAGCAGAAACCCTACAAGCCAGAAGTCAGTAGGACCAATATTCAACATTCTTAAAGAAATAAATATTCAACCCAGAATTTCATATCCAGCCAAATTAAGCTTAATAAGCAAAGGAGAAATAAAATCTTTTATGGACAAGCAACTACTGAGAGATTTTGTCACTACCAGGACTGCCTTACAAGAGCTCCTGAAGGAAGCACTGAACAAGGAAAGGAACAATCGGTACCAGCCACTGCAAAAAACATACCAAATAATAAAGACCATCAATGCTATGAAGAAACTGCATCAACTAATGGGCAAAACAACCAGCTAGCATTATAATGGCAGGATCAAATTCACACATAACAATATTAACCTTAAATGTAAGTGGGCTAACTGGCCCAACTAAAAGACACAGAAGGCAAATTGGATAAAGAGTCAAGACCTGTTGGTGTGCTATATTCAGGAGACCCATCTCATGTGCAAAGACACACATAGGCTCAAAATAGAGGGATGGAGGAAGATTTACCAAGCAAGTGGAAAGCCAAAAAATAAAAATAATAAAAAAAATAGAGCAGGGGTTGCAATCCTAGTCTCTGATAAAACAGAATTTAAACCAACAAAGATCAAAAGAGACAAAGAAGGGCATTTCATAATGATAAAGGGATCAATGCAACAAGAAGAGCTAACTATCCTAAATATATATACGCCTAATACAGGAGCACCCAGCTTCATAAATCAAGTTCTTAGGGACCTACAAAGAGACTTAAGACTCCCACACAGTAATAGTGGGAGACTTTAACACTCCACTGTCAATATTAGACAGATTAACAAGGATATACAGGACTTGAACTTTGATCTGGACCAAGTGGACCTAATAGACATCTACAGAACTCTCCACCCCTAATACACAGAATATACATTCTTCTCAGGACCATTCCACACTTATTCTAAAATTGACCACATAATTTCAAGTAAAACACTCCTCGGCAAGTGCAGAAGAATAGAGATCATAACCAATAGTCTCCCAGACCACAGTGCAATCAAATTAGAACTCAGGATTAAGAAACTCACTGAAAACCACACAACTACATGGAAACTGAATAACCTGCTCCTGAATGACTACTGGATAAATAACAAAATGAAGGCAGAAATAAATAAGTTCTTTGAAACCAATGAGAATTAAAACACAATGTACCAGAATCTCTGAGACATGTTTAAAGCAGTGTCTAGAGGGAAATTTATAGCACTAAATGCCCACAAGAAAAACAAAGATCTAAAATTGATACCCTAACATCACAATTAAAATAACTAGAGGAGCAAGATCAAACAAATTGAAAAGCTAGCAGATGACAAGAAATAACTAAGAACAGAGCAGAAGTGAATGAGATAGAGACATGAAAAACCCTTCAAAATGTCAATGAATCCAGGAGCTATTTTTTTTGAAAAGATCAATAAAGTAGATGGACTGCTAGCCAGACTAATAAAGAAGAGAGATGAATCAAATAGATGCAATAAAAAATGATAAAGGGGATATCATCACTGATCCCACAGAAATACAAACTACCATCAGAGAATACTATAAAAACCTCTATGCAAATAAACCAGAAAATCTAGAAGAAATGGATAAATTCCTAGACACTTACACCCTCCCAAGACTAAACCAGGAAGAAGTCAAATCCCTGAATAGACCAATAACAAGGTCTGAAATTGAGGCAGCAATTAATACCCTACCAATCGAAAGAGGTCCAGGACCAGACAGGTTCATAGCTGAATTCTACCACAGGTACAAAGAGGAGCTGGTACCATTCCTTCTGAAAATATTCCAAACAATAGAAAAAGAGGAAATCCTCCCTAACTCATTTTATGAGGCAAACATTATCCTGATACAAAAACATGGCAGAGATGCAACTGAAAAAGAAAATTTCAGGTCAACATCCCTGATGAACATTGATGTGAAAATCCTCAATAAAATACTGGCAAACTGAATCGAGCAGCACATCAAAAAGCTTATCCATCATGATCAAGTTGGCCTCATCCCTGGGATGCAAGGCTGGTTCAATATATGCAAATCAATTAACATAATCCATCACATAAACAGAACTAAAGACAAACACCACATGATTATTTCAATAGATGCAGAGAAAGCCTTCAACAGAATTCGACTGCCTTTATGCTAAAAACTCTCAATAAGTTAGGTATTGATGGAACGTATCTCAAAATAATAATAGCTATTTATGACAAACCCACAGCCAATATCATACTGAATGGGCAAAAACTGGAAGCATTCCCTTTGAAAACTGGCACAAGACAAAGATGCCCTCTCTCACCACTCCTATTCAATATAGTATTGAAAGTTCTGGCCAGGGCAATCAGGCAAGAAAAAGAAATAAAGAATAATCAATTAGGAAAAGTGGAAGTGAAATTGTCTCTATTTGTAGATGACATGATTGTATATTTAGAAGACTCCATTGTCTCAGCCCAAAATCTCCTTAAGATGATAAGCAACTTCAGCAAAGTCTCAGGATACAAAATCAATGTGGAAAAATCACAAACATTCCTGTACACCAGTAACAGACAAACAGAGCCAAATCATGAGTGAACTCCAATTCACAATTGCTACAAAGAGAATAAAATACCTAAGAATACAACTAACAAGGGATGTGAAGGACCTCTTCAAGGACAACTACAAACCACTGGTCAAGGAAATAAGAGAGGACACAAACAAATGGAAAAATATTCCATGCTCATAATTAGGAAGAATCAATATCATGAAAATGGCCATACTGCTCAAAGTAATTTATAGATTCAATGCTATCCCCATTGAGCTACCATTGACTTTGTTCACAGAATTGGAAAAAACCACCTTACATTTCATATGGAACCAAAAAAGAGCCCGCATAACCAATAGCCAAGACAATCCTAAGCAAAAAAACAAAACAAAACAAAACAAAAAAACAAAACTGGAGGCATCATGCTACCTGACTTCAAACTATACTACAAGGTAGTAGTATAGTACCATGGTATTGGTACCAAAACAGAGATATAGACCAATGGAACCGAACAGAGGCCTCAGAAATAATGCCACACATCTACAACCATCTGATCTTTGACAAACCTGACACAATTGAAAAAGAAAATTTCAGACCAATATCCCTGATAAACATCGATGCAAAAATCCTCAATAAAATACCGGCAATAAAATACTGGACACAAACAAATTGAAAAATATTCCATGCTCATGATTAGGAAGAAACAATATCATGAAAATGGCCATACTACCCAAAGTTTGATTAGGATGGATTAGTAATTGAGAAAGGATTCCTTATTTAATAAACATTGTTGGGAAAACTGGCTAGCCACATGGAGAAAGCTGAAACTGGAGCCCTTCCTTTTTATACAAAAATTCACTCAAGAGGGATTAAAAAATTCACTCACTTTAAATTCTAACTTAAATGTTAGACCTAAAACCACAAAAACCCTAGAAGAAAACCTAGGCAATACCATTCAGAACATAGGCATGGGCAAGGACTTCATAACTAAAACACCAAAAGCAATGCAACAAAAGCCAAAATAGACAAATAGGATCTCATTAAACTAAAGAGCTTCTGTACAACAAAAGAAACTATCATTACAGTGAGCAGACAACCTATAGAATGGGAGAAAATTTTTCCAATCTATTCATCTGACAAAGGACTAGTATGCAGAATCTACAGAGAACTTAAACAAATATTCAAGAAAAAAACAACCCCATCAAAAAGTGGGTGAAGGATATGAACAGACACTTCTCAAAAGAAGACATTAATGCAGCCAACAAACATGAAAAAAGCTCATTATCACTAGTCATTCAAGAAATGCAAATCAAAACCACATTGAGATACCATGTCATGCCAGTTAGAATGGTGGCCATTAAAAAATCAGGAGACAACAGATGCTGGAGAGGATGTGGAGAAATAGGAACACTTTTACACTGTTGGTGGGAGTGTAAATTATTTCGACCATTGTGGAAGACAGTGTGGCAATTCCTCAAGGATCTAGAACTAGAAATACCATTTGACCCAGCAATCTCATTACTGGGTATATACCCAAAGGATTATAAATTATTTTATTATAAAGACACATGCACACGTATGTTTATTTCGGCACTATTCACAACAGCAAAGACTTGGAACCAACCCAAATGCCCATCAATGATAGACTGGATAAAGAAAACATGGGACATATACACCATGGAATATTATGTAGCCATACAAAAGGATGAGTTCATGTCCTTTGCAGGCACATGGATGAAGTTGGAAACCATCATTCTCAGCAAACTGATACAAGAACAGAAATCCAAAGACTGAATGTTCTCACTCATAAGTGGAAATTGAACAATGAGAACACATGGACACAGGGAGGGGAACATCATACAGTGTGACCTGTTGTGGGGTGGGGGACTAGGGGAGGGATAGCAGGGTGGTCGGGGGGCTAGGGGAGGGATAGTACTAGGAGAAATACTTAATGTAGATGACAGGGTGATGGATGCAGCAAACCACCATGGCATGTGTATGCTTATGTAACAAACCTGCATGTTCTGCACATGTATCCCATAACTTAAAGTATAATAAAAACAGAGTGGGTAATACATATGCTTACACATATGACAAAATGTTTTAAAACTGAAATGTATTATTTAAATTTGTGGTTTTAAAATTCTTTATTCTGTGCATAAAAGAACAATGATGATAAATAAAAGAAAAAAGTAGTGGCCGGGCGCGGTGGCTCAAGCCTGTAATCCCAGCACTTTGGGAGGCCGAGGCGGGTGGATCACGAGGTCGAGAGATCGAGACCATCCTGGTCAACATTGTGAAACCCCGTCTCTATTAATACAAAAAAATTAGCTGGGCACGGTGGCGCGTGCCTGTAATCCCAGCTACTCAGGAGGCTGAGGCAGGAGAATTGCCTGAACCCAGGAGGCGGAGGTTGCGGTGAGCCGAGATCGCGCCATTGCACTCCAGCCTGGGTAACAAGGGCGAGACTCCGTCTCAAAAAAAAAAAAAAAAAAAAAAAGAAAAAAGTATTGCATGTTGTATTTGATTAAAATGTAAACATTGACACTACTACAAATACAGTGATGTTCCAGCTCACCAACTCATATTCCTTTGAACAGGGTGCATTTTTTCATCAGTCTGAAACTCCTAGAGAAATGGACATATTTTTTTCTTTTGCCTAATTCAGTTTAACAGTCTTCTGCCTTACATGTGTGTATTAATGTTACTTCAGCATTCAAGCACAGCCTCCTGTGGGAAGGTGCTGTTATTTCTAATTTTTTCTTGCACAGTACTTTGCCTATTATATCTTAAATCCTATACTTATACAGATGTGGTGACTGTATATCTTGCTGCATAAAGCCTAGGGACCCATTTCCCCATCTACTACTCTTTCCACTTTTCATTTTCAAATTGCTGAACAAAATGCTTTCGTGTAAGAGGCAATACACTGTACTTTAATAACTCCTCCTTGATAATAATGATATGGCCATTTAATTATTTTTCCTGTTATAAAAATCCTGTCAAGGATCCAGGCTTCTATTTATTACCAGACAAGCAGTCACAATGCTAATGTAAATCACCCTTTATTCATTTTATGCATAATTAAAATTTTATTTGAAAGTCTCAAATTGTAAAGACAAAAAAAGTTGAAGCCAGAATGAATTTGAAGGTGGTAATAATTACACTGCTATTTTAATCTGGATTGCATTAGAAAACTAACTACCCTTTTTAAGATTTCATTAAATCAAGCTGTAAATGAAAAGTGAACAAAACTGAAAAATAATCTGCTATAATAGTAGCAAGGAAGAGGGAAACCCAAGGAGAGGTTGCCAAATATTTTTTTTTCTAAATAATTTAACTCTGTGTGCCAATAGCCAATGGGAAATAAATAGGATTTATATACTTAAACATTTCCCTATATTTCTTGGTTTCTTTTTAAATACGGCAATAGCAAGCAGATAATTACTTTCATTCTTGGTACTGCAAAATGTAGACTGAATTTAGGAATTTTAAAATTAAATGGATTTTGCAAGACTAGATCAATAAAATTTAATTTCATAATGAAAACATTTACTAACTATAGTCTTTATTGACATTTAGCTTTGACATGAGTTGGTGACGTATACTTTGGGGGGAATTTGACTACTTTGGTTTCTGCGTGTGGCTGATAGAAAGATAAGCTTCATATACTCATTCAGAAAGAATATTAAACTTACTGAATCTGATTATCAATCCCTAGGAGAAGGTCAGTATTAGGAAGTTACATTAACATTTTAAAGTCAGTAAAGAGTCATTAGAAAATTACAATGAGGCTTTTTGTAGGAAGTTTGTAACAGGTGACCAGGTCAGCATTCTGGCCTTTAGGTGAGCTCATGCCCTCAGGTCCCTTCATTTAAGTTGTTTGGGAAGCACTTATCCATTTATTTTCCATGCTTATACATAAGTGAGAAGTTGAAGAGTAAAAACTAGGACTCAGATTTGTGATGACAGTCAATCATCCTCAGGTGAACTTACATTTGCCCTATTTTCTTCTTGTTCCCATGTGTGTGGAATAAATTGTTCTCCCAGAATTATGGGAATTCTTTCAGGTCAGTAAAGTGACATTTCCAAAGCTAGAGCAATAATTTATGTAATGGTATCCTGTCTGCCTACAAAAGTCGTTATATACAAAATTTTTTTCCTGTCTTGAACAGGATTTGACCTGAGATTGGTGTGGTTTGTTTTATTCTAAAATGGGGAAATAGTTGATTATTTGTTACTAGTAACAAGGAAATATTATAATTAACATGGAAATATTTTCTTAAAATTAAAATTTGAAACTTGGAAAAGAAATGTCTGTATTTGTAAAATCATAAATTGCAATATACTGTTTTTTACATGCTGTTCAAATGTCTCTTGGCAATGCCGAATAAAAATAGTAACAAAGATCTTACCAGCTATGCCCATAATTATTCAGTAAGTATTAAATAATTACACTGGTTGGCACATGTAGAAAGACAAGCAAAGCCAGGAAAAATCCATCAAATACATAAGAGAGTTCTGCCCCCATAATTTAAAACAGAATCAAAAATGTTTGTAAGGCAAAAAGGAAGGGGAAAAAATAGCAGAGGTGAAGGAAATTAAAAAAAAATTCCTTTCCTATAGCTGTTGAAATTTCACAGCTATATCTAGAATGATATAATTTAGACTGCTCTAATTACTTAAATTTTTCAGATAAAGAAACTAGGAATAGAGTAGGGGTGAGACCAGCAAACATCTCTGAGTCAGTGGTTCAACAGTGACTGAATTTCCTGACTGGTGCTCTTTCTGCACTTTACCCTTCCTTCTCTTACTCTGATCAGCCTGGCTGAGCTTTGTCCTGATGAAAGAATAGGCAACATCTACCATAAAGAACTCCAAACTGGGGTGAGGGTGTATATAAAAGATAAATAGGTGACTTTACCCATGGACTCAGGCATTATGTTTTTTAGCAGTCAGGTCAATATGAGTTTCTATAAGTATGATTTCCCAGTTGATTTTATCACTATGAAAACATTGACTTTGTTAGAAGTAATTTCTTCTAATTCCTCTCTATAAAGCTTATTCATGAAAGAGCTCATAAAGACTAGAGAAGGCTGGGCACAGTGGCTCATGCCTGGAATCCCAGAACTTTGGGAGGCTGAGGCAGACAGATGATGAGGTCAGGAGTTCAAGACCAGACTGGCCAACATGGTGAAACCCCATCTCTACTAAAAATACACAAATTAGCTGGGTGTGGTGGGGCATGCCTTTAATCCCAACTACTCAGGAGGCTGAGGCAGGAGAATTGCTTGAACCCAGGGGGTGGAGATTGCATTGAGCTGAGAGTACACCAGCTGAGAGAGCTGCACTCCAGCTCTGGGCAACAGAGCAAGACTTTGTCTCAGGGGGCAAAATAAAAAAAAAAAAAAAAAAAAAAAAAAGACTAGAGAGAGAAATACATTGTAAAAGCTAGAAGGAGACGGAAACAAAAACAAAGATATGCACAGAAGAGAGTCCTAGCCCAGCCACATAGCACTGTTCTGTCCAAACCTAAACTTCCACCCTATATGTGTAAGAGGCAGCAGTCTTAGGGGGTGCTAGCACACACACTTTTCATGACCTGAACTTTTACACAAACATATGGCTCTTCGTGGTTCTTCCTCTTTATGGTTGAAACTCCCCAAATTTTCATCAGAATGGGGAATCCGTAACATACTTATGATCCCTAGTTATGTCAAATGATATAACACAGATATAACCAAATTTCTAATAGTGACTTTCATTGTAGAAATTTTGTATGTATATGCGTGGTGTGTGTGTTGGGGACTATAGTCAATTAGTCATTGCTATTTCTACTGGGAAATCACAGGAAATATTATATATGAATAAAAATTGTTCCTTTATGCTTCATATCTATACCACTAAAAAAAGTAGGAGAATATAGAAAACACCTTAGAAACATGTTTGCCTAAATGTGAACAAGCAGTTTTGAAAAGAAAACAACTGGAACTTCCAGATATGAAAAGGCAATCATTAAAATTAAGGACTGAATGGCAGATTAATAGAATAGACACACATGGAGATAGTGAACTAGAAGGGTCACCTTGAGAAATTATCCAGAGTACATTACACAAAGACCAAGACATAGAAGATAATACCTGTTTAGAGTCATAAAGATTAGAGTGAAAAACATCTAACATTTGTTTAATTAAAATTTCTGAAAGAAAAAACTGAAAGCAGAGCCGATATTTGAAAAGAAAAATAGTTGAGAGTTTTCTAGAAGGGATTAAAAATACTGATCTTCCATGTTAGTTCCTATTACTACTTAAACAATTTCCAAAAATTTATCAGCTTAAAACACCACAAATTTGTTATCTTACAGTTGCTGTGGGTAAGGAATCTGTACACAACGTAGCTAAGTCCTTTGCTTTGGGTCTCATAAGGTGACTCCAATCAAGGTGTTGGCCAGGGCTTCAATCTCATCCAAGGCTCAGGATCTTCTTCCAAGTTCAGTGGAGAATTCCTTTCCTTGCAGTATAAGACTAACATGCTCTTCACCCCCCCACAACCTCTCTCTCTCTCTCTCTCTATATATATATATATATATACACACACAGATAGATAGACATGAGGATATATATATATGAAGATATATAGATATGAGGATATATATATCTATGAGGATATATATGAGGAGATATATATATATACATATATATATTTTCATATGTATATGAAAATATACATATCTTCAGACATATATACTCACATATCTTCATAGATATCTATTTTCATATACATATATCAAATAAAATTATTGATTTCTATCATTTTAAATGTGCCTTTAAAAAATTTATCTCCCTAGAGTTTTGTCAATTTAGTTTGTAGTTTCAGAAACTATAAACAAAAAGATAAAAATTAACTTTCATCTTTGTTCTTTTATGTTTGTAGTTTTTTTTTTTTTTTTTTAATTTCCTGCTTTTTTCTGTTATGTACTTTATTTTACATTTGGTTTAGTTTGCTGGGTTTTTTTTCCCAACTTATTAAGGATTATTTATATAATCAACTTATTTTTCAGCCTCTTTTTGTTTGTAATATATATATTTAAGGCTACATTTTCATTAAGTGCTGCTTCCACTCTAAGTAGGCTTACTTACTCTAAGTAGGCTGCTTCCACTCTAAGGTGCAACTAGGCTAGAAATGAATAATACTTCTAAGATAATCAGAAAAGCTCTATAGGTTCGGACTTGAGGAACACACTTCTAATAACTGTGGTTCAAAAAAAAGTAATCATACAGAAAATTAGAAAACATTTAGAAATAAAAATGCTACATAACATCTTTTAAAATTAAGCCTACTTAGAGTGGAAGCAGCACTTAATGAAAATGTAGCCTTAAATATATATATTACAAAAAAAAAAGAGGCTGAAAAATAAGTTGATTATATAAATAATCCTTAATAAGTTGGGAAAAAAAACCAGCAAACTAAACCAAATGTAAAATAAAGTACATAACAGGAAAAAGCAGGAAATTAAAAAAAAAAACAAAAACTACAAACATAAAAGAACAAAGATGAAAGTTAATTTTTATCTTTTTGTTTATAGTTTCTGAAACTACAAACTAAATTGACAAAACTCTAGGGAGATAAATTTTTTAAAGGCACATTTAAAATGATAGAAATCAATAATTTTATTTGAATAAATCTAAAAATTCAGGTAAGAGAAAATTTCCAGAAAAATTAAAATGTTTTAAAATTAGAAAACCTAATTATTCCTTTAATAATTAGAAAATATTGGAACAGTAATTAAAAATCTGCCCACAAAATAAGCTATAAGTAAGTTTGTATGTTTTTCCATGAGTTTTTAAAAAAATTACAACAATGTGAAAATATAAGACAGAGTGGAAAGAAGATATTTTCAATTAATATAACTAACAGAAGACAAGAATTCAGACCATATTAGAATTCCTTCCTTCTACCCACTTTTTCAAATAATGAGGATAAAAAAGACAACTGAATTTTAAAAATGATAGAAATTCGACAATTGCTTCAAGAAACAAACACATTTGGTTACAATCTAACATAAATTTCTCTAGTGGAAAGAAAAAACATGTAATTCATTTTTTCAGGCAAGTATAACATTAATATCAAAACCTATCAAGGACAGCAAAAGAAATGAAAATTGCAGGCCAATCTACTCATGCAAACAGGTGCTACATCCAAACAAAATATTATCACATTCAAACAGTGAAATATCATGTGATCAATTGAAATAATCTACTATATTTAAAGACTAAAGGTAAACAACAATGTGACCCAACATAGGTGCAAACATATGGAACATATGATTGCATATGTAAAATGTCAAAAATAACCTATAATAAATTATTAGTAGGTGAGTTTATCAAAGTTACTAGGATACAAGGTCAATGGACCAAAAAGAATTGTGTTTCTAAATGCCAGAATCAAATAGAAAATAAAAATTGAATATAGCATAAAAATAGCAAACATGGAAATTAAGAAGTGCAAGATATCTACATAAAAATATTATGCAAAAAATTATTGAGAATGATTAAAAGACACCTGAACAGAGTAAGGTACTAAGTCCATAGGTTAGAAAATGCAGCGTCATAGAAACGGCAATCCATTAAGTGTGTTTTTAAGTGTGTGTGTGTACTACTTGAAAACCTGACTCTAAAATTTATATGGATGAGCAAAGATTTTAAAAAGCTAAGATGCTCTTGAAACAGAACAAGGTAGGAGTCTTGTTCTCCCACATGTCAAGTCTCATTACAAAACTATGATATTTAAGATAATATGATTTTGGCAACAGGGTAGAGATACAGACAGCAGGATATTAAAACAGAGCTCAGAAGTAGACTAAAACATAATTGATGTATGAATGAAATCACACTGCAGGTAAATGATGAATTTTACTATAAATTATTCTGGGACAATTGGTTAGCAAAGTAGAGAAGAGATGGGAGGAAAGGAAAGTGGATTCCTGTCTCCTTCCCACTGCCCTATACACTTACAGAAAAATCAGTTCAGTGTAGATTTGAAACCTTAAATAACAGACAAAAGTACAAAACTTTTAGAAGAAAATATGAGAAAAATTTTGAAGATTTTTAATAACCCACAAAATACCCCAAAATTGACCAGTCTAACTACATTAAAATAGAACTTTTGTTCATCAAAAGACACTGTAAAGAAGGTGAAAATATAAGAGTGGGAAGAAGATATTTTCAATTAATATAACTGACAGAAGACAAGTGTTCAGACCATAAAAAGAACACTTTCGTTCTACCCACTTTCCCAAATAATGAGAATAAAAAAGACAACTCAATTTAAAAACTGATAGAAATCTGGCAATTGCTTCAAAAAACAAGAAAAAAATTCAAATAGTCAACAAACATATTAAAAGGTGTCAACCTAATTATTAATGAAGGAAATATAAATTAAAAACAAATAGAGACTGCATTTTATAATAAGATCAGCAAAATCAAAAGGTCTGACTAAATGAAATGTTTGCAGGAGGTGTGGAATCTCCCCTCTTGTTGCTGAACTTTGTAGAACCACTTTGGGAAATAATTTTTTCTCCCTTAATAAAGTTCAAAATTTCCATGACACAGAAACTCTACTTCTAGTATCTACATGATGGAAAGTAAGTGCATGTAGATACAGATTGAACAGCCTCAAACTGGAAACAACTGTTGACATTTCAACAGATTAACAAATTGACAATGAAACTGCAGTGAAAATGAACTGTAGCGTCATGCACAGCACAAACAAATCTCCTAGACAAAGGAGCAAGCCATAGAGGAATATATTCAGTAGCTTTCCATTTATACAATGTTCACAAACAGGCAAAGCTAACAGGAAAAGCTAATATGTGATAAAATGATAAAACTATAAGGAGCCCAGGAGGATGTTTATTACAAATGGCAGTGTAGTGGGGACAAGGAGAGAATGAGATTCGGAAGGGCATACAGTCTGTTTCTTAATCTTGGATGGAGAGCACACAGGTGATCTCTTTAGTAAATTGCATACCATACATAGCCAATACGCCTCTGTAAATAGAAAAACTATGTTACTTTTTTTTCTAATTTAGAGTTTCTCATTTCCTGGAGGTTTTGAAAAATAAGCAAGTCATTTGATAAATAAAAGGCAATTAAATGGCTTGGGGGTTGGGGGTTGGGGGTTGGGGGGCGGCTCAAGGCTTGGTTATGGGTTTAAATGCATGACTTTAATGGTCTCTTTAGTCCTGGAAATTATTTGCAAGTAACTCATTTGTATTAATGCTTAGGTTTGTTCCATAGAGATTTATTTTCTTAGTTGCTTAACTAAGTCAATTAGTGTTACTGAATAGCCAGAGAATTTACAGGATACAAAATTTGAAAGAGTATTGAAGAGCTATGACTAGAACCCAGTTTTCCTGACATTTTGCCATGGTTTTTTAACATAAACAGATATTTTCTGGGAATGATTTCCAGCTTGATTAGAAGATGTGTGTGCATGAGTGTATGTATAAATACACTTTTATAATATATATATTCATGAGCTATTTGAGGGCAAGGGCCATATGTTCTTTGTTTCCATAGAATCTAGCAAAGTATCTGATACTAGGAAATAAACATGACTTTTGAATGATTCCAATTAACATATGCATGTTGGTCACTCATGCAATTATATGTTTGTATTTGTATATGTGTATGTAGGTATGTACATACACATTTGTATATTCACACAAATACATATAGGAAAATCTCTGTGTATACACATTTTTATTTATATACCTACGCGCGCACACACCACAATGAAAGCATACAAATATAATAGTAACATTCTTTTTAGTACTTACTACATAGCACAGATTTTGTTAAGTGTTTTACTTGCATTTACTTCTCTAGGCAAAGGACACTAAAGGACAGGTACTGTTATTGTCTCGTTCTATATAAACGAGGAAATTGAGACGGAGCCAACATGTAAACCCAGTCAGTTCCTCAAGAGCAATGTTCTTGATCACCACACTGTACTAAAGTGATTTAATATAACAATGAAAGCCAAAATGTAATGTAATTCAAGTAAATTCAATTCGCTAAACATGTATTACATGCCCTATGGGTCAAGTACTGGTTTTAGTTTTACGAGTACAAAAAAAAGTAAACAGAGAAAAGTATTTTCCTGAGACTGGCAGCCATACATTCTTTCAGAGACTTATGCCCTGCTCCTCTCCCAAACCCCATTACTGCACATGTTGGTTACAGTAGCTCACCACTCCATTTTAGGGATAAGCATTTGGTAAAGGTCTATCCAACCACAATATCCATTCTCCTAGAACTAGTAACTGGCACAGGAGTGAGCATGTACAACAGTTGGACCAAAGCTGTTCTTTGGAATTGATATATGGATACTAACAGAAAGAAGTTGAAAGTTCCCTCTCCCTTGGACTGCTAAAAACAGATGGGTGGGCATTGAGGGGTTTGGGGACTTGTAAATTAGAGATTATCAGCAGCCAGTTTCCCCAGAATATTCTCATCTTTAGCCAAAGTAGGATAAGATCAGCACACACAGGGAAACAGAGCTAAGAGCTGCAGAGGGGAGAAAGCAGCTTACAATGTGGTTTAGCCCTGGGATTTGGCCAAACTTAAGGACCCTGACATTCTAGGTAAGTAAGTGAGTTAATAAATTGTATTTTCTACTTGAACTTGAAATCATCTTGTTCCTATTACAAAAATAAACCTCAAGAGGGCACCTGCCACTCTGTTAAAGCAGCCAAGTCAGAAGAGTAAATTACAATGTATTCTGGTTACATATAATTTATTAAAGTAAGCATTCATTCTATCATCAAAACTGCACAAGATAGATATCAGTTATGTTCTATCTATCAAAATTACAGATAATTCATCTTTCCTCTGTTGCCCTTATATAGAACAAGACTGTGATTTACAGAATAGTGAAGGAAACAATGTTCCCACTATTTCCATAAGAGAAAAGAAAATGTTGGGTTAGAGTTGGAAAGTAGGGGCTGCCGTTAGTGGTGAGCATGTGGAATAGAAATTGTTTACGTTTAGGAAAATGGTAGGGAAAGTTCAAGCAATTTGGCACAATACTTCACACTGATTTTTTTTTTCCAGAAACCCAGTAACTCTAAATAAAACACCCATACCTAAAACACAAGAAATTCAGTCAGGCAGTTGGCCTCTGAAATATTTTCAGAAGAAAAAGTTTTAACTCAGACTTTAGTCCCCTAGAGAAGGAAATGTTCAAAACACTGAACAGAATTCCCCGTTCCAAAGGTTTAGGGGTGTCATGGGGACCTTTGGGTTTCAGCTCCTACTTCACACCTTATGTACACTATACTTCCTCATAAATAATAGTGAGGACAACAATCCAATATATCTTAGGAAACAAAGTTCATCTTACTTATGATTCCAAAACTGTCCTCAGCAAAATATATAGAACAATGATGTTTTTCACCCTATGACTTGTTCATTGGGAGGTATATAGCAACGATAAGTACCTACGTTTTGCCAGTTGGACTTCTTTTTAGAGTCAGTTGAGCAAAAAAGACCTCGGAAAAGACTAATTTCTAAGTAGCAAAGCAGATATTCAGAGACTAGAACCAAAGCAACGACCTGTTTACCAGGAGCACAAAATCAGAGCCAAGATGAACGAAGGCGAGTGGATGCAAGGACCCAGTAAATTAGTTTCCTATTGCTTCTGTAACAAATCACCACAGGTCTATTAGCTTTAAACAACACAAATGTATTATCTTACAGTTCTGAGGATCAGAAGTTCTAAAACTAAGGTGTTGGCAGGGCTGCATTCCTCCTGTAGTAAATAGAGGATTTCCATTTTCTTGCATTTTCTAACTTCTGTTGAGACCCATGTGATTCCATTGGGTGCACTTCGATAATACAGAATAGCCTTCCAAATTTATGATCCTTAATCCCAATGGCAAAGTCCCTTTTGCCATGTAAGGTAACATATTCCTGGGTTTTGGAGATTAAGACTTGGATATCATGTGAGGGAATACAGTTTTCTGTCTATCACACCCAGGTTTGTGGCTGCATTTCTAAAACCTGTCCAACTAAATCCAGCAATTCTCTGTGGTTGAAAAGAGTCAAACTATGTAAAATATTTGAAGAGACTTATTCTGAGCCAAGTATGAATGACCAGTGAATAGCCTGTAACACAGCCCCAGAAGATCCTGAGAACATGTGTCCAAGTTGATCAGGTTACAACTTGGTTTTATAAGTTTTAGGGAGACATAAGACATCAATAAATACATGTAAGATGTACATTGGTTCAGTCCAGAAAGGCCAGACAACTGGAAGCAAGGGACTTCCAGGTCATAGGTAGACTCGAGACATTTTCTGATTAAAAATTGGCTGAAAGAGTTATTATATGAAGACCTGGAATCCATAGAAAAGAATGTCTGGGTTAAGATAAGGGATTATGGAGACCAAGGGTTTATCATGCAGATGAAGCCTCCAGGCAGCAGGCTTCAGAGGCTTATCAGACATAAAAGGGTGCCAGACTCCAAGTTAATTCTTTCCTGGATCAGGGGAAAGTCCTGGAAAGGAAAAGGGGTTTTCCACAGAACGTAGATTTCCCCACAAGAGACAGTTTTACAGAGCCTTTTCAAAAATGTCAAATAAATATATCTTGGGGTATCTTTGATTTCATTCAGGGCCTGGTGTCTGTCATGTGATGCTATACTAGAGTCAGGCTGGAATTTGGTGGATTATTGCTATAGTCTTTTTGGTTAGTCTTAAGATTTCTGTGTTAATGTTAATGTTGGTTAGTTATGCCTGAATTCCAAAGAGAGGAAAGTGTAACGAAACATGTCCAACCCCCACCTTCCCATCATGGCCTGAACTAGATTTTCAGGTTTATTTTGGAATGCCCTTGGTTGAAATGGGGGGTCCTCAGTCAGTTCAGGGACTTCAAATTTTATTTTTGGTTTACATCACTTAGGGATGAATATGGGCCTGAGCTGGCAGGGAGAAGTCAAACCACCTGTGTTAGGGACAAAAAACGAAGTAGGGGTTAGAGATTAAACAAAACTAAATGAGTGTAGCTACAAATGATAAATTGCTTTTAGCCTTCCCTCCCCACACACCCAACTAAAATGGGTGATTGTATAGAGTTCTGCTGTATTAACTTTTTAAATAAAATTATATGATGTCATTTTTACTGTCTGGCCAATATATACCAACATTCAGTTTATGGTGTATTCCTGGGGAAATGGACTATTGGAAATATCTAGACTTGATTTTGAGTCCTGGTTCTTACATTTAGAACTTTGCCACTTTGAGTATTACATACACTCTCTCAATTTCTAATCCCTCATTCGTAAAATGGCAATAATAATTTCTGCCTGATAGGATTGTTCTGAGGATTAAATGTAATAATTTTATGAAAGTGTTTACTTAGCACACCACCTGGCATGTACCAGGCTTATCATTTCAGTCTTTCTTTCTTTGAAGCAATTTTGCCTCCTGGTTGTTTTGGCAGGAGGTTGCATTTTAGAAACCATCTAAATTTTGGTTGTTAGACAAGAAGCTCCATTTTTCTTTTTTCCTGTAAAGGTCCTGCTTTCCTTCAAAGTGAGAAAACTTGTAAATTTCTATTTATTTGAACTTTTCTTTCACTTCTGCAAAGAAGTCTTAACTCAAAAATTATTGGTGCAGCTCATCGAGACAAATGTAACTAGTTTGAGCACAGTTCATTTGAATACAATATTATGCTTTTTTTTTTAAACAAAAGTCAATTTCTAGCATTCAAATTGGTAGAGTTTCAGAACTGGATGACTGTAATAATGCTGGTTCACTTTTACAAGTTTCCAGTTTTTCAAAGAATCCCTTGGGAAACATATTAACTACTTCCTGTAGCCCAGTAGTTTGCCAAAAATGCCTCTCACGTTCTCACTGATCAGGGAAATCTCTTGTTTCTAAAAGCCTTTTGTGTTGTGTCCTTGCTTGAACAAACTGAAACTTCTCTGTGAAGAAAACATATTGTAATTGTAATGTTCACAGTAAATCTCTCAGAAACTTACCTTAAGATTTTAATCTTAAAGAAAAGCATATTGGTTTCAGCAACTTGACAACTGATGCTTTGAAAATAAAACTATAAAAGCTGTCTTAGTCAATGATGGATAGCTGACCAAAGTCCATTTTAGGGTCAGAGTTCACAAACATCAATAAATATTGTTGCAGAATTATAAAGCCTCTTACAGGGATCTATTGCTATTTATTGTAATAAAAATAAGAACTATCAAGTTTTGGGCACTGCTGTTCATTCTATTAGATTTTGAATGCCATGTTCTCCAAGTGTCTGCATTCTGCCCCCACGACTTTTCAAGAAGAGTACCAACATAACGCCGCACAAAATGATCAGTGTTTCATATGTCTGAATGAGCTGTTGCTTTTCTGAAATGACTGCATCTCTGCCTTGCTTACCCAAATGATAAGAACACTACTATATATTGAAAACTACTCCTTTGATTTGAGAAAATCAGCTATGCAATTTCATTTCCTAGATTATTTTCCTGGATCTTTAAATTTATCAAATGTAGTTCAGATGAGAGGCAAGTAATAATCCTTTGTGGAAACTCCACATAATAGAAGATTACACAGCATCTAAAAAATTTCCAAATGTTCTTTGTTCAGACAGATGGTGAAACTATTCAATATAAGCAGCAATGCCTCCATTTGTAATATTTAAACATCTGAACAGTGATTGATGGAGCTTCTTTAGTAATGCAATCATTTCATCAAAAGTCTTGTTCTTCACACTCCAAAATAGCTTCTCTATATTGTTTCACTGCAAAATAATGAAATGAAAGTTTCACAGCATGTGAATCCTAAGAAGAGTAATTCAGAACATCAAAATTTTCAGTGGCCCCAAAGCAACCATTTGAGGTCTGCTCAAGTTTTGTTGTGGAGGTTGAATTCAATTGTTTGCCAAGACTATTTGAAAATGAATTTATACTGCCAGCTGCTATCCAGCTTTTATTGCCAAATAAAACACATTACGTTATTATAACTAAAAAGTGATATAAATAACTTCTCCCTTTCTCCTGCAGCCTACCCAATAGGGAGCTACCTAAGAGGAACAAGTTAAAACAAGAAGTTAAAGGAATAAAGGAGCGCAAGACGATGACTGTGTGAAATTCAGCATGGTGACTATAATAATATGCAGTTCAGAGAACCTGTCTGTATTTTTTGTGGACATCCCAAAGTCACTCCACATTTCACTTTTGCAAAACTCAACTTCTAACATTCCTCCAAGTGTGCTTTCTCCTATTTTACCAATCTCAATTTCACCGTCTACCCTGTCACCAAAGTTAGAAACCTGGCATCTCTCTCAGTTCCTTTTTTGTATCACTCTTAACATTAAAGCAAGCATGAAGTCTTGTTGAGTGTATCTGTTAAATGCCTCTCCAATCCAACCACTTCTCTACCCTGCTTCCATGAACTTGTCCATTTCTCCGTGGATCACTGCCATAGCCTCCGTATTGGTCTTTCAACATCCAATCTGGCTCTTGAAATACTTTCATCTCCATGCAGCCAGTGTTATGTTACCATATCTAATCATGTCACCACTTGCTTAAAACTCTTTATGTATCTCATTGCCATTAACATGACTTACATGACTCACAAACCTCTTTGTAAGCTTACTCCTGTGCAGCTCTGTCTCTTATTGCTTGACCACTCCTGGTTCATGTGTCAACCATGAGGAACTTCTTTCAGCTCTCTGAACATATCCTGCTCTCTCATCTCTGGGCCTTATAAACCATATCATGTGTGTTATTCCCTCAGGAGAACCCTCATGTAGTTAAATTCTGCCAATCCTCAGGTCTCAGTTTTTTCCTCTAGAAAGCTTTGAAGGTAACTTCTTCCACAGGTCCTTATAGCACTCCATATATTTTCTCATGATCCATCATGCTCCCTTAAATTTGCTTATTTTTCTTCCTCTATTATCAGACTATTAAGCCCTGTGAAGGCAGGGATTTAAATTTCCTTGTTTATTCTTGTATCCTAGTGCAGTGCTTGATATGATATATTATGTAGACTTAAGTATTACTTAATTGACTGAGTAACCAACTGAGGAACTAGCCTAGCCCATGGAAGTAGTTTACAGGGCAGGGAAGGCACATTCCTGGAAAGCCAGAAGGCAGTGAAAGGGCCCTGAGACATATGCAAGAGAGAATAGGATACTTAAAGCACTGGTGGTGGGGTTTTCCAGAGTGGAACACAGCGACTTCACAAACTTAAGTCAGAAGCTCTGTGAATACAGAAAAGTAAAAATAAGGAAGAGAATCTTCAAGCTGATTAGAATTAGAAAAAGTTAAGAAATATCTGAGCTTAGTAAGCAACCAGTCTGCATAGTTGACCCAGTTCTTTCACTGAGGGTAGCTTAAGAACTTACGTTCTGTACCCACATCCATCACATACAGAAATTTTGGCTCTAGGTGAGCTCTTCTCCTTCTATCTTAGAAAGAGCTTTGTAATTTTTTCTGTATGTTTATGACTTATACAAGAAGAACCTTAGGATGGGCCTGAGAATGCTGTAGGTCATTTTGGCACACTGGCTTTGCATCTCCAAGGAGGAAAAATGTCAGCCTGTGAATTGTTTTCATAAATATGCCAGAAAACACATCATTGTGGAACCTGGCATGGCCATAGCTTGGCATATATGCAGTCAGGAATGAAACAAATGATAGAGTCCCTGGAGAGACTATTCTTTGCACATTGGAGATCTTAAAGAGCTGAAATCTCCTACAGACACATTTTTTTCTATTCTCTTATCCAACATCAAATAGAACTCCAAGGTTTGAAGAGCCAAAGATAGTAGTTGATTCATCTTCTCAGGAACTCCCCAGGGGAGGAAATTAACAGGGAGGCAGATTTTAGTAGAGCATATGGAGATTTTTGCCACCCTCAGAGCTGTCTAAAGTGAGAGTAAACTAACAGCCTTACAAATGCTGAAATTCATTTCACTTTCAGCAGAAAAAGG
Source organism: Aotus nancymaae (assembly GCF_030222135.1). Lineage (NCBI taxonomy): Eukaryota > Metazoa > Chordata > Mammalia > Primates > Aotidae > Aotus > Aotus nancymaae. Next base: position 8,501,621 of record NW_026988476.1, on the reverse strand, counting down.
AGAAACTAGACCTCAGTCTTCAGCAGTGATTTGAGATGGAGGGGAAGTGATGACCTCTAAGTTCTATTCTGATTATAAAATTTTATGATGTAATTTTTTCTTGGTGACTCAGAGGAACATGATGTGTATGAATTATTGTAGTGCACAGAGATGCAATGAGGTCCTTACAGTTTGTGAGGTGAATTCAGCTGTATTTCCCTGTCACGTATTCCTTCAGGCAGCAGTGCTTTTACTGTTAACTTGTATTCTTCTCCCTCCATTCTATCCATGTCCCCACCTAGATGGTCAGCTAATATACTACATATTACCCCTCCATCTCAACAGAAATCCTTGGGAACAGGAAGCTAATTTACTTTTGTTATACAGAACAGGGCAATGACCCAAGAATTCCATCAATGTGGCTCTCAGTGAAAATTTGGGGAATAAATTATGAGTGACTTTTAGGACAGAATGCTACTCTTTATTTATCACAGCTTAGAAAAAATCTGCCCCATACATTCACCCACATAGCCACCTAGACTCTTGGCTCATCTCTGAGCATAAAACCTAGTGCTAGATTCTTCCTGTGGTTCGAAATGTCAACTGTCTCTTTCCTGTCTTCCAAATGCTTACTCATCTGTTTAGCTCCCATTTAAATATCTCCTCTGGGATGCTTTCCTCAGACATAATTAACTACTCCTGTGTGCTCTTACAATTAAATACATACTTCTATTATTCAAATTTAATATTTTATCATCGTGATTTGTTCCCATTTGTTTCCTCAGTTAACTCAGAGCTTCTTATGGACAGAGTAGCCCACGCCCATGATCCCACGTTTATTATATGCAATGCCTGGCATGTAATGGGTGCCCTGTAGACACTGGGTGGCTGGGTGACTGAGTGAGGTAAATTTGTGTGTCTCCTGCTGATGAAGAAAAGCACATAGCTTTAAGGCATTTATCTCAGGGTGCATTTTTACCCACTTTCTAATTCCCAACTTTGCTATAGACCTAAAAATCTGACATCCAAATTACTGGGTCATGTATTACTAGTGAGGTTTATTGATGGTACACACAGACAAATAGACACACACACACACATCCTCAAATCTTCCTATTAAATTTTAAATCTTTTATATTTTGACAGATTTTGAGAAAACCATTTGTTATCACTTTAAGGATCATATCTTTACAAGATTAATGTATTGTAATGAAGCCAATTTTCTTATTAGATTTAAACTGGCCACAGAATTATATAAGATACAGTCCACCAAAGAGCTTCAGGCTCTAAATTTGAAAGGACATGCAGCTACAGGAGAAATTTATCCACAGTATAATAATCACTATATATAAATAAATTAGATGTGGGCCACCACCACATGCACTGCAATCTGGGATGCAAACACTGTCTCTTCTCATCTGTCATCAAATCATTTCAAATTTTATGCCCAAAGAACAGTTTAAGTATCAATTATTGAAAAACAATTATTAGTTTAATTAGGTCTGTAATTCTTTACTATGAAAAGAAAATTACAAAAGGTGAGCTTGGAGCCTAAATCTTAAAAAATAGTTCTATTAATTGATTACATAAATTTTCACATAATAAATATGACTACATCAGATTATGCCATTTTTCTGCCTTACTGATTCACTGCTGGGAATTCGTGAGATAGGTTTTGGCACCTAAAATAGTGTTGACCATTATTTCACAAGCAAGAAGAGCAGGTAGATAGTTTTCCACCATCCTCACATCCACCTTGGCTTATCTCTACATCCCTTCTGTAGTTTTCCTGGGTCAAGAGAGTTGTGCCCCGGGGATTATGTCTCACTATTTAAGGACACCAGGGGCTGAAAGATGATTCCATGTCACTTAAGCCAATGGAAGAATTTGATGGGGAAAAATATCAAATCAAAAATCTCCTTTTACCTCATTTACATAAGCTACTCATTCCTAATCACGAATTTACAATAACGTAAGACATTCCCAATTATGTCAGAGAACAGCTTTCAAAACAAAAGCCATTAAATTTCAATGTATTTTTTTAAATTGAACTTTTAGAGCACTATTTAGGTAAGGGAATAGTAGCTTTCGAATGAAGATAATACAACTCTAAAGATAAATAATATACTTGCACAGCAACAATAAATTTCATTTGAGTAAAAGATAGGGATATTTTTACCAATTGGTTTTAAATAGATGCTTCCCATTATGACTAACTTTTTCACTTAGGATTTTAAAAACTAGGTTATAAATTGCTTTTGTGAGTAATTTCAAGGCACTTGAAAAGATAAAATATCTTATAGGTTATAGGTAGTCTTTAACTTGTTAACAGTTTGGTAAATTTGTAAATTGACTGATTGAAGCTCAGAATGAACTTTTCCCAAGTAGATGATGTTTTACATAGGATTGGTCCACAGGTGAACCCTTAGAAATGTTTTTAAACTGTAGTATACAAGAAATGCCACTAGATTGTGTTAAGATGTAAGTACTACAAAGATCTTGCAAAGATTATGATGCCCTTACACATGATTCAAGATAACATACTGCTTTTTTATAATGACACAATATTCATTTGTATCCCTGAAAAAACAACCCTTTAATTATTTATATATTTTGTTTGCAAACATCTCCAGTAAGTGTATCCAAAGGGGGGATGAATTCGCCTCATTTCTCTTGCCACAGCTGTGCTGGTGCCCTCAGTAGGGACTTCGCCTATTGCATAATTAAGTGCTGAGTATTCACATAGTAATGCTTTAGATAAAAATGAATCCTTAATTCCACATTCAGATGTCTGGAGCATGTGTACTTCACAATGTGAGATAAGGTCCTGCTCCACACTGTGGCCTTGCATGTGTTCCACTGAATCTGAACAGGGGCAGCTGCAGGGAGTGAAGAACCATGGTGGAATCTAAGGGAGAAAGGAAGCAGCACCGGGGTGGGGGAGGTAGTTAGGGGGGCACTGGGCTGGGGCAATTTCAAAGAGGGGAGGAAATTAGATCCTTTATTTTACACAGGAGGATTGACCCTCTAGTACTACTTGTTGGATATTTTCCAAAAATGACATGTTAGAAAGGTTTTGTCTTCCTTTATCTTTTCCTTCCATATCTTTACCTACCTCTACTGTCCATGTCAATGTTGTTCCAAATTATTTATTTGCCTTGACCACCAACACTTAATAAGGCAAAGTAGAGAAACAGTGACACAAACCTGCTGAAGAAAAGGCAGTAGATGGAGGGAAAAAGCTGAAATTGGGAGAGAAGGTCAAACTAAAGAGAGTCTACAGCAGAAGGAAAGTGCAATGAGCTATGCCAGCAGAAAGGAAGCTCCAGAATGACATGTGGATGAGTAGGAGGGTGTAAGCAAAAAGAGCTTGTGAGTTAGAGATTTCCTCTACTAACACTGGTAACTCTCCCTCTACTCTGTGAAGATTGGCTATTTAAGGGTCATATGCTCAGCATTTAAATTCTGTAATGACCATGGAAGATTGCACATCCAGGTAAAGGTTAACACATTGAAGTCCCTGGACATGCTAAGCAAAAAGCACAAACAACAGAATGTCTGTGCCAGATATTCACTGAGCTAATGGTCAAGAAATCTGAATCTGAGAGTTAGCCTCAGCCTTGCCCCACTAACTCCTGGTGTGATTTTGCAGTTACGTTTTTGGACTTCATTATCACTGTATTGGAGAACAAGACAAAACTGTATCATTTCTTAAAAATCTTTACCACTCTTCTTCAAGTAGGTTTTCTATTTCTTGGCTGAGCAAACACAGTTTAGCTGGGTTATTAAGCAGTCCATAGGCAATGATTCCAAAACAGAATGAAATGGACTTGAGCCATTGCACAATAGATCTCATTAATGAGTCTTTGAAAGTAAGGAAAATCCTAATCTGTAATCACAGAGCCACCTGCAGATGTCAGATTGCTATTTTTCTATTTAATAGTTTCTACATGTAAACTCTACTAGAATTGATATAATGAGGCAATGTTATTCAAAATAGACTTAGGCAAATAGTCATAATTCTCCTAATTTTACCAATATAGTTATTCACTAGAACAGCAGAAATCAGTTTAGTAACTGTCATATTCTCATTCTTTAAAAATTTTTCCGCTATGGAAGTTATTCTTCAATTCTAATATTATCAAAGTGACTTTCATCCATTACAAGGTATATTTCAAAATCTTTATTATAATTTTATTACCTTTCATGAATCACAAAATCCTTCTAAAATTTAAACAAAAATGAGGTATGACAATAGTTTGATTTTCTGGTGAAATATTATCTCTGTGTTAAAAATGGATGCTAGCATATATTGAACATTTATTTTGTGTAGGTTCTGTGCCAGCCAGAACCTAGTGGATCCAATGAGGCAGGCAAGAATTATTATTATCTCTTTGTTATACATAAGTATTTGAGTCACTTATTATAGGACAAACATTAGATAAGTGGCAAAGCTGGGATTTTCCCCAAATCTATCTGATTAAATAAAATTATTCAAAAGAGGGAAGAAATGCTGGCCATTTTCTGTGGTTTAAGACACTTCAGTTCAGGTTCTGGTTTGCCCACTGATACTCTGTAACAACCAGGTATGTATAGCCCTCAGTACCCAGGAGCCTGACTCAGGGACCTCAGCATATCCTCTGCCTATAGATTTGAGATCATGCCACATGACAGGGGGTCATTAATTAGTGGAGCCTCCTTGATAATCTGCCTCCATTCTTTCCCTTACCTTTTGACATATAGGAGCCAGTAAAATTTGTTCTACCTTCTTTAGAGAGGCTGTGAGAGATTGAGACCCTTGCATTCTCATAGATTTTATTCCTGCCATTTGAGGCAGTTTCCATGAGGGTGAAAATTGGTGTTATTGTTTGGGGACCTCTGGTACACCCTTATTTCTTAAGGGAAGAAAGACCAGTCCATAGGGCTCACTTACATCAGAGTTACAAAACGTATGACCTGGCTTTGAGGCCAGTCTGTGTGACACTGAGTCATGACGTGAGCAATTTAGCAGCAGAGATGCAACTTCACAGTGTTGGCACTCAGCCCATGAGTAAGCAGCACAGTGACTCCTGCCACTTTGCACCGTCATATTTTTCCTTTTTAAATAATGGCAAAATAGTTCATTTATTGTACTTATAATATTTAGTTTAACACACCTAAGTCAATGGAAATATAACAAGGTTAACTATGCAAATCTTTAGCTTATCTTAAAAAAAATCTAACAGTATATACTTCCTTATTTAATGATGAGACATATGAGTCACTATGGTATAAAATTAGTCATGACTGAAAGACTAGCTTTGAATAATTGAATTCATGATAAAAATACTTATATTGCCATAATATAAATCTGCTCAGGAAAGGGCTTTACTCACAAAAATTTATAGTGCAAAGAAATCAGTGGTAGAATAGATGTTTGTCAGCTACTCTTTCAGAACAGGATACTCTTTTTCCTAAATACTTTTAATACTAAAAAATTTACACCTAGTAGTAGGCTTTCACTTTTAATTTTGCTACAGGAGAAGATCTCTTTATATTAGGCATTCAGACATATTTTTATTTAACATTAATTATATGGTTAATACAAATAACTGCCAAGTTCAGCTTAATATTAATATTTAATATTATAAGTTCCATTGTTTATGTTATAGAGAGATGTTAATTTTCAGTCAAATTTTATGCTATGTAGTCACATCATTCTTTTTGCCATGGGTTCATCTAATAATTCATTTGTTTAAAATATTGGTAGCTTGACCAGAGGTTAGGGTTTAATTTAAATGCTAGGTGGTTTACATAGGATATAAAAATGCACACCAATACAAACACAGAGTACCGTGATTTTAGAGTCAGAGAAACTTATATTCAAATCCTATGTATGTCACTAATTAGTTGTGTGAGGTCACAGAATCTAACAATTGTTATGAAATACAAGCACTGGACCCTAAATCTGTAGACCACAGAGGGAGATCATCTATCAGTGAAGCCACCACAAGGACTTCTTCCTTGAAACTCTGTGCTATGATGTTAAGGGACACTGCTTCACTCCCTCACTGCTTACCAAGTATTTTACTGTCATCATTATTGGTCTTCTCTCCTCTTTTAAAATTAATTTGCTACACAAACAATAGAGTGATCTTTATAAAATATAAAAGAAGATTTTTGTATCTTCCCTGATTAAAGTCCATCTATCTATTTATCTGTCTCTCCATTCATTTATCTATTCTTTATCACATTGTCTCAGGTCATTTCAATGGTATTAATTTCTAATTCATCTCCATAGTTTGATATTATTTAATATCTTATTCAAAGGGCAGTACCATCATAGAATATATAATTAAAAACCAAAACAGATATTTTATAGTCTTTATAATTTAAAGGAAAGTTATATTGGACTATGAGGCCTGCACCTGCATTAATCATTTTGTGTTCTATTCAAGTTCTTGGATTTAGATAGAACTAGTCAAAATTGAATAAACTGTGCCTGCATTATAATTTTTAAAAATACAGCATGATAAATCATTTCAAAGTGAACCTTTTACACATCATGTACAGGTAATTCCAGTTTTATCATATTTTTAAAAGTTCAAATATGATGAAGATGCTCTTGTAAGCGCAGACATGGGCACAGATGCTTAATGTTTGTTTAATTGTTTATGCATTTGTTTGTTACTGGAAAAGCTGTACTAGATTCTCTGGCAACATCTTTATTCTCTTTTTCCAGAATTGAGGGGTAATCACTCATATATGCTAGATCTAGTCTACAGGAGGCCAAGACCCTGGGTTGCCACACTCACTAAAGGGAAACAGGCTTTGGACTTCAATATATAACACAATACAAATACAGAAAACAATACACTGAATACACTAGAAACTATTTTTTTTCACTGTTATAAAAAGAAAACTAAGAAAAAATAACCTTTAGAGTATAATTTACCTAAACAGTCAGGTTCTCACATCCTCAGTGCATTAAACACATACATTGAAATTGGTTTATTCTGCATTTACTTTTCCAAAAGAGAAGCATCTATTTTACTATAAATTATGACAAAATATGCAGACTCCAATCAATAGTCATTTCTACTCTAGAAAGTAGCATTGTGGGAGCCAAGAGCATATTCCTCATAGAGGAGTTTTCATTTCCTCCTGCCCTGCCAATATAGAAATGGGGTACAAGCCCATGGGCATCTGTCTTCCCTCATTTCACTCTCTTCTCTCTTCCTCAGTGCTGTTACTCACAGCTCTTGCTTCAGAATTGTTCTCAGGATAGATCACATGGGTTCAGATGTAAATAAGTCACTAAAGAGCTTAAATATCTTCGGTTTCCAAAGGTATGCCTCTTAATAGCAGAACATACGTCTTAAATTAAAGCAGAGCTTCTCAAACTTAGTAAACTCCCAGAAACACATGAACTCCTTGTGAAAGGTACATTCCTAAATCCATCTCTTGCAGATTCTAACTCAGTAGATCGCAGGTGGGATTAAAAAAAAAAAGGTAAAAATGAACCAAACTTAGAATATACTGACCTAAATAAATAACTCTTTGATTGTAGATTTCAAGAATCAAATTAGTAAGTCATAGGTTCTTTCTGACAAGTCTGTTATAGAATTGTGGTCATGGTATTAAAATTACGTACTCTAGGAAAATGGAGAGCTAGGCTGGCATGTTTTGCAATTGTAATACAAAATAATTGCACTGATCATCTCTAAGACTGGACTTCCCATTTCCTACTTTGGCCAGCTTATACCTAACAAATAAAATGAAGGACATCTCACAGAAGCTAGTATTTCCTGCCCCTTAAAATTAAATGTAGCTATGAACATTAAAACAACTTCTATTTAAGACCATTTTACAAATCAGAAGTTAGCCCCTAGTGTTTAATAAGACATTTAAATAGGAACCTGTGGTGGAAGTCCGCATCTTAATTTTCAAAATGGAGATTAAGGATGAAAATTAAAAATGATTATGGGAGCAAATTGAGTGTGACATGGGAACAATTTAGAGTCCCTCGGGAGATAATGCTTGGGAAGGATTATTACTAGAGAATTTTGGCTTATTTTCCTGTTCTGAGATGTGGGACACTAAATTTAAGTTTTATGTCATGAACTATAGACTACAGAGCTACTTTTTCTTCAACATTCATGTAATATTAAATGAGTTTGACCTTGTGTGAGACCCAGGGATATGTGGATAAGAAAACTATTCTGCTTTGCATTCATAGTATCAAAAACTTTTTTTTATTTTTTTTTATTTTGAGATGGAGTTTCGCTCTTGTTACCCAGGCTGGAGTGCAATGGCGCGATCTCAGCTCACCGCAACCTCCGCCTCCTGGGTTCAGGCAATTCTCCTATCTCAGCCTCCTGAGTAGCTGGGATTACAGGCACGCACCACGATGCCCAGCTAATTTTTTGTATTTTTAGTAGAGACGGGGTTTCACCATGTTGACCAGGATGGTCTTGATCTCTTGACCTCGTGATCCACCCGCGTCGGCCTCCCAAAGTGCTAGGATTATAGGCGTGAGCCACCGCGCCCGGCCCTCAAAAACTTTAAAGAAGTGAATGGTAATGGAAATCTGAAATGTGATTAATGTGATTATTTCATTTGTTTACATATTCCAAGAAATTTAGGATTAGAAAATATGTCACATTTGACTCTCCTACAAGGGAAATAGCTTAGTACGATTGGGTGGTTTTATCGTTTATTATTATTGTGGTTTTATGAGCATAAACTTCATTAAAAGGATGGGAATGAAACAACATTCAAGTTGTCTGTGCTTCTTTAGATAACCAAAGACATATTTGCTCTGAACTGGCCACCAACTAACTTTGTGAACTTGGGAAAATGACTTCAGGCCCTACATCAGATTGCAGCTTCTTCATCTGTAAAATGAGAGTTGGATTGGAGAAACTGTAATGTCCTTGGTGGTTGTAACACGGTGTGGAGTGGTGCTCCCTGACTCCTGGTACAGCCATGATGCAGTGCTGAGGTTGTCTGCAGAAATTATATGAGGAAGCGTTTATGCCTGATACAGAGATATACTATATCTCCCTGATAGGTCACATTTCATAGCACTTTCCTTATATTAACTCATTTAATCCTCACAACAAAGCTATAAAGTAGATGCTATTAATATTGTTTCCGTTTTACAGACAGGGACTGTGAGGTATAGAGAGCTTAAGCAACAAGCCCTGAGTCACCAGCTAGTAACTGGCTGGACCAAGATTTGGATTCAGGCTGTCGGGTTTGAGTATTTGCATGCTTAACCCCTATGCTCTATTACTTCTCTGCTAGATTGTGTGAAGAGCAGGTTTAGCTCTCATTGCTAAATGTGGGACTGGCTGTGACATTTATGTAGGGTCAATAACTTTATTAAGAAGATAAACCAGAGTTACTAGTTCTACCTAGAGGAGAAGAAATGCAAAGTCAGTTACAGAAAACCAACATTGTATCCTGCCAGGCACAGACATACTGACTGCCAAACATCTGTACGTGGTCCAATCAAGGTTGTGGGGTGATTCCAACATCCAAATCAGATGATGCCTCTAATTTCACAACCCCACATAAATTCAATGTTGCATTTATAAAAAACATACCAAGACCACCAAAAATGCTGTCAACATAGTAAACTGATAAACCAAACACAGCATGTCTATTACTTGTTCCTTAACTTTCTCCAGAAGTACTGGCTAAGTTACATAACAGCATTGCCTGTAATCAGCCTACTTTTGATCTTATTTTTAATACATTTTTTTTATGTTTCACTGTTAGATATACTTTATGTTAATTTTTGAAACTGGGTATGTGTGTGTGTGTGTGTGTGTGTGTGTGTGTTTAATGCTAAGAGTATTTCTTTCTCTTCCTCTTTCCAAGAATTCTCATTAAGAATGGTTGTTGAATTTTGCCAAATGCTTTTTGGTAGTTACGAAGCAATTATACCTTTTTTCCTTATTGAACCATTGTTATGTTGCACAACAGACTATGTTGAGCTATTTTTAAAAAATACATTGAGGAGTATTATTGCAATTTCATGAATCCAAAATAAAATTAGACTTAATCCTACCAAAGCAAGTTGTATGAATCTATAATATAGCAGAAACCGCTGAGGCAATTTTAGGACCATCTATACCAAGAATACAAGTATATGTCCTTTTCTCCTTTTCTTTCTTTTTTTAATAGGAGGAAAAATAAATTTATTTAACACGTATGCACAACAGGCTTCAATATGGAGACTCTTTTTGTCTTTCAAAGGTTGATTTATTATTATTTCTATAATTATAAAAAATATCTAGGTCCATAAAACAAAATAAAATGAAGCAGACCAACTTTGTGAGAATTTTGTTGTTAGGAAGTCTTATTCAGTAAGACACCAGCTCAGAAGATGGCCTCTCTGTATTGGAAGACTTGAGATGTTAGGAGGGGCAGCACATGACTATAAAGACTAACTACACAGCCATAAAAACAGTGAAATTATGTCTTTTGTGGCAACACAGATGGAGCTGTAGGCCATTACCCTAAGTGACATAACTCAGAACAGAAAATCAAATGCTTTATGTACTCACTTATAAGTAGGAGCTAAAAAATGGGTACACATGGACATATAGAGGGGAGTAATAGACCTGGGGGAGTGAAGACCTGGGGGAATAGACCAAAAGGGAGTGAAGATTCAAAAATTACCTAATGGACACAGTGTTTGCTATTCAGGTAATAGGTACCATCAAACCCCAGACTTCACTCCTATGCAGTATATCCATGTAACAAAACCACTTCTATCCCATGAATCTTAAAATTTAAAAAAATAAAAAGAAAGAAAAAAAGAAAACTCCACGACTTTTAAAGATAGAGTAGTATAAGCCCATGCTTTTATATATATAAATATGTCCTATTTGAAAGACGTCTATTCAGGTCCTTTGCCCATTTTTAATCAGGTTATTTGGGTGTTGTTATTTTGTTTGCTTTGGTGTATGAGTTATTTATATATTTTGGATAGTGCCCATTTTTGGATGTGTGGGTTGTAAATATTTTCTCCCATGCTCTGGATTGGCTTTCCATTTTGTTGATTGCTTCTTTCACTGTGCAGATTATTTCAGTTTAATGTAGTCCCACTTGGTTATTTTTGCTTTTCTTGCCTATGCTTTTGGTGTCATATCCAAAAAAATATTTGCCCAAATCAATGTCATGGACCTTTTTCCCTATGTTTTCTCCTCATAGTTTTACATCTAATGTTTAAGTTTTTAATTAGGTTTGAATTGATTTTTATATATTGTGTGAGATAAGGGTCTAATTTGTTCTTCTTCATGTGGATATCCAGTTTTCCCAACACTATTTATTGAAGAGGCTGTACTCTCCCCATTGTATATTTTGATATATTTGTTAAAAGTAAATTGATCATAAATGCATAGATTTATGTCTGGGCTCTGTATTCTGTTTATCAATATCTGTTTTTATGCAACTACCATGCTGTTTTAATTGCTGTAGCTTCATAGTGGGTTTTGAAGTCAGGTAGTACGATGCCTTCAGTTTTGTCCTTTTTGCTTAAAATTCCTGCAGCTATTCAGAGTCTTTTTTGTTTTCATTCAAATTATGGGAGCTGCTTTTTCTATTTATGTGAAAACGTGCCATTGGGATTTTGATAGGAATTGCATTAAATCTGTAGATCACTTTGGGTAGTATAGATGTTTTAACAATATTAATTTTTCAATTCAGGAACATGAACTATCTTTCCATTTATTTGTGTTTTCTTCAATTCCTTTCATCCATGTTTTCTTGGTTTCTTCTTCAGATAGTTCATTATTAGTATATAAAAATACAACTGATTTTTGTGTATCGATTTTATATCCTGCAACTTTACTGAATATATTAGTTTTATCAGTTTTTTGGTGAAGCCTCTAGGGTTTTTAACATATAAGATCATGTCATCTGCAAATAGGTACAATTTTTCTTCTTTTCCAATTTAGATGTCTTTTCTTTCTTTGTCTTGCCTAATTGCTGTGGCTAGGACTTCCAGTGCTTTGTTGCATACAAGTGGCAAGAGTGGACACCCTTGTCTTGTCACCTATCTTAGAGAAAGAGGTTTTGGCTTTTTATTGTTTAAGATGTAAGCTGTGAGCTTGCCACATATGGTCTTTGTGGTGTTGACGTACATTCCTTCTATACCTAATTTGTGGAGAGTTTTTGTCATGAAAAGATGTTGAATTTTGTCAAATGCTTTTACTGCATCTATTGAGATGATCAGATACATTTTGTTCTTCATTATGTTAATGTAATGTTTGACATGTATTGATTTGCAGATGTTAAGCCATTGTTTGCATCCCTGGGATAAAGCCCACTTGATCATGGTGTGTGACCTGTTTAATGTGCCATTGAATTTGGTTTGCTAGTATTTTGTTGAGAATTTTTGTATCTATGTTCAGCAGCAATATTGGCCTATGATTTTCTACATCTGGTTCTGGATGTATGATCTGTTTAATTTGCTATTGAATTTGGTTTTCTAGTATTTTGTTGAGAATTTTTGCAACTATGCTTATCAGGGATATTGGCCTATAATTTTCTTCTCCTTAGTCTCCTTGTCTGGTTCCGGTATCAAGTTAACGTTGACCTCATAAAATGAGGTCAATGGAAATATTCTATCTTCTTCAATTTTTTGGAAGCGTTTGAGAAGGACTAGTATCAGTTCTTCTTTTTATGTTTGATAGACTAATTATTTTCTTATAGATATCCTTTACTCCTGGAAAATAGATGGAAGAAACACTAAAGCCATCGGCTGTGGGCAAGGACTGAATTCTTCTCCTTTGACAGTTGTCAAGCCTGCACACAACAGGCATCAAAATGGGGGAACTTGCTTTCTTGGTGGAAGGTTACATAACTTTTAACAATTTAGGTATTAGAAAGATTCCTCTGAAAACTCAGACCTGAATGTAAGCCTGAAACAGGAAATTTTCCTTGACCCATTCACAGGCCTTGTTTACTCAGCCTGCAGCTCTTAACACCTTGTGGGAAGGGGAGCATGGAGGTGAGTGGGTGCAGGAGCCAGATAAGTGCTTCTGTATGGCAGCAGGAGCAGAATTCTGTGTGGCTCCATGACAGTGTCTGGTGGAGGCGTGAGGTGCTCATGACTCCTGGAGCCCCAGAGGGCATGTGTTACAGTGCTCTTTTAGCTTTGCCATACACCAACATCTTAAGTGTTAAACAGCTCAGTGTGACAGCCCTCTGTATCCCAAGTTCTTGTTCAGCAGCCAGGAAGAATCAGGCGGCACGAATGAATTGAAAATGGTAAATAAGGGGGATTTTATTGCCAATGAAGGTTGCTCTCAGAGAGATGGAGAGCTGGAAAGTTGATGGAGGGGAAAGTGGTCTTTCGCTGAAGTTCGGCCATCCCTAGCAGCTGTGGCCTCACCCAACTCTTACCTTGAATTGTAGCTCCCATAATTCCCACGTGTTGTAGGAGGGACCTGGTGGGAGATGATTGAATCATGGGGGCAGTTTCTCCCATACTGTTCTCATAGTAGTGAATAAGGCTCACGAGATCTGATAGTTTCATGAGGGGAAAACCTTTTCGCTTGGTTCTCATTCTCTCGTTTCACCATGTAAGACATACCTTTTGCCTTCTGCCATGATTTTAAAGCTCTCTGGCCATGTGGAACTATGACTCCATTAAACCTCTTTTTCTTTGTAAATTATCTGGTTGCAAGTATGTCTTTATCAGCAGTATGAAAATAGACTAACATTGGCCAAACTCTTCTCTGGGGTCCTGCCACCAAGCCATCCCTCTGAAGTCAAGCTGCTCCTCTCTGACATCCAGCTGCTGCTTCTCTCTGATGTCCAGCTGCTTCTTCTCTTCTCTCCTTCTTTGCTGCTCCTTTGCCTGTGGAGCCTGGGGTTTTTATGGGTATAGGATGGGGGCAAAGTGGGCCAGGGTAGTTTTGGAAAAGGGAACATTTGAGTGGGAAAACAGGAATGTAAAGTTCTCACTTTGCACCATAGTTCCAGGCTTGAGGGTAGGGCCTACAGTGTATCATTTAGGTTGAATAGAAGGGTTTAGAACTCAGCAGCCCAGTTCTGCCACTAGCTAGCTAAGCAATCTTAAGTTAGCCACTTAACTTCTCAAAGGCCCCAGTTTTTTCATCCATAACATAATACTCATCTTCCCCGGGTGAAGTAAATAATGTAAAGTGATTAGGTCAGTGTCTTGTACATGGTAAAGTACTCAGTAAGTGTTAGCTAAGTATGTATATATCCACCCATACATACATTATGAAACATTTTCAGAGCTTCCAGAAACCATTAGAAATGTCCTTCTGAGTCCTCTGGTTCCAAGGATATAGTCAGGTAAGTGCCCTGAGACACAAAATGAATAATTGCAAAATCTAGCAAATCCAGCTAATCCCCACTCTTTGTGTCAAGCAATACGGTACCTGAAAGTTTTAAAGCCAGGGGACTATTTCTTGTTATGAAAATTTACTGAAGGGCATGTCTTCCCCAGTGAACAATCACCTTTACAGTACAAAGGTGTTCCTCATAGGAGGATACTTCTTTCTGGCCTATAAATTACAAATCTTTGCCATGAGAAATTACACAAAAAAGAGGAAAATAACATAGATATTTTGCTCTCCCTCGAAGTAAAATATTACCAAATTTAAAATTAAAAATTAAGTCTTCAATTATTATCGAATTAAATGTTATCATTAAGTATTGTTAAATTAAATATTGATCCAAAAATGACTCTAAAATTAATTTCTCTGAAGTAAGACAATAGGAAGACAGTCTGGTAAACCATGATTACCATACTTGGGAGCAATGGGCTTTATTCTTGGCTTCAGATTTTCAAGTGTGAAACACTCCAGGGATTCTTAACTAGCGGTGAGATGTGGGTAAGTCACCTACTTCATTGGCCACTGGTTTCCACTTCTGAGAACTGGACAGGTTTGGCCAACAGATGTTAGCTCCGTGGCGGCTCTAACATTCTATAATTCCATGTTGTGCCAACGCAGGATGCATGACACAGCTTTGTGGAAAGCCCTCCCTGCAGTTGTGCAACTTGGCAGATCGGATTCTAGCACAACCAAAATGAGCAGTGAGGAAATCAACCAGCTCTGAGCCCCACCTTGCTTGTGAGCACAGGGACTGGGCCAAATTCCCTTCCAGGGCTCCTGTGAGCCCTAGCATTCCATACCAGTGGCCCAAAGCTCTTGAAAAATTATAGTTAAGTTCCATTTGGAACTGCCAAATTAGAATAAAAATGAATATAAGGAACTGGCATGTGTGAATCTCTTCCTAATAGATGTATAACTGGATTTAAAGTCTCTGACACATTTAGACTGAGTACTAAGTCACCTACCCATCTGGCTCTAGGACAGTTATGCAAAGAGCTGCTCTCCACCTGGACACTGAGAGCATTTATGTTAACATCCTGCTGGGCAGATGCATGCAGAAACAGAGATGGGGATTGGCCCAAGGTCAACAGCCAGAAAGATTTGAAAAATACTTGGATTGTGTACTGAAAATTCTGTCTATGAAGCAGTAAATTTGAGGTAAAGAAAAGCATGGCTGAAGGAGGAGGACAGAGAGTAGACATCAATGAAGAAAGCCTTTAGCTTAGACTGAAGAGACTAACCATGCTGAAGCCTTTGCTGGCCTTTTGAAAATCCATTCTCCTTCGGAATTGCTAGGAAGATATGGCTTTGAAAATGTTCCTGATACCTGTTTTCATATTAATACTTCTGGTCACTATCACCTGATTCCTTTTATTGCCAGTTGGCATTTTGAAAACGACTGTTTGCCTGGGAAAGTACAGTCCCTGGATATATATTCATCATATATTTGTGCTTCAGAGGTAACTCACACCTTTAAGTTTGATTACATTTCCTTAACTGAATACAGATTTCTATAGCTCCCAGGTGTCTGGAATAAATTTGATAAAAACAAGATTTCCACCCCGATGCCAGGCTGTGAGTGACTGTTCTGCATTACTTGCTAGTAGAATAAGCACATGGATGGTGGATCACACTACCACGCATTCAGCTGATGAACAGAAAAGCCCCTCCTTCAATTTTCTGCACTTGCTCCCTGATTCCATTGACAGGTAAAATACAATGTGTCATTTGGCAAGTAGAAATATGACTTTAAATACAAGCGTCATCGGGAGAGGTGATTTCATTGGAATTCAAGGCTTCAAAGAACCAGAGAATTCATCCCTTCTTTATCTTTCACAAAAAAGAGATTTTGATCTTAGATATTTCTATATCACCCTGATGAAACCCCTCAAACTTCCCAGAACACTAGAAATGTGTTAGCTATAGGTATTAAACTTCTAGATATGTCAGACCACGATGTAGATGGGCAAACATGCCTCTGCCTTGCCTCAGCTCTTACACCTTCTGGGAACACAGGTTCTGATCAATTTCTGGGCTGGGGCTCAACCCACATGTAGTGCAACCGAACAACAACAGGGAACAGCTGCTATTTTATCACCTGCTATTTTCCAGGCATTGTTTTAGACATCCCTCATACATTGTTGCATTTTACCTTTATAACACCTCTGCAAGGAAAGCATGAAGAAATATCTCCTATTTTATAAATGAGAAAAACGAGTCGTGTTAGTCTGAGTCTTCCAAGAAACAGACATCTAGTTGGGATTAAAACTTCAAGAATCTTGTTAGGGAAGATGCCTGTGATAAAGGAAATAAGAAGGGAGTTTGAAAGCCATCAGACTACAGTCCAGTTTGCTCCTGAATGAAGAGGAGAAGGAAAATGCACCTTCTAATATTCTGGACTCTAAGGAAGGTTCTGCAATGTTGCCAGGGAATCCTTGAGCTAAGGACAGTAGACCAGGTAGTCCTTGAATCAAGGTTGCAGACCAAATGTTCCTTGTCCCAGGAATAGGTCTGCTTTGGTATCTGGATTTCAGTAGCTGGGACCTTGATTGAATCATTCTCCCTGAGGGAGGAGGTCTTTGAGGATCATTCTCACAGCTGTTCAATAGGTTCAGTCAGCTGAATTTGCACCAGATCTCACAGCTAGTAGGTGGCAAGGGAATAAATCTGTTAGTCCAAACCCTATCCTCAGACATCCAGATGTATATGAGTAGAATCCTAGAGGTGCCAAACACTGGGTGTAGGCCCCTTTCATGTTCTCCATCTCACTCAGGTGCCATGGCCTGCAAAGGCTGGAGCCACCAAGCCACAGTACCTGGAAGCAGGAGACAGCCCCTGTCAGACAGCTCGTTGCTTGCTAACTTGCTGCTCTCCCACCGCTTTAATAATTTGTTATAAAACAAACAAAGTCACCGGGGGAATTGCTGCCAGTGGATAATGGCCTCCTGCTTTGCAATTAAGCGCTGACATTCAGCTTTGCCTCACCAGTCACAGTATATTGCTGCTTCCTGTCCCAGTGTTCTCACCCATGAGCGTTTTCTGCTAATCAAATGTATTATCCTATGCAGCTGATCTTGACATTCATTTCCTTTTCAGCTTGGTGGTGAGGGTTTAGAGAACATAATTTTTAAGCTACCTGTTCTCTTCAGCCTGACATTCATATAGCTTACAAACAAACACAAACAGGCTCTAAATAGAGCAAAAAAGCTCCAAAAGTTTATATTTGTGAGATACCCCAGTTGTTAGTGGGCTTCAGTGGCAAGATAATTTTAGGAAGTGGGTAAGGAAGTGGAGACGTGTGGAAGTTCTTTTCATGCCACCCTGGGCTGATTTCCTACTGACCACTTGACTAGTTCAGCTCCATAAACTTTGCCTTCTGATATGACATCCTGTGGAATCCTGCAGTATCCTGTGGGATCTAATACACCTCTCAATTCAAAAAGTACTTATCCCATGAGAGTTGCTACTTCCTTAGCAGCCCAGGAGCTTAGAACCATTCATTACCCCAAGCTCTGAAAAATAATGTACCTGTTCTCTTGGAAGAAGAGATAATGCACCATACCCTCCACAAGTATAACCAATTTTGAAATGTCTGCGTAAGAACTAGGAGGCTGAACTCATGAGGTCTGAATTCCCTTATCTGTAAATCGAAGGCAGTAGAGTAGGTGATATTACGGGCCTTTCTAGATCTGAGAGACCATAATTGTGTGATAAGCTGGAGGTTTTAAGGATAGGCATCAGGCACTCATCATTCTTCCCATTTCTCCACATCAGCCTCCTTCCAACTAGTAATAATCTATCTTCAATGTCCAGACTCTCTCTACTGATTTAGGGTCTAGCCCCTGTTATCTGCTTTCTCTAGCCCACACCAGCCTCCTGCTCTTCCTTCTCCTCCTCCCTATTGCCTCCCTATTTTTCTCCCTTATCACTTTGTGACCATGTAAACCAGATTTACTTCCCAGCCTACCCTAGAGACCCATTTTGGTCCTTGCTTTCTACTTTCTTTGCCAGAGGAAAACAAAACAAATGTGTTATAGAATTAAATGCAAACAACCTTGAGAAAGTTAAAAACTCATTTTAAATTTACACTAAATTGTAGCATACATAGAAAATTCTATTCTGACCACAGAGGGGAAAACATGTTACAGAGTTGAGGAAATTAGGAGGAGTTTGAGAGAGAAGAAAGAAATAATCATTTATTCAGTGTCACGTAATGCCAGGAAGTATACTATGTGTTTTGCTTTTCAATACATTGCTGTATTGTTCTCTTAGGTTTCAAAAGCAATTTGTACATCTCATATAATGTAAACACAGCCGGGTATATAAAATAGTCAACTAAATGCCTATCCACCCCTCACCACCACTGCCCTCTTCTGAGATCAACAACCTCAACAATTGTGTTCTATATTGGCCCAATGCAATTGTATTATATGCTGACTCTTCACTGTTTGCCAGGCCCACAGCAGTGGGTGAAACAGACAAAACACCTGCTTTCCTGGAGCTTCCTTTCTAGTGAGGGAAGACAGATCATTACAAACTAAGTATAAATATTATATCAGAGATGATAAGAACTCTGGAGAAAAATCGAACTGGGAAAGGGATAGGACAGGGGTTTGCACACATGAGCAGTTCTGACTGGTGCCATCAGAAAACACATTGTGAGAAGGTGGCACTTAAGTGAATGTCTGCAGTTAGTAAAGTATGTGAATATATTTTTCTCAAATTTTTCTCTTGCTTATGCAAATACTCAAAACATAAATGTATGTACATGTTTTTGTGTTAATAATTTTTACAAAATACGATTATATGATACACATTGCTTTGCAACTTGCTTTTTCCACTGAAAACAATCACTGAGCTCTCCATGGGTCAATACATATAAATCCAGCTTAATTTTTTGAATAGCTATATGATTTTCCATAGTTTGAGTATATCAAAATTTATACAAATGTTCCTCCACTAATGGAATTTAGGTTATCTGGAGTTTTCACATTCTTTTTTTTTCTTTCTCTTTGCAAAACCAGCAATGTTGTATCGTTTTCTAGGCTTTATTTGTTCATGTCAAAGTTCTACGTATTTAAAATATTCAATTTTACTCAGCACAACTTAACTGAGAGCTAGATTTTATTACTTTACTTCCTTTTTTTAAAAAGCAAAGAAGAAGTTCAGAATAGTTAAGCTGATTTGCACTGGGTCATGGAAGAACAAAGATTCAACCTCAGGATGGTATGATTTCAAATACTATATTTTTTAAAAACTAAACCGAATTTCAGAGCTGAGGACAGAGCAGCAGTACCGTCTCCAGGAGAACGGGAAGACTAAGAACAGTGCAATTTGTTTTTCATAGCACTAAATTTATTCAATTTAAGAACTATCGTTTATTTTGAGATTATGTCCATGTTTTTAGCATTAAATTGACTTGCTTCAGTGAAACAAGGTGACAGCAGATGGTTGACAATATTTTCTAATGAACTTACTTGGAAAAGAAAAACTTCTCAGTTTTAGTCTGGTTTCCCACATACACATTTTTAAATGTTCCAGGAAACATTGGAACCCCTGAAGTAGGGAATACGATGCGAAAAACCCTGGTCTAAGCAGCCAAGATCTGAGCTCCACCAGGAATGTGCCTCTGCCTATCTGCCTCAAGATGTACTTTTCTGGACAGGAAAACTGAGATTGTAATGCTTCTCAACCCTGTACATGTAGAGTGTTTTTATTTTGCTTATTGTGCCTATTTACTTGTATCTGGAGACAGAAGATTCAGCCAAACTTTACGGATGACAGTGAAGTTCCCAAGTATGAAAGAATATTGAAGCTGAGTAAAATTTGGAGTCAAGGACTAAGTAACTCATGTTATAAATAATAATAATGTAAAAAACATTTATGGAGTTTATTGTATTGTCAAATATACATCCTGTTTAATACACTTAGGATACTGTTGCTGCTTATTTACCATTTGATTGAGCCAAGTTTTTAAGAACTACATATATTTGAACTTCACTTCTTTTTTGCAGGGTTGGGGGACAGGGTCTTGCTCTGTCATCCAGATTGTAATGTAGTGGCAGGATCATAACTCACTGCAGCCTCAACCTCTTGGGCTCAAAACATCTTGCCACCTCAGCCTCCTAACTGATACCACGGTTGTGTGCCACCATATCCAGCTAATTATTTTCATTTTTTGTAGAGACGGGGTCTTGCCATGTTGCCCAGTCTGATCTCAAACTCCTGGGCTTAAAGTTTGAGCAATCCTCCTACCTCAGCCTCTTAAAATGCTGGAATTACAGGCACAAGCCACTGTGTCCAGCCTGAGCTTCACTTTTAATGTTAGATAAAGTGTTGACCCTGATAGTATTCCTAAATTGGAAAAAAAAACTCTTTACTAATTCTGGAAGTCAAAGCCAAACACACACACACACACACACACAGAGAGAGAGAGAGAGAGAGAGAGAGAGAGAGAGAGAGCGAGAGAGCACGCTAGAGTATTTGGAACTGAGAATGAAATTAAACAATGAAAATATAAGAAAAAATATTTTTTAAGGAACTAGATTAACATAATATAAAATAACCCAATAAAAACATTACACTTCATGTACATAAAATAATGCACTGCAAAAAAGAAATTTTAATAATCTGTACTTAAGTGCCTAATCTATTAGTAGCAGAACAGTTAGATCCCATGTTAATATAGCATTAACTTGATCAAAGAAACAAGTCATGTTAGGAAACCACTCTCGATTTCTTACTTCCTGTTTACTTGCTTTTTATTAGATAGAAAGTGTGGAAGCCAAGGGTCACACTTTCCATCGGACTTCATCACATTAATTAATTTCTCTAATAATGAATAGAGGAATTTTTTAAAATCTGGGGGAGAAAAATCCTCACTAGGAAGTAAATGTTAATTCAGAGTAACAGTGCCTCTCAAAGACACATGCGATTTCCCCAGAGCATAAAGGAACCGGAATGCGTGCTCATCTGTAGTTACAACAGAGCAACTATCTAAACAAAGGATGCTTGCAAGCAGTTTATTCCATGAGATTTATAGTCCTAATCTGCTCTGTTGGGTGGAATAAGAATGTGTGCTGACTCTGCCAGTGTCAGACGTGGACTCATTAAAGACAGAATCAAAATGCTAACTGAAGCAAGAAAGTAGGGATTAATGTTGAGGGCGGTTTCTTCACCACTGTAAAATTAACACTGCTGCTGTAGAAGCACCATGATCACTGAATTTAGCCTTGCACTGTGCAATAATGTCCTGGGAAAAACAAGAACCCAAATTCGGCATTTTGCAAATATTTGATAATTAGAGAAACAAGAATAAAGGAATACAATAGCTTTGATCTTGTGGTTTTTAACATTTGGAAAACAAAGTAATTCTGTTCCTAATAAAACTTTCTAGGCTTCCTTTACACTAAGACTCTGTCATAGACATTTCATGGAAAATGATAGATAAGCTTGCCTTACTTCTTTTTCCAAGAGTTGAGTTTTGTTTGCTAATGTGTTATTTCTCTGTTATAAATCTGTAATTGTAGAGATGCCTGTTGTTCCAAAAATAACCATGCAACTTGGTAACTACTTAAAGAACAAGACTTAAGGGAATAGAGCGAATAAAATTGGAAGCAGAAATAATTTCATATGTGCTTACGTAGAAATGCTGTTAAAGAAAAAGCTATGTCTTTTTAACTTTTAAGTATAAAAGTTGCTTTTATACTTCTGCAGAAATGGGCACCACCACAAAGATTTATTAAGACCTAATTTTCCAACATGTACTACACAAGCATTCTCTTCTGCTTAAGTCACCTCTGAGTTCATGGATTAGTAAATTGGACATTAAGAACCTGCCATAGTATTGTGAACAAAATTTCTTTGAAAAGAAATTTGGAGAAAAGAGACTTTATTCCAGTGAAGTGAGCAAACCAGGGATATGCTGTCTTTAGGGCAAAAATGAAGGTGTGTTCCAGAGAACAAAAGGAGAGTTATGTTTTACAGCAAAAGTTCTCACTCAAGTTCCTAGTCAGGTCTATTTACGCAAATGAAGGATTCAAAATTGCTTAGTTCCTATTGGTTGACTTAGCTGAGTACTGATTGGTTCACATAGCTGAGCTCTGATTAGTTGGTTCACGTAAGCTCTGAAAGCCCTAAAAAGAGCTAGGGGTTTTCAGGGAACTCAGAATACTTGCGTGACCTCTACTCAGCAAATGCCCACTAGCCACTTGGGATCCATCTTGAAAAATTGGCACTTTCAGGTTCTCATTTGTTGATATTACTAATAGATGGACATTAGTAGAACTCAAAGATTTCCAGCTGCATTCTGGGTTGTATGCATAGCTTAGCCTTCAATAAGAATCAGCTTCCTTTTCTTGAAAAGAACTCTCCTGGTGGTGATGCAGGAATTTTTGCTCCTTAGTTCAGCTACATCTGGGTTCTTGTTTCATGATCAGGAAAAATTAAGCAAGCAGACATATTGAAGGATGAGGGCAGAATTTATTAAATGAAAGGAAAGCTCTCAGCAAAGAGAGGGGTCCTGCATGCAGGTTTCCACCTCATAAATTGAATACCAGGCCACCCCACACAAGCTAAAGGGGCGAGGCTCCTACCCTGCATAAGGTGCTAATTCTTGGTGGCTTCACCCCATTCCTCCAGTACATGTGGGCCTCCAGTCCCTTGTGGACATGCCCAGGCAAGACCCCATGCAGGTTCCTTTGTCTACAAAAAAAAACATCTGGTGTAAACACTCGTGGGTGGTTGGGAGATTCTCCAGGGATGCTTCCTTGTCTGCCTAGGTATTTGTCTGCCTCCTGCCTCTATCAGTGGCTTCCATCATTTTTCACTCCTCAGGTAGCAACAGCTTTCTTTTTTTTTAATATACAAGAAGAGTATAGATATAGACCCATAAATTCAAAAGCCATTTCTCCTGGAAATGTGTGAGAGCTCTGAAAATTATATGCAACTAAAATAAGAAGGAAAATGGTAAGCTCCTCTTGATTTCTCTTTTCTTCAGCAGCATTACAGTATACACATTAGAATGAGGTTTTTGTGTGTAAATTGACAATTTACTGTTTCAAGCCAAACCTGTAAAATGCTGTTATCAGTGATTACACATCCTTCTTCACTGATACAAAGTAGAGTCTGAACAAGACTGGCCTTTTCACTTGCTATTGTGCAAGTTTTTTATTCTGAGGAACTCTGTGGGATTCAAAATCTTTAAATTAGTCTGTTGACTAGGCTAATTTAATAGTTATTAGGCTATTGATGGTTTGCTTGTTTAATTGTGGTAAAACATATATAAAATTGATCATTTTATGTAATGTGCATACAGTTCACTGGTACTGAGTAAAATTATGTTGTGCAACCATTACCACCATCCATCTCCAGAACGTCTTTCATCTTCCCAAACTGAAACTTTCTACCTGTCAAAACAATAACTCTCATTCTCCCCTCCCCTCAGCACCTGGCAACCACCATCCTACTTTCTGTCTGTATGAATTTGGCTAGTCTAGCTACCTCATATAAGAGGAATCATACAGTATCTATCTTTTTGTGTCTGGCTTCTTTTAATTAGGCCAGTGCGTCAAGATTTGTCCATGTTATAGCATATGTAAAAATTGTATTCCTTTTTAAGGTCGAATGATACTTCAATGTGATACATATATGTCTCAAATTTTGCTTATTCATTCATCTGTTAATAGACATTTAGATTGTTTCGACATTTTGGATATTGTGAGTAATGTTACTACAATCATGAGTATACAAATATCTGCTCATGTTCCTGCTTTCAGTTATTTTGGGTACACATCCAGAAGTGGAATTGCTGGGTTTTTATAATAATTCTATGTTTAATTTTTTTAGACACTTCCATAATGTTTTCCAATGGTACACTTGGAATTTTACATTTTTAAATTTTACATTGCCACCAACAGTGCACATGGGTTCCAATTTCTCCACATCCCCACCAAGACTCCATATTTTCTGTTTTTTTGGTTTTTGAAAAATAATAACCATCCTAATGGATGTGAAGTAGTATCTCATTGTGGTTATAATTTGTGTTTCTTTAATGATAAGTGATGTTAAACATCTTTTAGTGTGTTTATTGGTCATCTGTACATCTTCTTTAGAGAAATGTCCATTCAAATCATATGTTCACTTTTAATTGAATTATTTTATTGTTGTTGAGTTGTACTTCTTTATATATTCTGAATATTCATCTCTTATTCCTCATATGATTTGCAAATATTTTCTTCCATTCTGTAGATTGTCTTTTCACTTTTAACAGTGGTCCTTTAATGAACACATTTTTTTTTTATTTTGATGTTCAGTTTATTTTTGTTATGCTTTTGATATATTAAATAAAACACTGACAAATCCAATGTCATAAACTTTTCCACTATGTTTTCTTCTAAGAGTGTTAGAGTTTTAGCTCTTGTGTTACGTTTTTAATTCATTTTAATTTTCGTGTATGGTGTAAGTTACAGACCCAAATTCATTCTTTTGCATGTGAATATACATACAGTTTTCACACCATCATATTTGAAATATTATTCTTTACCCATTGAATAATCTTAGCAACCTTGTCAAAAGTTATTTGAACCTGTATGTGAGGGTTTATTTCTGAGCTCTGTATTTTATTCCATTGATGTATATGTCCATCTTTATGCCAGTACCACACTGTTTTGATTATTGTTTTGTGGTTTTGTTGTAAGTTATGAAATAAAAAATGTGAGATTTTAGATTTGTTATTTTGAAGATTGTTTTGGCTATTTGAGGTCCCTTGAGATTTCATATGAATTTTAAGATGGGTTCTTCTATTAAAAAAAAAGAAGTCATTGAGGTTTTGGTAGGGATTACATTGAATCTATAGATGGCTTTGTGTATGACTGACATGTTAACAATATTGTTTTCCAGTCTGTGAACCTAAGATGTCTTTCTATTTAATTGAGACTCTGTTTTTATGCAAAAAAATTAAAAAGAGTGAATTCATGAGCCACTAAAAACCATCTCTCTCATGTTGAAGATCTTAGTCCAGAAAACACAGGACTTGCTATGCTACATAAAGGTTCAATAAATAAAGAAGAATGAATGAAAACCAATAGAAAAGAATAGAATCACCTTTCTTTCACACATACCACAAATGGTTTTAAGGACTCTCTGTTTTATTATTGTCCTTCACCTACAAATGTAACATAACTGATGCAGCTCAATTTCAATGTGTGGATGAGATTAAAGGTGTTGATTTGTGGATACAGGTCTTTTTAAATCAAAACTATAGAAGCTTGCTCTGCCCACAGTTCAGTTAAGCAAACAGCTCTAAGGATATACTAAAACAGCCTGGGAGATTTAGGGAAAAATGTAGATGACAATTCTTGTCCTTCCAGGGCTTTCAGTCTAAACTTGGAGGGAGGGAAATCAGACAGACATACATTTAGAGTCTGGTTTGTATTTAAACCATAATATGTTTCTGTTGTCACTCAAAACAACACAGTGACATCTGAAATTCTGTTTTATTCACCTTTGTCCTTATCATCCATAATTTATTCGACTCTAACTCTGGTAAATCTTATTTTAAAAACTCAAGTCTGGTAGTAGTTGAAAAACTTTAAAATTGTCATAAAAATTATGTTTGATATTGTATAGGCACATCTTATTTTATTGCACTTTGCAGCTATTGCATTTTTTACAAATCGAAGGTCTGTGGAAACCCTGTGTCAAGCAAGTCCATCAGCACCATTTTTCCAACAGGATGTGCTCACTTCATGCCTTTATGTCACATTTTGGTAATTCTCATAATATTTCAAGCTTTTTCATTGTTGTTATATTTGTTATGGTCATTTATGATCAATGATCTTTGATGTTACTATAGTAATTGTTTTGGGGTACCATGAACAACATCCATAAAATACAGTGGACTTAACTGATAAAGGTGTGTGTCCTGACTGCTCCACAGACTAGCTGTTTCCCCAAATCTCTCTCTCTCCCTGGGCCTCCCTATTTCTTGAAACATATGCCTGTAGAATCTTACATTCATTGTTAAGTTAATTATTGTTAACTCACAATTCAGGTTATTTACTCTAGCAGTGAGGGAAGTTACAATGTCTCTGTGAAGGTGTTAGAAAAGACTTAGAAGATTTGGGTGGATGACTGAGTATCTTAGCAAATTTTATCTACAGGGAAGACAAACTAGATCAAAGCTAGCGCTGTAATTGATAAAGTAGCAGCAGTCACTCTTTATAGCAAGCTTTGTCCAACACATGACCTGCAGGCCACATGCACCTCAGGACAGCTTTGACAGCTATGAATACAAATTCATAAACTTTCTTAAAATATTGTGGGAGTTTTTTGTGGTCTATTTTTTAGCTCATCAGCTATTGTTAACGTTAGTGTATTTCATGTGTGGCCCAAGACAATTCTTTTTCTTCCAATGTGACCCAAGTACACCAAAAGATTGGAAACCCCTGTTTTATATGGGAACTAGAATGGGAAACTCTACAGGACAAATAACCCAGCTTCTTCAGTAAATAAATTGCAAACGCAAAATGCGGGTGAGGAAAGCAGGAGTCATTCACAGTGGCCAGGATAATGGAATGTTTGGCCATTTGGTAGCTTGGATGGAGCTCATGTTTTGTCTGTGTTTAGACATGCTTACAGAATGGTCTTGTTTTCATCTTGCTGTATCACAGCCATGAAGTGGCCTTGTCTGATGTTAATGTTCTATATAATTGTTTATGCTTAGCAGAAGAACACCATCATCTGGCTGTGACTGCCAAGACAGCAAGTAACACTACCAACTCCTGACTGATCCTGCCAGGCCAGCTCCTGGGTGTCAGAGGTTACTTTTCTCTTTCTCACATCAATCACACATTAATTTTTTTTCTCTGAATTACTGTAGCACTTATCATTGCATTAAGTTAAATGTAGCTTTTACATTTAAACTAATAAATGCTAATAAGTGCCCTCCTCATTCTACATTGTGTAAGCAGAATCCCCAATTCCCAACCCATTACAACACTGAACCATCATTGTTCATCATTTATCATTGATAATGATAAACTCATTATCAGAGTGTGTGCTTTGTCTCCTCACAGAGGTGATAGCACCTGTAGGGCAGTGACAAAGGCTTAAAATTTTTTATCCTGCCCTTGGTGTTTAAAATCCTCTTGTTTCAGTCTATATAGCAGATGCTTAATATTAACTTTGAAGTGAATGAATGAAAGAACAACTTAAGTCCAAATAAAGCTCATTTCATAGTTTTTCAATTCTAGAGAATTGAGGAAAAAGAAATCAATTCTTATTTAACTCAAATAAAATGATATTTTCCTTTCATATGCCAAATTAAAGAAGAATTGAGCTGAAAGTAAAGTTGATCAAGGTGATGTAAATATTTGAGTGAAGAAAAGGCTTGCTGGTGCATTCGAGACATCAGTAATTTAAATCTCCAGTTAGATATGGGACATTATTCAATAAAAAATGAAAATTGCTTTTTATTTTAAAATGTTATGGAATATTTTACTTACCAAAAAGTTTATTCATCATTTGCATATTATCTTCTAACACACTACTAAATTTTCAATCTTTTCTCTTCCTAATTGATAAAGTATTCAATATTTTGTTTCTGTGAATTTCAATTTTAATTCATGAGTGATAAATATTAATGTTCCATTTTGATCTACATATTCTTATTTCTTTCTTTTGAACAAGTTATAATCCTAACAATTGCTAATCACTGAAATAAACAAATGTCACAAGTAAAACTCTTAAAATCATGGGGGAAAGATATTAACAGTTTTAGAGCTCTGAGGGTTAAAAATAACTCAAAGTAAGAGAGATAATATGAACAAGAGATCTCTAGATCTCTATCTATCAACTATCATCTATCTTAATCTATCTGTCTACCATTCTATCTAGAGATTTGCTTTAAGGAATTGGCTCACAAGATTGTGGACCTGGCAAGTCTGAAATCCACACAGTAAGCTATAGGGTAGAAATTGATGTAAAAGTTGATGTTGCAGTCTTGAATCCAAAGTCTGGAAACTCATGCTGCCTAGAAGCAGAATTCTTTCTCCTTCAGGAAACCTCAGGTTTTGCTCTTAAGGCTTTCAGATGATTGGATGAGGCCCATGCACATTAGGAAAAGTCATCTGCTTTACTTAAAGCAACTTACTGTAAATGTTAATGACTTCTTTAAAAATTCTTTTATGGTAACATCTAGATTAGTATTTGACCAGCCAGTCACCACAGACTAACCAAGTTGATACAAAAATTAGCCATTGGAATACACTTTCAACTAGTTATTGACCCTACAAAAGGCTTACAAATGAAAGTTTTCTTTCATATTAATATCCCATTAAACAATGGGCTTTTCTAAAGAATCAACTTCTCAGTGAGGTATTAGTGGTAGGAATAATTATTATATTGTATAGATAAGGGCACAGCACAGTCGTGTCCTACATAACGGCATTTTGGTCAACAGCATACTGCATATATGACAGTGGTCCCATGAGATCATAGGTGGAGCTGAAAAATTCCTATGGTGTAGTGTTGTCATTGCTGTCATAATATCATGATGCCACATGTCAATTTTTCTGTGTGGAAATATGTTTAGATACACAAATACTTATCATTATGCTACAATTGCCTACAGTATTAAGAACAGTAACTTGCTGTACAGGTTTGTAGTCTAGAAGCATTAGGCTATTCCATATAGCCTGCGTTTGTAGTAGGCTCGATCATCTATGTTCGTGTAAGTGAACTCTGTGATGTTCACCCAACACTGAAATCCTTAACAGCACAGTTCTCAGAATGGAGCCCCCCCACCATTAAATGATACATCATTAACTATACTTTGGGGTTTGAATGATTGGCCTAAGGTCACTAGCAAGTCTATGATGCAACCTGTTAATAACCCAACCTTTCGTTCCCAATGCAGTGTATGAAGGTCACGCCACTTCTGTGAGGTCTTGGTGTGCATGATCATTCCTTACATATTTGGAATGCCCGCTTTGGTTACCCACTGTGGCACTGACACCAGCTAGCCATAAGGGCTTTCATAATAGTTTTGAATGAAGAGATGCTCCTTTTTCAAGCTAATAAATGCCCTCCTAATTCTGCATTGTGTAAGTTTAATCCCCAATTCGCAACCCATTAGAATGCTGAACCATCATTGTTGCCTTGCTATCCCTGACTTTAACTTTACCATCCTCATAAATACAATTTTTAAGAAGAGACAGAGAGCTAGATAGAGGACTGTGGGAACTGTATGCCTTCCCTCACCAACTTCTACCTACTTTAATTCAGTTTCTTACTTTACCATTGTATTCACCAAGATTTTCAGCCAAATCTCTGATGCTGTCATACCCCATGTCCCTTAATTTTGCACTGCTATTCATTCATGCTTCCATTGGGTTTGAATCTCGTATTGCTATTTAATAGCTCAGTGAGTTTCTAAGGTTTAATTTGCATCTTCTATTAAAACATAGATAAAAATTCTAATGTCATGAGATTTTTTAGTGATGTATCTATTAATGTATACATACCTGATTACAGTGCCTGGTATCTACTTACTGTGTGATAAATGCTAACTACCTTACCATCCACTTACGATGCTCTAAATCTGTTTATGGGTCTCTTAATCTGCCTCTAGCCCCAAGTTTTCTCCTCCCTGATCAAAGTAAGAAATGTAGGTTTCTGCAATGTTTAGAATTATGGTAATGAAGAGTGACAGGGAAAGAGAAGGAACATTTTTTCACTCCACTGTCAAAGCTTCCAAACTAATCCCGAGTGATAATGACAGGCTCTGAAAGGGTCCTTAATCAAATTTCATCACTTGGAGGTACAGCAGCAGGTTGCTGTTGGGAGGTAGATGGCAAACTTGAAAGGAGTGAAACAATGAAAAATCCAAAACTGAACTCTGGAAAATTATTAGTCAAAGTGGACTCAAACTTGCTCCAGGCTAATTACTTGCACTTTTTAAACTTCAGTTGCTATAAATGTAATACCTGGAAATATAGGTGAATATTTCTTGTACTGTTCTCATAAATAAAACCTAGAATGAAGAGTATTTGTCACGATAAGTATTCTGTGAAATGGTGCATCAGGTAGAGTACGTGACACTTGGCATCATGAAATTAGAATATTAAGTGGTTCCCTAGTCAATTAACTTGTACTTGTCACAGCCATAACATCCACAAATAGCATTACTTAGTCAAGAGGTGCATGAGAGAGTATTCAGTGACATATAAAGTAATACACACACTGGTGTATTTGCACATGCATGTAGACCTTTCTATTATACGTATTGGCAAAACTAAAAAGTTACATTTCAACTTTATAATACTTCAGATAATCTTCATTTCTAAATATAGAGCATGGATTGTGACGATAGTAGTGTCAACGATAAGATTCACTGCTATCTTATCTAGGTAACTATTACACTTTTTACCTCCTTCTTTTAGGCTACTTGCCACATATTTGTAGTTAATTTATTTATGTCCCTGTCTCTTTCTCTAAATTGTAAGCTCTTTGATGGCAGATTCCGTGTCATTCATCTTAGCTTCATGCCTAGCATAAGCCTGACACGTAGTGGACATTCACTATACATTTGATGGATTGAATTTTGTTAAATGATAAAAGGAAAGAACATCGTATCATGATTTAGTGTTTACTGGGCTCAAAGCACTATACTAAATCTCATGATTAGCTAAAACAGTTTGAACGTAGGCTGTATCCTCATGCTTCTTGTATTTGTCTGCCTTAAATAATGTGTTTACTGCTAACTTACTCTGAGCTTCTCCTTCCTAGAGTTTGGATGTTTAAGGGCTGTTTTCCATCAGGCATGTTTCTGAAGGCTCACTCAAGATTTTGAGCCTGGGATAGGTGACTGTAACGTCATCATCAAGTCATCAATGGTATCTAGATTACACCTAAAATACATATCCTCTTGTATACAGTACCATAAAAATTTGGTTTATAGGCATATTTTATAAACCTAATATATACTATACGAAAAAATTTAGTCACCCAGTTTGATATTTCTGAGGAGAAAAAAGGAGCACTATTAAATTGTGCACTAGCTCCACACTTCAATTATACAAGCAAAGAAAAAATGAAGTTAAAAGGTTATGCCAGATCCTAAAATATGTAGTCAGGTCCATTAAATGTTAGAAAAGAATGTGATATACTACAGAGAACTTCAAAACATTTTAGTCATTTTTGCTATTTGCTTAAAAAAAGTCACAAGCAAGTCAATTAAATTACAGATTGCCAGGATTTTAAAAGGACATATGCTTTAGTTTTATATGACTTTTGAAATCCCAGGCATCAAAAATGATTTTAAAATATCATGAACTGTAAAAACTAATTTAATTTACTCAACTAATTACTTTAAAAAACTAATTTACTTTACTCAACTCCAAGTGCCAAATTATAGGCAATAGTAAGATATTCAAGAATTGTGGTCATTCTGCAGCCAATATGCAATGTTAGCAACATTCCACCAAAGACGCTTAACTAACGGCCTCCATGTTAATCAACAGAAAACCATTTAAAGTGCTATAAGAAGCTTCTAGAAGTAGTCTTACATTTAAAAATGTTAATAATTTAGGTTCTATGTATTTTAGAAAAGAAAATCTTTTAAAAGCACCTAAAACAATTGCAAAGTTGAGTATATAAAATACCTTTACATAATATAGTTTCACTTGTGGTCCAGAGATTCACAACAATAACAACAAAATGACTAACACAAACCCAAAGGCTATCAGAATATCAGATCTTAGGGAGAAAAATACAAGCATACCTTGAGAGATTGTGGGTTTGATTTTAGACTGACACAAAGCACGTATCTCAATAAAACAAGTCACATGATTTTATTTTGGTTTTCCAGTACATATAAAAGCTATATTTATACTATGCTGTAGTCTATTAAGTGTACAATAGCATTATGTTTTAAAAAATGTATACAACTTAAAACGCTTGACTGCTAAACAATTTTAACAGTCATCTGAGTGTTTAGCAACTTGTAATCTTTTTCTTGGTGGAGGGTCTTGCTTCGATGTTGATGGCTGCCCAGTGATCAGGG
The DNA here is from genome assembly GCF_030222135.1 of Aotus nancymaae. Lineage (NCBI taxonomy): Eukaryota > Metazoa > Chordata > Mammalia > Primates > Aotidae > Aotus > Aotus nancymaae. Next base: position 8,469,212 of record NW_026988476.1, on the reverse strand, counting down.
TAGGGGTTGCTGCTGAATATTGGGATGGCTGTGGCAATTTCTTATCATGAAGCAACAATGAAATTTGCTGCATCAGTTGACTTTTCCTTTCAGGAGAGATTTCTCTGTTGCCTGTGACACTGTTTGATAGCGTTTTACCCACAATAGAACTGCTTCAAATTTGAGTCAATCCTCTCACACCCTGTTTCTTCTTTATCAGCTAATTTTATGGAATATTCTAAATCCTTTGTTGTCATTTCAACAATATTCACAACAACTTTACCAGGAATAGATTCTATCTCAAGAAACTGCTTTCTTTGCTCACAGCAAGAAAGCACTCTTCATTCATTCAAGTTTTCTCATGAGTTGAAGCAATTATGACACATATTCAGGCTCCATTTCTAATTCTGGTTCTCTTGCTATTTCCACGAGTCTGCAGTTACTTTCTCCATCGAAGTCTTGAATGTCTTCATGTCATCCATTAGGGCTGAAACCAACTTCTTCCAAACTCCTATTAATGTTGACATTCTGACCTTCTCTCATAAATCATGAATATTCTCAATGGCATTTAGAATGATTAATCTTTTCCAGAAGGTTTTCAATTTACTTTTCCCCTATCTATCAGAGGAAATACTATTTATGGCAGCTGAAGTCTTACAAAATGTATTTCTTAAATAATAAAACTTGAAAGTAAAAATTACTCCTTGAATCCATGGGCTGCAGAATGGATATTGTGTTAGGAGGCATGAACACAAGATTGATTTCCTTGTACATCTCCTTCAGAGATCCTGGCGACAAGGTGCATTGTCAATGAGCAGTAATATGTCGAAAGGAATTATTTTTTTCTGAGCAACAGGCATCAACAATGGGCTTAAAATAGTCAGTAAACCTAATCCCAGCACTTTGGGAGGCCAAGGCAGGCAGATCATGAGGTCAGGAGATTGCGACCATCCTGGCTGACATGGTGAAACCCCGTCTCTACTAAAAATAGAAAAACATAGACGGACGTGGTGACACGTGCCTGTAGTCCCAGTTACTCACAAGGCTGAGGCAGGAAAACTGGTTGAACCCAGGAGGCAGAGGTTGCAGTGAGCTAAGATTGCGCCACTGCACTCCAGACTGGGTGACAGAGCAAGACTCTGTCTCAAAAAAACAAACAAAATAGTCACTAAACCATGCTCTCAACATATGTGCCATCATCCAGGCTTTGTTATTCTATTGATAGAGCACAGCAGAATAGATTTAGCATAATTGTTAAGGACCCTAAGCTTAGCAGAATGGTAAATGAGTCTTGGCTCAGTTAATCTTAAAGTCACTAGTGGCGTTAACCCCTAAGAAGAGAGTCAGCCTGTCCTTTGAAGCTTTGAAGCCTCACATTGACATCTCCTTTCTGGCTATGAACATCCTAGATGGCATCTTCTTCCAACAGAATGCTGTTTTGTTCACAATAAACATCCATTGTTTAGTGTAGCTACGTGCATCTATTACCTTAGCTAGATCTTCTGGTTAACTTGCTGTAGCTTCAACATCATCACTTGCCACTTCACCTTTCACTTTTATGTTACGGAGATGGCTTCTGTCTTTAAACTTTACAAACCAATCTCTGCTGTCTTCCAGCTTTTCTTCTGTAACTTCCTCAACTTTTCTTCTGAAGCTTGCCCAAATAAATTACAGCCTTGGCTATTTCTCCTTTTGAATTCTTTCAGCTTCTCATCCAAATGCAGATAATCCCTACCTCACAGTATTGTGAAGATTAAATATATAGGTATGCATGTCTCTCAAACTATGTTTGTTTAATTATGTATTTGCTCATGTTTGGGTGTAACAAATATTTATTAAGCAACTATTGTGTGTCAATTGCTGTGTTCAGCACAGGTAAAGACACACTTAAAAAACAGATTGGATTCTAAACCATTTCTTCATGCCCATCATTGTATTCCTTACTGAATTCCTAAATGATTGCCATCCTTTCTTTTCTTCTCTTTTTTTTTTTTTTTTTTTTTTTTTTTGAGACAGAGTCTTGCTCTGTTGCCCAGGCTGGAGTGCAGTGGCACCATCTTGGCTCACTGTAACCTCTGCCTCCCAGGTTCAAGTGATTTTCCTGCCTCAGCCTCCCAAGTAGCTGGGACTACAGGCAGTGCCACCATGCCCAGCTAATTTTTGTATTTTTAGTAGAGATGGGGTTTCACCATATTGGCCAGGCTGGTCTTGAATTCCTGACCCCATGATCCACCTGCCTCAGCCTGCCAAAGTGCTGGGATTACAGGCATGAGCCACCATACCTGGCCTAACTGCCACCCTTTCTCAAGTGGTTTTGCATCCTTTCCATCCTCTCTGATAGCTTTACCCCCCACAACCATTTTCAACATTCAGATGCCCAAAATGCTAGCCATACTCTACTCCATTTCAAACCCGTTAGTAGATCTCCCTACATGCAAAACTAAAAATTCCTCAGAATAATATTTAAAACTCTCCACAGTCTCTCTACATCCTGTTCAATCTTATTTCACTACTGTCCTACAAGAACATGAGACTTCAGTGAAATTGAACATGGCTTCCAAATATGTCACATATTTTCTAGAAGGATATCTCATATTTTTTTCTCTGCTTGAACACCCTATTTTTGAATGTCCAAATCCAACTCATCTATTATATAAAAGAGTTCCCAATTTCCTCACCTATAAATAATTTCTCCATAAACTATAACATTTTATCTATGTTTCTCCTTCATAGACATATTTATACATGTCTCAATGTCTGTCTCAAACATGTTTATTTAGATTGAACTTTTGAGTTAATTATAGATTCACATGCAGTTGTAAGAAATAATACAAAGATACTGTTGACTTTGTACCTAGATTTCCCGATGATACAATCTTGGGAAACTATAATGCAATATCACAAAGAGGATGTTGACACTGATACAGTCAAGATGCAGAACATTTCCTATCGTTACAATGATCCTTCAGACACTGACTTCCCTCTTGCTCTCACCCTCTTCTTAACCTCTCTAAACCACTAAACTGTTCTCCATGTCTATAATTTTGTCATTTCAAGAATGTTATATAAATACAGTATGATTAGAATTGGCTATTATTTCTTATTTTTAGAGACAGGATCTCACTCTATTTCCCAGGCTGGAGTATGGTAGAATGATCATAGCTCATGGCACCCTTGAACTCTAGGGCTGAAGCAATCCTACCACCTCAGCCTTCCTAGTAGCTGGGATTATAGACATGAGTCATTATGCCCAGCAGGATTGGCTATTTTGATTAAGTAAAATTCTCTGAATATTTATCCAAGTTGTTGCATGTATAAATCGTTCATTCCTTTTACTAATGAATAGCATTCCTGTGATTCAGATGTACCAGAGTTTGATCATTCACTCACTGAAGGGCACCTGGGTTGATTCCATTTTGGGAATAATGCAAATAGAGCTGCTATAAAATTTCATGCACAGGTTTCTGTATGAACATAAGTTGTTTCTATGAGATAAATGGCCAGAGGAACAATTTCAAGATTTTAGGATAGTTGCATGTTTTAAATAAATTGCCAAACTCTTTTCCAGACTGGCTGTACTATTGTGCATTTCCACCACATATATGTGTGACCCAGTTTTTCTTCATCCTTATCAGCATTGGGTGATATTGCTGTTTTTTTTTTTTTAAATTTCAGTCCTACTAAAATGTGTGTAATTTCTGTAATCTGAATGTTTGCATCTCTTCAAAATTCATGTGTTGAAATTCTAACTCCTAAAGTGATGATATTAGAAGGTGGGACCTCAGGGAGGTTATTAGATTATGAGAGTGGAGCCTTTGTGAATAGGATTGGTGTCCTCATTTTTTTGCATGTGAATATCCAGTTTTCCCAACACAGTTTATTGAAAAGATTATCATTTCATCATTAAGTTTTCTTGGCTCATTTGTCAAAGATTAGTTTATCATATTTCTGGTATTTTTGTTCTGTTCCATTGGTCTATGTGTCTATTTGTACTGGACTGTTTCCATTACTATAGCTTTGTAATAGAATTTGAAATCAGGAGATGTGATACTTCCAGCTTTGTTCTTCTTGCTCCAGACTGTTTCAGCTATTCAGAATCTTTTGAGATTCCATACAAAATTCCATTCTAGGATTGTTTTTACTACTTGTATGAAAAATACGTGATTGGAATTTTAATAAGGATTGCATTTAATCTGTAGATTGCTTTGGATAGTATGTATTCCATTTTGATACTATTGATAGGATATCTTTCTGTTTATGTCTGTCTTCAATTTCTTTCATTGATGTTTAATAGTTTTCAGGATACAGATCTTTTTCCTTCTTGGTTAAATTTACTCAATTATTTTATTCTTTTTAATGCTTTTACATATGATATTGTTTTCTTAATTCTTTTTCAGATAGTTCCTTTTCAGTGTCTAGAAATACAACTGGTATTTACATGTTGGTTTTGTGTCCCTCAGCTTTACTGAAATTGTTCATCAGTTCTAACAGTTTTTTGGTGGAATCTTTAAACTTTTCTATACATAAGATTATGCCATTTTCCAACAGAGACTATTTAACTTCTTTTCCAATTTGGATGCTTTTAATTTTTTTCTTGCCTAATTGCTACCTCTAGGACTTTCTATACTGTGTTGCATAGATATAGCCAGAGTGGGCACCCTTGTCATATTTTTAATTTTAAAGGAAAAGCTTTCAGATTTTCACCATTCAGTATTATGTTAGCTGTGGTTTGTTCTATATGAGTGGTCTTTATTTTATTATGTTGAGGTGAATTCTTTCTATACCTGATATTTTGAGGTACTATCATGAAAGAAAGGTTTTGTCAAATGCTTTTTCTGCATCTACTGAAATAAGCATATGATGTTTATTTATTATGTTATTAATGTGGTATATCATATTGATTGATTTGTATATGTTAAAACATTATACTTATATCTCAGAGATTAATCCCACTCAATGCTAATGAATGGCTATTTAATGTGCTGTTGAATCTGTTTGCTAGAGTTTACTGAGACTATTGCATTTATGTTCATTGTTGCCTTTTTAAATTGTAGTGCCCTTGTCTGGTTTTGGTGTCAGAGTAATACTGACATTGTAAAATGAGTTTGGAAGTGTTCCTTTTAAGGAGAACATTTTAAAAGAAACACATGCACACATATGCACATACACACATAGACATACACACACACATTTACCTTTACCAGCAAGTTTTATATTTTTATATGTTTTAATGTTACTAATTAGCATCATTTCCTATGATCTTAAAGAACACTGTAGCATTTCTTGTAATCACTTCTAGTGATGAATTCTCTCAGTTTTTATCTATCTGATAAAGTATCTCTCCTTAATTTTTGTTTGTTTTTTTAGATGGAGTCTCATTCTGTCTGTCACCCAGGCTGGAGTGCATTGGCACTATCTTGGCTCACTGCAACCTCTGCCTCCTGGGTTCAAGCAATTCTCCTGCCTCAGCCTCCCAAGTAGCTGGGATTACAGGTGTGCACCATCATGCCTGGCTATTTTTTTTTTATTTTTAGTAGAGATGGGGTTTCACAATATTGGTCAGTCTGGTCTTGAATTCCTGACCTCGTGATCTGCCTGTCTTGGCCTCCTAAAGTGCTGGGATTACAGTTGTGAGCTATTCCGCCCAGCCCTCTCCTAATGTTTGAAGGACAACTTTGCCTGGTAAAGTATTCTTCATTGACAGGTTTTTTTTTTCTTTTTTTTTTTGAGACAGAGTTTCACTCTTGTTGCCCAGGCTGAAGTGCAGTGGCATGATCTTGGCCCACTGAAACCTCCACCTCCCAGGTCCAAGAAATTCTCCTGCCTCAGTCTCCCAAGTAGCTGAATTACAGGCACTTGCCAACACACCTGGCTAATTTTTTGTATTTGTAGTAGAGACTGGGTTTCGCCATGTTGGGCAGGCTGGTCTTGAACTCCTGACCTCAGGTGATCTGCTCACCTCAATCTCCCAAAGTGCTGGCATTACAGACATGAGCCACCACACTCAGCCTGATAGTTTTTTTTCTTTCCGCACTTTGAAAATACCATCTTGCTCTCACTTGGCCTGCATGGTTTCTGCTGAGAAATTTACTGATAGTCTTATTTAGGTTCCTTTGTATGTGATAAGCCTCTTTTCTATGCTTCTGTCAAAATTCTGTCTTTGATTTTTGACAATTTGATTATAATATATGTTGGTTATATATTTGGGACATATATATATGGGTTGAACCTAATTAGAGACCTTTGAGCATCTTGTACCTGGATTCATCTCTCCCCAGATTTGGGACATTTTTAACCATTATTTCTTTAAATATTCTTTCCCTTTAGCTCTCTTTCTTCTCCTTTTGAAACATTTATAATGCATATGATTGTGTATAACTATCATAGACTTTATTCATTTTTTTCATTCTTTTTTCTCCTCTGACTGTATCTTTTTTCATTTCTCTTCTCTGACTGTATATTTTCAAAGACTTGTCTTCAGGTTTACAGATTCTTTCCTCCTCATGAATAGGCCTGATGCTTATGCTTTCTACTGCATTTTTTCATTTCATTAATTGTATTCTCTAGCTTCAGAATTTCTGTTTGGATTTTTTAAATTTATATCTTTTTTATTGAACTTCTCATTTCATTTGTATGCTATTCCTTTGATTTTGTTTAGTTGTCTATTTGTGTTCTCATCATTTGCTGAGTTTCTTTAAAACAATTATTTTGAATTGTTAGTTAGGCAATTTGTTGATCTTCACTTTTCTTTGCAGTTGGTTACTAGACTACTATAGTGTTCTTCTGGTGTTATAGATTTCTTTGATTGTTTGTGTCTGTTTCTTGACATCTTGTATTGCTGACTTTACATCTGAAGAAGCAACCACCTCTTCCAAACTTTATTGACTGACTCAGGATGAAACAGACATTTTCTCTGGATGCACTTGATCTGTATCTGTTGTTTCCTCTTAGGATGGGGGTGAAATTCTTAAAATTTTATGTATTTGTTCATTCTCACAAATGCAAGCCAGGTTCTCAGAGTCTCACAATTATTTTCCTTTGGGAAAAGCCCAAAATTCTCAAGTTTGTATTTTTTTCTCTCAGTCCCAGAGTAGAACTGGCTATTTGTGGGGCATGCTTGCACTCACTGTCCATGGGGAAGTACTGGGGAGTTCACCTGGTGGAGGGGAGCATGAGGCAAACAAAGCATTTGCAGTGCCCATGGGCCAATTAGGAATATACATAGGTGAGGCACCCCAAGTGACTTATAGGTGAGCTTCTTCATGATGGAGTATGTGGGGAAGATAATAGGGCCTCTCTTCCCTGATCCTAGTCTCTCCCAACAACTCAGCTGTGCCAACCATCTTCATTTTCTGGGTGGGGTAAAAAAGAATTAGTCCTCTTGGGCAGTATTCCACATGGTTAGGGGAGCAGGTTTCTCATTTATTCCATTCTCACTTTCTCCCATGGAAGAAATTGCAGGCCAAGGGTTGTCTCTTGGCACAGAGCTGTACTACTTTCAAGGAGGGTTGAGGGTTGACATAAATAAAATAAAACAGTTCTTCTTGCTTTCCTCAATGCATCTATTCTGAATTTTTTTTGTTCCAAAGGTGTGCTGGAACTTCTCCATTGAATTATCAGTGTCCCAAAAAGGTACTTTCATTTGTGAGTATTCATCGAGATTGATGTTTCTACAGAAGGATGATCATCATCTCACTGATACCACTTCTGCTTGTGGCTTTTATGGCATCATAGTCCTCAGGTTTTCCTCATCTCTCCAGCTACTCCTTCTTTGTCTTCTTTATAAGTGTATCTTCTTCTCCCCTGAGATTTCTAAAGGGGTGAACTTCATTCTCTTTCTCTTCTCATTTTATTATCAGTCCTGGAGTGCTCTCATTAATGCCATGGCTGTGAATACCTCCTATAGAAAGATAACCTACTCATCTGCAGCCAGACTTCCCTAGCAATATATAATTCACTTCTCGACATCTCCATCTGCATGTCTCAAATGCACATTAAACCCAGTATATCCAAAACCTAATTCATTTTTTTCTTCCCAAGCCTTATCTTCTCCAGTGCTTCTGCAAACAGTAAACTGAATCACTATCTGTGTTGCACTTTGAGAAGAGAAGCCATCCTAGGGTTTTTAGAAGCAAGAGAGAGATAGCAGGTTTGGATTTGTAAAGGATCATTCTGGCTCCAGTGTGGAAAAAAATTGCATGGTGAGAAGAATAGGTCTCCTTTGAGTTTCACTAGTATATCATATTCTAGACAGTACAGAACAGAGCATTTGCACTTTTTTTTGTCTGCTTGGAGTACTCTTACACTTCTCTTTACATTAACTCTCAACTTACTCAATTTCTTCAAGATAACCTTTTTCATCCATGTTAAGTCAAATTCTTCTATTACAGCCCTTGCTGTGGCTATAGCATTTGTTCTAGTTATTTGCATGATTATGTGTTAAAAGTCTACTTTCAACAAAAAAAATCCATCTTTCATTGAAAGAGACTATGCCTGCTTTTTCTCATAGCTAGCAACATAGACACAAAACAGCCTTTGTAACTATTTGGCAAAAGAGCTAAATAATAATAATTAATAGGTTCTGTGGAAAAGCAGAGGGACACCAAAAGCTTCTGGAGATGCCCTTAATCAGTACAAATTTCTACAACAAAAATACAATATTTATTTAATGCTCATAATGACTAGCCAGACATAAAGACAGGTTCTGAATCAAAGAAGGATTCGGTATACATTCATTTGTTTAAGAATCTTAACATTGTTTATATGTTCCAGGCATTTCTGCATAAGTATAGTACATGGCATATTGATATATTTTCAAAATTCAAACTGAAACGAAAATGTTATCTGTAACTTTGAGCAAATATTATCAATGTATCTTCAAAGTATGTATCAAATTCAACCATTTCTCACTTCCTCTTACGCCACTGTTTAAATTCAAGCCACTATTTTCTCTTTCCTGGACTTTCAATTGAATTAACTGATCATTCTGCCTTTATTCTTGTTCTGTTACAAAGCTAGGCCCAATTCAACAGCTAGAGTGGTCCTTTTAGAATATAATTCATGTTTAAATTATACTCTCAGCTATTCAGTTTTTTTTCTTATAGGCCATCCATTGATGTACAACAGATCACTCAGTACTCAGAGGTAAAAAAAAAAATAGCAACCATTTTACTCTTCTCATGAGTTTGTGGGTCAATAAAGTATAAAGAGCACAATGAAGATTACCCATCTCTGCTCGCCAGTGAGCCTTAGCAGGGGTTATTTGAATTACTGGCAGTGGTTGGAATAGCCCTAGTAGGATCATATGTCTAGTGCCTGGATTTCTCTTTGTATGATATCTGCTGACACTGGATTGTCCAAGTTGACTTTCTCACTCATATCTGACAGCTAGGCTAGAATGGATAGAACAGCAGAGGCTGGCTGAACACCTTTGTTTCTCTTTCTATACAGCTCTCTCTAAATGAATATCTTTGATTTCCTCATAGCATGGTGGTCTCAGGGTAGACTCACTTTTTACATGGCAGTTGGTAGATCCCAATGTGTCTAGGCAGAAGCTTCAGGGCTTTTTAAGACGTGTTCTTGCCCCAGAACATCACTTCTGCAGATTTTATTGGCTAAACAAGTCACCATAGCCACATCAAATTCAAGAAAAGGGGAATTAAATTCCACCTTTCAATGGAAAGAGTAACAAATAATTAGTGGCCATTTTTAATCTACCACACTCTCATATTACTCTGAGTCCTTACTTACCAAGGCTGTTTCAGGCCCTATACAACCTTCTTCCTGCTGTCTCTCCAATCCCATCTTCTATTAATTTACTTCTGGTTATTCTCCTTTCTAATCCTCAAATATATGAAGAACAGTTTCTATTCAGTGCTTTTAAATTTTCTATTTCCTCTGCCTGGAGTCCTTTACCCCTAGATAATTGAATAACTCACCACCTACTTCAAGAGTCTGCATATCTGACCACTATTTATCACATTTTATTGACTGACTCTTAATTTTTCTGCATTGCACTTATCTATTCATCATGTTATACTTGCTTTTCTGTATAAGTCTCACTCTCTAGAGTTTAAGTTCCAAGTTCCAGAAGCACAACATTTCTTTTTTACCTCTATAGCCCCAAAGCCTACCACTTACTAGGGGATCAATGAATACTTATTTCATGAGGTAAAGGAATAATTCTTAAAACCATATGGAAACTTGATTGATAAAATCCTGCCTCTATAGAGTATGCACTGAGATGTCTTTCAGTTATTACATACTTGTTGTATCTGAGACTATTAAAATTTGTGAAGGAACGCCCTTCTCAAAAGGCCAACTGGAGCTGACACAAATTTAGAATTGGTTTTGAACAAACACAACACACATCTTGAACCTTACGTGGTTCATTCAGGGAATGCACGATGCAGAATAATTTAGACGAATGCAAAAAAATACAAAGTCAATATATTTTAGAAAAACTAGACATCCTAGGGCCTGATTATGCATGGTATTAACCAAGAGGGGGACTTGATGTGGCAGGAAAGTCACTAACATGATCAACTCTTTTAAAAGGCACAGCTATAAGATGCCAGCTGGGTGATTACTACGTTGAAGAGTATTCTCTAGAACATAATTCCAAAATATAATTAGGGTGCTGATTGTTTAAATGATTTATAAGTGTGACTTATCTTATTGGCTATTATTATTGCCTTTTAAATAATCACTTACATAGGCTAGTAATTATTTTGTGCAAGACCTAAAGAACTTTGATTCACTTTCATTTATTACTCACTTTTTGTAAGTGTTTACATATTATAAAACCACCTCCAAAAGAGTTATTGTGCAATAATTATTTCGGTCTTATACATAACCCAGTATTAATATTGGGAAGGCAATATTCTGTTTCCACTCAGCTGGAAAAACCCTTCTACCATTAATCTGTGTGATATATTTAGCCCACATTGGGACTGACCAGTCAGGAAATTGTTTACATAAATTCTTTTGTCTCTTGCCTTAAGAAAAAGACCAAATTTATCATCTGCTTATTGTATTATATTGCACTGGAGAAAGAAGTCTACCAAAAATATACAGGCTATTAAATTCTGAGGTTACTTGCAATTGATGGTTTCTAATGCTGATGATTTTAATAGAATAGATATGTCCAAGTCATCATACTATGCTAGGGATAGAATCTAAAAGCTCTCCATCATAAACCAGTGTCTTGCAAAGTTCAGTCTTCAGATCATCTGCTTCAGAATGACCTGAAGTGCCTATTTAAAATGCCCCAATTCAGATATAATGGATTAGAATCTCTGGGGGTAAGACCTATGCATTGCATTATGATCCAATATCCTGCCCCATATGAGGTACTTAATTATATAGAGTAAAACTGACTTTAAGTTATATAGTTTAAAAACAACTACTATAAGCCAATGTACTAGAGATGGGAAGCTATATATTCAAGGGAGAGTAAAGATAAACTAAAAATGACATTAATATTCATCATTTATTTCTTCTTTTGTTATGAAAATCTTTGACTACGTTCCTGTCCTATGATCTAACAAAAGAGCAAGTGGGGTCAAGTGGGAATCGCAGAGACAGGAAGAGGACAAGAAGAGATCCAACTTAGGAATCACTGCTATCTGGTAGGACAATCCCCCTGCAAGTTTGCAAATCTACTGCAATGCAGCAGACAGCATAATGTGGCAGTACAAGTCTTGACTTTATAGTCACAGGGCTTTTAACATAAATTCTGATTTTGTTACTTACTAGCCATTTATTTATTATTTATTAATGTGTTTATTTTTGAGGCAGGGTCTTGCTCTGTTGCCCAGGCTGGAGTACAGTGGTGACATCATGGCTCACTGCAGCCTCAACCTCCTAGATTCAAGCAATCTTCCCACCTCAGTTTCCCAAGTAGAATAATTTTTTTTTTTTTTTTTTTTTTTTTTGCAAAGATGAGGTCTTGTCATGTTGCCCAGATTAGTCTCAAACTTTTAGGCTGAAAGGATCCTCCTGCGTTTGCCTCCCAAAGTGCTGGGATTACAGGCATGAGCCATTGTTCCTGGTCACTTACCAGCTCTCTAATTTCCTCTTTTGCACTTGCTAGCCCATTTTCCATATAGGAGCCAGACTGATACTTTTAAAATGTAAATAGGATATTATCACTGTTCATACAATCTTGGTACTTTCTCATCTCTTCTAAAATAAAAGATTCCTTTTTGAGTATTAAAAGACTAATGATTTGGTTCCTGTTTATTTCCCCAATCTCTTCCAAATTCTTTCCTCTTACAGTTTACTATGGTCATCTCAAACTAACCTATTTTCTTATTCCTAGAAAATGCCAAGTTCTTTTCTATCTTAGAACCTTTACATGTGCTATTTAATCTGCCTGAAATACTTGGTTCCTGCATCTTTGTGTATATTTTGCCTTTTTGTCCATTAGTCTTGGCTAAACATTATCTTTTTAGACAAGTCTTTGCTGTTACACTATGTATATAGATACCCCCATCTTAGAAAATATATTTTCTAAAATTGTAGTATAAGGTAATTATTAAGTGACCAGCTCTGGAACCAGAATGCCTGATTTAAAATTTACTAATCTCTAAATATGCCTATTGTTATTTTATTGTTTCATAATATTAATTGTATTTTCATATTAATATCTATTTATTTTTTATTTGGTTAGCGTAAGCTTCCTCCACTATCATAAGCTCCAAAAGGGCACTTTCTGGATCAAGCTTGTTTACCACTGTGAATTCTGTATCTGAGGAAAGATCTAGCAGACGCTCTTAAAGTGTTTGTTAAAGAAAGGAAGGAAGGATTGAACAGGAGATTTAAGTGGTAGCTTTTGTTGTTGTTATATCATGACATTTTCCATATTATGTTATATTTAATTAGGCTTAAGTTCTACCAACAACTCTATAGGTTCCTTGAGAAGGGAGACAGTGCATTAATCATCTGAGACTCCCAGAATATAGGGTAGATATTTATTTAGTCAGTGTCTGCTGGGTTGAATTGCTCAGAGAATAATGGAAGCAAGAGTCACAATTAATCAAAAGAAAGGATTACCCACATGTAAAGCATAACCATGTTTTCCTGTACATAAAATTAGACAACTAGAAAAACGAAGAGATGAAGATGAGGCACTCAAAAGAATAAATATCAATAAATTCTGCTCTATTTTAGATCAGAAAAGTCTCAACAGCTGACAAATATGCACACTTATCAAATCATATAAAATGCAAATGGTACAATTAGATCGTGTAAAATGCAAATGATGTAATTCTTCATCATCAAAAGATGTGGATGACATTAATAAGATTACTATTACCAGCAGGTCTAAAACAATGAGAAACGAGCTTCTGTTACTAACCTGTTCCTGCTCCTATTTTTGCTCTTAGTAAAGTCACGCTCAGTTAAATTATGAGATGAAAACTTTTCGGCTTTATATTCCTCAGTCCTCATGTTAAATGCTTACTAAATCATGTTCTGTTCACTTCCTGGATACTTCTCTCATTCATCTGCTGCTCATTTCACTGCTACTAGCCCAGGCCCTCCTTAGCATTCTTCAAACTTCACAAACGTGCTTCCCCTTGCCTCTCATCTCTCCAGCCACTTTAATCCCTGGAGCACCGTCCCAATCTATTCCCTCACATCTCCACTAGAACCCACGCGTTTGATTGTAGTGCTTCTCTGTCCATCATGCTTGGTAACTGCTCATTACCCATCAAATATGTGCAGGCAGCATGCCCTATTATTAGCTCCAACCTAACTTTCCTGGATTCCTCCTTGTCGCAGCATGCTTGCAACCACCCACCTTTTGGTCTGGCCCTACTGGGCCTCTAGCATTTCTATTATGGTGCTTTATCCTTTTCATGCTTTGTGTTTTTATTTTTAGTTGTTATTTTTCTGGAATTTTTGTCCTCCCAAAGTCTGGCTGTCAAAAGTACCTCCTTCCTTCCGGGCTGGAATATTACTTTTTCCTACAGCTTTGCCAGATTCTTCTAGTTAAAAGAATCCTCCCCCTTCCATATTTCTGTAGTACTTAGAGCACTTGTAATCTACCATATAATACACATAGTTCTGTGTACATCTAGATCCCCTACTTGATTATAAGCCAGACAGGAACCATCTATTATTTAGCTTAGAATAAGTCACAGTGCTAAGTAAAGTGCCCTGCATATAGATATTGATCTATTGAACAGCATGTTCTACTTAAGCTCTACTAATTTAGTTTGATGTAATCATGTGATCTGTTTTTTAGAAACCCAGTTTAATCGGCCCAAATGCTCACAGATTCCATCTATCAAATATATTCTAGCTACTATTCTGGTTTTTAAAAATTCAGAAAGTCAAAAAGGATTGATTCATTAGTAAAATAGCAAACTTTTAAAATTTAAATTGATACTGCTGTTACAGTTTACATTCCAAAAGTTATAAAATACTGGGACATTTTTCTTATAATTTAGAAGATCATGTCATTGGGACAGGATAGTGTCTTGGGAATGGAGGAAATAAATGTTTCATTTTTAAATTTATTCAATAAGTCCTTATTGAATATCTACCATATGCTAGGGATGTGAGATAGAAATGGGAAATACAAACCAAGCATCTGCCCTCAGAAGTGTACAGCCTAACAAAGGGAAAAAGGCCTTAATCAAATAATCACATAATTAAATCAAATAATCTTCAGTGATATATATGGAGAGTTTTACAAGATGATGTTCTTGGTGTTATCAGTAGATTTCAGTTAGAGAAGGAAGCAAAGCTTCCCCACTGGAGATGGTAACTGGGGGATAGAGCTGACATCAGAAGCACTAAAAGGCATATACAAGCCAAAAGATCAGGAGAAATGTTTAATTCAGACAGAAAATTATATGCTAACACCTGGTAAGAGAAGAGAACACTGAAAGTAACAAAAGAAGGCAGGCTTTGAGGGGAATAGGGTACAGAGAAGGACAAATAGATGCAGAAGCATCCAACCTTGAAGGATCCCAAGACTGTTAATGCCTTTGATCTTTATCTTCTGAGTAAAAGGAGACTTGAAGATTATTTTAGGCAAAAAGAGAGTGGGTTAGAGTGGAGAAGTTAAAGACAATCTGATTTACATTTCAGAAAAGTCTTGCAAAGATTCATCACTAAATTTTCAAAAATGAATCTGGTTCTGGCTTGAGATCTATTGTGCATGTTTATATTGGTGCCAGAGAAGTAATTTGCCCCCTACGGCCTTTAAAATAGCCTCCATTTTCACTTGGACCAAATTTGGGCTCTTCAGTCTGGTTTTTGCAGTCCTCTGTGATCTATGCCAACTCTGTATGCTCCTCATCGCCTCAAGCTTTCCACCCCACTCAAACGCATCTCACAACTGCTTCCCGTGCCTCTCCAATTCCCCACAAAGCCTGTACAGATTCTCTCTGCATCCATTCACCATCTAAGACCTACAGATGTTTTTAGGTCCAGCTTACTCTTATTTACTCATTGTCTTGGTCCATTTGCTTTGCTATAAAGGAATATCTGAGGCTGGGTAATTTATAAAGACAAGAGGTTTATTTGCCTCACAGTTCTGCAAGCAGTACAATAAGCATGGCACCAGCATCTGCTTCTGGTGAGGGCCTCAGCTGCTTCCACTCATTATGGAAGGTGAAGGGAAGCCAGAGTGTACAGAGATCACATGATGAGAAAGAAGTCAAAGAAGAGGGAAGGTACCAGGCTCTTTTCAACAATGAGCTCTCAGGAAACTCTCCCAGGAATGAATAAAGGGGGAAGTTCATTATTACCATGAGGATGGCACCAAGCCATTCATGAGCAATCCACTCCCACAGCCCAAACACCTCCCACTAGGTCCCACCTTCAAAGTTCAATATGAGGTTTAGAAAGTCAAATATCCAAACTATAGCACTCATGTTTCACTTTTCTCTGTCTCCATTAACTCTTATAACTAATGCTATGAAAATAAAGCATGGCATCACATAATTTCACAAGATGCTATTTCATTCTTTTATCTGCGTACCCCTTGTCCTTCCAACATGCTTATCTCCTCAAGGGAGGGACTGGATCCTGAGCGGATTTTTGTACCTAGCAATTGTTAGCACATTTCTATAGAAATGGTATTTACTCAAGACATACCTCTTGGCTGAATGCTAACAGTCCTCTACAGTTCTAGAAGGTACTTGAGGAAAACTTGAAAGCAAAGATAGAAATAATTTATAAGGAAGTTGAATGCTACTGTCAATTAAGGATGAAGCATAAGTGTAACAACAGAATTTTAAAACCAAATAAATGTTGTAGATAAGAAAATCTAACATACAAATTTCATTCATATTTCTAGGATTTTTAAATTTTGAAATGACTTCAGACTTACGTAAAAGTTGCAAGAAAAGGGTTCAGAAAATCCCCATACACACTTTACCCAACTTGCCCTTTAAGATCATGCAAATATCTGGTTTGCCCTCAAACTTCTCTCATTAATTTTAACATCCATCTGTGGGCCTTGCCTGCAGCAATTATATTTGCCTAATGATGATTTTCTATTTTACTTATTCCTTCAATATTTATTTATTGGAATTCTTGTGTAAGGAGATTTCTCTCCTCCCTATTTTCTTTTTCACTGTCAAAGAAAGAAGCTACAATCAATGAGATCCATTTTTTCTAAAAATGTATAGTCTACTTTTCCATGAGACACCATGATATTATTTAACTTTAGACTCATAGACATTCTCTACTACTAAAATCTGCACTCAGTCGTGGTCATATAGAATGCTCTCCGGTGACAGAACAAGGTCTCATAACTTCCTTTGTAGGTGACAGACTTGCTGTGACACTCACAGGGGCCTAATCAGTGTTTACAGATGATATCTGACAAGTAGGCACTAAGCTTGAAATGCAAACTAAATAGCAGAGAAGTATT
This sequence comes from Aotus nancymaae, assembly GCF_030222135.1. Classification (NCBI taxonomy): domain Eukaryota; kingdom Metazoa; phylum Chordata; class Mammalia; order Primates; family Aotidae; genus Aotus; species Aotus nancymaae. The sequence continues at coordinate 8,452,339 of NW_026988476.1, read as the reverse complement.
TAGAATGAATATGTAACATTCAAGTGACCTCTCTCGGGTTTAATCACTTGGAGAGGCAAATGATATCATTTCCCTCATGCTACAATACTCAGAATGGGCTTCCTTGTGAAAATATGCTTTTGATATTCTGCTCAAAGTTGATGTCTATTCTCTATTTATATTTGTTGAATTTAGAATAGGTAAATAGGACACACATTTGATCTCTATATAAAATGATACTTAGGGTTGTATTGCTCTTCAATTTTCAATATACTTTTATGTATATCATCACCAAACTACCATTCTAAGGGGTAGAAAGCTCATATTATTCTGATGTTACAGATGATAAATCAGGAACAGTAACTGACTTACCTGATTTATGCTCTTTGTTTCTGCCACTGGGTCATTATATGAATTTTTTCCATCATTTTTATTCTCTATCTTGTTGATTCAACAATTTTAATGGACAGCCTTCACAATAATGCAATTTGTCCGCAAACATTTGCCCCTATAAGAGGACTGTAATTTACTGCTAACCCAAGTCATAAAGAAGGTCAAGCTAGTTCTATTCAACACCACCAAGTCCTAGTGATGCAAATCCTCAACCTTCTCTGAGGCTCACAAGTCTCTTGTGTCATTGCCGGGGATGTTTACATGGACGCAGGCATCTCTTACCTGGGCATTCTAGGGGTGATGCACTAGCTGCTGTTGAGAGATTCACACCAGGACTGAGGAGCAAACTGTTAGCTTCACCCTGAAATATGGGGATTCAAATTACTCACAGGCCATCAGCCAACACCAACCTTGCTACATTCTCAGTTCCAGTAACCTCAGCCTCCTCTCTTTCATCATTTCTCCGACTTCTAGTCTGGCAGGAGAAGTTGAATAGGGGACATTGGCCCTTTCCATTCCCTCAGGGTATAACCTTGGAAACTCAGGAAAAGGCCTCTCCCCTGCTCCCTGCCCATCTGCTGTCATGTTTTTTACCTAAAGAAATGAGAACAGAATCATCTAGCTGCTGAAACACAGGAACGGACCAAAAAATTAAAGAAAAAACAAGGAGAAAATTATTACTATTTCAAAAGCATTATTTTTTCAAATATTGCCTACCTTTCTGAATGGTAATGTAGGAGAGGTGACACCAACAAAAACAGAATTAATTGGCTGGGTGCAGTGGTTCATACCTGCGTTCCCAGCTTCTTGAGAGGCTGACATAGGAGGATCTCTTTCACCTGGGAGGCAGAGGCTGCAGCAAGCTGACATCGTGCCACTGCATTCCAGCCTGAGTAACAGAGTGAGACCCTGTCAAAAAAAAATAAATAAATAAAATAAAATAAAAGAACTAACTGATTGCCTGTTGTGTTTGAACATGTTGAAAGGAATTTTACAACTTTGAAGGAAAGGTTTGGGAAAGAAATAAAAATATGGGCATAGAACACACAACAAAATATAAGGTAATTCATAACTACACAAATGTGAAAGTTGCATAAGGCAGGACATATGATTATAATGTACTATGTAGCTCAACTATGAAAAATATTTACAAGGTACTACTAGTGTAAATCCTAAATATTAAGCCAAAGTGATGATATATATAAAGTGACAGGTTGAGGGGTGTTTGTTGGAGAAGGTAGAAACAAGCAGCAAGAAGAGAAAACTCTAAACTGTCTGCCGAGAAAAGCCAGGAGATAATACAAAAATAAAAGAATCGAGAAGAATCAATGTATGCATATTATTTCACAATATGTAGGGAAATAGCAATGAAACTGCTGCAGGAGTGGAATAAGGTTGCTCCAAGTGATCAGGAGAGGGGAGGCATAAAGCCAAGAATGTCTGTTTTTCATAATAAGCTTTCCAATTGTTTAAATTATGTACATTTATTCCTTAATAAAATGTTAATTTTAAAAGTATTTCAAATATAAACTAACAAATTGGTTGAGCCTGAGTTAGTGATAGTTTGCAGTCTCTTAATCTTTTACTTTCTTAAGACAAATGTATGTTCTTAAAATGAAATTAAAAATCTGAGAAAAGTATAACTTGAAAGCCAGTGTAGATAGTTTAATGCATATTTCCTCCAACATTTGTGTGTTTACCACAAAATGCAATCATACTACAGAAACTATTTTGCGATTTGCACCTGTTTCTCTTCTAACAGGTCCTAGACATCAGTTTATGTCAGTATGTACAGATTAGCCACATTTTTAATGGCTATATATACTTTTTCATATTATAGATACATACTGGATATAAAACATTTCATTGTATGATATACCATAGTGTATTAAATTTTTTATGTTTGTTAATTTTTCCCAATTTTTCAACTGTGCTTCAACAAATATTCCATACATATATATTTGTGCAATTCTAAGAATGCTACAGAAGTATTCTTAGTGCAAGTGGTAGCTCGAAACGCATAAGCACTTTATACTTTAGTGTAAACTGCTAAACAGTCCTTCAAAGACATTGTGGTTTACAGTAGTCTCACCAGTATTGGATATAAGTGCCCAATCTACTTATGCTACTAATTTTTATTGGGACATAAAAATTGTGTGTTTACGCACAATTGAAAATGTATTTACAAAGAATTTTCATATATGCCATGGACCAAATTGTATCTCTCCACAATTCATAGGTTGACTCCCTAATCCCAGTGAAACTGTATTTGAAGATAGAGCCTGTGAGGAGGTGATAAAGGTCAAATGAGGCCATAAAAGTGGGGCTCTAATCTGATAACAATCGTGCCCTTATAAGAGGAAGAGAGACATCAGAGTTCCTATATCCACTGTGAGAGGACACAGAGAAGGTGGCTGTCTCCAAGCCAGGAAGAGAGCCTGCACCAGAAACTGACTACGCCATATCTTGATCTGGGACATTTAGCCTGAGAACTGTGAGCAGAAATTTTTCTGTTTAAGCCATGCAGTCCATGGTATTTTTATTATGACAGCCTAAGCAGACTAATACATATGTCACTTCATTCAAAACTCCTGTCCATGCAGAGAGGTACCAGCATTCCTAATTTACAGATGAGGAAATGGCATTAAGAACGTGCTCAGATCACATTGTTTTAAGTGGTGATGCAAAGAGTAGAAGGCAGGCTTTTTTTTTTCTTTTTCACTCAAGACTTGCCATCCAGTAACAAGAAGACAGCTTTTTTGATGTGCAGTCAGGTGTTCCTTTTTACTACGGAAGAGTGGTCTTGTTGATTACAATACCAGCTCACTTATTAGCTCCTACTATGGGAAATCTATTGAAATCACAAAATGCTTGAGCTGTAAAAGTCTTCAGAGATTATCTAGTCTAGCAAAGAAAGTGAAGTCCTGAAAGATCAAGTAATTGGTCCAAGATGACACAGCTAGTTAATGGAAAAACTAGGATATTCAATTTGACTTGAATCTAGTCTTCTTTAATTTTTTTTTTTTTTTGACAGACTCTCACTTTGTCACCCAGGCTGGAGTGCAGTGGTGCAATCTTGGCTTACTACAACCTCTGTCTCCTGGCTTCAAGTGATGCTCTTGCCTCAGCCTCCCAAGTAGCTGGGATTATAGGTGTGCACCCCCACACCCAGCTAATTTTTGTGTTTTTAGTAGAGATGAGTTTTCACCATGTTGGCCAGGTTTGTCTCAAATTTCTGACCTCAGGTGATGCGCCCGCCTCGGCCTCCCAAAGTGCTGGGATAACAAGTGTGAGCCACTGCACCCAGCCGTTTAATTTTCACACAATCGTATTTCAAAGTTTAATTTTAATGTATAAATTATTCCTTCATGAGGCTTTCCAAACACTACTATAATTCTATAAATATGGTTATTTTTCAGGTCACAAACATTGTCTCATAAAATAGAAGTTGCCCTTTAAAACTCCAATCAGATTTATATTCTGATGTCCTTTGGTAAAGTGATGTAGCACATAATGGCCAGTGTTTGTTTCAGTCTTTTTTTTAAGCATGACCAAGCCTAATTCTTTTATATATGATTCTGTTACAAAACTTAGTTCATTCAGGGGCTGAAGGCTTTCACATCTGTCGTTTCCATGCTAATTAAGATGTTAGTTTCTTCTTCAGTCTTTGGATATGTGCAACAGGAGATTAGAGTTTGTCTGCTTCCTTTATATCAGCAAAATGGATCACACTGCTGCCAGGAGAGTCCCATTAGTGTCATAAATCCTAGAAATACTGTATACTTCCTGAGGAGGAAGCCTGATATTTGGAAAGCAATATAGTAATTTTTGCTGACAGTTACCCCCACCAGGACAAAATAAGAGTGGTCTGGGAGCAAACCACAGATTATTCTCAACATTAGCAAAGTGAGATGCTTTTGGAAAATAATTACTTTCCCTGTACAAAGTGGTTATAGATATTTTTATCACTTTATTTGTTTCAAAATTAGTTTTGGCATTTAGTTTCCCAGAATATAAGACTTAAATTGAAAATGGCAGAGAAGTCATTCAAAACCCTTTTCTACCTCCCTGCAATATAACACATTCAGTAACTTGGTAATTTCAAATATATTTTTCCAAATGACAAAGGAAATTAAATTCAATAAGTTATGTGTTAAATACACCATGTAGATTCATTAGTTTTCTTTAAAACTGCTTATACAGTAGAATATCTAATACACAACTGTGGTTATTAGCAGAGGAACTGAAAGGTAACACTGATTCACTGAACGTTTCCAAGACTCAGGGTAACCTCTAACTAGAAACAGCTTGAAGACATCTGACTCACGTCGTTTCCAGTGTCCAGAGTAATGGGGCTTTGAAAAATCATCTCACAATGCCACAAGAATTTACTCAATCCATATGAGTTGTACTTAACTTTTAATGAAAGAGTCAAAACACAGTTATAATAACTCCCAGGAACACCACCTACAGGGAGCTGATTATTCAACTATCTTATTATTCAAAATGAAGGGTTTCTCTCCATTCAGAAGAGAATACAACAGAAGAATAAAGGGAGCAGGAAGCAGGATATTGGAGAAAAGAGAGAAACAGTGAGCCTTTCTGCACAACAGAATCGCTTAGGGGAGATTTTGCAAAACATAGGTACCCACGCTTCCTCCAGATATTTTTATTCACCTGGTCTGGATTGGGGCCAGGCATGATTCTCGTGCTTAACCTAGGTTGAAAACCACTATAAGAGAATGAACAAGTACGCATGAGGATATATGAGGTATCTCAGTGACCTCAGGAGCATTGCAGAGAATGGACAGTTTTGCTATTGAAAGTTTGGCTTCTGGGTATGTGCTGTATTACCCCCAAAGGTGGATGCTCTTGGAGTCTTGCCAGGGAAACAATGGGCAATGCCACCTGCTTGTTCTGTGTGCTTGAGCAAGGTACTCAATATTTGATGTTTCAATTCTTCATCTGGAGAATAGGAATGATAGTATCACCTCATGATCATTAGGATAAAATACAGTAATCCACATGAAAGGCTTAGCTCAGCACCTGGCATGTTATCTGACCACTCTGTTGGGAGAAAATCATCAAAGCCTTTTTGTTTGTTTGCCTTTCAAGCAAGTACTAACTGATATATTTATACACACACACACACACACACACACACACGCACACAGAGCTCAAGCAAAATGTGCTAAATATTTCTGCTTACAAAGTAAACTAGAAGCCGTCATCTAGCAATGGAGCCCTCATCACTAATGCACTCAGATTACAACAGGATACCTCACCCAGGCAATGCCTCACCTGCCAGGTGACAGGGCTTGGATAGTTTTGTAACAGGCATCTGAATTACAAGAAAAGAAGCTGAAGCAAGTGTGTGTAGGGGGGTGGGAGCCGGGGAGGGGGTGCGCCTGTAGTTGTTACTGTTCAAATTGAATAAATTTGAAAAAACTATCTATAGGTTGAAAGGAAAGAGCCAAGAAAGAGGGAGAGGTGACTCTGCAGGTGAGGGAGAGATGTCCAATGGAGCGAGAACCTTGAAGATCCCATATAACAGGATCAGCCTCAAATGGAGCAGAGCAAGCTCCTCCACCTAGGTGGAAGGGAAGGGCATTAGGAAGCCGTGAAAGCAGATAAATGTGTGGGCATGGCAGGACAATGGGCAAGTTCTCCCTATTTGGTCCTTATTTTCTCCAATAAATAAGAGCAGAGGTCACCTACAGAGGTTAAAGTGGGAGGAGGAAAGGAAGCGAGCTAGAGGCAAGTGGCCAGGGTTTTAAAAAGCTGTTGGGAAGGTCTCAGGAGCTCCAAAGTACCTCTGACTGCAGTAAGTCATTTAGTTAGTATTCCTGATCTGTCTTCTTGGCAGATTCTTGGAAATTTGCAGCCAATTGGAGATAATTAGTTTTCAAAATAGATCCCTCTGGGAGAACCAATATTGTATTCTTTTAATGCAGGCTATTATAAATAGCAATAAAACATTCTGCCATCTAACCATAAAGAAGAGACCCAGATAAAGTCAGTCCTTCATTGAAAAGGGAGATGTTATCTTTTAAAACTCTGCTGCAGATACACTTCCCTCCAATATATTTTAAGTTCCTACTGAATAACTATTTTTTGGTGGAAAGAGCAGAGGTTAAAAGTTGTTTTTACCGAAAGATTTTTATTTCTATTTATATACAATTAACTTCAGTGTTTTTTGGAAGGGGGAGGATAAGACCCAAGATTTTTTAAAGGAAAATAAAACTATGTGCAAGTGCAGAAATAGAAAGCTCAAAATGTAAATATATATGCCAAAAGTCAACCACCTTTCCTATTTTTCTGACTTAACCCTTAGCCAAAATGTATTCCATGCAGTTTGAGCTAATGAATAAAAAGGTCAAGGAGCTAAGGAAAGATAATAAAAAGAAGCATACAAACAATTCAGAGAGATGAGGAAAGCATTGGAACAAACCACTTTGCCTACAAAATTTATTCTGAAGGCCATATGCAGGCCAGAACTTGAAATACAGTTGAAAGCTTAAAAGGTACAGTGATAAGAAAACATAGCAGAGGCCATGAAACAGCTCTCCAGGGGTCTAATCACAAGTGCCTGAGAGGATTAGAGTTTTAACAAATACAGCACTGCTTTAGAGAAAGTCAAAAGCAAAATGAAAGCAATTGCCTTCAAAAAGGAATTATAGAACAACTTGATATCCAAAAACAAAAAAGAATTACAATGTGGAAAGAATAATAACTTTTTAATTAATCAGTACTTGGAGACTCTACAATACTTGCTACTATATTTTTCCTTTTGTCATTATATAATTCAATTCTTTTTTTTAAGACAGAGTCTCACTCTGTTTCTTAGGCTGGAGTACACTGGAGCAATCACAGCTCATTGCTGTCTCAAACTCCTGGGTTCAAGTGATTCTCCCAGCTCAGCCTCCCAAGTTGCTGGGACTACAGGCACTCACTACCATGCCCAGCTAATTTTTACATTTTTATAGAGATGGGGCTCTCACTACATTACCTAGGCTGGCCTCAAACTCCTGGACTCAAGCAATCCTCCTACCTCAGTCTCATAATGTGCTGGGATAACCTGACCCGATTCATTTCAATAAAACAATTTATATAATGTGAGCCGAGATCATGGAAATATGCATAAAGTACACATATATATAGGTCTAGGAGGTATCAATTTCTTCTTTTTTTCATGTTATTTATATAGTAGATTGTATTATAGTTCAAAATATAGGCTACCACTTCCTGAAGGAGGATTATACTTTGTTACTGCTTTGATGTCAGTTTTGGCCATGTAACCTGCTCTGTCCAAGAAAACATAAGCAGAAATGATACGCATTTGTACAGAAAGAATTAGCATAAAAGGTCTGAGTCTGCTTGGCTTAGAAAGGCCTGTGTACAAGATTGGCCCTCAGCTGGAATCGGGGAGCTTGGATTTCAGGAAGGGTCTCACCATTCTCTGATAAGAATTGCTCACAGCACCTAAACTGTTTGTGCAAACAATAAGGCTTGGTGGATCCAAGATGGCTGAATAGAGACAGCTCTGGAGTGCAATTCCCAGAGAGAACAATGCAGAGGGTGAGTGATCAGGGCATTTCCAAACCAGTTATTACTGCCCACAGACCAGGAGATTCCCAGGCTGAAAAGCGCCATGAGTTGCAGCAGGTCTCCGCACAAAAACTCACACAAATCTGGGCAGCAATTTCAACAGGCACCTGGAACACCTGGGATACAGAGCAGCCCATTCAATGGAAAAAAAAGGTGGGGGCTGAAACAGGGAGCCAGGTGATCTGGCTCAGTGGGTCCCACCCCCACAAAGACCAGAAATCTGAAACACTCTGGATTGAGAGTTTCACAGCAAGTGTAGCTGGACCTGGGATGGTCCAGCTCTGTAGGGCATCCACTATTACTGAGGCAGTCCAGCACTACTGGGCAGTCCGCCATTACTGAGACAATCTGCCATTACTGAGGTAATCCACCATTACTGAGGCAGTCCGCCATTACTGAGGCAATCCACCATTACCGAAGTAGTTCTAACTATACCTCTATAAACAAAACCACAAGGAAGTTCACACAGCAGTGAGGTAAAGACCATGAGAGCTCAGCAATGCATCTGCTGGCAGACTGGGACTAGGCTACCTCCTAGCTGGGCAGGGCACCTCTGAAAAAAGGCAGCAGCACATCAGGAACTTATAAATAAAGCCCCACTTTCCAAGGACAGAGCACCTGGGAAAAAAGGTGGTTATGAGTTCCACTGCAGTGGGCTTAAACATACCTGCCCAGCAGCTCTGAATGGAACAATGGAGCTCACAGCTCAGCATTTGAGCTCCTTTAAGGGACAGACTGTCTCCTCAAGCCGCTCCCTGACCCCCATGTATCCAAAGAGACACCTCATAAAGGAGGGCTCAGGCTGACATCTGGTGGGTATCCTTCTGTGACTAAAATAACAGTATAAGAAACTGGCAGCAACCCTTACTGTTCTGCAGCTGCCACAGGTGATCCCCAGGCAAGCGGGATCTGGAGTGGGCCTCCCAACAGTCCTGCAGCAGAAGGGCCTGTTAGAAGAAAAACTAAGAAAGAAACAACTTCATCAGCAACAAAAAGGACATCTACTCAGAGACCCCATCTGAAAGTCACCAACTACAAAGACCACAGGTAGATAAATCCACAATGATGGGAAGAAACCAGTGCAAAAAGGATGAAAACACCCAAAACCAGAATGCCTCTCCTCCTCCAAGGGATCACAACTCCTCACCAGCAAGGGAACAAAGCTGGATGGAGAATGAGTCTGATGAATTGACAGAAGCAGGCTTCAGAAGGTAGGTAATAACAAACTTCTCAGAGCTAAAAGAACATGTGCTAACCCAGTGCAAAGAAACTAAAAACATTGAAAAAAGTTAGATGAGATGCTAACTAGAATAAACAACTTAGAGAAGAATATAAACAACTTGACAGAGCTGAAAAACACAGCATGGGAACTATGTGAAGCATATACAAGTTTCAATAGCTGAATCAACCAAGCAGAAGAAAGGATATCAGAGATTGAAGATCAACTCAATGAAATAAAACAAGAAGGCAAGATTAGAGAAAAAGGAGTGAAAATAAGTGAACAAATCCTTCACGAAATATGGGATTATGTGAAAAGACCTAATCCACGTTTGATAGATGTACCTGAATATGACAGAGAGAATGAATCCAAGCTGGAAAACACACTTCAGTATGTTATCCAGGAGAATGTTCCCAAACTAGCAAGGCAGGCCAATATTCAAGCCCAGGAAATACAGAGAACACCACGAAGATATTCCTCAAGAAGTGCAACTCCAAGGCACATAATTGTCAGATTCACCAGGGTTGAAATGAAGGAAAAAATGGAAGCACAGCCAGAGAGAAAGGTCAGGTAATCCACCAAGGGAAGCCCATCAGACTCACAGGGGATCTCTCGGCAGAAACCCTGTAAGCCAGAAGAGAGTGGGGGCCAATATTCGACATCCTTAAAAAAAGAACTTTCAACCTAGAACTTCATATCCAGCCAAACTAAGATTCATAAGCCAAGGAGAAATAAAATCCTTTATGAACAAGAAATTGCTGAGAGATTTTGTTACCACCAGGCCTGCCTTACAAGAGCTTTCTGAAAGAAGCACTAAACATAGAAAGGAACAACCAGTACCAGCCACTCCAAAAATGTACCAAATGATAAAGAGCATCGACACAATGAAGAAACTGCATCAACTAATGGGCAAAACAACCAGCTAGCATCAAAATGAGAGGATCAAATTCACACATAACAATATTAACCTTAAATATAAATGGGCTAAATGTCCCAATCAAAAGACACAGACTGGCAAACTGGATAAAATGTCAAAACCCATCATTGTGCTGTATCCAGGAAACCCACCTCGCATGCAAGGACACACATAGGCTCAAAATAAAGGGATGGAGGAAGATTTACCAAGCAAATGGAGAGCAAAAAATAGCAGGAGTTGCAATCCTAGTCTCTGATAAAACAGACTTTAAACTAATAAAGATCAAAAGAGACAAAGAAGGGCATTACATAATGGTAAAAGGATCAATGCAACAAAAAGAGCTAAGAATCCTAAATATATGCGCACTCAATACAGGAGACCCAGATACATAAGCAAGTTCTTAATGACCTACAAAGAGACTTAGACTCCCACACAATAATAGTGGGAGATTTTAACACTCCACTGTCAATATTAGACAGATCAACGAGACAGAAAATTAACAAGGACATCCAAGACTTGAACTTAGATCTGGACCAAGAAGACCTAATACACATCTACAGAACTCTCAACCCCAAATCCACAGAATTCTTCTCAGCACCACATCACACCTACTCTAAAATTGACCACACAATTGAAAGTAAATCACTACTTAGCAAATGCAAAAGAACGGAAATCATAACAAACAATATCTCAGACCACAGTGCAATCAAATTAGAACTCAGGATTAAGAAACTAAGTCAGAACCACATAGCTTCATGGAAACTAAACAACTGGCTCTTGAATGTTGACTGGATAAACAATGAAACAAAGTCAGAAATAAAGATGTTCTTCAAAACCAATGAGAGTAAAGACACAATGTACAAGAATCTCTGGGACACAATTAAAGCAATGTCTAGAGGAAAAGTTATGGCAATAAACGCCCACATGAGAAGTAGGGAAAGATCGAAAATTGACACCCAATCATCAAAATTGAAAGAGCTAGAGGAGCAAGATCAAAAAAACTCAAAAGCTAGTAGAAGAAGAGAAAGAACTAAGATCAGAGAACTGAAAGAGATAGAGACACAAAAAAACCCTTCAAAAAATCAATAAATACAGAAGCTGGTTTTTTGAAAAGATCAACAAAATAGACAGACCACTAGCCAGATTAATAAAAAAGAAAAGAGAAGAATCAAATACATACCATAAAAAACGATAAAGGGGATATCACCACCAATTCCACAGAAATACTAACTACCATCAGAAATTACTACAAACAATTCTATTCACATAAACCAGTAAACCTGGAAGAAATGGATAAATTAATGGACACTTGGACCCTCCTAAGCCTAAACCAGGAAGAAGTCGAAACCCTGAATAGACCAATAACAAGGGCTGAAGTTGAGGCAGCAATTAATAGCCTACCAACCAAAAAAAAAAAGCCCAGGTCCAGATGGGTTCACAGCCAAATTCTACCAGACATACAAAGAGGAGCTGGTACCACTCCTTCTGAAACTATTCCAAACAGTCTAAAAAGAGGGAATCCTTCCCAAATCATTTTATGAAACAAACATCATCTTGATACCAAAACCCAGCAGAGATTCAACAAAAAAAGAAAACTTCAGGCCAATATCCATGATGAACATAGATGCAAAAATCTTCAATAAAATACTGGTAAACCTATTGCAACAGCACATCAAAAAGCTTATCCATCACGATCAAGTAGGCTTCATCCCGGGGATGCAAGGCTGGTTCAATATACACAAGTCTCTAAATGTAATCCAGCAGATAAACAGAACCAAAGACAAAAACCACATGATTATCTCAATTGATGCAGAGAAGGCCTTCAATAAAATTCAACTGCCTTTATGCTAAAAACTCTCAATAAACTAGGTAACCACGGAATGTATCTCAAAATAATAAAAGCTATTTATAACAAACCCACAGCCAATATCATACTGAACAGGCAAAAACTGGAAGCATTCCCGTTGAAATCTAACACTAGACAAGGATGCCCTCTCTGACCACTTCTATTCAATATATATTGGAAGTTCTAGCCAGAGCAATCAGGCAAGAAAAAGAAATAAAGGTATTCAGTTAGGAAAGGAGGAAGTCAACTTGTCTCTATTTGCAAATGGCATGATTGTATATTTAGAAGACCCCATCGTCTCAGCCCAATATCTCCTTAAACTGGTAAGCAACTTCAGCAAACTCTCAGGATACAAAATCAATGTGCAAAAATCACAAGCATTCCTATACACCAATAGCAGACTTAAAGAGAACCAAATCAAGAATGAACTGCCATTCACAGTTGCTACAAAGAGAATAAAATACCTAGGAATACAAATAACAAGGGATGTAAAGGACCTCTTCAAGGAGATCTACAAACCACTGCTCAAGGAAATAAGAGAGGACACAAATAGATGGAAAAACATTCCATGCTCATGGTTAGGAAGACTCAGTATTGTGAAAATGGCCATTTTCACTGCTCAAAGTAATCTATACATTCAACACTATCCCCATCAAGCTACCTATGACCCTCTTCGCAGAAGTGGAAAAACCCACCTTAAACTTAAAATGGAACCAAAAGAGAGCCCACATAGCCAAGACAATTCTAAGCAAAAAGAACAAAGCTGGAGGCAACATGCTACCTGACTTCAAACTATACTACAAGGCTACAGTAATCAAAACAGTATGGTACTGTTACCAAAACAGAGATATAGACCAATGGAACAGACAGATGCCTCGGAGGCAACGCCACACATCTACAAACATCTGATCTTTGACAAACCTGACAAAAACAAGCAATGGGGAAAGGATTCCCTGTTTAAAAAATGGTGTTGGGAAAACTGGCTAGCCATGTACAGAAAGCAGAAACTGGACCCCTTCCTGACACCTTACACTAAAATTAACTCCCAGAAGAAAACCTAGGCAAAATCATTCAGGACATAGGCATAGGCAAGGACTTCATGACTAAAACACCAAAAGCATTGGCAACAAAAGCCAAAATAGACAAAGGGGATCTAATTAAACTCCAGAGCTTCTGTACTGCAAAAGAAACAGTCATTAGAGTGAACCTGCAACCAACAGAATGAGAAAAATTTTTGCAATCTACCCATGTGACAAAGGGCTAATATCCAGAATCTACAAAGAACTAAAACAGATTTACAAGATAAAAAACAAACAAACCCATTCAAAAGTGGGCGAAGGATAGGAACAGACACTTTTCAAAAGAAGACATTTATGAGGCCAAGAAGCATATGAAAAAATGCTCATCATTGGTCATTAGAGAAATGCAGATTAAAACCACTTTCAGATACCATTTCACACCAGTTAGAATGGCGATCATTAAAAAATGTGGCGACAACAGATGCTGGAGAGGATGTAGTGAAATAGGAACACTTTTACACTGTTGGTGGGAGTGTAAATTAGTTCAACCATTGTGGAAGACAGTGTGGCGATTCCTCAAGGACCTAGAAATAGAAATTCCATTTGACCCAGCAATCCCATTACTGGGTATATATCCAAAAGATTATAAATCGTTCTAGTATAAAGACACATGCACACGTATGTTCACTGCGGCACTGTTTACAATAGCAAAGACCTGGAACCAACTCAAACGCCCATCAATGATAGACTGGACAAGGAAAATGTGGCACATATACACCATGGAATACTATGCAGCCATAAAAAATGATGAGTTTGTGTCCTTTGTAGGGACATGGATAAATCTGGAAACCATCATTCTCAGTAAACTGACACAAGAACAGAAAATCAAACACTGCATGTTCTCACTCATAGGCAGGTGTTGAACATTGAGAACACATGGACACATGGAGGGGAACATCACACACTGGGGTCTGTTGGGAGGGAATAGCGGATGGACAGCAGGGGGTAGGGAGGTTGGGGAGAGATAACATGGGGAGAAATGCCAGATATAGGTGACTGGGGGTTGGAGGCAGCAAATCACATTGCCATGTATGTACCTATGCAACAATCCTGCATGTTCTGCACATGTACCCCAGAACCTAAAGTGCAATTATATACATATACACACACACACACACACATACATATATATATATATTTATCTCATATATATATTTCTCATATATATATATATATATATATATATGAGAAACAATAAGGCTTATGCTGAACCCACGATCCCTTTTTGGGAGTCCAGAATTTGGGTACATCCTAGGCAGAGGATGCTTATTATGATCATCTGCCAGTAAGCAAAACTCTGGGCATTGAGTCTGTCTTCTGAGCTTCCCACTAGATGATATTTCACACATTGGCACAATTTGGCACTGGAGGAATTAAGCACATCCTGTGTAACTGCACTGGGTAAGGACTCAGTATCTTATGCCTGGTTTTCTCCAGAAAACTTTGTCCCATGTACCTTTTTCTTTGCTTATTCTACTTTGTATCCCTTTGTGTAATAAATCATCACTATTCAGCTGTGTGCTCTGTTTTTCTAGCGAATCACTAAGACTGTGCTTCCAGCAAGCCCTCCATGACTCTTTATCCTTGGTATGACAAGTGTCACTTCTCCAGCTATAGGCTACTCTGCCTTCTGGGTCCCAGAGTGAAGATGACATGACAGAGCCATAGCCCACTTGGAGTGGTCTAACATAAAAAAAACTAAAGCTCACAAGTTGTAAGCCCCTACGATTTTACAGTTTCCATTACCACAATAAAACCTAGCTTTTTCTGAATGATACATGATTCTGGTGACACATTTACACACTTCTTTTGTGCTCCCAAAGCCTTTTCTCACGTTATTTACTTTGATCTTACCAAAAGTTTATGAAGTATGGAAACCAGATATTTCTGTGCTAGAGACTAGATGGACATTTGTTTCATTCTCTAATATCATGTGACATTAAATAAATAAATCCCTACACAATCCCCATTCCATGGAGGCATGTTTCTATGGAATTGTCTATGTAAGAAGCAGATGAATAGCAAAGAAGTCACTGCAATTTGGAGCATTCAAATTCAAACCACAACTTTTTATTGTGGTTCCTATTAATAATGACTGGTTTGAGGTTTCTGATTTGTTTCCGTTTTTTTTTTCCCTGTCCACAGCACCTCAATAGATATAAATGTCTTTCCAGACCTCTGGTTGTCTATCAGTTTATAACTGCTCTGGTTGATAATAGTTTCTTTGAGATGATCTCCTAGGACTACCAAATTAGATGTGATTTATGCCACATAACCTATATTTTAAATCACACTGAAATAAACATTGCCCTCAAATTTGGTGAAACTCAACTGATTCTCTATTATTGTTCAACAAATCACTCCAAAATTTATTGGCTTAGTACAACAACAAGCAGTTATCATCTCACAGAATTTCAGTGGGTTGAGAATCTGGGAATGCCTTAGCTGAGTGGCAAAGGACTCTGGCTCAGGACTTGTCCTCAGTTTGCAGTGAAGGTCCCAGTGGCCAAGTCTGCAGTCATCTCCAGGCTTGACTAGAATGGGAGGAGCTGCTTTCATGGTGGCTATTTGCATACTTGACAAATTACTGTTGCCTTTTACAAAGAATCCTCAGTTCCTCACCACATGTGTTTTGCCATAGTGCTGCCCCAGTAGCCTCATAACATGACAACTGACTTTCTCCAGAGCAAGTGATCCAAAAGAAAGTAAGATGGAAGCCACAGTTACCTTTTCTGACTTCATCCTGTAAATCACACACTCTCACTTCTGGCACTAGAATACATGTTACTAAGTCCAACTTACACACAAGAGAAGAGAAATTAGACTCCACCTTTTGAAAAGAAGAGTGTCAAAGAATCTGTGAACATATTTTAAAACCATCATATCCTGGTAGGTAATTATTTAATACTATTGCTGTTGACCAATATGCTCAGTGGGGAGCCACTTCTAGCCACTACTTAATCCTCTGATGTTTGGGTGGGACCATGTGACCAGATCTGGCCAAGAGTTGTGAGTAGACTATTCAATAACTATTTCTAGAAAATTGGCTCTCTATATGGAAAAACACAAAAAGATATTATTTTATGTGTATCACAAAAATATAAATTAAAGAAAAAAATCAGTAATATGAAAATTTTATAAGAAAACATAAAATATTTTATGCCTATGAAAAGGTAGGAATTTCTTAAAGAAGACAGAAAAACCATAAACTGTGATGAGATATCATTTCACACTCATCAAATTAGCAAACAAATTAATAAACTCTTAACCACGTAGCAATTGCTGTATGAATGCAAATTTGTACAAGCATTATGAAAAGTAATAGAACAAAACCCAGTAAAATCTAAAATGTGAATAGTCTATGACTCAGAAATTCCACTTCTGGGTTCATGTTCTTTACCTTGGAGAAGCACAAGGGATGTGTACACAAAGATACACATGCAAGGATGTTCACTGAAGCACTATTTAAAGTAATGAGAACCTGGAATTAACTTTACCATCTCTCAAATATAATTCATACAATGGAACACTATACAGTAATTAAAATAAATAAGCTAGATCTGCATTTACCCACATGGCTAAATCTCAAAAATCAATAATGAGTGAAAAATCAATTTTCAAGCTAGCATTCATATGATTCCATTTATGTGAATTTTAAAATATATAAGACAAAACCATATAGCATTATTGAATAAATACATTTGTAGAAAAGATTTTTTTAACTTGCATGCATTTCAAAGTTGAGATTACTTTTTGTGAAAAAAGAAGGTGAAAGAATTGGGAGTTGGAAGAAGGGTGGTTTGTTGTATTAGGAATATTTGTTTCTAATTTTTAAAAAGACATCTGGGACAGGCATGGTGGCTAACGCCTGTAATCCCAGCACTTTGGGAGGCCGAGGCGGGTGGATCACCTGAGGTCAGGAGTTTGAGACCAACCTGGCCAATGTGGTGAAACCTTGTGTCTACTTAAAAATACAAAAATATTCAGCTGAGTGTGGTGGCATTTGCCTGTAATCCCAGCTACTCGGGAGGCTGAGGAAGGGGAATCGCTTGAACCAGGAAGTCAGAGGTTGCAGTGAGCTGAGATTGCGCCACTGCACTCCAGCCTGGGTGACAGAGAGAGACTCCGTCTCAAAACAAAACAAAACAACACAACAACAACAATGAGATCTGAAGTAGATATAACAAAATATTACAATCTTCTTACTACTGATGATGAACATTATTGTTATCTTCTATTATTTTCAGTGTCTTTGGAGAATTTCATAGTTAGACACTAAAACTTTGAGAAAGCCACTGAACTAGATAATCTCAATTCTTTTTATATTAAAAGTTATGGTTCTAATGAGGAGAGGTATAATCCCTAAATCATGGTGGATGATTTGCAACATTCTGGGCTTTTTAAATTAACCTACATTAGCAGCTCCTCTGAGATGAACTCTGTATATGACATGCCAAAGTCACATCTCTGGAGCAGGACTCACTGGTGACTATGACCCAGAATGGCCTCAGGTCACCCAAAGTTTTTTCTGTTTATGACAGAAAAGATTGTGCCATTATCTCTGTTCTGGAAAATATCACTCAAATCATTTGTGTTCCTTTCAAAAAACCAAAATCATTTGCACTCCTCTGAGTGTCTTTATGGTGTCAAATTAGATATAATAAAAAGTGTTGTTTCAAAGGAGATAAATTCAAGCTATTCAATTCCCTCTTTCCCACAAAACCAATCCAATCACATTTAAATTTATTAGGAATGAAAAATACACACATGTCTTCATCATCCCTTGATTTCCCAAAGAAGGCTTTAGAGAGAGTGGCAAACATAGGAATTATACTTTGATCATCATTGTTATTTCCTGGATACAGCTGGATTACAAGAAGCTGTGAAGTGGTTTTAATTTTTAAAAAATCCAACAGTTCTAGTTTTGCTGACAAGAGAAAGGTCCAACTTTCTCTCATAGGAAATACTTAATCTTGTTATATTTCTAACCACATTTGGGGCTGGACGGCACTAAATAGAACAAATAAGCATCTAATCATCCAGATGCTTATCCTGAATAAATCTCCAAACTTTGAAGGGACTGTCTGAGAGCCAATCTTTTCAGCTTTAAGCTTGAGTCAGTCAATGATGAACAATAAAATGGAAAATTGGTCAATTTTCCACTTATTTTTCCTGCATGATAGTATAATACCAACAGCAACACTCATTTAAGCTACAATGTTTCTGTATTGGGTATGCTTGTGTATGTGTGAATGAGTTGTGTGTATGTGTGTGTGAGTGTGTGTACCTTTGTCCAAAAAACCTTCATCATCCAAGGGCACAGGATTACTCTCTCTCAGTAGCAGAGATTTGTAAATCTCTACAGTATGGACTGTGTTTTGGACCTGGGCCAAATAACCAGGGAAGAAATTATTCTAGTTGTAAATTATCCATTCTAATGGGCCCAAACATCATGAATATTTTTATAAATCACTTTATCTATTTGCCTGCCATTTATTGATTCAATAACAAATCAATACTTACTAAATACCTACCGCAAACATATTCTATACTAGGTATTTCACAGTGATGCCTGTGGAATTATAAAATGTGCTATTTTTTGTTTTCAGTATCAATGAAACTTCAGGAAAATTAAGTCACAGAATTATTAGTGAAACATGATTTCAAGTCATAAAAGCAGAAAATCTGATCTCTAGTAATTCTGGTGGTGATAACTCTCCATCACTGTAGTCAATGTATGGCCAGTAACTCAGCAAAATTAGACAGTGTGACAACAAGAGGAAATCAAAATGATTTGTAAAGTGAGAATTCATCCCATTTTCAGGGAAAACCACACAGTATTCTGAAATGAAAGCCATTAGAGGGAAAATGCATTTCATTAGCCTGGTTTTCTAAGGACAGTTAGGTTACAAAACCAGTTTGCCTTCTTTTATTTCTTTCCCTCCACCCTCTGCCATATATCCTCATGTTATCTTGAATGTTCCATCATTGCTTTGGATTTTTTTTTTTTTTGGACAGGGTTTTGCTTTGTCACTCATCCTGGAGTGCAGTGGAGCAGTCATGGCTCGCTGCAGTCCCAACCTCTGAGGCTCAGGTGATCCTCCCACCTCAGCTTGTCAAAGTGCTAGAATTATAGGCGTGAGTGTCTTGGATTATTGTTATGAGAAGAGAGGAAAGAGGAAACCCAAAACAATTTTTGGAATATCATTAGACAAGATGGATTATATTTGACCCTTTGCTTCCTTTTCCTGGGAAATTTCAACAGAAACTCAAACGTCCACTTACCTCACAAACAAACACACTTTTGATAAATAATTACAACTTCATGGAATGCATTTCTTGAGTCTCACATCCATTTGGGTTGAATTCATATACAGTCCTTATGTGATGGAGTTAATTCTCAGACTGTGTCCTCTCTCATGACACAAAGAGTGGAAGGTTAAACTTTTATGTGTGTATCTGTGTGGATGTGCATGCATATGTGTGTATTTATGTATGCACACATGTAGAGAAAGAGACATAGAAAAAAGAGAAATGGAGAGCAATAGGAAAACAAGAGACAAGAGGAAAAGTAATTTGAACTAAAACAAAACAACAAAAATTTCTTACAAATTAGTATGTTTCAGTTCATGTTTATGGTAGAAACTGTGAAGTGAAAAAAAAAAGAGAATGAAAGAGCTGGAAATGATCTCTTTTGAATAAATGAACTGAACGGAAAAAGAACTGATAGTGCTCTTTAACCATGGAAATAATTGTAATGCTTTCAATAAAACTTCTGATTATATAAATAAAGAGGTCTAGGAGATAAGCTTTGCAAATGGTCTGAAAGGACAATGCCACCAGTGTTTTGGGGGTTCTCAGTATGTTTTCCTCTCGTGGTTCAAGGCACTTTAAAATTATTTTCAGACATACCTGAAGCCATAGAACTGCCATTTCTTTTTTACCCTCATATTAAAACAGTAAAATAAAGAATACCCTGAATCTGCAAATGAGAAGGGCACACATGTCCTGGTGGAAAACCGATATAGAATGGCCAATACTGTAACACAATTTGGTAATATTCTTAGTTCTCAAGCTTGAGAATTCATTTCCATTCAGGTTAAAAAGCAAGCTGCCAAGTGGGAAATATAAGCAGGCTGGCCTGGGTTTATAAACAGAAACTGTTATGTTTTAGATGATAGGGAAAATATTTTGTATGTTATATATGTGTATGTTTATTTATATGTACATGGAAAATATCTAAATAATACGCACTATATCCCTTTAGTGATGTTGCAGCGGTGATCTTTGGGAGTCAAATGGTGATCTTTTAATTTTGTTTTAGTTTATTTTTATATTCTAACTTCTGCAACACATATGTTTTGTTTTCTTGTAATAAAATGTTATTAAAAATAAAAATAAATAGCAAAATCATAGAAGATAAATAAGAAAAAGAGTGGTGTGCACTCTCAAAGAAAGGAAATACAACATAAGAAAGTTATATGAATAAAATAGTTTGACCTGAAGTGTGATAGACACCCATGTGTGTTGAGGAGAAAAATAGAATTTAAAAATCCAACAAAATAAGAAATAATTGGAGAAGCCATTTTTACATAAGCGATAGTAAACATTGAATCATTTTGGAAACATTTCATGTAGAATAAATTACAGATACAGAGTATAATAATACCAGTGTAGGAAGTAAAATAAAAAATTATACTTTAACAAAATTTAGGAAGTGAGCTCTGGAAGATAGGAGCAAAAAGTGAGATTTTTCTCATCTTTCATAGGGAAGAGCCAATACCTTCCGTCTAAGGATGATCAAATAATGGGAACTTGTGATTATTTAAATATTTGACTATATCCCAGGAAAAGGATAACCATGAAAATATGGAGGAGCAAAGAAGGGTTGATAATACACCCAAATTACTGTATAAAATAATGGTTATAATACTAGTAATCATAAGTTTTAGAATATAACTAAAGCAATAGTGATAATTTATTGCATGTTATTTTTAAAAAATTAAAAGTAAACAGAAAAAAAGTAAATGCAGAGCTAAGAATAAACTACAAAAATTATTTTAAAAGGAAATGAAAGTAAAATGTATTTCTATAAATAAATTAGGAATAATGAATAGGGAAATAATGATTAACAAAAAAAAGTTGTAAAGCTCTCAATATAAATTTGAAATATCTGAATGAAATCATGATGCTTTAGAAAAAAATATTACTAAAATTTGCCCCAGAAAGCTAAAATTGTCCAATTACACTTAAGAATCTGGTCAAGTTCTGATAAGAATCTGATAGGAACTCACTCCCTAATGAAAAAAGTCTAAAATGTTTTTAAAAATATAAAAGTCGAATATATCTGCAGATAGGATAGATCATTCCAGTGTTAATTTACGTTGTTCCAGAACTTAACAAAGGAAAGAACATCTCAAAGTTCTTTTCTCGAAGCACTATAATATGGAGTCCCAAACTCAACAAACATAGCCCGCAAAAAGGAATACAGACCCATCTCATTTATAATGAATAACAATGAAAACATTCTAAATAAAATGTAGCAAACCCATTTCAGTAGCACATTTAAAGATCAACACATCATAAACAAATAAGTAGGGTTTGTTCAAAAATATAAGCATGATCTATGGATACCAATAATAGAATATCATTAATATAATTCACTACAACAGTAAGAAAAGGCAAAAATTATCATTTCTCTAGATTAAAAAGTATCATTTGGGTAGTAAAATTTTTAAAATCCTGACTGAATCTGGAAGATATCCTCTACTGGTATACATTTGATAAAGGGAATTTACTAAAAGTCTATAGCATATACTCTTAATGGTTAAACATCAACAACTTAATTCATTAGAGTCGTGTACAAGACTTTTTTAAAGCTTTAATCAATACTGTTCAGGAGGTATGGATCAATTCAATTATCTAAGAAAAAATATATAAGGTTTTAGAGAAAAAGAGCAACATTATCTACAGATGATTCAATTGTATGCTTGTGACTCTAAAGTCCTAAGGAATCAGGAATAAAAAAAAAGAAACCATAAAATAATTCATTCATCTAACTGCTACAAAATTCACACACTAAAAATTCAGTATCTTTTCCATATTAAAACTATAACCAATTCAAAAATAATATAAGGAAAGATTCTGTTTACCAATAGCAACACTCACATACACTCAAATACATGCTTACAACAAAGAAATGGTGAGGAAAGCAACATCACAATTTTCTTAGGGACATAAAAATATGAATAAATGGAGATACATCTACGTATATGTACACACACACCTTGTTGTTAATAATACTCAATAGTAAATATTTCCATTTCTCATAAATTCATCTAAATATCTAGTGAAATATCATTTAAAGTAACAACTTTTTGTAAAAAGATCAATTATTTTTACAGTTTTGCTGAAAAAAATGTGATGATAATACTCAGAACATTCTGAAAATGAATAGAAATGTGTATAGAGGCAGGTAGGGGAGCACAGAGAGGCCAAGGTGGTCACGCTATGGAATGTTTACAAAGAGTTCAAACATAACACATAAGCAGATACGAGAATTAGTACAGTAGTCCTCCCTTATCCAAGGGGGATACATTCCAAGACTTCAGCAGATTCCTGAAACCTTGGATAGTACTAAACCCTATAAACCCTATAAATACAGTACTATGGTTTTTCCTATTTACACATACCTATGATAAAGTTTAGTTTATAAATTAAGGAAGAGATTAACAACAACGACAATAATAATAAAGAATAAATTCCAGACACAAGAACACAAAATCAAACATCACATGTTCTCACTTATAGACGGGTATTGAACAATGGGAACACATGGACACAGGGAGGGGAGCACTACACACTGGGGTCTGTTGCGGGGGAGGGGGGGACAGCCGGGGGTGGGGAGTTGGGGAGAGATAGCATGGGGAGAAATGCCAGATATCGGTGAAGGGGAGGAAGGCAGCAAATCACACTGCCACGTATGCACCTATGCAACAATCTTGCATGTTTTTCACATGTACCCCAAAACCTAAAATGCAATTAAAAAAAAGAATAATTTGTCCCAGAAAGCTAAAATTGTCCAATTACATTTAAGAATCTAACAACATGCCAGCATCACTATTCTTGTACTTTGGGGCCATTATGAAGAAATGTAAGGGTTACTTGAATACAAACACGGCAATACTTATGGAGGCTTAACTGGGGAGAGGGAATCAGGTTGGCGGAACTGAGGGAAAGCAAAGAGGGAAAGCAAAAAGAGAAAGCAGATAAGCTCTCAGTCTGCCTTTCTTCTTGGTCCAGGACAAGTAGCCCTTCTGTGCAAAATAACTCACAATTTTCCTGCACCCAGCTATCACCAGCCCCTCAGCTGATTAAAAAAAAAAAATCAGCTGCAATTTTGGCATCATCAGAACTGCACAAAGCCCTCTTCAGCAAACAGCATAAGCACCAGGCTATAAAATCCCCAGCAAGACTCTGTCTCTTTGCAGTTAGCTCCTCTCTTGCTAACCTGTCCGTAACCACTCTTGCAATGTATTTTTATACTTTCTCTAATAAACATGCCTTTCTTTACCAACAACCATCTTGTAAATTCTTCTTAACCCCACACCACCGGCCTCAAATAGTTGCTGTTCACCCATGACAATACTGATGCGGGCAAACCCCCAAACTGGTACTCACTCCAGAGGGTCCTTGGCTTCATTCAGGAAATAATTCAAGAGCCAGCAGTGAAAGAAAGCAAATTTATTAAAGGTTAGAACCACAATGTACAGCAAAATGGCTGTCCATAGACAGAGCAGGGCTCTCCCATAGGCAGAGTTGCCCATAGTAGCAGTGTACAGCGAAGTGGCTGCTCTATAGGCAGAGCAGTCCAGAGCAGTAGCAGAAGCCCCAAAAAGGAGGAAGAGGAGCAGCAGCAGCAGCAGCAGTGTACAGCAACAGTAGCAGTGCAGATAGCAATTCCTGTAGATTGGTGGCTAGCTATACTTATACCCACCGTTAGATGTATGCTAATGCAGGAGTGAATTATTCAGAACTTTTCTAAGGAGTGAGGGAGTTCCAAAACCTTACAAAGTGATTGCTGGGTTGTTGTCATGGCATTTGTAAACTGTTATGGTGCTAGTGGGAGTGTCTTTATGCTCATGAGCAGTGAGAGCAACTAGAGGTCACTTTTGTCAACATGTGGTGGTTTTCACTGGTTTCTTCACTGTATTCTGTTTCGATTATCAGGGTCGGGATTGGTGCTGGGAAAAGAAGTCCTGGTCATCTTGTACCTGAATACTGCTGCAGTCAATCTGATAACCAGAAGGGCCACTGAGTGACTAAAGGGCAGGTAGACAGCCTGGATATGCTGGACAGAGAGAGCATCCTTGTCCAGGGTGGACAATGCAAAGTGGCGTGAGATTGTATCACAATATTCAGAACAGCATGCAACTAAAACATTATTTCCAGAAATTTCTATTTAATATTATCAAACTATGATTGACCTTGGGTAACTGAAAATGCAGAAAGCAAAACTACAGATAAGGGAGGACAACTGTACAAGCAAATGGTGGAGAAAGGAAAGATATTTCAATATATTTTCATGAGACAACCAGTTAGTCATTTAAAGTAAAACTATAGCTGAATTATTCCCTCACTCTTTATGCCAAAATAAATTCCAGCTGATTAATTCTGAAAGAAAAATAATGAAACAACAACCATAATAAAGAATATATCCCAATTTTTCAAAATCCTGAAGTTAAAGAACTTTTAAAATCAAGACTAGAAAATCCAGAACCCATAAATATATGTCGATAAATTAGTTCCCATTAAGATTTAAAACTTTTGTGTTGTTAGAACCAAATAGTATAAACAAAGATAAATGTTTTTTAAAAAGTGGGAGAGAGAATATTTGTAATATATTGAAAGATAAGAGACTATTTTCCTTAAAATATAAAACTCTCAGGCCTGAGCAGTGGCTCATGCCTATAATCCCAGAACTTGAGAAGGCTGAGGTGGAGAATCACTTGAAGCCAGGGGTACAAGATCAGTCCTGGCAACAAAGCTAGACTCTGTCTCTACAAAAAACAAAAACAACACAAAATTTTATTTTACAATTATATGCGTTTTATATATATGCATATATATTAAACTTTTAGACATCAATAAAAAAAATTCCCTAAATCTTTTAGAAATATAATAGGCATTTCATAGAAAAATAAACACATATGGCTTATAAGCAGATGGAAGGATGCCCAATTCTTCTCATAAATAAATGCAAATTAAGGCCAAATAAAGATAGCATTTTTTTAGCTGCCAAATTGGCAATAGTTTGATAGTATACAGCCTTGGCAAGGTTGTGAGGAAACAGGAATTATCACACACAGACAGTGAATGTACACATTGTCACAACTTCTTTGGAAGGCAATTTGACAGTAACCATAAAAAAACTAAAAATGTGCCTATTCTCTAACTCAGAAATTTGATTTTGAGGAATTTATCCCATACATACTCATGTGTGCAAATGTGAATGTACAAAGAATGTTTTAAAGCATAGTTTTATACACACACACACACACACACACACACACACACACATACACACATATGTAAACAAACTCTGGGAACAGCCTAGGCATTACATCGTAGTTAGATGGTTAAGTGCATTAGACTCTATTGCCTGGGTGGTTCTGCCACTTCCTAGTTCTGTAACCCTGAACAAGCTTCCGCAACACCCTTGCCTCAGGTTCCTCATCTGTAAAGCTGTGCTAAAAGAAATATTTTATCTTTTTAATTGGATTAAGAGTAAATGAGTGAACACATAAGTCAAAAGGCAAAAATTACATTTTAGCTTAAAGATGTTACTTGGCATTATTTGCAAGCCCAGAATCCAGGAACACTTCATTCTATAAAGTGTAATATGTGTCCCAATGAGCTGAATAGAATTAAGTTGGCTTTATAAGCCGAAAGCAGAAATGAAGAAAGCAGAAATAAAGAAGAGAAAGCAGTCCACTTATTTCAAAGTTACTTTCCTTGTAAGGTGTGAACAGGGAAACAAAACAATAGAAAAATGACCCATTAGTTAACTTCTGGTAATCTCAGGTGACTTTTTGTTGTAAGTATTAAAGGCAGAGGAAACTTCATTACCATGCAGATTAAAACTAACCTATTTGGGAAAGTTGGCTATTTCTCTCTCCTGATTTCTAGAAAGGACACATAACAACTCAGTTTCCATTTGGTGAGTGGAATTTCAGCATGATTCACTCCATTCTAGTTTTTAGTCTGATCTCTTGGGGTCTAGTGCAGGAGCTCAGTCTAAAATAAGGACTGCCTATAATTTTTATTTAGCACATATATAGTACTTATGACACAATGTGTCTCATTTATATGTGTATATGTGTATATAAACTACATATAAACGCATGTGTATATCTGTATACATATGTATATATACACAATACTGTAATATTATAAAATTATTTTAAAACAGTAAAAATTCAATGTTAATACAAAAGTATCTCTGAGATATACTGTTACAGTCAAACAAAATGACAAATAACAGAGTGGGCTGTGCTCCCATGTATGTTCAAAAAGGTATATATTCACATAAATCTCCAAAATGATACATGAGCACCTAAAGGTAATACACCTTTCCTACAGGATGTACATGAAACTGCTTGACAGTTGTTGCCCATGGAGAAAGGATCTGATATGATTTGGCTCTGTTCCCACCCAAATCTCATCTTGAATTATAACTCCCACAATTCCCACATTATGGGAAGAACTTGGGGGAAGGTAATTTAATCATGGGAGTGAGTCTTTCCCATGCTGTTCTCATGATAGTGAATAAGTCTCATGAGATCTGATGGTTTTAAATATGAGAGTTTCCCTGTACAATCTCTCTCTCTCTTTGCCTGCTGCCATCCATGAGACATGACTTGCCCCTCCTTGCCTTCTGCCATGATTGTGAGGCCTCTGCAGCCCCATGGAACTGTAAGTTCATTAAACCCCTTCTTTTGTGAATTGCCCAGTCTTAGGTATGTCTTTATCAGCAGTGTGAAAATGGACTAATAATAAATTGGTTCAAGGTGTGGGGTGCTACTGAAAAGATACCCGAAAATGTGGAAGTAACTTTGGAACTGAGTAATAGGCAGAGGTTGGAACAGTTTGGAGGGCTCAGAAGAAGACAGGATAATGTGGAAAAGTTTGGAACTTCTTGGAGATTTGTTGAATAGCTTTGACCAAAATGCTGATAATGATAAGGACAGTGAAATCTAGGCTGAGGTGGTCTCAGATGGAGATGAGAAACTTGTTGGGACTGGAGAAAAGGTGAATTTTATTATGCTTTAGCAAAGAGACTGGCAGCATTTTGCCCCTGCCCAGAGATGTGTGGAACTCTGAAACTGAGAAAGACGATTTAGGGTATCTGGTGGAAGAAATTTCTAAGCATCAAAGCATTCAAGATGTGACTTGGGTGCTGTTAATGGCATTCAGTTTTAAAAGGCAAACAGAGCATATTAAGTATTTAAAAAGCATGAAAGTTCAGAAAATTTTCAATCTGACAATATGAGAGAAAAGAAAAACCAATTTTCAGAAGAGAAAATCAAGTCAGCTGCAGAAATTTGCATAAGTAATGAGGAGCTGAATGTTAATCCCCAAGAACATGGGAAAAATGTCACCAGGGCACATTGGTGGACTTCACAGCAGCCTTTCCCATCACAAGCCCAGAGACCTAACAGGAAAAAATGGTTTCATGTGCCAAGCCTTGATCCCCCTTGCTGTATGGAACCTAGGGACTTGGTGCCCTGTGTCCCAGCCACTCCAGCCATGGCTAAAAGGGGCCAGATACAACTTGAGCTGGCTATTGCTTCAGAGGGTGCAAGCCCCAAGCCTTGGCAGCTTCCACATGGTGTTCAGCCTATGGGTATGTGGAAGTCAAGAACTGAGGTTTGGGAACCTTCACCTAGATTTCAGAGAATGTATGGACATGCCTGGATGCCCAGGCAATAGTTTGGTACAGGGGTGGGGTCCTCATGAAAAGCCTCTGCTAGGGCAGTGCAAAAGGGAAATATGGGGTCGGAGCCACCATACAGAGTCCCTACTGGGGCACCACCTAGTGAAGCTTGAGAAAAGGGCCACTGTCCTCCAGAGCCCAGAATGATAGATCCACCAACAGTTTACATCATGCTCCTGGAAAAGCCGCAGACCCTCAACACCAGCTCATGAAAGCAGCCAGGAGGGAGGTTTTATCCTGCAAAGCCACAGGGCTGGAGCTGCCCAAGATCATGGAAACCCAGCTCTTGCATCAGTGTCACCCAGATGTAAGACATGGAGTCAAAGGAGATCATTTTGGGGCTTTAAGATTTGACTGCTCTGCTGGATTTTGCACTTGCATGGGGCCTGTAGTCTCTTTGTTTTGGCCAATTTCTCCCATATGGAACAGTTGTATTTACCTAATGCCTGTAACCCCATTGTATCTAGGAAGTAACTACCTTGCTTTTGATTTTACAGGCTCACAGGCGGAAAGGACTTAACTTGTTTCAGATGAGAATTTGGACTGTAGACTTTTGAGTTAATGCTGAATTGAGTTAAGATTTGGGGGGACTGTTAGGAAGGCATGATTGGTTTTGAAATGTGAGGACATGAGATTTTGGAGGGGCCACAGGCAGAATGATATGGTTTGGCTGTGCCCCACCTAAATCTCATCTTGAACTGTAACTCCCACAATTCTCAGGTGGTGTTGGAAGAACCCAGTGGGAGGTAATTGAGTCATGAGAGCAGTCTTTCCCGTGCTGTTCTCATGATAGTGAATAAGTCTCATGAGATTTGATGGTTTTAAAAATGGGAGGTTCCCTGCACAATCTCTCTCTCTCTTTGCCTGCTGACATCCATCTAAGATGTGACTTGTTCCTCCTTGTCTTCTGCCATGATTGTGAGGCCTCGCCAGCCCCATGTAACTGTAAGTTTATTAAACCTCTTTCTTTTGTAAATTGCACAGTCTTTCATATGTCTTTATCATCAGCATGAAAATAGACTAATACAGGTCCAAGATCAGAAGTTAAAGAAATTTCAGTGTATATTTTTGTATGGCTTGACATTCTTACCTTGGGGGTACATTAATTTTTAAATTTACAAATCTAGGTAGCTTTTTTGTTTTGTTTTGTTTTTTTAAGAAATCAAAACAAGCAGCTAACTAAAGAGACCCTCACATTAAATTATGGTTCTCAGCTTCATCCAGGAACAATGTACCAGTCCACAACCTCTCTCTTCTATCTCTTCTATAGGATGACCCTTCCTATTACATTACCCATCACTAATCCAGAAAACAGAGCAAAGGTAACATAAAAACACCTTTGTGGCTGGGCATGGTGGCTCACACCTGCAATCCCAGTGCTTTGGAAAACCGAGGTGGGAGGATAACTTAAGACCAAGATTTCAAGACTAGCCTGGGTAGCACAGTGAGATCCCATCTCTATAAAAAGAATAATATAAAAACAGAAAACATCTTTGTGTTTTGTGGTGACAATTCTAGGAGCAGCTGAGATTCCTCAACAAGGGCAAATATGAAAATAGAAAGCAGTGATTCTCAACATAGGTCCTCAGCCCACTCAAATAGAGCCAACAATGTGAATCCTATAATACACCATGATCCAGTGGGCAAACGACTTGTTTCTCATTAGTTCCTCATTTTTTCATATTCTACATTCTATTATCACGCAGTTCTTTTCAACAGAAAAATGAATAATAAGCGGGCTACAGCATCTGCATTGTCTATTGCTGTGTAACAAAGTGTCGCACACTTAATACACAGTTACAATCTCACTGTTTTCTTGGCTAAGGGTTCCAGTGTAGCCTAACTGGGTCTTTGGCTCAGGACATCACAAGGCTGCAATCAAGGTATCAGCTGGGCTGTGTTAGAGTTCCTTTTCCAAGCTCATTCAGTTTGGAAAATGTATTTGTTACTGCCCAGTAGGTTCACCTGGCCCACTGCCTAGACAGAGCCAATTCAACAAGACACGGGAATTGCAATAAAGTAATTTACACAGAGTCAGCTGTGTGGGAGACCAGAGTTTTATTATTACTCAATTCTGTCTCCCTGAGCATTCATTCACGGATCAGAATTTTTAAGGACAACTTGATGGGTAGGGGGAGGTCAGTGACCTGGGAGTGCTGATAGGTCAGGTCAGAGATGAAATAATTAGGAGTCAAAGCTGCCTTCTTGTGCTGAGTCAGTTCCTGGGTAGGGGCCACAAGATCAGATGAACCAGTTTATCAATCTGGGTGGTGCCAGCTACTCCATCAAGTGAAGGATCTGCAAATATCTCAAGCACTGATCTTAGGAGCAGTTTAGGGAAGGTCAGAATCTTGTGGCCTCCAGCTGCATGACCCCTACACCAGAATTTCTAATCTTGTGGCTAATTTGTTAGTCTTACGAAGGCAGTCTAGCCCCCAGGCAAGGAGGTTTGTTTGGGAAAGGGCTGTTACTATCTTTGTTTTAAACTATAAAGTAAGTTCCTCCCAAAGTTTGTTCAGCCTCTGCCCAGAAATAAACAAGGACAGCTTGGAGGTTAGAAGCAAGATGGAGTTGGTTAGGTCAGATCTGTTTCACTGTCTGAGTGACAATTTTGCAACAGTGGTTTAATTTCCTTGTGGTTGTATGATTGAGGGCCGCATTTTCTCACTAGCAACTGGCTGTAGAATGCTCTCAGTTCCTAGGACACCCTCAGATCCCTGTCACATGCCCCTTCCAGTGGCTATCTCACAGTATTCTGCTTATGCCTTGCAGGCCACCAGAACATCTCACTCTAATCTGCCAAGAATGAGTCTTATAGAACATGAAGTAATCACAAGAGTGAGGTCCCATCACGTTTGCCATATAATAAAACATAAGCACGAAGTGATACCCCATCTCTTCGTCATACTGTATCGGCTAGAAACAATGACAGGTCCATTCCACATTCAAGGGAAAGAAGATATATAAGGATGTGACTCATTGGAGTCACTCTAGAGTTTGTAGGCCACAGTATCCCATCTGGCAAATGCCAGGAATTTTTGAGAATTATTGCCCATTGAAAAAGCTTTAAGGGATAAAATAATTCAATGTGATGCACTTACAGGTGATAGCAGCATCAACATCTGGCAGACTGCAGTGTGGTGATATTGGTTGATATGCTACTTTGTAGTTAAGGATCAGTAAGTTAAAATATTTTTGTGGAGGAGAAATACTTGGATGGCCATATAATGAGTTCCATAAACTGTTTTGATTTTTGCCTTCTCACCTATACCAGAGGAACAGTTTTAAACAAACAGACACAAAAAGGCCAGGCTTCCAGAAATTATCTATTTTCTGCTGCAACTCAAATCTGACATTTGGATATAATCCCTCAGGGAAATTCTTGTTGTTTTTTTAAATGCAATTTCTTCAAATTTTGACATTCAAAAAGATGGCAGTCACCTGTTCTGAAGTAGGTCAGGGAGATGTTATCCAGGGTCATAGGGCCTTACAAATAAGAATGAGATAAGTCTTATCTCATCCTTATTTTCCTCGCAGTCACCTAGAGATGTCCTTCTTTTCCAATCACTGTATTTATTTGAGATAAATTAGAATTATTGAGTTCAACTGAGCTCTGGAGTACCTGATTAGTCATCTTGCCAGTTTAAGTATCAGATTTTTCTTAGAGGATAGTAAAAAATATTAAATTCATCTTATTACCATGCTTTCTGTAGGAAATTATTATAGGCTGGTTAATCTGTATTTATATATAGGCATAATTTAAATACTATATACGTTAACCTTCAAGAACTATAGAGACTAAAGTAGGCCAAACATTCTAAGTAAAGAGAAGGAGAAAATCCACATAGATTTCCATGAATGAAAACACTTCCATAGTTGGCTTTTCTTTTTGTTTTTAGGAGACTGAACAAAGAAAAAGAGGAAAGGAAGTTTTAAAGGCCCAGCATATCCACAGTCTGAACATCCATCTTATATAAATGCCAATCACTATCACTATTCAATTATTTAGATCAATCATTTATACAAAAAAAATAATAATTGCACTGCTGAGAAATGAAGTTGAAATTTGAGTGAAACTCTAAGATAAGCTGAAGACATTAGCTGCACCGAAAGTGTCTTAAAATCATTCTTAAATAGAATCTAAACACTAGAATTACCTATTCCCTGGTCTTAGATGAGTAAATGGAAGCAAACAGCCTAAAAATGTCATTTACAGTTAATTTTCTCCACAGATTCCTCCTCACACTAAGTTAAAATCTCAAATCTTCCCAATTAGTCCTTTAAACCTGGGCAAGTTACTTAACTTCTCTGAGCCTCAATTTACATATCTATAAGATAGGGATAATTATACAACCTCTAAAGTTCTCCAAAGTTAAGGAGACATTGTGTGCAACTGTTTTAACACGATGCCTTGCACATACTTAGTGCTCATCAAATGATAGCTGTTATTAATAATATTATATAGAAAAAAAGTTTCAGTGAGAATCTTACAGACAAATCTGTGCTATCTTTTTGACAAGGCATGTATAATTTTCTTTGTGATTTTTGGTGATGGGGGTTTTGAGTCTTGAAATATACAAAATAACACTGATCGGTGTGAACAGTTCTCTATGTGTTAAAATTAGGCTGCTCCTCTTTAAAGGCTACCTTCATTTTATGTAATTGAAAAGAAGGTTACTTTTTGAAGTTTCTCTCATGACCACTGACATCTCTGAGTCAAAGAAGAAAAACACATGCAGCCACGTCTTAGCAATGGAAAAAATTATAAGCACAGCATTACCTGTTATTGTCCAAAGAGAGCAGTTTGATTCGCTGTCTTCTTAATCATATTTTGCATAGCTTGAGCTCTCCTTTAAAGCCCTGTGTATTTCCAACTCTGCCTCCCTGTACTCATGCACTTGCTCTCTCCTGCAGTCTCAATCTCTCTTTCTCTCTCATTGTCTCTCTCTCTCTCCCCTGCTCTCTCTGAGTGGCAGCTCCACACACTCCCTCTCTCTCAGCCCCTGTGGATTTGATCTTCTCATTATTGAAATGCAGTGTCCTTTGTTCACAGCTAAAGTAGATATTAACATTTTTAAAACCCAAAATAATTCACTTACTCTATGAATTCTCCACTGCTGTAAATGACAGAAGAGGCCCTCTCACCAAGTGCAGTCATTTCAGAAGCTTTATTACATTCAAGAAGAAAAAGGTCCAGGTTAAAATGAAGTTAACAGATTTGCTGAAGGGCATGTTTCTACACACCAGAAAGTGTTTTCCTTTCTAATATATTCCACTGCTGAACTCTGTGACCTCACTTTACAGAACTGTCTGTCATAAGGTGCTCAACATACTCTCAACTGCAGAACTCCAAATCTGAACTCTTCAAATCCTGGAATGTCAGCTTTTGGGGCCCAAACCATTCCACACAAATTGCCCAGGGTAATGAATAATACTCTACTTCTTTCAGCTGGGCGTTTTTCTAAGAGCAGGCACCTGTTCTATTGGTCTGAATTAAATAGTAGCAAAGATCCTCAGTACCACCACTACTTTAAGGGACATTGGGTTTTTCTGAAACAGCCTGGGCTTCTAGAAGACCCTTAGATATTAGGCCTGTCTCAGAGAATTCCATTCAATATCAGCTAAGGTATCTTAAAGCACCTTTATAAACCTTTTTCCTTTTCACTGGTCTAGTAGGAAAAGGTTTGAACTGGAATTCAGGAGACCTAAATTCTAATATTGCTAGAACCATGCCTAGCTTTGCACTTTCTCTCTTTTGGAACACAAGGTTGTCAGTGGAGATATACTGGATATAACAGTGCCCAACTAATCTAGTTCGCCAAGTACTTAGAAGGATCAAATAAGGTAATGCATAAGAAAGCTTCTGATAAAATGTAAATACCATGAGTCTAGGTGCAATAGGGGGAGCCTCCCGTGGCTATATCATGTTTCCCAATCCTCACTCCAAAGCTATAAAGCCCTGGAAAGCAAACAGACTGGCCCAGAGCCTCTTCTGCATCACCCACCAGGCACAGCATGCACCCTGGCAGCATGTGCAGAGGTTCTGAGCCCCACCACTCAGAAAGGAGGAGCAGTGCCTGGCAAGGTTCTTATCAGGAGGTGCCTGACACCAGAGGACCAGGAGAAACTTATGAAGAGAGAGGTGGCAGGGTCATGATCAGAATATTCTACTCTTTTCCTTGTCTTTCTACTATTCCTGCAGACAATTTTTTTTTTTTAGATGGAGTCTTGCTCTGTCGCCAGGCTGGACTGCAGTGGCACAATCTCGGTTCACTGCAACCTCCACCTCCTGGGTTCAAGAGATTCTTCCGCCTCAGCCTCCCGAGTAGCTTGAACCACAGGCGCTTGCCACCACACCCGGCTAACTTTTGTATTTTTAGTAGAGATGGGGTTTCACCATGTTGGCCAAGATGATCTTGATCTCTTGACCTCGTGATCTGCCCGCCTCGACCTCCCAAAGTGCTGGGATTACAGGTGTGAGCCACTGTGCCCGGCCTCCTGCAGACAATTTTATACCTCAATCTTTGTCTTCAAAGTCACAAAGGTAAGCCCTTTCCATCTAATTTCTCTTAAATCTAGAAACCTAAACAGGGTAAGTATACATTTAGCTTTTCCATAAGAGAGCGAGGTTATTCTTCAAATATACACCACCTAGAACACATGTGGGTTGCAGGAAAGAGAAGACTGGACTTTTCTTAAGGGACATGTACCAGGCATAAAGAAGATGTAGACTTCAATATCAGAGCTCATATTTCAGGGATTCTTAGAACAAGAATGAAACCTAAGACAGACGAGCCTTTGAATGAAAACTGCTTCCCTGGTAGCCCAAGGCATCTGTGGTTACTTTATGGGTTTGCTGGTAAAGAAATCTTTCAGAAGATCCTACATCTTCTGTTCATATTCCTTTCATAAACAAAGGTGTAGATGCAATCACTGAGGGAATGTTTTAACTTTATGGTCACTAGAACCTCGTAACCATTAAGTGCAGAACTTTAATCTATCCTGTCCCATACTTTCCTACCTGATCCTCACAAACCCAATTGAGTACATTACCTCAATGAATGGAACCACCACATCCCAGCTGCACAAATGAAAAAAGTAAAATTAAATAAAAATAGGAGTCATCAACTTTTTCCCTCAACCTCATGTTCCCAAATGCAAACAGTCATTAGATCCTGATGATTTGACCTCCAAAATACATGTTGACTGCACATTTACTTCTCTTCAACTGCTGTTTTTGTGAAGGCTGCAATCATTTCTGACTTTGTTTACTTGAATCTAAGTTGCCATTGTTTGTAAACTGTATTATTATGCTTTGTATCACTGAGAAAGAAAATAAAAGCTTCCAGTTAGTTTATGACATGCCACTAATGGTAAGATGAATCCAGATTTAGAGATAATAAAATGTGGGGGGAAATTGTATGTCTTAAAATTAGGGAAATACAATACTTGTTAACATCCTAACTGCTATCTCTGCATTTATTCATGTGCCCTTCCATGTGTCCACTCACATTACATCTAGAATGTTCTTTCTGTAGTGGGACATGTTACTGTTTTTGCTCAAGACACTTCAAATTATTCTCTATATATACAGGATGCAATCAAAAAGTAGCATGAGATATAAGGCCCTGCTCATTTCTCCAACTCTTGACACGCTTTTTTTTCTTACTCTAAACTCCAGCCATGCATAGCTACTTCCAAGTTCTGAAAAGCAAGAAAAAAAAAAGTTCTTCTCAAACTTCAGATATTGCACATACACTTCCCTCTGCTGCAATGACATTCTCAGCCCTCTTAACCCCTATTCAACCTTCAGGTCTCAGCAAGTTCAAATCATCATTTCCTCCAGAAGCTTCTCTTTATCTCCAGACCAGGTCTAGATGTCTCTTCTGTGTTGCCATAACACTCTATGTTTAACACACATCACACTCCACAAAAATTCTTTTTCTGTTTGTCTCTCCCTTAAGACCAGAGAGTCCTTGAGATAAGGGATGATGTTGTAATACATGGTGCCTGACACCTAAATATTTGTTTAAAATTGACAACACGTGAGGACCAATGACAGTTTACCAGCCAAACAAATATAATAAACCATCAGATTATTCTTAAATGAATTCATAATTGTTTGGCTATCTTCTACCTGTCAATTGCCAAATAATAAATTTCTCATCAATTGAATAAATACGTTTTAAATTACTATCATATTGTATTAATCTGTTTTCACACTGCTATAAAGAACTACCTGAGACTGGGTAATTTACAAAGAAAAGAGGTTTAATTGACTCACATTCCACATGGCTGGGGAAGTCTCAGAACACTTACAATCATGGCAGAAGGCAAAGCAAGGCATGTCTTACACGGCAGCAAGAGAGAGGGTAGGGGAACTGCCAAACGCTTTTAAACCATCAGAGCTCATGAGAACTCACCTACTATCATAAGAATAGCATGAGGGAAGCCACCTCCATGATCCAATTACTTCCCAGCAGATCCCTCCCTCATGGGGATTACAATTCAAGATGAGATTTGGGCAGGGACACAGAGCCAGACCATGTCACAAATGCTAGAATTAGATGCTGCTGTGTTTTTAGGGAAACCAGCCTCATATTATAGAGATAAACTCATACAATTCGGGAACAAGCTTGAAAACAAAACAATTAGAAAAAAACAATGCAAGGTATGTCAAAATTACCTTACTACATGTGGCAGATTATACTCATTGTTGGCATTCAGATGAAAAAGAGACTAGTGAAAACTGGTGCAGTCATAGGATTTATTGAGGATATTCAACTTGAGCAATCTCTTGAAGGAGGGGTAGAATTTAAATTGGTCACATTTAGGAGTAACTACCCATGAGCTTTGGAAAAGAGACCCATCTGTCATTTTATTCAATGTTTACTGTTTTCGTCAATAAAATATCTCTTTCAGAGACATTAGAATCATAATCTTTGGGAAATGAATTAACTCAATTAATTTAAAATCCATTCTTGGCTAAATTCTCAAGTAGATTTATTTTGTTCTCTTCTCACTCTGTTCTAGATGCCCTAATTCCTGTTGCATTATGTTGTTATTCAACTTAGAAAAAAAAATACAGACAAATCCTGAGGAGGTCTAAGCAAACTTATTCTGAAGTAGAGAATGTCAGCAGTGCTCAATAGAGTTGTACATGACGCCAGCATTTGCCTGTTTCAGCCAATGTAAGCAATCCATTAACTTCCCAGACAAAAAGCCACAGTGACCTGCAGTTGAAGAGGAGTCACTCTGCAGCACTTAGTCAAAATGACAAGCATGTCCTTGGTGACTTGATGTTTGAATAGTTGGCCATGGGTTTGCTAGGGTGATGACCTATGGGTCTAATCGGGACTGCAATTGCCCCCCAAGAGCTTTTAAAGGCTTCTTCCATCTCTGTCTTCTCCCTTTGAAAAGATCACACAGATGGCATGGGGTTAGGGGCAACCCCACCTGAGCTGAAATGTAAAGGAGAGAAAGGGAGGAAGGATGTGTTTATGCCTACTCCTCCCTCTTAGCTCAGCTTCCTCTTTCTTCTACTTCTATTTTACTGTGTGAAATATTTTTACTTTACCAACAATATTTCAGTTAAACTAATGATACAGAATTCTGCTCTTATATTACTTTGTCAAGCACATCACTCACTGAAAAATAGTTTTGAGAAAGCTGAAATTGGAAGGTGACCCACCACTGCCCTCTGAGCCTGAGACAGAAATAGAATTCAGGTAAAAAACCATGGCCAGTAAGAAGTACCTACAGGGATAGTCAGCAGTTGTATAGGGGAAAAAAGGTATGAGGCGCCTCTTTCCTGTCATGATAGCTAAAATTGTTTCTTGGGAATATTTCTCTCAGTTATGTATCGTTTCTGCAAGTACCAATTTTTAACACAAATTCCATTTCTATGGTCTTTGCTATGTACCTCATTATTACCAATAACTACAAATTCTTAAATATTTTCAATTTCACATGTTCTATTTTCTAACAACCCTATTTTTCACCTCATTCCCTCTAGAAACTCAGTTTCAGCAACCCATAATGCCACTTTGCAACGCATGAATTGACTTGTTCACCTTTCCCTCCTCCTTTTGACATCTTCTCTTCTTCCCTT
This sequence comes from Aotus nancymaae, assembly GCF_030222135.1. Lineage (NCBI taxonomy): Eukaryota > Metazoa > Chordata > Mammalia > Primates > Aotidae > Aotus > Aotus nancymaae. The sequence continues at coordinate 8,414,193 of NW_026988476.1, read as the reverse complement.
ACTTAACTGAATTTCCATGGCCAATTTATTATTATTACTTCTTTGCTTGCACTGCCTGAGAAATCTTTTTACATTTTTTTCCATAAAGGTCTGTTGAAAAAATTCTTCAAATTCTTTCAGCTTTTGTTTGTCTGAAAATGCCTTTTCTTTGCTTTTATCAAAAAAGGATCTTTTTTGTTGGATACAGAATTCTAGGTAGAATAATTTTTACTCTTAAAATGTAAAGATGTCATTGTGTCCCATGACTTGCATTCTTTTTAATAGGAAGTCTGTAGTAATTTATTGTTTTTCTGTACTTAATGTATTTTGTTTATTTTGTTTCATTTCTTTATCTTTATCACTTAGTTCCAGGAATTTAACTCTGATATGTTTACTGTGGTTCTCTTTGTGTTTATCCTGCTGGTAGTTCATTGAGCATATAGGATCTGTCAATTTATAATTTTCATCAACTTTTGAAAATATTAAGCCTCAAAAACAAACTTGCTAGGGTATGTCTAGTTTAGATCTATTAATGCTAGGATATGTCTAGTTTAGACATGGGGTATGGTAGGTATGTGTAGTTCTGCTGGGGTATGTCTTGTTTAGAGATAGGCGTATGCTAGGTATGTCTAGATCTGCTGGGGAATGTCTAGTTTAGACCTATTACTGTGACATGATCCTTCTTGGGTCTCCATTGAATGTCCCAGGTGTTCAGTGAGGACTCTCTACTTGGCTGTTTGGAACTCAAATGTCTCCCAGCCTAGCATGAGCCAGGGGAACTGCTTTAGCCTAAAGCTTCCCATTTGTTCTTTTTCCAACATCATTTGTGGTTTGGTATTCAGCAAAAAATCAAAAGCACTCTTATGCAAATTTTGGGTGTTATTTCTCTATTTGTCCTATGAATTCTAGCTACTTCAGTCTCCTTCAACTCCAGTTTGTTCTTCTTAACTCAGTGTGACCACTGTATTTTGGTTGAAGTCCTTCCCTGTTCTGTGGTCCCGAAATGCCTCCAGGCAGAAAGCCAAGGAAAGTTTAGGGCTCATCTCATTTTTTTTCCTTCCCTAAGGGTTAGAGTTCACCATTGGCTGATGGCCAGTGTTTGAAAACAGGTGTTTCATACATTTGTTCCAGTTTTCTAGTTGTTTATGGGGAAGTCTGGTCCTTGTTACTCTAACATGGACATAAGCAAAAGCTTTGAGTATGTTGCTTTTTTAGAGTGGGTGCCATAAATCAAAAGATTCATGTCCTCTTCCCCATAAAATGCTCAAGAGGAAACATAAAGACGTTGAGATCAAACACATCTGACCTTGAATCTTGGCACCACTACTTGTGTGATTTTAAACAAGACTCAAGTTCTCTGTGTTTCTGCTTTCTGTTCTTTATAATAGTGGTAACAATAACTATAACAATGGAGGGAGATATAAGGTTTAAATAAAATAATACATGTGAGAGCTTAGCAAAGTCTTTTGCATCTAATTATAAAATAGGAAATATGTAACTTGAAATCAAAGAGCTCTTCCCTTTTTGGTCTTAAATTTGTCATAATTAGGGGGTCAGCAGCCTTGTCAAAGAATGAGGCAAAATGATAAAATAAATAAGATTGTTTTCTCACTGCTGGGAAAATCACTGTGTCTCCTGCTCTCTTCTCTAGGCCCAGACTGGCAGAATCCTGCCATTTGTGTGGTCTTCCAGTCTCAATATGGTGAGGATAAGAGATTGAAAGACTACACAGATGGCATGGGGTTAGGGGCAACCCCACCTGAGCTGAAATGTAAAGGAGAGAAAGGGAGGAAGGGTGTGTTTATTCCTACTCCTCCCTCTTAGCTCAGCTTCCTCTTTCTTCTACTTATGCTTCTGCCTCCTCTCTGCCTCTGCCTCTTCCTGGGATGCCTGGTGGTTCAATCTAGCTTTCTAGAAAGGAGAAAAGGAAAGAGGTAGTCAGTTGTGTGAAGCTTGTCTTTTCTTATCTGGTAAAGTAACTAATTATCTTGTTAGTAGCACCCTATCTGGTCTAAAGCAAGACTCTGTGCCCAAGTTACAAAAGCCACACTTGCTGAAGGCTCAATTTTACTCTTTGGAAAGGTATTTCATACATTATTTACTTATTAAAGCAAATAATAATATGTATCCTGGAATACAATTAAAAATTTGAATGTATTTTATAATGTTCTGTTTTAGGGAAGGTGCTCTATCTTCAAACACTGTCCCTTCTCCCTTTCACTTCATTCACTCACCTCTGCCATCGAGGACAAAAGCTGCAAAAAACAAGCTAGGAAAGATACATAGTTTTTTAATAGGCAGAATTTTCTGAGAAACGTGTCCACATGGTTTACTCTACTGCATCTTGGTGAATTATAGTTATTCCCACCCTACTTAGACATATTAAGCTGGGGCACAAGGAACTGACCCTGGCCTAGAGGATCAGTGCTGTGACCCAGTAAAGTCACAGTCACAATAATTCAGTTGAATTATTGTTGAGCCCTTCATTCAAAAGAAAAATACTGGCTGCAACATAAAGGATGTTGGTCACATTTGCATTTCCTTTAGTATATAAGCATAATTGATGCTATGTCAACCTCTGCCATCTAAGAACCTCCACCCCGATCCCTACATTAGTGTACACAAGCCTCTTCCAATATCCTGGGCTTCATCTTTCCGATCCAAATATTATTTCTACCTGCAATGATGCTGGAATCCATCTTATTCAGTACTGAGGTAACCTGCAGCCCTGACAATAGCAGACAAGCATGAAGGAATCCTGGCATCCAGTGGAATTAGCCAGTCACTGTTGTGTCAAAATTTTACATTGTCCCAAATGGAATACTGATCCTGTGCCAGGAGATGCACTCAAAATCTATTGCTTTCCTAGCTCATGCCTATAATCCCAGCACTTTGGGAGGCTGAGGCAGGTGAGTCACGAGGTCAGGAAATCGAGACCATCTTGGATAACATGGTGAAACCCCATCTCTACTAAAAATACAAAACATTAGCCAGGCGTAGTGACACGTGCCTGTAGTCCCAGCTACTTGGGAGACTGAGGCAGCAAAATCGCTTGAACCTGGGAGGCAGAGGTTGCAGTGAGCAGAGATAGTGCCACTGCACTCCAGCTTGGGCGACAGAGGGAGACTCCGTCTCAACACAACACAACACAACACAACACAACGCAAAACAAAACAAAACAAAACAAAACCGTTTTGTGATAGGTTTTCCTGTTTAAAAGCCTGTTACCTGTTGCTTTCTCCCTTTTTATCTTAGGAAACTGAAAGTAAAATGTATCTTATTTGGAGTTAATCCCCTTCAGTTGGTCTCATCTGTATACGACTGGCCTAACAAGTCAACCTGAACTCGTCAATTGACTAAATGGACCCTTCAAAACTTCTTTGAAGTAACCTCAGAAACCAGTACTCGGAACTCATTTCTAGGACTCGCATAGTCTTGGGTTTCTCCTATATCTCTGTTTTACTCCTTTTTCTCTTGTGAGGGTTTCTCTTCTTCTTGACATCTTGGTGTTGAAGTGCCATATGCTTTATAACTGGATCCTCTTCTGTTCTCTATGTTCACTCTGTTGCTGACTGCATACAGTGTTGCAGCCTAAATACAATCTATGTGCCAACAACTCCTACATTTATATCTCTATCCCAGACATCTCTTTTGAATGTCGAAGTTACATATCCACCAGCCTACTTAACATGTTCATTTAGATATCTAATTAACATCTGAAATTCAACATGCCCACAGCTAAACTCATCATCTTTTTCACATCTGCTCCATCCAAAACTTTTCCCATTTGAATTAATGGTAACTGCCACCTTCCAATTTCTTAGGAAGAAAACCTTATGGACATCTTTGACTCTTCCTCTCACATCACACATCTACCATCAGCCTGTCCTTTTATTGAATCTGCCTTCAAAATTTAAATAGAAACGTATTATTTCTCAACACCTGAATTACTGGCCGCCAGATCTGCACTATCCTTTTCTCTAGCTGAGATCGGTGCCATCACCTCCTGCTGGACTCTCCTGTTACCACTGCCCTCCAGTGTATACACAGCACAGTCAGCAGACTAATCCTTTTCTAACTGTTAATCAGATCATGTAATTCCTCTGCTCAGATTGCTCTGGTGGCTCCACATTTCACTTACAGTGAAAGCCAAAGTCCTTACAACACACTGAAAGGTGCTCGATGATTTAACTTCATCTCCAACCCACTGCCTCTCCTTCATTTTGTTCCAGCCTGTGTGGCATGTTTATGCCCATCTTAGCGCTTCTTGTAACTGCCTGGAATGCTCTTCCTCCATGTAGCAAACTCCCTGACCTTATTCAAGTAATGCTCAAATGTTACTATCTTAAGGAGTCCTATTGTGAACACTTTAAAAACTCTCCACTCTAGTATTGCGGATCCCTCTTACTCTGCCCACATCTCCTTTTTGTTTTCTAGCTTTCATATCCCTTAACACACTATATCATCTGCATATTCACTAAGCTCTTTGCTTATCTCCTATATTCCCCTGCTGAGAATGTGGGCCCACAGAGTCAGGCATCTTTGTCCTGATGTATCTCAAGTGTCCAGAGTAGTGTCTACAAAAAAAAAAAAAAAATGTGCTCAAAGGATGTGCTGAATGAATGAATGAAACTGTATGGAAATAAAACACATGGAGCCTTCAAATATTTTTGCTTAGCAAAGGTGATTTTAAGCCTCTTGTATGCCAGCCCTATCGTTCTACAGATTTTATGTTACTCATTTTCCTTTCACCCTCACAGAATTTTCAGCCTATTTGCTGCCATTTGGCTCATGTTGACCTGTTTTAAGTGTTTGCTAAAAACATACACTCCTTCTGTCTTGGAAAAAACAGAAATTAAATGACTAATTTATATTAGAAACAGTTTGTTTTAATTATTCATGGGAATATATGTATTTTGTCTTAGCACAATTGTCTTCACAGGCTGCTGGAGAGCCCGTTGCAGACTGCTCAAAGTACTAGTTAGAATGTCTTAACGGAGCTTGTTAATCTGAGTTCTTAAAGACATAATAATAAATTTTTAAAAGAGCTCAGTATTCTACCTTGTTTGATCGTATATTATTGCTTATCATCTGTCACTTTAAAATGTGCATTGCTCTGAATAGAGTGTGGGTTCCCTGAAGGTGGGAGGGAGTTTTTCTCCTACCTGTGCCACTAATTCTTACCACAGTACACAGCACAGGCTGTAGATGCTTGGTGCATGTATGTTGAATGAAAGTTAAGCCATCAAAACGAATTTCCTAAAGGCCATCTGAGAGCACAATCTCATTCAGGAGGTCAGACACCCACAGAAAGGAAACACAATATGAAATAGCCAAGCCTGGAGATATGGTAACTGTCCCCAGAGCACTAAAACTGTCCCAGTTAGCTGCACTCTGCAGGGCTCCAGGCAACAGTCACACATTCAGAAAGAATGGTGATATATCAAAGATGCAGTTTCTGCTATGTAACCACCTTCAATATAGTAAGAAAAAGAATACATTTAAGATGTATAATTAAGAAAAAGAGGGGGAAAGAGAATCATCTAAAAATGTAATTCACTTTTGTCTATTTTTTATCTAAAGACAGAATTTACTAGACTTGTTAATCAAAGCAACATAGGTGGTAAGTGAATAAAAACTGGGTGGGATATTATTTAGCAATAGTCCAAAAAGTATTATTATGAATTTATTTACTATTTGGTTCATCATTCCTTTTGTTTAAATCATGAAATCTTTGAAGAGTGACATTTAGAGAAGGAATTTTTACTACAATTCAGAAGACATGAATTTTAAGGCTCATTTTGTACCTTTAGGTTGCTATGTGATTTGGGTAAGTCTCTTAACTACTGGGGGATTCAGCTTCTCTAAAAACTTCTTTATAAATTGAGGGAATGCTCCTAGATAATTACTAAATTCTCTTCAGAGACTAAATTCAACGACAATCATCCTATAGGTCCATAATCTACCACAGGAAAGCGGGTTACAAATGTAATTTTTTAAGAGAGTTAAACTCCAGGTGAAAAATATTTCCATTTATTATCTTTAGGACTTCTGTTCCTTCTCCATGTAACCAAAGGTGAAAGCAGCCTGAGGGATGTAAAAGAACAATGCATCATCATTACTATGATTAAACAGAGAAAGACCCAGAGCCGGCTTGCTGTTGCAGAAATCACAAATTAAAACTTTGTTGAGGACATTCATATTCTACAGTCTTTTCCCACAGGAATTTCCTAGTGATTATTTATCATCTCACATAGAAAAGAAAAGGACATGTTTATTTTATTTAATCTTAGCTATATCTGTCAGTTCTTGACTGCAAGCAAGAAAAGTAAACTCAGCTAGCCAAAGGAAAAAAAAAAATGAATGATTTAGAAGGCTACCAAGGGCTCCCAGGACCAGACTTGGAGACGAAACCTCAAAGGGGTCAGGAGGCTGCACAGCATAGGCAGGATTCATGTCCCACAAGAGGAGAGGTCTGGTCCTCGAGTTTCCTCTGTGACCAATCTGACACCAAGACATTCTGTCCACCTGAATCACTCACATAAGAGTCCCAGAAGAAAGCACTCTGACTTCTGGCTGAACTAAGGATTCAGCCCCTCAGACTAAAGACCAGAAATGGAAGTCCGAAATCAGGAAACACCCATCCTTCCTAGATTCTACCCACTAGAGAAGTCCTGCAAAAGGCAGATGTGGTTCAAGGAGGTATGTGTTGGGGGATGGAAGAGTGATAAGTGCTCCACAGGAAAAAAATAAAAAGCGTAAATCTATATTTTGTTCAAAATATTAATGAAAAAAGCAAATTATGGACAATTTTGTTTAATGGATTAGGAGGGAAGTGATAATCAAAAGCATAAAATCAATTGAAAATATTTTGACATAATCAGTGAATTGTTATGTTTTAATTTATGTAAATAGAACATGAATAAATTCTTTTAGTAAAAATTCAAATGTTACTTAGAGTAAAAATTTAAAATATCCCTTTATATCCCTCAGTCTTGTTCCCTTTCCCAAATGTAATGACCACTACCCATTTGTTGTTAAATCTTCTAGAACTTTTCCTGTTAATAAATATATACATGAATATATACATGAGTAAATATATACATGAAAATATCATGTATATACATTCATACATTTATACATATACCCAAATGTGAAATAATATATCGTATACACAGGTATACAACTTACTTTTTTCACTAAATATATATATTAAAGATTTTTACAGATAAAATTCATGTAGATCTACCTTATTCGCTTTATTGCTTGCTATTCCATTTTCTGTTATGTGCCATATTCAACTATACTCATATTGGTGGGCATTTAACTTAATTCCAAACTGTTAATGCAAACATGAACAAGGCATCTTAAAGCACTTGGCAGGGTTTGTGTGTTTGTGTGTGTGTGTGTGTGTGTGTACATGTTCCTCCTCTTTAAAGTGAATAAGAAGTGGTATAAATGCTGTATTTATCTAAGTAGCAGTTTTCACTTTTCTGTGTTTTTTATCCTCTACAAGAAGGGGAAAAGAAACTCATTTTGAAATCTGATTATAGGTTAAACAAGCTATGATGATGTGTCTGGCATCTCCCCTGCTGGCACTCAGTCTCTCTCCTGCTGCCCTGTGAAAAGGTGTCTTCTGCCATGATTGAAAGTTTCCTGAGGCCTCCTCAGCCATGAGGAACTGTGAATCAATTAAGCCTCTTTTCTTTGAAAATTACCCAGTCAAGGATATTTCTTCATAGCAGCATGAGAATGGACTCATACACCCCCAGTGAATTTCCATTTCTATCTAACTGGCCATCGTTGTATCACATGCCCACCTCACACCAATCACTGGCGAGGGGAACAGAATGACTTAGACAAGAAAATGTGCCGTATCTCCACCCCTTGCAGCTAAACAAGAGCTGAAACATATGGCTACCCAATTCCTAAATAAACACTAGGCAAACAGCAATGTCCAAAACACCAACAAACCTCAGCTTCACAAAGTAAGATTAATGATGCACACAAGGGGAAGGCCTTTGTGGCAGCCTCAGGCAGTGAAGCACATGGCTCCCAGGAAGTCATCAGAATGCCACGTAATTAGTTTCTTCTGTCCTGAATTTCACAGTTGCGAAAGTGACATTTCTATAACCAAGACACATGAGACCCAAGAGGAAAATGGAAAGCAAAAGACCTACCTGCAGATAACAGCTACGGACAAGAGAAGAGATGAAGTTTTCTGCTTTGCTCTGTCCTACCCTTTCTCCCCTGCTTTTTATTTCTCCTACGTCATAAAAACACACTTCTGAGTTAGGATCTTGAAGGGTGAAAATATCACGTTTTTTTAAAATGTCAACTCTGCCTAATGAAAATATCCACTTAAACATATCTGTATACGTATATATGCACATATGTACATGTACATGCACACACATGTATGTATATGCACCTTTCTAATACAAATAAGGCATTTAGAAAACAGAGAAAAATAAAAAGGAATCATTTTAAATCACTCAAAACTCTCTAGCCAGAAATAACCACTGTTGACATAGCATTATATCATTTTGTAGTTAAAAACTTGTTTTCACATCAATGTCTATTCCACCAAACAAAATTAAGCACAACATGAGTTTTACATTGCCATACACTCAATTTTCAATATAAATTTTGAGTACACTATTAAAAATATTAAGATGTCTTCTCTATCAAAACTCCTGTGCAAGTTTTATTACAATGCAATGGAAGCAATCAAGCAAAATAAAATGAAACACAAATGGTTCCACTGTAAATAGCCGGCCTGGCACCCTTATCCTAATACTGTGTTAGAAAGTTATTATGAAACACACAGTAATACAAGTTTTGACTCACTGAATTTTATCACCCAATCTGCAAAGATAGAGCCTTCCACAAAGCAGTTGTATATCTAACCCAGATGTTCTATTGGCGCTCTTTCTTCCTGGGCCACTCTGGTATTCACTGGCACCTTTTCTGTATTCCATTTCAGTGCCAATCCACTACCAACCCAGCAACAATGTGGCATTAAACACAAATGATACCCAACAGCACTCTTTGAAAATGGAAATGAGAGTCTTCATTAATTTAGAAAATCCAGAATTACATATTAACATTTTCGGTAACAATTTCTCTCCCTGATTAAGTCAATGACTAAACAAGTACTCACTGCTATATTATCCAGGCTATTTCTTTCATCATTTCCTCTGGTTAAAAGCAAGTATTTGTTCTTTCAACTCTCAGGCTTCCAAAGTTAAAGAGGTAAGTTTAGATCAAGAAAAGTAAGGATCTGTCCACACTTAAATCTTGGAGAAGATAATTCCCTATGGTTCAGTTGTGTGGCCCTAAGTAGCACACATGGCCTAACAGGAGAGCCAGTAGATGAACATCATCTACTGAAAAAGGCCGTGGCCCAGTTTCAACATGAGAAGTGGTGGTGTTTATATCCTATCAAATGCTGACATCTGTTCATAAACTGTGTCCTTGCCAGAGCTATAATGTGAGGGTATCTAAAATAAGGATATACAAACATGGCATCTTAAAGTCACTGTATTTTATCTTCACTCAAATACAACCTCTTGGAACACTTTGGAAATTCTAAAAAAAAAAAAAAAAAGATAGGGGGTGCGCAGTTAGAGGAACATGATTCACTGAAGTGGCAAAAAGATAAGTACTTCTTAAAATCCTCTCCACCATAATATATTGTCATCATATTAAAACTAATAAGTGGTGATAAAGTCTACTGTTGTTGGCTATAAAGGAAGCTTTTAAAATACAAAGTTTAAATAATAATTGCATACATATATATGTATATGGAGGCTGCCCTTAGTGTCAGACTTGATGTGTAATGTTCAAGGGTTATCTGTAATTCATGCTTCACAGCAAGACAGGTCTTTTTATGTCAGAAACCAAATGCAAGACTGCCTGTTCTTAAGCAAAAATGTGGCAACTGAATTTAAATTGTGTATTATTCTGCTGTGGTTCAACAACCTGATTATTTTTAGATAGAAATTTAAGGCAAAATGGAATGTAGATATATTTAGAGAGGACTGCCCAGCTATCACAGAAAGCATTCTGGCATTTGCTTGGGGAAGATACAGCATTCAAGGGGCAGGGGTTCAGCAATAGCAGGTCACTAAGAACTGCTGCAGGGAGTCACTGATTCCTGGAAGCTACGAGCGGTGTCTTGACACCCTGGAAGTTTTCCCAAATGACTTGGCTAGAGCAGAAAAAGCTCAATTTAGGCTCTTGATTGTATGTATTTATTTTTTCTGATCATGGACGATGGGAGCAAGAAAGGACACTATGTTTGATTTGATTTTGCAGGGAGTAGAGCAACTCATTAGTCATGCAGTCAAACATCCAACAAATATTTATTGAGCATTTACAATGTACCAGGATATTAGATGCAAGAGATACAATGGTGAGGAAAAACAAATATTCCCATGTCTTTATGAAACTGAAGGCTTAACAGGTAGGATTAACATTAACCAGATAATCACATAAATAAGGGTAAAGTTGCCACTATGATGAATGCTGCCAATGAATAGTCTATAGTGCTATCAGGGCATGCAAGAGGAAAATTTGGCATAGTCAAGATACAGCAGGGCTTCCCTGGTGAAGACACCACTGAAATCAAGTCTGAAAAGTGAATAAACATTAGTAAATGAAAGAAAAATTGTGATTACTCTATGTACTCAGAACAACATGTTCCAAGGCCTGGCTGCTGAAGGAGCATGCATGTTTCGGGGACTGGCAGGTCAATGCGGCTGAAGCAGAGAAAGAAAACTAGCTATTGCAAGATGAGCCTGAAGAGGTAGAATGAGGTCCACCTTACAGGACTCCTCTGTACACCATATTAAGGCCTCATATTCTTAGCCATGTAGGCAAAATTGGGACAAACATACTTTTAAAAGGGATAATTGATTCTTATAAAAGAAATTAAGGTAAATATATATTCATATGCTACTATTTTGTGCAAGAAAACATGCTAGGTATGAAGCAATTGCTAAAGGAGTACCACGTCTATGTTCATGATGCATGAGCAGTCCAATGAATAGACAGTGAAATATATCCCATGCTGTCTGTCAGAGAATATCTTTAAATGATATGAAGATTTACTGGAGGAAGATATGTAACATGACAAGAGGGAATAGAATCTGGGGAAAACTTAATAGAAAAAGGCTAATGAACAGTCAGTAGAATTTCTACTAGCAGAAATGAAGAGGGTGGAGTTAGTGCTATTGACAGAGTTATCAATATGAGAAAAACCCAAACATCAAAAGTGGACCATGTCCATTGTCTTTGAGGAGAACAGTAGAAACTTCAGGGATGCTGGGATACAGGAATACATGGAGATGGTGCAACAGAGAAGTCTTACATTTATATTGTACCCCATACTTTTGTTAAATGCTAACTTGTAATCTCAATAGATCTCCAAAATAAATACATATCCTAGAGCAAGGATCAGTGAACTTTCTCAGTAGAAGTCTAGAAAGAAATAGGGAAGCTTTAGCAATTATCTTCATTTTACTGAAATGTACAGAGTATAAGTAATTTTTCCAAGAACAGACAATTGGCAAACGATTGATCCAGGATTAAAATAAAGATTGCAAGTTTCCAGTCCTTCACTGATTCACAAATTTCAATCATTCAGAATCCATCTTTAGGATTTCAGTACATCTGGATGTCACTTTACTGTCATATACTTAACATTTATCTTTTAATCGACGTCTTCATTTTCCTTAAAACTTTTTAAAAGGAAACTTTCTCTCACCCCCATAAGTGGAAAGCCAATATCATTCATCACAAGTTTAAACGTAATGCATAAAAATAAAGATTTTTTTAAAGCGGAACAATTCTAGATACCATTGTCTTTAAAAAAGCTTGAGCCATGAATATTTACTTCATTAAAAAGATTATTTAGCAGGTATTAGAAAAGCGTTTTTTAAAAAGCATGCTAGTGAGAATACAAAGAAATGGAAATGCACAAATGCATCCAGTAGGTGGAAGTATAAGTTGGAACAACCTATACTGGAGAGCAATTTGGCAAAGTTAATAGTATACATCTGTATAATATAAACATTATTTTATGTTATGCATATAATGTTTAAATACTTATTTATATGCATTATCTTTAATATGGAAATTCTACTTCTAAATATATATCCTAGAGCAAGGATCAGCGAACTTTCTCAGCAGAAGTCTAGATAGCAAATATTTTAAACTTTGCAGCCATAGAGTCTCTGTAGCAACTACTTACTTGTGTTGTAGTAATACAAAAATGACCACAGATAATAAGTAAGCAAATGAGTATGGGTGAACTGCAATAAAAACTTACTTATGGACAATAACAATTTAATACAATTTTGTATGTCATGAAAAATTAACACTACGGTTTGAATGTGTCCTCCAAGGTCTATGTATGGGAAATTTAATCCCCATTGCAACAGTGTCGAGAAGTGGGACCTTTAAAAGGTGATTAGGTAATGAGGGCTCTGCCTTCATGAATGGATTAATGTTGCTATCACGGGAGTGCACTCGTTATCATAAGAGTAGGTTTGTCATATAAGTGAGTTTGGCCCTCTCTTGCTTTCTCTCAATGTGATGTCTTCCTCCATGTTATGATTCAGTAAGAAGGCCCTCACCAGATGTGGCCCCTTGATTTTGGGCTTCCTAGCCTCTAGAAGCATGAGCCAAATAAGTTCCTGTTCATTAGAAGTTACTCGGTCTACAGTATTTTATTTATAGCAGCACAAAGCAAAGATAGTCTTCTTTTGATCTTTTCAATCTTTTAAAAATATAAAATCCATTCTTAGCTCACTGGCTATACAAAACAGGTGGCAGGCTGGATTTGGACCCCAGGATTTCAAATTCCACTGACCCCTGGGCTTCACATTTGACTTTGTGTCAAGCAAGTTCATCAGTATAATTTTTCCCAACAACATGTTCTCACTTTGTGTCTCTTGTGTCACATTTTGGTAATTCTTATAATTTTCAAAATTTGCATTATTATTATATTTTATACTGATTTGTAATCACTGATCTTTGATGTTACTGTTGTGTTTTTGAGTTCCATTAATGGTGCCCATATAATACAGCAAACTTAATTAATAAAGGTTGTATATATTCCGACTGCTATACCAACCAGCCATTCCCTCATCTATCTCTCTCTCTCTCTCTCCTTGAGTCTCCCTAATCCCTGAGACACAACAATATTGAAATTAGGCCAATTAATAATCCTGCAATGACCTCAAGTGTTCAAGGAAAAGAAATGGTTGCATATCTCTCACTTTGAATACAAATCTCAAAAGGATTAAGCTTCATGAGGAAGGTATGCCAAAAACCAAAGAAGACTGAAAACTGAGGCTCTTGCACCAAACAGCCAAGTTACGAATACAAAGGAAAATTTTTGGAAGAAAATTAAAAGTGCTCTTCCAGTAAACACACAAATAATAATAAAGTGAAACAACCTTATTGCTAATATGGAGAAAGATTTAGTTGTCAATAAAAGATCAAACCAACTGCAACATCCTCATAATCCAAAGCCTAATCTGGAGCAATGCCCTGCTTCTCTTCAGTTCTATCAAGGTAGAGGTTTGGAAGTCGCAGAAGAAAAGTTTGACATAACAGAGTTTGGTTCATGAAGTTTAAGGAAAGACTCCGTCTCCATAGCATAAAAAATGCAATGAAAAGCAGCAAGTGCTGATACAGAAGCTATAGCAAATTATCCAGATCAGGCTAAAATTATTCATGGAAGGTGCTACACTAAACAACAGATTTTCAGTGGAGATGAACTCTCTTGTTAGGTGCTAATGCAGGTGGTGACTTTGAGTTGAAGCCAATGATCATTTACCATTCTGCTAATCTTACTGCCCTTGAGACTTATGCTAAATCTACCCTACCATGCTTTATCGATGGAACAAAAAAGCATGGATGACAGCACAACTGTTGAGAGCATGGCTTACTGAATATTTTAAGCCTGTTGCTGAGATCTACTGTGTAGAGAAAAAATAATTCCTTTCAGAATATTACTGTTAATTGATAACATACTTGGTTGCCCAAGAGTTCTGATGGAGATATATAAAAAACTTGATCTTGTTTTCATGCCTGCTAACACAAGATCCATCTGCAGTCCATGGATCAAGGCATAATTTCAACTTTCAAGTCCCATTATTAAGAAATACATTTTGTAAGACCATAGCTGACATAGGGATTCCTCTGATGGATCTGGGCAAAGTCAATTGAAATCTTCTGGAAAGGATTCACAATTCTAGATACCATTGAGAACATTCATGATTCATGGAAAGGGGTCAAAATATCAACATTAACAGGAGTTTGGACGAAGTTCATTCCAACCCTCATGAATGACTTTGAGGGTTCAATACTTCAGTGGAGAAAGTAACTGCAGATGTGGTGGAAAGAGAACCAGAATTGGAAGTAGAGCCTGAAGATGTGTGTGAATTGCTGAAATCTCATGATAAAACTTGAACAACTGGGGAGCTGCTTCTTGTGGCTGAACAAAGAAAGTGGCTTTTTGAGATAGTATCTCAAGAATATCAAGAATAGCATCTGGGGAAGATGTTGTGAATACTCTTGAAATGACAATTGAGGATATAACTATTCCATAAAGTTAGTTGATAAAGCAGAAGCCAGTTTTGAGAGGCCTAAATCCAATTTTAAAAGAAGTTCTACTGTGGGTAAAACGCTGTCAAATAGTATCACATACTACACAAAAATTTTTCATGAAAGGAAGAGTCAATTGATGTGGAAAACTTCATTTTTGCCTTTATTAAAGAAATTGCCACAACCCCCACCGCCCCCAACCTTCAGTAACCACCACCCTACTTATAAGAAGTCATCAACAATGAGGCAACAGCCTCCACCAGCAAAAAGTTTACTACTTGCTGAAGGCTTAGAGGATTATTAGTATTTTTTTTTGCAATGAAGTATTTTAAATTAAAGTATCTATATCTGTAGACATAATGCTATTGCACATTTAATAGACTACAGTATAGTGTAAGCATAACTTTTAAATGCACTGGGAAGCCAAACAATTCATTTGACTCTCTTTATTGTGCTATCTGCTTTATTGCAATGGTCTGGAACCAAACTTGCAATATTTCCAAAGTATGCCTATAATTTATCTGGGAGGTCATCTCAGAAAAGGATGAGTGGGGAAGTGGAGATATAAGATAAGAAAAGGCAGGAAACCCAAGGTTGAAGGATCAACAAATTATCACCATGGGATTCGAGGCAAGTACTGGTGGGAAAAATACCTCAGAGTTCTCTCACAATAGGTGTAAAAATAGGTAGTATTTATCCACCAAATCCCTGCCTATCATTGAATGAAGTCTGCTTCAGGCTCTCTAGCATTTCAGCTTGCCCTTCATGTGAGCTGAGTGTGCCCTGAGCAGGCAAGAACAGAAACCTTTCAGCAGTTTGCTGCAGGTGTCCACAGGAAGCAGCCTTCAGTCTGGAGAAGTGAGTGCCAAGGGTGTAAGAGTAAAAACAATAGTATCTGCTAAATTGCAAACAGTTACAAACATGAATCTGAAAATGGATAAATTGTCATTTACTCAAAGGAATATTATACAACCGTTCAAATGGATAGTGTAGTTCTACATTAGTCAATATCAATAAATTTCCAAATAAGCTATTGAGAAAAAATGGATTGTGTATCATAATAATTAATATATGTAACATTTCCATGCAGTTTAAAAGAATGCAGAACTATAGCAAACTGAGGAAGAACAGGTGCACTTAGAGAACAGCAGAAAGAAAAGGAGGAAAGTTACACAAAGGACCTCAGCTTTATTTCTAGTATTTTGTTTTTTTAAAAAGCTAAACATGGAAAAATGTTAAGTATAAAAAATCTGGGTGTGCATACATGAGTATTCATATTAATATTTTCATATTTTTATTTATATGATTTATATTTAATAACAGAAAGTTTTAAAGAAGGCCAGGCACAGTGTCTCATGCCTACAATCCCAGCACTTTGGGAGGCCAAGGCGGGTGGATCATGAGGTCAAGAGATCAAGACCATCCTGGTCAACATGGTGAAACCCTGTCTCTACTGAAAATACAAAAATTAGCTGGGCATGGTGGCACGTGCCTGTAGTTCCAGCTACTCGGGAGACTGAGGCAGGAGAACTGCTTGAACCCAGGAGGTGGAGGTTGCGGTAAGCTGAGATCACGCCATTGCACTCCAGCCTGGATAACAAGAGTGAAACTCCGTCTCAAATAAAAAAAAAAGAAAGTTTTAAAGAAATGAGCTAGTCTAAATCTAGGTTGTTCTTGTTAAAAATCTAAGCTTTAGAAGGAAGTGAAGTAGGTGTGAAGAAAAATATAAAACACTAATCGTATCTGATATGAAAGTTTTCAGTATTATTTGTAAAAAAAGTTATTGATTTTGATAGAGAAGAATAGCAAAGATATGACACATGTAAATGACTTTTATAGTAAAATAGCTGTGAGGATTAAAAAACCAGCTGGCAAAATATCTTAAAAAGTTTAAGTGCTATACAGTGTAGCTAGTATAATTATTACTAAATTGCAGCGACATTGTGAAATGTTCCAATATTAGTTGTTGAATATTTATGGAAATTATTGTGTCTTTTGTCAAAACAAAACAGAATTTCCTTTTTCTCTTTATTTTTCCTCTGTCATGATAGGAGGACTCTGGTTTTTGATAAAAATTTTATGCACATTTTATCATTTGCAAGTACGAAAAGCTGAAACTTTTAAAAAGACTGAATGTTGCTTGTGCTTTACATGTAATTATTTATGGCAAGAATGACAGTAAAAATATGTCTACAAATATCAAGTGCTTAGAAAATTCTAGCAGTGGGATAAATGCTTTACATATATAATCTCATACAGTCCTTATTACGGCTTTGTTATGGAGGTTTCCATTTCTCATATTCTGCAGATGGGAAAACTCAAACACAGCTCAATGTGAGTGGCTTGCCCAAGAATATAAAGTTAGGACATGGAGTGGCCAGGGCTTGAAATGAGTGCTGTTAGCTCATTAAAAGCCTGCACTTTAGTCACTTTGCTGTACATTGCCCCCCAAAAAGGAAAAAAAAAGTTAAATTCCATTATACAAAGAAAAAAGCATCAAATTTTGATATTTCTCAAAATAAATTGGCCATTACTAGGTTTTAGAAATCTTTTGGGTCATAAATACTCCCTTATAATGTTTTATTGCAATAAGATTTAGCCAACTTACAATAATCCACTTTTGCAATTGCATATTTGCAATATTTACACGTTACATTTTACTATGCAAGAATACACCTGTGACTGGCATGAATTTACTAGAACTTAAGGAGATTCACTTTAAGAAAACACTCCTTCTGAATGTACATATGAATGATGCTGCTTCTGGCAGTACATGTAACACTTCAGCACCTGGCCAGTGTTTGACCTTGCCTACTCTTGTCACATTCAAACAGTGCTAATAGTCTCAGTGAGAAACCTGGCTGTTCCCACTATGCTAAGAACAGGTGACCAAGTGTGAGACTGATGCAGCACACTTGCACAGGTTTTGTATGTAGTCCTGAGCTTTCACTGCTGTCCTTGCCTCTCATTTGAGATCATAACCCTTCAAGCTGTCTGGCCAAGACTCTATTAAGAACAAATGGTGTACTGTTTAGTCAACTGCGTTATGCTACTTACAACCCTAAAATTGCAGTAACTTACAGTATTTATTCCTTTACATGAGGGATGCAGGCATGTTGGTGACATAGGTAACCAGATATGTACTTCACTGGGCTGCACTAGGTCCAGTGGGCCATCTTTGTATGGCTACTCATCCTGAGATCCAGAATTAAGCAGTGGCCACAGCCTAGGGCATGGTGTTCCTATGGTGGAGGGCAGTGTTAGGAGTAAAGAGACAAAAATCACAAAAGCTCATTCAAAGCTTCTGCTCAGATGCTGCTTACCTCATAGCTACAACTGCTCCACTGACCAACCCAGGTCACATGGCCTTGGACAAAGCTAATGGGACAGAAAAGTATACTCCACCTATGGGGAAGATACTACAGAATTTGTGGCAAAGGCAAACATGAAATTTTTTAGTGGGAAAAAGGTGATAATTGGGCTCCAAATAGTTCAATTCACCACAATAGAAAAAAATATCAAAGGAGAAGGAATGAGAAATATATATATATATATGCACATGCTAAATTATAAATATACAAGTATTATAGTAATAACATTTTTAAGCTATAAAATCATTAATTTCCTAAAAGCATTGGCATCAAAATTATAATATTTAGGGAGAAATCTCAATGCCTCTCCCTCTTGTGTTTCCACCTGGAATGATTTCAGCTTCTCTCATCCCTCTCATTCTCACGTCCCAGGGTAGAAGAAATGGCGAGTTTAGAAGCATCTGTGAATGCATGACTCAGGTCCTCTGGTCTGTCTCTCTTCTGAAGCATCCCTGCCTAGCGGGACAGTATGTTCTACTCTATCCCTATCCTCTTTCCACAGTAAGAGACCTGTCCCTGTCCAGCTGTGTTGGTGACTGGATGGGTACATTTATTTACAGAGGAATCATTAGAAATAGACAAAGAAGTCTTTTTCTCAGTTGGTTCTACCTTTAGTCAGGAAACAGGACTCTTCTTGATTGGCTCCTTCCCATAACTATAATAATAATGATGATAACAGCTAATATTAATTATATACCTACCACTTAAATATAGAATCTCATTCATTGTCATAATTAGCCTGAAAAGTGTTAAATCGACTTTATAGTTGAATAAACTGAGCCTCAGAAGAGTTATGTGATCCTACCAAGGTCACACAGCTGATACATTGG
Source organism: Aotus nancymaae (assembly GCF_030222135.1). NCBI lineage: Eukaryota > Metazoa > Chordata > Mammalia > Primates > Aotidae > Aotus > Aotus nancymaae. The sequence continues at coordinate 8,395,394 of NW_026988476.1, read as the reverse complement.
TGGACCTGAGTTACAGTTTTAAATAATATTTACCTGTGTGTTTTTTCTTCCAAATTTTAAGTTCAGGGTGTACATATGCAGGTTGGTTACCTGGGTGAATTTCATGTTGGGGGGTTTGACGTACAGATTATTTTGTCACTCAGGTAATAGTACCTGATAGGTAGATTTAACTCCTATCTCTTCCTCCCACCCTCCACCCTCAAGTAAGCCCTAGTGTCTATTATTCCCTTCTTTGTGTCCATGTGGTCAATGATTAGCTCTCACTTATAAGTGAAAACATGCAGTATTTGGTTTTCTTCTCCTGTGTTAATTAGCTTAGGATAATGGTCTGCAGCTCCATGTATGTTACTGCAAAGGACATGATTTAATTCTTTTTTATGGCTGCACAGTATTCCATGGGGGGTGTGTGTGTGTGTGTGTGTATACATATCACATTTTCTTTATCCAGTCCACCGCTGATGGACATTTAGGTTGATTCCATGTTTTTGCTATTGCAAATAGTGTTGCAATGAACCATACATGCACATGTGTCTTTATGGCAGAATGATTTATATTCCTTTGGGTATATACCCAGTATAGGGATTGCCGAATTGAATGCTAGTTCTAAGTTCTTTGAGAGATCTCCAAACTTCTTTTCACAGTGGCTGAACTAATTTGCATTTCCACCAGCAGTCTATAAGCATTTCCTTTTCTCCACAACCTCACCAGCATATATTTTTTTACTTTTAATAATAGGCATTCTGACTGGTGTGAGATGATACCTCATTGGGGTTTTGATTTACAATTTTCTAATGATTAGTGATGTTGAGCATTTTTCGAATGCTTGTTGGCTGCATGTATATATATGGTGAAAGTAGAGGGCCTAGTTTCAGTCTTCTATATATGGCTAGCCAGTTATCCCACCATCATTTGTTGAATAGAGTCCTTTCCCCACAGCTTGTTGTTGTCAGTTTTGTTGAAGATCAGGTGGTTGTAGCTGTACAGCTTTATTTCAGGGTTCTCTAACCTGTTCCATTGGTTTATGTGTCTGCTTTTGTACCAGTACCATAATATTTTGGTTACTGTAGCCTTAAAGTCAGGTAGTGTGATGGCTCTGGCTTTATTCTTTCTGCTGAGAACTGTATTGGCTATTCAGACATTTTTTATTCCATATGAATTTTAGAATAGTTTTCTTCTAATTATGTGAAAAATGCCACTGGTAGTTTGATTGGAATAACACTGAATATGTAAACTGCTTTGAGTAGTATGGCTATTTTAAAAATATTGATTCTTCCTATCCATAAACATGGAATGTTTTTCCATTTGTTTGTGCCATCTCTGATTTCTTTGAGCAGTGTTTTGTAATTCTCATTATAGAGATCTTTCAACTCCCTGGTTAGTATTCCTAGATATTTTCTCCTTTTTGTGGTTATTGTGAATGGGATTGTGTTCTTTATTTGGCTTGGAAGTAACTGTTGTATAGAAATGCTACTGAGTTTTGTACATTGATTTTATAACCTGAAACTTTGCTGGAGTTTTTTATCAAATAGATGTAGTATAGGAGCTTTTGGGCAGAGACTATGGGGTTTTCTAGGTAAAGAATCATATAATCTGTGAAGAGTAGTTTAACTTCCTCTCTTCCTATTTGGATGCCTTTTATAGCTTTCTCTTGCCTGATTGTTCTGGTAGGACTTCCAGTACTATGTGGAATAGGAGTAGTGAGAGTAGGCATCCTTGTCTTGTTGCATTTCACAAGAAGAATGCTTCCAGATTTTATCCACTCAGTATAATGTTGGCTGTGTGTTTGTCATAGTTGACTCTTATTATTTTGAGATATGTTCCTTTGATCCCTAGTTTGTTGAGGGTTTTTTAAATGAAGAGATGTTGAATTTTATCCAAAACTTTTTCCACATCTATTCCATGAGATAACATGGTTTTTGTTTTTAGTTCTGTTTATGTGATTAATCACATTTATTAATTTATGTATGTTGAACCAACCTTGGTGTGCTGCTGGATTCAGTTTATTAATATTTTGTTCAGGATTTTTTCATCTATGTTCATCAGGGATTTGGCCCTAAGTTTCTTTTTTTCACTATGTCTCTGATAGGTTTGGGTAACAGAATGATGCTGGCCTCATACAATGAGTAAGAGTCCCTCCTCAGTTTTTGGAATAGTTTTTGTAGGGTTGGTACCAGCTCTTCTTCATACATCTGGTAGAATTCAGCTGTGAGTTTTTCTGGTCCAGGGCCTTTTCTGGTTGGTAGGGATTTTTTTTTATTATTATTACTGATTCAATTTCTGAATTCATTATTGGTCTGTTAAGGATTTCGATTTATTCCCAGTTCAATCTTAAGAGGTTGTATGTTTCCAGGAATTTAACCATTTCTTCTAGGTTTTCTACTTTGTGTGTACACAAGTGTTTTTATTAGTTGCAGGGGTGTTCTGTATTGGGTCAGTGGTAATATCCCCTTTATCATTTCTGACTGTGTTTATCTGACTCTTTTTTATTATTCTAACTAGTTGTCTATCAATTTTATTTATTATTTCAAATACACATCTGGTTTTGTTTATCTTTTGTATGATTTTTTTTCTCATTTCCATTTCATTTGTTTCAGCTCTGATTTTGGTTACTTTTTTTTCTGCTACCTTTGAGGTTGGTTTGCTCTTGTTTTCTAGTTGCTCTATGTGTGAGGTTAAGTTGCTAATTTGAGATCTTTCTAACTTAATGTGGGCATTTAGTGCTATAAATTTTTCTCTTAACATTGCTTTAGCTGTGTCCCAGAGATTCTCATATGATGCATCTTTGTTTTTATTAGTTTCAAATAATTTCTTGATTTCTGCCTAAATTTCATTGTTTACCCAAAAGTCATTCAGTAAGAGGTTAATTTCCCTGTATAATTGTGTGGTTTAGAGAGATAATCTTGGTATTGATTTCTATTTTTACTGTGCTGTGGTCCTAGAGTGTAGTTGGTATAATTTCAGTTGTTTTAAGTTTTTTGAGAATTGCTTTATGGCCAAGCATGTGGTTGATTTTAGAATATGTGCCATGTGCAGATAAGAAGAAAGTATTTTCTGTTAATGTTTGGTGGAGTGTTCTATAGATGTCTATTAGATACATTTGGTCAAGTGTAGAGCTTAGGTCTCAAGTATCTTTGTTAGTTTTCTACCTTGATGATCTAATACTGTCAGTGGGGTGTTGAAATCTCCCATTATTACTGTCTGGTTATCTAAGCCTCTTCATAGGTATCTAAGACCTTCTTCTTTCATGAATTTGAGTGCTCCTATGTTGGGTGCATATTATTTAGAATAGTTAAGTTTTCTTGTTGAATTGAACACTTTATCATTATGTAGTGCCCTTCTTTGTCCTTTTTGATCATTATTGGCTTAAAGTCTGTTTTGTCTGAAATAAGACTAGTAACCCCTGCTCCTTTTTGCTTTCTGTTTTCCCAGTAGATCTTTCCTCATCCCTTTACTTTGAGCCTACGGGTGTCACTGCATGTGAGATGGGTCTCTTGAAAACACCATAGAGTTGAATCTTGCTTCTTTATCCAACTTGCCACTCTGTGCCTTTTAAGTGGAGTATTTGGCCCATTTATGTTTAAAGTTAATAAGCATATGTGTAGATTTGATGTTATCATCATGTTGTTAGCTGGTTGTTATGTTGACTTGATTGTGTAGCTGCTTTATAATGTCAATAGTCTATGTACTTAAGTGTGCTTTCGTGGTGGTTGGTAATGATCTTCCATTTCCATGTTTAGCACTTCCTTATGGACCTATTATATTTGGTGATAACAAATTCCCTTAGCGTTTGCTTGTCTAAAAAGAATTTTATTTCTCCTTTGCTTATGAAACTCAGTTTGGCTGGCCATAAAATTCTTGGTTGGAAATTCTTTTCTTTAAGGACTCTGAATATAGGGCCACAATCTCTTCTGGCTTGTGGATTTCTGCTGAAAGTTCCACTGTTAACCTAAAGGGGTTCCCTTTATAAGTGACCTGCACCTTCTCTCTAGCTGTCTTTAATATTTTTTCTTTCACATTGGCCTTGGAGAATCTGATGACTATGTGTCTTAGGGATGGTCATTGTGTATAGCATCTTTCAGGGTTCTCTGAATTTCTTTAATGTGAATGTCAATCTCTCTAGCAAGGTTGAGGACATTTTTGTGAACAATATACTCAAGCATGTTTTCCAAGTTGTTTGCTGTCTCTCTCTCTCTTTCAGGGACACCAGTGAGTCATAGGTTTGGTCTTTCTACAAAATTCTATATTTTTCAGACGTATTTTCATTCCTTCTTATTCTTTTTTCTTACTATTTTTGTCTGAGTTGATTCAAAGCATCAGTCTTTGAGGTCTGAAATTATTTCCAGAGCTTGGTCTATTCTGCTTTTAATACTCGGGATTATATTATAAAATCCTTGTAGTGAGTTTTTCAGCTCTATCAGATCCATATGGTTCTTTCTTAAAATAGCTCTTTTTGTCTTTTGTCTCTTGAATCATTTTAGTGGATCCCTTAGATTCCTTAGATTGGGTTTCAAATTTCTTCTAACTCTCAATAAGATTTATTGCCATCTAAATTCTGAATCCTATGTTTGTCATTTTGGCCATTCCATTCTGGTTAAAAACCATTGCTGGGGAGCTAGTGCAGACCTGAGTTTCAATGCCAGGTTGACTGGAAGCCAAACTGTACAACACTGTTCTAGCCCACTCTGCCTTTGTGTGCAATGGCAATGCTCATGGTAGGGGGGAGCCCAGGGAAGGGAGATAAAGCAGAGTGTCTTAAATGTCAGATATTTTTATTGTCTTGATTTCTTTACTACACAGCAAATTGTTAATAACTTAAACTTTTTTAACCATAGAGGTTTTACATCTTGATGTGAATTTTGGAAATGTACTAGTATGTCTCTAAATTGGCATATTTCTGATTAGTAAAACCTACTAATTTATTAATATATCTTTAATTTCATTACAATGATTAGATGGAGCTTAATGCAAAGAAATTTTTGTTAGTACAATTTTACAAATACATCTCTATTCTAATACAAAGATCTACCAGTACAGAGAGGGATAATGACTTCTTTGGGGGGATTTAAGAGACCCACCTGGGTCTTATAAAGTTTTCTGTAATGCTTAAGCCCTTTAACTATTGACTATTGACTAATTGTGCTAATTGAAGGTGTGACTTCTAGCTATATAATTATAGGGCTTTTGAATTTTTTTAAGATTAAAAAAATTTTCAGTGACAGATGATGGGGTTTTTGTCCTTTACCTGATATTTATGTATCTTTTTAGGCTTCCTTGTTTTAATTTTCATGATAATATGATACCATGTCTTTTTCTTTGAACCCTGAGATTAGTAAAATGTATTCCTGAACACTTCTTATTCACATAAGTGCTATTATCTCAACATCTTGATATAAGAAAACATCACAAGCCTCAATTCCTTCCTGCCCTTTTCTCCATGTTACTTGTCAAACTGTTATTGGAAATGAGCCTCTGACCTTTTTTTCTCCCACACAGTTTCTAATAAAGATGCTGCCACATGGCCGTATCCTAGTAACTAGGTTTTACACTGAGAAAGACGATTAAGAAAGAGTCCAAAATAGGGCTAGTTTTGACCATCAGCAAAGGTAATTTGCAGTCTTGTTCTTTTTCTTGATTTCTTTAATTTAGCTGAATAACTGATCTAAGTTTAATGTTTCTTCTGATAAAGATACTGTCCTATAGACTCAAATTAGTATATTTTCTTTTGATTACCTTGCAAAACTCTGTTTGCTCTCTTTTCTTAAAAGCTTAATAATTTATATAAGGCTTCAGAGGAATAAAATCACTATGTGTGGGTGAAAAATTCCAACTTCCCTGCTGAGGTTAAATGGCAGCCTGCAAAGAATTTTTAAAATAAATAATGGAAGAGATACTCCATCTTGCCTCTGAACTGCTGCATAAGCAATTCCTTAGTCACCAGAATTTGCAGAGACATAAGAAATCAGTAGTCACACAGGCAGGCACTAGAGATCAGGAAGCACCAATATCCTAAATGAAGGGTAGAGATTGGAACTGCTCTGCTCAGGGCTTTGTGACTCTGGGAACCAAATCCTCAACTTTTAACGCACTAGCTTGCTTTTGCACTCCTAAGTCAAGGCATGAAACTGGATTTGGGAACAAAATGCATTCTTTTCAGGCAGAATCCAGGTTTAAGGAAAAAAGAGAGGGAAATGTACAAATGCCTGGAAAAGGGACCTCTTCCCTTGGAGCAAGCAGTCAGCTGGGAAGATTAGGAAAGGAATGAGAGGAAGAATGAGGGTGAGCTTGTTGCTGGGGTATGGCATGACATTTTTGCTTTGTAGGTCACAGAGGAAGATGGGCACCACTGAACCAACTCACTTCCTCCCTGCCTTTGTCACCTAAAGTCATGAAGGTTCAATCAGAATTCTAGCAGCATTAGGTTATAAACCCAGAAGTGGTTTTCCAAAGGCCACCCCATGCCATATTCACTACACATACCTAATTCAAGCAGCTTTAATGTCTCACTGGGCTGGCAGGTCTGGGAAGTCAGATCCGACATGTAGTTGGATTTGCTCATCATAGAAATCACACTTCTCCAGAATATGTTTTACTGTAATGTGAACTAAAGTTAATTTCTCAGAAACGTTGTAGGCCCTCTCTAGCAGATACTTTTCAATCCTCTGCCGGTTGTTGTTTTTATTCTTTCAATGAAATCAATGCAACCTGCACTAACTTGGGACAATGGGCCCTGCAACAGCCAGTACTTCAGCTGCAGTGGTGTTATTTTCCCAAGTGTTTCTGGCATCTGTTTCTCCATTTCTTTCTTCCTTTGCTATAAAAGAGCTCCTATGTCTTGTTTTAACACGATATGTTTGCAACCACAGCAAATTAAACAATGCCAGTTGAGAACCATATACTAAAATATGAAAATCTAAATCAAATTTATGTTTTCACAATGCAGTGTTTTCTGAACTTCACTTATGCACATACCATCATCACGATTTTTGTCATATCTACATTTTACCTACAGCATTATTTTTAAGTTTACTCACATTTTTACCTCCATACATTAATTCCAAAGAAGCTACAATAAAAATAGCATATCACTTACCATAAACAAGAAGTAAATATAATATAGATATGTAATCATTTAAACATAAAAATTCTGTCAACCCCCCCACCGTGAAAATTATCTGCATACCATATTTTGAAAAATTATTGTATAGCGATTTATAATACACATATTTCTCTGACATAAATTAATCCATTTAATTTTCACAAGAATTCTATGAGTTTGGCAATCTATCTGTATCGGATAGATATCCTGTATCTATCCGATACAGGATAACCATCCACAGAGGCAAGAAAACAAGCACTGGCTCTGGGGAAAAAAAAAAAGGGAGCATTTTCATACTGAAAGAGAGCTTGCTGCTGTTTTTGTTTGAAGCCCTTATTACCTAATTTTGTACAGTTTATGGATGACTTTTTCAGAATCATTTGTGGTCTAAGAGTCTAAAATTCTAGACCATAGATCTTCTACAACTCTAGCTATTTTAATTGATTCCCTGCTCACTTACCATCAAAAACCTTCCTGTGACTGCTCACATTTTCATTGCACCAAAAATGTGCCAAAGTGAATATATTCGAAATAACTGATAATTTATGGAACCTTTGAAAACCTTCTTAAGACAAAAATTTTATGTGGTAAGTTATGTAGCATTTTTCTATGCTGCAAATTAAAAAATCATGAAATATTTAAACAATTTGTTTCAAATCAAACATCTTTCTATACAATTAGAAATATCAAAGTTTAATTTGTTTGAAGAGTCGAGAGGTTTAAAATAGTGCTTTATAAATCATATTGGAAAATAACACTATTAGGTGAAATTGGTCACAGTAAAAATATGTTATAAAATGTCTTAGAGATTTTTTCACTAAATTAATGAAGAGGTAAATTGTAATCATCTAAAGCAAATATTGAAACTAAAATTTTAGATAGATATTTAAACAAGAGAAAGCACATACGCTATTTGTTAGTCAAAGAAATAGGAAATATTACATGAACATTCAACAAAAACATTCGTAAGAAAAGAAAATGGGCATTAAATCATTGAGAATTACATCAATTTCTTCTACAGATAAAAATATTCTTAAATTCCTACTGCTTCTATAATTCTTAGTTTATTTTCAATTATAAATTTAACATACGGGCATTTTAAAATTTGAGATGATATAGGAGGATATTAAATAAATGTTTCTCCCTCTTTTCCTTCTTCATTCTCCCTCTCCCCAGTCCTACCTCCTAATTTCATTCAGCAGAGGTAATTATTATTAAGTTTTTTTAGTGTATGTATGCTTTCAGGAGTTTGATGCATATGCGCATGTTTTGTTTTTAGGCAAATGGAATCTGAAAATATTATATACACACTATTTTGAATCATTTTTTCTTAATATCAGCTATCTGTTTATATTATTACATACCAATCTTTTACATTCTTTTAATTGTAACAGAGTGTTCCATTGTATATATGTGCAACCATTTATATTGCTGGCTGTCAGATTTTTTTTCTATAGAGGGTCATATGGCAAATATTTCAGGCTTTGTGAAATACTTGGTCTCTATCGCAACTATTCAACTCTGCCATAGTTAATACATAACTGATGGGTATGGCTGTACACAATAAAACTTGACAAAAACAGGCGATAGGCCAGATCTGTCCCACAAAACAGTTTATTGACCCCAGATCTATATAATCAGTTACCTTTTAATATAAACAAGTTATTTTCTGTTTGTTGCTATTAAAAGTAATGCTGCTATGAGACTCTTTAATGTATATGCATCTGTTTGATGAAGTTAAAATGAATATGCCACAGAGTATTTAAAATATTGCTTTATGTGTGAAAAAGCAATCTTATATATTCTGTGCCTCTTTCCATCAAGTGTTTGTGTTCTCTCCATGGACAAATGGATATTTTCCATCTGTGCAGTTTAATTTTTTTATCTGGCCTTTTTCCTACCTTACTATTGGCTAAATGAAAAATCCAGAGACTCAAATCTATTACTGTTATCTATTTCCTGTTTCCCCTGACTTATGTTATCTAGGGATTAGTGACAAGAAAGTGTTATCCCTTTGGGAGAGGAACTGTCTTAACTCAAAGGTTACATGTGAAGGGAAAGATTAATGGAGATTGAATTAAATACCTGTTTTTTTTTTTCTTTTCAACTATTTTTTATTTCATTTTCTTTTCTTTTTTTTTTTTTTTTCTGAGACTCTTGTGGCAAATTGAGTTTGTATCAGAATAGCTCCAGACAATGAGGAGATTCTAGAATCAGCTTTTAGCTTTTAAATAAAGACCTGAAAGATATTGCTATAACCCACTTCAAAGTATAGAGAAATTAATACTCTGAACTGCAGGGTATCTGAGAGAACAGGTAATCAGATCCCGTGTAATCACAGAAGATAATGGGCACTATTTCTTCCTCCTCCTTCAGTTAAATGTTTATACAATATCTGGCAAGACACTTACAGGTAGAGTTAAGCAACATCCTCTGTTCCAGCCTTTCTACAAACAGTCTCATGATCAGCCCCTGCAGACAAATGAATTTTAACTCAATTTTGCTTCCTTTGTTGTTGAAGTGCTCATTGGGGATGTCATTACTATCTGGAGGACCTGCACTTTCCTTTTTCACTAGTGCTTAACAAAATAAAGTCCTTGTGTCTTTCATTCCTCATCATCCCAGTAGATTTTAGGCTGAGATTTTTGAACAAATATATTTATGCTTGAAATGTATTGAGTTTGTGACTGAATGTCTCGCCTTTAAAGAGGAACACTCATCACCTGAATAAGGCTCCCAAACTAACAAAGGAACTATAAACCCATGAAGAATTGCTGATAAGGCAGTTGATATTAATCTGGGTCTGAAATTCAGTCTGACTGGATTCCAGTCAAGCTCACTGGATTCTGACTATGCCGTGGTGGGTACGATACTGACTTTTTTCGTGAGCTAGCTTATCCAATATTATCTGGCATATTATACTTCATAAAATAAGGTTATATTCCCTTTAATGTTCAAATTAGTCCACTTTCAATGTCTTTTTAACGTTCAAATTAGTCACTTATTCAGAGAATGCCTTTCATTTCTCACTATTGTCTCACTTCCTATTCTTAACAAATCACTGGAGGCCAGTGGTGTTCGTTCAAATAAGGAAGGTCAGTTCTGGTTATTAGTGACTTAGAGAAAAGACACCAGAAAGGTTCATCAGTCCCTTGGCATGCATTATTCTTAATTGTGTTTGCTGATGTTGCTGCCAAAAATCAGAGTCTGGCAGTACTGTAGTGATCCAGGCATGAGCTACCATAGAAGCAAGGTTTACTTGGTGACAGTTTCTCAGAAGGGAACAGAAAAAGGCAAATTTTCTCTTCCTAGTGTTATGACTACCTCTGGTCTCCCCACATAAAGCATTGTAGGAAACTGGAAAACATCTCTTTAAGAGACTGAATCCTTTATGTTACAACCTTGCAATGACTACCCAAAAGAAAACAAGCAGATGTAAGGGAAAAAAAAGTGAATAAAGCAGGAAAAAAGTGAGGGGTGTCCCTCAAATTAACAACCAAAGAAAAGAGAGTGGGCCAGTTATTATAGCCTGAAATAGGATACCCTGCTGTGCTTGCATCTCAGGAGACTTTGCTAGCAGTAACTTTAGCTGAAAACATGAATATGCTTGTTCAGAAAAATCACAAAAGGACTTTTTGATAGGTCCCTATGTTGACACAAAAGTTATTTTGGATATGGATTGGAAACATCTATTTTGATAATACAGCCTTTTGTCTACCCCCAACCCTCTCCACACACAAACACACATATATAAATTCCCATCTATTATGTATGACTTTGCTCCATCCAAACAGCCACAAAGAAGCTGACCCTGATACCAACTGGAACTGGCTGCAGATGATGAAACTATCCTTTCTGTCTTGTCCACACAGCCTGCTCAGGCCCACAGAGGAGAAGCCTTTAACTAAGGTGTTGACAACAGCATAGAACCTTCAGAACTACAGGGGATTCAGGACATTGCCATGGATTAAGGGAAGAGAAAATGTGTAATTACATTAACCCAGGGTAAAAAGATATAATGCGCTCACATACACACATGCACATACCCACTCAAACTCTTACCAGACCTCCTTACAGTAAAAGAAATGCTCAGTTCACCATAGGCTATGCTTTGAGCTAGTTCTCTAGAACCTTTTGACAGGCTTATGTTAACAGTTTTAGAATTAAGAACATGACTTTTCTTCCAGTAAGTTTCACCTCAGGGGCCAGGGAGGGCTACCCCAGTACATATGATCAAGTTTAATAACTTTCAAACTTAAAGGAAAACTATTAAGGGCTACAGTACCATTTCCCTCCCCCACATCCCAAAGGCAATTTGACTCCTTGACAAAGTTGCCCATCTCTGCTCAGGCAACTTTTAAATTGAGGGTATGTTAGTCTGTTCTGGCATTGCTGTAAAAAAACACATGGAATCCACCAAAGTTTATAGCTTGCACCCTCTGGAGTAGTGGGCCACACTGTACATGGACTTCTTTGAGCTAAGGCTAGAGACAGAGTGGCATAGATGCAGGGAACAGAATCCTGAGGCTATGCAGGTCAGCAAGGTTCTGGACATGGCCCATAAAATTACTCTTTCCTCCTAGGTCTTGGGACTTGTGATGGGAGGGACTGCTTAGAAGATCTCTCAAATGCCTTTGAGGTCTTTTTCCCATTATCTTGGATATTCACACCTGGCTCTCTTTTAGCAAGTTGTTGCTCTCCAGCCTGCTTGGATTCTTTCTCTACCACAGGGCCAGCCTGCAAATTTTTCAAACTTTTACACTCTGCTTCCCTTTTAAATATAAGTTCCAACTTTGAGTCATTCCTTTGCTCCCACATCTGATCATAAGCTCTTAGAATCAGGCACACCACAACTTAAACATTTTGCTGCTTAGAAATTTCTTCCACCAGATACCCTGTCATCACTTTTAAGTTGAAACTTCCACAAAGCTCTAGGACATGGACACAGTGTAACCAAGTTCTTTGCTAGGGAGTAACAAGGGCAAACTTTACTCCAATTCCCAATACGTTGCTAATTTCTATCTGAGATTTCATTAGCACAAACTTCACCATCCATATCTCTTTTAGCATTTTGGTCCCAATCATTTAAACAGTCTCGAAGAAGTTCCAAACATTCCCTCATCTTCCTGTCTTCTTCTGAGCTCTTCAAACTCTTCCAACCTCTGCCTATTATCCAGTAGCAAAGCCACTTCCACATATTCCGGTATCTTTATAACAATACTCCACTCCTTGGTACCAATTTTTGGTGTTAGTCCTTTCTTGAATGCTATGATACCGAAGACTGGGTAATTTATAAAGAAAAGAAGTTTAACTGGCTCACAGTTCTACAGGCTGTACATAAAGCATAGTACCAGCATCTACTTCTGGTGAGGACCTCCAGAAGCTTATAATCATATCAGAAGGCAAAGTGAGCCAATGTGTCACATGATGAGAGAGAGAGAGAGCAATAGAGAGAAGGGAGAGGTTCTAGGCTCTTTTTAACAATGAGATCTCACGTGAACTAGATATCGCTCATCGCCTAGATGATGACAGTAAGCCATTCATGATTATCCACCCCCATGAGCCAATACCTCCCACTAGACTCCATCTTCAACATTGGAGGTCACATTTCAACATGAGATTTGGAGGCAACAAACATCCTAACCATATAAGAGAGATGTGAACTAAAAGATTTAAAACAGTCAGGTGTAGGATCCCTATATAACATCTACATTTCCAAAAGGAGACACCCAAGTAGTTTTCCCAAACAAAGAGGTCTTTTCCAGAGTGTCCTTAACACCTGCTCTCTAGTAACTTTTATGACAGCATCTCTTACTAAATATATATATATATATATATTTAAATTCCATATCCCTGGGCATCCCATTACACAACAAAGTTGTGTAGATACTTGTCTATTTTGCCACATATATTATAATAGATGAATTAAAGTAGCAGAGCAGAAATCAGCATTTTTGTCACCAAGAGTTGGTCCATCACTCACATTGAGTCAACATTACACAGCTAACAACTCTGATAAATATTTGTTTTGAAAATATTGAGAAAGTAAATATGAGCCTTCTGCCTTCTATAAGAAGTTTAACTGATAAATCTCTATATTTCTTCCAAACAGTAATCTCAGAGGTCATCTGGTTTATAACAGTCCCTCATCCTTATAAACACCATGAGTCCTCTAAATAGTGTCTCTGATAAGGGACCTTCCTGCGGGAGCCTGGACTACTTTAAGAAGCCATGTTCAAAAGTTTTCTTTACCTTGAACCCAAATCTGCCTCTTTATGATTTCCACATTTGCCCTGTTCTTACTTCTGGGTTCCCTCAGAATCAGTCTAATCTCACTTTCAGATCACAGCCATTTGAGTATTGGCAGGCAGCTACCTGGAGCTTTCCAAAGCTTTCTTTCTCCAGATTGATTATCTCTGATTGTTTCAGCTATCACATATTATGGTAGGATTTTAGTAACTTAATTACCCTTTTCATCTTTACCAGACACACTTTTAAAGAGCACCAGCATTCTGAGTTGCAGGGACCATGCTTTTAGGGTGTTCCATATAGTTGATCATAATAATAATAGTAATTATAACAATAAGCTAATATTTAATGTGTACCAACTATATACAAGGATTGCATTGAATGACTGATGTGTTCTTACTGTCTTACTACCCACAATCATCCTGATGCAGTTTGAGCGCTCCCAAAGCAGATGCTAGGACAGAGTTTGGAGAATATTTGTCAAGGATCAAAACCTATAAAAGAAAGGAAAGGAAGCAGAATTGCCCAGAGGGAGAAATTGAATTGCTATGTAGGCCTGACAAGGCCTCAGTCAATCCAGCAGGGGGCTCTGAAGCAACTATATTGCCCAACAAAGTTGTCCAATAGGGGACCCAGATGATTCATCCTTTATATAACCCATAAACACACTGCACCATCACTGGATGCACACTTCCCGAAAATGGGAGTGACCTTAGGTAACGTGACTCTGCATCTCAGGCAGACCTAAAAGACAAACTGATGGAGGCTGTCTGCTGACTGTTGTCTTTACAGCTGGGCAAGTCTTTCCTAGAAGAAAGGGGTCTTGTCAGTACATCTCCACTTCCACCACAAACCTATAAGGCCAATACTTTTATTTTTCCCATTTTACCAAATAAGGAAACTGAGATGTAGACAGATTAAAAAATTTACCAAGATAATAGAGCTTGTAGCTTAAAAAATGATGAAAATCTCTCTTCTGTAAAGTAAATTAAATGTACTCAAAAACTGAAGATCTAGTTCATTCTCCTACACTTCCAGACAACATATATATAATATATAATACATAATATATATGCTATATATTATAGAAACTTCCAAGAATTGTGAAGGTCTGAGACTTTACCCTACTTGAAAGCTAACAAGTTAGGCTGACCCATTTTGTGGATATTGTAGGAGACATTGTACTCTGGGGTCAGAGAAAAGGACTCGATTACTCACAGCACAGTAGGCAGTATGAGATTTGGGTTCACACAAATCTCTCTTCTCCATCACCACCCTCCTCTAAGTTGTATAGAGGTGATATTAAGGCATGCCAGGTGGATGCTGCACACACAGTGAGTTTGTATCACAGCTGAGGAACCTGGAGCTTAGAAAATTCCATCTTTTAAAGGAGATTGCTAGAATACCTCCTCAACCTTTGCCACGGATAATTATTTTTATTACCCTAGCCAGAAAAGAAATCTACCTTCTGTCGTAGTGTGAGACACTACATCTTCCAAGACTGTTTGCTATACAAACATCTTTGAAAAGATAGCCCATAATAAAAGTTGATGCAAGATGTGCAGAAATGCCAAGAAAATGTCTCCCAAAAGATACAAAGGGAAAAATGACATCATCTCTGCCTTACATCAATCCAGGGAAGGAAATAATGAAACCAAAATGTAATTACAAAACACTATATAAACTTCTATAGATGGGTAAAAGACCAGGAAGCTACAGGAACAGATAGAGGAAGAAACCAATAGCTGGTCAAGGCTAGGAAAGCCTTCATACAGTAGGTGATGTTTGAGAGTTTACTGTTTTCTAGAATTTAACCAGTTCCTAGTAACATTTGAATAAAATAGAAAGGATAATATGGTTTGGCTGTGTTCCACCCAAATCTCATCTTGAATTCCCACATGTTGTGGGAGGGATCAGGTGGGAGGTAATTGACTCATGAGGGCAAGTCTTTCCCATTATGTTCTTGTGGTAGTGAATAAGTCTCATACGATCTGATGATTTTAAAAAGAGGCGTTCCCTTGCACAGCCTCTCTCATTTTTTGCCTGCCACCATCCACATAAGAAGTGACTGGCTCCTCCTTGCCTTCCACCATGATTGTGAGGCTTCCCCAGCCACGTGGAACTCTAAATCCAATTAAACCTCTTTATTTTGTAAATTGCTCAGTCTCAGGTATGTCTTTGTCAGCAGTGTGAAAAGAGACTGATACAGAAGAAGCGGTAGGATACCTGGATCAAGAAATTCACCAGCATGCAAAGGATATAAGCTACTTTTGTAGTAAAAATTTGGGTCCTAAAGATTTTAAACTTTAGGCAGAATGATGGTGATGGAAACATGTGCAAAACAGCCTAAAAAGTCTAATAACCTTTTCTTCACTGCTTTCATAGCAAATAACAGTGCCCAGTAACTAGAACATCTATATATCATATTTGATATTCAAATTAATACATTTGAAACATTATTGCATTTCAGAATATAGTTGAATGATTATAAATATACAGCATGAAATATGCATTTTTATCCAATCTACTGCTTTATCTAGCAGAAGTTCATTAAGGAACATTTGTAACTTTAGAACTGTGTTACTTTTGCTCCATTCAATCATGTTTCTTAAGTTTTAAGTTAAGTCTGTGCTTTATCTTATGTTCTCTTATATTCTCTTCTCTAGAAGAGAGGTGGTCCTTAGAGTAATAACTCTGACTCTTTGAGTTTCAGTCTCAGTTATTTCTGAAACTTTTGGGTAAAGGTACTGCTGGTTAAACTAGAGAGGGACCAGTTGCATTGATAATATGTAGTGAGATATAAGAAATTAAGGAAAAGAAAGAAAAAAATAGAAAATAAAATCAGAGTTCAAGTTCAAAATCTTCTCTGCAATATTTTGGAACCCCAACAGACTTCTAGTGGTATGTCTATATCTGAATTCTAAGGAGGCAGGTGCAGAGAATATAGAGACTTAAAAAGCCTGTCTGCACATAAGTAATTACTCTTTTCTTTTAAACACTGAGGATGAAACCATTCCCTGTCAATATTGCACATACTTTACAAGGCGCATAAAAAGAAAGAAGCATCTTCATATGTTTGCCAAAGGCATCTGTTCTATGCACCACAAAGCTAGTCCACGGTTTTATCTTTCCATCCTTTCCTTGCCTTATGTTCTTCTCATTCCCTTCAATGGCAAAACCTCAACTTCATGGAGAAAACAGAGGCCACTGGGGATGAGCTCAATTCAACTGAAGAAATGTTTATTCATGCCTGCCACATGCAGTACTATGTTGAGTGCCGACAATTTAAGCACAGCTAAGACATAGTCTCACCTTTCAAGAGGCTTGCCTTTCCACCTCCACTCTTACCTCTATGTACATATTTCTCTTCCTCTACATTCTTCTTTTCTCTTTCTTTCAGTCTGAGTTTGCCTGAGACTAATCCTTCCAGACAGAGCTCTTCATTGCATCCTTCCTTTACTTTTGATGTTTCTTGATTATCATTCCACCTAATTTCACCTCATTATTAACATCTTTTTAGTGGCTTTCTCTTCTTAATATATAAATTATACTAAGATTTTTACCCTTAGTTTTTAAAACATGCAGGCATTGATCCCTGTGTAATTACCACATTACCTCCCCTCTCCCTCTTTACAACTGAGCCTCTAGAATTGTCTTTGCTCATTGTCTACTTATCCACCTCCTATTCACTTCACAAAGCAACTCAGTTTGAGTTCTACATAGAGCATTGCGTTGGATGTCACTGTTAATATGCTCAGTGCCAAATCCTCCAGATGCCCTTCAGTGTACACAAAGGATAACTATAGTCTCCCTTCCTATATTAGGAAATGTTTGCATTGTTGTAAGGAAATACTTAAGGCTGGGTAATTTATAAAGAAAATAGGTTTAATTGGATTACAGTTCTTCAGGCTTTACAGAAGCATGGTGCCGACATGTGCTCAGCTTCTGGGGAGGCCTCAGGAAGCTTACAATCATGGCAGAAAGCAAAGAGGAAGCAGACATGTCATATGGTGAAAGCAGGAGCAAGAGAGAAAGTTGTGGGGAGGTGCTACACTCATAAAAACTGACTATCATGAAGACAGCACCAGACCATGAGTGATCCATCCCCATGAACAAAATACCCCTGACCTGGCCCCACCTCCAGCATTGTGGATCACAATTCAACATAGGATTTGGGAAGGGACTAACATCCAAACTATACTATTCTACCCCTGCCCTCTCCCAAGTTTCATGTCCTTCTCACATTGTAAAATACAGTCATGCTTTCTCAACAGTTTCCTAAAGTCTTGACTCATTCCACCATTAACTCAGTCCAAAGTCTCATCTGAGATAAAGCAAGTCCCTTCCAACTATGAGCCTGTAGAATCAAAAACAAGTTATTCACTTCAAAAATACAATGGGAATATACACATTAGGTAAACACTGCTATTCCAAAAGGGAGAAATTGGCCAAAGGAAAGAGGCTACAGGCCCATGCAAGTTCAGAACCCAGCAGAGCAGTCATTAAATCTTAAAGCTCCAAAGTAATCTCATTAAACTCCATGTTCCACATCCAGTGCACATTGGTGCTAGGGGTGGGCTCCCAAGGACTTGGGCAGCTCTGTCTTTATGGTTTTTCAGGGTAGAGTCTCCAAGGCTGTTCTCACAGGATGTTGAATGCCTCAGCCTTTTCCAGGAGCAAAGTGCAAGCTCCTGGTGGATCTACCATTCTCAGGTCTGGAGGATAGTGGTCATTTTCTCACCACTCCACTAGGCAGTGCATCAGTGGGGACTCTGTGCAGGGCCTCTAATCCCACATTTCCCCTCTGCACTGACTGAGTAAATGTCTCTTTGAGGACTCCACTCCTTCGTAGGCTCCTGTCTGGGCACTCAGGCTTTCTCATACACCCTCTGAAGTCTAGGAGGCTGCCAAGCCTCTTTCACTTTTGCATTTTGTGTGCCTTCAGGCTTAACACAACATGGAAGCTGCCAAGGCTTATGCTTTGCATTCTCCAAAGTGGCAGCTTGAGCTGTACCTGGGCCCCTTTGAGCCACAGAAAGAGGTCTAGTTGGTACATGGTTCTGCAGGCGTTACAGGAAGCATGATGCTGCAGCTGGAGCAGCTTGGATGCAAAAAGCAGTGTCCTAAGGCTGTGCAGAGTAGCATGACCTTGCCCATGACCATTTAGTCCTCCTAAGCCTCTGGGCCTGTGATAGGAGGGGCTGCCCAGAAGCAGAAGATCTGTAAAATATCTTCAAGGCCTTTTCCCATGAATTGTATTGGATATTAGCATTTGACTCCCTTTCAGTTATGTAAATATTTCTAGCAAGTGGTTGCTTCACAGCCTACCTGAATTCCTCTCCCTAAAAAATTTTTTGTTTCCTTTGCCATGTGGCAAGGCTGCAAATATTCCAAACTTTTACATTCTGCTTTCTACTTAAATATAGATTCTAAATTTAGGTCATTTCTTTATTCCCACATCTGAATTATGCTGCTTGAAGCAGCCAGGCCATATCTTGAATCCCTTGCTACTTCGAAATTTCTTCTACCAGATACCCTAAATCATCACTCTGAAGTTCAAACTTCCAGAAAGCCCTAGACCATGGACACAATGTAGCCTAGTTCATTGTTAAGGTATAATACATGTTACCTTTTCTCTAGTTCTCAATAAGTTCCTTACTTCCATCTGAGACCTCAGCAGGCTGGGCTTCACTGTCCATGTGACTATTAACATTTCAGTCACAACCATGTAACTGGTCTCTAAGAAGTACCAAACTTTCCCCATCTTCCTGTCTTCTTGTGAGTTCTCTAAACTCGTCTAACCTCTGTCCATTATCCAGTTCCAAAGTCACTTCTACATTTTCTATCTTTATAGCAATGTCCCACTCCTCAGTACCAGTATTTTGATATTAGGTTGTCTCTGCATTGCTACAAAAAATTCCTGAGATAGGGTAATTTATAAAAAAAAAAAAAGAGGTCTAGTTGGTGCATGGTTCTGTAGGTATTACAGGAAGCATGATGGTGACATCAGCTTGGCTTCTGGGAGCTCAGGAAGCTTATAATCATGGCAGAAGGCAACGCAGGAGCAGATAAATTACATGTCAAAGTAGGAGCAAGAGAGAGAGTGTGGTGGGGGGAGGTGCCCATACTTTTAAATGACCAGATCTTACAAGAATTCACCCACTATCATGAGGACAATATTAAGTCATAAGGGATCCACCCCCATGACCCAAACACCTCCCACTGGTCCCCAGCTCCAGCCTTGGGGAATATAATTCAACATGAGATTTGGACAGGGACAAGTATTCAAACTATCTCACTTTTTCACATAGCTAGTGAGTGACTGGGAATCTGAACCCAGCCAGGCAGCTCTAGAGTCCTCTTAACTGCCACATTATATTTCCAATGGGAGATGCCATCTTTGGCATCACCTGTCTCATAACACTTATCCAGGCAATAGGATTTGTCTAGAGCTAGGCTTACTCAGAACGCTTCCAGAGATTATTTTTTTAAACTAAGATGAGGAAAAAAAAGTGAGATAGAGAAACGTCAGTTACTCTATAATGGAGAAGCTGTAAGATTTTCAGCCAAGAGATGTTAATCACCCTGACTCTTGCTGAACTGCTGATTTATAACAGGAGAAAATGAAGCCAACATGCAGGAAGGAAACTTAAGTAGCACAGAGTCCAGAAGTCTTCTCATCCCTGGCACAACTGTATACAAGACCAGCTTCTATCTTTGCTCTTAGTGGACTACCTGGTCCATACATTTTCCTATTAATCAAAGCTGGTTAGAGTCAGATTTGTTACTTGAAAAAAAAATAGTCCTTTACTTTTCTTCCTTCACCTGCATTCAGCATTTGATATTATTGGACATTCCCCTCCTATATGAAGTTTTCTTAATTTTCTTGTCTCTTAGACCACTCCCATCTTCCTGGAAGCTTTCTATTCTACTTCACTGACCCTGTAATTGGCAGAAACACTAAGGTCTTCATTTTAGTCCTTTACCTTTACCTATGCCTGATCCTTGTGTTCCATATATAAGAAGTCAACAACAGCTTATGTGCTTAAATGCTAATCATTCCTGAATTTATGTTTATAATGCTAATTGTTCTATCCTGGTTCTCAAAGACACCTCAAACCCACACATCTAAACTGACCTCAGAAAGTGCACCTTGGCTCCTTCTTCACTCACTCAAAAATTAGTTCAAGATGGAACCCGGACCTAAATGTAAAACCTAAAACTGTAATGTTTTAAAATAAAACATAAGAGAATATCCTCAAGATCTTAAGAGGTGAGATTTTTTTGATGACACAGAAATCAGTAGTTTTTGAGAAAACTGAATATTTGGGCTGGGCACAGTGGTTCACACCTATAATCCCAGCACTTTGAGAGGCCGAAGCAGGCGGATCACAAAGTCAGGAGTTTGAGACCAGCTTGTCCAACATGGTGAAACCCTGTCTCTACTGAAAATGCAAAAATTAGCCAGGTGTGGTGGCACACACCTTTAATCCCAGCTACTCGGGAGGCTGAGGCAGGAAAACTACTTAAATCTAGGAGGCAGAGGGTGGAGTGAGCCAATATTGCACCACTGCACCCCAGCCTGGGTGACAGAGCAAAACTCTGTCTTGGAAAAAAAACCTGAAAAATTAAACTTCATCAAAAGTAAATACTACTTCTCATCAAAAGATATAATTAAGAAAATGAATAAAAATTAAAATTTTTTCCATACACTGAGAGAAAATATTCATAAAACATACATGTGACAAAGACATATACAGTATACAAAGAATTTATATAACTCAATAATAAAAAGATAAAAGCCCAATAAATGAGTCAAAAACTTAAACAGGCATTTTTCAAAGGAAGATATACAAATACCATTAAGTACATGAAAAGTGCTCAGCATCATCAGTCATCAGAGGCAAAATCAAACCTCAGTAAGAAAGCACTATACATCCTCTAGAATGAATAAAATAAGAGAATGGACAGCACTAAATGTAAGCAAAGATGTGGAGTGCCAGAACTCACATACATATATTGCTGGAGGAATGTAAAATAATACAACCACTTTGGAAAACTACGTGAAAGTATCTAAAAGTTAAATACACATCTGTTTAACATAGTAATTCTACTTCTAGGTATTTACCAAATAGAAATAAAAACATATTTACCATATAAAGGCCAATATACAAATATTAATAGCTGCTTTATTTGTAATAGCCGCAAATTGAAAAAAAAAAATCAATAGGTGAATGGATCACCAAATTGTGGCATATCCATCTAAATGGAATTCTGCTCAGCAATAGAAAGATAGGAGCTACTGATACGACAAAATGGATTGTCATCACAAATATTATGCCGAAAGAAAAGACACTGGACACAAAGAAATACATACTGAATAATTCCTTTTATATGAAGTTTTAGAAAAGGCAAAACTAATATTAGATGAGAAATATTAGTAGAAGTTTCCTTGGTTAGAGGCAAAGGTCTGGGAAGGGGCACAGGGACCTGTCTGAGGAGACGGAAATGCCTTATGTCTCGGTTGTGGTGGTGGTTCACAGCTATACACACATTTGTCAATATTTATTGAACTGCTCATTTAAAGTGGATGTGCTTTTTGTATCTAAATTACACCTCAATAAAGTTACTTTAAAGAAACAGCACAGAGTTTGGAAAGAAATAGCACCCTATGATATGAACTAATTTCATCCTTCCCATATGACTTGTCATTGGCAGAAGAGGACCAAAGGAATGCAAGTTTCAGTGGGATTGAGATCACAAAAGAAAGCATAGGGAAGTATATAGTTTGCTTATGACATTCTCTACCCTTCTCTGCCCTCCCACTTTGTTCTACCTCACCCTCTGGCTTCTTCTATAGGGCTCTCCAGTGTCCCATTATTGGTTCTTAGATGGCTGCCTATCAGTTCCCCCTGAGCAGAGGCGTAGACATGAGTCAAAATCCTACAGCTAAGATTGATGCACTTCAATAGACACATAGAAACTGTATCTTTAAAAGAGCTATTAGAACTGTAACAGTGATAACTGAGGTAGGGTAACAACAAAAAACGGGTAGGGGTTCTGATGAAACAAGAATCGTAGAATACTGACAATTGCTGAATATGAATGATGGACAGATAAAGGCTAATTGCACAATTTGCTGTCTGGTATATGCTTCAAATTTTCTATTTAAAAAGGTTTAAAAATAGGTATGCCAACCAGAGTACTGTTTGTATACTTTATATAGTTTTTATATTTTTGTTGCTGACTATAGTCATATTTAATGTAAATAAATAAAACTATTTTCCATGCCTACACAGCTCACCTATTGTGGCTGATGCCAATTCTGGGTGTAAAAGAAAATCCTTGAGGAAATAGCAGGGTAAATCAACACATATCTCATTACATTTTTCCCTTATTTAAAATCATTTGGTGTCTTTTAGGAAGTTCAAACTCTTTAAAATAGCATTCATTACTTCTTCTAATTTCCCACCTTGCCTCACGTATCTTCAGCTTTATCTCACTCAATATTTGTTCATGTCATCCAGGATGGGCTTTTTGAACTGCTTTCACTTCAATGGATTTGCCATGAACGCTTACACCTTTTTTTTTTTTTTTTTTTTTGAGACAGAGGACAGAGTCTCACTCTTGTTGCCCAGGCTGGAGTGCAATGGCGCGATTTCAGCTCACTGCAACCTGCACTTACTGGGTTTAAGTGATTCTCCTGCCTTAGCCTCCAGAGTAGCTGGGATTACAGGTGCCTGCCATCACCCCCAGCTAATTTTGTTTTTTTATTTTTAGTAGAGACAGGATTCCACCATGTTGGACAGGCTCATCTCAAACTCCTGACCTTAGGTGATCTGCCCATCTTGGCCTCACGAAGTGCTGGGATCACAGGTGTGAGCCACCACACCCAGCCACTTAGACCTTCTTGACCTTAACATACACTAGTGTCTGACTGAAAAGACATCCCCATACCCACAGGTCTTCTGGCTAATTCTTGTTTATTCTGAGATGCTACAGAATGTGTATTGTCTTGCCAAGCTTTGTATCTCACATCCATTGCACTTGTCTGTTACTCATTTGCCTCCTTCACTAGACTGTGAGCATCTTGAAGGATGGGATTGTGCTGTGTTACCTTTCCATTCTCAGCACCAGCCCAATCACTGCAACTTGGTAACTATTAAGATTTTTGTTCAATTCATCAATGAATAAATGTAGACAAAAATGCTAAAGTTATAGGCATATCAAAAAGAAAAATGAAGATATATCATATCTGATAAGATTAAGAAGCATTAGAAAAACTTTTTCCAATGACTTACTTGAACATTTAAAAAAAAATCTTACAGACTCTAATAAGATCCTGCTTAAGGAAACACAGGGGTGATTGAAACAGACAACACTGCTGACGTCGTACAGATTACATTCTTTTCAAGGTACACAGACAATTAACAAATACAGAATATAGTGTCAAGTAGAGATAAGCATTATGAAAAAGTAAAGCAAGATCAGGGTTGGAAGGGATTATGCCTACATAAAGAAGCAATTAAAAGCTTCTCTAGGGAGGTGACATTTGAGCAGAGACCTGAATGAAGAAACACCCGAGCCAGTCGATGATCGGGAGGAAAAATAATCAAAGCAGAAGGAGCCAAAGGTGAAAAGGCCCAGAATCAGGAATTTGGGGGACTAAGAATTCTGGTGCCAAAACTGAACATTCTCTCTCCAGAAATATGTATTCTGGGGAGTCTGAAAGGCTTTTCTTTTTCACTATTTTTCTATTAAAAGTCAAACATCGCTAGGAGCAGTGAGAGTTTAAGTAAGAATTAATTAACAAGCTGCAGGGAATGAAACAAGAGAATGAAGGTGAAGTAGACTGCAGAGCAGTGAAGTGAAGATTCCCACTTTTTGCTTCACTGGGAAGACCAAAGGGCACTAAAACTTGCCCGTGTCGCTGCTGTCCCTACACTGGGTCTGGGTAGACGGTGATGTATTGAGATGACCTATGTAAAGGTGAGATGGGAAGAAGGTGGTATTACTGCCTGCTTTCTCTCCTCCCAACTGCACACACCCTTTTTCTTCTTTTCACTTCATCCAATTAGAAAGCATCCTTTAAACAGCACCTGCGACAGTAAAAACAAGGATTGGTAACCTCTGAGACGCTATAATCACTGGAAAGAAAACTGAAGAATCAATTCTGTTTGACTTGGAGCAAATGATCCTGCTATGGCAAGATAGGAAAAAATGTGGTCCTTAAGAGTCCACGTGGCAGTTGAGTTGATAGCAGTGACTTTGCCACTGATACCACTTAACAGTGGCAGTAACTAACAGGATGGTCAATAATACAGGCTCAGGAGGCCAGGATCACTGATCCTGTGAAGGAAGAAAATGTGCAGCTCTTTCAGACACTTGAAAAAATCAACAGCCACGAGGGCCAAATAAAGAAGATGACAGCTCTACTCAATGGCAGAGACATAGGAACGTAAGACGGGAAAATGCATCACAGAAGAAAAGTGGCTTCCTGTGAACACAAGTGCAATGGTCAAATTAAGCTTCCTATTTTATATGTTAACAGAAACATAGCTCAGCATCTAGAGTCCCACCACATACAAAGTATCTGATAATGCCCAAAGCGTGTTCTGTCTAACTTTATTTCATTTCATCCTTACAAGCAGTTACTTGCGTTGTCACTCCTATTTTGTAGATAAGGAAATTGAGGCTCAAAGTCACATTAACAAGTGGTGAAGCAAAAGCAGACACCTTGGTCCTCTGGTTTCCAGTTTCAGGTGGGCTTTACCCAGGCTGTAATTCCACCAGGTAGAGAACTCTCCACCTTCTTTCTCACTTTGTCTCTCTTCTAAACAGCTCACCCTCAGCCTTGTTTCTTTCCTCCTCTTCTGTTTTATAAGCACCCTAGCAGGGGGTTTGATGAGCTTGGGCAGTAGAATTAGACCTCCTGGGTTTAAATCCTAGCTACAAATTCCTGTGTGATATTAAGCAAATTGTTTAACCTTGCTGTCTTTCTCCTTCCTCTTCTGTAAAATGAGAATTATAATAGTACCTCATAGTGCTTAAAGTAGTGCCTTCCCATAGGAGAGCCCCGTAAAGTCTGCTATTGCAATTATACTCCCTTCCCCATCACACTTCACAAGCCCTTGTTGACTGTCCCCTCTGCTTGCCAGTTCCTCCTTTCCCTGCTTACCTTTTCTGCCCCAACCTCTTCCTCCAACACCCATCCCCACCCGACGCATACACACACACCTTGCCCTCAGTGAAAACATGCTCTCTTCTTTCTCCCTTGCCATGACTTCTGTGTTCTGTTTGCCAACTATACCTGCTCGCACGTCCTCCGCTAACAGTGTCTAGGACAAGCTCAGCTTTCCTGCTGCCACCTCTGCTGCCCTTGAAGCTGAGTGGACTGGCTGAGGCCCTGAAACTTCCTGGGGATAGATAGTTCAAAAACACATTCTGTGAAACCACTCCAGAGTGGAAAGCAGAAGGGCTTTGCTGAAAGATGCAGAAATCAGAGAACACAGAGATTTATAGCAGGTGCTGCTTCCTTAGAGGCCAAGGACCTGGGAATGCCTCAGGAATAACAATGAGCTCTCCTCTTACACCATTGCTTGTATGCAGATGAAATCTATGCCAGCTGGTGTTTGAGGCTAATTAAAAGCGTGTTCGCCTGCCTTATCCATATATACTCTGCCCCTTCCTACTAACCCAGGCCAGAAAAAATAGTTTTTCTTTGAGTTAGGCCTCTCTTCATCAGAATAGATCTCCCTGCCACCACCCCCTCTCACCCCCCACCCAAACACACTCTTACCTGACGGTCTTCGGGGCCCAGACATTCTGTATAGAAGAACCATGCCAGTGATTACTCAGATCGTGGAAGGTGAAGAATCAGTCATGCCAAATTGACTTCGAAAATGCCTTTATTCAATTAACTATTTAAGAAAATAACTGAATTCTTTTCTAAAAGAGGAAACATCTAAAAAGTAAAACTATCTCACATTTTTCTCTCACATGTATGTGTTTGCATGTGTGTGCATGTGTGTGTCTGTGTGTGTGTGTGTGTGTAGTATGAGGACTTTTAAAGTAGAAATCCTTGAAACTTACTCGGCACCCTTTGCATCTTACTGCATGGATTATTGCAAAAATCAAGATGCAGACAAAATGGTAAATCTGAGAAGAGATGGACAGGTAAAATGGAGCACAACAAATTCACTACTGCTACATCAGTGTGGAGCTGCGCCTTGAGCATAGTGTTACTTAACCATGTTCCTGATGGCACACAATATTATACTGTAATATATAAATATTAACATAAGTAAATATTAATATAATATAGAAGTATATAGTGTGTATAGCATAGCATACATATTACACTGTAATACAGAAATCAATATTATGCTCTGGCATTCTGGAAATAGTTCTGACTGAAATGGCACTGGGAAAAAATCTTGAGTGCTGAGGCATTTGTCTTCAGTGCCCAGGTCCTATAGAACCCAGCATGGTGACTTTCATCCCCGTGAAAGCTCAACAAAACACTAGCGGAGAGATCCAAGATGGCCGCTTAGGAGGAACTCGGGAATGCAGCTCCGAGAGAAAGCACAGAGGGTGAGTGGACGCCGTATTTCCAGACTGATTTTTACTGCCCACAGACCAGGAGATTCACACGCAGAGAAGCCACACGGGTCGCCAGCGCCGCTGGCGCCGCTGGCTTGAACGGCGCAGCCGCTGGGCCGGCACCCTGAGGCAACGGCTCACTGTACAAAGTGAGAGAGTCTGAGTCCCCTATAAGCCAGCAAGGGGAGCTGAAACGGGGAGCCAGGCCAGCGCCACGAATCTCAGAGCCGCGGCTTTAGCCAACGCAGCGGCTCCGGAGGCAGATCAGATGAGACGGTGTCCCCTCTTACCCAGCAAGAAGACCTGAAACACAACTGAAACCGGGACGATCCAGCTCTGTGGAGGAGGGGCGTTCTCCATAGGCACCCTGCTGTTCCCAGGGCAATCTAACAAGGCAATCCGCCACTACAGAGACTCCGTCACTACAGGGGCGGGCCAACATCGCGGAAGCAGTTCTAACTACACCCAGAAGTTCACACGGAAGCTGGGTGGAGCCCACAGCAGCTTAGCGAAGCCTCTGCAAACTGAGTGTGACTAGGCTGCCACCTTGTGGACAGGGAAAACAGCAACCGCACAGGGGAACATCATAAAACCGTAACTCCCTGGGACAGAACACCTGGGGGGAAGAGCAGGGGGTTTATGAGTTCTGCCACAGCAGACTTAAAATTACCAAAATCAGAAAGACAACAACTACAAAGTCAACAGGTGGATAAATCCACAAAGATGGGAAGAAACCAGCGCAAAAAGGATGAAAACACCCAAAACCAGAACACTTCTCCTCCTACAAGGGATCACAACTCCTCACCAGCAAGGGAACAAGACTGGATGGAGAATGAGTGTGATGAAATGACAGAATCAGCTTTCAGAAAGTGGATAATAAGAAACTTCCGTGAGCTAAAAGAACATGTTCTAACCCAATGCAAAGAAACTAAGAACCTTGAAAAAAGACTTGACGAAATGCTAACAAGAATGGACAACTTAGAGAGGAATATGAGCGAATTGATGGAGCTGAAAAACACAACACGAGAACTTCGTGAAGCATGCACAAGTTTCAACAGCCGAATTGACCAAGCAGAAGAAAGGATATCAGAGGTCGAAGATCAACTCAATGAAATAAAACGAGAAGGCAAGATTAGAGAAAACAGGGTAAAAAGGAATGAACAAAGTCAACAAGAAATATGGGACTATGTGAAAAGACCTAATCTACGTTTGATAGGTGTACCTGAATGTGACGAAGAGAATACATCCAAGCTGGAAAATACTCTTCAGGATATTATCCAGGAAAACTTCCCCAACCTAACAAGGCAGGCCAAGATTCAAGTCCAGGAAATACAGAGAACACCACAAAGATACTCCTCTAGAAGAGCAACCCCAAGACACATAATCATCAGATTCACCAGGGTTGAAATGAAGGAGAAAATACTAAGGGCAGCCAGAGAGAAAGGTCGGGTTACCCACAAAGGGAAGCCCATCAGACTCACTGCAGATCTCTCAGCAGAAACCCTACAGGCCAGAAGAGAGTGGGGGCTGATATTCAACATCCTTAAGGAAAAGAACTTTCAACCCAGAATTTCGTATCCAGCCAAACTAAGCTTCATAAGTGAAGGAAAAATAAAATCCTTTGTGAACAAGCAAGAACTCAGAGAGTTCATCACCACCAGACCAGCTCTACAAGAGCTCCTGAAGGAGGCACTACACATAGAAAAGAACAACCAGTACCAGCCACTCCAAAAACACACGAAAAGGTAAAGAGTATCAACACAATGAAGAATCTGCATCAACCAAAGGGCAAAACAGCCACCTAGCACCAAAATGACAGGATCGAATTCACACATAACAATATTAACCCTAAATGTAAATGGACTAAATGCCCCAATCAAAAGACACAGACTGGCAAATTGGATAAAAAGCCAAAACCCATCAGTGTGCTGTATCCAGGAAACCCATCTCGCATGCAAGGATACACAAAGGCTCAAAATAAAGGGATGGAGGAAGATTTACCAAGCAAATGGAGAGCAAAAAAAAGCAGGAGTTGCAATTCTCATCTCTGATAAAATAGACTTTAAAGCAACAAAGATCAAAAGAGACAAAGAAGGACATTACATAATGGTAAAAGGATCAATGCAGCAAGAAGAGCTAACAATCCTAAATATATATGCACCTAATACAGGAGCACCCAGATACATAAGGCAAGTTCTTAAAGACTTACAAAGAGACTTAGACTCCCACACAATAATAGTGGGAGACTTCAACACCCCATTGTCAATATTAGACAGATCAACGAGACAGAAAATTAACAAGGATATCCAGGACTTGAACTCAGACCTGGAACAAGCAAACCTAATAGACATTTACAGAACTCTCCAGCCCAAATCCACAGAATATACATTCTTCTCAGCACCACATCACACCTACTCTAAAATTGACCACATAATTGGAAGTAAATCACTCCTCAGCAAATGCAAAAGAACGGAAACCATAACAAACAGTCTCTCAGACCACAGTGCAATCAAGTTAGAACTCAGAATTCAGAAACCAACCCAGAACCGCACAGCCTCATGGAAAATGAACAACTTTCTCCTGAATGTTGACTGGATAAACGATGAAATGAAGGCAGAAATAAAGACGTTCTTCGAAACCAACGAGAATGAAGACACCACATACCAGAATCTCTGGGACACATTT
The DNA here is from genome assembly GCF_030222135.1 of Aotus nancymaae. Classification (NCBI taxonomy): domain Eukaryota; kingdom Metazoa; phylum Chordata; class Mammalia; order Primates; family Aotidae; genus Aotus; species Aotus nancymaae. Next base: position 8,365,762 of record NW_026988476.1, on the reverse strand, counting down.
AAAGCAGTCTCTAGAGGAAAATATATAGCAATAAGTGCCCACATGAGAAGAAAGGAGAGATCTAAAATTGACACCCTATCGTCAAAATTGAAAGAGCTAGAGGAGCAAGATCAAAAAAACTCAAAACCTAGCAGAAGACAAGAAATAACTAAGATCAAAGCAGAATTGAAGGAGATAGAGACACGAAAAACCCTTCAAAAAATCAATAAATCCAGGAGCTGGTTTTTTGAAAAGATCAACAAAATAGACAGACCACTAGCCAGACTAATAAAAAAGAAAAGAGAGAATAATCAAATAGATGCAATAAAAAATGACAAAGGGGATATCACCACAGATTCCACAGAAATTCAAACCATCATCAGAGATTATTACAAACAACTCTATGCACATAAATTAGAAAACCTGGAAGAAATGGATAAATTCCTGGACAGCTGCCTCCTCCCAAGCCTAAACCAGGAAGAAGCCGAAACCCTGAATAGACCAATAACAAGGTCTGAAGTCGAGGCAGCAATTAAGAGCCTACCACCCAAAAAAAGCCCAGGTCCAGATGGGTTCACAGCCGAATTCTACCAGACATACAAAGAGGAACTGATACCATTCATACTGAAACTATTCCAAATAATCCAAAAAGAGGGAATCCTTCCCAAATCATTTTATGAGACCAACATCATCCTAATACCAAAACCTGGCAGAGACTCAACAAGAAAAGAAAACTACAGGCCAATATCCATGATGAACATAGATGCAAAAATCTTCAATAAAATAATGGCAAGCCGATTACAACAGCACATCAAAAAGCTTATCCACCATGATCAAGTAGGATTCATCCCGGGGATGCAAGGCTGGTTCAATATACGCAAGTCTATAAATGTAATTCACCACATAAACAGAACCAAAGACAAAAACCACATGATTATCTCAATCGATGCAGAGAAGGCCTTCGACAAAATTCAACAGCCCTTTATGCTAAAAACCCTCAATAAACTAGGTATCGATGGAACGTATCTCAAAATAATAAATGCTATTTACGACAAACCGACAGCCAATATCATACTGAACGGGCAAAAACTGGAAGCATTCCCTTTGAAATCTGGCACTAGACAAGGATGCCCTCTCTCACCACTCCTATTCAATATAGTACTGGAAGTTCTAGCCAGAGCAATCAGGCAAGAAAAAGAAATAAAGGGTATTCAATTAGGAAAGGAGGAAGTCAAATTGTCTCTATTTGCAGACGACATGATTGTATATCTAGAAGACCCCCTCATCTCAGCCCAAAAGCTCCTGAAACTGATAAGCAACTTCAGCAAAGTCTCAGGACACAAAATCAATGTGCAAAAATCACAAGCATTCCTATACACCAATAACAGACTTAAAGAGAGCCAAATCAAGAACGAACTGCCATTCACAATTGCTACAAAGAGAATAAAATACCTAGGAATACAACTAACAAGGAATGTAAAGGACCTCTTCAAGGAGAACTACAAATCACTGCTCAACGAAATAAGAGAGGACACAAACAGATGGAGAAACATTCCATGTTCATGGTTAGGAAGAATTAATATCGTGAAAATGGCCATAGTGCCCAAAGTAATATACAGATTCAATGCTATCCCCATCAAGCTACCAATGACCTTCTTCACAGAACTGGAAAAAACCACCTTAAACTTCATATGGAACCAAAAGAGAGCCCGCATAGCCAAGTCAATTCTAAGCAAAAAGAACAAAGCAGGAGGCATCACACTACCAGACATCAAACTCTACTACAAGGCTACAGTAATCAAAACAGCATGGTACTGGTACCAAAACAGAGATATAGACCAATGGAACAGAACAGAGGCGTCGGAGGCAACACAACATATCTACAACCACCCGATCTTTGACAAACCTGATAAAAACAAGCAATGGGGAAAGGATTCCCTGTTCAATAAGTGGTGTTGGGAAAACTGGCTAGCCATATGCAGAAAGCAGAAACTGGACCCCTTCCTGACACCTTACACTAAAATTGACTCCAGATGGATTAAAGACTTAAACATAAGACCTAACACCATAAAATCACTAGAAGGAAACCTAGGCAAAACCATTCAGGACATAGGCGTAGGCAAGGACTTCATGACCAAAACACCAAAAGCATTGGCAACAAAAGCCAAAATAGACAAATGGGACCTAATCAAACTCCACAGCTTCTGCACAGCAAAAGAAACAGTCAATAGAGTGAATCGGCAACCAACAGAATGGGAAAAAATTTTTGCAGCCTACCCATCTGACAAAGGGCTGATATCCAGAATTTACAACGAGCTAAAAAAGATTTACAAGAAAAAAACAAACAAGCCCATTCAAAAGTGGGCGAAGGATATGAACAGATACTTTACAAAAGAAGACATACATGAGGCCAACAAGCATATGAAAAAATGCTCATCATCACTGGCCATTAGAGAAATGCAAATCAAAACTACATTGAGATACCATCTCACACCAGTTAGAATGGCAATCATTAAAAAATCTGGAGACAACAGATGCTGGAGAGGATGTGGAGAAATAGGAACACTTTTACACTGTTGGTGGGAGTGTAAATTAGTTCAACCATTGTGGAAAACAGTGTGGCGATTTCTCAAGGACCTAGAAATAGAAATTCCATTTGACCCAGCAATCCCATTACTGGGCATATATCCAAACGATTATAAATCGTTCTACTATAAGGACACATGCACACGAATGTTCATAGCAGCACAGTTTACAATAGCAAAGACCTGGAACCAACCCAAATGCCCATCGATGATAGACTGGACAGGAAAAATTTGACACATATACACCATGGAATATTATGCAGCCATTAAAAACGAGGAGTTCGCGTCCTTTGTAGGGACATGGATGAACCTGGAAACCATCATTCTCAGCAAACTGACACAAGAACACAAAATCAAACACCACATGTTCTCACTCATAGGCGGGTGTTGAACAAGGAGAACATATGGACACAGGGAGGGGAGCACTATACATGGGGGTCTGTTGTGGGGGAGTGGGGGGGACAGCGGGGGGGGTGGGGAATTGGGGAGGGATAGCATGGGGAGAAATGCCAGATATGGGTGAAGGGCAGGAAGGCAGCAAATCACACTGCCACGTATGCACCTATGCAACAACCTTGCATGTTTTTCACATGTACCCCAAAACCTAAAATGCAATAAATAAAAAAAAATAAAAATAAAAATAAAAAAAAAAAAAAAAAAAAAAACACTAGTGAAGCGTGGTGATTCCCAGTTATATAAAGATCTTTGATGATGATATGTACACAGGGGTTTCCCATTCAAATAGTGCAAGAGTAAGGAAATAATAATAAACCTAAGTGAAGTGGGCCAGATAGAACTACAGCAAGCTGGAATGCTCACACCCCTTCTAAGGGCAGAGTCACTGTCTGTACCAGCTGATTGTTGCTATGTGGAAATGCAAGCCTAAAGTGCCTCTGGTTTTCCAAAAGAAGAGGGAAAGAGCCTGTAGCTGTCAAAACTAATTCAACTTTTAAAAAATCTCCAGGCAGTTCAAACAAAACATCAGCTACAGGCCCCCAATTTTCAACCTCCTACCATAAAAGGTCCATGAGTTTGGTTTAATGCAGGGTGAAGTTACTAATCACCTTGGCATCTCTATTTGTCTGTCCATATAATAGAGATAACTATAATAGCTTTCTCACAGCATCATTTGAGAAATCAAATGTGTTACTACATGGTAAGCATTTGTGCTGTCTCATATGTATTATTATTAAAAATTATATTTTATACATTTGCCTAGATCCATCTGAATATGATCAAATTGAAATATGTAGTATATAAGTCATAATTCCCGTGTTAGATTGCATAATCTGAATAAAGAACGTCACCAAATCCTTCAAGCTATATTAAACATGATGCATCCTATCACATTCACAATTTGTGACTATAGAAACTGAGGCTGAGAGAAGTCCATTTGTTGTCCAGGTTTGCAAAGAGTCTCTGACAATATATAAAGTGTCTCCTTGTCTCAGTCACAAGTATCATGTAAACTGGAATGGCCTCTGCCATTGACTTTTATGATCACTAAGTTTTCCTTGTGGTTCTTCATGCTTTGACCATATCAAAAAAAAAAACAAGGTTTGTAAAGACATGGATAAACTTTAGCCTCTAAAAAGGCTTTAGTTGTGGGTAGCCTATCTATTTGTTTTCAGGTTTGTATCTTTCAAGATAATTTGTAGAGCTTCACTAAGGAGTCCCACAAAGCATCACTTAAGAATACATTTGGGACCTAATTAAACTAAAGAGCTTCTGCACAGCAAAAGAAACTATCATCAGAGTGAATAGGCAACCTACAGAATGGGAGAAAACTTTTGCAATCTACCCATCTGACAAAGGGCTAATATTCAGAATCTACAAAGAACTTAAACAAATTTACAAGAAAAAACAAACAACCCCATCAAATAGCGGGCAAAGGATATGAACAGACACTTCTCAAAAGTAGACATTTATGCAGCCAACAAACATGAAAAAAAAGCTCATCATCACTAGTTATTAAAGAAATGCAAATCAAAACCACAATAAGATACCATCTCATGCCAGTTAGAATGGTGATCATTAAAAAGTCAGGAAACAAGAGATGCTGCAGAGGATGCGGAGAAATAGGAATGCTTTTACACTGTTGTTGGGAGCGTAAAGTTCAGTCATTGTGGAAGACAGTGTGGTGATTCCTCAAGGATATAAAACTAGAAATATCGTTTGATCCAGCAATCCCATTATTGGGTATATACCCAAAGGATTATAAATCAATCTACTATAAAGACGTATGTGTATTGCAGCACTGTTCACAATTGTAAAGACTTAGAACCAACCCAAATGCCCATCAATAATAGACTGGATAAAGAAAATGTGGCACATACATACTATAGAATACTATGCAGCCATAAAAAAGGATGAGTTCATGTTCTTTGCAGGGACATGGATGAAGCTGGAAACCCCCATTCTCAGCAAACTAACACAAGAACAGAAAACCAAACACCAAATGTTCTCACTCATAGGTGAGTACTGAACAATGAGAACACACGGACAAAGGGAGGGGAGCAGCACACACTGGGGCCTGTGTGGGGGTGGGGACTAGGGGAGGGATAGTGTTAGGAGAAATACCTAATGTAGATGATGGGTTGATAGGGGCAGCAAACCACCATGGCACGTGTATTCCTATGTAACAATCCTGCACATTCTACACATGTATCTCAAAACTTAAGGTATAATAAAAAAATTTTTTTAATACAGTTAACAAAAAGGACACATTTTCAAATTGAATCTGACAAAAGTAAATATCCTTGAAAAATAGGAGCACAGGTATTCCAATATAATAACCCCTTTTTCCTCAAAGTGTGGTCCTGGAGCAGCAAGAGCAGCATTACCTGGGTGCTTGTTAGACATGCAGAATCTTAGGCCTCACCCCAGACTTACCAAATTAGAATCTTCACTCCCAGGTGATTTACGTGTGCATTAAATTTGAAAAACACTACTAGCCAACTTATCTCTATAATCTCCTGCAGTTTGTGTGTGACCAAGGAAAGGAATAGCAAAAAGGATTCACTTTAGATTTCACAGGGAAGGTTTTTACTATTTGTTAACTCACTTGAGGGACATAAACTGTCAAAAAGCCAGCCCTCAGCATCTGTTTTATTATACACCTCCAATGAGTCTGAAAATTCCAAAGAAATATGTAAGTTTTTCCTGGACCCAGGCCCTGTTTGCTGAGAGTTGCTTTCAGCTGACACTGAGCAGTGCATTATTGTCAGTCAACATGGCGGCTGAGACCTGCTGCCCATTTGTCCAAAGATAGCCAGTGACAATATCCCTGTGTCGGTGTGGCCACATAATCAGAGAAAGGTGCTAAGTCTGATTGACCAGGAAATATCTTATCATCGGCAGCCTTGCTCATTCCCAATGGATGACAGAACCAAGTAGGTAAGCCACACTTTTTTGCAAAAATGAGGAAAGACAGGAAAGAAAGGAGAGAGGATGAAAAGAAGGGAGAGAGGAAATAAAAACATTATCATCATGTTTCTTTGCATCTCCCATTTCCATCCTCCTTTTTTCAGCTATTGAAAATCAAGCGCTTCTACAAGTCACCCTGGACTAATGATAGAGCAAGAAAGAGGTATCTTGTCAATAGAGGTGGGCGAGGGGAGACACACGGTTTGATAATCTGGAGACCCACTTCACATGTGGGAAAACTCTGCCAAACTTATTCCTTCACCTTGGTTAGACCCAAGGCAGGCAAGCTCTGTTCCTTTAGTGAGGCTATCCACTTCTAGCCTTGTGTTCAGGCAAGGAAAGGGTGGGTGTGGGTTCATAGTTTGGCTTCCATGACCTGACCCATCCTGCACTGTCCTGTCCAGTTGGCTGTGTATCAGTCAACACTCAGTAGGCAGGATAGCATGCAACCAGCTGTTGACAAAGCTCAGTGGCTCTCACTATAAGCAATATGCTAAAATCCACCTTCTAGAAGAAAGAGGTTTGTAAAATCAGCTCATTTATGTTTTAAAAATTGTCTTAAACTTCGCTCTAAATTTTCTGAGTTTGCAGGTAATACGGATATTCCTGAAAAACAGCATGTGTGTGTATGTGCACTACTTGTTTAAAGAAATCTCTTAGAGAAGAATTGGCAGAAAGGCAGTTTACTGGGAACTTATCCAGCCATGATGTGTCTGGGCTAAAGTACATTTGGTTTCATTTCTCAAGTTCTTTAGGTGTCATACACTCAACAAACAAATGTTTAAAAACAACTTCTATGTGTTTAGCATTGTGCTAATTAACCTAAACCAAGTTGCTCATAATGATAGAATTAGTCACGTTAATATTGTTATTATGTGATCAGTATGAGTATTTGTGTAATATTAGTTCAGTATGGGATGCATGCAAACATATTAAAAACTAAAAGCATGTTCTAGCTGTAATTTTTCTTGTAATAATTGAGTTTTCAGAAACATTTCCACAGAAGGCATTGTCTCTATACCATAAGTCATTTAAATCAAAGGAAAACTATTGTCAGCTCAACAGACCTCAGAATGCATTACTCCTTTACAGGAAAGCCAAGGCTTCCTCTGTCTGGAACTCAGAAAGCAGAATGTGAAGGTCTCCAAAGAACCTCGTGCATGAACCCTTGCTTCATCCATCATTTTTTAAAGCAACTATTTTAGGTGATTTCTTATCTGAGCATGAGGAGGGGTCCTCACTCACAGATCCCTAAGAAGCAAGCACCAGGAACAAGGATTCCCCTTTGGCTCTCCCTGGCCAGTTATCCCCTAACATAACCCCTTTGGTGTCTCCTTGACATAGATCACAATTTAAAACTGCTTTATTTATGGGTCCATTTACTTAGTAGCTGCTACCTTCCCCCTCCTCCCTACCCCCTTGTGAAAGCTCCAGGAAGAATCACACCTCTTGTTCCCTTTTTTATCTCCAATGCCTACCTCAGTGTCCCGTCTATATATAAGAATTCAATAAATAGTTTTGAATTTTAAAAATTATGTCTGATCTGCCGGAGCAAATCAGCGCTAAGGAAAAGGCAAGGCTGTGCCCAGCCTCACTCAGCATTTGTCTTCCACCTTCTGCTGTCTAGCTTAGTGTTGTGAGGGCACAGGTATTCATGAAACAGCATTTCCACCTTCTTGTGAAATGCCACCTTAGAATCCAGTAACTATCACTGCAGCTAAAGCTGAGAAGTCAAAAGATTTCAAACAGGAACAACTAACTCCCCAAAAGGATATCATTATCAAATGCATTTGCTAAACAATTCTAGTGAGTGATACATTGTTTATGGTTTGGACAGAGCCTGAAAAGAGCAGCTCTTGCTTGCTATTATAAAACATCACAGCATTCCCTTTTAGGTGGAGCCTATGTTATCCAACCTGCAAACGACTGGAGCATCAAGGTCAGATTCCAAGTTAAGTCCTGAAACACTTCTCTGGAAACAAGTAGGCTGAGCCTTATGTATCCGGTGGCAGTAGCAGCCAGCTCAGCTCCTGGCAGGCTGAGCAACATGCCTGTTAATAAACAAATTAGCAAGTGTTTCCTAATTCCTGAATGTATAAATAATTCTTAAATGCCTATGAATGAAAATAACAGCGGAAAGATATAATTTAATAAATGCAGCAAAAAACTTTCCATACATGGGATTTATATGAACAAAAATTGAGTTAAAATGTTTGGGAATCACATCTAAAACTAAATAAAAGGACTTTTAATGTCCTATAAAATTGATGATATGTAAAGACATAACAAAAAATGTGAACCTGTGTATTCTCATATACTCCTCTGAAGCCTTGATTTTTTTCTTTTTAATAAACTACTGAGGGTAATTTGTCACACTGGACCAGACTTAGCCTATGTTTTCATTCCTAGATTCCAAATGGAAAAAAATGCTTTAGGAATCTATTTTTTTCCCCACTCTTCCCTGGCCTTGGCTTTCTGGTTCTCTCTAGTCTGGGTTACTCCTATAGCCAAAGAACAAATTTGCCATGCTCTGTACAGTAAAGGTTTAAGTATTTCGGATAGTACCAGTGGATTTATTAATGTATTGAATGTAAAAGCCATAAAAAAATCTTTAGAAAAGATCTTTAGGTGAAATCCTATTTGTGTGCTAAAATGAAACTATACTGGATGAGCAAAACAATCACTAAGGAAGAAAATAATAATGATGAATGGTTGAAAATAATAATAATAAATGGTGGTCCTGACTCCCTCATTTCCAGGCAGTAAAATAAACTAACATTCCAGAACAATGTCTGATTAACTGAGCCACTAAACTGGAAAGGTAACTAGCAGAACCCACTGATGTGGTATGGTCACCACATTGTAGAGCTTTTTATCCTCTCTGTGACAAGAAGTTAAATATTGCCACATCCTTCAACACAGGAGTCTGTGCTAAATACTGCAGTTTGAAATTCATCCAGATAGCCTTGATTTCCTAGGAAAAATTAGCATTTTTACTAATACCCTGTGCCTCTATTTCCTTGGCTATCAGTGGAAGTGGCAATAGTGACCACATCATAGGAGTGGTGCAAAAATTAAATGTAAAGCTTTTAGAAGAATGTGTGGCATATAGAAGGCATGATATGTGTTAGATATCATGGTGATTATGATGATGACAATGGTCATGATGATGATTCCCTTCCTAATTGGAAAGTACTTTCCTTGTACACTTCAGTGATACAAAAAGACAAATTATTGCTTTTTAATATTAAGCCATGGTGTAGATTATATTTTGGCCTCAATTCTTCACCTCCTCTCTATATCCATGTCTTGCATATTTTGGCTAATGGAAAGAGGTGTTGGAGGTGACATTGTGTCCATTCCACTTCTAGGCCTTAAGATGTGTTGCATGCCTCCTTGCAGCTCAACACCACTATGACAAGAACATGCATCAGGGAGTCTGCTGGTCCAAGGAGATTAAGATATACATGAAACAGACCAGCAGACCTGGAAGATAAGCATGTGTTTATTATTATATGCCATTGGGATTCTGTAATTCTTTTTTACATAGCACTAGCTAACTCAGCCTTAATGCAAATAATCGTGAAAATCATAGAAACAGGCAACAAATGTAATATAGAATAAACCATGGCTATAAATGCAAAATTTTGTTTAGCTCCAGTCCTGTGTCTATCAAAACTTATAAAAGTATTATTTTTAGAAGTGCAAAGTAGTCAATTACATATGGCTCATCATATTCTCTAGTATGTGCATTGTGAGTAGTATTTAAAATACATCCTCCTATCATGTTAGGACAGTTCCCTAAAATTAAGTAAGGAAGAGATTTTCAAAGAAAATAGCACATAAATAGCACTCAAAGCATATTTGCTGAAAAAGATATTAAATAAAGACCAAAAAAATCAAGCAACACTCTGTATTTACATCTTATTTGATGCATCTCTTCTTGCTCCTGCTCAAGCCATGTAAAATGTGTCTGCTTCCCCTTTGCCTTCTGCCATGATTGTAAGCTTTGCCTCCTGCCATGATTGTAAGCATAGAAGCAGAAGCCACTATTCTTCCCATACAGCCTGCAGAATCATGAGCCAATTAAACCCCTTTTCTTTATAAATTACCCAGTCTCAGGGATTTCTTTATAGCAGTGCAAGAATGGACTAATACAATTGCTAACATAAGATAAATGACTTTCACAAGTGAGGTAGAAACTCAAGCAAAGCAGCCAGTGTGGTCTGGAGGGCTGTGTCCTGTGCCCCTGGCCTTTAGGAAGCCAGAGAAAGCCACAGAGCTCCAGAGGCCCTGGCTCTGTGATATCGTCATCTGCAAGTACAAGACTTTGACTTTTATACAATCCCAGAGTGTCAGAAACTCATTAAGAGTGATACGCATCAGTTTTCTTTCACAAAATGTATTTGCACTTTGTGGATATTCCCAAAATCAATACTCTGTGGTAATAATGGTGGACAACAACTCAGTTAATAGAACTCCAGGTTTCTGTAACAGTCTTTATGTCTGAAATTAGTACTATCATCCCATTTTCTAGATCCAATGCATACCTAATAAATGTATAAATAAAAACATATTATTCCACTTATCTAAATCATTATGTCATGCTTCACCACACAGTTTTCTTATTGAAGTACACGTCTATGTGTTCACCAGATCTCAGCAGCCCTCATATTGTTTAGCTTAAATGAATAGTCTCGGGCTGAAATTTGTTGCTTATAAACATAGGCTGACTCTTTCATTTTCAGTTGCATGAAGAGGTTTGCCATTGTGAAAAGAGCAGCTATTGTCATAATGCTTTCTCTCAGTCAGTGTAAAGTGCATCCCTTTTAGTAACCATGGTTATTTCCAAAATTGTATCAGCTTGAATTAGATGTATTTTTCCTTTGTCAAGGAAAAGGAACTTAGGAGCATTCAGTCCCATGTGCACATTTCATTTTAACCCCACAATGCCTATTTTCAAAATAAGCATTGGGGTATTCTACTGTTCACCTCATAATCTGCCACTTGCTTTTCTCTCCTAAAATGTAAAAACCAAATCAGTTCAAAACTCTGTTTCAGTTAGTCAGACCTTAATGTAGCCTATGTTCTTTGGGTAATAATGATATAGGTTCATCCCTTATAACACATGTACCACTCTGGTGGAGGATGTTGGTAATGGAAGAGCCTATGCATGTGTAGGGGGAGTGGGTACAGAAGCAATTTCTAAAACTTCCTCTCAATTTTGCTGTGAACCTAAAACTGCTCTAAAAATTAAAGCCTACTTTAAACTTTTAAAAGGTCCTCTAACTGCAGAAAATCCATTTGTTACTTGAAACCTATGAACTGCTTCTTAGGTCATGTTTTGGAACTTTGTGAGTGCCTCAAGGGCAAGGACTATATTTTATTCAATTGTGTGTTTATGTGATGTTATAAGTTGAATTGTGTCCCCTAAAAATTCATATGTTGAAGTCCTAACTCCTACTACCTCAGAATCTGACCTTATTTAGAAGCAGGGTCATTGCAGATGTAATTAGTTAAAATGAAGTTATACTGGAGTAGATTAGGCCTATAAGGACACCTAATGCAATATAACTGTCATAATTTCCTATAACAAAGGGCAATTTGGACACGTACACACACACACAGGAAAAATGTCATGTGGAGATCAAGTTGTGGGCACCAAGGCCCTAAGCCCCCTAGAGGTTTGCAGAAAAAAATCACGGACGCAAGGCAGATCGATTAAAAAGAGATAAGGCACATGAATTTATTTAACTGTATACACGGGAGCTTTCAGAATCAAGACTCAATCCCCCAACAAGTTACAGAAACTTACGTATTATTTTGAGATTATGAAAGAATGAGAAACAGCATGACCCAAAACCCAAAACCAGGTTCTGTTGGTAAATCAAGTTTTAGTGGCAAGACAGGTTATAGGAGGGAGAAAGGAAGAGGCCTGGCCAGCAAAGGTGGTCTTGTTATGTAGATGAAGCCTCACGGGTAGTAGCCATCAGATAGAATAGTTGGAAAACATTTTTTTCAGGTTTTTAAAGGTGTCATAGTCTCAGTTAGTCTTTCCTAGATCCAGGGAAGGCCTAGAAAGGGAAGGCATGGCTGCATTAATGGAATGTCTCTACAGAGGCAAATTTCTCCCACAAAAGACAGCACTGCAGGGCAATTTCAGTCAGCTGGTCCTGTGGCAGCCATTTTGAAATATACCAAACAAACATATTTTGAGGTAAACTATTTTGATTTCCTTCAAAGTCAGAGATCAAAATGATGCCACAGAAGCCAAGGAATGCCAAACATTGCCTGTAAACCATCAGAAACTAGGAGGGAGGCATAGAGCATATTTCTCCTTCAGCCCTCCGAAGGAGCCAACCTTGCTGAACAACTTGGTCTTGGACTTCCAGACTCTAGAACTATAAGGCAATAAATTCGTGTTGTTCAAGCCATTCTGTTAGTAGTACTTTGTTATAGCAGTCCTGAAAAACTAACACAGGTGATGTTAGCAGCAGTGAATCCATATGGGTCTGCAGCAATCTCAATTCTTGCCTCCTTAGAAGAAAGAGATTGACTGAGGGGCATAAGGCAAAGTGAGAGACCAAGGCAAATTTTAGATCAGAGTGAAAGTTTATTAAAACGTTTTAGAGGCTAGGAGTGGGGGCTCACGCCTGTAATCCCAGCACTTTGGGAGGCCGAGGCAGGCAGATCACAAGGTCAGGAGATCGAGACCATCCTGGCCAACATTGTAAAACCCTGTCTCTACTAAAAATACAAAATTTAGCTGGGTGTGGTGGTGTGTGCCTGTAATCCCAGGAGGCTGAAGCAGGAGAATCACTTGAACCAGGGTATCAGAGGTTGCAGTGAGCGGAGAGATCACACCACTGCACTCCAGCCTGGCGACAAAGTGAGACTTCATCTCAAAAAAAAAACAAAGTTTTAGAGCAGGAAGGAAAGGATGAAAGGAAGTAAAGTATGCTTGGAAGAGGGACAAGTCGGGGATTTGAGACATTCAAGTGGATGGTTTGAACTCTGACTTGGGGTTTTATATGTTGGTGTGCTTTCAGGGGGGCTGCTTCTCTTCTCTCCTGATTTTTCCTTTGGGATGGGCTGTTTGCATGTGCAGTGGCCTACCAGCACTCAGGATGTGCCAAGTGGATTTACTGACGTAAGCTTGCTCACTTGGGGCATTTTTCCCCTACTTGAGGCAGTTTTTCGCTGTTCCTGGAGAAAGGTCATATAACACTTAAACTCCAGCATTTTGCCTTAATGTGCAGGTTTCAATCTACTCACTCAGCTCCTGAGATCTTATTGGGAAGCTGCTGATCACCAGTTTCAGGATTTTTTTTTTTCTGTCTATTGGGAGACTGCCTTTCCCTGGCATGGGCTGTGACCAATTATTATTTTAGAAAGATATTTTTACAACCACCTGACTGTTACATGATGGTTGCATGACACCTCTCTCCTGCCCTGCTCATACCTGACTAGCTACCTACTGTAACAATGACAGGTACAAAGTATAGTCATTTATTTCACAAATTCAGCAAATATTTACAAAATATTTTGTCTTTATTTGGTGCTATGGGAAGGGAATAGGGTAAAGTTCCTGTTCTCATATAGGTAACATTCTAGTAAGGGAGACAGAAAATAAATTTTTTAAAAAATGTAAAATATATCTTCGTTTTCAAGAGGAAATTGGGGCTCAGAAAGACTATCCCAAAATATAAACAGCATGTCTTATTCACAAGCGTAAAACAGAATCCCAGAAGGACCACTCCCATTAGAATGCCACTATATGTCTTGCCAAGGCTCAAGGCACCATCTCCAATTTGTGTGTTGCTAAGTAACATAAGATTCTCATTCCTGGATTTTACTTGCCAAAAAATATGAGATCTTGACAGAATGGAAGCACAGGATTTGAAGTCAGGGAACCAAAACTGTGTTTTTGTTTTGCTCCTTGTGCAACTCTGGATACATTAATTTATATACTCGAGTCTCTGTTTCTTCCTTTGCAAAATACCTATTCCATGAGATTATTGTGAAGAATAAAGAGTGACAAAGAAATAACGATCAGAATGTATTATTTCTGAATCTTTTGTTAACTCAAACTCAAAGATCATAGACTCCGCTCACATAAATTTATACAGTTTTGTTTTGTTTGGGAGGGGTTGCTTGTTTTGTTTTGTATTTAGATGTCTAATGTAGGTATCTACTCAGAGATTCTGGGCTTGAAACCACATTTGGTAACAAGGCAGCAAGTTGTTATTCTTTATAGTCAGTGAAATATATACTAAAATACCAACTATCCCTATGTTCCCTTCCCACTCCTCTCCTCACCACACACACACACACACACACAGGTAGATAACTGAGGCTAACACCCCTTTTCCCTTGAGGATAGCCCATGGTGGGGAAGACAGATGGCTGGAGTTGTGTAAGCCAGAAGGCACTCCCACCCACATCACACACCCAACACCATCTGCTTTTACCACCTGCTGCTGTTTCCAAACAGCATGGCCTCTCCCAGCAACCTCGCAAGATGCTCTCCACGTGGCTCCTCTTGCTAACAGCAGGTCTTTATGTGGCTCCTAGAGGTTCCTCCAGCAGTGTCTGCTGATCTCAGTAACTGCAACCATAGCGGTAGCAGTTCCCATAGGTGAAACTAGAATCTCTTCTAAACCTACCCTTTTGTAAATCTGGTTGTCTTGTTTTTATTAAGTTGCATGAGTTCTTTGTTTAGTCTGGATACAAGCCCTGTATCTGATAGATAATTGGTAATTTTTTTTTCCAGGATGTGACTTGTATTTTCAAATTCTTAATGCTACCTTTTGAAGCACAAGAAGTTCTAATTTTAAAGTAATCCAGTTGAGCAATTTTTTTTTTAAATAGTTCTTCTTTTTGCTTTTGTGTCTAAGAATCCTTTGTATAGTCTGAGAGCACAAAGATTTTCTACTGTGTTTTCCCCTAGAAATGCTTTGTTTAAACAAGTATTTTACATTTAGGTCAATAACACTAAAGAAAACCAAAATATTTCTTTCTAAAATACTGAAGGTTATTGAGCTGAAGAAGGCTAAAACATAGGAGGATATCTGCCTCTCCCTATCCTTGCCTGATGACAGGAGAGCAATTCATAAAGTCAAAATATCTTTCTACCTGCCCCCACCTCTTCCTGCCTGAAGACAGATATGCAAATTCTGTCCATACTGAAGTTAACTCTGAGCTCTTAGCTCAAAAGCTGGAACCAGCAGAGCTAGGAAAACCTGGGAACAAATTTGACTACCTTCCCACAGGTTTCCTGCTTTTCCAAGGGACCCCTTTGTCTTGTCACTACAGGACTTACAGCTCTTTGTTAAAATATGATTTAAGGCATAGCTCCCAGCCACTACCTTGTGAGAGGCTTTTGAACAGAGGCTCCTCCCACGTGATGTACATACAAAGGCATTAAACATAAATATGTTTCTTTTTCCCTTGTTAACCTGTCTATAATTAACAGGAATCTGTTCCAGCTATAAATTTATAAAGACTGAAAAAAGAGATTATTTTCTCCCTTTGAATATATTTTGAGTTAATTTTGTCTATGTTGTGAAGTAAACATCTAAGTTTTTGTTTTGTTGTTTTGGTTGTTGTTTGCACGTGAATATCCCATTGTTCCAGTAACACTTGTTAAAAATCTTGTCCTTTCTCCACTGAAATAGGTACCTTTTAAAAAAAAATTGACTATAAATATAGTTTATTTCTGGACTTGCAATTCTGTTTCATTGATCTATATTCCTATCTTTATGACCGCATTAGTTTGTGCTCACACTGCTATGAAGAAATACCTGAGACTGGGTAACTTATAAGGAAAGGGGTTTAATTGACTCACAGTTCCATATAGCTGGGAACTCCTCAGGAAACGTACTACATGGTGGAAGGCGAAGGGTTAAAAAGGCACCTTCTTCACAGGGTGGCCAGAAGGAAAACAGGAGAAATGCCAGACACTTATAAAACCTTCAGATCTCATGAGACTCACTCACTATCATGAGAACAGCATTGGGGAAACTGCCACCATGTTCCAGTTACCTCCACCCTTGGTCCCACGCTTGACATGTGGGGATTGTGGGAATTAAAATTCAAGATGACATTTCGGGTGTGGATACAACCCACCATATCATTGACAATACCAAACTGTTGATACCTATAGCTTTATAATAAGCTATGAAATCTAGTTAAATAAGTCCTCCAACTTTGTTCTTTTACAAAGGTGTTTTGGCTATTTTATTTGCATTTCCAAATTTTTTTAAAAAGCTTTTTAATTTACATAAAAATACCTGTTGTGATTTTGATAGGGATTGCACTGAATATATAAATTTGGGAAGTACGTAGAAATATAATTAATTTTATGTATTAATCTATCCTACAACCTTTGTAAACATGGTTATTTGCTCTAATAGTTTTGGCTTCATTAGGATTTTGTACATACAATATCACATCTTGGAATAGTATCCTACTATCTTATAAAAAAGACTCATTTACTTTCTTCTTTCCAATTGGGAAAATTCTTTCAGTCTTTCACTGTTAAATATGTAAGTACCCTTTATCCAATGGGAAAAGTTCTCCTCTATTGCCAGTTTGTCAAGAGTTTTTATTATAAATAGGCATTAGATTTGGTCAAATGCTTTTCCCATGTCTGTTGAGATCATCACATGGTTTTGTGCTTAATTCCCATAATACAGTGCATTAAACCAAGTGAATTTTCAAATGTTAAATCAACCCTGAACTAC
The DNA here is from genome assembly GCF_030222135.1 of Aotus nancymaae. Classification (NCBI taxonomy): domain Eukaryota; kingdom Metazoa; phylum Chordata; class Mammalia; order Primates; family Aotidae; genus Aotus; species Aotus nancymaae. The sequence continues at coordinate 8,349,027 of NW_026988476.1, read as the reverse complement.
TAGAATAAATTCCACTTGGTTATGGTACATTAGCCTTTCTATATGTTGCTGAATTCCATTTGTTAATAATGTATTAATAACATTTTTGTCTATGTTCATGAGAGATATTGCTCTGTAGTTTTCATTTCTTATAATTTCTTCATTTGGCTTTGATATTACAGTTTTAATGACCTCATAAAATTTATGAATTAGTATTCCTTCCTCCTCTATTTTCTAAAAATATTTGTGAGGATTGGCAATATTTTTTCTGAAATATTTGATAAAATTCAACAGTGAAGCCTCCAGGCCTGGGGTTTTCTTTGTGGAATTTTTTTAATTAATTCAATTTCTTGTTATTCAGATTTTCTATTTCTTCTTGAGTCAATATTTTTCCATTTCCTCTACCAAAGACATTAAATATTCATAGGCTTTTCTCCGATAAGACACATGTAAACTACTACTCCCATAAGTTAGCATGAATGACCATCTGGAGTCAGTTGTATTATTGGTTTTTATTTGTAATTATTTAATTTGATTAATATTATATAAACTTCTTGAATAGGATTATAAAAAGAAAAACGTTGCTTATAGGAAAACTAACTTTGAAATGCCTTGGAAAGACACGATAAAAGCAAACTGCCTTAAAAACATTGAAGACCTATTGTAAAACATGGGGAGGGGAAATTGCAACGATCTAGAGTGATCCTGATCTCAGATTGCCTCACAAGTGTTTTTAAGCCCTTATTCTAAAAGAATATCACAAAGAATCTATCATTGTTATGGTTTATGCAAGAAAGGCAAACAACTCTTTAGTATATTCTTACTCAAAGAAAAGCCCATACTTTTTGGCAAATACTTGTATATTGATATATTTTAAATTAAAATAAAATACACGTATGTCCTTAGCTACACTTGATAGTTTACCAAAAGCCTTGAGAGATATTCAGAATGGGATAGAATCTCATATAAATAACTCCAAGAGTTGTTGTGTTGATATATAGGAAAAATCTGAAAAGAATAACAGTATCAAATAGTAAATAAATTCATTGGTCCAATTAAATGATGAAGCAACTTAGGTGAAGTTTGTAGATGTAAATCAACTTTGAGAATGAGGGAATATATAACTTACATCCCAGGGATTCACTTGGAGGAATAGATTTGAGGTCCTCATGAGCATAGTAAATATAAAGAGAATTCCACCTCTATTAGAAACAACAAAAACAAAAACAAAAAGACACCAGGGTTCCTATACCTCCAGACTTCACAGTACTCCAAAATCTTTGATAAATACAAATCTCCTTTGGCTGAGAAGGTAACCACAAGTTTACCTGGAAAAGAAACTCTAAATTCTTGAGGTGATAAAACTATCTGTTGGAAATAAGTGACTTTAAAGCTGGGGAAATTTATAATTAAGATTAGAGGTACTGAAGTTAATTATATTCATATTGTGATAATTGTGCATAGTTCATTTTTTACTGAGAATATATGCCACGTTAGTTTCCATCTTGCACATTTTAGTTTTAAAAATGTATCCATCTGATTTTTAATATAAACATAAAAATTTTTAAGTTCATTAATAATATTGTAGTATTGTGAGAACTCAGAATTTACTACATACTTTATTCCATTAGGCAATAAGAGTTATTTAAATACTTGAAGAGTTTTATCAAAATTATTTTTTTCTTCTTCAAGATGAGGTCTTACTCTGTCACCCAGGCTGGAGTGGCAGTATCGCGATCATGACTCACTGCAGCCTCCACCTCCCAGGCTCAAGCAGCCCTCCCACCACAGCCCCCTGAGCAGCTGGGACCACAGTCATGCACCCCTATTCCTGGCTATGTTTTTTTTTTTTTTTAATGGAGGTCTCCTCATGTTGCCCAGGCTGGTCTTAAACTCCTGGGTTTAAGCAATCCTCCTGCCTTTGCCTCCCAAACTGCATGGATTACAGGCATGCACCACCATGCCCAGCCTCAAAATTCTTAAAAGGAATTGATTAATGATATTTTTTAATGATTAGGATAATTTTAATGTATAAGTAGGGTCTAAGAAGTTGTCAAGCTTCTTTTAGAAGTAATTATTAAAATTTCCTAGATTTATATGTAAAGTCAGAATATTTTAAGCTAAATTGAAACTTTTAAGGAAAATTATGGCTAGTTATTACTTTAATAAGTCAAATGTTAATTTTAAAATCCTGTATAACTTTAAATAATATTTACTTTGTGTAAAAGCTGTCCTCAATGACATCAAAAGAATCTAATTAAATATATTTGTCATTTATCATGATTCTTTTTTCCACATGCATGGACTTCTTAGATTAACCTACCACTTCTGATTATAGTAAGTAGGTTTCCTATGCCATCTAATTATCATGAGCGTTTGAGTCAGCCAAGAAGTCAAAGTGGGGAGCTGTTTGATTCATATGTCTTCAGCTGTATGGGTGTTGGAAGGCATGACGTATAGAAATGATAAAGGGTTATAGAGTCAGATGGTCTGGGTTTGAAATCGGCTGTACCACACACTGCATTTTAGACTTCTGGGAAAGTACTTAACCTCTCTGTAAATATTCAGTTTCATTACCTGTAAAACCTTTACCTACCTCATAATGTAATTGTGAGGTTTATATAATGCAACAGATTTTAAATATTTAGAACAGCACCTGACACAAAATTGAGTGTGCAATAAATGTTAGCTGTTGGGGTTATTTATTATCACTACTAATTTTTTTAAAAAGGTTTATAAGCATCAATTTCACTCCGATGTTCTCAAGGGGGTTTAAGTTATTATTTGTCAAATTTTACCAATCCCCCATGGGTATTAGGGATGTTCTCAAGGGGGTTTAAGTTATTTCACTCCGATGTTCTCAAGGGGGTTTAAGTTATTATTTGTCAAATTTTACCAATCCCCCATGGGTATTAGGGATGTTCTCAAGGGGGTTTAAGTTATTTCACTCCGATGTTCTCAAGGGGGTTTAAGTTATTATTTGTCAAATTTTACCAATCCCCCATGGGTATTAGGGATGTTCTCAAGGGGGTTTAAGTTATTTCACTCCGATGTTCTCAAGGGGGTTTAAGTTATTATTTGTCAAATTTTACCACAAAGCCTTCTATTTAGGAGACTCCTACATACATACACCTTTCTGTATTTCAATTGCCATGACTTTCCAGTAGCCTCAAGGATGACTTTGCCTGAAGAAAAATATCAGTTAAAGAAAAGCATTTGGCATTAATCTCTGGCTTCAGGCTTAAACCCTAAGGCTCCATAAATTATCTTGTTTCAACCACTTGGAAGACTAACAGTTAACAGGCTTGATGTCTTGCTGTTCTTTCTTTCAAAAGAAAAAACAGCTTTAATGATTTTGCTGGGATTGTAGGTGATTCTATCTCTTTAATTATTTGACCCTTAACTGTGAGAACTAATCTAGAGGATGAGAAGTACAGTCATCCCTAATATCCATGGGGGATTGGTTCCATGACCTCCCTCAGATACCAAAATCTATAGATGCTCAAGTCCCTGATATAAAATGCCATAGTATTTGCATATAACCTACACATATTCTCTCATATTCTTTAAATCATCTCTAGATTACTTATAATACCTAGTACAATGTTAAAGTTATATAGTTAAACTGTACTGTTTAGAAAATAACAAGAAAAAAATCTGTACATGTTCAGTATAAATGCATTTTTTTCTCAAATATTTTCAACCCATGGTTAGTTAAATGCAAAAATGCAGAACACATGGATATGAAGAGCTGACTGTCTATATAATTGCTTCTTTCCATCAGCATAGAAGCAATTACTTTTATAGCACTGGCATTCCAGGCACCGTCCTTCCTTCATACATTAATTCTGTATGTAGTCTTCAGACCTGTAGATTTAGAGGTACTAACATTAGGCTACTAAGGTTTCATTCACTTGTTAGAACATTTTCCCCTCATCAAGTATGTCAAGCAAAGTATTTCAAAGAATATAGAGTCGATAAAATTCCACAAAGCAAATCTGTGTAGTAGGCTGATGAGAGAAAAAGTACATGAAGCAATCAGCCTGGTGATCCTTTGTAGCTAGTTAAGAGACCATAGCTGAAAAATGAACCTTGCTTTTATCACAAAATTGCATGATGTCTAAGTGGTCACTGTAACTCTGATCCAATCTGCCATAATGAGGCTGAACTTACAAATGCTTTATCAGTTCAGAGGAGTTGTTTCTCATCTATTCTTCTCCCTGCCCTCTGGGAAAAGGGCACAGAGGAAATATTGTGTTGGGAGCTAAAAAAATGCTCTGTTTTTCTAAAGATTGAAGTATTAATTTAGCCAATGCATGGTTAGCATCGAGCTGGTGATCTGTATTATGGAGGATGTGAGTGACTTCAAAGATGACAAAAAGAATAAACTGTCACAAGTTCAGTGCCCCCTGGTGGATCATGATGGGAGGCACCTTTTCCTTCTGTCTCTAAAAAGTGTCTAAGACCTTGCAAGGTGCATTTAAAATACCCATTTCTCCCCTGGCTTTATCCTGCCTTTTCTATTTTCTTCATTCCTTTAGCAAAATTTTTTAAACTGTTTTTGAGACAGGGTCTCAATCTGTCTCCGAGGCTGGAGTTCAGAGGCGTGATCACAGTTCACTGCATCCTCAACCTCCTGGGCTCAAGTGAGCCGCCCACTTCAGCCTTCCAAGTAGCTGGAACTACAGGCACGCACCACCACACTCATCTAAATTTTTTTTATTTTCATTTTTGTATAGATGAGGTCTCACTATGTTTCCCAGTCTGGTCTCACACTCCTGGGCTCAAAAGATCCTTCTGACTCAGCCTCTCAAAGTGTTAGGATTATAGGCATGAGCCAACCATGCCCAGCCTACCCTTTTTATATTTACAGTTATTTTATCTTTTTGAATTTTTGTAAAAAAACTTAATTCTTTCTAGACTAGCAAAATATTACTAATAAACAAGGCTGATAGCCTGTGGGGTGTCAGCTCGGCCACCTAGAGTGTGTATGGCTAGCATTGATTCTCTTGGTTTTGAATTGGTCAGTGCCTGGGTCATACAAGTAGTTAAATATTCTTCATATTTTCCCTTAATATGCATGTCAAGCCAATCTGTGCTTTTAAAATTCTTTGTATCTTAGAATTCTCAAAGACCAAAGAATGCAAAAGAAATCATCTCAAAATCAAAAATATATATCCTAGATATACTCAAACAACAATATCATACACAGTACCTATTTTTAATTTTAATTGTTATATCCATTAAGGAAAACAGTATGGAAGGTACTTAAAAAATTAGAAATAGAACTACCATATGACTCAGCAATTCCATTTCTGAGTATATATCCAAAGGAAATGAAATCAGTATGTCAAAGAGATATTTGCACTTTTGTGTTAATTGAAACATTATTTATAATAATCAGTATATGGTTGGATGAGTAGATAAAGAAAATGCAAGACACACGTGTGCGTGCATGCACACACACACACACACCCCTATACACATAAACCCTGGAATGATATTCAGCCTAAAAAAGTAAATAAATTCTGCCATTTGTGACAACATGGATAAATCTGAAGGATATTATACTCAGTGAAAGAAGCCGGACACAGAAAGACAGCTGTGATTTTAGGTCCTCAACAAAGGAACAAAGACTATTAAGAGTTCAATGTCACTTCCAAAAGCTCTGCAGTCACACAAAGTCAGAATTGCTCAAAAGAGGAAGACTACATCTCTGAGAATGACTGCACCTCATGACGACCCAGGCCCAGTCCCACTCAGAATCTGTAGATTTTCCCACATCTTTAAAAAGAACTCAAGGCCAGGCGCGGTGGCTCATGAGTGTAATCCCAGCACTTTGGGAGGCCGAGGTGTGTGGATCACCTGAGGTCAGGAGTTTGAGACCAGCCTGGCCAACATGGCAAAACCCCGTGTCTGCTAAAAATACAAAAAGTAGCTTGAACCCAGGAGGCTGAGATTGCAGTGAGCAATCCACCCTGGCCAACAGAGCAAGACAGACTAACTAACCCAAGACAAACTAACTAATTAACTAACTAAATAAATAAATCTGCTTTACTGAAGTATAATTGATAAATAGAAATTGTGTATATTAAAGGTAGACAACATGATGTTTTGATATACATATACGTTATGAAATAATTTCCACAATCAAACTAATTAACATATCATCACCTCACATGATTACCTTTATTTTTTTGTGGTGAGAATACTTAAGATCTACTCTCTTAGTAAGTTTCAAGCATTCTATACAATATTATTAAATATGTTCACTATACTGTATATTTGTTGATCTTAGTTGATCTATATTTATTGATCATACAACTAGAAGTTTATACCATTTAAACCATATATTCCTATTTCCTCCACCCCTCAACTCCTAATAACTACCATTCTACTGTGTTTCCATGAGCTGAATTTTTTCAGATTCCACATATCAGTGAGATTATGCAGTATTTGTCTTTCTGTGTCAGCTTCTTTCACTTAGTATAACATCCTTTCAGGTTTATCCATGTTGTCACAAATGGCAGAATTTATTTTTTTAGGCTGAATATCATTCCAGGGTTTATGTGTTATAGGGGGGTGTGTATGTGTGTTTCACATTTTTTTATCAACTTATCATCCAACTATATATTGGTTATTATAAATAATGCTTCAATTAACATGAAAGTACAGACATCTCTTTGACATACTGATTCCATTTCCTTTGGATATACACTCAGAAGGGGGATTGCTGAGTTATATGGTAGTTGTATTTCTAATTTTTTAGGAGCTTCCATACTGTTTTCCTTAATGGATGTAACAATTACTATTCCCAGCAACAATGTATAAGAGTTCTTTTTCTATACACTCTTACTAGCACTTTTTTGACTTTTTGATAATAGCCATCCTAGCAGGTATAGATAGTTCATTGTGGTTTTGATTTGTATTTCCCTGATGATTGGTGATGTGAAGCACCTTTTCTTATACCTGTTAGTTATTTGAATGTCATTAGGAAGATAAATGTTCATTTAGGTCCTCTGCCCATTTTTAAATTCAGGTTTTTGTTTTTTGTTTTTTGTTTTTTTACCATAGAACTCACTAGAAGGAGTTCCATATATGTGTTGGATTTAAATTCTCATCAGATAAATGGTTTCAAACGTTTTCTTCCATTCTGTTAGTTTCTTTTTCACTTTGTTGTTTCCTTTAATCTTCTTGCCTGATTATACTTAAAGGGTTGTAATACTGTATAGTCAGGGTTGATTTGCAGAAGACAGAAGCCACTTTCAGAAGATCATTTAAAAAAAAAAATTTGAATGCTTACGATATCATTGGTAGAGTTAGAGGAGCAGGTCTACGATAGGTTTAGAATGATTCTCATAAAATCACTTCAGAACTGACCTTCGAGGGGAGCTATTTCCCTTGCCACAATCAAGAAACAGGGCAGTTAGGAAGCTGCCACTGGAAATTTACTTCAGGAACCATCTTAGCTACACTCTAAGCCCAACTTCTCAGTGGCTACAAAACTAGTAATTAGACATAAGAATTCTACTTAAGAAAAACTTAGTGCTTCCTAAGCACTTTGTTTTCCAAAAGTATAGAAAAAATATCAAAATATGGCCTGTAATTTCACACAAGTGCATGTGATTGGCCTAATCTAATCACAGCTGGACCCTTAAAACCAGAGAGTCCAGGAAATGAAAATGTTAGCATTCTAATATATTTTACCAGGCAGGAATGCATAATAGAAGAGCATTTCTCAAATTCTACATTGCAAATTACTCGAAGATCATAAAATCAATTTATTTAATGAGCCATGAAATCAACTGATTTTTAATGAAATGGAACAGAATTGATTATTGTATCCTACATAGCAAAGGAGGATTGTTTAGTAAAGCTTTTTATTTCAGAGGGGTGTGTGTGTGTGTGTGTGTGTGTGTGTGTGTGTGTGTAACTAGGTTATGAAATGAAATGAACATATGGGCCACATGGACTGAGGCCAAAAAATTTTGCTATTCACTACACTAGACAGAAGTTAGAACGGATTTTGAACACCAATCCACAAATATTTATCATAAACCAGTGAAGATGAATTTATATTGAAACTAACTATATCCATTTTCTATGGCTGCTGGAATGCTAGAACAACACAACTTTCCTATGTTACAGTTCTGTAATTAAGAAGTCTGAAATGGGTCCCACTAGGCTAAACTCCAAATGTTGTCAGGGCTGCACGTCTTTCAAGAGGCTCTAGGGGAAACCCATTTTTTTCCCCCCTTTCCATGTTTTAATACTGCCCTCATTCATTGGCTCACAGTCCTCTTCTTCCATCTCCAGAGCCAACAACTTTGGGCCAGGTCTTTCTCAGGTTGCCATATCTCTGTTCTTTTCTGCTTCTGGTCTTCCCCTTTTAAGAATCCTTGTAATTACATTGGGTCTACCTGGGTAACCCAAAGCAAACTCCCTATTGTAAAGTCAGCTTATTAGCAACCTTAACTCTATATAATGTAGTCTAAAATATCCACAGATCCCAGGAATGAGGATGCAAATACCTTTTGGGGTAAGAGACATTATTTCATGTACCAACTAACCAAACCAAATTAAGGAGCAGGGGAACATTCAATGTATACTATAAACTAGGGAGGAAAGGGGACACAGATACTCCAGTCCAGCTCTCTCTTGTTATTACTGCTTCAGAGCAAGGTTAGATAAGAAAAATGCATTATTTCCTACAAAGAAATGCATGAAAATATATATAATTTCATATGTCTCCTTTTCTAAAAAATTTAAGTTCGGGGTACATGTGAAGGTTTGCTACATAGGTAAACTCGTGTCAGGGGGGTTTGTTGTACAGATTCTTTTAGCACCCAGGTATTAAGCCAAGCACCCACTAGTTATCTTGTTCTTCCCCTCTTCCCCTTCCCACCCTACACCCTCAAGTAGTCTTCACATCCTACACCCTCAAGTACACCCAGTGTCTGTTGTTCCCTTCTTTGCATGCATGAGTTCTCATCATTTAGCTCCCACTTGTAAGTGAAAACTTGCAATATTTGGTTTTCTGTTCCTGCATCAGTTTGCTAAGGATAAGAGCATCCAGCTCCATCTGTGTTCCCACAAAAGACATGACTTGGTCTTTATCATGACTGCATAGTATTCCATGGTGTATATGTACCACATTTTCTTTATCCACTCTGTTACTGATAGATAAGACAGAATGAGAGAAAATATTTGCAAACTATGCATCTGACAAAGGTTTAATATCCACCATCTATAAGGAACTTACACAAATTTACAAGAAAAAAATAACCCCATTAAGAAGTGGGCACAGGACATGAACAGATACTTTTCAAAAGAAAACATTCATGCAGCTAACAAGCATATGAAAAAAAAACCTCAATATCAGTGATCATTACAGAAATGCAAATCACAACCACAATGAGATACCATCTTACCCTATTCAGAATGGCTATTACTAAACAGTCAAAAAATAACAGATTCTGGAGAGGTTGTAGAGAAAAGGGAACACATACACTGTTGGTGGGAGTGGAAATCAGTTCAATCATTGTGGAAAGCAGTGTGGCAATTCCTCAAAGAACTAAAAGCAGAACTACCATTCAACCTAGCAATCCTATAATTGGATATATACCCAGAGGAATATAAATCATTCTACCATAAAGACACATGCACATGAATGTTCATTGCAGTCTCATTTTAAGATGCTTTCTGTTGGTTCTGTACTATGAACAACACTGGAAATGGCTAGTTATCTTTTGTAACTCTTCCTCTTCCTCTCCCCTAAGCCCACCAGAGTTTATATTGTCTTATAAATGTGCCCCATTCCTCTCCTGCCATTTTTCAGAGTCATTTTTATCTGCATTGTCAGAGCACAACTGTCATGTACTATACTGTTTCCCTTACCTCCATCATTTAGCTTCAGTTTTACACATCAATGTATATTCACTGATCATAGATATTTAGTTAATACTTTTTTTTGAGACAGAGTCTCGCCCTGTTGCCCAGGCTGGAGTGCAATGGTGCGATCTTGGCTTACTGTAACCTCCACCTCCCAGGTTCAAGCAATTCTCCTGCCTCGGTCTCCCGAGTAGCTGGCATTACAGGCATGAGCCACCTCTCCTGGCTGATGTTTTGTATCTTTAGTAGAAATGAGATTTCACCATGTTGGCGAGGCTGGTCTGGAACTCCTGACCTCATGATCTGCACACCTTGGCCTCCCAAAGTGCTGGGATTACAGGCATGAGTCACCACACCCGGCCTAGTCAATACTTTCTAGTCACTTTTCTTGTTTGAAGATTTCTCAGAAAAGAATGTTAGAAACAATATCCTCTGAACATGTTCATAAGAGCCTTTCTGCTTGATGGTCAGTTTGACAGGATATAAAACTCTTACATTTTTTACTTAAGTATAGTAGATGTTACCATTTTATCACAAACCATTGCTGTTAAAAAAAAACAAAAACAAAAAAAAACAGTTGTTTTAACTATGACTTTTTCCTCTAAGTGACCTGAATGTTTCACCTGTTTTGTTTCTTTTTCTGATTACTTTTTCTGATTCGTTTTATTAGAATATGTCTCAGTGTTAGCTGTTCTGAGACAATTTTTTCATAAACACAGACTTGTTTCAAGACCTATTTCAGGAAACTACTCTTAAAACATAGCTTTTAGTATTCTTTTGTCGCATTGCTTTTCTTTGTGGGGACTCAAATATATTGTATATTTTTGTCTACCCTATATACCTGTAACTTCTTCTGAAGTCATTTTACTTTTGTTTTCAAATGTGTAATATTTTCTATTTTTCTGCTTTCCATTATCTGTTGGTCTTAGAATATCCATGCTGTTATCTACAATTGCTTCTTAGTCTTTAGTTCTGAAATGCTTTTTTCCCCTTAATTACATTTTTTAGTGTAGTCAGTTCTCCTTTCATATCTTCCTTTCGTTCATTTTATCACTGAGTTTTCTTATTTATTATACCCTTCATAGTTTCTAAAACTATTCATATTTCTTTGAGATGGTTTTTGAAACACTAATGGTTTTTACCTGATTGCTATAAAAATGTTGCTCTGCTTCCATATTCTCTTTTTCTTATAATGAATCTGTGTGGGATGTGACTCACATCTTCCGCTGTGGCTTCATCTTTAAGTGAGCTGGGTTTCCTTGTCCTTCTAGATGCCCCTATGTGCTAGGTCAGTCGGGGGCATAGGGTGACTTTCATGCCTTCACAACTCTAGGGCTTTCTTTTGTGCTGCTGTTAAGAATGTCAGCAAACAGGGCCTCATGCTCACCTCTCCTCTGTCCCTTTTCCTTACTCTTCCTAGAGTTTGTCTTTCCTTTGCTCCTAGAAGCCCTGCACTGCTCAATCTGGATCCTACTCCCAACAGCTGGTCTTCAGTTAAGGTCTGTGTCCAGAAAGGACTTGTCTGTTAATTTTGAGAGTTCTTAGGACCCAAAATTCCCTATAACCCCATTATCATGTAGCCTTCCTTTAGCCCCCTCACACTCACGGGGGCATTGGTACATGCAAAGGCCCCTCCCAGTTTTTGACACTCTTCTCAGAAAAGCCAGTTGTACTCCCCCAGCTGAAAGGAGGGCTGTTGATTTTTGACTCCATTGGCTCTCCCTCTGCCCACCCCACTTTCTCCGACACAGTCGCTTAAACAGCATAGTTCTTGTTGCTATTATTGGTCTGCTTTGTGTATTTTGGAATTTTAGGGGTATCTCACTCCTCATATTTTTGTAGAGGTTTCCATATTTTTTGTTATTGGTGGTGGTAATAGTGGTTTTGTTATCTACCTTTATTGCCCATTTTTGAGGGGGATTCAAGGAGATTCAAAAGCTATGTTTTACCTTTTTGCTCTCTATCTTGTTATTTCAACAAGAAATAACAAGAATTAAAATTCACAAAGGAATTTTAATTATTTAATATATTTAAGACATTACTTTATTTAATAAAATCATTTAATAGAAATGTATTTAATAAGAATTTAATTTATTAATCCCCCATTATTTATATATTTTACAAGATGTCAAATTCAAAATATAGAAACATATCCCAGAACAACAATGAGATACCATTTCACACTCACTAGGGTAGTTACTACTATTTAAAAAAAAAGAGAAAATAAAGAAAGAAAATAGAAAAAAAAATTAGTGTTGGTGAAGATGTGGAGAAATTGGAACTCTTGAGCACTGTTGGTAGAAATGTAACATGATGCAGCTGCTATAAAAAACAATATAGTAGTTCCTCAAAAAATTGAAAATAGAATTCCCATATCATCCAGCAACTCCACTTTTCGGAATTGAAAGCAGAGTCTCAAAGAGGTATTTATATGCCCATGACCAAGAAGTTTTATTCACAAAGGCTAAAAGGTAGAAGAAAGCAAGTATCCATCAATGCATGAATGGATAAACAAAATTGTGGTATACACAAATAATGAAATGCTTTTCAGCTTTAAAAAGGAAGGAAATTCTGACACATGCTATAACCATGAATGAATCTTGAGGACATTATGCAGACTAAAGTAAGCCAGTCACAAAAAGACAAGTACTGTATGATTCCACTTATACAAAGTACCTAGAGTAGACACATTCAAAAAGACAGAATGTGGAATGGTGGTTGCCAGGGGATAGGAGAAGCAGGGATTGGGGAGTTGTTGTTTGATGGGGACAGTTTCAGTTTTGCAAGATGAAAGGAGTTCTGGAGATAGGTTGCACAACAATGTGAATGTGCTTAAATAGTACTGAGCTACATTTCACTATACCGAAATGGTTAAGATGGTAAATTTTATTATGTGTATTTTACCAAAAATTTTTAAACAGCACCACCATCTAACTACCTGCTCAAGGCAGAGGGAGGTCCAGGAATTGTTCTTGACTCCCATTTCACACCTAACCCAGTTCCTGAATCTGCCCACTTCTCTCCATCCTCAGTGCCCCCATGTTACTTCTCTTTTCTATATTACATGTCTCGCTTCTACCATTGTCTGTGCTAATTCAATTACCATACTTGAGCCAGCCAGAGATGGAAATCTTTTGAAATAGAGACTGGATCACATTACTTGCTTAGGAAATTCCAACTCCTTACAGACAAGAACTACATGATCTGGTCACTGCTATACCCCCAGCCACATGTCTTATCACTCCATTGGCTCTCACTTGCTCTGGTCACGCCACAGACCTGGGAAGGGGTCTGGGTTCCAGGTAAATCAGAAATGCATAGTTTTGAAAGACACTTATAGAGCTCAAGGCAACCACTCCTCCACCCTCTTTGAATACTTTTTGATCTGTGTGGCAAAGTCCTCAGCCATGATCCACCAGGCCTAGCAAGTACGTTAATATCAAGAAATAAGTGATAATGGGCATTTAAAAATATGATTCCCCAGAAAAACAGAACATATTTCAGCCTTTGAAATGCTCATCTTTTTTAAATGCAGTAATGAAAAGATAATTTGATCTCCTAGACATTCCAACCACATTTTTCCATAATCCACTCTCATGTTCTCTTTGGCTTTGCTCTCTCTTCATAAATTATTAATAAAATAAAATTCTATCCTTTATATGTAACTCCACGTAACTTTGACTCTGAAGGTTTCTTGTGCAATTTTGTTTTATTTCCTTAGCTTTGGGGTTTTTGCCACTTTAATCATCTTTTCATTAATCTTCAAGTCCTCCCCTGAGGACTGATGCCTCAGGATTTATAGACTTCACTGAGGACAGCAAGGAACTAAGTTTCTTGGTCTTTCTTTTCCCCCTCTTGACCTAGCTGAGATGCTGTCCTTTGCTTTTTGACAAGAGAAGTAAATAAAAAATACATATCAAAGAAATTAGAGAATCATTCAAAATTTCTAGGCAAACAGAAGTTCCTAAACTCAATAGTAAACAATAGATTTACATGTATTATAATTTCTCTTTTTCAGACAGCATTCCTATGGGAGCTGACAGTTTATATTCAAATCTTCCACCCTTCCCTCCACAGTTTCCCATTCTCAGAGATTTCATCCAATCTTAAAACTTCACCTCTAAATTCCATTCAGTCAATCATAATTATCATTGGGCCTGACATTACTCAAGATTCAGTATTTCCAACCATAGCTAAGGCATTCCTGTATGAGGTTCCTGCCATTTCCATAAACACAGAATTTCTACATTTTATTCTTTTTTTTATATAAAGCCCCCACTTTTTGTTTAGGACATTACCACTCCTCTAGGTACTCAGGTTTCAGTTATTCTACTAAGCATCTAATATGTGCCTCTATAATGTGTGCTGAGAACAGAGAAATGGAGTACGGTCCTCACTACCAACATGTTCCTGGTCCAGCCCGAAAGAATGACAAACAAACCAGAGGGTGAACACCGAAGTTGGGAAAGGGCCACACTCATCACAGTTAACTTTTCCCTTTCCTCCATCCCTGAGACTCAGCTTTTCACCATCTGCTGCTGTATTTTTATCCAATGTTTATAAGATTCATCACTGACATCAGTTTTCTCCCCAACTTGGAAACTTGAAGCTGTGTATCCCATGTTCTCCTGCATTAAATCAGTCCTGAGGACAATCCATGCTCTTTTTGGTTTTCTCTCACAGATACCTTCCTCCCCCTCACAGGGCTGCTAGGTTATCACCTCCTGTCTTGGGTACTCTAGCATCCTCCTCTGATTGCTTAATCTCAGTCCAATCCATCTAGGATACCTGACTGAACTTCCTCCAGTGCTACATTCTCAAAGCTATTTCCTATTTAAGAACCTACTGTGGAACTGATCCTCATCACAGTGGAGCACCTTATGAGGCCCCCAGTCAAGTTCTACTCATGCTCACCAAGCCCCTCTCCCACTAACCTCCAAGACTCTGCTCAGTAGTGAGAGAGCCAAGGCTCATTTCTAAATGTGTGTCTTTAATGAGCACCCTGACCCTGTCAGCTCTTCTTAATCTGTTAGATTCTTCCTGGCCTTTAAGAACAAGCTCAGACCCCTCCTTACTTACTCACTACTGTGACTAAACCTAATTGTTTCTTCCCTGACTTCACCCAGACTACTCTACATTCCCCGCATTATTCAAGGTCGGGGAGATTTGATTAGGCACAATGCAGTCTTCTACGTTGTAGAAGCACAAAACCTTTGATCTGTTTTGATATGTAAATTACTTTAGGAAATTTTGGATATCCAATTGAGAAAATGAAGAAAAAATGGTTCTATCATTAAAAAAACAATCAAATACTTTTAAGCTTGAGGTATTTGAGGCAATATCAGATACCTCCAAGGTTACAGACTCAAGAACACTCTTCCCTATCAACCCAGCCCCCACAAAAAATTGTTACAGTAAAATCTCAGCCTTCCCTTCTCCAGCTTCCTTTGCTCCTCAGACTGAGTTTGTTTTCTTTTCTTAGCACCTTTAAGATTGTACCCTTTATTTTAAAACTAACTCTCATGAAAGAATGTTATAAGCTTGGTGTAATTGAAATACCACTTGACTAAGCTTCTTAAAGTCTGTGTTCTGGTGCCAGTTCTAATAGAAAGAGTCAACATCAAGAGAAGTCACTTTACTTTTGTGCCTCATTTTCCTTGTTTGCAAAATGGAACTATTGAACAAGATAATTCTTTGAGTTTCCTCTGAGTTCTAACATTTTTACATAGATGGCATTATATACATGATGATTAATAAATTAGTGGTTAACAAAACGAGTCCTAAGTTGTTATTTCTTCTTAGAGTAATTGTATTTTAACAGACCTAACACTTTAAGTGACATACATAAATATGATATTTTCTCCAGCTCTTTTAGAGAAAGAATTTGGGAAGAAAAAAGTGAATGCTGAGCCCAACAGATGGTTTCTTCCTCATGAGTGCAACCTGGCTGCTCATGTTTATCACTCCACGGTGATAACATGACTATCAGGTAAAAAGGTCAAAGCCTAAGAGTTCCGTCATATGAGAATTCAAACAAAACCTTCATTTCAAAGCATCCTTTGGACCAACTGTAGCTAACATTATTTCTAGGTCTAATAAATAGCACTATTAGTTGAGCAAATATATTTCTGTGATTCTTTTAAAAAAAACTATTTTGGAGCTTCCTGATATGTCATGAAGCTTGTAGGAGCTCACTACCTAATGATCCAATGGCCAGGAGGTCAGGAAATTGAAAAAAACAAATCCTGAATAGAAATGTCACCACCACTTTGCTTTCCCCAAACATCGGAAAAGGCCAACTGAAGCAGATGTTTGATTTATGAAGAACAACTTTTGGAGAAGTCACAACCCAAGGGCTGAGTAATCCCTCCTGGAAAAATAAAATTTTCAGTAACCTACAGGGGAGAATCCAGATCCAACATCCTGACCCTAAGTAAAGGGCAAGGATGTTAAGTATTTCACTGGAGTGACAAGTACAGCTACTACCCAGAGAAGTCATCTTGTTGAATCAGATCTTCTTTTATCATCCCTTATGTTACCAGGCGAGATCAGGAGGATAAAACAGTGCAAATTATGAGAAAATATTTTCAATCAAGAAGCACCCAGTGAAGCATGTAATTAAGTGGAAAACTGTCAGTGATTGCTTATTGTATCTGTACAGGACAGGACACTGGTTTAATGGTTTTATATAAATGAGAAAAGACAACTTGGTAATTGACTTAGTACAACAGTAGACAATGTAGAAAAGACACTTCTGGAGGCAGCGGGGCACTGAGTACAATCTTAGGGCTGCTGAGCACTGAAGTACAATGTACAGGGTTGATCAGAAATTATTCCTTCTATAATAAATGTATTTCAAAACAAAAATGATTTTCCAGAATTTGTGAAACTGGCTGACCTGATGGCAAACAACTATGAAACCACGTTTTCTTCATTCTAGAAAAGCATGAAGCAAGTTTTGCTGGACAATCTTGCAGAATCTTGCAGTGAATTAAAGGAACACAGGAAACCAAGAAAGGCCTTAAACCCAAGACAAGTGTTTGCACTTGCTCTGTCTTCATAAACAATATAAATGGCACTTGGTCATACAAATTAAATTCCATTATAACTCCAAAAGACAGTGAAAAAACTTTCTAAGATGTTCAGAAATGTTATTATAGTTAAATCTACCTACAACAAAGCATTGACTACAGATTAGAAAGAAATCATGATACAGAAGAGCTTGTGGTCATAAGTGAGGTTTAAAGAGCTGGCTCCTCTGCACCGTCTCAAACTACAGAGAAGGAAAAAAATGAAGTGACGTTGAAACTCAGAGCCAATGTCCAAAGGCATCTCTTCCTCAAGTAATATCACAATGACAATGACATCATGTTACTACTTCCCACTCCTACCTAAGAAGCACGGAGAAAGTAGAGAAGGAGAATTTTGGAGAGTCAGTAGTAGTTGATGCGAGTGGGCAAAGATCAGAGCTATATAGCATGGGGGCCCTGTCTATTCTCCCTCTACCTGCTCCAAGACTCCATCTACCCCTGTATCTTTCACCCATGCCAAAATTGGCTAGTGTTCTTTGCATTGGGAATACATTCACATAGAATACACACTGCTCATGAAGGAAACATGGTGGGACCCATTTCTTCATAATGTGAATCAGTTTTGTAGAAAACATAGCCAGAGAACTAATTAATCTGGAAGCAAAAAAGATTGTGTAAGATGAAAATAATTAAGTTACTCTTCACCTCTTAATTTTGCCCCTCAGCAACTCCTATATCCTCACAGTGGGATGGAGAAAAGCGATATTTATTCAACAAACATTATTTATTATGTGTGAAGTACCTTGGCTATTACAAAGATGCAATATAGTCTCCCCTGAAAAGCATTTATACTTTATAAGAAAAATCAGCCTTTCGTCCTGAATACATTTGTCTTATGCCTTATATAACACCACCCTCTTGTTCTATTCTCACCTTTCTAAGCACACACCGTTTGAGTGCCTTTCACTCGCTTTTTCAAACTTTTTTTTTCAGAGTCTTGCTCTGTCGCCCAGGCTGGAATGCAGCGGTGCAGTCTCAGCTCACTACAGCCTCTGCCTCCTGGTTCAGGTGATTCTCCTGCCTCAGCCTCTCGAGTAACTGGAACTACAGGCACGCACCACCACATCCGGCTAATTTTTATATTTTTAGTAGAGACAGGGTTTCACCATGTTGGCCAGGCTGGTCTCAAACTTCTGGGCTCAAGTGATCCACCCATCTTGGCCTCCCAAACTACTGGGATTACAGGCATGAGCCACCACCCACCATGCCCAGCTGGCTTTTCATACTTCTTACAGTACCTCCTTGAGGTTTTTGTTCTCACTTGTTTTGCAGCATATTTACCAATCTAGAATAGCAGAGCCAGCTGCTCATTAAATTCAGATGAACACCATTATATTTCTTACTTCTAGTGCCTTCCAGGCCATCTCCACTTGAATGTCCCACAGCTATCCCCCCTTAAAATGTCTAAAACTGAAATTATTTTCCTGTTCCATCTGTCTTATTTCCCCTTCCCTACTGTCTTAGTTTCATTTCTTCTAGGGGCAAACCCTGAGTCAAGGATTCCAGTGCAAATAGTATATTTGGAAGGCGACCCAGAAGAGACTACTAGGGAATTGAAGCCGTGAGATGAGGAAGGGAAGGTAGCCAAAGAGGCTAAACAAGTTACCAAACAAGTTACCACCCAAAGCTGAATCACAGCAGGAAACTCAGAGTAGAATCTAAACCTCGAGTAATCCCACCTGGGTGCAAAGTACTGCAGTATTTAGCCACCAATCCCACCATGTTTGAGGGCTGCAGCCAGGACATTAATCCTCTCCACTTCCCATCTTCTTTGCCCTTGCCACCAGAGAGGTCCCTCAGGCATTGCATCCCCACTTTAGCTGTAAGGCTGCATGCAGAGGTTATGAGGAGGACACAAACAAGCTCTGCCCAGCTCTGTGCTGCATGTTGGTCAGTGCACCACAACCCAGCAGGGACCACAGCTAGAACCCTTAGAACCATCCATGATTTCTCCCTCTTCTTCACCCTTCACATTTGCTCAGACACCCAATCTTGTTGATTTTATGCCCATTGTAGCGTTAACTGTGTTCACCCTTCTGAATCCTTTTGCCGTTGTCTTAATTCAAAACATCAATCCTCTCCTAAAATATTGCCATAAATAGATTCCTTTTAGTCTCCAGAGCCCTCCTTCAAGCTGCCATCAGAGTCATCCATCTTTTGCACAATTCCAAAGGAATAAGATAATAACAGCCAATGTGTACTGTATGCTCTTTCTTTTGCCAGGCACTGAACTAAACATAGTACATGCATTAACTCATTTAATCCTCACAACTAACTTTTAAGACAGGTAATCGTTATCCCCATTCTACAGATGAGGTTACTGAGGCTTAGAGGTGTGAATAAAGTCTGAGCTAATAAGGTTAGAGAAGGAATCCAAACCCAGACAATCTGACCCCAGAACTCTGGTGTTTAATAACCATAAGATATTACCATTGTACTCAGTTGTCTGTTTAAAATGCAAATCCAATTATGTCCTTTCTCTGAGTAAAAGCCCAACCCCATCAATGTTTTCCTAAAACATTAATGATTAAAGTCATAACTCTTAAGGGTCAGGACACCACGTCATAGACTGGCCTCAGGTTCCCTGGCTAGCTTATCTTTCTGTACCTGTACTCACATATTAGTTTATAAATTTGAGCTATCAGGAACAGGAAGCAGTGTGTTTGATTAAAACATGGGGTGCTTTGAGGAGAGTCACAGAAAATAAGCCTATGTTCATGCCACAGAGGCCTTTGAAAAATCACCAGATCAAAGAAGCAATATATCCCTCCAGGAGGCGGCCACCTGCCTCAGCCATCAATATTTCTGAAAAAGCAGTCAGGACTTTCAACCTCACACCAGTCAGAAATGGCCTAAACCAGCTGGGAGGCCAACTAACCTACAAACCTGTCAACCAAGTCCTCACGTTCGCCAGCAGGTGTTGTCTGACTCCCTGCTGCTCTCTGGCTCGCCAAGCTGCTGCCTGACCTCCCCTTCTTTCCATGGCCATTCTAACTGATTCTTCCTCAGCTAGAACTTGGTCTGCTGGCCACATCACTCTTCCTCTGCTCTGAGCTTGAAAAGGACTCTCTGCCTTGTGTTCTCATGAAGTCATTTCATTTTCCCCTGAAAATAAAACTCCAGTACGAGGGGATAGAAGGCGTCTTATAGTTCATGGATGCCCTTCAGTACTTAGCATGTAAAAGATTTGCAATAGTCAAATGAATCAGTTACATGGTATATCAAGATTCTGTCCAAGCCTATGATATTTTAAATTCTAACGTTCTCACATTTTGAATGTATGTTACCATGTAATAAATTATACGAATTACTGTTGAAAGAATATTAAATCCTGAAGCTCGACTCAGGTCTAATTACTAATAAGCAATTGGCTATATTTCATATATGAAGGTGGCCCACTATCAGTAAAGCCAACGTTGTGCAAGTTAAATATTCACAGGGCTGGCCTTTATCAGACTAAATGGTGTTGTGGGTGGTTAATATTGCACAAGACAATTCTGTCATGCCTTTAACAGGGTATTAATCACATGCCACACCCCCACCAGTTCCCTCACTCCACCGCTTTTTATTATTTTTCTGGTTGGTGCTTTGGATATAGATACAGTAAGACCTATTAATACTTTCCTGACAGGAGTAAAAATTGCTAGTAGGCAAATTTAAAAATTAAGTTTCCCAGAGGAATTCATTTCCCAATGCATATGCAAATTGTTGTCAATTTGTTATCTATTCACACTGTTAACACCTTCATATGAAGTAATTAAAACTTTCTCCCTGCAGGAGATAAATTTGGAATCATATTTTCAACAGGAGAATTATGTTATGATGGAAAGCGTATATTTCTACTGTGAAACATTGTGGAGCACAGAGGTGGGAGAGGTGGAAATTGACCTTCATTAAAACTATGACTGGAGATGAAAGGCAGCCTTCCTATCCAGTAGAGAGCTTCATTGATGAGTGAAACAAAGACATTATAAGTGGTAAACTTGCAGTAGAACACTGCAGAATAATTAAATCAGCTCCAAGTTTCCTAGCTTCAAAATCAATTTTTGAAAAAATTCCGCCTCAGTGAAGATGGCTCTACCTCTCCTGGGATGTTGCTGCTAACATAAAATCAAATATCAAAAGACAAACATAATAGGTGATTCTCTTTTTAATTACACATATGTAAGAATACCACTCTATACCTTGGTATGTTACCTGTTAATACCCATATTACATAATTTTGGTTATTATAAAAATTCTACATCATAGTGGAGCAGATTTGTGTCAGATTTTACATATTAGGAAATGGAAGTACAAGGAAATTAGTGTGGCTTGTCCTAAGTGCATAGCCAAATTGTAATCTTAACTTGGATCATCTGGCTAAAAGTCAGGAAATACAAGAATAGTCTTGGATTCTCTAAGTCTAATAATATAATAATAATAATCTTAGCCTCCAACTTCATATAATATTCCTGAAGATGAAAATTTAAAGAGGAAAAGGGTATAAATATGTTAAACAACTGTTTTATAAACTGGTATCAAATATAGACTGAAAAATTATTTTGAAAAACCTGAAGATAGACACTAGAAGATAGAATGATGTCTATCTTGCAAGGAACTAGAGAAATTAAAGTAATCATAGTTTATATAGAAATCCTTTTAGAAAAACTATTTAGAAATATTGAACACTATAAAATAAATTTAGAAATAAATTTGATTCATGATCCAGAAACTATACAGGAACCTAAGAATATATCACTAATATACAAAAAATATTGAAAAAGATTGAGAAAATCTTTCTATATGATCAACTATCACTCAATTCTAATGTGGGAACCATAGGACTATACCTAATAGACCTACAATTACAAGAAATATAATCGGACCAAAGGCTCACTGGCTGCCACATTGTAAAATTCACTGATGTGCCGGGTGTAGTGGCCCACTCCTGTAATCCTAATACTTTGGGAGGCTGAGGCAGGCAGATCACTTGAGACCCGGAGTTCAAGACCAGCCTGGCCAACACGGTAAAACCCCACCTCTACTAAGAATACAAAAATTAGCTGGGTATGGTGGATTCACAGCTAAATTCTACCAGATGTACAAAGAAGAAATGGTATCATTCCTACTGAAACTATTCCAAAAAATCAAGGAGGAAGGAATTTTCCCTCATACATTTTATGAGGCAAACATCTCCTGATACCAAAACCTGTCAGAGATACAAGAAAAAAAAAAGAAAACTTCAAGCCAATATCTTTGATGAACATTGATACAAACATCCTCAACAAAATACTGGCAAATCAAATCCAGCAGCATACCAAAAAGCTTATCTACCATGATTAAGTAGGCTTTATCCCTGGGATGCAAGGTTTGTTCAACATACACAAATTAATAAATGTGATTAATCACATAAACAGAACTAAAGATAAAAACTGCATAACTATCTTAATAGATGCATAGAAGACTTTCAATAAATTACAGCAGCCATTCATGTTAAAAACTCTCAATAAACTAGGTATTGAAGAAACATGCCTCAAAATGATGAGAGCCATCATGACAAACCCAAAGCTAACATCGTGCTGAATGGGCAAAAGCTAGAAGCATTCTCCTTGAAAACTGGCATAGGAAAGGATGATGCCCTCTCTCATCACTCCTATTCAACATAGTATTGGAAGTTCTGGCCAGGGCAATCAGGCAAGAGAAAGAAATAATAGAGTATTCAAATAAGAAGAGAGGAAGTCAAATTATCTTTGTTTGCACATGACACAATTCTATACCTAGAAAACCCCACAGTCTGAGTCCAAAAGCTTCTTATAAGCTGATAAACAATTTCATCAAGACTCAGGACACAAAAGCAATGTGCAAGGATCACCAGCATTCTTATAAACCAACAATAGTCAAGCCAAGAGCCAAATCAGGAACAAACTCCCATTTACAATTGCCACAAATAAAATAAAATACCCAGGAATTTAGCTAACTATGGAGGCAAAAGATCTCTACAAGGAGAACTACAATCCACTGATGAAAGAAATCAGAGATGACACAAACAAATGAAAAAACATTCCATGCTCATAGATAGGAAGAATCAATACTCTTAAAATAGCCATACTGCCCAAAGCAGTATTGCCTTTTATAGATTGAACGTTATTCCTATTAAACTCACATTGACATTCTTCATAGAACTAAAAAAAACTATTTTGAGATTCATATAGAACCAAAAAAAAAAAAAAAGCCCAAATAGCCAAGGAAATCCTGAGCAAAAAGAACAAGGCTTGAGGCATCATGCTACCTGACTTCAAACTATACTATAGGGGTAAAGTAACAGAGACAGCATGGTACTGGTACAAACACACACACATAGACCAATGGAACTGAATAGAGAACCCAGAAGTAAGACCACGCACCTGCAATTATCTGATCTTTTACAAACCTGACGAAAACAAGCAATAGGGAAAAGATTCCCTATTCAATAAATGGTACTGGGATAACTGGCTAGCCATATGCAGAAGATTAAAACTGGACTCCTTCCTTACACCACATACAGAAGTTAACTCAAGATGGATTAAAGACATAAATGTAAAACTCCAAAACTATAAAAACTCTAGAAGACAACCTAGGCAATACCATTCAGAACATATACACAGGCAAAGATTTCATGACTAAGATGCCAAAAGCAATTGCATTAAAAGCAAAATTGATAAATGGGATCTAATGAAACTAAAGAGCTTCTGCACAGCAAAAGAAACTATCAACAGAGTAAATAGATAACCTACAGTATGGGAGAAAATTTTTGCAAACTATGCATCCAACAAAGATCTAATATCCAGCATCTATAAGGAAATGTAACAAATTTACAAGAAAAAACAACTCCATTAAAAAGTGGGCAAAAGAATGAACAGACACTTTTCAAAAGGAGACATACATGAGGCCAACAACCATATGAAAAAAAAGCTCAGTATCACTAATCATTAGAGAAATGTAAATCAAAACAATGAGAGATACCATCTCACACCAGTCAGAATGGCTATCATTAAAAAGTCAACGAATAACAGATGCTGGAGAGGTTGTGGAGAAAAAGAAATGCTTATACACTGTTGGTGGGAATGCAAATTAGTTCAACCACTGTGGAAGACGGTTCAGTTATTTCTCAAAAACTGAATGGCAGAAATACCATTTGATCCAGCAATCTTATTACTGGGTATATACACAAAGGAATATAAATTGTTCTGTTATAAAGACATATATGTGTGTATATGTTCACTGCAACACTATGCACAATAGCAAAGACATGGAATCAACCTAAATGCCCATCAGTGATAGGCTAGATGAATAAAATGTGGTACATATATACCAAGGAACACTATGTATCCATAAAAAATATTAAATCATATCCTTTGCAGTGATATGTATGGAGCTGGAGGTCATTACCCTTAGCAAACAAACACAGGAACTGAAAATCAAATACCACACATTCTCACTTATAAATGGGAGCTAAATGATGAGCACACAAGGACCCATAGAGGGGAACAACACACAATGGGGCTTATCAGAGGGTGGATAGCAGGAGGAGGGAGAGGTTCAGGAAAAACAACTAATGGCTACCAGGATTAATACCTGGGTAATGAAATAATCTGTACAACAAACCCCCATGACACAAGTTTACTGATACAACAAACCTGCACATGTACCCCTGTACTTATAGTTAAAAAAAAAAATCTGTTTTGAAAGAATAACTTAATTACATGGCCTAATTTTATGTGCAGGGTGTGGTAGCTCCCAGCTGTAATCCTAGAGCTTCGGGAAGTTAAGGTGGAAGGATCACTGGAGCTAAGGAGTTCAAGATTACTCCAGCCTGGGTGTGAGAGCAAGTCCTTGTCTTTTTTTAAAAAAAAATGACTGGGTGTGGTGGCTCACGCCTGTAATCCCAGCACTTTGGGAGGCCGAGGTGGGTGGATCACGAAGTCAAGAGATCGAGACCATCCTGGTCAACATGGTGAAACCCCGTCTCTACTAAAAATACAAAAAATTAGCTGGGCATGGTGGCGCGTGCCTGTAATCCCAGCTACTCAGGAGGCTGAGGCAGGAGAATCCCCTGAACCCAGGAGGCGGAGGTTGTGGTGAGCGGAGATCGCGCCATTGCACTCCAGCCTGGGTAACAAGAGCGAAACTCCGTCTCAAAAAAAAAAAAGCAAGAAAGAAAGGAAAAGATGAGAAAAGAAAAAAAAAAAGACAGAAGCAAAGAGATACATTCACATGAAGATACATCAGTACATCAGTAACAGAATGAATAAAAATGTACCAAAGTGTTAACAGTAGTTATATTTGGGTAGTGATTTTATAGGTGGTGCTCATTTTCTTTTACATATTTTCTACATTTCCTAAAATGAGATTGTTGTTTTCTACTTTAAAACATGATCTAACCATCACAACTTAACAAAATATAGATTTTAGAGAAAAGTAGGCAAAATACAATTTGGCTAAGCATAAAAAATGATTAAATTGAGACACATTACGTTTTCCTAAAATAGTTTAGGGTGTTTATTTTGTTGGCTTCTTCAAAACTGAAACCTCAGAAAGAAATGCAGGATTTTTGATTCCTCAGTACTTTGATGAACTTAAATATATGGTTTGAAATCACTATTTTTTTAAGAACAGAGAGATACAGACTATCTGTTGCATGTTTAGAAACAAATGTACCATTACTGGGAGAATCTTCTAAGAAAAAGTGGAATTTCATGCTTTAAGAGCAAAGAAGCTCTGCTTCTTGATTTAATTTAGGACAAAATAGGGTCTTCCACTTCACTTCAATATGAGTTATATGGACCACTTTTTCCAAACGCTTTGGAGAGTAGGGAGGAGAGGCAAGGAGAGAGGAAAGGAAGGAGAGAACAAAAGAAAGAAGGAAATAACAGTCCTCTTTGTTTGGAGTGGAGCAGGAATGTCAAATACAATTGCATGCTCATACCAGCTCTGATAACTTGGTAGTGACTATTGTTGTTGAGAAGAATTCTGAGGTTGCATCTGATATAGCTGGAAAGTATGGTATGATCAATGAATGATGTCTGTGTAAGTGTGCAAGGGAAGGTATTTGTCATATCTGAAGTCTGGGATAGGAGAGGCGATAGGATAGGCCATCTATCATCAGTCTAGTAGTTTTGCTGTCAATGTATTATGTGACTTCCATGTAAAAACTTTAAGTTTCTGATAGCCTATTATTGATTAAAAGCATAATGTTTTGCTTTTAAATCAAGTATGTTCACGTATTATGATTTGAAAAAAATACTAGTATGCTGAGATTTAAAAAAATAGTGTGTTCTGTAAGTTACAATTGTTCAGAATGAAATCTAGAAATATTAGTGACATGGTTTGGCTCTATGTCCCCAGATCTCATGTCAAATTGTAATTCCCAGTGTTGGGGGAGGTACCTGGTTAGAGGTGATTAGATCATAGGGGTAGATTTCCCTTCTGTTCTCATGATAATGAGTGAGTTTTCATGATATCTGGTTGTTTAACGTGTGCAGCACTTCCCCCCTTGTTCTCTCTCTCTCTCTCCTGCTGTCATGTAAATATATGCCTGCTTCCCCTTCGCCCTTCTGCCATTACTATAAGTTTCCCGAAGCCTCCCAGGCCATGCCTCCTGTACAACCTGTGGAACTGTGAGTCAACTGAATCTCTTTTCTTTAAAAATTACCCAGTCTTGGGTAGTTCTTTATAGCAGCATGAGAATGGAAAAATACAATTAGCATACAAGTTTAAGTCAGCACAGGGTCTTTAATTGAGCATATAGAGAGGCCTCACTCTCTATATTCTTAATCAATCAAAATCAACTGGGGGCTAACTTCTAGAAATCTACATTTTTAGCAGGTACACCAAGTGATTCTTACACACCCAAATTTGAGACCCACTGACCCAAACTTCTGAGAGAATTTTGCCATTCACTCCACAGTACTTTCAGTGCCCTACCACCATCACCATTACTGTTGTTTAAAAACACCAACAGTGACTAGATTATTCTCTGTTCCAAACCAAATTTTCTAGATCAACCTCTAAGAAATAAGTATACTTCCTCCTAACTCTGAATATTAACAATCTTCCCAAAAGACACTGTTATCATGCTCCAAAAGACTTGGGGAAATGTTGCTAGCAGCTTTAATTAAAATTACGAGTTCCTCTACTCTTGCATTCTCCCTAATATGGTCTATAGCCTTTTAGAAGTTGAGGCATCTCTCATAATAAACGTGAAAATGGCTTCAGCAGCACTTCCATTATGATGAACAGGAATTATAACGGATTTTTGCAAATCTGATTTCAGGCATAGCATCAGTAGAAGTAGCAGCCTAGTGGATAATAACTGACTGTATAAAATGCTTTCCCTATATCAAGTCCTGTATACTTTATGTACAAATATCCTTGGACTTCCATTGTGTACGTCTAAAATACTAGTAATATTTAGGCTCTATTGAAGCTTAAACCATTTCTTTCACAAAGTTACCATAGGACTTTACCCCAAGCAAACACCTTTTCTTCATATTTTGCACACACCCCCACTTACTCCCAGACAGCAAAATATGGATTTGAAGGAAGCCTTTCACTTTATGAGATCTCATTTGAAACATAAAGAATTTTAAATGACCTCATGTCAGCAAACTCAAAAGATCTCTAAAAAGAATGCTATCAATTAAGATGATTTATGACACTGACTAATCTTGGCCAAGGTAGAAAAACACATCTAATGAGAAATGCCTCCTAGAATGCAGTTGCCGTAATGGCACATGCATCAGGCTTCAATGCTGTGCTGACTCTTCCTTCCGTTGTGAACCCTGGAAATTTACTACTGGTCACTGCACTGCATGCAGTTGTGGGCCTCTGACAAAGAGAAAAATTTTATTTAAAGTTTTGAACCTATACTAGCTCTAGTAAAAAGACAGATGGCTCCATAAAATATACAATAAAAGCAGTCTCTAGGGCTTTTTGAAAGTTAAAAAATGTGAGAATTCATTGTGGTGCCATTTGGCCCCTGAGATTTTGAGTCTGTCAGCATTTCAATTCCTAACTTCTGCATTTTAAAATTCTATGTGGGCAATAGTAGTGTCCTATATCATTGAAAAGAAAGCTCTCTCCAGAAAACTGTCTTTTCTAATATATATAAATATATATATATGAATATATATATTAGATGAATACACATATTAGATGAATATATATATATTAGATGAAAATATATATATATATATATATATATATTCATGTGGGAATCACAGAAAAGTATTATTTTATATCTTAAATAAGATAATAAGATAAAGTGCTTCTTTTGAGTATTTTTTGCCTCCAAAATTGTGTGTGTAATGAAGGGGCACATATTTAACATGTTCATTTCAATCAGGAAAACACTTCTTAACCATATTTGTCTCTAACAACTCTGGTAAACAAATTCTTAGCTGCCTTCAGATAAAGTATCCATTAGACCTCATGGAGTTTTCAGGCCAGAAGATGGAACTAGAGACAGAATTTGGGTCTGAAATGAGGTCTAAACCAGTAGTAAAGGCACAGACATGGGCATCAGGCAGGCTGTGTTCTGCATCTGCTGTTAACAAGCCATGTGATCCTAGGCAAGACTGTGGATCAATCCACCCAGAAGGTCTTCCAGCATTCTAGGGTTGCTGCAGAGACACACACAGCCAACTGTCAGTATTACTACATGTTCAATTTCCATTCTCAACCAATCCCTCCCCACTGTTCAGTAATATTTTACACTATCCCAGAGATGGAAATATGTAAGCATTTAAATTGAAAGAAAAAGATGGGTTAAAAAACCAAATGAAATGTCAGAGCAGGTCTTGGTCAGAATTATGGCATTCACTGTTCTGATGCATAAAGCCCACTGCTTTCTGCACTTAATTCTGAGACCTATGTATTCCTGGTGGTATATCTCAATCTGAGACACTCTATGGACATGCTTCAGGTAGCTTTGTATCACCAATGTCAAATTAGGCTCATGTGCCTTTTCCTAGTGAGAGGATCTATGGCTCACTTTTTATTCTCATAAAGATAAAGGAAAAGTAATACATTATCCACACCGGCCTGAAGGATGGTCTATTCATCTTTGAATCTACAGTCCCATGCACATGATCTACATGTCATATTATATACACTCAAAAAGGGTTTCATGAAGAAGTGAGTGGATGAATGAATGAGAGAACAAATGCACAAACCCCATCTGAGAATACAGTGCTGGGCACTGAGGCTGCCTCAAGCCAGGCAGCTAATCAAAAGCCTCAGTTCCTCAAATGAGCCCATGGTCTCTGCTTGCCCCCAGTAATTTGTGAACAACATTCCTCTGCTTCTCTTTCCACTAGATATAGTGCTTATTATTATTGCCCATGGCCAATTAACTTCATTGGAAAATGGAAATCCATCATAATATTCATTTTTCTAATGAAAACATTAGCAGCAATATTCTCTGAAATAAAAATGCATGATAAAGGACTTACTGGAATAGAGTTGAAAAGGAGAGCACTATTCTTGAGCCACCAAATTTGAGTTACAGGAGCTAGTACCAAGCCAGAGACAGTTTTGTCCATCAGGCCACAAGCCAAGCCTGTGGGCCTCAGGTCTGTTCATATTTTTGAAAACCCATTAAGCTATCACTACTTTGGCTCCTGCTCAGAACCCAAAGATACAGGTGTTTTTGGTTTATGTATTGCAGTTGCTCTTCTCACTCTGGACTCATTCCAACCAGCAGCTGTATTTTTCATGCTGTCTATTACTGATGCTCTATTACTCTCACCATGTTCTAGGCAGGCCTCACAGATGGAGCTCTCGCAGCTGCCTTTGTTGTATGTCTACCCCTACACACCCTTCAAAGAGTCCTGATGCTTATTAGGTACAGGGAAGCCAATCCAAACACAGGACCACTGTTGGCGTCCCATCCAGGAGCCAGAGAAGGTTCCTGCTGCTTCAGTGAGGATGTCCTGAGGGCTACAGGATGACTGTATACAATCCACAAAGCCCTTCTATTTCCTGTTTTGCTACTTCTCTTCTGTACACACTGTTTTTAAAACATTAAAGCACTATTTTCAGGGCAGTTGTGCCTAAAAAATGGGCCTTAAGCAGGAGCATTTCCTAACCCCAACAGATCTGAGACAGATCTTGAAGAAGACAGCTATTTGAGGACCCACTGATGTTCAAGAATCATAGGTTCTAGCTATGGAACTCACACCAGACTTTTCTAGGTCTGATGAAGAGACACTTTTGCTATCCCTGTGACATTAGAGGATACCCACTTTAGCTAGGCTTATTCAGCTGGGTGGGGTACCTATCTACTCACCTCAGCTCAGCCTAGTCTACCTTACCCTGGCTGACTCATTTAACAGTTACCTATTGATTACCCATTCTATGCCTATATTGTGTCAGGCATTAAAGATAACAAAAGTCTCCACCTCAAGGACTTTGTATTCTATCGAGACAATGAGAATCATGGTTTAAAAAGTCTAGTATAATAAAACAAGCTAATATAGTTCTAAAAATATTGGCCATTGTCATTAGACAACAAATAAATGAAGCAAAAATAGCAAGAAAAAGGCAAAAATTATCATTATTTGAAAATGATATGGTTAACCATAAACCTAAGAAAAGCAACTAAAAATGATTATATACAATGAGATAATTCAGTAAAATCATGGGTACAAAATACATTTACCAAAATAGATTGCTTTCCTATATACAAATAATTGGCAAGAAAATGCAATTAAGAGATAAGATATTTACAATAAATTAAGAAGTATGTGTAAGAAAATTTAGAATAAATAAAAAGATATACCTATTCTTGGAGAGGCAAAATAAATATTATAAAGACATCAATTATCCTTAAAATAACAATTAATTCATTAATATTTTTAAAGCGTTTATTAGTAATTTACCAAGCTGTGAAACTTATATGAAAAGAATTGGTACTGATATAGGAGTAAACAGAGAAAAATGAAAAAAATTGAGAGTTGAAAAACAATGAAATAAGTTTTTTAATTTAGTATATAAAAAAAGATCAGCATTTCATGTCAGTGGGGAAAAAATGGATTGTTCAAAATAACGGTCTGGCATTTGGACAAAAAAAATTGATTACCATCTCACTTTTTCTGACAAAATAAATTAAAGATGAATCAAAGATTTACTTTAAAGCTATAAAACTACTAGTAACAAAAATAGAAAAATTCTTGCAGAGGTGTACAGGGACAAGTATAGCACATATACTTGTGGTAGTTGGGAATTGAAGGTGAGGAGAGGAAAATGGGTAAGACGTTAAGAAACAACAGTTGGCTGGATGTGGAGGCTCACACCTGTAATCCCAGCACTTTGGGAGGTGGAGGCAGATGGATCATGAGGTCAGGAGTTCAAGACAAGCCTGGCCAAGATGGTGAAACTCATCTCTACTAAAAATACAAAAATTAGCCAGGTGCAGTGGCAGGTGTCTGTAATCCCAGCTACTCAGGAGGCTGAGGTAGGAGAATTACTTGAACCCCAGGGAGGGAGGTTGCAGTGAGCCAAGATCACGCCACTATGCTCCAGCCTGGGTGACAGAGTGAGACTCCATCTCAAAAAAAAAAAAAAGTTAACAGAGTAACATAAATAGATCTTAAGAAGTAGACTTACAGTTTCAGCTAAAACATGAGATTAAAATTCCTCACTTCATCCTTTACAATAAGAAAAAGCTGAACAAACCAAAAATCAATGAGTTTTCTTGGGCTTATGAAAAAGCTGAGTATGCAGGCCATATTACCACTGCCAAATCTGAACAAACAAGCACATTCAAGAGTCACAGCCAAAATTTGCCTATCTATATCAGAAACCATATCTTGCAGAAAACCTTAAACGGCAATTTTAAAGAATTGAAAAGATCCCAGCAATCTTTGTGAACTACACCCAGAGCCTCCTTCTATGTAACAAAGGCCTCTTCTACAGAGAAAAATATTTTATCAGAGCTCTGGACCTTTAGCCCCTCTAGCCCTCCTGTTCTACCTAAAGGCAATGGAGGAGAAATTATACGAAAGAAACATCTGTGAAGGTCTTAGGCCATAAACACAAGCCCACTAAAAGACTGAAATTTTTTTGGAAGATTACAAAATGTGTTTCTTCTCCCACTTCTCTTACCACACAAATGTGGCTCCAGCATGATAACAGTGGATTACAGCTAAAAGAGATGCAAGACTTAGATTCTTTCTGAGGAGTACTAATTAGGGAAGCGCAAATTAGGGGAAGACAAAACAAAAGCACAGGAGGGCCGGGCGCGGTGGCTCACGCCTGTAATCCCAGCACTTTGGGAGGCCGAGGCGGGTGGATCACGAGGTCAAGAGATCAAGACCATCCTGGTCAACATGGTGAAACACCGTCTCTACTAAAAATACAAAAAATTAGCTGGGCATGGTGGCGCGTGCCTGTAATCCCAGCTACTCAGGAGGCTGAGGCAGAATTGCCTGAACCCAGGAGGCGGAGGTTGCGGTGAGCCGAGATCACGCCATTGCACTCCAGCCTGGGTAACAAGAGTGAAACTCCGTCTCAAAAAAAAAAAACACACAGGAGGAATTGGAAGGGGCTGGAACCTACAACTACAGCAAACACAGCCCAAATCCAAGCCAAATTAACATAAATCCTCACAGAACAGGTCTATTTACATTGTTTTCTATTATCTGATAAAACAGGTACAGCTTTCAACAAAAAAATTGCAAGGCATAACAACAGGCAAAATAAAGGTCAGAGGAGATAAAGCAAACATCAGAACCAGACTCAGATGTGACACTCATCTTCTCGAGAAAATAGAAAGACAGGGCACACTTCTTACCTCATTCCACGAAGCCAGCATTACCCCACCATCAAAAGCAGATGAAGATATTACAAAAAGCAAAAACTACAAATCAGTATCCCTCATGAATACAGATAGGAAAATCCTGAATAAAATATTACCAAATAAGATCTGACAGTGTATAAAAAGATTTATATCCCATGATCAACTGGGATTTATTCTAAGTAGGCAAGGCTAGTTCAACCCTTGAAAATCAATCAATATAATTCTAACTAAAAATAAAATTCTAAGCCTCTGAACAATCTAAAGGGACCTCTCCACTTAGCCAAGGACATTCCAAAGTTAACCTGAAAACCTAGTTCAGCCATGGTGGAAAGCAGGGACTTGGACAGCCCTCATTATACACTTTCCCTTTAGAATTCAGGTACAACTGATCAGTATTCACATTAAACTAGAGCATTTAAGGCTTTTTCACAGCAATAAGACACCAAATTCCAGCCTGACTCTAGTATAGCATCACATGACAGATAGCAAGCCCTGAAAGAAATCAAAGTATTTTACCCTAAAGTATATTTCTTTGACATATTTTTAAATGGTCCTGTAAAGCTATCTCTTGCAGGAAAAGTCTTCACTCTGTAGAGAATCCTCTTCCCTTTCCAGATCTTTTCCCTGATTTAGGAGAATTAACTAAGAATCTGGTACCTTTTTAATTCTTATGAGAAATATTTTCAATCTATACTCTCTGAAACCTGCTACCTGGAGTCTTTATCTGAATAAAAAGAACCTTGGCCTCCACAACCCCTTATCTTAACCCAGACACTACCTTTTATGGATACAAGAGCTTTGAAAAAAAAAAAAAAAAAGCTTTTAAGTTCAGGGGTACATGTGTAGGTTTGTTGTATAGGTAAACTTGTATCATGAGGGTTTGTTGTGCACATTATTTTATCACCTGGTTATTATGCCAGTACCCATTAGTTCCTGGTTATTATGCCAGTACCCATTAGTTATTTTTTCTGAACATTTCCGTCTTCCCACTGTCCACACTCCAATTGGCCCCTTTATGCTGTTCCCCTATATGTGTCCGTATGTGCTCATCACTTAGCTCCCACTTATAAGTGAGAACACGTGATATTTGGTTTTCTGTTTCTGTGTTAGTTTGCTAAGGATACTGGCCTCCAGCCCCATACATGTTCATGCAAAGGACATGATCTCATTCTTTTTTATGGCTGCATAGTATTCCGTAGCATATATGTATCACATTTTCTTTATTCAATCTATCATTGATGGGCATTCAAGTTGATTCTGTGTCTTTGCTATTGTGAATAGTGTTGCAATGAACATATGTGTGCATGTTTCTTTATAATAGAATTTATATTCCTTTGCATATATACCCAATAATGGGATTGCTAGGTTGAATGGTTTTTCTGTTTTTAGGTCTTTAAGAAACTGCCAAACTGTCTTCCACAATGGTTGAACTAATTTTTACCCCTCATTGACAGTGTGTAAGTATTCCATTTTCTTTACAACTTCACCAGTATCTGTTATTTTTCACTTTTTATAGGAGCCATTCTGACTCATGTGAGATGGTATCTCATTGTGGTGTGGACTTACATTTCTCTCATTATCAGTGATATTGAACTTTATTTATATGTTTGTTGGCCACACATATGTCCTCTTTTGAAAAGTGCCTGTTCATGTCCTTTGACCTCTTTTTAGTGGAGTTTTTTTTTTTTTTTCTTGTAAATTTGTTGAAGTTCCTTATGGATGCTGATATTAAACCTTTGTCAGCTGTATAGTTCAAAAATTTTCTCCCGTTCTATAGGTTGTCTGTTCACTCTGCTGATAATTTCCTTTGTTGTGCAGAAGCTCTTTAGTTTAATTAGATCCCATTTGTCAATTTTTGTCTAGGGTTTTATAGTTTTGGGTTTTACATTTAAGTCTCTAATCTATCTTAACTTTTGTATATGGTGTAAGGAAAGGGTTAAGTTACAGGTCCTGAATATCTTTATTAATTTTCTGTCTTGATGGTCTGTTTAATATTATCTGTGGGGTGTTAAAGTCTCTCATTATTATTGTGTGGAAGTCTAAATCTCTTTGAAGTTCTCTAAGAACTTGCTTACCAATCTGGGTACTCCTGTGTTGGGTGCATATACATTCAGGATAGTTAGGCCTTCTTGTTGAATTGAACCCTTAACCTTTAAATAATACCATTTTTTTTGTCTTTTCTTATCTTTGTTGGTTTAGTCCATTTTGTCACAAAGTAGGATTGCAACCCCTGCTTTTTTCTGTGTTCTATTTGCTTGGTAGATTTTTCCCCATCCTTTTATTTTGAGCCTATGTGTGTCACTGCTTACAAGCTGGGTATCTTGAAGACAGCATACCACTGGGTCTTGGTTCTTTATCCAGCTTGCCATTTTAATGGGGGTATTTGGCCCATTTACATTTAAGGTTAGTATTTGTATGTGTGGATTTGATCCTGTCATCATGATGTTAGTTGCTTATTTTGTAGACTTGTGTTTGCTTTACAGTGTCACTGTATTTCATTGTGTTTTTGGAGTGGCTGGTAACAGTCTTTCCTTTCCATATTTAGTGCTTCCTCCAGGAGCTCTTGTAAGGCAGGTCTGGTGGTAATTTCTTCAGCATTTGCTTGTCTCATAAAGATCTTACCCCTTCACTTATCTTTGGCTGGATGTGAAATTCTGGGTTGAAATTTCTTTTCTTGAGGAATGTTGAATATAGCACACTAATCTCTTCTGGCTTATAGGGTTTCTGCTGATAGGTCTTCTGTTAGTCTGATGGGTTTTCTATTATAATGACCTGACCTTTCTTTCTAAGTGAAATATCTTACTGGGGTTATCTGTGTTCCCTGAATTTGAATATTGGCCTCTCTAGCTGGGTTTGGAAAGTTCTCGTGGATAATACTCTGGAATATGTTTTCCAAGTTGGTTCCATTCTCTCCATCTCTTTTAGTGATACCAATGAGTCATAGATCCAGTCTCTTTATATAACACCATATTTCTTGGATATTTTATTTGTTGTTTTTTATTCTTTTTCCTCTATTCTTCCCTGATAGTATTATTTCAGAAAGCCAGTCTTCAATCTCTGAGATGCTTTCCTCCACTTGGTCTACTGTGCTATTAATACTTGTGATTGCATTATGAAATTCTTGTAGTGTTTTTCAGCTCTATGAGGTCAGTTACATTCTTCTCTACATTGGCTATTTTGTCTGTCATCTCCTGCACTGTTTTATCATTATTTTTAGCTTTTTGCATTGGTTTTTAATGTACTTGTGTAGCTCTATGATCTCTGTCTTTCCTATCCACATTCTGAATTCTGTTTCATCCATCTCAGCCTAGTCCAGAACCCTTGCTGCAGAGGTAATATGACTGTTTGGAGGAAAGAAGGCATTCTGGCTTTTTTAGTTTTCTTGCACTGATTCTTTCTCATCTTTGTGGCCTTATTTACCCTTCAATCCTTAAGGTTGCTGACCTTTGGATGGATTTTTTCTTTTATCCATTCAATGACCTTGAGGGTTTGATTGCTACATAACGTGGACTCAGCTGACTGTATTCCTTTCTGGAAGATTTGATAGGTCCAATGTTTAGCTCCGAGCTCCTGGACTGTGTGCTCTAACTCTGTAGACTTGTATTGAGCCCCAACTTTGTTCTCTGCCTCCTCAAGGTGTGAAATGTACTGTGCTGGGGAGACTGAGGTGCAGCAGCTCTGGCAGAGTGCTAGTGGGTACTGAAGTAACTGCCCTATTATAGGCATTAACCACAGTGGCAGAGGTAACATGGCTGGTGGTGAGTGGGGATCCTCTGCTGGAGACTGTATCCATGGTCACACTGGAGAAGGTGCTGGCTCAAGGTGGGGTGCTGGCAGCCACAGGTCTGGGTGCCTTCTTTGTGCCCCACAAGGAGGAGCGATTGCTTACAGTAGGGGAGAATCTGCTGTTCTCCGTGCAATGTTAGTGCAAAGGTGGGGCACTGGTGAGGGTGGGGCTTGCTGGTGCTATGCCTACCAAGGGTGGTTGATGGGGGAAGGGAGTGCTATTATACTACCACACACTGATGGAACAAGGAGAGCAAAACCTTCCCATGCAAATACAAGCAAGTGAAGTGATGTGAGGAGTTGCTATGGGCCCAGGAGAAGCTGCAGTATGGGGAGGAAGCATGTGGGCTGCTGCATGGCTGCAGGGGCTGCTTCGCTGGAGCTCCTCACCTGTCAGCATGGTCTGCCACTGCAGAAGCTATGGTACAGTCTTCCAGGGCACCCAAGACTGCCCTACAGGCAGGTGTGGCAGGGTGGAGCCCTGGGAGAGTCCAGCAGACCAAGGATTGCTCAGGTCAGACCAGCTATGTCTGATGGGCAAGACCACCCTGCAGAGCTCAGGTCTGACAGTTCCCCTAGGGCTAGATTCTCCAATGCAGCAAGTTGAGCCCACAAGGATGGCTGTCTCCAACCATGTTCCACTACAGATGCTCCCACATTAAACCCTCTGGTCTCCACATTAGCTGGCTTGCTGCCCCTACCACTTCTCTAAGCAGCTCTCCCTGCCAACTTGAGTGTCCATGGTGGTCAAGGAGTCTCCTCCTGCCAGGTTTCCAGAGTCCCATGGTAAGAGTGGGTTGCTCCTTGCCAGTTCAATTCACCCATTCCCCTGGCACTGTTGTGGCCCAAAAATGAGTCCCAGTGCACGGTAGTCCCATGAAACGTTCCCAGATTTCTCCCCCTTGAGCCCAGGTCTATGTCTTCCTTATATCCGCTCTTGGCATCTTTCCTTTGAAGATCTGTTAAAAGCACGTGAGTTGTCTCAGTCCCTCTGTGGGAGTGGTTCCACCTGGCTACATCTAGTCAGCCATCTTGCTCCTCACCTCAATTCTAGGTCTTTAAATCAACTCTTTCAACAAATTGCCAATCAGAAAATCTGAATCCACCTATAACCTGGAAGCCCCCCCACCATCCCACTTCAAGTTTTCCCAACTTTCCAGACTGAACCAGTAGAAATCTTACATGTATTGGTTGATGTCTTATGTCTCCTTAAAATGTATCAAACCCAGCTGTAGACCAACCACTTTGGGCATTTTTCCTCAGGACCTGCTGAGGTGGTGTCACAGTCATGTCCTTAATCCTGGCAAAATAAACTTCTAAACTGGTTGAGACCTATCTCAGATACTTTTTGGTTTACATAATCTACCACATCAACAGCTACAGATAGAAAATCATATGATCAGCATATGACAACATATATCACCCATTTGCAATTTTAAAACATCAGCAAACTACAAATAAAGGGAAACTTTATCAACCTGATAAAGAAAATCTAACAAAAAAACCCTAAGTTAACATAATAGTGAGGAATTAAATGTTTTTTACTTGTCCCTCAAGTCTGGAAACAAGGTGAGGATTCCTTTCTCACCACTTGATGTGGTTTGGCTGTATTCCCACTCAAATCTCACCTTAAATTGTAATAATCTCCATGTATCAAGGGTGGGGCCAGGTGGAGATAATTGAATCATGGTGGTGGTTGTCCTCATATTGTTCCTCTTGTAGTAAATAAGTCTCACAAGATCTCATGGCTATACAAATGGGACTTCCCCTGTACAAGATCTTCTGCCTGCTACCATGTAAGATGTGACTCTGCTCCTCATTAGCCTTCCAGCATAAAGGCTAATGTGAGGCCTCCCCATCCATGTGAAACTCCAAGTCCATTAAACCTCCTTTTCTTTATAAATTACCCAGTCTTGACTATGTCTTTATTAGCAGTATGAGAATGGACTAATATACCACTCAAATTCAGTGTTGCACACTCCAGATACTAGTTAGTGCAACAGAACAAGAAAAAGAAAAAGATATGCAGATTGGAAAGAAATAAAATCATCTCTATTTACAGATGATGTGGTTATCCAAAAAAAAAAAAAAAAAAAAAACTCAAATAATTGACTAAAAAAAAAAAAAATTCTGGAACTAAGCAAGAACAGCAGAGTTGCAGAGTACAAGATTAATGTATAAGAGTCCATTGCCTTCCTATGTGTCCATAAGCAATGAACAATTGGAATTTGAAATTTAAAACACAGAACCATTTACAATAGTACCCCCAAAATGACATACCTAGTTATAAATCTGACAGAAAATATCTACAAATCCTATATGCAGAAAACTATAAAACAGCAATGAAACAAATAAAATATCTAAATGAATGGAGCAATATTCCATATCCACAGATGTGAAGACTCAATACTGTGAATTAAGTCATCAGTTCTTCACAACTTGCTCTAAAGATTTAATGTGATCCCAATCAAGATACCAGCAGGCTAGGTGCAGTGGCTCATGATTGTAATCTCAGCCCTTTGGAGGACAATGACAGAGGATCTCTTGAGCCCAGGAGTTTAAGACCAGCCAAGGCAACACAGAAAAACACTTACTCTACAAAAAATAAAAAATTAGCTGGGCATGGTGGCACACACCTATAGTACCAGCTACTCAGGAGGCTGAGGTGGGAGGATTGCTTGAGCCTGGGAGGTCGAGGCTGCAGTGAGCATGATCATGCCACTGCACTCCAGCCTGGGCAACAAAGAGAGTTGAAAAAGAAAAAAAAATAATAGCAGCAAGCCATTTTGTAGATTTCATAAAACAGATTCTAGTTTACATGGAAAGGCAAAGCATTTAGAACAGTTAACACAATGCTGAAGGAAAACGATGCTGGAGGACTAACACCACCCTATTTCTAAACTTATTACAAGACTACAGTAATCAAGGCAGCACGTGGTCTTGGTGAAAGGACATCTAGAACGATGAAACAAAATGAAGAGCCCAAAATAGACCTACACAAATACAGTCAACTGAACTTTGATGAAGGAACAATGGAAATTAATTAAATAAAGAATAGTCTTTTCGATCAATGGTGGCAAAACAATTGAATGTTCTTACAAAAGAAAAAGAAAAAAGGAACTAGACACATATCTTACAACTTACGTAAACATTAACTGAAAATGTACCATACACCTAAATGTAAAGTGCAAAACTATAAAACATCTTGGGGGAAAGAAAAAGGAGAAAACACTGACCTGGCAAGATGGCAGAATAGGAACTAGGAACAGCTCTGGTCTGCAGCTCCCAGCAAGATCAATGCAGAAGGTGGGTGATTTCTGCATTTCCAACTGAGGTATCTGGCTCATCTCATTGGGACCAGTTAGACAGTGGGTGCAGCCCATGAAGGTTGAGCTGAAGCAGGGTGGGGCACTGCCTTACCTGGAAAGCTTAAGAGGTCCAGGAACTTTCTAACCTAGCCAAAGAAAGCCCAGAGGGACTGTGCCATATTTAGGAACGGTGCACCCCAGCCCAGATATTATGCTTTCCCATGTTCTCCACAAACTGCAGACCAGGAGATTTCCTCCGGTGCCTACGCCACCAGAGTCCTGGGTTTCAAGCACAAAACTGGGTGGCCATTTAGGCAGACACTGAGCTAGCTGCAGGAGTTTTTAACTTTTTCTTTCTTTCTTTTTTTTTTTTTCATATCCCAGTGGCACCTGGAATGCCAGCAAGACAGAACCATTCACTCCCCTGGAAAGGGGGCTGAAACCAAGAAACCAAGTGGTCTACCTCAGCAGATCCAACCCCCATGGAGCCCAGCAAACCAAGATCCACTGGCTTCAAATTCTTGCTGCCAGCACAGCAGTCTGAAGTTGACTTGGGACGCTGGAGCTTGGTAAAGGGAGGGGCAACCACCATTGCTGAGGCTTGATTAGGTGGTTTTCCCCTCACAGTATAAACAAAGCCAGGGGAAGTTCCAACTGGGTGGAGAACTCCAAAGCTCAGCAAAGCCACTGTAGCCAGACTACCTCTAGATTTTTCCTCTCTGGACAGGAAATCTCTGAAAAAATGGCAGCATCCCCAGTCAGGGGCTTATAGATAAAACTCCCATCTCCCTGGGACAGAGCACGTGGGGGAAGGGGCAGCTGTGGGCACAACTTCAGCAGACTTAAACATCCCTGCCTGCCTAGTTCTATGCAGTGGGTCTCCCAGCACAGAGTTCGAGCTCTCCTAAGGGTCAGACTGCCTCCTCAAGTGAATACCTGACCCCGTGTATCCTGACTGGGAGACACCTCCCAGCAGGGGCTGACAGACATTTCATACAGGAGAGCTCTGGCTGGCATCTGCCAGGTGTCCCTCTGGGAGGAAGCTTCCAGAGGAAGTAACAGGCAGCAATCTTTGATGTTCTGCAGCCTCTGCTGGTGATATCCAGGCAAACAGGGTCTGGAGTGAACTTGCAGCAAAATCCAGCAGACCAGCAGCAGTGGGGTCTGACTGTTAGAAGAAAAACTAATAGAAAGGAATAGCATCGACATCAACAAAAAAGACAACCATGCAAAACTTCCATCCAAAGGTCACCAACAGCAAAGAACAATGGTAGATAAATCCATGTAGATGGGGAGAAATCAGCACAAAAAGGCTGAAAATTCCAAAATCCAGAATGCCTCTTCTCCTCCAAAGGAACACAACTCCTCACCAGCAAGGGAACAAAATTGGATGGAGAATGAGTTTGAAGAATTAACAGAAGTAGGCTTCAGAAGGTGGCTAATAACAAACTCCTCCAAGCTAAAGGAGCATGTTCTAACCCAATGCAAGGAAGCTAAGAACCCTGAAAAAAGGTTAGAAGAATTGCTAACTAGAATAACCAGTTAAGATAATAACATAAATGACTTGATGGAACTGAAAAAAGCAGCATGAAAACTTCATGAAGCATACACAAGTATCAACAGCTGAATTGATCAAGTGGAAGCGAGGATGTCAGAGATTGAAGATCAACTTAATGAAATAAAGCATGAAGACTAAAGGAAAAAAAGAATGAAAAGGAAAGAACAAAGCCTCCAAGAAATATGGGATTATGTGAAAAGAACAAATATACATTTGATTGGTGTACCTGAAAGTGACCGGGAGAATGAAACCAAGTTGGAAAACACTCTTTAGGATGTTATCCAGGAGAACTTCCCCAACCTAACAAGACAGGCCAACATTCAAATTGAGGAAATATAGAGAACACCACAAAGATACTCCTAGAGAAGAGCAACCCCAAGACACACAGTCGTCAGATTCACCATGGTTGAAATGAAGGAAAAAAATGTTAAGGGCAGCCAGAGAGAAAAGTCAGGTTTAACCACAAACAGAAACCTATCAGACTCACAGTGGATCTCTCAACAGAAACCCTATAAGCCAGAAGAAAGTGGGGACCAATTTTCAACATTCTTAAAGAAAAGAATTTTCAACCCAGAATTTTATATTCTGCCAAACTAAGCTTCATAAGCAAAGGAGAAAAAAATCCTTTACAGACAAGAAAATGCTGAGAGATTTTGTCACCAACACGCCTGCCTTATAAGAGCTTCTGAAGGAAGCACTAAACATGGAAAGAAACAAATGGTACCATACCAGCTACTGCAAAAACATACCAACTTGTAAAGATCATCGACACTATGAAGAAACAGCATCAACTGACAGACAAAATTTACACATAATAATATTAACCTTTAATGTAAATGGGCTAAATGCTGCAATTAAAAGACACAGACTGGCAAATTGGATAAAGAATTAAAACCCATCACTGTGCTGTATTCAGGAGATCCATCTCACGTACAAAGACACACATAGGCTCAAAATAAAGGGATGGAGGAACATTTACCAAGCAAATGGAAAGCAAAAAAAAAAAGTGGGGGGGGGTTGCAATCCTAGTCTCTGATAAAACAGACTTTAAACCAACAAAGATCAAAAGAGACAAAGCAGGGCATTTCATAATGATAAAAAAAAAAATGCAACAGGAACAGCTAACTCTCCTAGATATATATGCACCCAATACAGGAGTACTCAGATTTATAAACCAAGTTCTTGGAGACCTAAAAAGAGACTTAAACTCCCACACAGTAATAGTGGGAGACTTTAACACTCCACTGTCAATATTAGACAGATCAACAAGACAGAAAATTAACAAGGATATCCAGGACTTGAACTCAGCTCTGGACCAAGTGGACCTAATAGATATCCACAAAACTCTCCACCTCAAATCAACAGAATATACAATTTTCTCAGCACTGCATTGAACTTATTTTAAAACTGACCACATAATTGGAAGTAAACCACTCCTCAGCAAATGCAAAAGAACAGAAATCATAACAGTCTCTCAGACCACAGCACAATCAAATTGGAACTCAGAATTAAGAGACACACTCAAAACTGCACAGCTGTATAAAAAAATGAACAACTGGCTCCTGAATGACTACTGGGTAAATGACAAAATGAAGGCAGAAAAATAAGTAAGTTCTTTGAAACTGATGAGAACAAAGACACAATGTACCAGAATCTCTGGGACACAGCCAAAGCAGTGCTTAGAGGGAAATTTGTAGCACTAAATTCTCATAAGAGAAAGCAGGAAAGATCTAAAATCGACACCCTAACATCACAATTAAAAGAACTAGAGAAGCAAGAGCAAACAAATTCAAAAGCTAGCAAAAGGCAAGAAACAACTAAGCAGAATGAAGGAGATAGAGATGCAAAAAACCCTTAAAAGAATCAATAAATTCAGGAGCTGTTTTTTTTAAAAGATATACAAAATAGACTGCTAGCCAGATTAATAGAGAAGAGAGAATAATCAAATAGATGCAATAAAAAATGATAAAGGGGATATTACCGATTCCACAGAAATACAAACTACTGTCAGAGAATACTATAAACACCTCTATGCAAATAAACTAGAAAATCTAAAAGAAATAGATAAATTCCTGGACACATACACCCTCCCAATTCTAAACCAGGAAGAAGTCAAATCCCTGAATAGACCAATAACAAGTTCTGATATTGAGGCAGTAATTAATAACCAACCAACCAAGAAAAGTACAGGACCAGATGGATTTATAGCCAAATTCTACCAGAGGTACAAAGAGGAGCTTGTACCATTCCTTCTGAAACTATTTCAAACAATAAAAAAGAGGAATGCCTCCCAAACTCATTTTATGAGGTCAGCATCATCCTGATACCAAAACCTTTTGTTGTGCCAGAGACACAACAAAACAGAAAATTTTAGGCCAATATCCCTGATGAATATCGATGTGAACAGCCTCAAGAAAATACTGGCAAGCCAAATCCAGCAGCACATCAAAAAGCTTATCCACCACAATCAAGTCAGCTTTGTCCCTGAGATGCAAGGTTGGTTCAACACATGCCAATCAATAAATATATTCCATCACACAAACAGATCCAATGACAAAAACCACATGATTATCTCAATAGATGCAGAAAAGGACTTTGACAAAATTCAACAGCTTTTTATGCTAAAACTCTCAATAAACTAGGTATTGATGAAATGCATTTCAAAATAATAAAAGCTATTTATG
Source organism: Aotus nancymaae (assembly GCF_030222135.1). Classification (NCBI taxonomy): domain Eukaryota; kingdom Metazoa; phylum Chordata; class Mammalia; order Primates; family Aotidae; genus Aotus; species Aotus nancymaae. The sequence continues at coordinate 8,304,910 of NW_026988476.1, read as the reverse complement.
ACAAACCCACAGCCAATATCACACCGAATGGGCAAAAACTGGAAGCATTCCCTTTGAAAACCAGCACAGGACAAGGATGCCCTCTCTCATCACCCCTGTACAACTTCTTGAATAGTATTGGAAGTTCTGGCCAGGGAAATCTGGCAAGAGAAAGAATCAAAGGGCATTTTAACAGGAAAAGAGGAAATCAAATTGTCTGGTCAATTTGATTTCCTCTTTTCCTGTTCAAATGCCCTTTGGTTCTTTCTCTTGCCAGATGACATGATTGTATATTTAGAAAACCCCATTGTTTCAGCCCAAAATATCCTTAAGCTGATAAGCAACTTCAGCAAAAATCTCAGAATACAAAATCAGAATGCAAAAATCATGAGCATTCCTACACACCAATAGCAGACAAACAGAGAGCAAAATCATGAGTGAACTTCCATTCACAATTGCTACAAAGACAATAAAATACCTAGGAGTACAATTTGAAGTTCCATCAGCTTTGATTGTAATTACTTATTTTCACACAACCCAAAGAAAACATGGGCAAAAGTTCTAAGCAAACACCTCCTGGAAGAAAAATGCACAGATGGCAAACATGTATATGATGACTCTCAATATAATTTATCATTACAAAATAGAACAGCAATGTGATACCACCAAACACCTATTAGAATGACTAAAATAAAAAACTGACAATACTAAGGGCTAACTAGGGTGCTAGGATGTGGTGCAACAGGAACTCTCATTCATTGCTGGCAGGAATGCAAAATGATACAGCCACTTTGGAAGACAGTTTGGCCATTTCTTATAAAACTAAACTGAGTCTTAACCATATAACCCAGCCATCAAGCTTCTAGGTATTTTCCCAATTGATTTAAGAACTATGGAATTTCTATTTCTAGATGCCTGAGGAATCACCACACTGTCTTCCACAATGGCTGAACTAATTTACATTCCCAATAGTGTAAAAGTGTTCCTATTTCTCCACATCCTCTCCAGCATCTGTTGTCTCCATATTTTTTAATGATCACCATTCTAACTGGCGTGAGATGGTATCTCAGTGTGGTTTTGATTTGCATTTCTCTAGTGACCAGTGATGATGAGTGTTTTTCCATATGTTTGTTGGTCTCATATATGTCTTCTTTTGAAAAGTGTCTGTTCATATCCTTTGCCTACTTTTGAATGGGTTTGTTTTTTTCTTGTTAATCTGCTTTAGTTCTTTGTAGATTCTGGATATTAGCCCTTTGTCAGATGGGTAGAGTGCAAAATTTTTTCCCCATCCTGTTGGTTGCCAGTTCACTCTAATGATTATTTCTGAGAAATTCCATTTGACCCAGCAATCCTATTACTGGGTATATACCCAAAGGATTATAAATAATTCTATTATAAAGACACATGCACACATATGTTCATTGTGGCACTGTTTACAATAGCAAAGACCTGGAACCAACCCAAATGCCCATCAATAATAGACTGGACAAGGAAAATGTGGCACATATACACCATGGAATATTATGCAGCCATAAAAAATGATGAGTTTGTGTCCTTTGTAGGGACACGGATGAAGCTGTAAACCAACATTCTCAGCAAACTGACACAGAATAGAAAATCAAACACCACATGTTCTCACTGATAGGCGGGTGTTGAACAATGAGAACACATGGACACAGGGAGGGGACCATCACAAACTGGGGTCTGCTGCGGGGGGCTAGGGTAGGGACAACATGGGGTGGGGAGGTTGGGTAGAGATAACAAGAAGAGAAATGACAGATATAGGTGATGGGAGATGGAGGCAGCAAACTACCTTGCCATGTAAGTACATATGCAACAATCCTGCATGATCTGCACATGTACCCCAGAACCTAAAGTACAATTAAAAAAAAAAAAACTATGTTCAAGTAAAAACTGCCTGTGAATGTTTATAGCACTTTATTCGTAATCATCAAAAACTGGAAGCAAACAAAATGCCCTTCAATAGGTAAATAAACCATGGTTCATGCATACAATGGCATGTTATTCAGCAATAAAAAGAAATTAGCTATCAAGCCACAAAAAAATTGATGAATTTTAAACGTTTATTGCTAAGTGAAAGAAGTCACTCTGGCAAAGCTCTCTACTAACTGATTCCAATTCTAGGACAGCTTGAAAAGCTAATACTATAGAAACAGTAAATAGATCAGTAGTTTCCAGGGACTCAGAGGGTGAAGTAAGGGATTGAATAGGAGAAGCACAGAGGATTTTTTAGGTATGGAAATTATTCTATATGATACTGTAATTGTGAAGACAAGACATTAATTACTTTTCAAATTCCAAAGAAACTTATAGCATAAAAGATACACTTCAATGTATGCAATTTTTTAAAAAACATTTAGGAGGATCCCAGCAAAGAATGTGGAAAATATATTAAAAAGTACCTAAATGTATTACACATGTATGAAACAATTTCACAGAAGTGGGTGGGGGAATTAGTTTCAGACCTAAGAAATTTTGGAAATGGATGCAGTCTGTAAGAATAAAGGCAATAGGAATTGCATATCAGCACTGTAGTCTAGTTGATAAAAGATGTTTCTCATTGAAGTTTGGGTTAACAATTCAGAAAGCACCATATGTATATACCAACATTGAATAATTAAGTGGATAGATGGCAGGTAGTAAGTGTGGGAAGTTACAGATAAGCAAGAAAAAGAGTTGAGAGCATCTACATGAGCTCATGTCCAAGTTAATACACATGTGGTTGATTACACATGGAAGTATTTTAGATAAGTTCATATATATTGGTTAGTATACATCTCTTTATCCTGACAGCTGAGAGAGCATAGCGGCAAAAAGCATATCTAGTGCCAAATCTTGGTTTTAAATACTATCTCCAATAAAAAGGAGCCAGGGGCCTTGGGATAAATGGCTGATTCTAGGATTAGGGCAAGAAAGACATAAGATGTACCTGGAGCATCTTATAGTGCCAGAGTAAGAAGGTGAAAAAAAAAAAAAAAACACCACGGTGATGGGCAAATGTCAGAGGGATCCAGGAGCCAACTGAAAGAGCTCCCAATAAAACTCAAAGCAACAGAGTAGGAACAAAGCTGGAACAATTCAAGCAAAAATTTAATATTAGGTTATAACCCAAAGTACAAAATAAATCCTCATGAGTGCTCATAAATCTGTATGAATATAAGTCATTGAATAAATAAATAAGTTTGGAGAATGGACAAATTTCCCATGAAGAAGAATCTCAAATAATTTATGCAGATACTCTAGTCTCAAGGAGGTGGAGCGTAACTCCCCACTCTTTAAATGTGGCTGTGTGTGCATAGTGACTTCCTTCCAAAAAGTACTTTACAAGTATGAAAAGGGGTGGGGGAGAGAGTTTATAATGAAGAAACCTGGAAAACACCACCTAGCCAGGTGATCAAGGTTATCATGAACACTGATGAAGCCCACTGACTGTATGTACCCTTTGATGTACTGTGATGACTATCGCACTCTAGTTTCCTCCAAAAATCCCACTGATAGAAGCCATTAAACTAAACTAAATTTGGCCTAAAAATACCTCCATATTTGAGTTCTTATATAATGAACTGTAACCCAAGAATGCACAAATGAACTGAAGGTCTAACTTAGAAGTATACTTGATATGATTTGGTTCTATGTCCTCACGCAAATCTCATGTCGAATTGTAATCCCCATATGTTGGAGGAGGGGCCTGGTTAGAGTTTTTTGGATCATGGGGGCGATTTCCTCCTTGTTGTTCTTGTGATAGTGAGTTCTCATGAGATCTGGTTGTTCGAATGTGTATAGCACTTCCCTCTTCACTCTCTCTCTCCTGTCACCATGGTAAAAAGTGGCTTGTTTCCCTTTCACCTTCTCCCATGGTTGTAAGTTTCCGGAGACCTCCGCAGCCATGCCACCTGCACAGCCTATGGAACTATGAGTCAATTAAATCTCTTTTCTTGACGAACTACCTAGTCTCAGGTAGTTCTTTAGAGCAATGTGAAAATGGACTAATACAATACCCTTAGATCAAATAGCTGAGTCTCAGTCAATTATAGTAGCTGAGCTTCAGTCAATCACAAGAAACAAACTGATTCAAATAAGGCAAAACACCATGCTGTAACCAACTACACTGTCTCTGTATCTCACTTCTGTTTTCTGTACATAAATGCTGCCCAACCACATGGCAGGCCAGAGTTCTTAGAATCTGTTCTGGTGCTAAGAGCTGTATAATTCATTTGTTAATTTTTCTTTGCTTAATTAAACTCTATTAAATTTAATTTGTCTGAAGTTTTTTTCTTTAACGAAGGTTTATTCGTAATAGCTGAGAACTGGAAACAATACAAATGTCCATTGAACGGTAAATGGATAAACTGTAATAATATCTGTGCAATGGAAAATCACTTACCTATAGAGAGAAATGAATTACTGATAAAAAGAACAATAGAAACGAATCTCAAAATATTTATGCAGAATAAAGCCATATTAAAAAAAGGATACATACTGTATGGTTATTCATATAAAACATTTAAAATGCAAACTAACATACAGTAACAGAAAGCAGATCAATTGTTGCCTGAAGCAGTGTGGGAATCAGGGAGGATTAAGAGGAAGGGCTTACCAAGGGGCATGAGCAAAGCTGGAGGTGGTCATGATAGATATATTTACTATAGTCAGCCTTCTATATCCCCAGGTTACACATCTGCTGATTCAACCAAACACAGATTGAAAATATTTAGAAAAAAATATTAAAAAATAACAATACTACTATAAAAATAAAAATGAAAAACCATACAGTATAACTACTATTTATGTAGCATTTACACTGTATTAGATATTATAAACAATCTAGAGATGAGTTGAAGTGTACAAATGTATATGAATTAGGTTATAGGCAAAGACTATCCCAAGTCTTATGACAAGGAGTTGAGCATCCACAGATTTTGGTATGCAGGAGGTCCTGGAACCAATCCCCCACAAATACTGAGGGTTGACTATATATCGATTATGGTGATGGTTTCATGGGTGCATACCTATGTCAACATTTATCAAATTTTACATTGTACATGTGTGCTGGTTATAGTAAATATATATGGTATATTATATATAACTGAATAAAAAGAAGTAAACATACAATTAAAACTAGTTGAACTTCAAGTTTGCTGAGAGGCAAGATCATCCACAATATAAAAATTTTCAGAATCTCCAATAAATTTTTAAAATCATTTTAAAAAGCAACAGCTGCCTATGATATCTTTCCAATATTCTTTTTCTGAATATAAAGATTACCTTTCATGTCTTTGAAAAGTACAAAATGTCTATTTAAAAAAAAAAAAAAAAAGAAAAAAGAAAAAGAAAAAACAGGGCCAGGCACGGTGGCTCACACCTGTAATCCCAGCACTTTGGGAGGCCAAGGCGGGTAGATCACGAGGTCAAGAGATCGAGACCATTCTGGTAAACGTGGTGAAACCCCATCTTTACTAAAAATACAAAAAATTAGCTGGGCATGGTGGCGAGTGCCTGTAATCCCAGCTACTCAGGAGGCTGAGGCAGGAGAATTGCCTGAACCCAGGAGGCAGAGGTTGCGGTGAGCCGAGATCGCGCCATTGCACTCCAGCCTCGGTAACAAGAGCGAAACTCCATCTCAGAAGGAAAAAAAAAAAAAAAAAACTCTCCCACTGCCCCCACATCCTCTTAATACCAAACCACGCCCACAGAACAGTTGCAAACACTGAAAGAAATGATCAACACCATGTGCCTCTTGATCATGAATAGTCAACAAAAAGATTCCACAAAAATAATTTGGTCAAGAAGTGCAATAAACATACATTTCTCCCTTGCTTGAAAGAAAAGAGGACTTATATTTAAATACTTATCTAACCATTATTTAAGGGAAAAAATTAAATTAGATGTATTAGAGTCCATGATCTTCTCTGTAGAGAAAACAAATATTATTAGGCATTGTATAAAATGAAACTGTTAGTGGATTAAAATATTCACATTATGTATTTATCTTGAGAAAGAGAAACTCCAAAAAAGCTAGCAAATGTGTATCACTGCTGTGCTTTGTCCTTTGTTGGATCAGTTTTACTCTTAAGATGAAATTTTCCATGAATTTTTATGACTTCCTATGGACAGGTACACTGGTGTTGAAACTGTTTCCCAGGTAGAATTTCAATACATTCTTTCTCTTTCTAGGGAATGGCTCCAGGTGAGCCAGAGCAAAATCCAAACATAATGGAAGAAAAGATACTAAGATATACTAAAGGAAGTCAAGCAGTAATTCATCTTTCATATCCTGCAGATTCTGTTTCAGAGTGCTATCTCCATCCTATTTATTGAGCCCAGTACCCTAATGCCAAAATTTAAAACTCTCTCTTAGAGATGAGCAGTATAACAATAACAAAACGAAAACAACCATTACTGCTGGTATTTGCTGAACACGTAGTATATGCCAGGCAATACTATCAAATCATTTAAGCTGACAGCCTTTGAGGTAAGTATTGCCACCATTCTCATTTTACATTGTAGGACTGGAGACAGATATTAAGTGACTGGCCCAAGGTCACACAGCCAGTGAGTGGCAGAGCCAGGGTTAGGAGCTCAGGTAGTTCAGCTCCAGAGCCCACTTCCCAACTCCCTGTCACATGCCTCGAAGACACGGGTTTTGTGTCAGACAGACCTGAACCTGTTTTCTCACCCTGCTACTCTATTTAATTGCACAGTTTTCTCACTCTCGCTCTTAAATGAATCTACTGCTGCCTACCCCTCAGGCTGTGATGGGAATTCAATGAAATCAGGTAAGTCTCCTGTCGCAGATCCAGGCCAATACGAAGCATTTGGTTATGGCTGCATAGGCTCTGGCAATACAAAAAAAATGCCAGGCAAGACCACTGCCCTTGAGGAGCTCACCTTTGAGAGGAGAAGAGGACCTGCGGTATTTCTCCCACAGCTGCAAATTCTTCATTGAAGACACGTGAAATTGCCTCTACATCTCTTCCACAACTGTGTGTATGTTGGATCCATCACTCCAAGTGACCACTGCTTTGTGTTATGACTAGCCTGTGAGGTGGCATGAATGAAGTGCGGAAGCTTGGAAGTCTGGACTGCTGACTTCCAAGCTTGTTCTCACTCCTGCAACTGCACCAGCAGTGATGGCTTCCAATCAGATAAAAAATACTATTCTTATTATGCAGTGCATAGAAGGCCAAATAATATTGAAGATAAAGTGCTTAGATGGTAGGCCTCATCAGCTCCAGCTCTCAAGTTTAATGGTTTTATACATGAAAACTTCTGATGACACAGTAGGGAATCCATTTCCAGTAAGGACTCATAGGAATGATTTTAAAATGCTCCTCTCACTGCTAGAAAAACTGAATATTAAGTGTGACTAAACAAGAGAGGGTGCCTCCCATGAAAGAACACAAATACAGAATGATCAGGATACAGAAGAGCTTAGCATCATGAAAATAAAAGCCAGTATTCTGCAGTACATATTGAAGCAAATCAGATTTTTCATATATACCAATTATTACTACAAAAAGCAGTAATTTATATCTGATATCCTGCAGATTCTGTTTTCAGAGTACTAGCCCCTTCCACTTACTGAGCCCAGTGCCCTCATACTGACAAATAAACCCTACTTTTAGAGAAAGGCAATGTAGCAATAACAATAATAATGGTTATCTTAGCCGATAATTATTGAGCACTTACTATACTCATTTACGCTGATAACAGCCCTATGGAGTAGTATTATCACACTTATTTTACATCTTAGGAAGCAAGACCCAGAGTGATCTAGTACTAAACTACATAAATTAAAGCAGGGATTTTGTATGAGGGTTAAATGAGTTGATAAAATTTTATAAGGAGGTACAAACAGAATTTCAAAACAAATCACTGAATGTGCACTGCATGTTTTCTTTTAGTTGGCTAGCATCGATCAGAAAAGAAATTTATAATATGAAAGGATGGAAATCACAGTAAAAATACAGTGGTTTGCACAGCTGGGAGAAAATGATGCAATAAGTAGGAGACTACAAACAATAGAATGCTGTAGAGTCTTTAAAATCATGTTATAAAAAATATGTAATCACATAGGAAAATGGCCATGATATAATCTTAAGTGAAAATAATTTTTAAAATATATACCACAATGATGAGTACATAATAGTGAATGAAGCAACCAAAAACCCTGCTTGCAGGTAGCTTACCTTCTATGATTACAACAAAATATGTATGTCATAGTAGATATCCAGGTATTGTCAGTCCACCATCTTTTTGAAAACCAATCCTTCTCCACTCTGATTCTAACAATATTTTTCAGTCCTTAAGTACTACTTGTAGGCCTCTTCTTGACCTCTACACCTCTGCAGGTCTTGAGAGTGGGAAGGTAACACAGCTGTAATTGAGTGTCCAACACAGCTGTGGCCCATCACAGTAAGCCATCCTTGGGCTACAGTGATGGCTAAATAATAAGGACATGTCCTAAACCAGGAAAGTCAGAAGCCTCACTGATACTTTTGTCAGAGCCAACGGAAAAAAAAAAAAAAATCTCTTCCTGATGGAATTGCTAAGATTTTGAGGTTGAACTCAGGCTAACCATAGTTATCACACCTACCACTTGAAGAGAATGGAACTAAGAATTGGAGAGAAAGCGAAAACCTTGATAAAATCATTTTTATTTTTTTTACTGCAAGTTATTTAAGTTTCCTCCCACTGTAAAGCAAAAAAAAAAAAAAAAAAAAAGCCTTAGCTAAAACAAACTTATCACAGGGATCTCCGCTTGAGCCTAGGTTTGACAGTTTATCTGATTAAATTGGTGGGGCCAGTAAAGGAATCTGTTTGTGCACATTAATAGGCAGATAAAAAAGTGCTCTGCTGAGTCTGGAGTGTCAGAAACAGAGGGTGCAGCAAACAGCACCATATTTGTTCCCCAGTCCCTATGCATTTTTTGAGTCCTAAAAAAAATGAGCAGGTGCTGGTAAAAGGAGAGATTTTTGTAGAATACTGTTAGGCTTGAGGGCAAGCACCTCTTCTCAGGGCCCCAGGATAGTAACCCAGCAGATGGGGAATGAAATATAGTATGACTCTGTCACAGTGGGGACTGCAGGGCATTGGTTTATTTTGTTAACATAAAGTTTTGCAGTTTAGTGAGAACCTGAAGACAGTTCCCTTGTCACAGACATGGTATTCTCAAGGAAGATAAAGACAAGGTGGCTAAAGAGCTGTCATGAAGTGGTTTTGCTCAGTAGACTTGGAATGCAGAAGACATGCTTGTTTAGGAGCCTATAGGACCCACTTTGGACTTGCCACGATAACATGGTGTGGTAATAAGGGAGAGCTTAGGCTCTTTATTAGGCTGGAGGGAGCACAAGCCAGGGAACTTCAAGATAATTACCATTGCTTTAACTTCACAATGCCATTAGAATAATGATGTTTGGAAATTTTATAAATATATATTTGGAAAGACATGTAGCAGTATGTTAATAGCTGCTTTGAGATGACACCATTATGAATGATTTGCTTTCTTCTTTGACCTTTTGTTAATTTTCTCAAACATTCTGTAATAAAATTATATGTTATAATGTGATCAGTATACAATAATGTTGTATTTAAATATATATTTAACTACATATAAATGTAGTTTTATACATATTACATACATATACATATGTATACATATACATATATATGTATATATATATGTGTGTGTGTGTATATATATATGTGTGTAGTTTCCAAATGCATCCAAACTATATAGTTTACTTGGTCTTCTGGGCAGTGTCATTCAAAGCATTCAAGAACTGGTAAAACTTCTCAAACAATTACAACTTCAAATTCTGAAGAGAAGGAAGAAAATCTAAGAACTTGGGATCCAAGTGTTGAAGAATTTACCACCAAAATTATCAGAAATAGCATCTCAGAAAGTCATCTGAAGATGAAAGAAACTGGAAATAACCGCATTAAATTTATGGTTTCTGAAATTTTAGATATGTAAAATACAATTAAGAGTCCATTTGAAATACTACTGTTTGAATGACTGTAACCACATAGTTAGAGTCTACCTGTGTCTATGTTTATGTCTTTACATAAATATATATCTTTATATATTCATAGTTATCTGTTGCTTTAACCTATACCATTAAAATAATGATGTTTGAAATTTACAAGAAAAAAACAAACCCATCAAAAAGTGGGCAAACAACATGAACAGACACTTCACAAAAGAAGAGATTTATGCAGCCAATGAGCATATGAAAAAATGCTCAATGTCACTGATCATTAGAGAAATGCAAATCATATCTACAATGAGATACCATCTCATGCCATCCATAACTGTGACTATTAAAAAGTCAAGAAACAACAGATGCTGGCGAGGTTGTGAAAAAATAGGACTGTATTTACACTGTTGGTAGGAATATAAATAAGTTCAACCATTATGGAAGACAGTGTGGTGATTCCTCAAAGATCTAGAACCAGAAATACATTTGACCGAGAAATCCGATTAGTAGGTATAGACCCAAAGGAATATAAATCATTCTGTTATAAATATACATGCACCCATATGTTCACTGCAGCACTATTCACAATAACAAAGACATGGAATCAACCAAAATGCCCATCAATGATAGGATGGATACAGAAAATGTGGTACATATACACCATGGAATACTATGCAGTCATAAAAATATAAGATCATGTCCTTTGCAGGGACATGGATGGAGCTGGAAGCCATTATCCTCAGCAAACTAACACAGGAACAGAAAACCAAACACTGCATGTTCTCACTTATAAGTGGGAGCTGAACAATGAGAACACATGGACACAGGGAGAGGAACAACACATACTGGGGCCTATCCAAGGGTGTGGGGGAAGGGAGAGCCTCAGGATACATAATGGGTTGATAGGTGCAGCAAACCACCATGGCACACGTTTCCTTATGTAACAAACCTGCATGTCCTATACATGTATCCCAGACCTTAAAATTAAAATAAATTAAAAAATAATAATAATGCTTGGAAATTTTTAAAATATATCAAAATTAGCTATACATATGGATATAGATAAAGGTAAAGACACAGACACAGATGGTCATAGGTTTAGTTATAAGTGTATATTTATCAGGGCTTTCAGAGTCTACTTGAGACCTATTCCTATATTCTCCTGTATATGATCTTTAGTTATTCAACTAAACCTTCCCATTCCAAAGGTTTTCAGAAACCTAATCCTAATTTCCAGGAGACATTTTTACAGTCTAGTCCCTAGACAACTTTCCATTTCATTTCCTCATGTTTTAAATGTAATTATAATAGAGCAGTGGTATGCAGACTTCAGGAAGATTTAAAAGAAAGGACAGATACAGGTTCTTTACACAGTGATCCTACTACAATCGCAGGAGACAACAAAAACCCAGGAAAACTACATCTCACAACTCTGGGGCTCTACCCTCAGTAACCCTGGACAATGGGCATGTGAAAAATTTTATGGAGATGGTAAGTAATTGTTTCCTAAAGGATAACATAGTTTACCCTCTGGAGACACTATTTTTCCCCTCTTCCTACAGCTGACTGCATATTTTGCCTCTCATTATCTAATTCACCATTTTGTCTGGTCTTTAAGAAGATTCTACTTTGTTTCTGGCAAATCATTTGTGCTAATAATTTCTGGCTCAAGTTCTCTCTTCAGCCTCATATGAATGATGACTTGTTGCTTCGCTAAGAGCTCATTTGCTGGACTGTAATTTTGGCTCAAGAAGAATTAACATTTTGTAAAACAGATGGTGGATAATAATTCATCACACCTTGAAAGTTTCAATGATACTGCTGCTGTTGGTGTGGAAGCCAGGTTCATTTGACAGGTGTTCCACTGCCACTTGCTATTGTTTGAGGTGACATAAAACTTTTCTCTCCTGCATGCCTTGAATTTCTTTACAAAATTTGCAATACCCAAAAGGCTCTCTGACTTGGGGACAGTATGTTCTTGTAGGGCAAATCTTTCTATGTGAATACATGAAAAATGTAATCCCTGGACCCCTTCATCACTTCCTTGGTTAAAGAGACAAATAAATTTTGCTAACTTCTTCATATATGCTCTTTGCCAAATCAAATCTAAAGCTTAAAGTACACTTCTAAAACAGATATTCTCAGTAACTAAGACTGAAAAAATTTTAAAGATCATGTAAACAGGCTTTCATACCTGGAAAGCTGATGGCAAATTCAAATCCTCAAAGGAGTTACACTGTGTTGCTTTAAGCAAACTCAGAGTATGTGGAAGTTTGACCTCAAAGCTGCCCTTTGAGGATCTGTTCTCTTAACCTTCTTCAGGTACTGTGCACAGCACACAGTATAGACCAGAGCTGGACCAAGGGTTCTAATCCAGGAAACGTGTGTGCAGAGGCAAATCCAGGAGGAAGCCTGCAGAATGATGTCTGCACACTGACAGGCTAGAGGGATCCAGCATTAGCATGGAAAGGAGTAAAATAATACATACAGTTTGATTAGTTTTTTTTGTTTTGTTTTGTTTTTTTGAGACGGAGTTTCGCTCTTGTTACCCAGGCTGGAGTGCAATGGCGCACACCACAACCTCCGCCTCCTGGGTTCAGGCAATTCTCCTGCCTCAGCCTCCTGAGTAGCTGGGATTACAGGCCTGCGCCACCATGCCCAGCTAATTTTTTGTATTTTTAGTAGAGACGGGGTTTCACCATGTTGACCAGGATGGTCTCGATCTCTTGACCTCGTGATCCACCCGCCTCGGCCTCCCAAAGTGCTGGGATTACAGGCGTGAGCCACCGCGCCCAGCCTTGATTAGTTTTTATCCAAGAAAAGTCCTGCTCATTATGACTTTGAAATTTGAAGTCGATTGAGAGGTTGATCTCACAGAGGTTATTTTTTTAAAAAGGCAAATTCTAAAAATGCAAACCATACACCCTATAGGAATAAATAACGACATAATTTTTGGAAGAAAAAAAGGCACATTTATGGCAAAAGGTCTCCAACTCCCCTCTTCCAGGGGTGGAGGGGGGATTCTAAACTACGTTTTGCATTGTCTTCAAGAGTTCCCGGGTAGAATTGAGCCCCCGTTGCCGGTTGCCGAAGTGGTAAACTCATCAATAACGGACGCTTTGTTTCTTCCCTTCCCTATCTAATGCCCCACTTCCTCATCAGTGCTACCTTGAATCGTCTCCAAAGAAACTACTTTCACAATCCTTATGTCAGTGTCTGGTTCTAAGGAAACCCAACCTGAAACGGTGTGTATGCTCTTGAGTCCCTCGGGACTATAAGCACATCCTGTTTCTGTAATTTCCTCAGGAAGGCAATAGTGAATAAGAAGCAGTATAAAGCTCAATCTGAGAACACAAAAAAAAGAACTCTAGTCCTCCTGAAAAAGTACTCTTAGGATAGGTGGAGGTCAGTCTCATGCATGTTATCTATTAGTTTCCTAGAGTGGCCATGACAAAGAGCCACAAACTTGGTGGCTTAAAAGAACAGAAACATATTCTCTCACAGCTCTGGAGCCTAGATGTCCAAATTCCAGGTGTTAGCAGGACCATGCTCTTTATGAAGGCTCTCAGGAAGGAATCATCCTTGCCTCTTCCTAGCTTCTGATGGTTGTCTGCAATCCTTGATGAGTGTGGGTTGGCAACTGTATCACTCCAGTCTCTGCCTCCAACTTCACATGGCATTCTTCCACGTGTGTCTCTCTGTATCTTCACACAGTGTTATAAAGACAGCAGTGTTGAATTTAGGGACCCTCTCCCTTCTCCCAATCCAGTATGACGCTCATCTTAACTTGATTATATCTGCAAATACTCTGTTTCCAAATAACATCACACTCACAGGTACCAAGGGTGTGGACTTGAACATATTTAAGGAGGGACACAATTCAACCCAGAACATGCTACATCCACCAGCCTAACAGAAGAGAAGTCAAGCAGCTTTCTATCCCTGCTCATTCACATATAACAAATATGATGATGATGATCATGATGACGATGATGATGAAAATGATGATGATGATGAGAATTTTAGAAATCTACTCCAGCCAGGAACAAAACTCTCAGCAGTTAGAATATACAGAAAACTCATGGCCAATGGTTTGTAACTCCTACTTCCTAACTCCTCTGCTTTTTATTTATCTTTCTAGGCTAGTGACAGTTTCTAGAATCTTTGCTCTGAGCATTTAGTAACTGCTTTGGATTTTAATGCCCGTTCTCCTGAGAATACGAAGTGTGTATCTGACAACATAGTGCCTTCCCAACATGAAGTGAGAGCCAAAAGTACCAGCTCATCAACCCCTCAGTCCCTGACCTTAGCTGAATCCTGCTTTGGTTGCTCCAGCAAACACAGCTAGCCAGGAAGAAAATAGCCACATGACATTTTTCACCATTGGTTGCTTGCATCTGAGTGTGTCCCTTGTTAAAGGCAATCCACTCTCATCTTTACAAGCCTATCTGGTTTTCAAGTTAAATACTCCCAGGTTCTTGAATAATTCACAAACAGGTCATGGTATAATATTTTAACCATATAAATGTGTATTCAGCTACTTTGATGCAATTTCTCTTTGGCTTACTAATGAGAAGGCATTGAAAAGAAAAAGGGAGGGTTATTGAACAACCAGAGCAAAATGTTCATCACTAATTATTTGAAAGCCTGAAGATCCAGCATCCTGATTAGCACAGGCCTGGAAAAAGCACAGAGTAAAACTGGACATTTATTCTTCAATTAGAGCATAGAATAATTAGTGCCTTCCAGATGTCCTAGGGAACAACCCTTCAACTTCATCACTCCTTGAGCAGAAAAGCAATTTAAAGGACAAAGAAGTGCCCGCTCGGGGTCTATGAACACAGCATCAAAATGCTCTGGTAAGGAAGGCATGCCTCACATTTTTCAGCTTTTATCTCTTCATCAAATTAGTCTCTTGCTGAGGTAAAAGCAAGAAGAGCAGCTAACAAAATTATATGTGCAGTAGTATTTCAGCTACTTAGAAATGTACACTGAGGAGAAAAAGATAGAAGAAAACACAACAGATTACTAACTACTAATCTTTGAAAATGGAATTGGAAGTGTTTTATTATTTTCTTTTCAATACTTTTGCATTTTCTTCAATAAGTATATATTGTTAGTAATTTATCATTCATGGTGTTGAATGCTTACAAGGTACAGGCACATATTTCATTTAATTCTGACCAAAAAGGAAAACAAAGGAACCTATTATTAAGGGATAATAGGAAGTATTATCCCCATTACATAACTTGCCTAAGATCATTTAGCTGATATATGGTAGTGAGGATTCACACCCAAGTCTACATAATTTTGTCCTCTCCCGTATATTGTTTTCATAATCAGAAGAGGAAAAGAAGACATACTCAAAATGGTATCTAATATATAAAGAATAGTGGAATCAACTTGTGGGGGAAAAAAAAGCTTCCAAAAAAAAATCTGTAGAGGCTAAAAATCTGTAATATTTTATCTCAGATGTACCCAATGTCAGTTACCAGATAGTCAATGATCTTTCCATATAAAAATGCATGTTACCAGCCATGGCACCTTATACTGTGCATGAAAATCCGGGGTATGACAAGTGGATTCTGCAACTCTTTGAGGAGGGCCAGCACAACGACCCGAGTCTGCGTCAACCTTCACCACTTAGAGGGCCTTGTGACCTCAGTCAATTTGCTTGTTCTTTCTGAGGTTCCATGTTTTCATTTGTTTTTTCCTTTGTCCACTGAGTCAACAAATATTTCCTCTGTGCCTAATATGCCAGTTATTTTTCTAGGCCCTGAGAGTAAGTGTGTTGAATAAAAGAGTCATGGTCTCAGTCCTCACAGAGCTCTGCCCCTCACCCTGGAATAAAGATAACAAGGCTTGCTTCAGTCAGGCTTGCTGCAAGGACTGCATCAAAGAATGTAAAGCACCTGACACGTGGAAGGCATCCAATACATTTTACCACTGGGATTACCTCAATTATTCCAGCTATAAAATGGAATTTATCTTATCCTACTTGGCTGGGTGTGAGAGTACTGATCTCTGTAATTCTTCCCTAATTCATCCATCCCAGTCTAGAAAACGCCATGGTTTTTAAAACATGCTTTAAAGAAGAGAGGATCAGAAAACAAGATGAAAATGTAGATATTTTAGTTTAGGCTTATAATACATTAAATTCCATTTAAATTTTTTATTTTTTTGCTTTGAATATCAAAATTCACCATACCATATTTAAAGTGCTCACGTAAAAAATTGATGATTCACTAGGAAAGCTCTAAGAATATTCATGTAGGCAAATTCTTATCATCTTAGCATTTATGATTTAAGTTAAGGAAAAAGTTTGATGAGAACTATGTTAAGCAAGTTCCTACCTTTTAAAGGCTTGCAGATAGAAATCTTGAGGTCTAAGTAAGCCTCTGTAACCAAAAACATGTTCATATACTTATGGCCAACGATAAATCCTTCCTGTAATGCATATTATATATTTTATGAGCACAACGTTTGAGTATGTAACAGGGATTTACATAGATCTTCTCTAATTTTCCAAACACTTTTAGTAACTAATCCATCAGAAACTAAAACCGGGAGATGTTAAATAGTTTGCCAAGTTATACTAACTAGCATGTGTCAAGGTCTGAATGTGAATCCTAATTGAATGACTTTACAACTTACCTTCTTTTGATAACACCACACCAGTGCTCCACCAATGGGGAATTTATTACTTTTTGAAGCAGCTCATTTCTGTTTTTTAAAAGCCCTTATAATTCAGAGTTCCTCCTAACACTGAGCTGAAATCTACCCTCTGCCCATAGTTACCATTGGCTGTAGTTTCGTGCCTCAGTTAAATTAGTTAAATTAATTCTTCTTCTACATGAGAGCTCTTCAGATATTCAGAAACACCTTTCCTTTCTTTCCTTCCCCTCTTTACTCCTCTCTATCAAGTTTCCCTTTCTGCAAAACAAAATAATTCCATTTTTCTACTCTGCTTGAAATTACGTTAAGTCCCTACCCTCTTCCTGCTCTGTTCCAATAATCATAGTCTCAGTTGTTCACATAACTTTTTAAAAAATTAAATACAATACCACAGCTGTGATCTGAAGAGTACCCAGTGGAATTTCATTGTCGCCATCCTTGTCTTGGATGTTATACTTCTATTTACGTAATTCAATAGCAAATTAGCTATTTTATTCTAGCTACTTCATGCTGCTGATTCATGTGAATTTGCTATCATTACAGCAAAGCCTTTAGGTCTTTTTTACACATACAACTATGAATCCACATTTTCAAGATCCTATTCCTATGCCTTGCTTACATGACATTTTTTTTTTCGTAATAAGCTATATCTCTTAAATATGGGAAGACTGAAATAAAGGGCCAAGATTTTTTATTCATTTTTGTCATTCAGTGGATTTCCTCTTCTTCATTATAAGAGTTTCGTTCCATTATAAGAGTCCTCCCAAATCACTGAGTGATACTAACCAAACAAGATAGAAAATGGAGTTTGAAATTCTGCCCTACATCCTATAGACTTCTTTCTGGGTTGAGATCAGCTCACACATTAGCAGCTGGTAGGCAGGGTAAATTCAACCACTTGAGAATTCACCTAATGGTACCAGCCTCCAGCCCATGGGCTCCTTAAGGATTCCTCCCCTCAAGGAGTCTGTGAAAGTCACTAACATGTGCTCTGCTGATGTCAATATTCCTTGTCTGCAATGTGGCCCACACCCCCAGGATAGTACCTGGTACTCTTGGCTGTCTTTTGCTGTAAAAGTTACAAAGTCCCTAGTTAATTTCTTGTTTTCTTTCTTTACCCTGAAAGAATTGCTCTTGCCAAATGCTCATCTTAATGCTACTAAAGTTTGAGACTTTCCAACTTACCAGACAAGATCAGTTTAATGGACATATGACCTGTGTGCAGAAACACACACTGAGATGGACCATGCTCTTGGCTTAATGCCTTGCCATCACCATTTTGAAATTCTTAGAAATTTTATTTATTCAATTGTTAATGTATTAAATGTAGAATGACATCAATAGTAAATTTAAAAATACCATGACAAGGGGAGAGAAAGACTACAGAACAAAGAAAAAGTTTTATATTTTAGTATCTTTAATAGTAATGTTTTTCTGCTGTTTGAATAAGGAACCCCACATTTTCTTTCTGCACTGTGCCCCATAAATAACGTAGCTGGCCTTGTTTTGGGGGTGGATATTAAAAATATTTAACAAGTACAGCATGGGCCTCACCTAATTGGAACAGACGCCTAACTCATCAAAAATGGATGCCAAGTGGCATGTAGAACTGCAGTATACCAGCTGAAAATTGGCCTCGCTGCTTTCTGCTGCGTTGGCATAGTCATCTGTGAGGCACGTGATACTATGGAATCCCTTGGCATGCCCTGAACACATTCAAGGCTGCATCACTGTCAGCCTTGCTCACTCTCCCCCAGCCTACCTATCTTCGAATTTCAAACTACATCTAACCGTCTTTGGTCTTTCTTTGTTCTGGACTTGAAAAACAGAAACAACAGTATTTCCAAAGAAGGCTTAAGGTGAAAATTCTATTAGAACCCTGTAAAAGTCAGGGAAATCATTAGCTGATTTGCTGTTTCCCATAGAGTCCATACCAGTATCAGACCTACTACATTCTCATTTATAAACTTCACGCTTTGAAAGATTTCTGGTTGAAGAACTTTGGTGCACCAGACGCTTTTGTAAAGGCAGGGGGAGGCAGTAATAATTATAAACTTTTTCATCTCTCATTCCTGTGACATAGTCCACAGAGCTTTGCCTTTCAAAGGCGCTCGTTGCCATTGGTGTTCTCATATAAATTTGGGGACTTGTTATAAAATTCAGTCATAACAAGGAAATTCTGATTCTTTTTCTTTCTGAAGTGAGGAGAAACCATTTCTCTCAGAGCTCACCCCAAGCAAAAGGTTAAGTATAACCTAAGTCTCCATGCCTGTTTCATCCTGCCAAACCCACAGTTGGAATGACCCCAAAAGCAACAGTGGGGGGAATTCTCACAAGAGAGTGCCACCAACCCATCCCAAGATGAGGCAGGTTGAGGTTCCTAAGACAGAAGCACTAATTGCCATGGTGATAATTCAAAGAATTTTTTAGAGGAAAGCACAGAGTGGGCTGCAGCAGTCCTCGCAAAGGACAGCAACAGAAAAGGGGTGTTCTACCCAGATATGTTCTGCGGTGGATGGGTCAGCATATCGAGTTTATATGGAAGTTAAAGGAATTTGGCTCAGGAATGGCGCCTGTTGCTTTCAGTGTTTGGGGCAACAATCTTGATACCTTTATCACTTGATCAGTGTCTGGGAAGGTTCTAGGCCCTGGTTTGAGTTCCAGCCTGATGGGAAAAACCTGTAGCTGGCTGGATCACCAAGCAGTCAATTCACTCTGTGATTTTTTTGGTCAGGACACAGGAAAAAATGTGCAGGGAGAAATTTGAGGACCCTACACGTACGAATAAGTCCTCAGAGAGGTTTTGTCCTGACTTCCCATCCTGGTACTGCTTATACTCATCTGTGACATTTCCTCAAAATAATATCCTTCTCCCTAAAATATCTTCCCCTCTCTCTTTTGTATCTCTCATATACCCTTACAGTTTTTAGTTCAGATTCTATTTCTCTGTGAAATTTTCTTCTTCTCCACCACAAAGTCTCCTACATTACTATTTTCAGTCTAAGGGCCATATATTCAAATTTCTTGAAATGATCTGATTTATCTGCTTCACATTAAGAAAGCATCTATAGTTCAAGTGTAGCAAAGGCTAATTAAAAAATTTTGAAATCATGTACATCTGTAAAAGATTAAAATTCATTAGATGTGGCAGAAAGAACATTGGCTTGGGTTCAAATTCTGCTTTTCCTACTTTTTAATACATGGTCTTTGAAATTCTTTTACCATTATACATATGTATTATTTGTGAAATGATAATAACACACACCTGGAAGGTGCATTATACATGGGAAATTCTCCTTTAATCATCTAGGCAATGCCTGGCACAGAATAAGCACTCGCTAATTAATAGCTATCAATATTAGAAAGCATTAACCACTACTTGCCTGAGTTTTCATTTCAGTTCAAGTCAGTACTACAAATAGGTAGTGTCTTCTATTACCAATCAATTTTGTGGATGATAGATAGATAGATAGATGCTTAGCAAATCTGTTGAAGAGAATATTTATTAGTAAAACAGAGAACATGTTGATGGAAGCTAAAATGAAAACTACTGCTAGAAGATCAGAAGCGGATGTATTGGTGTGTTAAGCAGAGACCAGTATGTGCCAGTGTATCAAGAATGACCTCATGGTTTCTTGGTCTCTATGTCAAGAGAAACATAAAATGTCTATATTTCTTTTGAGGATCACTTGAGGAATGTCCTGACTGTCCCATTCCTGTTTTCCAGGCATTTTAAATCCCTACTGACCTGGAACAGATTAAAACTTATAGTACACAGATGAGATTTATGTGACAGCCTCATGCATCATTTTTCTCACCTCAGTGACCTTAGTCCCATGAATGCCATTTTTTGTAAAGTGCATCACCACTGGATAATTTAACAGGTTGTCTTTATTTTGCTTATTTCTCCAACATCCTGCTCTACAACTTTTTTGGCCTTTCAGCTACAGAAGCGATTTATTGGGGATATATAAAAGTGTCAATGTTACTAGGCTGCCTGATGATGCATGGTATACTTCTTGCTAGAGCAAAGGCGATAGAGAAGGTAATGCTTTGAATCAAACACTGACAGGAGGGCAAAAATTGTTGTGTATAATACATTCTCCAGTGGAACAGGTTACAAAGGTATAGAGAGTTTTGACTATGCATGCATGAGGTGCGTACCACACATCAGAAGAGTCAAGCCAAGCTTTAGGATGAGAACTTGAAGAATCTTTCAGAGTTGTTCTCATATCATATAAGTTGGAATTTTGAAATGTAATACATTGCATATATGTTTGGTGCACTCAGGGGCAAGAATAAGGAAACAAAATACTCTTTCATTTGACTAATTCCTATTTATCCTTCAGGGCTCAATTCAAAAATTGCCTTATTCAAGAAGTTTTCTGGGATCCCCACCCCAGCCATCAACACCAACCTCCACCACCCACTACTGCTCCTACCATCTCCCTCTCCTTCCCCACCACCCAACCAACCCATCACCATCATTCTACTACACCACTTCCACCACTATAGGCCAATCTACTTAGGCAACCCTGTGCATGGCTATTTCTTGTGACTTGCTACTGTCTTGCTAGACTTTGGAGTCAGGGATTACTTTTATCTTGTTTCTCTGTGCCTAAGAAAGAGCCTACCCTATCATAGGTACTCAGCATATGTTTGCTGAATGAATGAACAAACCTAACAATGGAATTACTTTTCAGAAATGTTTGCAATATGGAGTTGTCTTCTTTTTAATAAATTATAGCCAGATTCTCAACTTAATTAATTCTTTCCAGCCACTAAAGAACACTTAGGAGCAATTTGTTAAATGACACCATTGTGACCAGAAAGAGGTATTGCAGCTAATTCCAAAAGTAATTTCCAGGAGAGTATACTCACAGGAAAAATATGGCTAAATACTTTTTAAGACCCTTGGATAGGAAGCTGTAAATTAATTCAATGGGTTGCAACTTTCCAGACTCTGAGAAATTGATATATGATGGGTGTCACCTGTTGGAAGCCAGTTCTGAAAACGTGTTATAAAGAAACCTCATGCCCCATTACCTTTATTTATGACTTAAATGGATTTCTATACATGGAATTTTCATACATGGAAATTCATGTTTGACTCTAACATGGATTCTCAGTTTCTCACAAATGATCCTTGAAGAAGTGGAAAAAAACCTGAAGTTACTTTGCTTATTTCTACAGGTTGTTCCTTTGTTTAAAAGATTGCACATTCTTCAGAGACAATAAAACAAACAGAAAAAAAAAGGGAAGAGTGAAGGCAGGGAGAGAGAGAAAGGAAGAAGAAAATGGAAAAGAGTTTAAGAATATATATTTAAGTACCAACATCACATCAGTCACTATTTTCAAAAACCAAAATAACTTTGGAGTCTGTAACTTCTGATCACATGAAACTCACTTGCACTATCTGGTCCTAATTCTACCATTTATAATGTGACATTACAGATGTGACTTTGACCTTGTATTTCTTTTTTTGTAAGTTTGGGGGGCTGATGTTATTTACCCCAAGATCCTTTCATGATCTGTAATTTTATAAAATTCTACCCATCAATACCAAGCGTTCTCCATTTTCTCATCTCTCTGACTCTTTCTCAATTAGAAAACTGAAGTCCATGTCAAGAACAACACTACAAATGGCCACCCACTCAGGGATTTCAGTAGCATTTATTTTTAAACTTACACAGTGAAAGAGTACTTGCTTTATTCTGTTGCCAAACTCAAGGAGACTTATAGGCACAATAACTGTGTTTGAATGTTAAGGCCTTTATCAATTGAACTCCCCCAGGGTTAAATGT
Organism: Aotus nancymaae; assembly: GCF_030222135.1. NCBI lineage: Eukaryota > Metazoa > Chordata > Mammalia > Primates > Aotidae > Aotus > Aotus nancymaae. Next base: position 8,282,451 of record NW_026988476.1, on the reverse strand, counting down.
AGATCTCATTTCAATAATTCAACACCTCACAACAAAAACAAAGTAAGACAGCCAGGCAGAGTTACATGGCTCTCCTGGCTGTTGTCACCTACTCCTTTAAATCAGCATGCTCCCAGAGAAGAGATAAATACTACGTAGTCCAGGAATAACCCAGCTATTTATCTACTATCCAACATCCACTGAGAACAGAGAATCAATCAGTTTCTACTTCAGCCCTTTCTCCACCTCAGAACAGCAAAGATACACGAAGAAGATAAGGGGAAATATGGCAAAAAGGAAGCAAAGGTTAATTTTGCTTTTCAGTTTAAGAATTACATACGCTGGATCACCATGGTTTTGTATTTCCTTTATTTACTATGATCTTGCTTTTCTAATTAGTATTACTAGTACAACTTTTACATTCCAATCTGCTTCAAATGACAGAGTTTCTTGCACTGACTAAAAGAACCCAGACCCGGAGTGTATTTCACAAGTCAGGAGCAGGAGTGACTCAGGGAGCCAAGCCAAAGACTTGCAGATCTGGGGGTAAAGCTGGGTACTGAAATGAGACTAACGGGCCACCATTTGCTTCCTGTTTAGGAAACGGGTGTTCCCTTCTTTATTTGCTCCTTAAAAGCCAACTTTCTGCAATATATTAAGTATCTTGAAGTTTCTAAATATAGAACGTTTTGTAGGGTGGTATAGGGTTAGGTGGGATGGGTGGCCCTGAATTGCCTCAACAGACTTTGGTCATGGTTAAAACTGATCCATTTAGGGTAGAGTTTCCCAAGTAGGAAGGGAGATTTCCTGATTCCAAAGGTTCTTACTCAGCTCTATAGTGAATTGAAATCCCTCCGAGTCACTCTCCACTTATGAACATATGGCACTAAGAACAATTGTTTTTGGAACCTAACATCTTCACACCATGTCTCTTACTTCCCAACCTTGCTAGGGTTGACCTTAAGAACTGGCATGTGGCTGTGTAGAAACACAAAGAGTAACTTGGAGAAGCCAGAAATTTGTTTTTGTGTTTCATGCTTTCATATTTTTGACCTTTAGAAAATGAGTTTTCATAAGAGATTAAATAATTTGAAATAATTTATCTTTGGAATAGTAAAGAAAATTTCTGAAAGTTTCTGGGCAGATTTTTGGAACCTGGTGTTAGTTTTTAAGTATCTCAGGAAGACACTTCTGAATGAACTTAAAATTAAACTTTGACTATCCTACATATCATTAATAAAGCACACCTTGTCTAGCTAAGCAATTTTTAAATTTTACTTGCAAAACACATACATACACACCCCAAAATTGCTGGAAAAAATCCAGGGAATCAGACATAGATATTTTTCTCCCAAAATCTAACTCTGCTTTAAAAAATAAACACAGAGATATCAACCTTCTAATTCTATACTCAGAGGATTTCTCTTTTTCAAGCCAAAGATATTTGGAAATTAAGTCAACTGTGTATATATAAGATGGTTCTATACTTACAGGGTATATGGATAAAAGAATCTGAAAGTATTATTTTCTTATAAATGGCTTTATTTTTACCAAAAATTAATGTTCCTTATAACTTTATTTAATAATATGCATTAACAAAATGAAGAAAATTGAAATTACCTACAAATCTCATGACCCAGAGTAAATCATTAATGTTTTAAAAATTATCCTTCTACTCATTTCTAAAAATTAAATGTATTTTTAAAATTACTTTATATTTTATTGTGTAATCATTTATTAAATATTTATTGTCCATCTTATTAAATATCATCCCACAATGTTATTGTGAATAACTATCTGGATAGTTTAATGTATGAGTATAGCATTATTTAACTCATCAACTACCAATACAAATTTGGAATATTTCCAATTATTTGATATTATTAAGAGTTCTATTATGAATATATTGTTATTTTCTCAGTGAAATATTTCAGAAACCAGAAAGTATTTCTAAATTATACTCCAGAAATGTTGTACATACCCAGCAGCAGAATATGAAAGTGCCTTTTTCCAAATAGCCTCAACATTGAATACTAACATAATATTAATCTTTGGAAATTTAATAGGTAAAAATGATGTTCAATTATTTATTTGTGTGTACATATGTGTGCATTTGTGTGGACACATACATTTACATATGTTTCTTTGAACTATAAATATTTCTTTGATCATTCATGATACCACATGGTTTTATGCTTATTATTTCCATTTCTTTGAGAATTGCGTGTCCATATCCCTTACCCAATCATTGCCTCTCTTTTATTGATTTCAAAGTGTAATTACATATGGAAGAATTTAAGTCCTTGCCCACTGACTTGCCAGTGAATACACTTTTCCTACTTTGTTATCTACCTCTCATTTCTGTTCATGGAGTTTAGAAGTATGAAAGTTTCAAACATTTAAGATTTGAAAACTATTAAACTTGTTAGTCATTTTTACCTCTGTATTCTACCTTCTACTTAGAAAATCTTTACATTGCCCAGTTTTTAAATAAATTTTTGCTTATATTTTCTTTAAAATTTCTATCATTTCTCTCAGTACATATAAGTTTTTAATTTCTCAAGAAACTGTTCTAATGTATAATGAAAGTTTCATTAGACCTATTTTGCTCGCAAGTAGCTAACTGGTTGGCCCCTCTAAAAAATATATTGAATAATTATAATTAGTCCTATCACCATGGCAATGAAATACTGCTTTTACTTTACTAAATTCTTATATGCATTTGTGTCTGTTACCAGACTTTCTATTCTATTTTATTGATCTCTTTAACTGTACCTGAACCAATTTTTTTTGCTCTTTTTTTTTAGTTATCTGGTCTTTAATAATGAAGTACAACTTAGTTTGTGTTCTATTAGATTTGGGAATAAAGTGATCTCTATTACTTTTTATTTTCTCATTTACCAGTGAGATTATCTATAAATATAATTTTTATTTCCACATTTCTAAGATTTTATTGAATTAATTTTTCCCTAATTTTATAGGATGACAGAGAACATAAATTTTAAGATGTCTGCTAAATTTGTACTTTTTTGAATTTTAAAATTTCCTTTGTGACTAAATATATGACCAATTTTTATAAGTTTTGCATAGGTGAAAAAGTATTTGCTCTGAATTATCTGTATCCATATTTCTAAAATGGGTATATTGAAGTCTCCCACTGAAACAGTGTTAGTGTTTTCATCTTCTACTTGAATTTCAAATCATTTTAATGTATTTATTCTTCTCCTATATTACTTGGTATATAAAAGGATTTGATAGCTAAATCTTCCTCATAAATTGTGCCTTCTTTCATATAATGTCTTATTTTCTAGGTTTTGTGCTTTTAACATTAAATCTACTTTTTAAAAATTAATATCCCAGTTTGACTTCTTTTTGTTTGCATTTGTCTGGTCTTTGTTTATTCTTTTATGCTCAATGAGTCATTCTGTTTTAACGATGTTTCTTACAGGAATCATGTGGCTAAGTTTTAATTTTTCACACAACCTGATAGTCTTAATGACATAATTATATTTAGTCAAATAACATATATTTGATATTCCTTCCAACTTCCCCTATGCTTATTATTAATTTTCCTTAAAGTTGCCACTTTTTCCCATTCCTTTTTCTCTGGTAAAATCAAATTGCTATTTCTTCCACTTTTTCTCTTATTAATTTGGAATTTCTTCCCTATTTTCCTGTTAAAAACACCTTTCATTTGTCTGTTCTTAATCAGATGCATTTGTCTTTACTGATATTTGAAATAAACTCATAAACATGTTCCATTTTTCTCTCTCCTTCCCTCTCTTCCCAATAAGATGATACTTTGAGACCACTTAATGGGCTCTGTCCTGGCCCATTGCTATGAGATCTTTAGAATGTTTTTAGCCTGCCTCGTCCAGTCCAATGCTTGTTTTTGTGGAGACAGTTTACTAGATTTTAGTTCTTTTTGTCCTAGACTATTAAAATTTTTCTTGTGGTAGGTTCTTTCTATCTTAGAAATCCCAGTTTGGCACTTATGCAGTACATTTCTAGATAATCTATTATTTTCTATTAATAGATACTTTAAACTGATTGTTTTCTCTCTTCTTCAATTTCTCGTATTTTAGCCTCTGATATGGTTTATTTCTTGTTTGATTATAGCCTTTCAACAAGATATTTTCTGAGAAGAAACATAATGCAAATAAGCATCCTTATATAAAGCAAAACGTTGCTTCTTAATGGGAGCATGTAATACCTGATTCAATGAGATTTGTATGGACTCAGTTGCACAATCAATTTGTCCAATTGTATTCTGGTTAAAAGGAGGATAGATTCTTACTGAGCCCATACAAATAGTTTTATGACTGTTGAACAAATATTATTAGAAATATTTCTGAATTCTGAAGTCAATGTGAGTCAGATGTCATTAAATTATTTTATTTCAGTTTAAAAAGCAAAGTTTTCTAAATTGAAAGCTAGTGATAGATTAAGAAGAGAGCTTCCTCATATACCCATTAAAAATGAAACATTAAAAATAACATCAACAATATTTCAAATAAATAACCATAATTTAGGTTTCCTTGTCAATTCATTTAGTCCTATGTAGATCATTCTTGTTCCACTAGATGTTGGGCCAAACAGTCTACCTCTTGCTTTCATCAAGTGTAACTGCTATAGGACTAACAAGGGTCCTGGAATTCCTAACTCAGTCTACTGGCAAAAATCTAAAACTTGTCTAAGCAATGAGAGTTCTGAAGCATATATCCAAGTATCTATTCTTTAAAGTATTAACACTTTAGAGTACTGGGTAGAGTCCATCCTATGAGGCCCTGAAACTGTCTGTCTTTGTTAAAAAGAAAGAAAGAAAAACTGCATTAAACTCCTCTGTAGCTTACAGAATAGCCTTCAGGCAAACACCTAAGGGAGGCTGACACTTGTTTAATAATAAAACAACGACAGTGGTCAGTGTATTACAGTGACTAAGAATATCAGAATGAAGGAAAGTCATATTCTCTTCTGGGATACAGTACGTAACAATTTCATAAGGGTTTGATCAATGTTTTTCCTGAGGATAAGAGTAAAGAGTACTGATAAATCTCAGAAGCCTTCCCATAAAACGTACAGTTTCTAAAATATTTATATTAATAACATTTTACCTATGCAAACTTAACAAAGAAAGATTGAGCATGATTGAGCATGTATGTCTTCTGATTTGACAATTTTTCCTTTATAGCTCTGACAATATTGTCAACGTAACTGTAAAATATGGGACACAACGAACATTTATTTCCAGCATTTCTCTTCACAAGGTGAAATAATAAATCTTTGTGATATTTTCAGGGTCCCTCAGGCAACTCACAAAAATAGTTTTAGATATAAAAGATACACCCTGTTTTCTAATTTTAGGATCTGAATTTGAGAAGGCAAAATCAAAAGTTATTGGAGATTTGGTTACCTGACTAAGATGCATCATGGATGCTGAGAAATAGTACTTGGTTACTTATCTAAGCAAAGTGACAATAAAAAATTTTAAAATAACAGCAAACAAGTTAAAATGATTGCAAGAAACTAGTTCTTTCACAAGTCACAAGTCAGCAACATTTGTTCTTTATTTTTGCTCTTTTAAAAAACAATTAAGGACATTATAAAACTCGACATAAAGCAGAGAAAATTATTCCGATGAGATATGGAGTCTCTACTATAGGAATAGATAACATTTTATATACCTTACTAAAAGTTCTAAGATTATCATTTTAACAGAAAGTTGAATTCTAGTTTTTAATTAATATATTTGGCAGTAAAAGATTCACAAGCCCCTTTTTATTCCTTACATTGTCTGGTGAATAAACCTATCAAAACCAAACACCCTTTGCCAACATTTTAATATATTTTATAGCTTCTTTTCTTTTCAATTATTATAATTCAAGGCAAATAAAATTCATATCCCTCAAACCCTCTATAACTTGCTATACAGAATCAAATTTTGTCCTTCGCTGTGCTCTCATGTTCTGGAACAAACTGACACTAATACAGGAGAAAATCATTCCCCTTTTCCTTGAAATACAAAAGCACATACACAGTTGTATTTCCTCTGTATGGCTCCTAGTGTAGTCTCAAGCAGTCATGTTAATGCAACTTCTAACTAAAACTGTAACTTCTATTTCACAGCACAAACTAGAAAGTACAAAATTGACAAATATGTAATTAAGGATTTTACCAGTACAATAAAACTAATGAATACTGATAACAAAACTTTCTCCTGCTACACATATCATTTTACACCTTCACAAAGTAGCAAAAATGAAAAATTCATTCCTGTATTATTCTGAATATTTTGTTTGGCCTGTTTGTGTTGCTATAACAGAATACCTGAGACTGGGTAATTAATAAAGAAAAGAGGTATTTTGGCTCATGGTTCTGCAGGCTGTACAGGAAGTGTGGTGCCAGCATCTGCTTCTGGTGAAGGCCTCAGAAGTTTCCAATCATGGCGGAAGGCAAAGGGGAGCCAGCATGTCACATGGTGAGACAGGGAGCAAGAGAGAGGGAAAGCAAAAAAGAAAGGAGCAAGAGAGGGAGTGGGAGGTGCCAGGCTCTTCTAAACAACCAGTTCGTATGTGAAGTCATAGAATTAGAACTCACTCATTACCAGGAGGATGGCACCAAGCCATCGTAAAGGATCCACCCTGATGACCCTAACACCTCCCACCAGGCCTCACCTCCAACATTGGGGATCGCATTTCAACACAGGATTTGGAGGAGACAAAACATCCAAACCATATCATAGCCCAAAGATACAGCCACTATGTCGTGTATCATAGTTAGATGCAAAATTATATGAACTTGAAATTATGTATCATGATCAACATTTGAGTATCAATACTATATATGAATTATCTTGGTCTCTATTAATTATATATTAATTAACATAATTTATAAAATTCCAGAGTTTTAATTTACCTAAGAATTTTGAAAATTATGTTCAAATGGACACACTACAGAACATAACTACTGCTATAAAAATGTCAGAATTATTAAGACAAATTTACAGTTTTATAATCTTGAGCATTATATAACTGTAAATGTTAGTTTATTTGATCTGTAAGACAATGTAAGATGTTTAGAATGTTCATGTATTAACTAATCTCCTTATGAGAAACATACTTACATCATGTTTACAAAGCAAACTAAAAAGCCAGCTGTATTATACTGAACACTAGTAAATCACAGAAAATTATTGAAGCAGTCTAATTCATCTGAAGATTCCCTTATTATGTGAGCCTGGATTCTTCAAATATTTCTGTGATAGAAGTTTTCATAAGAAGAATTGCTTTCACACATTTAAAGTATTAAAGATTTGGGTTTTTTGTGAATTCTTGGAATACTTGATTTATATAAGGACTTGTTTATGTCAAAAAAGCAATCAGAACAGATCTCCTTTACTTTAATGGATGTTGGACCTAATTTTTAAATACTCTAAGAAAATGTTGCCCATTCATACACAAGAGGTAAATGCTTTTCTGAATTGCAAACAAATAACTTTAGCAGGTATACAACTTCAGCTTCAGATCAAAATAAGACCAGAAACATAAAAAACTCACTAGTCTAGATATCAAGAGCTGTTGCCCTTCCATAATGGTCACAAAGCATTTTTCAATTGATTTGAATTCACAAATAGGCAGACAGAAACAGATTAACAAATCAAATCCTGTCATCTCTCACCCTTCAGAGACTAGATCTCCATCATCCATTGGACAGAGATCACCAATGGTCGAACCATAGAACAAAATTCCCCATCATTGCTGCCACCAATGGGGAATGACTACTGCCCATTCTGGAACCAGAAAATGCAAAAGCACAAAATCAATATAAAGAGAGAGAAAAAAAATAATAGAGAAACAGAGCATTGTCAAAGTTCAGTTGCTGCTGGGGATCTACTTCAGGGGGACAAGAAAAGATGAACTTGAGCATACACAGCCCATGAGCTACACTTACCCAGCAATACAGCATCTTTATGAGTGTACTTGGGTGTTCTAGTAATTTAGCTTCAAAACTTAAGTCATTTTCAAAAAGATAACACCATGATTCTCATTCAATATAAAAAGAACACTTGTCAATAATTTTCCCTCATTAAAAAATGAGGAAACCAGTAAAAATGCTAATAAAAGGTTCAAAGGGGATTGAAGAAGGAAAGTATATAGAGGGATTTTAATAAAGGAGTAACATAAAAATCGAATAGGTTAAATACAAAACTTTTTAATGTCTTAGGGCCATGAGCTGGATCCGTTAGTGTTATCTGTTCCACCAAACAGAAATTATTTTCATCTCTAAAGGACAAAAATCTAGACATTAACCTCTACCACTACAGACCTCTGCCACCACACACTTTAAACAGTTCAGTCAAAGAAAGTCAAGCCCAAAGCTGCATGGGAAATCACACTCAACAATCTCTTTTATCAATTTCCGACTTTTGGATTATTTTTGTTCTTCAGAGCTCAAGAGTTTTTATCTGCCTCAGTGTGTCTCTTTTACCGCACCCTACTTGCACCTGTGAGCCCTTTCTGTGTGTAGATTTAGATCTTTAGAGCTTTCTTTAAATCAGGGACATTTCCTGTTATTGTTTAGTTATTGACATTCCACCTTCAGTTCCTCTATTTCTGGAATTCCTACAATGAATATAGTGAGTCTCATGGAGCTAATCTTACCTTCTCCATAATGACTTTCATTTTTTGACATGTTTTCACAAATTTCTATTTCAAAAGTGATCTTCCTCTCCAAATCAGCCACTGAAAATCACTGTGGAATAATCTTTGATTACAGAAAGTCTTATTTGTGTTATATTTAATCTTAAATGTTTTTTTTTTTTTGCTTCAAGTTATATTCCATCTCCTCCTGCAACTCTATTTTACCAAGCACATGTCCTGTTTGTACTGACTACTCAACTTTCTGCTACTGAGTCTTTCAGATAAGTTGCCTTTTTATTATTGTTATTGTTGTTGACTCATTGAAACTAACATCTGACAGTCTCTCTTCCCCTTATTAGAGGGACTCAATCCACTCATATTCCACTGATTTTTGGCCCATAGGGGCTAGAAAATCTAATAGATTTATAAAAAGCCACTGTCGATGCCTGCAAGGTGTAGTGGGCATACACCTGTATAAAACAAGCTCTTTCCAAGAACCTCTGTCTTCACCTCAAGGATCTCTAGTGCTGCTTGCTAAGTTCTTATCCAGCCCACAGAGAAGAAAGTCTCCACCAGCCCTCCTCACGAGAATTCCCACCTTGCCCAAGGCCACACTCGGATTTAGCTACCCATCAGTTCAACCATATGGCTCAGCAAAGGCAAATAGGTTGGAGTTGAGAGTGAAAGAAAAGGAAATCACCATCTTTCAGAATTCTCTACCAGGTATAACTTCAAATTCTCCTTATATCTATGTTGTCTGAGGCCCACTGAAACTGCTGCTTGTTAGCCATGTGGTGTGTAGCCATCAGGTAGGAGGGTGGAGGGACCCGAGGTTGGAAGTTGTTCTTAAAGTGGGATGTATGTGAAAAGTAAGCTGTTTAACTAGGAAGGCCAAATTATGTCTTTAACTTGAAATAAGCAGAGTGGTCATGTCTAGACTCCCAACATTGCCAAATCTCGGGCTGGCATTAGCACTGAGTTACCCTATCTACAAGTTGCTCATAATTAAAATAATAACCTATTTATCTGGGTTCTTTATTTTTATTTAATTCCTATACTTCATATGTTAGGATATTTAAAGAACAGGTTGAGTCTACAGCAATACTGAGCTAGAATAAAGTTCTTGGTGAAGACGGAAAATTAAAACTCTGGCTTCCAGATCATGGAGACGCTGTCTTGAATTTGTTCTCTTGGAGTTATTTTGAATCGTTTTTGTTTTTTCTCATGTTGCAACTGCTGCAATAGAATGGACCTTGGGCTGCCTCCCAATGGGAAGGTTGCCATCCTCGGAAGGTCCAGACGTGGGTGCCTTAGAATAGCACTTCTGTAGGCCTTTTAGCAAACTGTTCTTGTCTCTGATTTTGGTACAGTCTACTTGGGTCATCTTCCCTCTTCTCACCACTGAGTGGTGAAATCCAGACAGCTGATATTAGTGTGAGGGCTTAGGAACAGACACCAAAGAGGACTCCTGGCTGTTTTGCTGTGGTTGTTGTGGCTGTTAGTGTTTGTTATTGTTTGTCTCAACCACGTAGGTCTGACTACTGTAGACCAAAAATATTGGGTGACATACGGTGGTATACAGCTCAGCTCGCAGGGTGACTAAACTTAAGTCTGGCTACTATAGTCTATCGTTACTCGAATCTCTTACATATTGCCCTTGCAATCCAATGCAGTTAAGAAACTGATCATTAATGATCCTCTACTTGAGATAATGGGCTTAGCTTTGTAAAGGTGGAAAATGATACATCCGTTAGGATTACATGTGGCACCTTTAATCGCCATAAAAAGGCTTTAAGGCTTCATAAAGAAGAGGCAAACTTGAAGCATTGTCAATATTATTAGAACTTTGAAATCGATTCAGATATTCTCCTGTCTTGTTTGTATTGATGCCCATAATTATTCACAGATGCAATAAGACCCAGGTGAATATTTAAAGAGTAGCCTGATTCTGCCTCTTTATGAACAGAAAACATTACTTAAATTTTTATTTCCATTGATTTACATATTTAATTTTTTTCATGTTATTAAATGCAAAAACATAAGGAAGAATTTATAAATCAACCATGGTTTCAGTAACTAGAGGTAATCTCTGTATCATTTTTGCTGAATTGACTTTCAGTCTATAATATTTATATATCTAATAAGTCCAATCATATCTATATACTCATTGTATTCAGTGATTTGGACAGTATACAGCTAGTTTTAAATGAACATAATCAATTTTTTCAAAATCATATTTGCATACATTTACATTTTTTCAAAATAAGAAAAAAATATTTTTCTATCATGTAAACTTTAAAATTTAGCATTTTGCTGAATTGACTTTCAGTCTACAATATAATCCAGTAAGTTCAGTCATATATACATACTCATTTTTTCAGTGATTTGGGCAGTGTAGAGCTAGTTTTTAATGGCTATAATCAAGTTTTTTCAAATTTGAATGTACATTAATTATAAAACCTAATAGTAGTATAAGCATTTGTTTAATATCCTTTTACTTCCCAATCCTTGTCAGTACAACCTGAGAAATATACACTTAAAGCACAATTGAATTGTTTATCATCCTGTCCTCTCTTTTTTTATTCTTATATTTCATTTGGGTACCAATTTATAACAATTATTTGGGCTTCACACTACGCATAAGTCTGGCATCAATGTTCTGTGGTCCTTTAGGACCAATCTAAATTTTATGCCCTTACAAGTAAGCTGGGTTTTTTTTTTTCCTTCTTGCTTGAAAACTTTCCGTTGTTTTAATACTGAAAAATCACACTTTCACCAGCGTTTGCTGCTGCTTGTTTTATTCATTTTGCCTAGAACATTTTCCTCAGCCTATAGTCTTGGGTATTTTTTTTTCAGAGTTTAGAAACTCTTTATATGTCTTTAATTATTCACTTAATTATAATTTCTAGTCTATTCATTTAGTCTCATTCTCAAGGGTGCCAATTATTCATAGCTTCATGTTCTATCCCCCAAATCTATCATTTCTGGTATTTTTTCTTCTTTATATAAAACATTCTGCACTAACTGTCCCCAATGTGGATCTTCATTCTGCAATGGAGTTTTAATTTCTGTGGCTTCTTTTCTTTTTTGATCCTTATCAATTTCCCTTTCAAAGACTCTTTTATAGATAACTTTTTTTATCTTTTAATAACTCAAAGCAGGTGTATTCTTAATTTCCTTCTTTTACTATGATGAACTTTCACACATATTTTATAACAGTACTTTATAGCAGTGGGTCACTACTTTTATGTTATATGGGGCTTTTCAAAGGATTTCATTTGGTGTTTTTTTCCTTGCTTATACATCTTTGAACAAGGAGAAATTTTAACCACATCTGGTGATTGCCAAATAGGAAAAGCAGTCTTCCCTTTACTCCTACTCAGTGTCCCTGTCTCAAACCTTTGACTGAATATGCATGAACATAGAGCCTCTAGGTGTTTGTCTGGAAGACTTTACGAAACATGATCCTAATGTCAGACCCTCTACTAGAAACTGCATTAATCTCTAGATAATGATCCTATGCAGGTCTTTTTATGTGCACCCAGCGTATTTCTCTGGATGGATGGATGGATGGATGGATGGATGGATGGGCTGGGTACAGTGGCTCACATCTGTAATCCCAGCACTTTAGGAGGTCAAGGCGGGCAGATTACTAGGTCAGGAGTTCAAGACTAGCCTGACCAACATGGTGAAACCCCTTCTTTACTAAAAATACAAAAATTAGCCAGGCATGGTGGCATTTGCCTGTAATCCCAGCTACTCGGGAGGCTGAGGAAGGGGAATCGCTTGAACCAGGAAGTCAGAAGTTGCAGTGAGCTAAGATTGTGCCACTGTACTCCAGCCTGGGTGACAGAGCCAGACTCCATCTCAAAAAAAAAAAAAAAAAAAAAAGATGGATCTATAGATCTGTATATCAATATAGTTACATAAATATTGATATATCTATAGATCTAGATATAGATGATAAATATCTAATCTATGTGTCTGTGTGTCTATGTGTAAGCATATAAAACCAATGTATTAAACAAGCATGATTTATGTTGTACTAAGAAGATAACAGTCCCACATTATTCCCTTGTTTTGGTGTTTTGTTTTTCCCTATTTAATGTTAACTTTTAAATTGAAATATACAGAGAAAAGTTTACAAATCTTAAATATGCACCTTGAATTTTTACATAGTCCTTATATCCTTGTACCCACCAATAAGATGAGAATTTAAACATTTTCAGCACCCCAGATACCCTCTTTGTGCCTCTCTCCAATCATTGTTTTCAAAAGTAATTACTACTCTGCCTTGTATCATCACAGATTAGTTTTACCTACTTTTGAACTTTATATAAATGGAATTGTATTTTATGTATCCTTTTGTTTCTAGCTTCCTTTGTTCCAGATCATGTTTTTGAGATCCATGTTGTAAGTAGCCAGAAATGTTGATTCTCAATGCTCTATAATATTTCATTCTATTAATATATCACAATTTACTTACCTTTCTTCCTGTTGGTATACATTTGATTTGTGTTCAATTTAGAGCTATAAACATGTCTTTTGGTGCATATATGCTGAGTTGTAAAGTATATTTATATACAAATCTGGAAGCTACTGCCAAACAGTTTTCTAAGCAGTGCATGAAAGCTTCACTTGTTCCAAATCCTCTGTAACTCTTAGTACTGTAAATTTTTAAAAATATATCTATTCTTGTAGGTGTCTAGTGATATTTTCCTGTTTCATGTGCCTATTATATTCCCTTCTGTGAAGTGTTTGTTCAAGGACTTTCCTAATTTTAATTAGGTTGCCTGCCTTTTTCTCATTGATTTGTAGAATTTCTTTATGTATTATTGGCATTAATCCATCATCAGATATATGTATTGCAAAATACCTTCTTCCACTCTATGGCTTACCTTTCCATCTTCTTACTAACTACATTTCTACAGTAATAAAGAGCAGTCTCTTCTATCTCATCTGTTTCCTTATATTGGTATGGATTCATGCTTTTTTATCTTACTCTATATGGGTTATAATCCATTATTCTCATTACATATTTCATTGTTCAAAGTCCCCAAGATTTGTCCATTGGGAGATCCTTGTGACATATCCTTGTCTTTTCCACCACTTCATTTGCTTTTAGTGCCACAAGATGTTTCACACTTTTTGTATTTTTTCTGCTCTATACCTGAACACAATGATTTCTCCAAAGAGCCCTTTTCCCTTTGTAATGAATAATGATACTTAGAAACCAAGATGTAGGTCCTTGTTGTGGTCATTGCTACTAGGGAATAATTGGCTCTAGGCCCTCACTAAATACATAGCTAGATAATGTGTGTGTGTGTGTGTGTGTGTGTACTCACACATCTAAATTTATTTCTATATCTGTTCCACTGTGTGTACACATATATTTAAAATCATAAACTCATATTAATCCCTCTGATTTCTTGGTTTGCAATCACTTTAGCTTCCTCAGATAGGTCTGTGACACAGTACTCACTGTCTTCCAGCTGCAGCCAGCTATAGGGAACATATTTCAAACACCTTGAGTAGTTTCCTTGAACCTCCCTCTCTAGATGTAGGGTTAGAAGGTGGCAACCCCCCCCCAACCCAAAACTGGGAGAGGAACTTATACCTGTCTCATAGTCCAATTCAGAGAAAACTTCTAACTTCTTTGCAAAATCCTCTCTGAGAAGCCCATAAGCTTGGGACACATTCTTAGGTCCATTTCCCTTGTAAACCTGCCTCTCATTCTTATTGTCTGGCATACTGGTACCCAATCAAACACTGAGGCACAAAAAACACCCCAAGCTAATAGTTTACATGCATTCTATAGATTTTCTCCAGATTCTGACTAGGAAAAAGAAATAGCTTTCAACACATTAGAAAGTGATTGTGGGGCAGTATGGGGAACATTTTTCTACATTCTAGCAGTTGGTTAAGATACAACACAGCAACAGGGATGGGTGGTCACCTTTTCCCGCTGTTTTCTTGTTGGTAATGCATAGATCAAGGTTCCTGATCATCCACATGACAGAATCAATTCCCCAAAATATTGCTGAATCAAAAAAATATTTTTACATTTTCCATAACACTATGCTTCTACAACTACATGTACTTTTCTGAGTATCTTAATGGAAGGTTAGAGGGTGAATTAGATGTCACTGGTTGGTCATCACCACACATTAGAAATCTTCACGTGTGTTTTAGATTTTTTTAACGTTGTTTTACACTATTTTTAGTAGAATCTTTAATGTGGAAGAGCATTAAAAGAAGATAAAAATATGGCAAAATATGCATAAATTTGGTCTGTCCTGGGTAATTTGATCAAACAAAATGTATAGCGATTCCAGTTTCTATAAATGATTTCTTCTAACTTTTAAAATTAAGATAATAGCCAGTTGACTAAATACTGCATCAGAATTTTGGGGACAAGTTTCAATGATCATAGGCAGCTAGTTCTGGAGTGTTTGGGGCTATCCGAATTTGTAGAATCTCTGCTTGCTGGGACGGCTTACCAACCTTTAGGCTGGACTTTTCTGAGGATTGTAATAGAAGTAGCCCATTTCCATATGAGTGCTAAGTAGGGTGGCAAACAAGGTTTCCACCAGTAATGACCCCAAAGACCAATAGTGATAGAAAAAAATGAGTCTGATCTTCATCTTTCTTTGACAGACAAAGTTACTAAAGAGTGAGTTCTAACGCCTATCTCCTTAATTTTTACCTTGATAGACTTTCTATTCTCCTATTTCAATATTGTCAGTCTTTCATTATTTTTATCACTGGTATGATAAAGGGAAAACTTTTCCTGACTTGAATACAGAGTATAGATCATGTGTCTAACTGTATTCTTGCTTGTCCACAAGAGCAGGGCTAAAAAGCAAGAAGCCCAAAATAGAGTTCCTAACACTTTGATGTCCTGTTTACTTTCTCATGTCATCAATTATCATGGACAGTAAATCAATTGCTCTGATTGGTTTCCTATAGCACTGCATAGAATGCATTTCTTTATATATTGATATAATGTCATTTATCATTACTCTTTAATTACTATTGTATGGCCAGTTTCCAGCACCCAGTAAATTAGCAATGCTTCAAAAGTCAACTAGAATTCAATCTTTCTGTGTCTGTTCTTTTAAATTATTAATTCATTCACTTAACTAACATCACTAACATTTACTAACCTTTAAGTACTGTTCTAGGGATTGTGGTCATTACATCACAATCATTCTTCATTGCTTTCATAAAATAGGAATGAATATTATTTGACCTAGTGTTTTACTAAACGTTGCACAATAAGCACAGTAAAATGGCATAGAGATCTACATTTTGAAAGGCCAAGGCTGGTGAATGCTTACGCCCAGGAGTTCTAGACCAGGCTGGGCAATATGATGAGACCTTATCTCTATTAAAAACAAAACAAAACAAAAACAAAAACTAGCCAGGTGTGATGGTGCATGCCTGTAGTCCCAGCTACTCAGGAGCCTGAGGCACGAGGATCGCTGGAACCCAGGAGGCAGAGGTTGCAGTGAACTGAGATCACAACACTGCACTCCAGTCTGGGCAACAAAGTGAGATCCTGTCTCAAAAAGAGAAAAAAAAAAAAAAAAATACAGACCTAAAAGTAGGTATTAGTGCTTCCACTGAAAAGACTAAGCAAGTTTTCATAGAGAACTAAGAGAACTTAGTATACAAGCTTATTTCTAAAAGTAAGTCTTTTTTTGTTTGTTTTTTGTTTTGTTTTGTTTTGGTTTTTTTGGAGAGGGAGTCTCACTCTATTGCCCAGGCTGGAGTGCAGTGGCCTAATTTCAGCTCACTGCAACCTTTGCCTCCCGGGTTCAAGTGATTATTCTGCTTTAGCCTCCCGAGTAGCTGGGACTACAGGCATGCACCACCACGCCCAGCTAATCTTTGTATTTTTAGTAGAGACAGGGTTTCACCATGTTGGCCAGGTTGGTTTTGATCTCCTGACCTCATGATCCACCCGCCTTGGCCTCGCAAGATGCTGAGATTACAGGCATGAGTCATCGCGCTCAACCAAAAGTAAGTTGGTTTTAAACAGATAACACTGGAGGATGAAGGAAGAATACTCCTAACAAATGAGATAGCAAGGAAAGGTATATAAATATCCAAACAGTGACGAGTGGCACAATATATGACTAAGGTGTGTGGGGTACTTAAAGACAGATTTCTTCTTTATCAAAGAAACAATTTTGGAAATGTAGATTTGAAATAATTCAGAGATTGCTGGGAATGGCAACCTAAAAGGTTTAGATTTTCCTTAGCAATCTTTATTTTCCTTAGCAAAATAAACTTTCAAATTTTATTTACTCAAAAAATTCCAACTGAAGATTTGCCAGTTTTTCTGTCTGAGTTTCTTATCTAAAACAAAAAAAATCAAAATCTTCTGTATTACAGTATCAATTAGGTGATTTTTTAAAAAATAAATTGTTTTACTTTATTGCTTACATTATGTGTTAGACAGCGCCACCTCATGGTAAAATGCTATTTTACAGCCAAGTATATGAGGAAGAACACAGACAAAAACCCGCCAACGGTGTCTGAAGGGTTTTCTCAGCAGAGATTGCCCGGGATTACAGTAAAGGGTGTGATGGACTTAGCTAAGGGCAGTAAAAGAGATGGCAGGGGATTCGGAGGGACCCAGAATTGCCTGAGGGAATTGCTAAGTTCCAACACAGCATTAGTATCCATCAGTGTTTAGAACTCTCCATGCCCTCGTTCCTCCTTGCATCTGCCAGATAATGAAAAGCTTAAAATATTTCTAAGAGTAGCATAAAAGTGAAAAACGCACATCTAGTATTCAGTTCCTCCAGGTCCCTGGTATCAACGTATGCATAGCAACAAGATAAACCCCAAATGTCTAAGTGTTTGGACACGAGCCATAAATGATGAAAATTTGTAAGAACTGTCTTACGTATATTCTGAAGTCTTTCAAAAAACAGAGGTAACATGGCACAGTGTTATTAAAATGCTTTCATCCCCTCAAGGCTATTGTGCTGGTCACCACCAGGTCAAAGGCCACTACAGCATCTGCCTACAGATGGTCGTGGCTTTGTGCTTAGAGGTACCTTCTCTTTTGATTACATCCTGAGAATAGAGTGGGTAGTGATCCGGGCTAGGATAGACTCTCCCAGCACATGGTGGGGACAAACTGATTCTGTTGACAAGGACGAGTGTCTCTCATACACACACAATAACTCCAATAATGTTCAAAGCATACATTCTCTTGCCCACCTACCATCTACGATTGACAAACTCAGAAAGAAAATGTTCAGTTGTTTCAATGAAAAGGGAACTTATTTCTCACTTAGGCTCTCGCTGTGTTTAATATGAAGACCTGTCTTCATGCTACATGACTGCAACTCCAACCTTTAGTCCAGTGTATCTTGGGCTTGAGGAGAAAAAATGAAAGTCAATTTAAAACATCTCTGTCATTTAGCCTTCCATTCACGCTTTCAAGCACTAATAATAATCATCATCCTGTTTGCTTATATGATTCTAATTGGGTACATTTCATTTCAGCTTTTAGCTCTGCATTGTAATTTTAGCTCTTGTTCGTAATAAGACCAATAACAACTTTGAATCATGTTTTTATTATGACAGAAGTTTATGGATAAAATTTGCTTTGCTAAATGACATTAATTTAACATGATGTATTGAATACCTGCTATGTGCACATTACAGAACTAGGGGCAAGGCAAAAACCAACAGAGAATAAGCATACTTTGTTTCCAACATCAAATGTGTATTTTTCCTCTATATTTGCATCCAAAGAAAATACTTTTGTGCACATCAGGTTTAATCTCTTAGCTTGAATTACACTAAATTTATATATAGAAAGACTAAAATATGCTTTCAAAATATTCAATTTCTATTCTTGTCTGTTTTGCAATCTCCCAAGAACATCTGGAAGCTGAGGGAAATATCAGAGGAAGAGAAGAATGTTCAAATATATAGGGACCATCCAGAGACATGTGGCCTGCATGTTGATGGGCGATGTGAACCGAATTACTGCTGTATCTGGAGGAATTCCATGAAAGAGAATAATCAGTCTATTTGGATCCCAACTGCCTTTTCCCACCCTCAAAGGGAAGGAACTAGTTTGGATGGAAAAACCCAATGTATCCCAAGGCAGTTCTGCCTGCAAATGGGCCCGCCAGCACAGGCTCCTGGTGGATTTTAAGGAGAATGGCAGGCAGAGGTGCTCCCAGGAAGCTGCCTACCCACCGCCACCACCACAGGGTTCCATCCAGCTGTGAGGAAACCTGCCCTCTTGGCAAGACATGTCCTAAAGAGACTGATTCTCCTTCTGTCCCTCCTACTTTCTCTAATTCTCGCAGAACAACCTTCCCAGTGGGAATCACAGAAAGATAGTGATGTCTTTTTGTCCAGAAATTTGTTTATTTCCTTTAGCATAAACCCAAGCCCAGTTTAACTCTCTAAAACCACAGCTGGTCAACATCCTCATAAAATTAAATAATAAACGAAGTCCGCACTGCATGACTGTCACACATCTACAAGAACTTTTCAACCTTTCTTGGCCACTTTGCAGTGCGTGAAATGCCTATAAGAAACAGATAGTATATTTTCTGAACTCAATCTGAAGTGTTCTATTCTTTGATGATTTTAGACCATTCATATCTTACATGAAAAGAGATGCACATACCTTGCCATTTCATCTGATTTTAGGTTTACTGTTCCGTATTCTTTAATGTTATTTCTTCTTTTCTGTTTACTTACATTGGCTGACTTGGTCACAGTTTTCTTCATTCCCTTGCCTTCATCACCCCTCCACCTCCAGCTCTACCTCCACTAATTGGAAAGTTAAGCTATGTTTATTAATCTTACTGATAATTGAATCTGTATTGCTGTATCAATGTATCTAAATTAAAATATAATTGCCGTCTGCCACCTGAAGATTTTGCTTTATCACTCCCTTCCCTGCCATGATCCCTTCTAAGTCCACAGTTTTGCTAAACTAGGAATTGTCCTGAGAACTTTCTTCCACAATGGCCCTGCAGATCTCCATTTTAAACTGGCATCTACAAACCCAGCCCTGGGGACACAGCCAGCTCACTTCCAGCTATCTCCTGCAAGCTGCCTCCAGGAAAGAACAGCAAAGCAACCTGGACCAGGGTGGACATGCTCTGCAGATCATCTGTGGTTGAATAACTATTGTTTAAACTTAATCTTTTGCAGACATTTTTTGTAAAATATTATATAAAGTGAATTACTAGAAAAAAAGAAATTAAAAAGTAGGAATATAAAAATATATGCCCCAATCTTTTGTTATTAGATTCAATACACATAAAAATAAATTTCAGTACATACAATCAAAACAAACAGCATTGGATAAAGAATCCCAAAACCATACGAATGCCACTGAAAGTGTATTTACAGATTAATGTAGAAAATTCTTATTATACTTGCCACTTTTACTCATTGTGCAATGAAAGCAAAAAGTTATGAAAGAAACAGTGGTCTCTGTAATAAGTACTGTATAGCTACTTTGTACGAGCAGTGTACATATCAACATTTAAGGTTTTTAATGTTACAAGGGAACTTGTTTCGTGCTTATTAACTTATCTAAATCAAATTGAATTGGTAACAATACTGCTTATAGGGAATGATGGATATCTAGTTTCTGTTTCCTTTTAATAATGCTGATAGTAGAGAAACAAGTCTTAACCAGAGGTAGTTGGCAAGAACAGAGTAAGATATTTTAAGGGCATTTCAGCAAGATCAGAATATTCATTCTCAACTTTTATCCAAAATGAAACAAGTGACACTAAATTTACAAAACTATCGTTGTTAATCTTTTGTCTTTAGTCAATAAAAGGATCCTCATTCTTTTATCCTTATCAGTAGCAAGTCATAACAACTTATCCTGTAAAATTGTAGTTAAATTTGTGTTCTTTTAATGAAAGTAGTGGATTGTGGATTTTATACCCTTGTAGATTTGAGTTTACCAATTGATGTTAAAATATCACCTGCTGTAACTTGGTTCTACTGTGCCTAATTCCAACCCCTGAATTGGTCTAGACAATCTTCGGCGAGACAATCATCTGATCACATGCTTGGATGTCATGGCAATGTCAAAAAAAAAAAATCTGTAAGTTTCTGAATGCCTACTCTCAGTTCACAGACCACTACTGGTCCACAGATCAGACTTCAAATAGCAGTGACATAGAAGGCCTTGCTGGAGGCAGACTCCAGTTTTCCTCCTCTGAGGGTTGGAGTGTGGCTGGAAAGACTGTCACCACCTAGGGAGCTCTGGTAAAAGATAAATCCCAGGAGTTCTTACTTGTGTTTTCCCTGCTGGAAGCGTCTCACCGGTGAACCCATCTGTCTGTGGTGACTTCTACATACACATTCTAGAGCAGCACCGTCCAACAGAACATTCTGTGATGATGGGAAGGAGCTAAATCTGCACAATCCAATTTAGTGGCCACTTGCCACAAATGGCTACCAAGCCCTTGAAATGTGACCAGTGCAACTGAGGTACTGGAATTTTTACATTATCTTATTTTAATTTAAATGGCCACAGCCTGCCAGGGACTACTGTATTGAACAGGACAGCCTAGAAACTTTTGTCTGACTGGGATACTGGGATAGGAAGGCCCCCATTTGGGAAGCAGAAGCAGGAGTCTAGGGCTGACATGGCAGAGTGCAGCCTGCTTTGCCAGGAGCTCCAAGGAACAGGAGGTTCCTAGGAGCTAAGAGAAGAAAGGAACTGCCACCCCAAGTGGGCTCTGGTCAGCTCTTTGATCTCTCTGCCCACTTATGGCATCAAAAGCTTTGAAATATCTCATCTCCAGGACTCTGAAGGTCCCTACGGCACTAGCAAGCCCCCTCGGGCTTTAAGGGACCTCTACCTGATGTCCTGCTCAGAAGATGGGGAGCCAGGCCCCTTCTTCTTGCAAACTGGCTTCTTGTACGGTCTCCTGGCCTTAGACTAGAACCATGGCTCTTAAACTTCAGGGAAAGTAGGATTAAGTGGTTCATCAGGAAGCACAAATGCCACATGAACAGGACAAGTCTTTTCAAGAAGACCGATAGAGTTCTCCTGGCTAGGCTCTGAAGCAGCCACAAAAATCTGTCCTTTCACTAGGCTTTCAGGAGATACAAGCCGTCTCCATTTCCACCAGTCACTCAGCTCTTCCCCAGCACCACAGACAACTGGCTGCCTTGGAGGCTCTTCCAAGTTTCCTCCAGCAGGCTCTTTAGTTGTTATAATGTTCCAGAAATGGAAGTGGGAATGGAAGTTATCAAGTTTTCCGCATTCCAAAAATGCCTCCAGCACATTCCCTGAGAAAGTGTTGTATCCTTGCCTTGAACACCTTCCAACAGAATGACTAAGGAGTACTCAATGCTAGACCGTCCCAGCCTGTTCACCCACTGCGAGGGAACTTGTCTGAAGTGACGGGACCACGGTTGACCATACCCTCCCCTCCTTCTTTATCTTTTTAGAATATATTCTGTTTATTATTAACATTTTTAAACTATGGATCTTAAAGATAATCTGGTCTAAGCCCCTAATCTTGCACATGATTTAAAAACAAATCACAAGGACAAGTAGAAGGCATGCACACCATCACTCTCCTATCCTCTACTCACAGCAGAGATCATTCAGCAAAGCAATCTTTTCTACTGCACCCAGATGTGGCCTTAAAATCCTTCTGGACAGAATACTTCAGACAGACATTTTATATTTAATCATAAACATAAATGACATCAAATTAAATTTACTCGCCAATCCAGTGTTAAATGATACTAAAACAGTTCGTGGTAAAACTGGGCCCATGTCTCCTGCCTCTCAGCTGACTGACCTTTCTACTACATCGCAATGCTGTACTCACGCTCAAATGTCACACTTTACATCTTCCGCAAATATTCCCTCTGGGTTTAACGTTTCCAACAAAATATCTAATCATGTTTTTGTCTTTTCATTTTTGTTCTTAAGTGATACATTTACTTGTTTCAAACTCAAAGCAATAGACAGGTATACTCTGCCAATCATGCTCCCACCCATGTCTCCATCCACTTCATTCCTCCACTTTTATTATTGTTTATCCTTGCAAGGTTTCTTCGTGCAAATGCATGCAAATCAAATATATATTCTCATTTTCTGTGCTGGCCATACACAAAATGTAGCATATTGTATATAATTTTATCACCTTTCTTTTTTTAGCAATATAACCTAGAAATGATTTTTTTCTCGTTTTTTGTAGGTTCATAATCATATTACTTTTGACATTTAGGTCATTTAAATAAGATTCAATCTGTAAGACATGGCTTCTTAAGGCACGTTTTTGTCCTCTCTGAGATATGACGCCGCTATTTGGGCAATTAAAACTAAGTGGCCCTTTTCGCTTAAGTTTAATTATCCATAATCTTCCTCAAAATGTAGGTGAAGTTTTTCTACTATCCAGAACACGATATGGCCAATGTTTTTACTAAAAAAATAAATTTTATTAAAGCCGCTACATAAAATATTTCTTTTGATGAATGCTAAAATAATAAGCATACATAAAGTATCATAATAGCATTGATAGCAATTTAGTATTTTGGAGTTGCCAAGTATAAACTCAGAGGGTTCAGAACTAATTTTAAGGATTGAGCCCTGGTTATTAGCAGACACACATCTGCTTTAAAACTGCTGTCATTTTCACTATTAGAAAGCCACAAGCTGCTTTGGCTCTTAGAGCCTTAGTAGAGACTCAGAATTGACCTGCCAGACTAGTCTCTGATTAAATGGACCCCAAAGTGTTAGGCCGAACTCTTTTGTTAATTGCCTTGAGTGAGTTTGCCTAATTTATCAAAGGAACCTGTGAAACCTCTGATCTCTAAGGCATCCTTAAGATTTCTGATTTTCATTACCTTCTATAAAAGTACAAATCATCTTTGCATTTTTCAGTTCCTTTTGAATCCCCTGATAATAAAGAATGACTGTTAAAAGATAAACTTTAACAGTTTATCTTTAAAATTTTAAGGCACATTAAAATTTTAACAAGTTTATTTGAGCATTCAGCAATTCATGAACCCGGCAGTCCCAGACCACACGTGGTTCAGCACTCCCCTAAAAGGGTGCAAGGGGAAACTCGTATAAGGTGTCTGTGGAAGCAAGACAAAGAAAATATCTGATTAAAGTGGAAAGTCTCTAGTTACAGGTTGGTTAGCAATTTCTGATTGGTTAAATTTAAGTTTTCGTGTTGAGACTGAGTTAGGTTTTGGTTTTGACAAAGGCACTAGAGTCATCTCAGCCTAGTGGGCTCGAAATTAATTATTATAACAGATCCCCTCCCTAAGAAAGCCAGCATCCCTAAGGGAAAATAAACACTGAGGACTTTATGCAAAGCAAATAAATGGATGTAAAGATGCAGATCCTCATTTCCCTCACAATACTTCCTTTCAGTGAACAAAGGCTGAGAACGGATAAAGATAAATTTAGGCACAGTAAGGGCAGAGATAAAGCATAGCAAGACCTTGTAGCTTGGATTATTGATGCCAGAGAAGTGGAGACACCATGCAGAGAATATTTTCACCTGTTCCCCATCACTGCTTCCTGGACAGAGATAATCTGGGACCCCTGTGAGTATAGCCCACCAGGCAGCCCCTCCATATTTCCATCTTGGAAGGCTCCAGGGCAGGAACTTGTATGTCAGTCTAAACACTAAACAAGAACATTAGCCTTAACAACACAAATTAGTAATTCATTTCTTCCTTATGTAGCTGAGCACTTAATGATCCAAATCTTGGCGACTGAGTTGAGTAATAGTTCATTGCTGGATGACCCATCATGACTTTCAAAGTTGCTATTGTTTTTACATTATCCTCAAGTGTTATCATTAGGTTGTGAGCAAAACAAATTTTCTTAATCATTCCCAATATCCCCAAACCTTTTTCACTGAATATCATCATCAACAACAGGCTGCACAAATTGGACATCTGAGAATTAGTTGAATTAGTAACACCTAAAAGATCATTTATGGCTATAGCAATAAGCCTCCAATTTCATCTAATTAGAGAGCAAGATTATTTCCCTAAATCCTCACTAATATTTCGAGTTGACAAACAATGAAGCAATCCTGATAAGGTGAATAAATGAGTTTCATAAAGCCACTGCTTTCTTGTTCCTTCTTCAATAAACTGACTACTACACCCCAAGCACAAGTTTAAGTGCCAAGAACAAAATATGTAAGCACCAGTCACAACAATTACCAGCCAACATACTCCACAGAAAATCTCCTGGATCTACAGAAGCATATTTACTCTGGGGCAACCATCCACCAGTAACATTTCTTCGGCTTTTATGCTTCAATTCTTAAACACACAGGAGCAGACACAAATGTTGCTTAGTCCCTTTATCATGAGATTACTTAGGTATTTACGTAAGCTAATGTCTCCCAATAAATTATACCTTCGTCCGTAAAGATAGTTATTTCTCAAAAAAGCTATGAAGCATTTAAAAAGAACGGTCAATAACATTTCATGGGGGAAACGGCAGTCTAGCCAAGCCTGCTCTAGCTTGATACATGACAACTTTTTTCACTGCAGTCAATGCCTGTTAATATGCCTATTTGGAACATACACATGATCTCAAAGTAAATGTAAAATTATAACCACAATGTTGGTGAGTGTGTTATACAGGAAACAAGACAGGAAATACATAGAAAATGCACAGAACAGCGGGTAGAGAATGAAAACAATAATAAAAAGGAGAGGGGACAAAGGAACAGCAAGAAGACAGAAATGAAGAAAAAGATTAAAGGGCAAGAAAGCTGAGTCTGGCTTGTCAAGTGATATACGATCACTTACATGATCCATGAAGAGGTTTTGGTAGGTCAGGACTTAGAGTGGTTGACTAGGTGTCCTATGAACATACCTGGCTTTGCCCTGAAGCTATTAATGCATGGTGACCCCGGCAAGATCACCTGCCCTGGGACAATCCGTTCCATACTTTGGCATACTTGGCAACATTTTTGTAGAAGGAAAAAGGAGAGGCCATATTAAGGAAGCAGTAAGAAAAAGGGGTATCCAGTGGAATACCAGAAAATTCTGGGTTCCTTTTCCCTCTGGGTACCTTTTCCTGTTCAGGTAGGGTCCCTTAACATTTGTCCTCAGCAAAATTAAATGTGTCACCCACTTCGCCATGCACAATGGAAGGAGTACAATGGGCAGCATTTGAAAGTTGCTTTATGGCAACTATAACATGTCTAGTGATTTAAAGTTAATTAGTCACTTTGAGATGTGCAAACTTACATTTCCTAGAAATCTAGGAAAACAGCTAAACCCCTTGACTTCCTGAGGATTCGTCGTACAGCTTATTAAGGCAAATAAATGTCAGCAAAGCAAAGAGGGTCTGCCTTTTGTTTTTCCTCTCTCCTTAAGTGCAAATAGCACCCTAGCTAGAGTTGGGAGAGCCACGTTTTTTCAGCTGACAAAGGTGACAGCCGTTTAGTAGTAGAGTCAGGATCTGAGCTCCATTGTGTCCCATGCTTTTTCCCTGACTTCTACACCACACACCAGTCAGTCAGTTTGTACTCTGATTAATTACCTGACATACGTTTTTCAACCATGACAATATCCGTGAAGTGTCGAGATGCTAAAGAACAGGTCAAGAAGTCTCACCTTCTGCAGGTGGGCTGCCGGCCTTGTGTGGAGCCATTCAAGCCCCTCGCTTAGTGGAACTGAGGACACTTTAAACAGCTAACATTTAGTAAGCTGTTAACTATGTGCCAAGCAGTGTTCTGAACTGCAAATGAATCGATTCATCTATCACTCACAACAACTCCCATATGAATCAACTCATTTATTACTCACAACTGCTCCCAGAAGTAGTTGTCTCCATTTGACGGATGAGGCAAATGGCACAGAATGGTCAAGTGGCCCGAGGTCTCATCATGCGTGTGTCAGGGGTGCCAGAATGTAAACTGTGGCTCCCAGCTGCGCCTTCCTCCACCTACCAAGACACCATTCACCTGGTTCTTTCTCTTGTTTTCAAGCCTGCTATTTTTTATTTAAGGTCATGGCCTCCAAATCCTTGGTTTAAAAAAAAAAGGTTTAACATGTTTTATCATTGTCATATTCTATTTTTGTAATGTTTTCCAAATGTTATTGTGCCTTTTCAATATCTTATTTTGCTTTCCTTAAAAAAGAAATTACCTATTAGTATATTATCTCCCTCCTTCCTACCACTACCTATGCAAACCTAACTCCAGAGACAACGAGGCTTGTGTGTGTGTGTGTGTGTGTGTGTATGTGTGCACATACACACCTATGAATTTATTGTATTGCATTAATGCATTATATATATTTAAATATAAACACACATACCTTTTTAATATAAAGGGATCATACCCAAGACATCATTCTATAACTTGCTATTTTCAATAAACAATAGGTTGAAGCTTTTTTAATGCCTATGCATATAGATATAAATCTTTTTCCTAACAGATGCAAATAGTCAAATGTCACCTTATCTGAGGCTGTCCCTAACCATTCTATATAAAATAGCACCCCACCCATTCTCATCTCTTACCTTGCTTTATTTTATTCTCAGCTTTTATCAACCAGAACATATCTGTTTATTGTCTATATCCCTCCACTAAAAGATAAGATTTATGAGAATAAGAATTTTTTTTTTTTACTTTTACATTCCTGGCCCATAAAGCAATGCTAGCACCTGAGAGGACTTGAGACATATTTTTTATGAGATTACCCTTCAAAAAGACTATCGATTTATATAATCATGTAGTATGTGTGCCTGTTGACCTGCATCCTTGCTAACCGTGAATATTGTAAGTCTTCAATTTTTTGTTAATCTAATAGTTCATTCCGTGAGAATCTCTTGAGCAAATTACCTGTCCAGATACCTCATCCCTTTGGCAATTGAGTTTATTTCCTTCTTACCTATTTGTGAGAGTTCTTTAGATGTTCAGGGCATTGATTCTTTTCTATCTACATGCTGAAAATATTCTGTCCTATTCTGCCATTTGTATGTCACTGGTTAGGCACAGACGCTTAGGCTGATCCTCCATGAGCCTTGCTCCTTGGTGAGGACTAGAAGTTCTATGGATCTAACGTCACTTCAAACTGTCTTGTTCCAAATGAGCTGGACCTTCCAGAACTATTGCAGACTGCAGCTACCATTCACTGAACCCTACTCAGAAGAAGAAAGATTCCCAGGAAATTCCCAGAGCTGTCCTTCCTCGAAAGCCTGGCAAGAGAACACAGTGTGGAATTAGCTGTTGCCTAGCTTTCATCAAAAGCCAAGATAAGACCATTAAGGAACACTGTTGGAAGAACACTGCCCACCCAGGCCTTCGTATATTCTATACAGCCTAATTCTCTGAAAGCCTAATTCCTGGCCTTGGTTCTCTTGAAGTCGCATTACTGATCTCCGCTTACCCAACGTGCTAGTTTACAGATACTCCCTCTGGAAGAGCACTGAGGATAGCCCATGGCCAGCTGAATGCCAGCAGCCAGCAAGTCTGGACATTTCCCCCTCTCCACTTATTTGCTTGTTAAGTGTCAATTGTGTTTTTCCTCAAATCTATTTATGCTAGTTAATTTTGTTATTTTAATTTTATAATTTGGTTAAATATTATATAAGTGATCAGAATGCAAATAAAAAGACTTTAGGTTTTGTAAAAATTTTTGTTAATTGCTTTGGATACATTCAGTAAATTGGGTACTAAAAATTGCTGTCACACTAGATGTATATAAGACCACTATAAAAAACTACAAAATTTCTAAAAGTGTAAAAATTTAGAAACTTACTTCAATCAGATTGCCATGTAAAGAAAAGGCTCTTGCTATACATCCAAAGATAGCCACATGGCTGCACTATTAGTTACAATAAAATTAATATCATATGCATCAGTTTTTGATTCCCTGCTTTAATAGACTTTTTCAGTAGTTGACCCTTGCTACACACAGCGTACGCCATAGACAGCAGCAGCAGCAGCAGTGGCCGTGCCTCAGTCCATTTTGTGCTGCTATAGCAGAACACATGAGACTGAGTAATTTATAAAGAATGGAAATTTACTGGCCCACAGCTCTGGAGGCTGCGAAGTCCTGGGTCAAGGTGCCGGCAAGGTTGGTCTCTGGTGAGGTCATTCTCTTCTTCCAAGATAGAGCCTGGCACACTGCGTCCTTCAGAGAGGGGTAGGCTAGACGCTCCCTTGGCAGAAAGTAAAAGGGCCAAGAGAGAAAAGGGATGCCTTTTATAATGGCATTCGCACCACCTCTAATCACCTCTTAAAGGTTTCACCTTTCAATACTCTTACAATGAGTATTGTAAATACCAATTTATTAACAATATATTTCAACATGAGTTTTCCAGGGGACAAACATTCAAACAATAGCATGGATCTTGTTGGAAATGCAGAATGTGAGGCCCCCTCCAGACCTACAGATTTGGATTCTGTATTTTTTAAAATAATTTCAACTTTTATTTTAGATTCAGGGGATACCTGCGCAGGTTGGTTGCATGGGTATATTGCATGATGCTAAGGTTTAGGGTATGACTGATCTCATCACCCAGATAGTGAGCGTAGTACTCAATAGTTAATTTTTCCACCTTTGCCCCATTCCCTCCCTCTTGCTTCTAGTAGTTCCTTCTTAGTTCCCATTATAAGTTATAACATGACATTTAATTTTCTGTTTCTGCATTAATTTCCTCAGGATAATGGTCTCCAGCTCCATCCATGTTGCTGCAAAGGATATGATTTCATTCTTTTTATGGCTGCATAGTATTCCATGGTATATATGCACCATATTCTCTTTAGGCACTCCATCAATGCTGGGCACCCAGGTGGGTTACATGTCATTATTGTGAATAATGCTGCAATGAAGATATGAGTGCATATGTATTTTAGGTAGAACAATTTGTTTTCTTTTGAATAGATATTCAGTGATGAGATTGGTGAACAGAATGGTGGTTCCATGTTATTTAAGAAATCTCCAAACTGCTTTCCACGGTGGTTGAACTAATTTACATCCCCATCAGCTTAAGTAAGTGTTCTCTTTTCTCCACAGCCTCACCAGCAACTATTTTTTTTTTCACTTGTTAACAATAGCCATTATGGATGGTGTGAGATGGTATCTTATTGTGGTTTTGATTTGCATTTCTCTGATGTTTAGTAGTGTTGAGCATTTTTTTCATGTTTGTTAGCCACTTGTATGTCTTCTTTTGAGAAGTATCTTTATGTCTACTGCCCACTGTGTAATTTTTTAATTGTTTAAGTTTCTTATAGATGCTGGATATGCCTTTGTTAGACATAGTTTGTGAATATTTTCTCCCATTCTATAGATTGTCTGTTTACCCTTGACAGTTTCTTTTGCTCTACAGAGCTCTTTAGTTTAATTAGGTCACATTTGTCAATTTTTGCTTTGTTTCAATTGCTTTTGAGAACTTAATCATAAATTTTTTCCAAAAGCTGACATCCAGAATGGTATTTCCTAGGCTTTCTCCCAGGATTCTTATAGTTTGAGGTCTCACATTTAAATCTTTAATCTATCTTGAGTTAATTTTTGCATATGGCAAAAGGTAGGGGTCTCATTTCATTCTTCTGCACATGGCTAGCCAGCTGTCCCAGCACCATTTATTGAATAGAAAGTCTTATCCCCATGATTTGTTTGTTGATTTTGTCAAAGATCAGATGGTTGTGGGTGTAAGGCTTCATTTTCAGGTTCTCTTTTCTGTTCCATTGGTCATGTGTCTGTTTTTGAAAATTTCAGTACACAAAATCAATGTACAAAAATCAGTAGCATTTCTATACAATAATAATGTTCAAGCTGGGAGCCAAATAAAGAATAAAATTCTATTTACAATAGAAAAAAAAAACCCACCTAGAAACATGTCTAACCAAGGGAGTGAAAGGTCTTTACAAGGAGAACTATAAAACCCTGCTGAAAGAAGTAACAGATAACACAAACAAATGGAAAAACATTTCATGTGCATGGATTGGAAAAATCAGTGTTAAAATGGCCATACTGCCCAAAGCAATCAACAGATTCAATGTTATTTCAATAAAACTACCGATGTCATTTTTCACAGAACTAGAAAAAACTATTTGTATTGGCCTGTTTTCATGCTGCTGATAAAGACATACCTGAGACCGGGTAATTTATAAATAAAAAGAGGTTTAATGAACTCACAGAGTTACATGGCTGGGGAGGCCTCACAATCACGGCAGAAGGCAAAGGAAGAGCAAAGGCATGTCTTATATGATTGCAGACAAGAGAGAATGAGCATGAAGTGAAAAGGGTTTCCCCTTATAAAATCAAAAGATCTCATGAGACTTACTCACTACCATGAGAACAGTATGGGGGAAACTGTCCCCATGATTCAATTATCTCCTACCAGATCCCTCCCACAAAACATAGGAATTATGGGAGTTATGGTTCAAGATGAGATTTGGATGGGGACACAGCCAAATCTTATTCCACCCTGGCCCCTCCCAAATCTCATGTCCTCACATTTTAAAACCAATCATGCCTTCCCAGCAGTTCCCCAAAGGCTTAACTCATTTCAGCATTAACTCAGAAGTCCACAGTCCAAAGTCTCATCTTAGACAAAGCAAGTCCCTTCCACCTATGAGCCTGTAAAATCAAAAGCAAGTTAGTTACTTCCTTGATACAATGGAGTTACAGCCATTGGGTAAATACACCCATTCCAAATGGGAGAAATTGGCCAAAACAAAGGGGCTACAGGCCCCATGCAAGTCCAAAATCCAGCAGGTCAGTCAAATCTTAAAGCTCCAAAGTGATCTCCATTGACTCCATGTCTCACATCCAGGTCACACTGATATAAGAGGTGGGTTCCCATGGTCTTGGGCAGTTCCACCCCTGTGGCTTTGCAGGATATAACCTCCCCCTCCAGGTGCTTTCATGAGCTGGTGTTGAGTATCTGTGGCTTTTCCAGGTGCACAATGTAAGCTGTCATTAGATCTACCATTCTGGGATCTGGAGTATGGTGACCCTCTCCTCACAGCTCCACTAGCTAGTGCCCCAGTGGAGACTGTGTGAGGGCTTCAAGCCCACATTTCCCTTCCATACTGCCCTAACAGAGGTTCTCCATAAGGGTCCCACCCCTGCAGCAAACTTCTGCCTGAACATCCAGGCATTTCCATACATCCTCTGAAATCTAGGCAGAGGTTCCCAAACCTCAATTCTTGACCTCTGTGCACCCATAGGCTTAATACTACATGGAAGCTGCCAAAGTTTGGGGCTTATACCCTCTGATGCCATGGCTGAAGCTGTACCTTGGCCCCTTTTAGCCATAACTACAATAGCTGGGACACAGGGCACCAAATTCCTAGGCTGCACACAGAAGGGGACCCTAAGCCTGGCCCATGAAACCATTTTTCCTCCTAGGCCTCTGAGCCTGTGATGGAGGGGCTGCCACAAAGCTCTCTGACATGCCCTGGAGACATTTTCCCCATTATCTTGTTGACTGACATTTGACTTCTCATTACTTATGCAAATTTCTACAGCCAACATGAATTTCTCCTCAGAAAATGGCTTTTCTTTTCTATTTCATTGTCAGGCAGCAATTT
Organism: Aotus nancymaae; assembly: GCF_030222135.1. Taxonomy (NCBI): domain Eukaryota; kingdom Metazoa; phylum Chordata; class Mammalia; order Primates; family Aotidae; genus Aotus; species Aotus nancymaae. The sequence continues at coordinate 8,250,266 of NW_026988476.1, read as the reverse complement.
CCCGACTTTTACAGTTTCCCTTTTAAAACTGAGTGCTTTTAACAACATCCAAATTACCTCTTGAGTGCTTTGCTGCTTAGAAATTTCTTCTGCAAGATACCCTAAATCATCTCCCTAAAGTTCAAAGTTCCACAAATCTCTAAGGCAGGGGCAAAATGCTACAAGGCTCTTTGTTAAAACATAGCAAGAGTCAACTTTACTCCAGTTACCAGCAAGTTCCTCATCTCCATCTGAGACCACCTCAGCCTGGATTTCATTGTCCATATCATTATCAGCAGTTTTGTCAAAGCCATTCAGCAAGTCTTTAGAAAGTTCCAAATGTTCCCACACCTTCCTGTCTTCTTCTGAGCCCTTCAAACTGCTCCAACCTTTGCCTGTTACCCAGTTCCAAAGTTGTTTCCACATTTTTGGGTATCTTTACAGCAGTGCCCTACTCTAGTAGTACCAATTTACTGTTTTAGTCCATTTTTATGCTAATGCTAAACACATACCCAAGACTGGGTAACTTATAAAGAAAAAGAGGTTTAATGAACTCACAGTTCCAGGTGGCTGGGGAGGCCTCAAAGTCGTAGCAAAAGGTGAAGGAGGAGCAAAGGCACGTCTTACATGGCAGCAGACAAGAGAGAATAAGAGTGAAGTGAAAGGAGTTTCACCTTAAAAAACCATCAGATCTCATGAGACTTATTCACTACCATGAGAACAGTATGGGGGAAACTGTCTCCATGATTCAGTTATCTCCCATTAGATTCCTCCTACAAAACGTGGGAATTAGGGGAGCTACAATTCAAGATGAGATTTGGGTGGGGACACAACCAAACTATGTCACTAGTTTAAAATTCATGTGGAACCAACAAAGAACTTGAATTGCCAGAGCAATCCTAAGCAAAAGAACAAAGCTGTAGGCATCACATTACCCAATTTGCAACATACTATAAGGCTATAGTAATCAAAAGAGGATCTGTATTTTAATGAGATTCCAAGTGACTGTATGTTCATTGCACTTAGAAAGCACCAATATACACAGTATTTTCTCTTATTTTATAAAAGTACATTTAAATAAATCTATGTGATTGAAGATTTTCTGTTTTTTATTGTACTATAAGTTCTGAGGTACATGTGCAGATCTTGCAGGATTGTTGCATAGATACACACATGCCATGGTGGTTTGCTGTCTCCATCCCCCAACACCTGTATCAGGCATTTCTCCCAGTGTTATTCCTCCCCAACCTCCCCACCCCCCACTGTCTCTCCCCTAGCCTCCCACCCCTCAACAGATCCCAGTGTGTGATATTCCCCTCCCTGTGCCCATGTGTTCTCACTGTTCAACACCAACCTTTGAGTGAGAACATATGGTGTTTGGTTTGCTGTTCTTGTGTCAGTTTGCTGAAAATGATGGTTTCCAGATTCATCCATGTCCCTACAAAGGACATGAACTCATTGGTTTTTTTTTTTATGGCAGCATAGTATTCCATGGTGTATTATGCCACATTTTCCTTGTCCAGTCTATCATTGATGGGCACTTGGGTTGGTTCCAGGTCTTTGCTATTGTAAACAGCACCACAGTGAACATACGTATGCACCTGTGTCTTTATAATAAAATGATTTACAATCCTTTGAGTATATACCCAGTAATGGGATTGCTGGGTCAAATGGTATTTCTAGTTCTAGGTCCTTGAGGAATTGCCATACTGTCTTCCACAATGGTTGAACTAATTTACACTCCCACCAACAGTGTAAAAGTGTTCCTATTTCTCCACATCCTCTGCAGCATCTGTTGTCTCCAGATTTTTTAATGATCGCCATTCTAACTGGCGTGAGATGTTGGTTTTGATTTGCATTTCTCTAATGACCAGTGATGATGAACATTTTTTCATATGTTTGTTGGCCTCATAAATGTCTTCATTTGAAAAGTGTCTGTTCATATTGTTCACCCACTTTTGAATGGGTTTCTTTGTTTTTTTCTTGGAAATTTGTTTAAGTTCTTTGTAGATTCTGGACATTAGCCCTTTGTCAAATGGGCAGATTCCAAAAAATTTTTCCCATTCTGTTGGTTGCTGGTTCACTCTAATGATTGTTTCTTTTGCTGTGCACAAACTCTTAAGTTTAATTAGATCCTATTTGTCTATTTTGGCTTTTGTCGCCATTGCTTTTGGTGTTTCAGTCATGAAGTCCTTGCCTATGCCTATGTCCTAAATGGTATGATTAAAGAATTTTCTGTACATTATTAAGCCCACATAAGAAATTTCCTTTAAATTTCATGTCACTTTTCTTATACAATTAAAGGTTTTTTTCTCATGGACAGTAATAATTATAATATCAATCTTAGCTTCCTTTTTGCTTTGGCCACTAGGAAGCTCATAAGTACTTTTTCCTCAGCAATGTCATCTGTTCTTGCCTTTTTATTTTAACTTATATTTCCCCTTGCCTGGTAGTTATTTATATTACTATATCCTTGTATATGTTTCTTGAAATAATTTTAGTTTTTGTTTACCCTAAGTTTACCCTAACATTATTATTGGGAGAAAAATAGACTGACACTCCTTAGCCTGGTATTGAATAATTGTATTCAATGTGATGTGATCTCCCACTGTCCTGACCTCACTCCCCACTCCACCAAAACAAGAATATCATATTGTCACCTAACTATTTACCTCTTTCTGTTACCCCAACATCCTTTCTTTTCTTTGAGTAGGCTGTCTTAATCCCTCAAATATCAGCCCAAATTACACCTTCTACTTGATGGTTTGCCCTGGTCATCCTGGTCAAAGGTTCTTTCCCCTCTTAACTCCAAAAAGCACTCTGTTGAGACCCCTAAATGCAAATTGGCATTTAGCTTCATGTTGTGCCTATTTACATATGTGGTTTTCAAAAGTACTTTGAGGGAAGGAAGTATGTATTATTTGGGTCACCTGCAGTGCCTATTGCCCAGCTGATGCTCTATTAATGAATAAATTAATGTGTATTAAGTACATGAGATGAGAATTTCATTTGGTTTCAGCTTAATAAAAACAGATTTGAAACAGACAACCAATATGGTAAGTAAAATAACCTATTATTTTTACTTTTCTGCTTCATTCATCATTCAAAGGTGCTCATAACCCAGGATTTGGTTGAGAATCTGAAAAGTTTACTCAAAATATGTAAGACAACAAGAATATATGATGTGCCCTTTAAGTAAAGCCAACGAGGTGTTGGAATGTGGGGTAAGGTGTATGAGATGTCTGTGTATAGAAGATATTTGCATTTTTGCCAGAACCATGCTGCTCCCCACAGGGCTTCTGGCACCATTTCTAAAGACTGACAGGCCTTTAGCCAAGTCTTTCAGGGCCAAAGCTCCCCATGGTCTGTCTCACAAGGACCTGCAGGGGAACAAGGTAACACTGACTTTGGTGGCTTAGAGACAGTGCAACACAGCAGCAGACAGACAGCCTGGCATAGAGCCAGCTAAGAAAGTGGGACATCTGAGTGTGAGCCAAAACATCTCGCTAACCTTGAGCTGAAGGGATGAGCCTCTGGCAGGCACAATTAAAATGCTCAGATTCCCTAAGCAGAGAATGAACATCACATACAAGTGCAAGGGAGTGGTCCATGCCACATTCAGCAGTGTAGGACACAGAGCACAAATTAACAAAGCCACCTTTGTTAATTAGGGGATATGCAGTACAATAAAATTCACCAGTTCTCTCACCTTTTATTGGGATTTGGGCTGTCAGAAATATAGTGCAAGCTAAAAATATAATTTTAAATTTTGTAGTAGACACATTAAAAACATAAAAAGAAACAGATAAAATTTTAATAATATACTTTATTTAACCCAATATATCTAAACTATTGTCATTTCAACATTTAGTCAATACTTAAAATAATTAATAATATATATCCATGTAAGTCTTTGAAATCTACACCTCAATTTGGACTAGCCGCATTTCTAATGCTCAGTAGCCATGTGTCTGGTGGCTACAATATTGGACAGTGCAGACTTTACTGAAAATACAAAAGTAGTAAATTATCTATAATAATAGAAAAGGTTCTGGCTTTGTAGATCAAGGTATCTAGCTTATATTTCTACTCCCTGGCTACAGCTTTTGGCAGTAGAGAGGTTATTTAACTCGAGCCTTTCCCCATAGAAAAATGTTGATAAATAATCTCTCCCTTTCAAGTTCATCGGCCTGGATGCGTGTAAAGTACCAGCACACTGCCAGGCCCCTAGAAGACACTGAATACATGACAGTATACTGATAACATATTCATATAGAAGGGCTCCAGAGTTACGCACAGTGGGAGTGAGAAATTTCTCTGAAGGGAATTAGATCCTCTCATTTTTCCTGGTTTAAAATCACAAAAATAGAAGAGAAAGCCGATAGATATCTCCAGCCTGAGAGACAGAGTGAAACTCTTTTTCTAAAAAAATTGTCAGAGGAATCAAAAAAACAAGGCCCAACTATATGTTGTCTACCTGAAACCACCTTTAAATATAAACACACATATAGATTAAAAGTACATGAATGAAGAAAGATATACCATGAGTTCACTAATCAAAAGAAAAATGGAGTAGCTGTATTTATTTCAGACAGAGTGGATTTCAGAGCAAAAAAGTTGTCAGGGATGGCCAGGTGAGGTGAGTCATGCCTGTAATCCCAGCACTTTTGGAGCCCAAGGTGGGCAGATCACGAGGTCAAGAGATTGAGACCATCCTGGCCAACATGGTGAAACTCTGTCTCTACTAAAAATACAAAAATTAGCCAGGCGTGGTGGCACGTGCCTGTGGTCTCAGCTACTCGGGAGGCTGAGGCAGAAAAATCGCTTGATCCCAGGAGGTGGAGGCTGCAGTGAGCCGAGATTGTGCCACTGCACTCCAGCCTGGTGACAGAGCAAGACTCCATCTCCCAAAAAAAAAAAAAAAAAAAAGAAAAAGAAAGAAAGAAAAAGAAAAAAGTTGTCACGGATAAAGAAGAACATTACACAATGACAAAAAAGTTAATACTCCAAGGAGACATAACAATCTTTAACATGTATGCACCTACCAACAAAGCATCAAAATACATGAGGCATATAATACCAAAACCAAACAAAGACACTACAAGGAATGAAAACTATAGACCAATATCACTGATGAACACAGAAGCAAAAATTCTCAACAAAATATTTGCAAATGAAATCCAACAATGTATAAAAATACTTCTATAACACAACCACATGAGTTTTATCCTAGATACCCAAGGCTGGTTCAGCATTCAAAAATCACTTAAAATAGTCTATCACATAAATAGTCTAAAAAAGAAAAATTATATCATTAATAGATACAGAAAAATAATTTGACAAAATCAAATATTCATGATAAAATCTCTCAGCAATCTAGAAATAGAGTAGAAAGGAACTTTCTCAACCTGGTCAAGAGCATCTACAAAAAAAATCTATAATAGATATCATCACACCTAGTAATAAGAAATTCAAAGCTTTTCCACTAAGATCAAGAACAAGCAAAAATGTCCCCTCTCACCACTGCTTTTCAACATTGTGTTGAAAGTTCTGGATAATTCAATAAGAAAAGAAAAGGAAATAAAAGGCACACAAATTTAGAAGGAAGAAATAAATTAGCCATATTTATAGATGGCATTATTTTCCATGTAGAAAATCTGAATGAATTGATTAAAAATTCCTAGAACTGATTATAGCAAGACTGCAAGAAACAAGATTAATATTAAAAAGTCAATCACTTTCTGATATGCCAGCAATAAACAAGTAGAATTTGACATTAAAAACACATTACCATTTACATTAGTACCCAAAAAAAATGAAATACATAGGTTTAAAAATAAAACATGTACAAAAATCTATGTGAGGAAAATCACAAAACTCTGATGAAAGATATCAAAGATAAAATTTAAAAATCAAGAGATGTTTCATCTTCAAGAATAAGAAGACTCCATCATATCAAGGTTTTAGTTCTTCTCAATTTGACCTATAAATTCAACACAATCCCAATCAAAACTTCAGCAGATTATTTTGTGGCTATTGACACACTAATGCTGAAGTTTGTATGAAAAGGAAAAAGACCTAGAATAGCCAACTCAATAGTGAAGGAGAACAAAGTAAGAGGACTGACACCACCCAATGTAAGACTTAATATCTTTATATTACATGTTCATATTACTACAGTAATCATGACAATGTGTTACCAATGAAATAATATACAGGTAGATCAGTGGAACAGAATAGAAAGCTGGCAAATAGACCCACATAAAGCCAAGAAAATGGCCCAAAAGCCAGAAATTGGCCCACATAAAGATCGATTTGTCAACTGATCTTTGAGAAAAGAGCAAAGGCAATACAACAGAGCAAAGACAGCATTTTCAACAAATGACTGGGACAACTGGACATCCACATGCAAAAAAAAAAAAAAAAAGAATCCAAACAGAGACTGTCACAAAAATTACCTCAAAATGGATCATAGACCTAACAGTAAAATGCAAAACTATAACGACTTCTGGAAGATAACATAGGAGAAAATCTAGATGACCTTTGGGTATGAAGATGGCATTTTAGATGTAACACCAAAGGCACAATCCATGAAATAAATAATTGATAGCTAGAATTCATTAAAATTAAAAATTCTACTCTGCAAAAGACACTGTCAAGAGAATGATAAAACAAGCCACAGGCTAAGAGAAAAGATTTGCAAGACACATCTGATAAAGGAGTGTTATCCAAAATATACAAAGAACTCTTAAAACTCACCAATAACAAAATGAACAACTCAATTTAAAAATGACAAAAGTCCTTTACAGACACTTCATCAAAGAAGATACACCAGTGGTTAGTAAGCAAATGAAAAGATGCTCAACATCATATATTATTAATGAATTGCAAATTAAAATAACAATGAGGTACCACTATGCACCTGTTATAATGGCCAAAACCCAGAACACTGACAACATGAAATGCTGGCAGTGATGTGGAAAAACAAACTCTCATTCATTACAGGTGAGAATACAAAATGGCACAGCTGCTTTGAAAGGTAAGTTGGCAGTTTCTTACATAACTAAGCATACTCTTAGCACATGATCCAGCAATCATGCTCCTTGGTATTTACTCAAATAAATTGAAAACTTACATCCATACACACAAAAAAAACACATATGGATGTTTATAGCAGCTTTATTCATAATTGCCAAAACTTGGAAGCAACCAAGATGTTTTTCAGTTAGTGAATGGATAAATTGCAGTACATCAAGAAAAAGGAATATTATTCAGTGATTTCAAAAAAAGGAAATAAGCTATCAAGCCATGAAAAGTCAAGGAAGAAACTTAAATGCATGTTACTAAGTTAAAGAAGCCAGTCTGAAAAGACTACATATTGTACGATTTTAACTACTATAACATTCTGGGAAAAACAGAACTATGGAGACAGAAAAAAGATAAGTGGTTGCTAAGCAGATGGGGCAGGGGATGAATAAGTGGAGCACAAAATATTTTTAGGGAGTGAAATCATTCTGTACAATACTACAATAGTGGATACATGTCATTATATGTTTGTCCAAAACCCATAGAATGTGCGGCCAGGTGCAGTGGCTCATGCCTGTAATCCAGGCACTTTGGGAGGATGAGGGAGGTGGATCACGAGGTCAGGAGTTCAAGACCAGTTTGACCAATATGGTGAAACCTCATCTCTACTAAAAATACAAAAATTAGCCAAGCATAGTGGTGGGCGCCTGTAATCCCAGCTACTCAGGAGGCTGAGGCAGGAGAATCACTTGAACCCGGGAGGTGGATGTCATAGTGAGCCAAGATCACACCACTGCACTTGAGCCTGGGTGACAGAGTGAGACTCCATCTCAAGAAAAAACAACAACAAAAAAACAAAAAACTTTAGAATGTACAACCCAAGAGTGGGCCGTAATGTAAACTAGAGATTTTAGATAATAAGGATGTGTTGATGTAGGTTCATAAATTGTAACAAACATCTTGCTCTTACGCAGGATGTTAATGAGGAAAGTGGGGGCGGGGCATGCAGGGTATGTATAGAAAATTCCGTTTTCCATTGAAAACTGTTCTAAAAGTAAAATTTATTAATAAAACATATTCTGAATATGCAACAAATCAATGTTTAGAGAAGTTGGAAGATTAGTTCACCAAAGAACATTTCACCTTATACCAGCACTCACACAAAATGATGTCAATAATCAAGAAACTCACAAGTGGTTATTGTCAAATAGCTAAATGGAATAACTGAAAATGTTCAAACTTCTTGGGGTCCAGGTCAGTACTGGATTTAGCATGTCATCTCCTATTGTCCTTTTCTCTCCTTCCATCATTGGGTATAGTAGGGGTCTTGGGAACCTAGCCCATATTTTGTCTGTATTGAAAAGTAGCATTGAAAAATATCTCAAAAGAAAGGGAAACAAGATTTGTCATTCAGAAAGTAGAAAGGTTTTCTAGAAGTAGGGATGCTTTACATAGAAAGTTTTACACAGAAAGAAGAAAGATTGTCAAGAGGCAATTTACTGGTCTAGAGCAAAAGGAGAACAGAATCAACTTGGTAGGTGGAAGTGGGGCATGGGAGATATAGGAATTCACAGTCCTCCAGAAAGATCCAAGGTCAAAATAATTACCAGAAATCCGGGGGAAGAACATGTTATGAAACAAAAACAAACTGCATGGGGCAATTTCTCAAATCACTGTGCTGGAGGAAAGAGTGGATGGTTTTCAATGGATAAGCAGAGCAGAAATGTAAGAATATGAAATGAAAAAAAGACACCACAACATCTTCCTGGAGGGAAAGATGAGTTAAAAGACAGCCTTTAGGAATAGAAATACAACTTCGGGGAGGCACCAGTAAGAAACTGGGTCAAAGTTACTGCAGTCCTTAGACAGATCAGATGTGAATTGTGCCTGCTTCCATATGGAGTGACAAAGAGGGGCTTGAAGGATACTGGGGGCTGAGGGAACAGAACTATATTCTCTCTGGTAGAAAGAAAGGAGGAATCTCACTTATGGAACAATTTAGGACAGAATTATTTTTAGGTTTGACATTGTTAACCAGTAATTATTAAACACCTTTTATGTTCCCCCTTCCAACTTCCCACACTGTGCCTTTTTAAATCATTGCCATTGGTGACAATTCAAGAAGAACCAGCTCTTGCCTCCTAAGAATGAGGAAATTCTACAGACCCAACATCTCATTACCTAGGAGGGTATTGTTGCTATGGGGGGAAAAAAGGCAATTTGACTGGAAGAAATTTCATTCATTTAGCAAAATTCAAAATAGCGTTTCTTCAACAATGATTATTTCCTACATGTTTGTTTAGTTTCTTTAGGAAGGGGAACTGACATAAATTTTCCAAAAGATTTATAAAAGTTGTTAGCCAGATCTGGAACAACTTTCCCTACATGGCTTCTGGAGATCAAAAGCAATAAAGAGTGCCTCTTCAAAAGGAACTCCACTTGCCTCGTGTTGTTTGGTATGGAGCATGTATTGGTCTCTTTTGCATCACTATAAAGGAATACCTGAGACTGGGTAATTTCTAAAGAAAAAGAGTTTATTTGGCTCACAGTTCTGCAGGCTGCACAAGCATAAAACCAGCATCTTCTTGGCTTCTGGGGAAGCCTCAGGAAGCTTTTTCTCATAGCAAAAGGTGAAAGGGGAGCAGGTGTGTCAAATGGCAAGAGAGCAAGCAAGAGAGAGAGAAGCCAGGTCCCAGACTCTTTTTAACAACCAGCTCTTCTGTGAACTCATTACCTGGCTTGGGGAGGGCACCCAGCTATTCATGAGGTATCCGCCTCCATGACCCAAACACCTCCGACTGGGCCCCACCTCCAACATTGGGAATCACATCTCAACATGAGATTTGGAAGGGACAAACATCCAAACTGTATCATGGCACCATTCTGTGCCACTGAAGCCCCACAGGATAAAGTCAAGATAAACTTTCTACACAGTCTCACTTTGCTGTGGTTTAAAACCTGTACTCACTACAAGGTTATGCATTTCAAAATTGCTCTGACTCTTGTTGGCGAGCTGTTATTAAAACATCTGGAATTGGTAGAGGAGGACATCATCTAAAGCAGTGGTTTTATAGCTTTTTCACCTTAACCCACAGTAAGAAATAATTTTTATATAGTTACCCTGCACATACATAGAACAACACACATATAAAAATATGTACAAACTGAAGCACAAGAATCATAAAACAATATCTATTATCTCTGAAGCACTGTGAAATTTCAATTCTAGCTCTATTAAAAACAAAACAAAACAAAAAACCTTGTCACCACCCCTCATATGGATCACTGTTCAACAATAGGTCATAAACTTGTTTGAAATATACTGGCCTAAAGTTTGTGACTTCACTTCCCAAGTGTCTACCATGACACGCCTATTCACTGCCACTGCATCTACAAGACCTTCCACAATCTGGTCCCATCTCCCTGATCTGTATGAGTTTCCCACTTCTCCTAACATATCTCTTAGAATAATAGAATAGCTTCCTTTTATTTGGTACCAACAATGTGACAGTTTCTGTGCTAAGAGATTACATGAATCATATCTTAACTACTGACAACTCTGGGATGAAGCTATTAATTTGCTTCCAATATACAGATGAAGAAACAGAGGCTCAGGGAAGTTGACAAAGCAAGTAAGTGACTGGTCTGGAACCTAAGACGGGCATAAACCTGGAGCCTGTTCTTTCCACTGGAACAGACTGGACTCCTTGTCAGAGTTTCTCTTCAGTGTCCCCTCCACTCATCCGGCCTGGAGCCCTCTTGTGTTCATGCTGTTCTCTTACATGGAAGGCCTGTCCAACCTCCACTTTTAGCAGTTCACAACTGCCTACTCTTATTTCTGGACCCAGCCCAACCTTGCTGCTTCTAAGAAGCCACTCGGATAACTTCAGCCCATGTTCTCCTCTCTCCTTTTAATTCTGGGAGGCAGCAAAGCTCAGGCCAGGTTTGAAGTCCGGTTCAGTAACATACAGCCCGAGGATGGTGTTCACCTTCTGTATCTACACTTTCTCTTCTGCAAAATGGGGATAATAATTGCCCCTACCCTGGAGGATTGTTGTCAGGGTAAATGAGTTTATTAGTACAGAAGCAGGTGTACAATAAATGTCATTATTATTCAGTTTTACACAATGATCACTTCATGATACCCTATCCTATTCCTTAATCATTTACTCAACATGCACATATCCAATGTCTCTGACTAGAATGTCAGCTCTTCACAGGCAAGACTGCATCATATTTACATCTGTACCCCAGAGGTACACAGTACCAGGCATGTTGTACACATTTAACAAATATCAAATTTTGACATTACAAAACTGGCCAATGCCAGAAAATGAATTTTTTCTCTTTTCTTTCTTTTTTTTTTTTTTTTTTTGTAGCAAAGGAACATACAGTGATGATTTTGTTTTGGGACACTCGCTAGGATGGTTTGTAAGTTCCAAGCATAGAAGTGCTCTTGGGGAGAACTACGGTACAATGCTGCCCTGGGTTCTGCTTGCTGCCTGAAGTCGATTTAAGTTTCAGAGATTCTGTACCGAGAGTAGGATGTGCAAAAACTTACACTTCTTTATGTTTCCAAAATTGATGCTAGTTTAGCTCTTGAGCCTTTCTTTTCACTTAACTTTACCGAATCACTTCGAATTTAAACCTTTCATTCGAAATGATTCTCTCACTCCCACTTCTTTTTCTCTCCTCCTTCACCAGGGTAGTCAAAGTTCCTAAGCCCAACCATGGCAAGGATGGAGTGAGAAATAGGCCATACATCTGGAGGTTTTTTTCTAGCTCTGGGCTTTTAGTGAGCTTGTGAATATGGCTGTCAGAGGTCAGTTTGTTATATGTGCCTCTGTAGAAAATAGAACATTTTAAACATCCTCAATATAGCCACTTTCTTTATCTCTGGTTTTCTTCTTAACCTCACTCAATCGTATTCATTCTGCAAACTCCATCCCCCAATAGTAAGCACCTTGCTATAAGGAAGTTATGGTTTGTAGCAAATGAAAAAACCTCCAGCCTGGCTTATTTTTGCCACCAGCCATAAGAGAAAACACATTTCTCTCTTGTACACAGAAACACAAAACAGCACAAAAAAAGGCACAAAAAGAAATCTCACAGGAAAAGGCATCCAGAACATCTAAAGCAAATTACATATTTTAGTGTATTTATTATCTTCCCAAGAGAAGAAAGTGTGAAAGCCCTTAGTTCTTTGTCTGCAAGGAAAACATTTCTGTTCCACCACAAATGCCCTACTAAGTTTGATGGTGCCTAAATACTGGTCTCTCTTATACAAATTCGCCTGTTAAATGCTGTTTGTTCCTCAGAATGGGGTTCTGCATTCTTGCTCGCACATTCACTGATAGAAGGGGGCCTGCTTCAAGCAAGATTGGTGGGTGAAAAGGAAATGTGGAGAGAAATGACAGCTCCCTAAGAAGCAACACTTTCTTTCCCTAGAAAGTGACTTGAATCAACTTTAGTTGAAGGATAAATCATCCTCAAACTGCACCTGCTCTATTGATGGCTCACAGAGAGTTCCAGAAGAGCTTGGACACTCACTGTGATTGTGCAGAATTCTTGGAGTTACTACCTGCCACTGTGTGATTTTACTCCTGAAGCCCCTGGTGAGTTATACAGCATGTGCTTATGTAGGTGGAAATAGAAATGTATAAATCAGTATATGATCCGCCTGGTCTGAGAATTTTACAGCATCCTTTGACATATTGGAGGCAAGCTAAAATTGCAAAAGCAGATTCTTGGCTTCAACCCAAAGCAATAGGTATCACTGTGGTCAAAGTAGTGCTAACTGTGAGTTTAGAGAAAGGTTTTTTACAAACCACCCACCCATGCTGGTTTACTTTCTGAGACTGGTCCTCTGGGCTTCTTGGGATATCTCTGGGGACCATGTTTGCTACACTGGGCCACAAGCCCAGATGGCCAATCGGTGTGGCCCATTGCACCCTGGGTTGAGCTGCCCATGTGGCTTGTGGCAAAGACAGATATTAAATACTGCTACATAAAGGCTAATTATGTAAAAAGTAGTTATACATGTTAAGAAAACTTTCATGTATTTCACTAAATAAACAATTTTTTGGTAATAACAAAATACAGAACCAAAGAAAACAAAACCTAGTTGCAGAGTAAAATCTTCCTGACTTATACCAAGTTTATTTTGACTCCTCTTTCTCAGTTTCTGCATAATTGATTTAAAAGCAAATTGCATTTCTAATAATAGATTTATGTTATTTTTCTTCTACTCTGCTGTAAGCCGTAAAAGCAGACATGCCCACTTAGTCCATTTTCAGAGTTTCTAAACAACCTGCCTATTTCTTTACAAATAGTGTAAGTTACTCCTCCTGAAGTAAAATTTTTTGGGGCAAAGCTGTATTTTGAAATTCTTGTCAAAGTAGAACTCTCTCTTTGAACTCCCCTTTCCAGTACTTCTATTCTGGCATGAACTGGTATCAGTCTCTCTGCTTTAAGCCTGGAGAAAACTATCCTTATCGTTTATACACCAGAGGTTTATTTTCAAAGAATGAGAATCATTTGTTATGGAGATAAATATGCTATGTAGAAAACTTCTGACTACATCAAACCCATTTACTAAAGTTTTGGGGCAAGGGGCTGGTTGGCAGAGAGTGGAGGGGAGGACCTCTTTCGGGAAGTAGGTGGAACATGGGTAGCCACAGTCTAGAGTTCTGTGTTCTTGGGACAAGCAGAAGGAGAACTATGTGTCTTTTCTGGCTTCCTGGGAGTGGGGGAATATGGTTTCAGAGCCTACACTCTACCCAAAGTCTGGTGTGCCCATAAATGATACAGTGACCCAGAGATTTAGGGTCAGCTTCAACCTGCATGAACAACAGCATGTTTGGTGAGACTGAAAAAATTACATCACATCATTTTTCTTGTGTTTTAGTCTCCAGTGGCTTCCATTGTTCTTATAATAAGATCAACCACCAGCTAACTTCCAGGTTCTACTAAACCCTGCACCGTTGGCCTCAATGTCCCTCACAGACCCTCTCCAGCTTGTGCTCAGCCACACTCCTTTTCCTGGTGCTCCTACTCAGCTCCTGCTCCTCTCAGGACTCTCTTGGCTTAAACTGCTCTTTCCCACTCACCCCTCACCAACTCCAATGTTCCTTAAGTTTCCATTTAAATGTCATTTTTCGTGGAAGCCAATTTGAACTTTCATCAGTTTCTCTTGATACGATTGTTATGAAATCATGATTTGCTTAAGCACTGCCTTCCACATTAGACTGGAATATCGGTGAAAATAGGAACCATGTCTGCCCTGAATCATCAGAACCTAACACGTCTGGTCTATGGTGGGTGCTTAGTAAACCTTTGGCAGTCAAATGCCTGAGAATGAATGAAGTTGGGCAAGAGAACATGGGGGATACTTCACTAAGTAACATGTTGTATTTCTAGCATTCTGAAAACCCCCTCAGACTGCTGTCTCCCGAATACCCAGTGCAGTCATATAAAAAGATTTTATAATTTATAAACAAAATAGAGACTGCATGCAGTGGCTTATGCCTGGAATCTCAACATTTTGGGATGCTGAAGTGGGAGGATCACTTGAGCCCAGGAGTTCAAGACCAGACTGGGCAACATTGGGAGACCACGTCACTATGAAAAATTTTAAATGTATCTGGGTGTGGTAGCACATGCCTGGGTGACAGAGCAAGATTCTGTCACAACAAAATAAAACAAAACCCTCCAAAACCAAAATAAATCTTTTTAAAACTTACAGAATAAGTTTAGTCTATCTTCAAAGCCAAAATGGCATTTCTATTAATTGTGGGAGGTAAAGGGAAAAACATGCAGGAGGATTGAAATATTGTAGCACAATTCATGTGCTACGCCTTCCTGCCATCTCAGCTTTTAATTTAGTGGATTTTTAAAATTTATAATTCCAAGTATGGCACTTCCTGTTCTCTGTTACTGCAGACTGCCATCCCAGCAGAAAAAAGCATCTGGGTCAGAAATCATCGTTACCAGGTAACAGAACTAGAACAGGTATTACAGTGATCCAAGATAATTACTGAGTAGAAAAGATTGATCTCAACTGTTTCCTAAATGTAGCTGAGTTTGACCCAGAGCAGTGCTTCTCAAACTTTAATGTGCATATGAATCGCTTGGGATCTAGTTAAAATGCAGATTCTGATTCAATAAATATAGAGTGGGGCCTAGGGTTCTGCATTCCTAACAGGCTCCCAGGTAACAGACAGGACTAGTCAACATGGATTGGTGTAGGTCAGAGGTCACAATCATGCCCAGATTCAAAGAATGTTCTTCACAGAGAGGAAGTGGTGAGGCCACGCCCCAAAGGGTGAACAACAAAGTCCAGATGTTGCCAGCAGAGGGCAGCAGAGGGCAGGTTAAAGTGCACTGGACTCTAACAGGCCAAACTCAACCCAAAGGCAGCTTCAAAATAGCTCAAATCAGAGGATGCCTAAGAGGACAGGGAAAGCAGGCGCTGAGACCACCAGCAGCCTGAAGGGCTGTTCACAGGAACCAAATAAACTCATTGGAGGGAGCATTTTGTCACAGTAGAAAGAACACAAATCACGAGCAGGAGACCCAAGATCCAAGTCAGACACAAATAAGAGAACAGTGCAGTAGGGCCAGCCACTCATCATCAGCCTTGATTTCCTCATCAGTCAAACAAAGGGTGGTCACTAATGGATGCTTCCAGTCTTCATGTTCTGAGTCAACAGTTCTTGTTCAGACCTCAAAGAATCTGGAAGAGGCCATGGAGAGACGGCTGGTCACCTGCCAGGGTGAGGTCCCTAGGGCATGTGATGGGCAGGGAGTTGGCTTTGTGTGAAAGTCAGGGCTCAGTGGAAGCTTTTCCAATTATCATTTTCATTTGTATCAAAGCTTACATGTACTTTGGATAAAAAGTCAAATGGGGTCCCGGCGTGGTGGCTCATGCCTGTAATCCTAGCACTTTGGGAGACCGAGGCAGGCAGATCACTTGAGGCCACACGTTCGAGACCAGCCTGGCCAACATGGTGAAGCCCCGTCCCTACTAAAAATACGAAAATTAGCCAGGTGTGTTGGTGGGTGCTTGTAATCCCAGCTACTCTGAAGGCTGAGGCAGGAGAATTACTTGAACCCAGGAGGCAGAAGTTGCAGTGAGCCAAGATCACACCACTGCACTCCAGCCTGAGAACAGAGCTAGACCCTGTCTAAAAAAAAAAAAAAAAAAAAAAAATCAGAACCAAAAGGCTTATAACCAAAACAACAGCCCCTTCTCCTTCGTATATTCCTCATCTTTTTCCCCCAGAAACGATGTCTTCAAATTTTTACTGAACAATGTCTTCAAACTTTTACTGTTTCTACTCCATTTTTTGCCTCCATATTTCTGAATAATATATACAGTATAATTCTATTTCTTGATTCATTAGCTGTTGACTTTTTACTGTGATAGATTAGGATAATAGTTCAATTATACCATCTCTTCCCCTTCATTATTCTCTAAATGTAATTTATCTTATTAGTGTATCTTGAGTCATATCTATATTCAGTGACTGTATTTTGACTCTGTAAATACTAAGTCAAGTAATAGACTATGATTATATTTAATTTCTCGCACAACTTTTTGTCTATCCTGGAATAATTGTCTTATTTTTTCATGTGCTTTGTTTAAACATCTAAATTTCCCAACATGCTTCTATCGAAGACAGTTTTCCACAGAGGAATCTGTCAGATTATTCTTGCTTTCACCTTTTTTGCATTGGATCCCATGCATCCTGAATACCATCCTTCTTTCTCCTGAGTTTGCTTCCTCCTTTTAGGGGAGCATTTCCACCTGCAAGGTCCACCAGCCCTTCCACCAATGCCTTGACAGTAATCAGGGTTATCTGAGGCACATGTTCTTGTAGATTCCTCTGGAAGAACTCACAGGATTGCCGCTTTCTAAGTTTGGGCATGGTCATGAACAATGTCTGAACTGTATATTTGAAGGTAAGTTTGGCTGGATATAAACTCCTTAGCTGACATTTTCTTAAGTATTGTAATTGTTATTCTGTTGTTCTCTGGCTAACATACTGCTCTTGGAGGGTCTGATGAAAATTTTATTTCTTTTCCCTAACACATGAATTTTCCTCTTCCCTGGATGTACAAAAGATGTTTTTTCTCTGTCTCTTTCAGGTCCCATGTTTACTAGGACATGTCTTGGTGTTGGTGTTTTGGGGACAAGTCTTCCCAAGTAGTTCCTTTTGATATGAGACTTGACTTCATTTTTTTTTGTTTCAGGAAAGCATCTTAGGATTTTAGTATTTCTTGTGCTCCATTTCTTTGCTTTTCTTCTTTGGAGGTTCCTATAATATGTATATTGGATGTTCTTTGTGCTTTTATTACTTTCTTCCAAACACTTTCTCTTTCCTTCTTTCTTGATTTTTAAAATATTTTCTTTTTCCCTCTTCTCTTTCTCTTAATATCCATTACATTAGTTAACTTTTATTTTCTTCCTAGTTTTATCATTTGTAATTTTTTAAGTTTTTTTATAAATTCTGTTGTCATTGAAGTGATTCTTTTGCCCAATTATCTCATTTCTGAGTTTTTTTCTAATTCTGATTTCTGTTGTTCTTTCATAGTTTATATCACTTTCTTAATTTTTTTAGCTTATTTTTAAACATCTGGTTATGATTATCTGTTTTGTTGGCAAATTTTTCTAAATTCTTCATTAAATAGGGACAGTTTCTGCTTTTATTTTCTTTTTTGCATAGCTTTGTGACTCACCCACGATCCTTTTTCTGTTGCTCGTTTTTCAGACAGTTGAGTTTTTCTCTACTTTTAGGAGGGAAGGGTGAGTCTGGATCACTTGTCTAGGCCCATAGCTCTAGAATTACCTCTTTTATTGTTTCAAAGGAGATAAATACATCCCACCTTTCTGAGATGTTCATTCTCTGCTCCCTCTCCCGTTCTCTCTGGAATTTCTCATTCTGTTGCCGTTGTTATTCCCATTGTCAGTTTGGATTCTACTCTCAGCCGTTTCTCCTCAATGCAGGACTTTGCCTCTGAAGGGAGTTTGAGGGTTTTTGTTTCTAGAGTTCACATCCCACCGAGTGCCCCAGACACACTGCCAATAATTGGAGTCTCCAGCCCACATCACAGATTCAACTGAGACTCAGGTATGGAAACTCTAAACATGGTGATCTTTTTCCTGCCTCTCACTTCAAGACAGAAGAGTGTAGTGCTAGTTTCCACGACTTATACTACACTCCACTCCTGAAGATTTCTTGAGTATGTATCACCCTAAGAGGCAAAGTATGGAGGGATGCAAGTGACAGTAGCATAATTTATGAATCTCCTTGAGTCTCCCTCCACATAATAACTGTCAGAACCACTATTAACTTTGAGTGTTTACATTTTTACAGGTATTATTTCAAAAACATACAACTCATTGGACTTATGGCTTGAGAGTATGTAAGCTTGAGGTGAGTCTGCAATGCTGGGCTTACACAACCACCTCTGAGCTTAGCTTCATCATTAGCAAATATGGTAAGTAACGCCCACCTCACAGAGTTACTGAAATAATGAAGTTGAAACACATGAAAGTGCCTCTGTGATTTTACCTGATATGTTAAAAAACTGTTTTTAAACTGTAAAGTGATAAGACAATGTTATTTCAAAATAGATTTATGAAATCTGTGAAGCCCTGTAATTTTATGTTTAACTGCATAATTTTCACTTAATATGCAATTGTTTTCTTTTCCCGCCAGAATGTTTGCTTCAGAAGAGCAGTGATTTATGTCTGTTTTAGTTTGATGCTATGTCTTCATTGCCCGGTACAGTACCTGGCACATCACAGACGCTCAATAAATACTGGATGAATAAGTTGTTTGTACTAACTTTGCCTGAAAGCATACTATGCAACAAATAAAGCAAATGAGCAAAAATTAAATGGTTACTAGTTTGTTGCTGGATTGTGCCTGTGGAACATGCTCTGCCAACTTATTTGTTTAGCATTTCAGTGTGCTTTGTATTCTTGCCTAAAACTGACACGGGTTCCTCTGCCGCACAGAAGGGAACGAGCAACACCCGGAGCGCCAGAAACAGCTCCTGCAGAAAATGGGGCCGCACCGGCCTCCAGGTCTCTGTTCTCCAGGCCAAAACGCAGAAGGCTTGAAACAACGTGGATAATGGCTGGCAGAGAACAAGGAACTGGACTGTCTTTCTCTCACGAGTGTTTATGGAAGTCTGGCAGTCTGTCTTTAAGTAAATAGACTTGCTTTAATGGAGCAATCTATCAAATAAGCAGGGCTGCCGAGAAGGGGGAAGGAAGGCACAGCACTGCTCTCTCGCCCTTGGGAGCCATTTCTTTGAAGATAAATGCAAGTGAGGTAGTGATACTCAAAGCAGGAAAAATAATAGCCCGTGGCTTAGGATGGTCTCATCTAAACCCAAGGTGTGGATGGGTTTTGTGTGTTTAAATAGCCAGCTCTCACCTACATCTGCATCTCAAAAACATGGGAGAAGGAGCAGCCAGACACAGAACCAATACCAGGAGGCTTCTAGTTAGAGAGTTTTGTAAGAGAACAGTGGTACAATGAACAGGTTACTGAGCAAAGGTTTAGTCTCTACAGGTTTTCTCCCTCTTTACTAGTGGAGGGGGTGTCAAAACCACCAATTTGCTTGCTCACCACACAGTACTTGATAAATGAATAACATATTTACACCGGGAGATACACAAGGCGGGGCTCGGGATGAAGGGGCGGGGCAGGGAGAAATTACCAAATATTCACATGAAGAGCCATATTTTGGACTTTACTCACAATATTTGCAATGACACAGTGAAAGGGCCAGGTGTAGTTTAACCCTTTTAATTTGTGCCAGAACTTGACATTCTTTGCAAAGAAGAAAGGGATTTAACATAAACTATAAACGCTTTAATCAAGTGGCTTTCTTCACATACCATGAAAGCATTTTGAAACATTCAAGTAAAAAAAAATTCTTTTTTACTGAAAATATAACCTCTTAAACACTAAGGATGCTGCCAGACCAAGTCCCATCAAGTAAAAGGGCACAATAAGAAGCTTAAAAAGGGTTAGGATTAAGTTACATTTGTATAAATAAGCCGGTTTTTGTTGTTCAGGTCTCAATCCTTAAATGATCCCATCTTGTGTATGGAAGGTGTCTCCTCATTAAATTATACATTAATATTCTCAGCATGGGTCCCAGTGGGATCCAGAATTTCCCCAGGGCTCACCAATTGTTAGAGGCAAATAACTACATCAATAGCAATAATTCCAATTTTGCTCACCCATTGTCCCCACGTGCTGCGAGGCCCTCCCCTCACCCCAACCAGGTGTTCCTGAGCCCCCTGTGAGGGTCCCACTTATGCAGATGAGAAGCCCTGGCCCGGTTACTCCACAGGAGCACAGGTGCTGCTGCCCCACTGGCACCTTCTGAGGGAATGCAACTCCCAAATGCCATTCTTGGCCCTGTGCTAACCCCAGGCTCCTGAATGTGCAGAGTGCACGGCCACATAGGGTCATAGCCATGCAGGTCCTATAAGAAAAAGGCAAGATGGCCTGTCATTCCAGCACCACATCATACAATGTTAGTTCCGTGAGCTCCGGAACAGTCTTTTGCCCCACATTTCACAAAATCGTTTATGAAACCCTCTTCATCTACTTTTGTCTTCTGTTCCTCTCTCTGCCTGTCTCAGATCTAGACCAGGGCCCTGGGAATTGAATAAGCACCTCTCCTCCATTCCCCCAAACAGGTACAGAAGTCTTTTCAGGGTAAGTTGAAGTCTCCATACAAATTAACTCTTCTGGGGCCTTCCCTATCATTTTGCTAAACATGCCCAGACATACTTGAACCTTAACAGTCGGTAGCATCTAATCCTGACTCACTGTTGTCTCTCACACCCAGGATCCTCATCCTGTAAATTTTTTTTTTTTTCATAAAACTTTACTTTGACCCTTCCCTTCCTTCTCGTCTGCCACCACCTTAATTCAAGCTCATCACTTTGCTCCTTGCTGTCTACAAAGCTCACTAATTAGAATCACTGCTCATTCATCCTAAAAGCTGCTACCAAAATAATAATCCTTAGACTCTGCCTTGAACACATAAACTTTTTGTAGTAGTTTCTGACTTTCAATTGGCCATACAAGTCCGTTGTCTTTTACTGGAGAGCATATTAGCCTCCAAATCCGTCAACCTGCATTCAAGCCTTAATCTGTACTTGTATAACTTTCGGGTATAATCACTGGCTTTGAGCCTAAATTTTATCATCTTTAAAATGTAATATTAATATCTGGCTTAGAAGGCTATGTAAGAAAACTAATATGACATGTTTTTTGAATGTGAAAATACAAATATAAGATATTATAAGAAGTCCTCCATAATCTGGCCACCACGAACTTTTTCAATTTTTTCTCCAATTATCCCATTCTTAGCCCTCCTCCCTAGCCTCATCAGTCTGCTTCTTGCCTTTTAAAGGAGTCTGTCACTTCTAGATAATGCTAGTCATTGAAATAGATTAACCAAAATGTCAGTGGATTAGTACAAAAAGTGTATTTATTGCTTACTTCAAATCCAAAACAGGCATTTCTTGGCAGGTGGCTCTCCTCCAATCAGGATTCCTCCATCTTGTAGGATAAGTTCCCTCCCATGTGGACAGTGGGAATGGGCCCATGTCAGAGCTGAGAGTCATGTCACACCTAATATAGCCCAGTGGAATATCCAGCAAGATGACGATGGGTTTGGTGAACAGTTAGCTGCCTATGCAACCAGCCCAAACACACAGCCAGAATGTATTTTCCAGGATGTATTCCCAGATACACTTTCAAAGACCAGCTAAGGCCTTGTTCCACTCATGAAGTCCTTCTGGAGCAATCTGATAATCTTATACTGTATACTCAAACTCCTAGCATATATTGATTATACTATGCTCTGACTCATTGACCTCCTTTTTGTTAAATCACATACATTTCTAGATCTCTTTCTTCTCAAACTCCCTGAGACATTTAAATCTCATAGCACCTTTCTTGATGAAACACTTCCCTACATTACACCCTTGAGTTAAGACTTTCTTCATTCTTCCCCTACAAGGTCTATTTTTGGTTCAGTTTTTTCTTCCATTAAATAACTAAGAATCTTCACTCCTCTAAAAATGCTCTTCCATTTGCTCCAACATAACCTCTACACTGATGTCTTCCAAATCTGAATCCTATCCCAATCACTCATCCTACTCCACAGCCATTATTCCAAATTGGATCTTTGGATTAATGGCTGTGGAGCAGGATGAGTGATAGGGATAGGATTTTTGTGGTAGCTCATTTCCAAAGATCCAAGAATACCTACCGTTCCTCCCCAGTGAACTACCCCTCTTTGAATCCACGCCCTTGGGTATCTCTTACCCCTTCAATCTGGGGCCACCTGTTAATGCATTAAGTGACAAAAGTTAGAAGCTGTGGTTTCCAAAGTTGAGGGTCACAATAATCCATGAGGCTTCCACCTAGATCTCTCTGAACGCCCATTCTTGGAACACTCATGGTGTTGTGAGAAGATTCATGGGGGTGGCTTGGTTGAAAGCCCCACCTGTGCTCCCAGCCAGCAGCAGGCAGCACAAGCAAGCCATGTCAGTGAACCCAGCAGAGACCTCTGACAACTCCACCCACAGCCACCACCTGACTGCAAGTGTGTGAGAAATCCTAAGTGAGGACAGCCCAGCTGCATGAGTCCCCATCAAACCCCAGAACCATAAGAGACAATGCAAAATGTTTGTCATAAGACATTAAGTTTTGGGATGGTTTGTTACATAGTAATAACATAACTCAGGTATCTAACTGTTCAGCTTCCCCACAAAATAGGTGATCTCAGTAGATGTGTTCTTAGTCAAAGAGAAAAGAATTCAACCTTTTCAGGTAAAAGTCTTGACACCATTATTTCCCTTTCCTTCTTCTCTATTCTAACTTACCCACTGTACTGTAAGCCCCATCAGTCTAGAGACTGTGTCTGGTCCCATATCCCCAGCACATTTGCTTGTACACAATATTGACTAAAGATTTTGTAAATAAATTACTAAATGATTTTGGAAATCATTACTGACCCATAAAATTCATTTCTTAAAAAAAATCTCATGGATTCTCTGTAATAGTTTTTGTTGCCAACTCAACCATGTTGGAAAAGTTGTTATTGAGTGCATAGGTGCTAGATGCTATATTTATCATCATTTTAACTCTTGTAATAACACTATGAGATATACATCACTATTCATTTTTTTACAAGAGGAACAAGCCAAGGTTGAGAGAAAAGTCGAATTCCTTGCCCTATATCACAAAGTTTGAGAGTTTAAGAGTCAGGATTCTTAACCCAGGTTTCTAAACACCCCAACTTATTTCAGTCAGCAAATACTGCTTCCTTATCAATTTCTTAAATATAGAGCTTATTTCTGTAATATTTTTGTTATCTTCATAGGGATAGGAATAGTGCTCAAAAGTATTGTTTGGGGAAAAAAATGAAGTCTCAGGCCAAAGATCTTGACAATATTTTCTCTGCCATCTTCACTCTTTGCCAAACTAGCAGGCAAATCGGAAAATACAGAGTGGATGGGGCACTGTGACTTTTTATCTCTCTGCTCTGTAGTCATCTAACACAGAACACAGGTCCTCAACCCTAGTTTTACATAGAATCACGTGGGAGCATTAAACATTATTTCCTGCCTATGAGCCATCCCAGACCAATAGAATCAGAAGTTCTGATGGCAGGCAAAGACATTCATGCCTCTTTACTGCTCTCAGTGATTCTAAAGTGTGGCAAGGCATGATCCACTGCTGTAGAAGTTCCTGCACCGGGCAAGCAAGGCCCATCATCTATCAGAAAATGATCCAAGGGTTGCAACCAACAGATGCAACCAACAATTTTCACTTTAAGTAGTACAGTCAGCTCTTGCTTACATGAAAGCGCATACTACAATCTTCTACTTATAAGTAGCTAGGAGACTGCGGTCAGACCTCAAATCTCAACCTCAAAGCCAAGAAGCACTGACTGAGAATAAGCCAACCTCAGTCCAGAAGCCTTGCAAAGTTCTAAAGCCTCTTCAATTGTTAAATCAAGATCATGTGATCAATTTTCTCCCTATAGATGACATCCAGAGTACTATTCACTCTTTCCTGTTCTTTATTCCTTTAGGGAACAAATGAAATCCTACGAGATGAAAATAAGAGTATACTTTGGAAATGGAAGAGAATGAAGGAACTGGATTCAACAGTAATTGTTCACAGAAGTTTATAGTATTTTTTTAAACTACCAAAATTCTTAAAACCCACCTTGTGCAATAGCTTCCAATTCCCTCTCCTGTTTTCCATCTAAGAACCCAAATACTCAGGTCTCATGAGATGATTTGGAAATCCTTACTCTGAAATCCCTGGAGAAGTCCCAAAGTGTAGAGAAATGTTGTTCTCCCTACATTCCAAGTAGCACGCTGGGAAGCCTTCCTGCTCTGTGGGCAGGCGAGCTGGCTCAGCCCAACCTTCTGAACAGACCTCGTTCCGCTGTTGACAGCATGGAACGGTGTAAACTAAAGGCTCCTTCACATTTATTCATGCAGCTCAGTTTCTGCCCTGTTGACGTCCCTAAGCAGATGTGCAAGTGCCCAAAGACAATTACATTATGATTCATCCTTCAGGATGCCTGCTAAGGCAGGCTGCCTGGCTGTGAGTGAAAACATATTTTAGCAGTAGCTGATTTTTTCCTTTGGTTGAGGACCAAGTCAGACTAGGCATGGCTTTGAAGTTATTTCTGTCTCAGTGGATTAAAGGTATCAAAAGAAGCAGCTCCACAAACCTTTTAACAAATATTTACAATTCGGCACTAAACAATCTGCACTGTACCTTAACCTTTACTGTCTTGTGAAATGCTTGCCAACCTCCCTGCCAAACTCATGTACTTGCCAGAGGAGGAAAGAGGGCAGCAGCTCAAAGGAAATGAAGTACAAAACAGTGAGGCATCCAGTGTTTTTGGAGTGGAGGAGAAACAAGGCCTTGTTGTGCTGGCCTGGCTGCAGACATGGATGCCCTTCCCCCATCCCCCGTCCCCCATCCCCTGATCCTACCCTGTCCCTGCAGGCAGGCACACCTCTGCCCCCAAAGAGACATTCACTTGCTCAATCCAGATACTGGAGGGATGTGTTCTATATTTACCTCAGTCACTCATGGGGCTGCCCTAAAGCCAAAGTGTCCAGAGGTGACAAAGGTGGCTCCTATCCAGTGCAGGAAGGACAAAAAAACACAATAGGCTCAAACTGCAAAGGAAAGTGATTATGAGGATGCCGTGTCTGCACCCGTTAGAAGAGCACAACACTTTGCGTAGTTTGTGTAGCCTCTCACATTGGATGTTTTTATGAAAATGCTTGTCACAGAACATTTTGGTTGCTTCTACATTTCTGTACAGATAAATGGTTGACATCGACATCTTTTTTGTTTTTAGGACTCCTCATTGTGAACACAAAGATCTCATAACAAAAATCCATAGCGAATAAAAGGATCAATGAAAGCAGCCAAAAGGCGGGATCACGTAGTTGATGAGGCGAAGAGCGGTGATCCAGTGCCTCCTTCCCCTCTTCCCTGACTTCCCAGGAGCAAGTAGCAAGCACTGCTTACCTGTGGAGTCAGCCTCACGATGAGATCAGTAGAGGAGACTCATAGAAGGGGTGAGCATTAGTGAGGCCCCCCAAGTGGCTTTAATCAGCAACACAGAAGTCACCAAGGGAAGGCAGAGCTTGAGAGGAACAGATGGCAGCTGCTGACATAACAGCAACCAGGATCTGTTCATCAAGTCCACTGACATGGTACTCAGCGACCCTGTGAGACTCTGAAGCCTCACAGCCATGATGAAGGCAAGAACCAAAAGTACATGTCTATACTGTTAACAGGACCACCAGGCCTTACCTCTGGCTGATATAGCCCAGGGAGCAAGCATTAATAGTAGGTGAACTCAAAAACTTGGTGGCTAGGGTTGTGGTCAGGCATTTCATTCATTCACTCATTCAACAATTGTTTATATTTCAAGGCACTGGGTCAAATGCTTTGCAAAACAAAAATAAACACAGGCCCTTTCACTGAAAAGCTTACCATAATCACTAAGTATTAATACACGGTATCAATAATACAGGTTAGAAAAAAGGTAAGTTTCATCATATAAAGATCAAATCTTCATTTGGTTCTTGGTAGGGAAGAGAGATGATCTCCAAACTGGGGAATTAAAAAGATTTTATATAGGAGCTCAGGATTGAGGTAAAAGTAGTACATGCAAAGATGGTGCAGAAGGTATTCTCAAGGAGAAACTGTGTGAGCGATGACATTCAGGAGGAAAATAATGGACCTACATTTTATAGAAAGTAGATGGTTTCATGTTCCTGGGTAATGGTGTATAGGAAATAGTAAAAAATCTGGTCAGAAAGTGGGATAGCCAAGGGTGCCAGATCAAAGAATCTGATTTTCAGGTCATAAAGTAATGGAAATCTCTGAAAATTTCTTAGCAGAAGGGTGACTTGATAAGATAGTTACTTCAGAAAGGTTAAACTTTGCTTAATGGCCAAGAAAACTCTTGTCAGCAGGGCCGAGTTCACAACCAAACTTTATAGTAACTCTTATGAACGGTAATATTCAGTAGCATGAACAAGGAAGAAAATCCTGTTTTTAATCCTAAAGGTAATTATTCCTACTGCACAGAATACTCTCAGCCGACCAGCTGTGTTGTATGCTCAGGGAGTAAAAATTCACATAAATAACAGCCTATGTCAATCATAATTAGGAAAGTCTGCCTGCTAAAGGGAGGGGCGAGGCCGAATAAAATGCTTCCCACCCGTTCTTACCAAGGGGCATGACCTCCAGGAAGCCTTTCTAATGGCCCCTCAATCTCTCCTCATCTCAGATGCATGGGGGTAGGGGCCATCTTTCCTAGCCTACAACCCTAGGTATATATTCTTAACTTACTCAAATAACTTATAACATCATTAATGCACTAATTTTCTGCCTGAAACTTGGTGAAAATATCTTTTTCTTCTATAGGGCTATTTTCTTTGTTAATTATGTAAAACTAATAATAGTAGCACACAGACATTGTGGGTCTTATTTTGAGGTATTAAACATTCAATAAACTCAATATACTATATTCCATATGTTTTTTAAGAATATGAAATGGTAATGGTGGTCACTACTCCATGAAATCTAGCCAACATATATTAGTTGTACTGGAACATAATAATCTCTAGAAAATGCTTCCACAGCTCCTACAGCAGGTCATGAATATTTGCTTTTAGTTTCAGAATTGCTTTATGGTTTAACAATTAAAAAGAAGGACTTAAAAAATTAAGTGTAAGGCTTTTTGTCTTTTCAAAACTGTAGAAAACACTTTTTATTTTAGCAAATTAGTTTTAAAAATACATAAAGAAACATAAACATCTTAATTCTGCCATTCAGACATAATGCACATTTTAATAGAGAAATAACATTTTATAAATATTCCATAATTCATTTAACCTGTACACTTTTGTGCCTTTGGATTGTTCCAATGTCTCAATTTTAAAAATAGTACTTGAGGAGCATGCTATTATCCTAAATATTTGCTTACATTTGCAATTTTCTTAGGACAAATTTATAGAAGTATAATTCTCAGGTCAAAGAGGAGGCATATTTTAAAGATTTTCAATGAATACTGACACAGCTTGTAAAAATGCTAAGATCTATTTAACATCCCTTCAGCAATGAATGAGAGTGATTTTCTTGAACACTGGATATTATGTTTTATTATTTGCTAATTTGCTTGGTTAAAGTTATGGTTTAATTTGTCTTTAATTCCCGATTTTAAAAATTTTATAATGCATATTACTCATGTAATTTCTTCCTTTTTGAATTACAGCCTCTGCCCATAAAATTCATATATTGATATTTGGGCTTTTTTATTCTTGACAACTCTTTATACATATGCTGCAAATATATACTTTTTAATATCCATTTTTACTATTTTTGTAGCATTTTTGATAAAAAAATTAAATTTGTACATAGTCAAATCAATCCATGTTTGTCTTTTCTTATTTCTGGATTTGGTGTCAAGTTTTTAAAAACTGGGAATCTCAAGATTACAGAAATATTCTCAAAGTTTGTTATACTATTCTTACAAATTTGGCATGTAAATTTCTTTAATCCAATTGAAATTTACTTTGTTATATGGTGATAAAGTGCTGGTTTTTCCCTATGTGTTTTGCAAATAGCTATCCAGTTGTCCTGACACTACTTAGCAAAAATTCTATCCCTTTTTACTGTCTCTTCCATTTAATCGCAAACCAAAACTTATAGATGATATGAATCAGATTGAGGATTTTCTATTTTTTCCATTAATCAGAATTCCATTCCTCAGTCAACAGTATGCACTTATTTTACTTTTAAAAGACTCTATCATATCTGGTATGGCATGATGAGGTCCTCATGATTGGTTTGTTTTGTTTAAATAGAAATGGTGCTAGTCTCATATACTTACCCTTTAACATTTTTCAACATGTTGTGAGGATTTTCAACTGTATGCAAAGGTACATTGAATAATAAACACTGATACAGTTTGGTTCCATGTCCCCAGCAAATCTCATGTCAAACTGTGATCCCCAGTGTTGGAGGCGGGGCCTGGCGGGAGGTGATTAGATCATGGGGGTGGTTTCTCATGAGTGATTAGGCTCCATCCCCTTTTGTATTGTCCTCACAATAGTGATGGAGTTCTCATGAGATCTGGTTGTTTAAAAAATGTGTAACACTTCCCCCAACTCTCTCTTTCTCCAGCTCCCTCCGTGTGAGACATCTCACTCCCCCTTCACCTTCTGCCACGATTGTGGGTTTCCTGAGGCCTCCCCAGAAGCTAAGCCGATACCAACATCATGTTTCCTGTACAGCCTGTGAAACTATGAGCCAATTAAATCTCTTTTTATTTTTATAAATTACCCAGTCTCAGGTATTTCCTTCTAGTAGTCCAAGAATGGATTAATACAAACACCCATATACCTACCATCCAGCTTAAGGCTTTTTAGCAATACAGTTGATGTCTTTGCGTTCACTTCCCAAATCACTTCTCCCAGCACAAAAGAGCTTATTACTATCCTGGGTCCTTGACAGTTCAACATTCTTTAGTTTATTTATACCGACTACATACGTATGTATTTCTAAACAATATATACAATTGTTTAGTATTTTTAAAAACTTTTTATAATGCAAAAGAACGGAAACCATAACAAACAGTCTCTCAGACCACAGTGCAATCAAGTTAGAACTCAGAATTCAGAAACCAACCCAGAACCGCACAGCCTCATGGAAAATGAACAACTTTCTCCTGAATGTTGACTGGATAAACAATGAAATGAAGGCAGAAATAAAGACGTTCTTCGAAACCAACGAGAATGAAGACACCACATACCAGAATCTCTGGGACACATTTAAAGCAGTCTCTAGAGGAAAATATATAGCAATAAGTGCCCACATGAGAAGAAAGGAGAGATCTAAAATTGACACCCTATCGTCAAAATTGAAAGAGCTAGAGGAGCAAGATCAAAAAAACTCAAAACCTAGCAGAAGACAAGAAATAACTAAGATCAAAGCAGAATTGAAGGAGATAGAGACACGAAAAACCCTTCAAAAAATCAATAAATCCAGGAGCTGGTTTTTTGAAAAGATCAACAAAATAGACAGACCACTAGCCAGACTAATAAAAAAGAAAAGAGAGAATAATCAAATAGATGCAATAAAAAATGACAAAGGGGATATCACCACAGATTCCACAGAAATTCAAACCATCATCAGAGATTATTACAAACAACTCTATGCACATAAATTAGAAAACCTGGAGGAAATGGATAAATTCCTGGACAGCTGCCTCCTGCCAAGCCTAAACCAGGAAGAAGTCGAAACCCTGAATAGACCAATAACAAGGTCTGAAGTCGAGGCAGCAATTAAGAGCCTACCACCCAAAAAAAGCCCAGGTCCAGATGGGTTCACAGCCGAATTCTACCAGACATACAAAGAGGAACTGATACCATTCATACTGAAACTATTCCAAATAATCCAAAAAGAGAGAATCCTTCCCAAATCATTTTATGAGACCAACATCATCCTAATACCAAAACCTGGCAGAGACTCAACAAGAAAAGAAAACTACAGGCCAATATCCATGATGAACATAGATGCAAAAATCTTCAATAAAATAATGGCAAACCGATTACAACAGTACATCAAAAAGCTTATCCACCATGATCAAGTAGGATTCATCCCGGGGATGCAAGGCTGGTTCAATATACGCAAGTCTACAAATGTAATTCACCACATAAACAGAACCAAAGACAAAAACCACATGATTATCTCAATTGATGCAGAGAAGGCCTTCGACAAAATTCAACAGCCCTTTATGCTAAAAACCCTCAATAAACTAGGTATCGATGGAACGTATCTCAAAATAATAAAAGCTATTTACGACAAACCGACAGCCAATATCATACTGAACGGGCAAAAACTGGAAGCATTCCCTTTGAAATCTGGCACTAGACAAGGATGCCCTCTCTCACCACTCCTATTCAATATAGTACTGGAAGTTCTAGCCAGAGCAATCAGGCAAGAAAAAGAAATAAAGGGTATTCAATTAGGAAAGGAGGAAGTCAAATTGTCTCTATTTGCAGACGACATGATTGTATATCTGGAAGACCCTATCATCTCAGCCCAAAAGCTCCTGAAACTGATAAGCAACTTCAGCAAAGTCTCAGGATACAAAATCAATGTGCAAAAATCACAAGCGTTCCTATACACCAATAACAGACTTAAAGAGAGCCAAATCAAGAACGAACTGCCATTCACAATTGCTGCAAAGAGAATAAAATACCTAGGAATACAACTAACAAGGAATGTAAAGGACCTCTTCAAGGAGAACTACAAATCACTGCTCAACGAAATAAGAGAGGACACAAACAGATGGAGAAACATTCCATGTTCATGGTTAGGAAGAATTAATATCGTGAAAATGGCCATACTGCCCAAAGTAATATACAGATTCAATGCTATCCCCATCAAGCTACCAATGACCTTCTTCACAGAACTGGAAAAAACCACCTTAAACTTCATATGGAACCAAAAGAGAGCCCGCATAGCCAAGTCAATTCTAAGCAAAAAGAACAAAGCGGGAGGCATCACACTACCAGACATCAAACTCTACTACAAGGTTACAGTAATCAAAACAGCATGGTACTGGTACCAAAACAGAGATATAGACCAATGGAACAGAACAGAGGCGTCAGAGGCAAAACAACATATCTACAACCACCTGATCTTTGACAAACCTGATAAAAACAAGCAATGGGGAAAGGATTCCCTGTTCAATAAGTGGTGTTGGGAAAACTGGCTAGCCATATGCAGAAAGCAGAAACTGGACCCCTTCCTGACACCTTACACTAAAATTGACTCCAGATAGATTAAAGACTTAAACATAAGACCTAACACCATAAAAACACTAGAAGGAAACCTAGGCAAAACCATTCAGGACATAGGCGTAGGCAAGGACTTCATGACCAAAACACCAAAAGCATTGGCAACAAAAGCCAAAATTGACAAAAGGGACCTAATCAAACTCCACAGCTTCTGCACAGCAAAAGAAACAGTCAATAGAGTGAATTGGCAACCAACAGAATGGGAAAAAATTTTTGCAGCCTACCCATCTGACAAAGGGCTGATATCCAGAATTTACAACGAGCTAAAAAAGATTTACAAGAAAAAAACAAACAAGCCTATTCAAAAGTGGGCGAAGGACATGAACAGATACTTTACAAAAGAAGACATACATGAGGCCAACAAGCATATGAAAAAATGCTCATCATCACTGGCCATTAGAGAAATGCAAATCAAAACTACATTGAGATACCATCTCACACCAGTTAGAATGGCAATCATTAAAAAATCTGGAGACAACAGATGCTGGAGAGGATGTGGAGAAATAGGAACACTTTTACACTGTTGGTGGGAGTGTAAATTAGTTCAACCATTGTGGAAAACAGTGTGGCGATTCCTCAAGGACCTAGAAATAGAAATTCCATTTGACCCAGCAATCCCATTACTGGGCATATATCCAAAGGATTATAAATCGTTCTACTATAAGGACACATGCACACGAATGTTCATAGCAGCACAGTTTACAATAGCAAAGACCTGGAACCAACCCAAATGCCCATCGATGATAGACTGGACAGGAAAAATGTGGCACATATACACCATGGAATATTATGCAGCCATTAAAAACGAGGAGTTCGCGTCCTTTGTAGGGACATGGATGAACCTGGAAACCATCATTCTCAGCAAACTGACACAAGAACACAAAATCAAACACCACATGTTCTCACTCATAGGCGGGTGTTGAACAAGGAGAACACATGGACACAGGGAGGGGAGCACTATACATGGGGGTCTGTTGTGGGGGAGTGGGGGGGACAGTGGGGGGGTGGGGAATTGGGGAGGGATAGCATGGGGAGAAATGCCAGATATGGGTGAAGGGGAGGAAGGCAGCAAATCACACTGCCACGTATGCACCTAAGCAACAACCTTGCATGTTTTTCACATGTACCCCAAAACCTAAAATGCAATAAAAAAAAAAAAAAAAAAAAAAAAAAAAACCTTTTTATACATAAATGAAAATACTTCCTACATGGTTGTTGTTCAATGTTTGTACAATTTATACACACAGCTCTAGTTCCTTCATTTTCACTGTTTTATAATATTCCATTGTATGAATGGAATGTATTGTTTAAATTGTTTCCCCATAGCCTTGTATATAAGATTTTATGTGGTTTCTTTTGCTGTAAAACATTCTTGTCCCTGTCTCCATAAACATGTGGAAAGATTTCCTGAGTATATATACTTCTGAGTAAACTCGCTGGGCTGTCAGATGTACACATCTTCAAGTTCATACTAGGTAGCGTCCAGTTGCTCTCCAAAGTGCTTGTATATTTACCTTCCTATAAGCAGAGTTTCTATCATTCCATGGCCTCATTGGCTTTTAGTGTTTTCAAGCTTTTAAGTGTTTTTCAATCTTATCAATTTATTCTTCTAGGCAGACCTCTTTTTTTTTTTTTTTTTTTTTGAGATAGAGTCTTGCACTGTTGCCCAGGCTGGAGTGCAGTGGTGCGATCTCCACCCACTGCAACCTCCACCTCCCAATTTTCCTGCTTCAGCCTCCTGAGTAGCTGGGATTACAGGTGCCTGCCACCATGCTTGTCTAATTTTTTGTATTTTTAGTCAAGGCAGGGTTTCACTATGTTAGTCAGGCTGGTCTTGAACTTTTGACCTTGTGATCCACCCGCCTCGGGCCTCCCAACGTGCTGGGATTACAGGCGTGAGCCACCATGCTTGGCCATAGGCAGACTTTTGAATTCTGTTGTCAAGTTCTAAAAAATGTAACTCATTAAGATTTTTAATAGAATTTTTCACTCTATATATTGATGTGGAATAATTAGCAGCTATATATTAATTATATAATAATTAGAACTGTTCCCATCTCAGAACATGATCTTTCTAATTTTTTTGCCTCTTCATAAAGTTTTGCACTTTTCATACTTGTGAACATTTAAGTTAATTCATATGCATTGCATATTTTGTTGCTATTGTGAATGAACTCTTTTTTCAAAAGGGTGATTTTTAAAGCCAAAAAATTTACTCTATTCTTTTGTTGACTTTGAATTTAAGTAGATTAGTGCCCCCAAAAGATGGAAAATATGTTAAGAACAAATAGCTGAGCACATCCATAGCATTATCTAAAATGTCAACTAAAAGGTCAGCACTGAAATTAAATTTCAGCACCATTATGAACACTGCTGGTCCCCTTCATTTGATCTGCCCCACTCTCCCAAAGCCCTGTTTTTTTTAAAGTCACTTTTCAACAGCACCTCTTAATAGGCAGGTAACCACAAGACGATCTAGAATTCAGCAGAAAGCAGTGGACAAAGGGTGGGCAACTGGGACCCTCCTCCCAGGGCCCTTTGCATTACCTTGCAACACCTTACTGAGCTTACCTAGCATTCATAAGGGCAATGCTTAACCCTGAGCTTTAACTATAAGCTCAAAACTCAAGGACACAGAGAACAAGAGGAAGAATGGGAGTTCCCACCTCCTCTCCCTTTCTGAGTGAGCATCCACCTCTTCATCAGTAGGAGTTATCAAGCACCTATGATAGACTGAGGACTGAGTCCATTGCTATTAGGGCAAGCAGAGGACATGAAAAGGGCCTAAGACATAGTTCCTGCCCTCAAGGAGCATACAATCTAGATGGAAAGATGACTCATGGGCATACACAATTATGGAACAATTCAGAGCCTCTTGAGTAGACTTATTTTTTTCTACTCTCAGCTACATTCAAATTAGGTAGGTAGACAGACAGACTAGATAAATGGACAGACTAGATAAATAGATAGACAGACAGACATTAGATGATAGAGAGATAGATCTAAAATGTTTGGGACATTATAGTTTGTCACTCTTTGAACTGGAACTATAAAAAATACTCTTTAACTATAGCCGGATAGAGGACCTAATATAATGCTGCTGCTGTGTCTCAACAGTGACAGCCAGTACAAAGGTTACCATTATTTCCCTTTGGGCTCTGACTGTGTCTTGCCTGCAGCCACCACTCACCATCCCTCACCTCTCACTGGGTTCCCCGGCTGTGGGCAGTTCTGGACCATAGCATATTCCTCCCAGCTCTATTTAAGCAATCTCCAGTGTGAAACAGTAAACTGCTTCTCAGAACTTTGAAAGAAGTAGGAAAAAAAATCCCAGAACCCTGTGTACCTGGGATTAATTTTATCTCTGTTTTCAAAAAAAATAAAAATAGTTCCTCCCTGTAACACACTGCTTTAGAATGAGACTTGGAGTAACATCTAGTGAGAGAGAGATTAGTCTGTTCATTTGTCCTGCATTATGGTACACATCATTAAAGATCTAAATACAAAGCATATATATACACAGTCTTGAAGATTAAAAGTAAATTGCAAGCTATTTTGATTCTTCAGAGGGAATTAATAGTATCATATTGCTTAATCTTTTGTAGAGGGTTTACAGAGTAGTTTCATAAATATGATCTCCTTTAATTCCCACAACAACCCAGTCGGGTAGGCAGGTAACATTATTCCCATCAAATCCATAGATCTTAAGGCTAGAAGGGACTTGAAGGCCTATTCTGCAGATAAGAAAATAGGTTCAGAGCAGTTAACTGAGGTCACATAGCTAGTAGAGACGTGACTACAAAGCCTCATTCTGATACCCAGACCTGTTACCTGTCTACCACATCAAGTTGTCTCGGCGATCCCAAGTAGGGAAAGCTGAAAGTGGCCACTTTGCATGTAGTGAGCACATGAGAGAAAGGGAGGGAGACAGGGGAGGGAAGGAGAGAGGGAGGCAGGGAGGGAGGGGGAGGGAGGGAGGGAGGGAGGGAGGCAGGGGAGGGAGGGAGGGAGAGAGGGAGAGAGGTAGGGTGGGAGGGAGAGGGAGGCAGAGGAGGGAGGGAGGCAGGGAGGGAGGGAGGCAGGGAGGGGAGAGGTGCTCAAGGGTTTCAATTGTAGCATGTCTCTTTTACGACAACATCAGCTGAGACCTTCACATTCAAGGTTATAGGGCTGTGAGGTATAGACCCCTTTAAATCTCCTGTGGTTCATGTACCGATGTTACAGATGACAGAGAAGTGAACTAGCCACTTGTTAAGCCTGCCCAACCCCAAACAAAACTTGGTTCCCAATCAATACACCCCATCTGATCTTTTTCAGGGGATGCCTAGGCCTGAAATTCCAGAATCTCTGAGAAGAAAGGTCATTTCTCAGGCTGACAGTGATGCTTAGGACCTAAACTTAACTAAAAATCTTAAAACTTTATTAGAACAAATTCTGCCTAGCATGGAACCAAATTTTACCATTTTCCCCCAGAACCAAAGCCATGGAATATTTTTGGAACAAGTGTAACTTTTGAGACCCAGCCTCCTCAGATCAATCTTTCTGTGAGCCCATCAGATGTACTGACAAGACTAGAGACAAAGTGAAAGCTACACAAGGAAGGGAGTAAAGGACCATTTATTTTATCAGGACACCTCTGTGTTTACCTTCATATGAGAAAACTGACATGAGAGATACAAAGGTAAGACAGGTTGCCCGAGGCTTCTACCCCAACCTCCTTCCCCAGGTGCAACAGGATGTGGCCTCCTGCTAAGGTGCAATAGGGTGCAACAGTGTGTAGCTGCGTAGCTAAGCTCTTTACTTGGCAAGCCACCAGCCACTGGGGACAGACAACTGGGTCACTGTGGCCCCCTGACATCAACACTGCTCAGACACCAGAGCGAATAAGACAGGAATTTAATCCAAAGATTGGTTTTGGAGAATCACACTCAGACTGGAAGGCTGAGCCCTGAAAAAGATCTGTCTCGCCAGCTGGCCAAAATAAATACAGGCAAAAATAAAAGAAAAGGGGAGAAAAGCAGATTATGAATAGTTTTTCCAGACATGCAATTCTAAACCTAAGTCCAGATATGCACTTTAGAAAAAAAAAAAGAAGAAGAAGAAAGAAGTGGCTTCATCTTTTGAACTATTTCATCTCTGGAAACGGCCTGATTTTACTGTTAATTTTCTTTGATTCAGAAAACTGACATAGGAGGAGATCAAGGAACTTATATGCATTTATCATTCTAAACATTAAAGCACAATAATACGAGACTAAAAGGCATGTTAGTTATTACTGATATAAAACGCATAACTACCTTCCACACCCTGGCTGTTAGCACTGACTTTTTGTTGTGAATTGCCGAAACCCATGTCTGCATTTTAAAACCTTTCTTTTTTGAAGGATCAAAATTTTTCCCCAAAGATAAATTTCATCAAACACAAATCAAATGCCTACTATGAACTGGGCACTCCACTGTTGATTTAGAAATGATTGGAATTTTTGTTGATGAAAGAAAGAAGAAAAAGAAAGTGAAATTCCCCAAGGGGAAATAAAGCTTATAAGAAACTTGGCTGTTTACAATGGCAATCTTCATGTAACTTAGAAAAGTGCATATCAAATTTGAAGAGGGTTTTATG
Source organism: Aotus nancymaae (assembly GCF_030222135.1). Taxonomy (NCBI): domain Eukaryota; kingdom Metazoa; phylum Chordata; class Mammalia; order Primates; family Aotidae; genus Aotus; species Aotus nancymaae. Next base: position 8,213,176 of record NW_026988476.1, on the reverse strand, counting down.
CTCCCATTAAGAAGAGGTGGGTATTGTTTTGTTTCTGCTTATAATGAACATGATCATTTTATTGTATTCTGAAATGATAGACTGCATTGGTCGTTTTCAATATCGAATAAAGACAATTTCAGTGACATAAAATTTTTAATATGAATAATATATCAATTATTAGGTGTGGATATTTAACAGCAATTATAAAGCTAGGAAGCAGAACACTTAAAGTCTTGGGCTGGGAATGGTGGCTCACACCTGTAATCCCAGCACTTTGGGAGGCCAAGGCGGGCAGATCACAAGGTCAGGAGTTTGAGACCAGCCTGCCCAACATGGTGAAACCCCATCTCTACTAAAAAATACAAAAATTAGCCAGGCATGGTGGTGGTCACCTGTAATCCCAGCTACTGGGGAGGCTGAGGTAGGAGAATTGCTTGAAACTGGAAGGCAGAGGTTGCAGTGAGCTGAGATCACACCACTGCACTACAGCCTGGGCAACAGAGCAAGACTCTGACACACACACACACAAAAAGGTAGTCTTCAACGGTAAAGAAATAACTCATCTAAATCCTATAATATTATGTAAAATGGAAAAATATATGCTTATAATTAACTGCTATGTTCACTTACTCTAAAGCTTTTGGGCCTATGAGAGCAGAATGTTTACAGCCGGTAATACTATTCATATCTTAAATAGCTTTTTAATGACACTGTTCTTATGTCACATAAAACTTCTCCGAGAATTGAAAAAGAGCACAGTTATGAACAAGACATATAAAGTTCTCAAACTCATTCAAGAGCCTTGCCAATATACTCATCCCGGAACTGGACACATTTTCAAAACAGGCACTCTGACCTTTCTAATGAGCATATTACCAGAATCACAACTGTCATGAAAGGAAAAGATCTTATTAAGCAAGAAAGTGTATAGCCCACATAAGCCTCACACATTAAATATTGCATAATCCATGCACTGCAAAGCAGGAGAGATCAATATTTTAAGCACAGGAATCTCAAATAAGCTTAAATGAATGCTCTTATATTTGTATAATAATAGCATACTCTGAACTCCAAATTATAAGTAAACATTTTAATACAAAGCATATAAGCACTTTTCCTTATTTTTGAGAATTTACTTCAAATTGTTAATTATGCCTTTAATGCCTGATCCATTTATACATGAGTTAAACTAAAAATCGAAGTCAAAGATGGGTACTACGTAGCATAACTAGTTTTCCATATGACAGAATTTTTACTTTTTCGTTACAAATTGAAATAGATTCAAAAGGTACTCAGGAATGTCAATCTTTATAAAACCAGCCCAGGTTACTAAATTTTTCTTAGTTTAATACCAAATTTTTATAGACAAATAGCTAAAAAATATATTGTTTTGAAAACTCTGAAATCAAAGAAATACAGATTACAGAGGATGAATAACAAAAATTTCAAAAACAAATCCACCCATGTTGTATTGATGCTGTATCTATATGCTTAATATGTTTAATTATGTCTTAACAGATGCTTGTCCACATCAATGATGTCTGGTTTTGTGGCAAAGCTCAGATTAATTATGTTTCTTTAATATGTCTAATGCAAAATGATGCCCATTTAATAAGAACCTTTGATGACGGTTACAAACTCTCAGCACAACTCCCAGTTACCACAAGAGTATCTTGTAAAACAAACAAAAAAAATTAACAAACTTATAATCACCAAAAACTTCAAGTACTGACTTGCCACTATTTTAAGTACTCCTTTTCAGTCAAAGAAGAAAACTTCTTAGTGCACTGCTTCTCAAACATGAATGCACACACACATCATCTGCAGATTCTCATTCAGGAGGTCTCTCATGGGACCCCGGATGCTGCATCTGTAAAACGCTCTCAGGTGAGGCAGGAAACACGCTTTACATAGAGAGTAGAAAAATCTTTCTAAGACACCAGCACAAGGCCTCAACATCTTATTGGAGAGTTTCTTGGATTTTAATAAATTTTTCTATCAAGAGGCTCACTACCTTCTCAAATGAAAGAAAAGAATGGCCATGACGCTTGTGAAGAAAGATCCTTCAGGTGGAAGATATGATACCTTAACAGTCTAGCTCTAATTTAAAGGAATTGAATTCACCCACTAAAGCACTCAATTATTATTACTCAAGCATCTGTTGAGCATCACCAAAGTGCCAAGGACTACTTTATATGCTGCAGGGAAAAACAGAATTTAAAAAGGAACAAACTTTGTGTTTAAGGAGCTTGCAATATGGTAGGAAAGATGAAACATCTTCTCCCAAACACAAATAACTGCACACTCAAGTAGAAGGGAATCAGTGTCCACAAAGAAGTAGAAAGCCAGGGTAAGGGGTTGGGGCTGAGGAGATGACATACATTTGTATGAATCAAGGATGGTTTCTTGGAGGAGGACTCTATTAGTCCACTTTCACACCACTATAAAGAACTGCCTAAGACTGATGAATTTATAAAGGAAAAAGTTGTAATTGACTCACAATTCCACATAGCTGGAGAAGCTGCAGGAAGCTTACAATCATGGTGGAAGGCGAACGGGAAGCAAGCACCTTCTTCACAACGCTGCAGGAGAGAAAGTGAGCAAGCGAGGAACTGCCAAACACTTTTAAACCACCAGGTCTCGTGAGAACTCACTCACTATCTGGTGAACAGCATGGAGGAACCACCCCCATGATCCAAGCACCTCCCTCCCTCAGCACGTGGGGATTACGATTCAAGATAAGATTCAGGTGGGGACACGGCCAACCGGCCAACCCATATCAAGGAAGATCACCCTCTGAGTGATGAGCAGGGTTGAATACATAGAGATTGAGACTGAGGAATGACACACACAGAGGTACAGACAGAAATGTAGGTGTTTTTGTAATGTTTTTACTTTTACAACTACAGTAATTTACATTTAACATTTTAGTGTGTGTTTTATTTAAAAGTTTTTTCAAAACTTCAAAGATTGGACTAGAGCTTTTCAAAGTTCCAGAGTTCTTTAAGTGGGGTTTCCAAACCGGCAGCTGCCTTAGCATCACCCAGGAACCTCATAGAAATGCAAGTCCCGGGTCTACCAAGGATTTCGTGAATCAGAAACTCTGGGGCGAGGTCTAGACATTTGCGTTTTTAATAAGCCCTCCACAACAACAATTAAGTTTGAAAACCAGACCTTCTCTGTTACAGTGTGAATAGGAATCTTCTTGGGAGCTTATTGAAATTCAGATTCTTGGGTACCACTCCCAAAAAATCTGAGTACAGGGTTTAGTACAGTTGAGGTAAGGGCTGAAGTTGAAAATTTTTAGTAAGCATACTACCCTTTTCTGACACAGGTGGACCACAGACTCCATTTAGAGAAACAGTAAGTTTCTTCATCTCAGAATAGGAGATGAAGAAAAAAGGATGGGAAGAGAGTCAATAAAAACAGGAAGGAGAGGAGAGAAAAGAGTAAAAATGCTCAATGTTTATCAGTATGAAACCAGCCAGTAAGGAACAGGTTTGATTCCAAATGCTCTGGAAAAAAAATTAGATCCAGAAAGCTGATACCTAAGTAATTCATATATTTCATAAAGTTTGATGGACAGTTCCACAAGGATTTTTCAATAGCCATAAACAATTCCTCTTTTATAACAGAGGTCTAGAGTATAACTCCTCTTGACATTACAAGTGTAGAGAAATTGATCGTGTTCTTTCCTGTGTGGTGCCCAAGAATTCGATAAGCCATTGTCGTTTTTAAAAGACGGTCATTTATTGCTTGTGGGTCACAGGAGAGCTTAATAGCAGAAATTACTCTTAAATCCCTGTCCTGTTTGAGCACCCAGTCAGCATTAGCTATTTCCTCTCAGAGATTCCTTTCTTTTTCCTATATACTTTCAGGGATAAATCTCAGAATGACTTAGCATCTAGAAAATAAAGGTATGGCTTAGCAGTAGTTAAAACCCTACAGCATTGTGAGGTTAATTATTAGGTTTTAAGGTTGTGTGTTATCCTCTAATCTTCCTCATTTTAAAGGAAAATTGAATCGGCCATTTTGGGTTTAGGCTATTTCAAACATAGGATAAAACATGAAGTTCCTCAAGTCTTCAGGGAGACATATAATTTCTGGGGTACCAAAAAATAGAATTTCCAGGGCACAGATTTCCTTGCGGCCTGGAGGCCGCTGACAGGCACCTCCTTTGTACAGGACTGGGGCCTCAGTCCCTTTTCTCCTTATGCAGTTTAGGATCCTGGTAAAGCAGAGGTCCTGGAGTCAAACTGCTCCACCCCTTTCTACACGTTACTTTAAGCAAATAACCCCGCCTCTCTCCACTGTCATTTTCTCGTCTCTGAAATGGGGATATTAATCATAACAGCTTCATGGAGTGGTTGCAGTAATTAAAGAGATGATACACATACAGCATTTAGAAAAAGTGTTGATATTTAGTAAGTGCTTAAATGTTTTTATTATTTCCCATATTTTATATAGCATAGAATGAATCTAAGTAGACATGAAGATGGCACTTAAAATACTAAATAAAAAATACATGTATCATTGAAAGTACTTTGAGAAATCAATTACTCATCATCAGTCAAGAATGCATTCTATTAGAACCGTTTAAATAAAAACTTGAAAGAGAGGGCTTCAGGGCATTTTTTTTGTTTGTTTTTGGGGTTTTTTTTATGTTGCTTTACTGGTATTTCCATTCCAAAGTTTTCCTGAAATGGTGTTTTGCAGGTAGCCTGGGTTGTTTTTTGTGGCTTTGTCCTTAAATGTGGGACCTCAATAAGTCACCTAATCTTTCTGTACTCAGGTGTTTCTCATCTGCAAAATGGGCTAACAACTCATTAGGAGGATCCAGTGAGCACTGACTGTTTAGGCCCCAAAGAACAGTGCTGACGTGGGACTGGGGTGGCAGAGGCCGCTGTTGTCTCATAGTTCCCAGCGGTCAGAGTCAGCACCAGCCTGTGGGTCTGTGGCATATCCCAAAGCAGCCAGCCAAAAAGGACAAATGTCTACAGAGCTTTGTGTTTTACGACTAAAATTCATGTGAATTTTTAAAACTATGTCCCATGACATAGCTGTATCTTTTGTTTGTTGTTGTTGTTGTTCAAGATGAAGTCTCTCTCTGTCGTCCAGGATGGAGCGCAATGGCATGATCTCGGCTCACTGCAACCTCTGCTTCCCAGGTTCAAGTGATTCTCCTGCCTCATCCTCCCAAGTAGCTGGGATTACAGGCACTGGCCACCACGCCAGGCTAATTTTGTATTTTTAGTAGAGACAGGGCTTCACCAGGTTGGCCAGGCTGGTCTCAAACTCCTGACCTCAAGCAATCCACCCGCCTCGGCCTCCCAAAGTGCTAAGATTACAGGCATGAGCCACCATGCTTGGCCAGCTGTATCTTTTGATGCAAAAATATTTTAAATCACTTTCCAGTTAAATAACTTAAACTTCTCTTCCTTCTCTCCCCTCCTGGTGCCCTATACCAATTCTCCCTCTAACACTCCTGAAGCTGATACTCCTTGGCTACTCACTTATTTCCCTAGTTGTAAAGATATCCCAGTTTCAGAAACCCTAGAGGCAAGTTCTATGAAAAAAATCACATTTTTACAACCAAGCTACAATGAGAAGTCTAGTATATTCAACGATTTCCTGAGCTGCCAAGGATTTTCAGTTCTCAAACATTCTTCTTCCACCTTTTCTGCCCACCATCAAAGATTTAATATAGTAAACACACAGCATAGGAATGGAAAGCAGAAGATGCAATACTAGAGAAGTCAGTATTCTGTGAAGATGAGAACACACTGCAGGGCTATTACACAACTCATACATTATTCCAGGTAAATTATACATGGAGAAGTTGTGGTGAAATGTCTCCCACGTTTCAAAGGCGCAAAGTTCTACTACAGAATCTGTCAATTTTCTGAATAGGACTCCAAGACTTTAATAAACTCATTGCTCTATCATTTTTAGGGAAAGAAGACCTCATCTCTGTTTTTGCAGAATAAAACAACTTAGATACTAAAATTCTTATCTTGGTCTTCACATTGAAAAGAGAGATTTGTTCCTGACTTATAAAGCAAATATTCCTAAATGATGGTCTCCCAGTCTAATAAATTCAGCAGTGAAAGCTTTATAACAAGCTTTTTAACACAATTACTACTGGGTAAGAGTAATAATGACATAAATACTAAAAATAGAAGAATCACATAAATGTAAGAATGATATAAATATTGTTAAATTCCCAACTAATTTTTCTTTCTTTAAATATAAGTCGATTTGTAGACTTACATAGGTATACTATGGGAAGGTTACCGAAAAAGCGAATGCTTCATACAAAACAATTAGGAATCTTTCCCTTAGGTCTTACAACCATGTAAGTGAAAATTGTGCTTTAAAGTGTCATGTGGTTTTATATATAATATATAATTGCATACTTTATATAGCTGTAAAATAACATGATACTTTATATATATATGCAATAAATTGAATTGTCTAACCTATTAACCAACTGAAGTAAGATTAAGGAGTGTATTTGTACTTAAAATATAAATGATGCTTTTTCCACTTAGTAATTTATTGCTTTTAAGTCACGTTATAAAATTACAGGTATTATCAGCATAAACCATGGGCCTCCCAAGATGCTTTTCTCTTTTAAAATTTGTCTCATAAAGTTGATATACATGTTAAGACAAAGTTTTCAGTGATTATCCTTTTTCTTTTTATCAGAGGTTTTGGAGATCTTTTTATTTTCAGAGAAGTAACAGCTCTAAAGCAAAGCAAAATCATCACATGAGCGCATGCAAATGAACAGATCCTTTTGCAGATAAATTAAAATTGTAGTCCTGGGAAGATAAAGATAAAAGACCTCAATTGACTCACAGGTTTAGGTGGTAAGTTTCATAATTTTTTTTTTTTTTTTTTTTTTTTTTTTTTTTTTTTTTGAGACGGAGTCTTGCTCTGTCACCAGGCTGGAGTGCAATGGCGCAATCTCAGCTCACTGCAACCTCTGCCTCCTGGGTTCAAGCAATTCTTCCGCCTCTGCCTCCCGAGTAGCTGGGACCACAGGTGCATGCCACCACATCCAGCTAATTTTTTTTCTATTTTTAGTAGAGATGGCGTTTTACCGCGTTGGCCAGGATGGTCTGGTTCTCTTGACCTCGTGATTCGCCCGCCTTGGCCTCCCAAAGTGCTGGGATTACAGGCGTGAGCCACCGCGCCCGGCCAAGTTTCATATTTTTCTTAGAAACTTAAGTGACTATGGTGATTACCCTCTATATTTTAGAAAAATATGTTTAAGGCTCAGTTCTTCCTAAGAGATGGTCATGTGCAAACAGGGACCTGAGATGCTTTGTTCAGAACCTTCCAGAACCAGTGGGACCTCTGAACGACTGCTGCTCTGCCAGGTCTAGCTCAGGCACACATGACACTACAGGCACACATGGAAAAAGGCAATGTGGGACTTTTAGGGTTTGAAATGTTGCCTCAAATAAGCTATTTAATTGGGAGGGGGATAATTTTACATTTTTCCTCTTATAAAACTAAGTTGTGCTCAATGATTTAAAAATACATAAATCAGAGAATGCGCAAGTGTCAAAAGTTAAAAAAAATCAAACTGAGGATCTCATAAAATTCTCATGCAACTTCTACCAATAAACTCTACACCATCAATCCCATTCTCTACAGGCACTCATTTTTAAAGACTGACATATGAAACTCATTTAAGACTTTCTATGAAAATGCAATATATTCTGCATATGTATGATTTTATTTTACAATAAAATGGAAGCTTACTATACTATACATACTGTTCTGAATATCCATATGGAAAACCAAATTATCATTGGAAGACTTCTTGGATAGAATGCAATCAGAAAAAGAGGTGGTTCAATTGCCTTTTGGTTTAGCGAATAAAAGCTATGACAATAGTATGCTCCATATACTTTATGGAAATTTATCAACTAGTAGGAGGTCAAAAGATCAGAATGTTCCTGTGCACTGTTTAGAGAATCTGTTCAGCAGACAGAGCCAGAAATGTGCATATAAATGTTTACACTCTGATCATTCCCTCATCCTCCCATTCTGAGTTCCACACCTACCTTGCCCCTTTGATTAGTACAACCTTACTTAAGAGAGCATAGAAATTAAAAATCTGCATGGTCTCATATGCACTTGACTGTATTGGATGACAACTTGATTATGTTATGTCATCAGCCAATTATAAAGAGTACAATGATTAGGTTGAGAGGTTGATACGTCATTGTTTCAGACATTACACCCTTATCACCCTGATAGAGTTCTGTTTTCAGCTACTACTGGTTGACTAATCCTTCGGGTAGGTCATTTTATAGCAGGTTGATCTCATGCATTATGTTTTGATTTTCTTTAACTTCATTTTTCAAGGTTAATCTTATCTTCTGATCCTAAGAGTGTCGTGTGTGTGTGTGTGTGTAAGTTAGGCACAGTGAAAGCTGTGTGGACACTAAGGATAAACTGTTAAATAAGAAAAGTACTGAGGATGCAGGCTGTCACTGCTTTGTCAAGGCTTGCCTGGAATCTCACAGGATACTCGCTTTACCATATAAATGAATAGTAAAACATATATCTGTAGTGTATTGCATCACAAAGTCCTGTGTGAGTATCCATACCTGTCTTTTCTTTAAATAAACACATCAAATATTTACAAAGTGCCTGCTATGTGCCAGAAACTGTGATAAGCATTGGTGATGCAGTGGAACAGATATACATAATCCTTGCCCTCATAGAGTTTCCAGTCTGGTGAGGAAGATGGCCATTAAACAAGGATAAACAGATGTGAAGGGCATTCCCAAAGAGAAGGTAACAGTTCTGTGGGAATATATAACAAAAGATCTAAGCCACCCTCCAAGATGGGGAAATAAGTCCTTTCCTGAGAATAAATTAGCCAGGTGAAGATGAGTGAGAAGAGGAAGAGATTGTGAATGGTGTCTGGTACCTCATTGTGAATGGTCATTAAGGTTCCTGTTATTTTTGGAAATCAATGAGTCTAAGGCTTTGACTAACAAAACTGTTTTGTGACATTGGAGAAGTTCTGGGAGTAAGATCTTACTGTGAAAACACACTAAGAATGTAGACTGGGACTCTAAGAGTAAACGGCTATTGCTTCTGACTCTGACCTGTCTGCCCAGGCAATCGCCTTATGTTTCTTGTTCATTCTCTCTCCGTCACCCATCTCAGTGGGCATCTGATGCTCTTCTCTCCCTCAGTCTGATTACTCTTCTAGCTGTACCCATCAAACAATAATACTGTGACGTTCAGTGTTCCTCAAAATGAAATATGACTGGAATAAAATGAGATTTTAGGCAGAATGACAAATTTTTAATAGTCAAGCATTTACTTTTACAAATTCCTTCTTTTGAAATAAATTCAATTAATACTAGCAAGTCAATTTAAGAAAATATATTGAGTAAATAAAAGTGAAACAAAGTTTGATGAGCATTGTTATACTATGGGTACTCTAAACTGATTAATTAACCATTGTGGTCTTCATTCTTTCCCTCTGCCAAGTGGGAATAATAATACTTACTCACTGGTAAGGGCAAAATGAACCCTAAGCCACTGTGGTAAGGGCAAAATGAACCCTAAGCCACTGTTAAGTGTTAGGTATATAGTAGGTTTGTAACGAATAATAGCTTCTTTTTTCTCCCTTTCTTACTGCCTGCGTGTTGACTTTTATGGTGTCAATGCCTATCTTGCCTTTATTATTAAAGATGAAATATAAGATATTACACATTGACGGTATTTCAAATTAAAAGCTTGAGATAACCTTATTACTATTGTGCATTTATCCAACTTTAGGATGGATGGATAGAGAAATAGATAGATAGATAGACAGATATAGACATAAATACATGTATCTAAGCCAGTACAAAAAAAGTGTGAAAGACTGGAAATCCTTTTTCTTCACAAAACATCATTAGGAAGCCAAAGAGCTTTAATATCATTATGATAAAGATTGTTTAATAGAACATGCATTTATCTTGCCTTGTTTTTTTCCAGGTGAACAGGAGCAGAAAGTGCAGAGCAGACACTAGAACAGGATTTCAACTTCAACTCCACTTACTAGCTATGTGACCCCAATCATACAACTCAATCCTTCTGAGCCTCAGTCTCCTCATCTAATGATACCTGTCTACCTTACAAAGCTACAGAGAAAGTAGAGGCAACATAGGTGAGGCATGGAATGCTATACCTCTAAGTGCTAAATATTGTGATTATTAGTTTTCAGTTCTAATTATATTCTACCCGTGACCAAATTCTAGAAATACCTCATTGCAGAAAAGATATTCCCATCCATGTAAAATGAAAAATAAAGCTCTAAATTAGAAAAAAAAAATCTTAGGAATATAAAAGTATCAGTAGGAGTTCAGTTATAGATAACAAAAGGCAGTTTAGTTAAAAAGAAAGGGTTTTCCTTCAAGGAAATGGGTGCTCACATCATTAGAAAGGCTAGAGAAGCAGGGTCTAGGCTTGGCCCCCTGAAGAGCAACACAAGACTGGTCAAACTGGGGGAGATGCTGCTCTGCCAGAAAGGAAGCTTGAAAATAAAGAAATGAACACAGCAACTATAGGTTCCAGGAAAACATACCATCCACCTAGGGTCAGAAGCCACGCCCAGACAGTTGGCTCCAGAGCAGGATTGCTGGATAAAACACAGGATGCCCATTGGAATTTGAATTTCTGATCAACAACATTTTCTTTTGGAAATGTTTTTCTGAAACTAAATTTTAAATAAGTTTTAGTAGAAGTATGTCCTACATAATAGTCAGGATGTACTTACACTAAAAAAGAAAAAAGTCTTGTTGATTTGAAATTCAAATTTAACTGAGTGTCCTGTGTTTAACTGGGATCCCTGAATTATTTATAATTTGTCTGAAATTCAAATTTAACCAGATTGTATTAGTTTTTTGTATTATTACAAAGAATGCCTGAGACTGGATAATTTATAAAGAGATTTAATCAGCTCACAGTTCTGCAGGCTTTACAAGCAGGGCGCCAACATTTGCACAGCTTCTAGTGAGGGCCTCAGGAAACTTACAATCATGAGGGAAGATGAAGTGTGGCACATGGTGAGAGCAGGAACAAGAAAGGGAGAAGAAGGAGCCAGCCTCCTTTAAACAACCAGTTTTCCAGTTAACTAACTGAGAGAGAACTCAGTTATCTCCAAGAAGGTGGTGCTATACCCTTCCTGAGGGATCTGTACCCAGGATCCAATCACCTCCTACCAAGTCCCATCTCCAACACTGGAGATCACATTTCAACATAAGATTTAAAGGTGACAAACCCAAACCATACTACAGGTATTTTATATTTTTATTTGCTAAATTGGACAACTCTACTCTAGCCAACTGTTTTAGCATGAGCAGAAGGGTGCTTTGCATGATACTGTCTCAATTCAGCCTCATCAGATTGCATCAAAATGGCAGAAACTAAATCACATCAGGAACTCTGCTGGATGCAACAACATTTGGGAGACAAAACTTTTAGCTTTCAGTCTCTGTCTTAAGGAAGTCTGAGGGGCATATGACAAGCAAATAATTCATACCACAATATCTATACAATAATAAAGATCCCTGGTATTTGTAATTTCTGTATTATTTAACAAATATTTTATATGTGCATAAATTAGCTGCCAGGCACTACAGGCATTGGAGATGTAGCACTTCACAAAAAAGACAAAATTCCTGTCTTTATAAAGCTTATATTCTAGTAAAAAAATATATACAAAAAAACCCACAAAATTATAGAAGTACATAAAATTGAAAAAGTCATCTATAATTCTACCACTCTTCTTTTATCTTTATGTGTAAAAAAAATAATAAAGCAAAAACGCTTCTGCTCCCTTTCTCCCTTCAATTTTACTTCCCAGACATAACCATCAGTAGCAGTTCTGTGGGTGCGTTTGTGTACTTACTGTAAATAAATGAAACCCAACCAGTAAGTCCTACAAAAGTGAGAAGTATGTAGACTCAGGAACCTGCTAAAGCTAATTAGAAAAGATGAAATCTGGGCACCTTTTTCTTTTCCCCTGAGGCATGGGTGCCTGATTTAGTTCCTATGACCTCCTGAAGCTACTTTCTCCCTTGTTCCCCATCCTCTCAATCCTTCCTTCATCCTGCTATCCTTCCCTTTATCTGCCCTGAATATTCCAACTGTGAGAGTGGAGCACATACAGGACAAGGTAAACCTTTTTCTGTAGAGTACTAATCAGTTTTCATATGTCCAATTTTATCAGAGATGCTAAAGACAGAGGGAGAAAAAATGACTAAGGAAAAAAACCTTTCTTTCTCTATCTCATTCTGAGTACATAGCTTTATTTTCCTCCTATCATTTACTCACAAAAAACTCTGCTCCAGCCTTTCTCCAAAATATGCTTATTTTCCCACTGCTGTATCTCTGTCCTGACCTTCAGTCTGCATGGAGGGTCTTACTATTCAACACCTCTCTCCATGGGCATTTAGCCCTGCTCAGGACCAGCTTAAATGCCTCTTCCTCAATGCTGCCACCTTAGATCCTGAGACAGGTTTTATTTATTTAAGTGCAAGGAGTTTACCTGGGAGGAAATCCTAGCATGCTTTTGTCTTTGCCAAGGGAGAGGGAGGTGAGAAAGGGAAGGGGAAAAGCCAACAAAAGATGTGGCTATAGAGAAAATTATATGGTGGCCACTGGGGCTCAATCCCACTGGGGAAGTCAGGGAGAGCTAACCCCTCAAGAGGCAAGGGAGCTGAGAGTTTGTCCTCTAATTCTCTTCTGTCATTAGCTGAAGGTTGCTCCTAGTGTCATTAACTCCTCTGCAGGAGGCCTGGCCTGAGCATGGACTGAGAGAAAGAAATGTTCCAGTGGAAAATCACAGGTGAGTGCAATAGGATTCTGTCAGTGCATGCAGAAACTGTGGGTGCCAAGAATATATGACCCAGGGGACATATGACGTTTTGCAAAGTTAGACATGTTTTGTTCTACTGTGCTCTCATGACCTGTGGATTGTATCACTTCCCCAACAGTTATCACATCCTGCCTCGTGTTGTAAGTATTTGTGTACAATTAGAAAAAAATATTAAATTACTAACTGTCTTAGCCTAGTCTCCCCCAGAGAGTAGAGCCTGAGGCAAATGCTTCTGTGTTACTATTTTATCGATAAGTACAATCCCAGGAAAGCAGGGACACTGAGAAGGAAGGGTGAGGCAGGGAAGACAGAAGCACCAGCATGAGGTGTGTTTTCAAAGTGGCCACCAGTAAGTGCAACTGATTGCATAATCACCCAGGGAGCTGTGGACACTCAGTGTCTCAGGACACTCCAAGAAGAGATGGAAGGGGTTAGATCTACTAGTTCCTTTCTCCCATCACCAAAAAGGTTCACTGGACAGGGACTGTCCCCTGCACATCCACAGCACATAGGGGCAGGCACTGAGAATCCCACAGCCTCTATCACCTCATTCAACAGAGAAGCCTCAGGGCAGTCAGCGAGAGATGTACAGTACAGGCAGGAGGTGAGGGACTGTCTGTGGCTGCACGAAGTTGGTCCAAATCTCATCTGTGGCTGGGCAAGAGACGAACGGGCCTGAAGATAAGTGAGAGCAAGAGGATATGAAGCAGCTTATTAAATTTGTCTGATTTACCAAGTGAAATAACTCGCTAGAGATGATCCAATCCTCACATGGACCCACGCACCGTATCAAGGAAATTATCCTGAAATAGTGTAAAACATCCCACGGTGGCTTACAAATTAAAATCAGCATTCTGGCTAAGCACAATGGATCATGCCTGTAATCCCAACACCTGGGGAAGCCAAGATGGGAGAATAACTTGAGCCCAGGAGTTCGAGACAAGATCACAAGACTCTGCCTCTACAAAAAATAAAATTTAGCCAGGCACAGTGCTGCACACCTGTAGTCCTAGCTACTTGTGAGGTTGACGCAGGATGATCACTTGAGCAGAGAAGGTCAAGGCTACAGTGAGCTATGATCACGACACTGCACTCCATCCTGGTGACAGAGAAAGATCCTGTCTCTAAAGAAAAATTACTTGATTAATTAAAATAAAAATCAGCTTTCTATTGTGAAAATCTGGTACATCAAACTAAAAACAAGGAAAGTTGAGCGGAGAGAAGTATTATTTCCAAAATGCCTGCTCACAGTGAACACAGGTCTCTCAGGAGATGGAGATGTACTGGAAGAATAAAACCAAGAAGGAAAAGAAAACAAATGAAGCAAATACAAGTGAATTCAAATACAAGGAATTGGGAAGCCTTTCTGTTATCAGTGAGGCAAAGGGAAAGCATTCTGTGGTTCATTCAGAGATTCCTCAAAGACATTCTAGAAATAATTTTTAGTTATTTCATTTTCACTCATCAACTCCTACAATGCATGAATTATAAGTGCATATGGTTTTTTTGCCTTTTAAAAATTATACATGAGCAGAATGTGTAGGTTTGTTACATGTGTATACAGATTTTATATGTATTTACGATAGCTGTATTAAAGAGGCAGAGGAAACTATCTCAAGGAAACATGATGTTCAAAATCTTTATAGGTGCTGTCCTAGAAGGCAGGCCGCATGTAAAAGAGAAACACATTTGTCTGTTGGAAGAATATAGGTATTATGAAGAATACTGACCAGTATATACACTGTTTAAAGGAAAAGAGAAGAGTTGTACTTGAGTTCAGTTTTTTACAGTCGTTAGTTCTATGTTTATTTTTTAAAATCTGTATACTGTTGAATATATTATCAGCAAGGATTGATGAAAAGGTCGATGACACTTTTTCTACAATATATAGTATTATTTCAAACAGAATTACTTTAAAGAAAATATTTGAAATGTTAAGAAACATTCCTATTTAATTCCTTAAGAAATATTTTCCTTTAAATTCTGCAACCTTGGAAAAAATTCAATTTTCAAGGTATTCCAAATATGCAGAAAATGACATATAAGTTTTATAATTAATGTATAACAAGCATTTTATTAACATGCATAGAGAACCCTCTCTAAGGAAGACTAAGCATCATGAATACAATAATGAAAATGGTGGAACCTTTGGACAACAAATACGTTTCAGTTTCAGAGAGAACAGCTGTGTAAACTACTACAGCAACCATGGTCTGTGTAATCATGTGAATGAGGCATAGTCTTCAAGATCAAGTGCTTGGTTATAGTCAGCCATAGCTTCCTCACTCAGACCTATTTTACCACGAACTTTTGCTCTAAAATTATATACTAGAGCATCATTAGGCTTCAAAGACAGGGCTGCAAAAAAAAAAAAAATTCAAGATATGTTTAAGCTAGCACTCAAAAAGTAGTCTCATTTCTTATAAATAAAAATTGTATAAGAACTTTTTTTAAAAATTAACTCAATGGATGAAATCAATAACTTAAATTTGACAACATTTTTCTTCAAACACAACTAGTTAAAAATATTGAATCTTTCTAAGCAAACTAACTTAAGGAAACAGTACAATGTCTTTCTTTGAAAAGTTGGCATTGTTTGTACATGATTTTGTAATAATTCTCTATATCTCAGTTTAAGAGAGCTTTAAGTTAAGATATTACATAAAGGAACCTATATTGATTATATTAAGGGCATGATATCTAAAAACACTAATTCTTACGTAAGTTTATCTAGATAAATAGACTTGATGATTTTCTTCTTTTGTAGCCTAAAAATAATCATTTCAACCACTATAATCTTACCAAAATAATTACAAAAAATGTACCTTTATTAAGGTCTTCCTCAGCTAGTTCATATTGTTTTAAGCAGGAGTAGAAATGTGCTCTATTAAAATATACTGCAGCCCAAAAGGGACATCTTTCAATTAAATTTGCAAAATCTTCTTTTGCTTCTTCATAGTTCTTTAATATTGTATTTGCAATAGCTCGATTCATGAGAACATATTCATTTTCTGGATCAAATTTTAAAGCTTTTGAAAAGTAGTCACTGGCCTACAAAATGTGAAGAGAATAATAACTTGAATATATTTTAATTGGTAACTAACAGTACAGAAACCTAAAGCACTTTTACTCTTAATTTTAAAGTAAGGCCAGTGGCATACCAACAGGACAACAGAAGCATTTTATCCCAGATACAGAGGTGCACTGTCTGCAGAGAATGAAAAAGGCAATAATAAACCCAACCAAAAGTTGATCTACTTTTTGTTATTACCATGTGTCAGCAATTCTAGACTATGTCAATGACATAATACTCCTGTTTGCTGGGTTAAAGTCCTCCCACTGGCTGAGTGGGATGCGGTGGCTCACGCATCCCACCTACAATCCTAGCACTCTGGGATGCTGAGGCAGCAGGTCACCTGATGTCAGGAATTTCAGATAAGCCTGGCCAACATGGTGAAACCCCATCTCTACTAAAAATACAAAACTTATCTGGGCATGGTGGCAGTCACCTGTAATCCCAGCTACTCAGGAGGCTGAGACAGAAGAATTGCTTGAACCCAAGAGGTGGAGGTTGCAGTGAGTGGAGGTTGCACCACTGCACTCCCTCCTAGACAACACAGTGAGACTCCATGTCAAAAAAAAAAAATGCTCCCAATGCCTGTTACCCCAAATCCCAGATCCCTATATAGAACTAAAAAATGTTAAAACATAAATTAGAAAAGAGGGTCACAACAATAGGATAAAATACAAATTAGAAAAGTAACACTTTTATAGCATTTTGACATGGCTATGACATTCCAGTATATGACCATATTTCTATTAATTCATTTTTATTGGGTTTTAGCAATGTGCATTGATTTACAATATACCAAAATTTTTTTAACTGGCCTTTCATCACAAAGAGTTGAGATGCTGATTAGACATCCTGCTACTCAACTTAGAAATCTCTAATTACCTGATGGATGGAACTTGGCTCCTACTTTAAAACCTACCTTTAAGAGAAAGTCACTTTTTGCATTATAGCTTGCCACTCGCCAATTACTTAACACTCAATTTTTTTCCAACCAAACACTATTTGGCTTCCATTTCCCCCTATTTCATGAATTCTGTTCTTGCTAAAGTTGCAGATGTCCTCAAGCCTAGTGGACCCATTCTAGTTCTTGTCTTTCATGACATTTCTGTGGCATTAGACACCTTTGGTCTCTCCTTCCTTAAAATTACCTCTATCACTGAACTATTTTCTTCTATGTTTTTCAAAGATCTGTCTTCTATTCACTTCCATCATGGGTGAAATGGAACACTGATTGCACAGTGGCTAAGAGCCCAGACCATGGAGTCAGATTGCTGGGTTTATATACTGCCTCTACTAAAACACTATTTGTATCAATTTTCTCAACTGTAAAACAAAGGTAACAAATAAAACTTCATTTCCAGTGTTGATGTGAGGATTAAGTGAACTAATATGCAATGTACTGAGAACAATATGCAGAAAATAGTAAGGATTCAATCAATTATTACTGATATATCATGTTTTTCCCAGTGTTTATATGTGGAGAGGGAACATCATCTTTAGGCAGTACACCAGAAAATTTGCTTCCTCTTAAGAGGTAATTAGCTCAAGATATATCATCCATTCATCATCCCTGGGACAGGTTTGGTGGCGGGGACAGAATTGACATCCTTCTGTGAAGAGCTTGAAGAGGATTCACTCCTGAAAAGAAGGCTGCACCCCAGTCCTCAGAAATGAGGCAAGGAAAGACTCCAAGCCAGGCCAAGACTTTCTTTCTAAAGTAATTTAGACTTCATTTTAATTCATCAATAAATTATCAATAAGGGATACACAATTATACATCATAAAAGCATACTTTCAATCATGTAGGAGCAAATTCCTTTTCTCAGGTAAGAGAAAACAACTTTGAACTGCATAACTTTCTACTATAGCTTCCAAATATATTAGAAAAAGAAATCTATACATTTAATGAGGTTACTTGAAGTATCAGAATATTAAACATGAAGCAATTAGAGGCTAAAGGCATCTACCACAACAAATGGCCTTGAGTTTCAAATAATTGGTCTAATGTCCTTACACTGTAATTAATTAAAAGCAGATCCAGTTTTTTAAAAAGTCACCTGTAGTTTACAATGCATGCACGTAGCACATCCAAGTATGGTTTAAAATCATTAAATCATATTAAGTGGTTACAGTAAGCCACTAAAGATAAAAGAAGCCAGATCACATACATTTTTTAACGCTCTAGAGTTTATTAGATCAGTTGAGGGACCCTTCCTCCTAGCCTAAGCTTTACTTCCATTATAGTCTGAAATAAGGGGATGAGGGTGGAGGGTGACAGGGAATAGAAGCCATTTTCTCCACAAAGGAAGCACAAAGCATAGTAGAATAGCTGAATATCAATTCCCAAAGCCTGCTAGTCTCTGGAGGGAGTGTGCACTGTAAAGCTCAAGCATCCAGTATATTAAATCAAAGGATGGAACACATTTTACATGAAATATATGCCCAGATAATTTGTCTATACTTTGAAGAAAATAGAGCCATACTTTTAAAAATGATTTAAACTACACTTTAGATCTAACCAAGTAATTTTCTACATGATGCCCATATAGTTATCAAAGACAAATGAGTAAAAAAGGTGAAGGTCTCCCTTTCATGCAGATCTTAAACATCTATGGAAATAGAAAATTAGGAGAGAGATCCAAGATGGCTGACCACTAGCAGCTAGGGATTGTAGCTCCCAGTCAAAGTGCAGAGAATGAGAGGATGCCACACTTTCAGACGAATTTTTGTTGCTCACGGACCAGGAGATTCCCAGCGGAGGAGCCCCACAGGTCACCAGCGCGAGTCTCGTGGCCGGCGCGGTGGTTTTGCTGGCGCCTTAGCGTGGCAGTTCTTGGTGCAGAGTGAGCGGAACTGGGTCCCCTTTTGGCCAATTCCCGGGCAGAAAAGCACCATCAATCTTAACACTGCTGTTTTGGCCGGTGCGGTGGATTGCTCAGATTTCGGCACTGGGAATCAACAAGTTGGATGTCCACTCAGAAACCTAATTTGAAAGTCGGAAATCACAAAGATGACAGGTGGATAAATTTACAATGATGGGAAGAAACCAGCTTAAAAACGCTGAGAACACCCAAAATCAGAATGCCTCTACCTCTACAGGTGATCACAGTTCCTCGTCAGCAACGGAACAAGCCCTGATGGAGAACGAGTGCGTTCCATTAACAGAAGTAGACTTCAGAAGGTGGATGACAAGAAACTTCTGTGAATTAAAAGAACTTCTTCTAACCCAATGCAAAGAAATTAAGAACTTTGAAAAAAGGTTTGACGAAATGCTAACGAGAATAGACAATTTGGAGAGGAATATAGGTGAATTAATGGAGCTGAAAAACACAACATGAGAACTTCGCAAAGTATGCACGAGTTTTAACAGTCGAATTGATCAAGCAGAAGAAAGGATATCAGAGTTCGAAGACCAACTTAACGAAATAAAACAAGAAGTCAAGATTAGAGAAAAAAGGATAAAAAAGAATGAGCAAAGTCTCCAAGAATTATGGGACTATGTGAAAAGACCTAATCTACGTTTGATAGGTGTACCTGAATGTGACGAAGAGAATGAATCCAAGTTGGAAAATACTCTTCAGGAGATTTTTTCAGGAAAACTTTCCCAACCTAGTAAGACAGGACAATATTCAACTCCAGGTAATACAGAGAACACCACAAAGATATTCCTCAAGAAGACCAACCCCAAGGCACATAATCATCAGATTCATTAGGGTTGAAATGAAGGAGAAAATACTAAGAGCAGCCAGAGAGAAAGGTCAGGTTACCCACAAAGGGAAGCCTATCAGACTTACAACAGATCTCTCAGCAGAAACCCTACAAGCCAGAAAAGAGTGGGGGCCAATATTCAACATCCTTAAAGAAAAGAACTTTCAACCCAGAATTTCATATCCAGCCAAACTGAGCTTCAAAAGCAAAGGAAAAATAAAATCTTTTGCAAACAAGCAAGTACTTAGAGATTTCACCATCACCAGGCCTGCTTTGCAGAAGCTTCTGAAAGAAGCACTATACATATAAAGGAGCAATCAGTATCAGCCTTTCCAAAAATATATCCAGCTAGCATCAAATGGCAGTATTAAACTCATATATATTATTAACTGGATAAAAAGTCAAAACCCATCGGTACACTGTATCCAGACCCATCTCACATGCAACGATACACAAAGACTCAAAACAAAGGGACAGAGGAAGATTTACCAACCAAATAGAGAGCAAACATAAATAAATAAGTAAAAAGCAGGAGTTGCAATTATCACCTCTGATAAAATAGACTTTAAAGCAATAAAGATCAAAAGAGGCAAAGAAGGACATTACATAATGGTGAAAGGATCAATGCAACAAGAAGAGCTAACGATCCTATATATACACGTACCCAATACAGGAGCACCCAGATACATAAGACAAGTTCTTAATGACTTATAAAGAGACTTAGACTCCCACACAATAATAGTGGGAGACTGTAACATCACATTGTCAATATTAGACTGATCAACGAGATAGAAAATTAACAAGGATATCCAGGACTTGAACTCAGACCCGGAACAAGTAAACTTAATAAACATTTATAGAACTCTCCACTTCAAATACACAAAACATACATTCTTATCAGTACCATATCACACCTATTCCAAAAGTAACTACATAATTGGAAGTAAATCACTCCTCAATAATTGCATAGCATTTCATAGGTTTAAATGAAATATTGGTTGGCTGCTTGTTTGTTATTTTCTTCCCTTATTCCTTCCTGTCTCCATTGTTAAGCACAATTATTGGCATAAAAGAGGTTTTCAATTCCCATTTTTAGACTGCATTCTAGCCTGGGCAATAAAGCAATACTCCCGTTCTCCCTCCCTCTTTCTCTTCCTTTTTCTTCCTCTTCTTCATTCTTTTTTTTCCTCTCTTTCTTTCTTCCTTTTTCTTTTCCTTCAAAAAATAAATAAATAAATGAATAAATATCTTTTCCTTCTCCTTCAAAAGAAAAAAGAAAATTACCCTGGGCATTTTATTTGCCTTAATCACATTAACTAACTACAATGCAGATAAGCATATCTAGGATCCAGCCAGAGGGTGATCTGAGTTTGATTAAGTTAGAGACAATTGATATTTGAGCAAAACTGTCAGGATTAGATGACAATAGCTGAAGGATGTAAGGAAGAGAAAGCTATGGTTGACGCTAACATTTCTATTCAAGTGACTTTATGGAAGATGACAACTCGAATTGAAAGAGGATTTATATGAAGAAAGCTCAACTAAGGATAATGGACAGAGAGATCAATTCAGACTGGGCTTTAATGAACTTGAAAAATATACAATTTTAGCAACTCTGCAATATGGGTTAGGAGCTCAGAAGAAAGAAGGATGGTTTCAAGTAGTGTATGTCATGAGAATAAATGGACTTTCTGTGTAGAGAAATGTAGAGATAAGAGGGCAGAGTGATTCCTGCACTTTAACAGCTTACAGAGTAAGGAGATAAGAGAACAACACAGAAACAACCGTATGACATAAAGCAGTATAAATCTGTATAAAATGAATTATATACAAAGCAAGAAAGACTCAAGGTCTTAAAATTGAAAACTACAAAACTCAAATGAAAACTTAATGTTGTTACTATACTCTAATATGTTCATCTTACCACTCTCTAACACAATTATTTCACATTTTCTCTTTTCTCTTTAAAACTTCTAGCCATCTTGTCCTTCTTTCTTAACCATTGACTCCCAATGTTAACTGGTGACTGATACTTGTATCCAAGTAGAAATAGATAGGAATCCATATTACCAAAATCTACATTCAACTGTTTTGAAACCCTCTGCCTTCCCTAATGACATAATGGGTAGTATGTTCTGCTCACATTAAGGAACACATTTGCAACTTCCAAACTCTTAACTTTATCAAATTCTCAAAGATTTTGATCTTAATTATCCCTGACACTCTCCTTCACCAACAATTTCTCCCTTTTTACTAGTCTATTCTTATGAACATTGGAGCATAAATTGATAACTCTTATCTTAAAGACATACACACACAAAAAAAACCCTCTAACCCTCAAAGTCTCAAAGACAACTTAAAAAAATCACCAGGAAAAAACAGTATTTCTACAATGAGAAGTAAAATTATAACATTTAACACCACACTCACCCTGCCATGGACACCACTGGTTCTTACACACCCAGCCCAGGGGCCTAAAGACTGACCTTCCTAGCCTACCACCCTCACTGCTGGTGCCCATGTGCCCTGCCAGTAGCCCAAAGACTGGCCACCCAGGGAAAATCACTGCCTGTACTGGCCCCCACATGCCACCTCAGGGGCTGAGGACTGGACTTCCTGGTATCTCCATCTCCAGCAAAGCTTCACCACAATGTCCACAAATAACCACAGCCTAAGCCACCAATGAACTCACAGACACCATTGACATTGATTATAGATGAAGTAATCATGTGGAGACTATACTACTCTATAGTGCCCACCCAGAACCAAAGCCAATGCACCCTATTCAACTCACTTCATAGATAGATCCACAGAATAGTCTTTCCCTATGGAAGCTACTTAATAAAACTGGAAGAAGTGATGGTTACACCAGATGAGCAGATAGCAATGTAAGGACACAAGAAACATGAAAAAGCAAAGAAATACATCTCAAAAGGAGCACAATAAGTCTCCAGTAACAGACCCCAAAGAAAATAAATTTTGTGAAATGTTTGAAAAAGAATTCAGAATATTGACCTTAAAGAAATTTAGAACAAAAGAACACAGATAAACAATATGAAGAAATCAAAAAAGAATTCATGATTTAGATGAGAAATCCAACAAAGATAGATATCATAAAAAATAGCCAAACAGAAATCCTACAACTGAAGCATTCAATGAATGCAATTAAAAATACAATCAAGATATTTAACAATATGTAAAATAGGAGAAATGATTTCTAAACTTGAAGACAGGTTTTAAGAAATGACCCAATCAGAAAACAACAACAAAAAGAATAAAAATGAAGGAAGAAAGCTTACATCATACATAGGATACCAACAGGTAAACAAATATTCAATTTTGGGAGTTCAAGAAAAGATAGAAAATATCATAGAAAACCTACTCAGTAAAATAATAACTGAAAAATTCCCAAATATTAGAAGAGATACAGATATAGATATAGGAAGCTCAAATGTACCCAAATAGATTCAACCCAAAATGGCCCTCTATGAGGCACATTATCATTAAACTGTCAAAAGTCTAAGATAAAGAGAGAATTTTAAAAAGAGCAAAAGCATCTAGTCACATATAAAGGAATTTCAGACTAACAGCAGATTTCTCCACAGAAATCCTATAAGCCAAGTGAGAATTAGATATATTCAAAGTTCTAGGAGTGAAAAAAAAGAACTGTTAGGCAAGAATACTATACCCATAAAAGTTATTGTTCAAAAATGACGGAGAAATAGTCTTTCCCAGACAAACAAAGACTGAGGAAATTCATCACTGCTAGACAAGTCCTACAAAATCCATGTAAGAGATTTTTACATCTGGCATCCAAAAGACAATATCTACCATATAAAAATACACTAAAATATAAAACTCAACTGAAACAACAGAAACACAAAGAAGAAAGTGAAAGGAATCAAATGTTATCATTATAGAAAGCCACCAAATTTTATTATCAAAGATGAGCAATAAGAGAGAAAGAAAGGAACAAACATAGAAAACAATAAGAAAACAACAAAATGGCAGGAGTAAGTCCTTACCTATCAAAAAGAACCCTGAATGTAATCAGTTTAACTTTCCCAATTAACAGATACAGACTGACTAAATGGATAATAAAACAAGACCCAAATATATGCTGCCGATAAGAAACACTTTTCACCCATTAAGGACACACATGACTGAAAGTTAAGAGATGTAAAAAGATATTTCCTACAAACATAATCCAAAAGTGTACAAAAGAAGTTATATCAGACAAAAGATTTAAAGTCAAAAAACATAAAAGAAAGACAATGTCATTATATGATGATAAAGAGATCAGTTCAGCAAGAAACATAACAATTGTAAATATATATATGCACCCAACACTTGAACACCCAGATATATAAAGCAATCATTATAGGTAAAGAAAGAGAGCTAGATCCATTAATAATAAAACAATAGCTGGGGACTTTAACACCTCACTTTCAGCACTGGACAGATTATCTAGACAGAAGCATCAGACTTAAACTGCACTATAGGCCAAATGAACCTTACAGACATTTACAGTACATTTCATCCAACAGCTGCAGAATACCTTTTCTTTTTTTTTTGACACATAGTCTCACTCTGTCACCAAGCCGGAGTGCAGTGGCACGATCTCAGCTCACTGCAACCTCCACCTCCAAGATTCAAGCACCCAAGTAGCTGGGACTACAGGCACACACCACCATGTCCAGCTAAATGTTGTATTTTTAGTAGAGATGGGGTTTCACCATGTTGGCCAAAATGGTCTTGATCTCTTGATCTCATAATTTTCCTGCCTCAGCCTCCAAAAGTTCTGGGATTACAGGTGTAAGCCACTGCACCTGGCCAGAATACCCATTCTTATCAGTACATAGACTATTCTCCAGGATAGGCCACATGTTAGAACATGAAACAAGTCTCAAAAAATAATAAAAATCAAAATCATGTCAAGTATCTTCTCAGACCACAATGGAAAAAAACATCAACAACAAGAGAAGCTTTGGAAATTAAATAAGCAAATGAAAATTAAATAATATGCTCCTGAACAACCATTGGGTCAATAAAGAAATTCAGAAGGAAATTAAAACAATTATTGAAACAAATGAAAACACAACATACCAAAGCTATGGAATGCAGCAAACCTAAGAAAGACATTTATAGAGTCGAATGCCTACATCAAAGAAATAGAATGATTTCAAATAAATAATGTAATAATGCACCTCATAAAACTAAAAAAGCAAGAACAAATCAAACGCAAAATTAGTAAAAAGAAACAATATCAGAACAGAAATAAATGAAAGAGACTTAAAAAATACAAAACATCAATATAATAAAGTTACATTTTTGTAAAGGTAAACAAAACTGATAAATAGACTACAAAAAAAGAGAAAAGACCCAAATAAACAAAACTGGGAAAACTGAGTATCCATATACAGAAGAAAGAAACTAGACCCCTGTCTCTCACTATGTACAAAAATAAAATTAAAATGGATTACAGACTTCACTGTAAAACCTGAAACCATAAAACTTAACAGAAGAAAACATTGTGGAGATGGTTCAGGACATTGATTGATATGGCACAGATTTTTTGAGAGTTAAGACCACAAAAGCACAGGCAATAAAAGCAAAAACAGACAAGTGGGTCTATATCAAGTAAAAAATCTGCTGCATAGTAAAGGCAATAATCAACAGAGTGTAGAGAAAAAATACAGAATAGGAGAAAGTATTTGCCAATTATTCATCCAATGAAGAATAACCAGAATATATAAAGAACTCAAACAAATCAGCAGCAAAAAAAAAAAAAAAGTCCTATTAAAAGTGGGCAAATGATTTGAAAAGACATACAGATGGCCAACAGGTACATTAAAAAATGTTGACCATCACTAACCATCAGAGAAATCCAAATCAAAACCACAATAAGATACTATCTCACCCCAGTTAAAATGGCTATTGTCAAAAAAAAAAAAAAAGCAAAGAAGAACACAAAAAGCAACACATCTGGCAAGAATGCAGAGAATGAGGAGCTGTAGTACACTGTTGGTGAGAAAGTAAATTAGTACAGCTATTATGGAAAACTGTATGAAGTTTCCTCAAAACGATAGAACTATCATGTGATCCAGCAATTCCACTGCTGGGTATATATCCAAAAGAAAGGAAATCAGTATATCAAAGAAATATTTGCACTCCCAGGTTTGTCCCAACACTATTCACAATAGCCAAGATATGGAATCAACCTCAGTGTCCATCAACAGATGAATATATAAAGAAAATCTGTTACATATATGCAATGAAATACTATTGTGGCATTAAAAAGAATAAAATCCTATTATTTGCAGCAACATGGGTGGCCATAGAGGACATTATGTTAAACAAAATAAGCCAGGTACAGAAAGACAAAACATGTGCTTGCTCGTATTTGGAAGCTTAAAAAAAAACAAATTTGTCTCATAGACATAGAGAGTAGAATGGTAATCACCATTGGCTGGGACTGGTGGGTGGGGGGTGGGATGAAGACAGATTGGTTAATGGGAACAAAAATACAGGTACATAGAAGGAATAAGTTCTAGTATTTGATAGCACAGAGGGTGACTATAGTTATAATTTATTATATATTTCAAAATGGCTAGAAGATTTGAAATGGTCTCACCACTAAGAAATGATAAATGTTTGAGGTGATACATATTCCATTTACTCTGATTTCATCATTACACATTGTATGCATGTATCAAAATATCACATGTACCCCATAAATATGTACAATTAGTATGTATCAATAAAAATATAATTTGAAATAAAATGATTTTGAAAAAAAATTTTTTCAAAAAAATTCAATTTAAAAAATTTACTTAAAAAATATGTTAAGAGAGCAATTGCCATCAAGAAAAAATGAATCAGAAATATAGGAACCCAGAAAAGAGGTGACCAGGAAAAATTGACATGGAAATAGGATAGAACTAGAAAAATAAAATAAAAAGAAAACATAACTTACGAGGTCCACAGGGATAACAGATATCTCAGGAAACAGTATAATGATTTAGAAAAAATACAAACGGAAGACAAAATGAAACACAAATTGAGAAATTTAAAAAAGTGTTGAGAATAAATCAAAGTTAAAGAATACATGACATCTATCTAATTGGTATCCCCAGTAAAGAAAATCAGAACAATGAAACAGAAAAAAACAAATGTTAAGTGAAGTCAACAACCCTTATCTGAAATCTACATACTGAAAACTTACACTGTGTACTTAATAAATTTACCCTCCCAGTGGTCAACTCTAAGGTATACCTTGGTAAAACTTTTTCCTTAAAAAACAAATGTGGTTATCTTGATAAAAAGAGCAAGTTGTTTATAAGAGAAAGAAAATCCAGTTTGCATTATGCTTCTTGACACCAACATACACCACCAGAAAAGAAAACAGCACATATAAGACACTCAAGGAAAGAAAAATGAGTCAAGGACCAATGATGTCTTAAGGTATAAAACAGGCATATAGATATCAATATGCAAAAATCCAAGGAATATTGTTCTCAGGAGCCCCTTCCAGAACTTGACCAGAAGACTAATTTCAGTCAATCAAGCAATTATTGTGGGGAAGAGGAGTTTGGCAAATAGTCTGGTGATGAGAATTGAATATACTTAACTGAAGAACTAAGACTAAAATGTGCAATAAGAGTAACAAAATAATACATAAATATTAAATCTTCAGGCAGTGTAGAAATAATAAAACTTACAACAAAATGGGAGAATTAGTTTATGTGCTGCCAAAGTGAACACACAGTAATTATTCTTTTGGATTTCCCCCACGTGACAGCACTTGTCTTGCTCTATCTATTGTCACCAGCTTCCAGCCTGGAATCCTCTGTTCTTTGCCCTACTTAGACTTCCTTCAAGACTTTCCCCATGATGTGATTATCTAACTCACCTTTATTGATACCAATTTTTATACTCGAGAGACTGTGGAAAGTAAGTCTATGTGAAAAGCTGACATAATAAGCTCAAGCATATTAAAGAATACAAGGATAAACTTTAAAAAAAAAAAAGACTGCTACTAACTAAAATTGAATAATGGATGAGAGGAAGGAGGAGTTTATGGGGTAATTTTACTGTTGCTCATAGTAGAGAAACTAAGCACATTAAAGGTATTTTTATAAAGATAACCACTACAGCAAAACTATAAACCTTCCTAAATATCACAAAAACTGAACAAAAGTCAACAAATTAAGAAACCAGAGTTAAATACTGTCCAAATACTTTGAACATAAACACATTTGTATTACATAAAATAACAGAATGTATTGATTATGCCAAAATGTAAATGGGCTTAACTTGCCTATTAAAAGAAAACTATTTTCAAATTAGCTCTCAAAGTAAAATCCAGTTCTATGCTATATAAAAGAGACATAGCAAAAACAATGGATTTTAAAAGTTGAAAATAAAAGGAAAAGCAAAGGAATACCAGGCAAAGCAAATGAGAAGGTATTAGAGGTCATGATCCTCATATCACACAAAAGAGAATTTGTTTCACAGAGCATTAAAAGAAACAAAGGAGGAAATTTGTAATGCTGAAGGCTATAATTCACAATGCATATGTAATAGGTATAAATGTCTATTGTGAAATATTGTAGCAGCAATATTCACAAAGCAGACATTATAAGAGATGTAAAGAGAACTACATAGGAACCCCCTAATAACAGCATATTTGAATAAATCTCTCGGTGCAAGATAAACCAAGTAAACAAAAAGTACAAATGTGAACCAGTTAATAATGTAGACTGCATAAATATAGATTTAAATCCACATTGTGATAGTAGATACCTTTTCTTTGGAAAGACCCTGACATATAGTAGATACTCTTTCTTTGGAATGACCCTGACAAAAAAAAAATTTAATATTAGACTACATTAAAACTCAATAATTTCCAAAATGTAGAAAATAGAAATGTCTTTCCATCTGGTTAAATGCCCTATTAATTTATTCTTTAGTCAAATGGGAAATAGAAATTACAGGTGCAAAATCTGGGGAAAACATGAATAAAAACATTACAGAATATATGTATTTACTACTGAAATGTACACTTAAAAATGGTTGAGATGGTAAAGTTTATGTTATGCATATTTTACCAGAGCTAAACAAGCAAACATTACAGAGCAAAATATGTGAAATGCTGCCAACACAGTACTTAGGTAAAAGGCATACTTTTAATAACTTATTACAATATAAATGAAAGGGTGAAAATAAATTAATTAAGCTTCCAACTCAAAAAGATAAAGAATAACAAGATAAATTGAAGGAAAGCAGGAAAAAAGAATGAAAAGAGATAAAAAGCAAAAATTTAAAAATTAAGACTTTGAATCATGTAAATGCATTATGATTCAAATGAATTAAGTTCAAAAAATAGAAAACGCCATTATCTAATGACCCACCATTTTTGTTTCAGACATTATGAATTCAAGTACAAAGAGATTAAGGTGTCACACAAAGCCAGAACTAAAATCCAAGTCTTTGTACTCCCAGTCAAGTGCTCCCATGGCAAAATTTGGAAAAGGTATAAATTAAGGTGAGTTAGGTAATCATAAGGAGGGTCTTGAAAGAAGTCTAAATGGGGAAAGAACAGAAGATTCTAGGCTGGAAGCCTGTGACAATAGAAATCGCAAGGCAAGTCCTCACACTTGGGAAAGTCCAAAGGAATGTTTATTGGATGCTTACTTAGGCAGCTTATATACTAAAATTGGAATGATACAGAGAGGATTTCGTGGCCCCTGTGCAAGGACGACATGAAAATTCATGAAGCATTTCATATTTTTCAGAGAAGGAAGAATAAAATATCAAGGAGCATGAAAAAACTTGTGGTGCTGATAGATATGTTTATTATCTTTATTTGTAGTGATGATTTTGCAGGTGTACACTATGTCAAGACATCAAATTGCATATTTTAAGTATGTGTGATTTGTTGTATGTCAATTATCTATAAGATTTTAGCAAGACATTTATTATAATAAAATACAAAAGAAGAAACAAATGTTTACAAGTGTTAGTTCATGATAATGAGGAGAATAAACCCATAGAGGCATAAATATTTAATGGATAAATTATAAACATTCTTATGAAAGATAACATTTTAAATAAAGAGCTGATAGCCAATGCATTATTAGCATGAGATTGTACAAATTACATTTTGAAACTATATATAATAAAGTAAGCATTTAATGTCAAAAAGAAAGTGTTAAGTAAAACTCACATTACCTGGGAAAACTGCCTGTGGTGAAAGTAGATATTTCCTGCATTAAAGTAAGCCAGCGAGTACTTGGGGTTTAGAGAAATTGCTTCTTGATAGTCTTTCATTGCATTCTGTTTATGGCCCATAAATTCATGAATCACCCCACGATTTGTTAAGAATTCTGCTGTAGTATTGATCTGCAGTATAATATTATGATTATTTAACATCTGGGAATAGTATTTATCTCCGATTTCATGTCTGCCAAAATGAACATTATGGAATCTACTTGTGGGAAGCTAGTAGTTTTATGGTGCATGTAAAACCCCAACAGAACAAATATTTTGAGAAAGGCGTTGGTATGAAGTTGGTTCAATGTCAACACTTTGTTGATTTGGTTGTAATAAAACAAATAATCTTAGTGTTTTTTCACTCAGTTCCATTCCAAGGAATAGACAAAGCAGAAAAGCTTATCTGTTTAGCTGTTAAGCTAGAGAATAAATTAAATTGAATAGTTAACAGACTTATTTGTCCTGTGTAGTAGCAATTATCTTTCAGTTATTTCCTTTTTCTCATCTCAAACATTACATCTGCCCAAATCTACAGAAACAAAACCCAAAAGCTAGAAGTAAAGAAGAGTTCCTGTCAGTGCCTTCAATATGAGATTTTTACTTGTCATTTCACTGAAGGAAGATTCTGGGGATTTACATTGTTCTTTCTTTAGTTCCTTCAAACCTAGAACGTTATTTTATGTTATGCATTTGCTCTGTATTATATAATAATATTGATGTTCCACCAAAGTATAAAGCATATTTACTGAGAGCAATCAACGTTTAGCAGGATTTCAGGGTTTTAGTGCATTTAGGTTATAAAATTGGCAAGACATAACTCTGCTATAGGGATCACTTGGGTAAAAAATACACAAAACATTATTTTCTCCATAAGTCACTTTAAAAAGCTAACAGAGACTTCTCACTTGTACCTACTCATTGACAGTGTTAATTTATGCTAATAATAATATAATCTAAGATGGTTTTTACCTTCATGGCAGCATTAATATCCTGCATTGCAGCAAAATTGTTACCCATCTGAAGACAGACCACAGCTCTTCCTTCATAGGCTAAGTAGTTCTTTGGATCAATATCCATGGCAATGGTAAAGTGATTCCAAGCTTTCTGGAATTTTCCTTGGATCTAGAATAATTTTCCAATTACACAAAGTAGAAAATAGCCCATAACATGACAAATGTTTATGATTCTGACTAAATCAAATAAAACCTTTAGTAAGGGTATATTGTGCTGTGCTAAATCTAAGTTATTTGAAACCAGAAAATAGGCATACTGAATGCATACTATGGCTGCATTCAGTTGACTCATTACTTCTGAGTATTTATGAAGAAATTTTAATTAATTACTTCAGAGTCCTCTCCTATACCAATCCTGGACAACATAAAATCATGGCTACCACATGAAAGGCCAATGGTGTTGACCAATACCAAAAAATTCACATTAAGCTCCACACACACAGGAAGGGATTGTATTTATTTCCTTGCCACTGAATCTCCAGTTATAGATAATATATACATAATATACATAATAAAAGAAATATGTATTGAATAATAAATGAATAAACTAATGGTATAAAACATATTCTGATAAATCATGCCAGCATCTGGAGCTTTAGGATCACTATACACATTCCATGGAAAATACATGTAAATTTACCAAGCTTCTGTTTATACCAACTGGAAAAGAAAGAAAAGATCAGGAGAGGGCCATTGTTAATAGAACAATGTCAGAGTGCTTCCTAGAGAAGACCAGCTGGCAACTAAATGCCTCCACAAGAAGGCAGTGAGTTAATAAATTCAGTAGAGTCTGGAGTCTGTCTTTTTTTCCCAATGGGCTCAAACATCCATCTTGCCAGAATCTCAGAAGCTGACTCACTTTAACCAAGCTGAGCCTAGGGACTCTCACATAAAAGTAAAAAAAAATACAACTGTTAAGGGAACAAGACCCTGTCTCCTGACCATCAAATCTTCTCTCTCTGGGTAAACCATTTGTAAAGTCACACTGTCAACACACACTCATTTAACAAACAAGGAATCAGGCAAATTGAGATTAGATTATTAGACTATTAAATAGCAAACTGCCTCACAGTAAGAAATCTGTCATCTGCTCCAGACCACATCTGTTGTGCTCACTTCTGTATTTCTAGTGCTAGGCAAATAGTAAGGGAATCTGTAAGTATTTGTTGAATAAACTGTTGCTCTTTACCCACACAGAACTCAGATGGGTATAACTCTCCTTTTGCAGTCCTCCTTCCTGACTCAATTCTTTACACTGCTGTGTTTTTTCCATTTTTTTTCCAGTTGCTATATACCCAGTGGGATATTCAGAAAATGTAAATTTGTTGTCACGTCTCCTATTAATGCTATTCACATTTTTAACTGGACCATAAGGTCTTCAACTCCAGCCTCATCTCATACCCTGCTCCCTTTGCCCATAACATTCCATCCACTTTGGCCCTCTTTTTTACAAGACTTTCTGATGGGCAGATTCCACTCTATGGAACACTGTATCCCAGCCACAGCCCCTACTTCCACACCTCAACATTGTTAATTTCTCTAAAAGCTTCTCTCACTTCTCAAACAAAGAGAGGTGACAAGTTATTTTGTGACAAGTTATACTAAAACTCATCCTTTTCCTTTTTTGCACTTATCATGATTATAATCAATTATTCATACGATTAACTGTTTGATGCCTATCTCTCCACTGGGTAGTAAACTCTGCAAGAAGAAGGAAGTATATTTTGTTCATTGCTATATCCTCAGGCCTAGAGTAGTTTCCATTCTATATTTAGTGCTCAGTTAATGTCTGCTGAATGCAACGAATGATGATGATGTTAACATATTTCACTGGATTGCGTTCAGCTCTAGCTGCCTTGGAAATCACTCTCTTTAAGTGGACTTTGCAAATTTCTACTGTGATCCAATAATGGCTAATTTTCTTCCCTTTAGCTTTCCACTAATGCAATAGGACAAAACCTGTGGAGCCTAGGTATACAAGCTAGTAAAATAAATGTTACTCAGGTTCTTAAAGATGAACTGCATCAGGCAAATTTTAAAAGTTTTTTATAAGTGTAGGAGGAAGTAGGGAGGAGTGCAGACATAAAGGAAATGCAGGTTCGAAAGATTTTCATCTAACCAGCCTACCAGCTCCCCAAGCTGATCCAGATCCAGGCAGGCTCTCTATAACTAACTAAATCCCCTGCTTCCACTACTACTCTGGAACCCAAAAGTAAGGAAAAAGTAAATGTTCATAACCAAAGAAATAACACATACTCCCATTGCCAGGAAAGGGCCAAATATATTCTTGCTTCCTAAAGGATGCTTTTAATGCTCAAAATGTTGCTATATTACCTGTAAATTATAGCCCAAACTAATTCTGGCTTTTATGTATCCTGGATTAATATGCAGTGCTTTCAGAAAATCTTTCTGTGCTTTCTTGGTGGCTTCATCAAGACCATATTCCATGTAAGAATTTCCCCTTCCAACATAAGCATCCAGAAAACACGGGTTAATTTTAAGAGCCCAGGTAAAGAAATTGATGGCTTCTTCAAACTCATTAATTCTGTGAATAAAGAAAAATATTAATGCCTCTGGTAAACTGATGCATTCTGGTGACATATGCAATGTTTTCCTGTGTCTGGCTTTTCCATAAAGATTTGAATTGACTCATAAAAAAATCTGCATTTGTATTACCCATTGAAGGAGGTAAGCACTTCAGTCCATAGGACCTAAGGAAGTGTGACAGGTCTTTGAAGATTTTGGTAAAGGAAAGATGGCAAGAAAGAGTCATTTTCATAGCAGAATGTGATGGGATAATATTCTGGATTTATTTCAAGTTATTAAAGTTCATATGGCATTTCTAAATATGTTTTTAACAGGTGTCAGTTACCAGTAAAGAGAAACATATGATACAATTGATGAAATCTACTTTTAAAATCAGATTAAAATAAACTTATTTCTATGTATTTAATATTTCCTTATACAATGAAAACAGCCAGATTTTCATCACATGGAAGTCCTTACTTCAGGTCTCCTATAAAGGCAGGCCATTTCACTGTAGACACCAGGAGAGGAGGGGAGAGAAAGAAGTAAAATGCATTTTATTTATCAAATTTGTGAATGTATGTGGCTAAATGATAACTCTGTCTCTCTATCCTCCCTAATTACTCTCTTGTGGTGGAGGTTAAGGCTGTTAAAGGCATCAAATATTTGTTGATGGGCATATAAAATCACTTCTCCATTTCATATGTATATCTAATAATAATATTTAGTTTCAATTAACATGGAGAGAGTTTAGGATTTTAAAAAATAGAATGATGAAACTAGCACTGTTTACTTACCAGGTACCGTGGTAAATACTTAACAAATGCTATTTCCTTTAATCCTTCCAACAACTCTGTAAGGTAGTCATAATTATCTACATTTTACAGATGAAAAGAAAATCATGGCTCATGTCATGTAAGTTGTGAATTACAGAATGGCAGTGATTGAAGCTATTTTTCTGAACCCATCAAGTTATCAGCACTGTTTAATGAGCATCTAGTCTGTTCAGACCAAGTAAATAATCATTAAATCTTAAAGCTGAAAAGAAATCTTGAAAGATATCTAGCAAGCTCCTCAAAGCTGACAGTGACTAAGATCAAGCCCAGGGAGGTGAAAGTGCTGAAAATCAGAGGCTCCCCAGCCTCTTGCACCAACAGACCAGGAAAAAAAAATAAGTAGATACCACTGTAGAAACATTAATTTCATATCTCTGAATATGTGTCTGTCACAGTGTTCTACAGGTTGAAGCCCTTATTAAGTACCTGCATGGCAGTTAGCCAATGGGAAAATGTGGCAGAATATCTACATTCTGTCAGGATACACATTCATTGAGATACTAATTATTAAGCATCAGTTACCACAAGTGTCAAAGTATGTTAAATGAGTTTTTCTAAAATAAAATGTGTTCATATAAATCTAGAGCACTGTGATCACTTACTGGAGGTGCATGATTCTACTTACAGTGTTCTGTGAACAAGCGATCATGTGCTGAGCTTGTTCACTAGGCCGCAGACACAAAGGCCCACTGCATTTTCCAAATTAATCACATACGTGACCAGATGTGCTCTACTGAGTTGTACAAATAAATCGCAAATCCCTCCTCAAACTAAAGAATTTGGCTTGAAGAGTTAAGGACTCAAAAATATTTTATGCCCCAATATTTAAGAATAGTAAAATAAATGTGCTGAAGTAAAAAGTAGATAGGATATATAACTCTGAGTAATCTCCCTCTATGATATCATTTTTTGAAACATGAAGGTGGTGTTCTCAGTTCTAAAAATTAACTCTACCATAAACACTCATGGGGACTAAATTGGGCAACAAGTAGGATATTCGAGCCTAAGGAATGTTGTCTCCTAGCAACCACAAGAGTGAGAACCAGAGATATACAAAGGATACTTCAAAAGTCTGCAACCCCGTGAGATCAAAGATTAAAGCCTAAAAATTTAAAATTTTATCTCTTTAAATAATTTTTCCATATGAGAAAATGTTTACTCTCCCTACTGTAAGATACACCAGGAATGAATATCTATAGTTAGAATCTATGCACCTCTGGTATAAGGATATTATAGTTCACCCTGAAAAGCAAAAAAAATATTTTTCCTGAAATAAACATAACCAATAACTAAGCACTCCTTATTGTTAAATTCAGCAAAACTTAGAACTCAAAACACGTGGCATTGGGACTCTGAGCTTTCACAGGTTTAGAGTTTGATTTAAATTCTACTTTTATTAAAGGACAATAGAGATTCTAGTCGGGTGATGAAAGTTGGTTATTTGGAATTGCAAAGCAGTAACAGCTTAGAGGAGGCTCTCCCGTATATACCCAGCGATTACATTTCATAAAGGAGATTGTGAAATGACACATGGAGAAATTTACTGGCTCTAATGGTTGCTAAACATAGGAGTGAGATAGAGAGGAGTTTTGGAGTCTGTTTTTAGTTTTAACAGAATGCAACGACCTCAGACATTTTTGGTCTGCACCCACTCACCAAAACAAACACATCAGTCATCGTTATCCCATCTCTTCTTAAGAATGACAATTTCTTAAAGAGATAGATTGTACAAAGGTTGCTGGATTAAAATAGACAATGAAATGGTATGACCGTGTTTCACTGTCTGTACGAAATGAAAGGTCTGAGACCAGTTTAGGCCTTTTAACACAAAGATACTTTTCAGAACTTCCAGTTATGGTATTACTCTGCTCATAAAATTTTTTTAAAAAGCAGAAGTAACTCTCATAGGAAAATGTAGCTATACTATACATGTCCTCAAAGAGAAAAGGATATCAATTTCCTAAATAATTGAAACTATGTTTTATTCTCTAAACTGGATATTTATGCAGCCTAGTCTACATAATTTGGAACTATTCTAATTTAATCCTCCAAATTTACTGGAATTATTTGTTTCTTAGGGGCAAAAAAGCTGTAAACTATTATTTAACCAAATATATTTTATCGCATATTAAAATCCTCACAGGCTGAATCTCCATAATTTTAAAAGCAAAATTACCAAAAGTTAATTTTATGATGTCAAATATATATTTAGAAACATAAACATTATGGCTAGCAAAGTCTATATACTAGAATATTATTTCAGAGTACATTTCAAGCTGATTATCTTCTATATTTTAACCTTATATAAGTGTTCTCATCTCTTCTTCTATAACTTATTTTTATAATAAACCCAGGAAGAAGTAATAATGCTTTAAGTATTGTGTTTTTTGTAGCTATTTGCTGGTGTTGTTTTACTTAGTTTTAGATTTAGTTATGTTTTAAAATGCAAAATTTTCCTAAAAATGCATAATATTTTAAAATCACCCTTTCTTCCAGGAAAGAGACTTCTTAAAAGTTAGTCTTACTTTATAAACAAAATTGTTATTATTTTATGCTTAGATATTTCAAGCTATGCATAATTGCATTCTGTATATTGCCATGATCTGTTCCCAGCGTCTAAGCTTGGATCAGATGGACTCTCTCCAATGCCACCATGGAAGCATTTGCCTGCTAATTTGCATAAAACAGTCTATTAGAAGGCAGAAGGGTGCTGATGAACACTAAGTGTGGTCCTCGCGTCTACACAGAGAACTCTTGTGTCCCTCCCCATTTTTGTAGTCTGTCACATTCACAATTTCTCCCAGTTTCTTCCATTCTCTCCTGGCTTGTTTATGGGATGATAATTAGATAAGCCCGATGCTCCCACTTGCTTCTACTTTGACATCAGTTGCACTTCATACCTGTGATGGCACATGGCAGTGGCGTGATAAAGGCTCCCATTAGTCTGGCTTATCAGTGCAGCTTGTTTAAAATCCTGAAATAATTTTATAAGCTTTTGTTAATTTTTTAACATTATCTTACATGCTATCTTGAACTTCCTTCTAACTATAATTCCACAATGACATAAGCATTAAGATATACATCTTCCTAAAGCTTTATATTTTCCTTGTAGTATTACATCAAATAAGAACAGATGAAACAAAGGAAACCCATTATTGTAGACTCACTCAGAATCTTGTACTACTGGTCTCTACTTCAAGAATGGGGATTTTTCCTATGGTTTTACTCTGCTACGGGTAATGAGGTATCTCATTGACTTTCTTTCCATTGTTTATTCCAGTGAACTCCTCTAAAGACTTCCCTATCTAGACAGAAAAGGAATGCACCTGGAGAGAACCTTTGACGTTATATGACTATAGAACAAACAGGCATCCAGGCTGGAGAAAGGGCATAATCAGGCCTTCTGTGTGGATGAGCTGGGGCTGCTCCTACGTTTGGAATCCACACTTCTGGCGAGAAGTCAACTCTTTTGTCAAGGATCTATAAGCTCTCCTGAGAGGGAGAAATGGAAACTCTAATCCCCAGATCTGAAGTTAGAGAAGTCAGCTGGGAAGGATCCCAGTGGCCCGTAGGAAGAGGCTGTTTAAAAGCACTGGAAGTGCTAATTCCACAAGAGATCCTGCCAGGGTAGCCCAGAGCTCTTTCCTCTCTCAGGGCCTAGACACAGCGTCTAAAGCTTAGGGCTTTCCAGAGTCCTGCAGAAATATTTGACGCCTAAAGTAAAATAAGAACACTGCTAACTTTAAGGAAATATTTAAATATATAACTGTAAAACAAAATATTATATCATGTCAACTGCATGATATTTACATATGTATTAATATATGAGAGTTAGATTGATTTTAATGATTTCTATACTATAGGAAGAGCTACTGAGTTCTGAATCTATGAAGGAATTAAAATAGCCCTGCTTTTTACCCAGAGGACTGGTTCAGCTGGAATCTTCATGGACAGTATTGGTTATGATCTCAATTGACGAAGCAGAACAGTGGGGAATATTACACTCTCCTCTGGATTGGCAAAAGGAAATCCCTCCAGACTTCCTTCCTGGAAGCCAGACATTAGAACTCTGCAGTCCCAAAGAACACGACCCAGCCAGAAAGGAGCTAATCATAACCTATACTCCCTCTCCCTCCCCCTCCTCCTCCTTTCCAAAAACCCTCCCTGGCTATGTCAGAGGGAAGAGGCTGACTGTCTTAGAAGGTAAGATAAATTTTCTGCCATTATTGGAGGTGGAAGAGGAGTGGTAAGGTTAATCTGAGCCCTCGGAGATCCTGTTGGAGGAGGCGGTGTTAGTCATAGACCAATCTGTAGATGTGGATGTACCACATTGATTCAAGTAGCATATTTGATACCAAATGGAACTATTTGGAAAAAAAATTTTTTTTTTTTTTTTGAGACGGAGTTTCGCTCTTGTTACCCAGGCTGGAGTGCAATGGCGCGATCTCGGCTCACCACAACCTCCGCCTCCTGGGTTCAAGCAAGCCTTCTGCCTCAGCCTCCCGAGTAGCTGGGACTACAGGCGCGCGCCACCATGCCCAGCTAATTTTTTTATATTTTTAGTGGAGACGGGGTTTCACCTTGTTGACCAGGGTGGTCTGGATCTCTTGACCTTGTGATCCACCCACCTCGGCCTCCCAAAGTGCTGGGATTATAGGCGTGAGCCACCGTGCCCAGCCCTGGAAGAATTTTTTAAATTACTGTCTAATCAAATATAATTTAATAAAAATGCTTCCAGACATCTCTTTAGGAGGATTTTTTTTTTTTTTTTGCTAAAATTAAAGCAAACTTACAAATGTAAGTGAACTTTATTACAAACATTTCCATTACTTTTGGAAGTTTCAACAATGACCATGTAACTTAAAAGGCTGAAACAAATTTAGTTTTGTAATCAGATGAAACTTACAAAAGTCAACTTGACTCTATATACATAATCATTATTATACAACATGGTAATTAGGCATTAATTATCAACAACAGACATAAAAGGTGACTTTAGCATTACTTAGAATAAAGTTAGCCACTGTTATTTAATACTATAATTTTTCTCTTCTGCATTAATTCTCTCTCTAATATAAGGATGATAAAAAACAAACCACACAGTCACTCATGTGTGCCACACAGAATAGAATTTAGCTAATTTAGCTGTCTCACTCTACCACTTCACATGTCTCCCTTTCTCCCAACAGCTCTATATACCAGGGGTTGGGGGCCCCTGGTATATGAGATGTAGATCTACATCTCAATCTCAGTCTACATCTCACTCACAGCAGGAGGTGAGCCACAGGTAAGCATTACTGCCTGAGCTCTGCCTCCTGTCAGATCAGCAGCAGCACTGGATTCTCATATGAGGGCAAATCCTATTTTGAACTGTGCATGCAGTTGCATGCTAGGTTGCATGCTCCTTATGAGAATCTAACGAATGCCCCATGATCTGAGGTGGAACACTTTCATCCCTAAACCATCACCCCACTGCCCCACCACCTGCATCCCCTGAAAAAAAATTATCTTCCATGAAACTGGTCTCTGGTGCCAAAAAAGTTGGGGACCACTGCCATATACTTATGACAACTTGTTTATTTGTCTTAGTCTCTATTTCACTTCCCTTAAGCATTTGCTCCTTGGCTACCCATTTATATTTAAGTTTGAGACATTTAGACCCAGAATGGCAGTTCTGGGTGCCTGAACATCTGTTCTCTACTATCTTTAACCTTGTAGCATTATACCTTTTTTATTCTTTTACTACTATCTTGGTAGGTTTTCAAGAGGAAAGCAAATGTTCTTAATCCATTACCTTCTGATTAACTTAGGCATTCACTTCACAAACAATTCCAGTCCAAATGCTTCCTGAACAGAGTGTTCCTATGAAGGGCATACAGCTCTCAACTAACTAATGTTTTCTGCACTCAGGCTACTCAGCTTCTCCGTTAATCAATCTTTCCCACTAAAACTGTTGTTTTTCCTGGGTAGCTTTAAAGATTCTGCTTTCTCTTGGTTTTTCATGCAAACCTCTAATTAGTCAGTCTTATATCTTTCATTGCTTCTTCTTCTGTCCTACTTTTTTTTGTTTTAATTAATTTTTTAACTTCACATAGAGAAAAATTGAATTTTTTGCTTTCAATTTGTGTTTCCGTGGCATATCTTTTTCCAGCTTCTTGTTGTTACCTATCTATATCACTATATTTAAAATGTTTCTGGTTGCCAAAATATAGTTGGAACTTCCACAAAATTCCAATCAGGCAATTTCATGATTTTCATTGTTGTATTTTGACTATTTCCATTTAATATAACTACCAGAGTGGTTGCATTTAGGTCTACTATTTTATCATTTCTTTTCTGCTGGTTTCCTTCATTTCTGTTCCTCTG
This sequence comes from Aotus nancymaae, assembly GCF_030222135.1. NCBI lineage: Eukaryota > Metazoa > Chordata > Mammalia > Primates > Aotidae > Aotus > Aotus nancymaae. The sequence continues at coordinate 8,172,496 of NW_026988476.1, read as the reverse complement.
CTTCCCCTTCCTAGACTTATTTAATATTTTTTTAATAGTCCATTTTAGTTTATCTTCTTTCTTTTTGACTGAAAATGTCACATCTCAGCAGAAACCTAAATGAAATGAGGGCATGAATCATGCACAGATCAGGAGGAAGAGTGCTGCATGTATGGGGACTCGCTCGTGTAAAGGTCCTGGGCAGCAAAGGAACCAAGCATTTCCAAGGAATAGCAAAAGGGCAGGGTGGCATGACTAGAGGAGAGAAGAGAATGTTTGACAATGAGATCAGAGGTGAACAGCAGTCAGATCAAGTAAGGTCTTGCTGGGTCACAGTCAAGAGTTCAGATTTTATTCTAAATGTGATGGGAAGCCATTAGAGGGTTTATAGTAAAGGAATAACTTGATATGCTTTATATTTTTAAGAGATTTCTCTGGCATCTGTTTAGAGAATAGCATGTAGTAGGGCAAGAGTGGAACCTTAACCCAGCTGGGAAGCTAATGCAGTAGTCCAGGAGACAGACGAGTCAGTTCTGAGACCTGAGTTCCGCTCTTGCCCCAGTACTTACTGGTTGAAAGGAAGATAGCAGTGGCCATTATGAGAAATGATTTAATTCAAAATATGCTTTAGAGGTAGAGCTGATTGGACATGCTAATCGGTCAGATGTGGAGTGTGAGGAAAGAGAGGGGACAAGAATGACTCTCCCTAGACCATCAGTTCCTCAAAGACTGGAACTCTGTCTCATTTATCTCCATATGTCAATGCCAGTGCCTTGCCTGGAAGAAGATAGAATTTGAAATCGAGTGAGATCCAAGTTCAGATCTTACCCCAGTACTTACTGGTGGAAAGACCTTATTTAATCTCTTTTGAATATCAGTTTCCTCCTCTGTAAGTTATAATTATAAATTGTGCAGTATTGTTGAGGACGTGGTGTGTAGCAATTGTGCAATAGTTGTTTAGTGGCTGTTTAGTACTAAATAAATCTGTATTCAGAGGAGAACATGGATCCTGCGTTTAATTCTCTAACAGCTGCAGTCCCTTTTTCCCTACCTCCATTATCTCACTCTCTTCATCTCAACACTGTTGCCCATCATTTTCTTGCCTATTGCAAACAGGGAGGTTCTTTACTTCCAACTACCTGAGGGCATACCTAGTGATATAGCTCAAAAATACTTTTAATATATCAAAAAGCTTAAAGGTCTTCAAACATTGAGATTACATTTATTCACAGTGCAAACTGCCTCAAAGGTAAATGATTATGTTGGACAGAATCTCAAAAAAATGACTCCAGAAATAGAAAAATAAACATCTTGGGAGGTGAAAAGGACAGGATACATTCCACTCCATCATGTTAGGTTGTAGCTCCTCAGAAACGAAGCAAAACTGTTATTATTTAATTATATATCTCAGGTTTCTATTTAATTTTTCCTTCTGTTTCTTAATCCCAGAGTTACAGACAATAAAAATAAAAAGCTAAAAATGAGAATGATGAATTTTGTTTAATTATTCTTTAATGAAATACATTTTAAACTACCTGTTTCTTTTTGATACAGTACATATACTTTCTTCTAGTATGATTCTAGAAGATTTCTTCTAGTATGATTCTGGTCACCACTAACTTAAAAGCCTGTTACCAGTAGTCCATTCTGAGCAACCACCTCCTGCCCTGTTTGAAACAGATTTATTTTGATATAGTTGTAAAGGGAAAAGAGGAAAATTATGAATGAGAAAGTTACCACTGAACAGCAGAGTTCACATTACAGGAATCATTTTATTTACTAAGTAACTTGAGTTTTGTCTGTACTTCCTTAAGAGAAGTGATGGTTTTGATCAAATTGGAAATTTTAAAAAATGTATTGGCTATTTATCTGTAATCAGAACAAAGCAAAAATATACATTTTTTTCTAAGAGTCTATCAGTCATTTCAAGTATTTTAATAGAATTCTTGCTAAAGTTGAGCTATCACTCATTGACAGTTGATGACAATAAAATCTTGTTCACTAGTTCTTAGAAGTTAATGTGCAAAATCAAGCGGGTTCTTTACACAACAGGAAGGCTTACCTCTAATGCAAAGCCATACTGGCCTAGTTCTATGTAGATGAGTCCACGATTAAGGAAGGTATTTAGTTTTACAGTTTCTGTGGCATCAAGAAGCAACACAATACCATAATCTGTTAATGCCTAAAAATAAAATAATCATTTGTAACATAGATTCAACTCTTTAGAGCCTTAATTCATTGGCTATGACAAATGTATTTATGTCTAAACTAGGACCCAATGGTTAGTTCTTCAATTTGTTTTATAATTTATGGCCAAAATAATCATATGCTAGATTTAAAGGGTACCCTTAGGTAAAAACTATCAGGGACACTGATACTTTTCAATATGCAGCGCACACTGTGCTTGCATTTCATGTTTTACCTGCGAGTCACCCTATGCATTTTCATTTAAAATTTAATTTCTGGCTGGGCGTGGTGACTCAGGCCTGTAATCCAGCACTTTGGGAGGCCAAGGCAGGCAGATCACCTGAGGTCAGGAGTTCAAGACCAGTCTGACTAACATGAAGAAACCCCATCTCTACTAAAAATACAAAATTAGCTGGGCGTGGTGGTGCATGCCTGTAATCCCAGCTACTCAGGAGGCTGAGGCAGGAGAATCGCTTGAACCTAGGAGGTGGAGATTGTGGTGAGCCAAGATTGTGCCATTGCACTGCAGCCTGGGCAACAAGAGTGAAACTCTGTCACAAAAAAAAAAAAAAAATTTAATTTCCTTTTAGTGTTGCACCGTTTTCCTTGTCGAAATCTAAGCTCTATGAGGTCAGAGCTTATCCATTTTGTTCACTGTTTTAAGCCCAGTAATAAGAATCAAGCCTGCACATACCACATATTCAATAAATTTGTATAAAATGAAAAAAATCATAAAGGAATGAAAATAGATCTTAATAAAACTAACAAATAAGCACTTGTAGGAAAATTACCTCAAAATATTTTGATAAATATATTCTTTTTTTTATTTTTATTTTTTTTGAGATTGAGTCTCACTCTGTCACCAGGCGCCAGGCTGGAGTACAGTGGTGCGACCTCAGCTCACTGCAACCTCTGCCTCCCGGGTTCAAGCAATTCTCCTACCTCAGCCTCCCAAGTAGCTGGGATTACAGGCGTGCACCACCACACCCAGCTAATTTTTTTGTATTTTTAGTAGAGACAGGGTTTCACCATGTTGGCCAGGATGGTCTCGATCTCTTGACCTCGTGATCCACCCGCCTCGGCCTCCCAAAGTGGTGGGATTACAGGCGTGAGCCACTATGCCCAGCCAATACATTCATTTTTTTAAAGACACATAGTGTAATCTGACAATCAACTCAGACCCTTCTCTATTACCTTTATCTTTTTTGTTTTTTTACATTCACTGACTAAACAAGATTTTCCTGGTCTCTACTCTGTACCAGGTACTAGAAGCATCCTAAACTTGGGTTGAAGCTGAATCTCTTAAATCATTTTCTTACTGAACATTCTGTCCAAAAGAGCCACATAGTCTGATCAGAAAAGGGCTAAATCTTGTTATGCCTGTAGCATCTGCTAACTGAAAATGACAAAGAGCGTTTTATATTTACTCATTTGCCCTCTTCTGGTATTTCCTAATGTCGGGTGTTCAAATGTCTTTAAAAAAAATGTGCAATTAAAAATCCTATAGTTATGTTATGGCATAATTATAAATAAATATTGCCAGGACTATAAAAAATAATTAGTAATATTTGTCAAAAAAGAAAAAATAAACCTAGAATATTAGCCACAAATTGTATAACATTTTTCTTTTACTAAATCACATTACTTGAAACCAGTATGGTGCCTTAGAGAGCCACTAAGCAGCTGAATCTGCAACATAAGAGGAAATAAAAACTGGGAAATAAGATTTCATAAAGGTCAACGACGACAAGGGGTAGGGATGGGAGCGCACAGATTTTGATTAAGATGAGGGCCAGGGCCTTGGCCTATCCTGGATTTGTGCCATGCCTCTGTTATCATGACTAGCTTCTCAACTTGGGGAAAATTACTTCACACTAAGCCTTAGCTTTCTCATCTGCAAAATTGGGGTATTAATTCATCGTATTGTCGAAAGGATCTACTTTAAAATATTTTGCTTGTATGTCGGTGAAGCATTTAGCCCAGTTCCTGTCACACAATAAGCCCTAAATAAGTGATGACTGTTCACTATTTTTATTAATATCAAGTGTTAGAACCAGAATTCATCTTTGCTTAGTTTTTATGAAACTATATCTTGGGAGAATGCCTAAGTGCATTTTCTGCAGAAAGTTACTTGGTTTTTCTCAGGCTAGGGATGGCAGGAATGCTGAGAAACTGGTGGAGGGAGACAGACAGGGAGAGGGACACACTGCTTAATGACATCCAGTCCACATGCTGGAGGTCAGGCAGTTTTACAAAGCCATCTGAACACTGTTAACCCAGAAGCAAACAAATTTGTGGACACCAATACAGGTCACTAACTCCCTGTGTGTGACTTGGATGGGTTTTCTAACTTCTCCCTACTTCCATTTCCTCATCTGTAAAGTGAGCAGATTGAATGAAATGCTTCAGAGTCCTGGCAGCTCTGAAATCACCAATATTTTATTATTGCAATTCAGTTTTACTTGATTTAGGTGGTTTTACATTTTCTTTATTAACAGAGCATTGGCTTTTTCACATATCTGAGATAACAAAACAATGGGTGTTCCCTCCCCACCGCCCAGCCTGTTGTTTTCCTACTCAGGGTTACCTTTCTGGGAGGAATGGGGTTGGGGAGGGAATCCTCAAAGGCCCTTGTTGTCCAAGTCACTCTAATAAATGATCTTTCAGTCAGCTCCTAGCACCTTAACAATCCCCTTGTTAAAAATTATTCATTTATCAACATTTCTGGAGGAAATCTAATAATCTGGTTACCAGGAATTTTATATCCTTTTAGGTAGAGACAATGTTTCTCAACTTCCCTTCTAAAAGAGCTTGTACATTTCTAAATTTCTAAATGTTTTAAACCTATTTCACTGTCCAAGTTTCACAGACTGGGGAGTGTGTGGACACAGAACAGTGGGAATGTGACGTAGCCTTTTAAATGAATGCATCATGTACTATGGACGTGAGCAGAAATAAGGAGAGAGAGACAAGAAACAAAGAAAGAAGGGGACACGACGCTGAAAGACCACAGACCAACTGCTCCCAGTGAGGAATCCTCATTGAAAAGGCACAAAACCGACAAGAGGAGAGAAGAGAGTAGGTAAGATTAGAAAATATCAACAAGAGTTTGAATAGGTAGATGCTGGATCAAGACAAATGGGGGGAAAAAAAGAGGGTTGCAGCAACCCATAGGCCTTCAAACTATGGGTCAAACCTTGTCACTGGTCCCTGAAGTTGAAAACCATCACTCCATACTCCCTGCTACATGTGTGGTCTGAAGACCAAACGAAAAAATACCTACACAAACTGCTCTAGCTATTATTAAAATTTTGAAACAACATTGATAGTGATTGCTACTGCTTTAAAAAAATTCTGCATATGGTAGAAACATTTATTCAAATGATAATTATGTAATGCATTTAATTTATAAATGCTTTTAAATGCTTCTATAAGGATTATTAATTTTTCATTTTATTTCTTTCAGAAATTACGTAAGAAAATTTGGTGAGCACTAACAAAGAAATTAAATATCCTTTGAACTGGTTGTTTGGTTTCTCAAGTTTTATATGTGTGTATTTCCTAGGAATTCCTTCTGAAAATTCTAGCAGAAGTAATAAGAAAATACTTTATAAATGCCTTAAAAGAGTTTACAAATGCTTTAACGTATTGTTTATTAAATGTTTATTGATCAAAGTCAACAAGCTATTAAATGCGTGTTATTTATTAAACACTTTAAACACATTATTTACTAAAACAGTCATCTTACCATTTGAAGTTCTCTTATCTTGGTGTAACATAATGCTCTGTTATAAAATGCTATATAACTATTTTTGTCCATGTTGATAGCTATAGTTAAATCTGTAATTGCTAGCTTGTAAGTCTAAAAAGAAAAAAGTAATTACATGAGAAAGGAAAATCATAATGGACTGAAATTTAATAACAAAATAAATTATTGTTTCTATTAGAGTTTTTGAAACACACATTTAACCATTCTTTGTATCATCTGTGAAATTAAGACATTCAAGCCACTTAATTAACTTTCACAGAGTTAATTAAGAAAATCTCCTGGTAGAAATTACCATTATAGTTTCTCTTACCTGCAAACAAAATTAAATATATCAACAACTTTAATTTAGGCAAATATCTTGTTACCGATGTTGGTATATGGCAAGGAGAAAGTCATATTTCTCGATTAAAAAAAAAAAAAACCCACCCATATTCATCCAGCAAACCATTCACGAGAGCTTGCTTGCTTCTTTCACTCTATCATATCACATAATCATCATGTTTTCTACCCACGTACTCTTTTGCTTCCTCTTTGATTCTTCTCTGATACCTTATATCATCCATTTCTATAGATAGTAATTTTCATGGAATTAACACATAATGCAAGGTCTTACCTTTGCTTTAAGGTATTATTTGCAAAATATTTCATATAAAATAGCTACAAAGAAAGATCAGAAAAGAAAAGTAGAGGGAAATAAAGTATTCAGTGCAGTATCAGGTATCAATGGTGCTGCTCACACCTTTTAACCCAGTAATTTCTGTTTAAGAACCAATCATAAACCCAAGGAGCAATTTTGTTCTCAGTTGTATAACTATATTAAATAGTAAAATAGTAAAAATTTTAAAAACAACCAAAAAGTTCAACAATAAAGTAATTAAAAATAAATTATGGTGGAATATTATGCAGTCAGAAAAATGTTATCTTCAAAGATTAAGTGTAAAAAGCAGGGCACAACACAAGTTATATAAATAGCATGGTCCAAATTTTGGAAAATATATTGTGAGGAAAATAAAAGACTAAATACAAATATGCCAAATGCACTCAGAAATTATCACTGACAGTGAGATAATAATCCTTTATTCCCTTCTATATTTTTCCAAATTGTCTACAATATATACTACTTTAATAAAAATAAATAATAAATGTTATTTTAAATGTAAATGTCAAAAATAAATATCATTATTTTTTGAAAAAAGATATGAATTGGGAAAGTGTAAAGTTTTGTATCTAGTTCTGCCCTTCATATCACAGTGATTCCCTACCACAAAGAAAAAAAGGAAGTGAGTCCCCTGCCTAGCATAAGAGAATCTGTCCACCCTAAAATTTCAGTAAATCAGGCAGAAAATGGCCCTACCTTGTTGTAGTATTTCAGAACTCCTCTGTAGAGATAGGCACGCACACTGTCAGGATAAATTTTCATAGCCATGTTACAATTCAAGATTGCTTTGGAATACCTGCCTTTTAAACCATAGAATGCTACTCGGCTTAAATATGCCTATTCAAAGAGAGAAAGGGAAAGGAGGAATGGATGCTTTAGTAAAAGAGTACTTTGAACAAATCTATGCCTCCCAAGATGGTATTAAAGTATAGCCTTTTTTTCACTTTCTTTTATTAGAAAAAATAATTTCAAAGGACACAGAATAATTGAAGGAATGATAAATACCTATTACCTGGAGTTAATAACTATTAACATTTTTTTCCTGTACTATTCGAAAACAAGTTGTAGATATGGTAATACTTTACCATATGTCCTCCAGTATGCATCTCCCATGAAAAAAAAAGACATTCCCCTACATAACCATGCTGCCATTATATACCCAAGAGAATTTATAGAAATTTCCTAAAATCATCTAATATTTAGTCCAGATTCACATTTCATAGATTCCTAAAATCAAAATGCAATCAAGCTTCACCTACTGAATTTTGTATTGTCTGTATAGTCTATTAAAAGGCAGGAATCTATGTAACATCAATATAAAAAGTAAAATTAACAAGTATATATAATTTAAATTAATAGCCACATTAATATATTAATAATTTTACATCTGTCACATTCACATACACTTTTATATAAATATCATAATATCATTGATGGAAATAATACTTTTAGTTTAAGGAGAAATACAGCTATTTGGATTATCAAAATATAGTTAAGTGAAAAGTAGGTATAAGGAACTGATTGTTCCTAATTAATAACAATGGCATATACAAGATTTAATAGCTTTACCAAAGCTAACACTTTTCAACTCACTGAAAGCATCTGTTTAAATACCTGGTAATGTTTTGGATTGAGGGTAATTGCACAATTAAAATCCAGAATCGAGCTATCCTTGTGGAGTTTTGCTTTACAAAGCCCTCGTTGATAAAAGCTTTCCGCAAAATCTGGATTTGCTTTCACTGCTTTTGTAAAAGAATCAAAAGCCTACAGGAGCATATTGTCAAAATGCAAACCATTTAGTGATAGAATATATTGTTTTAAAATATTAATGAATTATAGTATATAATTATTGTTGAAAAGTTTCACTCTATTTTTGGATTATTTTAAACACATTTCTCCTAATGAACCTCATGAAACAAACAAAATTAATATTTAGAAACAAGTAGGGTTGATTATTATAATTAAAGGTCTCATTCCCAGACTAAGGGCTACATAATCCATGTTGTTAGATTTCAATAATTTGGGTGGTATAATTTTAATTATTCTTCAGATTTTGTTTCTTCAAAGAAATCACAACCAGCACATTTACTTTCCATTAGAATCCAGCAAATGCATCATTATAAAACTTCAGAACAACAGAATTCTAAAATGTTTTCCCACATTTTAAAGCAAAGCTGAGTTTGCTCTGGTTGTTGAAAAGGACTAAGAACATGTCAAAGATTTGTAATTTGTCTTATATTTACTGGCTTTTCTACATAGAACAACTAATCAAATGCACCTCCTTTTTTGGGTATGGCAATACCAGTTTAAAACACTGTCCACCCTGTGAATATAAGGATTAGAATGGTGTGTGTGTGTGTGTGTGTGTGTGTGTGTGTCTAGAGATGGAGTTGTGGAATATCCAACATTAGCCATTGGATATTATCAATTATTTTACATATTTGTCATATCAGTGACAATTCTGAAGTAAAGAATTGCATAAAATCACTACAGACTAGATAAATATTTAATAATTGAATCAACTGTTTTTCAGTGAATCTGGCCATCTTAACAACCAGCTTCAATCTGATTTGAATTGTTAAGTGATCAATAAGAAAAGCCAGAATGCTATAATCTTTTTCATTTATTCTACATTATGTTAAAGCACTCAAAGTATTTAAAATTTAATAAGTGAATTCATACTAATGTGATAAAATTATTTTACTGTAATAATTTCCTGCAGTTAGATTTATTGTTCTGGTGGGAAACACACACTAATCTTTAGAATATTGTTGACATGCAAGTATCAAATAAAACATGTTGGTTAGATAAAACAATGTCCTAGGTGCTGCAGGGTGCAGACAGACTATAATGAACCAAGCTTCATAAGCAGCTTTGGACCAGTTGCCCACTGTATAGGTGGCCTTCAGAAACAAAACAGCATAGAAGCAACCAGTCTCTAAAATCACAAACAATCTATACTCCTAAAGACATGAAATACCATTTGTAAATTGCCTTCTTCCATGTAACAAAGACCCAAATTATACAGACAGTCTGCTGAAATTGCTGTGGCATTTGGTCCTTTATCGGAATGAGAAATGACATCCAACGCCTTCTTAAGCGTTCTCACAGCTTCCTATAATGATAAAAAAAAAAAAAAAAAGGGTGGGGAGAAGGCAGGAAATGTTTCTTTCCACTATTTATTTAACATTACAGCCTTAAATATTAAAAAAGGACAGAGCACACACCTCTACTCTTACTTTATGTGGGTCACACAGACCTGGTGAAGTTACAGTTCTCATCGGTACACTACAAGAAGAGAACCCAGTTCAGGAGTCTGACCCTCACAAGTCCCCCTAGGAGCCTTTTCTACAAGCCAGTAGTTAAGCAGGTTTATGGACATGGATTTTTGGAACTAAAATTTCTAAATTCTAAAGGCTACAGTCAGGCTTAAGTCAGACTTAAATTTATGAACTAGTTTATTGCCAATTTCCTAATAATTTTTCTGAGTGGAATACTGGGAAGCTACTAAGTAGTAAAAGATCTCCACTGATAATATCTGACATAATTTTAATCAATTTTTATTGTGTCCTACTGTCCTCCTAATAGGGTTTTATTGGAACCAAAAAAATAAACTGCCTCCAAAACTCACCCATTTAGTTTATTTAATCAAAATAGACAAAAGTCTCATTAATGAAAAAGTTCAATTTTCCAGATAGAAATGCCATTTAATACTTAACCACTCATTGTATATCTTTATACAGAAAGACAAATATTTGTTACTGATTATCCCATCTTCTTAATTGTATTAAATTGCTAAAGAAACAATGAGGTTTCACTTGGATATGCTAAGTGTCTTTATGGCTCCCATTGAGCGTTAGTTGTACACGTTGGCAAGCCACCCAGCATCCCTCCTTCTTCATTCATTTTCACCTTTTTCTCTCCTGTCTGAATTGTTTCCTTTCTCCATTTTTGCAGAGCTAACTCCTCAAAAGCTGTCCTTGACCCCATCTCCTGCTGCCCCATCTCTGCAGCCTGTTACTTCCTTCCTTATTTGGATTTCTGTCCCTTCACTGACTCCTTGGCCATAAAGACTTGTCTACTCAAGCCTTCCATCCCATTTAAATTAAAATGAACACATCTTTACTTCCTTCTACTTCCTCCATCTCTCTCTTTTTCACTAGTGTATGGTGTCATCTGAGTGTGATCTTTAGGGGCTTGCAGATAAGGCATCTTTACAGCCTGCAGAAAGTACTGTGGCTGCTGTATGGATAATAGCTTGGAAGAGTATAACAACGCAGCTGTATAAATCAAGAAAAATTTTTTTAATTATATGTTCCAGACAAGGATAATAACCACAGAAGTAAAGAAAGAAAGTGGATTTGAGAAATATCTAGAAAGTAGAACCAAGAGAACATGACGATTTGTTGGGTGGAAGAGGGGAGCTGATGGTGACATCAGGTATCCAGCTACAGTCACAGGGAGCAGGCTGGGAAGAGGAGATTAAAGCAAATATAAAAAAGCAGTCCTCAAAGAATACAGAGACCAACAACTCCAAATGTGAACAAAAAAGTAGACATGATCCATACTGAGAAACGATCACAGAATCAATAAGAAAGTCAATGAAGGCCCAGCACAGTGGCCCACACCTGAAATCCCAGCACTTTGGGAGGAGTTCAAGATCAGCTTGGCCAACATGGTGAAACCCTGTCTCTACTAAAAATACAAAAATTAACTGAGCGTGGTGGTATGCACCTATAATCCCAGCTGCTTGGGAGGCTGAGGCAAGAGAATCATTTGAACCTAGGAGGCAGAAGTTGCAGGCAGTAAGCCAAGATCATGCCACTGCACTCCAGCCTGGACGACAGAGCAAGACTCCATCTCAAAAAAAAAAAAGAAGAAGAGGAAGAAAGAAGAAAGAGAAGAAGAAGAAGGAGGAGGAGGAGGAGGAAGAAGGAGGAAGAAGGAAGAAGGAAGAAGAAGGAAGAAGGAAGAAGAAGAAGAAAAAGGAAGTCAATGAAGCTAGCAAGAGTTCTTGATTCCAAACCAGAGGTGCATTCGTTTTCTATTGCTACAAGTCAAATTACCACACATTTAGCAAATTATAGTAACACACATTTATCATCTCACAGTTTCCACAGGTCCGGTGATTGGGCATGGCTTAACTGGGTCCTCAGCTCCGGGTCCTACAAAGCTCTAATCAAGGTGTCAGTTGAGCTACATTCTCCTCTGGAAACTCAACTGGGAGAATCAGTTTCCAAGCTCATTAATGTTAGCAGACTTCATTTCCTTGGATTCCGGAACTGAGAGCCCCAGCTTCATTTTTTAAAAATTTTATTTTAAGTTCTGGGATACATATGCAGGATATGCAGGTTTGTTACATAGGTAAATGTGTGCCATGTGGTTTGCTGCACCTATCAACCCACCAACTAAGTATTCAGCCCAGCATTCACTATTTTTCCTAATTCTGCCTCCCTCCAGCCCTCTTCCTACAAGCCCCAGTGTGTGTTATTCCCCTCCTTGTGTGTCCATGTGTTCTCATTGTTCAGCTCCCACTTATAACATGTAGTGTTTGGTTTTCTGTTCCTGCATTAGTTTGCTGAGGATAATGGCTTCCAGCTACATCCATGTTCCTGTAAAGGACATGATCTCATTACTTTTTGTGGCTGCAAAGAATTCCATGGTGTATGTGTACCACATCTTCTTTATCCAGTCTATCATTGATAGGCATTTGGGTTGATTCCATATCTTTGCTATTGTGAATAGTGCCATAATGAACATATGCATGCATGTATCTTTGTAATAGAAAATTTATATTCCTTTGGGTACATACCCAGTAATGGGATTGCTGGGTCAAATGGTATTTCTGCGTCTAGGTCTTTGAGGAATCACCAAGCCATCTTCCACAATAGTTGAAAAGTATAAAAGCATTCCTATTTCTCTGCAACCTTGCCAGCATCTGTTTTTTTCTTGACTTTTTAATAATCACCATTCTGACTGGCGTGATGCAAATCAAAACCACAATGAGATACCAGCTTGCTTGCTGTTGGCTGCACTCAGGTCCCAGCTGCCCACAGTTCCTCATCACATCACTCTCTCCATAGGAAGTCACAAAAAGGCCAGTAGGAGACTCTCTCTCTCTCTACTCTGCTAAAAAGGAGGTCCTAAATACTACAACATAATCGAGGGAGCGACATCCCATCAATGTCACCATATTCTATTGGTTAGAAGCAAGTCACAGGTCCTGCCCAAACTCAAAGAAGGGGAGGAGATAATATAGGGTATGATTAAGAATAATCTTAGCGTGTATCTACCAGACGACGCCAATGATCTGGCCCCCAGTAATTTAACATCCTTGCCACATGCAAAATATATTCCTCCATTCCAAGGTCCCCCAAAGCTCAGCTCATTGCATCAGCTCAACATCTAAAATTTCATCATTTAAAGTAGGTCCAAGTCTGGATGAGGCATTTAAGTATAATCTACCAGGTCCCATTCCTGGGGCACAATTCCTATCCATCTGTGAACTTGTGAAATTATAGAGACAAGTTATCCATCCCCAAAACACCCAACATACAATGGTGAGACAGGCACAGAATAATATCTACAGACATTCTGGTTTAAAACGGAGAAAATGAAGATTAAAAGGAGCCACTGGTCCATGGCAGTTCTGAAATCCATTTGGGCAAATACTCAGTCTTTTGATTAGGTTTCAAAACGTTTATGGCTCTTAGTGTCATCCGCTGGGTTCTTAGTCTTGCCTTCTGGGTCCTCTTTCCTTTTTTATAAAAGGTTGTACATGTAGGCAGCTGAGTTGTTTTATCAATCTACTCCTGCCAAAATGATTTTGAGGTCTGACAGTCTTCATTTTGTACTCTGTCTGTTGGAGTCTAAACTGTCAGTGTTTATAAAGAAATAATTTTCTTAAAAACTTTGGGGATCTTCCATGGACTTCATAGGGATTCACTTCATTAGACAAAAGCCACATCCATTAATTTTTTTTAAGAAAATTTCTTGTCTACTTTGGCCTCCTGCTGAGATGCCTGAGGGACAATGCCCTTAAGCTTCTAGAGATCCTCAGGTTTGGTTAAGAAGATTTGTAAGGCATGTCCTTAATCTCTTGAAAGGAAAGAGAACTAGTGTGACTCAATATTCTGCCCTCACGATCCTTCTAAGACCTCAGCAGTGTTGTCCAGCCACACCTTGTCCTTTTCTCTAGAACATGCTTTCTTGACAGTGTATTTTATCCCCCTTTGCCATCTAAGGAAGTTGAGAATTTTCCACACAAACAAGTCCTGGTTTATTTTGTTTAACAGTTCTTAACTTATCTTTCCTTTTTCACACTTACACTATTAGAAGCAAGAAGAAAGCTGGCAGCACTGTCAACGCCTTGCTTGAAAATTATCTTAGCTGTATATCCAGGCTCCTGAGTTATTAGTTCTGCTTTCCATGCAACTACATGGGAAAATTTTACTAAGTTTTTAACCACTAAATAACAATAATAATTGAGTTATTAGTGTTAGCAACACTAATAAAAAATGAGTGTTGCTCATTTGCTGCAGAGTATATTGGTGTCTTTAAAAACCAGATATCTACTAACATTCTGTTTGCTGCCATTTAAGCTTTTTCTGTCATGTTCCTCAAAATCCTTCCAGCCTCTGCTCACTGCTTGGTTCCAAAGCTGCTCTTACACTTGTAGGTATTTGTTATAGCAGCACTCCATTTCCAGGTACTAAAATCTGTATTATTTTCCTATTGCTGCAAAAAATAAAAAATATCACAAACTTAATGCTTCAATACAACATGCATTTCTTATCTCGCAGTTTCCAGGGGACAGGAGTCTAGGCATAGCTGAGCTGCGTCCTCTGCTTAGGGTCTTCCAGGCTTCAGTCAAGGTATCAACTATGCTACATTCTCATCTGAAAGCTCAGAATCTTCTTTTAAGCTCATTCTGATTGTTGGTGGGTTTTGTTTCCTTAGGGCACAGGCTTCTTACTGGCTATTGGCTGAAGATTGTCCTGAGGTCCTCAAGGCCACGGAAGTTCCCTGTCATGATACCCTCTCTACAAGCAGTTCTTTGCTTCTTTAAGGCCAGGAAGGGAATTTCTCTCTCCAGTCTAATACGCAACCTAATATAATCATGGGAGTGACATCCCATCATCTTTCCCATTGTCTATTGGTTAGAAGCACGTCACAGGTTCCACTCACACTCAAGGTCACACAAGGGCATAACTTGTTGAGGGCCACCTTATCATGTGTCCATCACAAGAGGAAAGAAGCCAGATTGTGGTGAGGAGCATAATGAGTGGAAAGTGAGGAAATGAAGATAAGGAATATAAAAAAAATTCCAAGATTTGGTTGTGCCAGAGAAAAGAGAAAAAAAGCCAATAATTGGAGAGGTGAAGAGAGCAAAAATGAAGGTTTTTAAAATTTCTATACTAAAGATAGTTTCTCATGATTAAATGTTTATGGGATGAAGCCTATAAAAACCATTACATGCCCAGGGAGAAAAAGGAATAATAATGGCTAATGTTTATTAAATGTATGATATTAAAGCATTCAATAATCTTTCAAAGAAGAGATCATTACAATTTTTAGACAAACTAATTGCCTAAATAGAAAAGAAGAAATACTCTCCAAATAATCTTATGAGATCAATACTCAAATCCCACAAAACCAATCTCACTCATAAATACAGATACAAAGATCCTCATGACCAACTCAAATTTAGCAATGTATACAAAAATATTATATATTCCAATCGAGCCAGTTTAACCCAGGAATGCATGGTTGGTCTAACACTAAATAATGTCATAGATTACTTAATTTCATATGTGACATACAATCTGCTACATTAACCTATTAAAGGATAAAAACATAATAATCATTTCAATACCTGATGAAAAATAATTTGATAAAATTCAAAACTGAAATAGAAAGATTATTGAACCTTTACTTTGTTTAAATTATCTACAAAAATCAGTCCCAAACTTTATTCACAGTGGGGTAAACTTCCTTTAGGATTTGGAAGAAAATAAGGATGCTTTTGTCACCACTTTTAGTCACTTTGTCTTGGAGTTTCTAGTCAGCACAGTTAGACAAGAATAAGAAACAGAATACATAAAAAGAAAGGAAAAAATAAAACTATTGTTATTTATAGACGACATAGTTTTCTAATTATGAACCCAAAAGAACAGACCTAAACACTTTCAGAAACAATAAGCAAGTTCAGCAAGGTGGTTGGCTAGTAGATAAGTATACAAAAATCCATTTCATTTCTGTAAATCATCAGCAAACAGAAATTTTTTTAAAAGGATACCCTTTTTAAAACCAGAAAAAACTATGAGAATACTTAGGAAAACTTTTAGCAAGGGATATGTAAAATCTATTTAAAAGAAAATGTGAAATAAATGGGGAGATACATCATTATGATCATAAACTAAAGAACTCAATATCATAAAGATGTAAATTCTCCCTAAAATAATCTAAAGATTCAAAATGTCAAGAGAGTTTTTTAATGGACCTTGGGCAAGCTAAATGTAACATGTATACGGCAGAGTAAATGTTCAAGAGTAACCAGGAGTTTCCTGGAGAAGAACATGGTGTAGAGACTTTCTCCACCAGATATCAATAATTTCAATGAGGGTATAGCAATTAAGGCACTATACTACTGGGCCGGTAATAGAAAAATTGACCAAAAGAACAGAATAGAGAACCTAAAATAGCACATGATCCATACATATGTGAAAACGTGTAATAAGATAGATGTAGCACTGTAGATTTTTGGGTTAAGAAGAACATTTCAATAAATGATACTGAAACATTTAAATATCCATATGGAGGAAACTGAAATTTTATCACTCTCTCATGCTAAAAGAGAATAATCTTAAGATAGAGTAATGTCTTAAATGGAAAAAGCAAAAGTTAAACTTTCCAAAGAAAATATGGAAGAATATCTTGACTTTGGAGTAGAAAAGACTTCTTAAGGTACTCTTTCAGGCACCCTGATGACAAATTTTAAAATAGACATATTCAACTACATTAAATTTTAGAAGCTCTGTTCATCAAAAAACACCATAGAGACAAAAGACAAGCCACAAACTGTAAGAAGAAACCCGGTATACAATTAAGGATTAGTATACAGAATTTATATCTTAAATGCCTAAAATCAATAAGAACAAGACAAATGACAAATGAGCAAATTGACAGAACAGGAAATATGAATGGCTGATAAACATAAAAAGATTCTCAACCTGATGCTAAAACTGAGAAATGTGAATTAAGACCACCAGACATTAATTTTTAACCACAAAATTGGCAAAAATAAAGCCTAATAACAGCAATTATTGTAAAAGATGCAGATCAACAGGAACAGGAATATATCTACACTTCAGCTGGGAGAATAAACTGGTACTACCCTGTGAAACAATGTGTCATTTCCTCCAAAGTTAAACATTCACTACCTCTACATACCAGCAATTCCACTCCTTGATATATATCCTGGAAAACTACTCCATGTATTGACTGAAGACATGAAAAAGAATATTTTAGGCAGCCCTATTCTTAAGAGGGGGCAAACAAAAGAGAGAAAATAACCCAAATGTTAATTTACAGAAAAATAAATAAATAGTATGACTTAATTTTGTGAAAAATATTTAAAGTGGCATACTAAACACAACATATACACTTCATTCATAGGTTTAGTAAACATTACTCAGAGGACTTTTCACCTTGGTTCTCTTAGCCTTCATTTGAACTTTTGCTAATAGAGCATACATGGTCATATCAGTTCTATTCCAACTGATTCCATCCAAGACTTCAATGGCCTTGTCGTGGTTTTCACAAAATGAATAAATGAGGGCTTGCTGTATAGGACTCAACTCGTTGAGACCTAAAAGGAAAGGAAAGTTTATCAATATCTTTGCCAAGTATCAAGGATTTTGAATATAATTATTTTAAGAAGTAATTCAATAATTTGTCTTTATAATATGAATTAACAAATCAACAAATTATAAAATTAACCAATTATGCTAAGATCTATTTACTACCAGTAAATACCTAACAATACTCATTGCTTCCTTTCTGGTATTTATCCTCTCCCATCCCTTTACTACAGAAAATTTCACAGGGACATCTCCTAATATACATGTTTTTCTTAAGAATCACAAAGCAAATGGGATACAGACAGAGAAGTAAAAAATATATATATATGACATTCCAATTACAAATAAAAAACAGAAAAATTGTAAGCTTGATATTTCCCATAAAAATCTCTCTCACAAAATTCACTATGAATCATTTTACTAATTGACAATGTACATATAAAACTAAAGTTTCAAAATCTAATTTGACTTTCAAGTGAATTCTTTGTGCTATTTATACACAACTATTGCAAAATAGCATAAAAAATTTAAAGAGGTATTTCTTAAAAGTTATAATTAATTATATTTACCTTTGTCCATTTCTGCTACTTGATAAATAGTAAACTTTGCAAGATTGTAACATCTCATCATAAGAAGATATTGTCCTCTGGAAGAAATAATAGTTTTTTGATTCCAAGCAGCTAAAAATAATCTATAAAGTTTCTTACAATCTTAAAATTTTATAATAGATTCATTCTTATTTGCTTATGTATGCATAAAAAATTATAGACATTTTATATAGTCCAAATACACCAATTAGCATAGTGATGTGATGAGAAAACTTAGGACATGTAACACTGAAAGAAAAATACTCAAATCCCTTTTTGCAATTATCTGTATTTAAAATGTTATACATTTTGCTGAGAAACTATTAAAAGATAAAGTTCAAGGCATATAAAAGGATGGAGGTATTTACATAAATTGATAAAATATAGTTCAAGGACAAAGCAAGCCCTTATCAGGAAACCATTGTTCCATTCCATTTTCCCAGGTCTATAAATCCTTAAAAGATTATATTTTTGATAACTCATAACTTGCAAAGGATATCTTTATAGCAAGTTCTACTACATTTGAAATACTACATGGAACTTGGCAGTATCTGTAGAAATGGTATACAATTCAATATGTCACTTTTTTTTCACTGAATTAGCTGAGGTTTATGTTTGGTACACATGCTTATGTTTGACTGTGGACATAATGAAAACAACTGTTCAAAATATGTTACCTTACTCTTATGAGATATGTGATAACTATATGACTAGTCACTTAAAAAGGCCTCAAAGAACTTAAACACTAAACAGTTATATTTTGGTGCAATGGTAGAGCAAAGGGAAAAATCTGCTTATCTTATGTAATAAATTATCTTAAAGTTTAACAAACTGGCTTGCTGGTGGGGAAACGGCAATTGCTGGGAGATTAAATGTAAAACGGGTAGCCTGAAAGGTTCAAGAGAGAACTGAAGATCCCCATTCAATATCTCTGATGTTGTTATCCCAAGAAGAATTCAATTCCTATATTCATACCTTCTTATGTATAATTGGATTCCATCTGGCTGAAGGTGGATAGCACGAGACAATTCATTTACTGCCTTTTTCAATTTATGCAACTGTTGAGTGATAAACAGAAACTTAGCTCCTAACAATACCAATCACTTCCCTTCTGATATTTATCCTCTCCCACCCTTTACTACAGAATTTTGCAGGAACATCTCCTAACATACATGTTTTTCTCAAGAATCAACAAGGCAAATGGGATTCAGAGAAGTAACAAAAAAAATGTATGGAATACTCTTAATTTTTAAAAATCATTTATCTTTAATTTTGAAGAATAATTGTACATATCCACATATACTATTTCACATAAATGTGATTATATAATACATTCTGGACTGTGTACGTGTGTGTTTTCTTTTTTCATTTAGCTCTCAGTTTTTCTCCCTCAACCCTAACAACTTTTTCAGCAAACCTGATCCATCTTAATCAAGTAGCATGGAGGCCGGGCTCACACCTCTCATTTCAGCAATTTGGGAGACTGAGACAGGAGAATTGCTTGCTAAGGCCAGGAGGTCAAAACCAGCCTCGTCAACATAGTAGACCCTGTCTCAGCAAAAACAATAGTAAGAATAAAGAATGAGAAATAACGTAGCATGCAAAAGAGGGTGAGATAAAAACTAAAGCTCCGTTCCACTTAAAAATAAGGAAAGAAAAACAGGCCTACACAAAAATTAAGTAAATGAATGAATATAACAAAATACAAAAATTATGAAAAAGTAATCTGTTAAACATCAATATATAATGAAAAGTAAACATTAATTATTCCCTTAATACTGGTCACAGAAACACAATCTGAATTTGTACAAATCTGGGGACAAAAATCAACTACTATTAGAAATATTACCAAAGAAGCACTATACAGACCAGAGCAAAATTAACCTGGGACGACCAACCAATCCTTTTATTGTAATGGCACAGTGATGCAAAGAAGCAAATGGACAAAACTAATTTGTGCAAGGAAGCAGGAAGTACCTGTAGAGATGGTATAAATGTTTGGAGGAAATGGTGGATAGACTCAAAACAGGGAACAGAAAAGGAGGAAGTTTGAGATTTGTTTAAACAAATTGGAAATTTTCTGTGGAACTTCAGACCTTCTGCTTCCTAAGCTAACCTGTTCAGGATGGTGTAATTAATAAATCATATAGTCATATG
Source organism: Aotus nancymaae (assembly GCF_030222135.1). Lineage (NCBI taxonomy): Eukaryota > Metazoa > Chordata > Mammalia > Primates > Aotidae > Aotus > Aotus nancymaae. The sequence continues at coordinate 8,152,297 of NW_026988476.1, read as the reverse complement.
TCCACATTGCTACACCTGTTCTACCATCCATACATGTCTATGCATTGAGGAAACCCTGGCTTAAGCCAAACTGAGGCTCATTCTCAGATCTTTACAAGCTTCCCTGAATTAGACCACTACCAGGCAGCCTTAGATTAAATTTACCCAGGAGGTTGAACCCACATAATGGGAGTATGTATTCTTGTACATACATGCACAAGGGTTTATTTACAATTATTTTATTTACATGTAATTGTATTGAACAAATTTCACACTCTTCCTAGTTTTCTTACTCAAAAAAATCTCATGGTAAACCTTCCAAGTCAGCTAGCATAGTTCTATTTATTCTTTTTACCATTTTTCTTAAATTCTATGGTGTGAATGCACCACAAATTATTCAATCAGAACTGTGTAGAGATTTTTGCCTCTCAGAACAACAGTCTTTGACTTCATCTTTACACCCTGCTGTCATGCTGGTGCTATGATTTCTCTATGCACTCAGGGAAAACTCCAAATTCTGTAGATGGTCTTAGCTCCATCAACAGGATTAGGTTAAGCAAAAGAGTCACACACTAAGAGTATATCCATCCTTTCCCCAACAGAGTCAAGAGGTAACATGACCTGGGGGCAACACTGAACCTGCCCTCAGTCCCCCACCTCTATCATCAGCAGGATAAGGACTTTGAACGGGACTCTAGTCACATTGGGTCCTGAGATGCAGACAATGGAAGGCAGAGCTTCCAGATAATCCTCTGTGGACATATAGTGTGAGCAAGGAATAAACCTTTGTTTTAATACAGTGATTTTTTTTTTTTAACCTCAGCATAGCCTAGCTTATCCTGGCTGAAACCAGTATAGACAGGCGACAAATGTAGAAGGGCAATTAGGAGCTAACTCCTGTGGGGTCTTACAGACCTTTAGCTTTTGTAGAATTTAGCTTTTATTCTAAACACAAGGGAAGCTATTGAAGGATTTGAGCAAAGAAGTGAAATAATCTGACATGTTTTGGCAACATCGTTGTGGCTGCTATTTGAAAATCCACCCTGATGAGAAACTAGTATTTGGTCAGGGCAGTTAGTGGTGCAGTGGTGAAAATGGGTGTCTACTTTGAAGGGTAGAGACAAGAGTTAACAGCATTATCTCTGAAAATCAGATCTGGCTGGAATTGGAGAGAATTTTTCCCATTTATTGTGCTGTTTGAATTTGTCACACCAGGGACATATAACATTTATTTTTAATTTAAACAACTTATAAAAATTTAAAAAAAAATTAAAGGAAAGTATGAATGGTGAAGATCCCGTTCTATGGATGGATCCCATTGTATGAACCCACCTACTCACCTGTAACACACACACACACACACACACACACACACACACACAACATTGGACCATAGACTCGACTTGTTAATAGTAGCTATTCCCAGAGAATAAAATTATAGATAATAGTTTTTAATTTATTCTTATTCACATGCATATATTACCTGCAATAAATATATTATGTTTTTGTAATAAAGAAAAAACAGGTATTACCTTCAAAAATGAAAGACATAAAAATGCACACCTTGAAAGTAGAGACTTTATAAATGGGTAATTAGAGTTAACTCTACCAGCTTAACACATTGCTTATACATGCATTAGCCCCTAGAATTAGCTAAAATATATATATACTAAAATTACGTTGAACAAATATCTAGAAAATTGAAGTTTATTTTAAAAAATCACAGTTCTCAGCCTTAAATACCTTAAAATAGGTTTCTGCTCGACAGATATAACTTTGAATACATAAAGGATCAATTCTAATAGCCTCAGAAAATTGCCAAATGGCTTCCGTGTAGTTATCCAGGTGTAGCAGCTGTATGAGGCCAATATTTATATAAGCCAAAGTAATAGTTCTAAAAAAATATGAGAAAATGAAATCTTGTTAAATATTTTTAATTATTCCAAATGTTCTCTAATTAGGAATAAACTGAATGAAATACATTCATCAGTATTCATCAGAGTATTTTTTAATGTTTTACAATGAAAGTAAATTAGTTATATGCTCTCTATGAAAAACTATAAACACTTTTATAAAATCCTTAGTAGGGAATTGATGTTTTTAGAGTTTGAGATAGGAACAGAACTCCTGAAGTCTCCTAGACTTTTAGCAAAACTTTACTCTTCCTTGATTTGCTCTTCAGTTACCTAGAGTCACAAGCTTAGTTTTCCTCAACTAAAGAGTCTTTACCTCAGCTTATGTTCTATTGGCCATGAGTGACAGTGAGAAACAGTCATATTCAAGGGTTTGGTGGCTTGGGGTTAAAATCCTCTCCACATATATATTAACACAGCTGCTTTTCTGTATCAAATAAATGTTATTTATCTCTCTTAGAATCAAATGACTTTCAGTAGAGAAATAACCTCAGAAATTATCATGTTTGATGCCGCTAATTCAAAATGAGAAAGGCACCCATCCAATAATCCAGCCTCACAGAATCCCTGACCCCTTGCCTAGACACCAAAGTTCCTACTGCTCACTTTCCATCTCTTTGGAGCTGACACTCTTTTTTTTTTCTTTCTGGCTCAAAAATGTCCAAAAGAAAACCACTGTGGTCATTATGGAGCCACGCTCCATGAATTTCCTGTGTCGAGTTCAAAGTTTACCTTGGATAGATTAAATAAACAGTCTGCTGGTTGGCATGGAATTGGCATGATTAGTTACTCTTCCTGACATCTTCCATTTTCATAAATGCTTCATTGGAAAAAGGGGAATTTTTAATTAAGTTCTGTGATTTACAGTTTGACTTTTGACTACTGCATTTAACTTTCAGTCTGTGTTTCTTCCTGAACCTACAGTCCTAGCTAAATTATCCCAAGAAGAATTCAATTTCTAAATGGTATTAGTGTTTTTGTTTTACTAAACAAAATGAAGCCAGAGGTTCTAAATAGAAGGTTGCCTTCCATTGAGTTGTATGTTGTCCACAGTGATCATATACTAAGCAGAATATTTTTTCATTATTTTAAAACTTAATGACAGTTTTCCACAAAGTTAATTTCAAAAAGCTCTAGCCTGGGCATCTCCAAGATCTTCTTGATAGTATTGATTCCTTATGCATGGATTTAACTCCCGTCAAATTTATTTAACTTCTAAAATTTGCAAAAACATCTGAGGCAAACAGATGTTTAGAAGGTCTTATTCCAGAAGTAATCTTGCTTTTAGAAGTAGTATTCCAATTGTAGGATGACTTTATAAATGTCTCATTTTTTACTAGGTTATCAATGATGAGCGGAAAGAAACTTTTTCTCCCGTTTCAGGTTTTCAATTTTATACAGAAGTGAAATCAATAAATATGAAAAGGAAAACGTACCTTTCTAGAGAAATCACAGTTTCAAAGTCACAAATTGCCAGCAACCAAAGTTTCAGATGTGCATAGACTATTCCCCGATGTAGAAAACAACTAAGATTCTCATAGCCATCATTTATGAGTGCTTAAAATTAAAAAAAAAAAAAATGTATCTTACTCAGGTTCTAAAACAACCATATGTAAGTTACATTTTAGTCTATAACCTTCCTATTGCTTATTCTCATTTTTTAAAGTTACATAAAATAGAAACATATCTACGATGAGTGCACTGTTTGGTAAGTAAAACAATAGTATCGTATATTAAAATGTATTTATTAGTAAAAATGTGGCAATTGTGGTTCACAAACTCATTAGAGCTGAACTAAATCCTGATGGGAATCTAGCATAGCCCACTCACTATACAGGTGAGGAGATTAAAGTCCAAAGGGAGTAAGTACATTGGCCATGGTCATGATATGCCAGTCAGAGGCAAAGACTGGCCTAGAATTTAACACCAGTTAGAGGGGTGCCATGACCCTTGACAGCCTGATTTTATCAGGAAGCCATCATTACTGACCAAGGAATAGGCTTGGGTACTAGTCCTGAAGGCAGAAAGCAGAAGTCAGGCTTACACACAAACCAGGATAGACAAGAGGCTACACCAAGGAAGGCAAGCAGAGTTTGGAGGTAAGGCAGACAGCTTTACTATGCACATCCCAAATAACAGCTATCTGGGATGCATATGCCAAATAATGGAAGGGAGAAAAAGAACCTCCTCCCAGTACTCCAGGTGTGTGACTCTCATCAGCAACCAGTCTAGAGGTCATCTCCTATCTCTCGCCTACTGACTGCCCCTTCACTTTTAAAACATGCTAGTGAATTAGATGGGGTTTCTACAAATTTTGACACATATCTTTTAATCTTCCCAAGCTGTTCTGGCTTAAGATGGGAAGTTTTACCAAAAATGTGTACAATGTTTACAGTCTAGGACAAAAAATATTCACAGTACTGGATTTAGAGAAGTATAGCCAGTGTCAGCAATGATCATACAGATTAAGTAAATACAGTCATGCACCACTTAACAGCAGGGATGTGTTCTGAGAAACGCAGTTAGGAGATTTCTTCATTGTGCAAACACCATAGAGTGTATTTTCACAAACCTAGATGGTATATTGTTATATAGATACATAAACCCAGGCCTGGGTTTCCAGAAAAAAAATTCAGAACCCAATATGTAGAAAGAGAGTTATTTGATATCACATGCTCCCTTGCTACAGTTAACATGATGATATATATATCATATGGAAAACCAAATGTCCCAACACCATTAATGAATATCAATCATTTCCCCTACTTGATCTGCAACGCCAACATCAAGTGCCGTATATCAGGTTTAACCATAGTATATACAGTCTGTTGTTTACCGAAACATCATTATGTGGCACATTGACTGTTATCACTTGAAGAAAATCTAACTGCTCAGTACAGGGTATGACTGGCTAGCAATGACAAAATCAGCTGTAGTTTGGGTGGTTGCTCTTGAAAAAAAAAAAAACTCTTCTCAAGGAAAAAGAAAAAAAAATATTATTTAACCTCTCTATGCTGTGGCTTTCTCATCAGTAAAATGTGAATGAAAATAGTACCTAGCTCATATTATTATTCTGAATGCTGAGATACTCCTTACTTGGCACTTTAAACAGTGCTTGGCAAGTAGCAAAATGCCCAATAAATGTTACATATCATTATTATTAGCTTAGAAAAATATCTTTTTTTGTTGTGAGTGATAAAACTACTTGGGCTATCTGGTAGAAAAGGATTGAGGCTGAAATCAAGTTTGTCTGCTCTGGATAATTAAATAATAGGAATTTTGTTGAATTATTGTGATAGACTAGAAGTGGGGAGAGGAGGCATCAGAAGCCCAAAACTTGTAGAAGAGGGAAATATGATAGACAGGCCTCCTCTCAACACACAGAATGAAATTTGAGTTATTCTATTTTAATATTAATGAGAAGGGTTAGGGTTAAGACAGTCAAATAGCAATCACCTTAGACCTTCTTCCCTGTGGAAATCTGGTTGTCTCTTAATCTCTAGACACTGTCTAATCGAGGATGATGGGATTCTAGAACTTTGGTAAACACAGGCATGTCTGGAGTTTTGGACTCAGGCTGGATTTTGTCAGTTAGGATGGGCTCATTCATTCTGTTGGAGGCTGTTTACTGAGCAATGACTCTATGCTCACAATTGTGCTGGGTACATATATAAACCAGTAATGTGTTGATTGAGGGTAACATAGAAATGGCCATTTTTAGCTGTTGGTATCCTTAGCTACTAAGGATTCTTGAAACCTATTTTTAGTTTAGGGGTTAAAAACTGTAAATTTAACAAATCCCTTAGGCTGAGCCTACAGAGCAGGACACAGCCCATCAGAACAATTTACTGCCATTTTAGAAAGCTGACTAGGACACAGGCCTGGGTTTCCAGAAAAATTCTCAGAACCCAATATATAGAAAGAGATTTCTTTGATATCACATTCTCCCCACAGTTAACACACACACACAAAGGGCATATTAGAAGCACTTCTAACTAAACCATTATAGCTATATATCCATATATTATATACCCATATAAGAATATTAAAATGTATAAGCTTATGTCATATATACTTATATGTGTGTATTAATATATAGTAGTATACATATTACATTAGTGACCCCACATTAGCATTCACCACTATGAAACTGAGCTGTTGAATCTCAGATGAGAGTGTTATAAACAAGTAATTGAAGCCAAAGTACCTGAAACGCTATAATCCTGTAGTGCTCTAAAAGGGTTACTCTTTCTGAATAAGCAACCTCGATAATACAACGCTAACCAATTATTAGGATCTAAGTGAACTGCAGCAGAAAAATCTTGAGTTGCTTGTTTATAAAATTTCCGTTTAACATATGCCATCCCTCGGTATGTCCTAGGGAAAAAAAGTTCATTTTAACAGGTATTGTAAAGTATGTATTTTCTCTTTTTGGTAAACCTATACAATTAATTTTATATTTGAGTAACAATTTGTAAATGTTTCTCCTGGCTTTGCAAGAGAGTTTAGTCACGATGTTAACAGCAAAAATAATATAAAATTTTTATAAATTGAAGTACACTTTATTGCATATGTAATTATATGCTTATTAAGTACATTCTATATATTAATTATATGTCGCTAATTTTATTTCTTACATTCGTCATGGAGGTATGTCAATAAAATAAGTACCACATTTATTATTATTTATTGAGTCCCCAAAATGTATTAGGTACTAATCTATACAAAATTGCTCTACAGAAAAACAAAATAATCAATTTTGCAGAACGTGGACTCCACTGAGTAGAAGTTGTTAGGAGGTATTTCTCTGGTGCTTGAAGATACATCCAAATACATGAGAGTCTGCTCTTTCGTGAATGAAAGCTATTGCATTGGTTGTACAAACTGTATTCCTTTATCATTAACTTCTGACTCCAATTTTGAAAATATTATTGACTTACATCAATGCTGAAAAACTCATTTTCAATTAGTTAATAATGTGAAGCATAACCATTTTGGGAATAAAATAAAGATGACAAGGAAAAACAGAAGAAAGAAGTTACTAGATTGCCTACTTAGAAAAAATAAAAATAAATCTAAAGGGAGGATAAATAAGCGTTCAGAAAGATTATATTGTAAAAGCAATGATAATTTGGACAAAAGAGTGTAATCAGTATGTTGGCAGACTGATGATAGAGGTCTTTCAAAAGCAGTAAACATCTTGAGACTCAAGATATTTTATCTTGTGGGAAAATAATTTGTATCTTGATGAGCTAAAAGACTAATGAGAGCAAAGAGACAACATACCAAAATCTCTGGGATCCAGCTAAAGCAGTGTTAAGAGGGCAATTTATAGCATTAAATGCTGATATCAAAAAGGTAGAAAGACCTAAAATTGACAACCTAACATCTCAACTAAAAGAACTAGAGAACCAAGAGTAAACAAACTCCAAAGTTAGCAGAAGACAAGAAATAACCAATATCAAAGCTAAACTGAAAAAGATAGAGACATGAAAAACCCTTAGAAAAAATCAATGAATCCAGGAGCTGGTTTTCTGAAAATTAATAAAATAGGCCATTAGCTAGACAAAGAAAAAAAAAGAAATAATAATCAAATAAACACAATCAGAAATCTTAAAAGGGGTATTACCAGTGAAGCCACAGCAATACAAACTGCCATCAGAGAATACTATAAACAACTCTATGCTCATAAACTAGAAAATCTAGAAGAAATGGATAAATTCGTGGACACACACACCCTCACAGTATCAACCAGAAAAAGCCCAGGACCAGTCAGATTCACAGCTGAATCATAAAAGATGTACAAAGAAGAGCTGGTACTATTTCTTCTGAAACTATTCCAAACAATTGAAAAGGAGGAACTCCACTCTAACTCATTCTTTGAGGCAAGTATCATCCTAATATCAAAATCTGGCATAGATACAACAACAAAGAAGACTTCAGGCCACTATTCTTGATAAACATCAATGCAAAAATCCTCAACAAAATACTGGCAAACTGAATCCAGCAGCTCAACACAAAGCTCATTCACCACAATCAAGTTTTCTTCAACCCTGTTATGCAAGACTGGTTCAACATATGCAAATCAATAAATGTGATTCATCACATAAACAGAACTAAAGACAAAAGCCACATGATTATCTCAATAGATGCAGAAAAGGCCTTCAGTAAAATTCAACATCTCTTCATGTTAAAAACTCTCAATAGAATAGGTATTGAAAGAACATATCTCAACATAATAAGAGCAATCTATGACAAACCCACAGACAATATTATACTGAGTGGGCAAAAGCTAGAAGCAGTCTCTTTGAAAACTGGCACAAGACAAGGATGCCCTCTCTTACCACTCCTGTTCAACATAGTTTTGGAACTTCTGGCCAGGGCAATCAGGCAAGAGAAAGAAAGAAAGCGTATTCAAATAGGAAGAGAGGAAGTCAACTTATCTTTGTTTGTTTATGATGATTCTACATCAAGAAAACCCCATCACTGCAGCCCAAAACTTCCTAAGTGAATAAGCCACTTCAGCAAAGTCTCAGGATACAAAATTAGTATGGAAAAATCTTTAGCATTCCTTTACACCAACAAGACAGGCAAGCAGAGAGTCAAATTATGAATGAACTCTCATTCACAATTGCTACAAAAAGAATAGAATACTTAGGAATACAACTAACAAGGGATGTAAAGGACCTTTTCAAGGAGAACGACAAATTACTGCTGAAAGAAACCATAGATGACACAAACAAATGGAAACACATTCCATACTCATGGATGGTTAGAATCAATATTGTGAAAATGACCATATTGCCAAAAGCAATCTACAAATTTAATGCAATTCCACTTGTATTATAAAAATACCACTATCATTATTCACAGAACTAGAAAAAAAAATCCTAAAATTTCCATGAAACCAAAAAAGAGCCCTCATAGCCAAAGGAAGACTAAACAAAAAGAACAAATCCAGAGGTATCACATTATCCAACAGCATGGTATTGTTATAAAAATAGGCACAGAGACCAATAGAATAGCACAGAGAAATAAAGAAATAAAGCTAAACATTTACAGCCAACTGATCTTTGCCAAATCAAACAAAAACATAAACTAGGGAAAGGACACTCTACTAAACAACTGGTGCTGGGATAATTGGGAAGTCACATGCAGAAAAATGAAACTACATCTTCATCTCTCACCTTATACAAAAATCAATTCAAGATGGATCAAAGACTTAAATCTAAGATCTGAAACCATAACAATTTTAGAAGATAACATCAGAAAAACCCTTCTAGACATTGGCTTGGACAAAGACTTCATGACCAAGAACCCAAAGCAAATGCAACAAAAACAAAGATAGATGGGACTTAACTAAACTAAAGTTTCTGCACATCAAAAGAAATAATCAGCAGAATAAACAGACAACCCAAGGAGTGGGAAAAATATCTTCACAGTCTATACATCTGACAAAAACTAATATCCAGAATCTACAAAGAATTCAAACAAATTAGCAAGAGAAAAACAAACAATCCCATCAAAAAGTGGGCTAAGGACATGCATAGACAATTCTCAAAAGAAGACACACAAATGGCTAACAAGCATATGGGAAAAAGCTCAACATCACTAATTATTAGGGAAATGCAAATCAAAACCATAATGTGATACCACCTCACTCCTGCAAGAATGGACATAATCAAAAAATCAAAAAACAGATGTTGGCATGGATGTGGTAAAATTAAAACACTTTTACACTGTTGGTGGGAATGTAAACTAGTACAACCATGATGGAAAACAGTGTGGAGATTTCTTAAAGGACTAAAAGTAGATCTACCATTTGATCCAGCAATCCCACTACTAGGTATCTACCCAGTGTGAAAGAAGTCATTAAATGAAAAAGATACTTGTACATGCATGTTAATAGCAGCACAATTTGCAATTGCAAAAACATGGAACTAGCCCAAATGCTCATCAATCAATGAGTAGATAAAGAAAGTGTGATATAGATAGATAGATAAACAGATATATCATAGTATTCCACCATATATATATGATGGGATATATATATATATATCATAGTATTCCATCATATATATATACATGTGTGTGTGTGTATATATATGTTAGGATATATATATGTGAGATATAGTATTCCATCATATATACATATATATGTACATACACACACACGTGTGTGTGTGTGTGTATGATGGGATATATATATGTCTCACATATATATATATATGATGGAATACTACTCAGTCATTAAAAAGGAATGAAATAATGGCATTTCCAGCAACCTGGATGGAATTGAAGACTGTTATTCTAAGTGAAGTAACTCAGGAATGGAAGACCAAACATCATATGTTCTCATTCATAAGTGGGAGCTAAGCTATGAGGATGCAAAGGCCTAAGAATGATACAATGGACTCTGGGGAATTGGGGGAAAGTATGGGAGGTGGGTGAGGGGTAAAAGACTATACAATGGGTACAGTGTACCTTGCCTGGGTGATGGGTGCCTCAAAGTCTCAGAAAACATCACTAAAGAACTTATTCATGTAACCAAATACCACCTGTTCCCCAAAAACCTTTTGAAGTGAAAAATAAAGTTTTTAAAAAAAAAAAACAGCATGGTATAGATACGAGAACAGACACACAGACCAATGGAACGAAAGAGAGAACTCAGAAATAAAACCACACATCTACAACTATCTGATCTTTGACAAACCTGACAAGAACAAACAATGGGGAAAAGATTGCCTATTTAATAAGTGGTGCTGGGAGAGCTGGCTAGCCATATGCAGAATATTGAAACTGGATCCCTTCATTGCACCATATACAAAGATTAACTCAAGTTGGATTAAGGCTTAAACATGAAAACCAAAACTATAAAAACCCTAGATGAAAATCTAGGCAATACCATTCAGGACATAGGGCATAGGCATGGGCAAAGATTTCATGACAAAAAAGCCAAAAGCAATTGCAACAAAAGCAAAAATTGACAAATGGGATCTAATTAAACTGAAGAGCTTCTGCACAGCAAAAGAAACTATCATCAGAGTGAACAGACAACCTACAAGATGGGAGAAAATGTTTGCAATCTATTCATCTGACAATGGTATAATATCCAGAGTCTATGAGAAACTTACACAAATTTACAAGAAAAAAATAAACCCCATTACAAGTGGGCAAAGCACATGAACAGCCACTTCTCAAAAGAAGACATAGATGTGGCCAACAAACATATATAAAAAAGTTCAACATCACTGATCACTAGAGAAATGCAAACCAAAACCACAATGAGATACCATCTCAAACCAGTCAGAACCGTGATTACTAAAAAGTCATGAAACAACAGATGCTGGAGAGGTTGTGGAGAAAAAGCAATGCTTTTACACTGTTGGTGGGAGTGTAAATTAGTTCAACCATTATGGAAGACAGTGTGGTGATTCCTCAAAGACCTAGAGGCAGGAATACCATTTGACCCACCAATCTGTCACTGGGTATATACCCAAAGGAATATAAATCATTCTATTATAAAGATAATGCACATGTATGTTCATTGCAGCACTATTCACAATAGCAAAGACATGGAAAAATGCTGATCAATAATAGAGTGAATGAAGAAAATTTGGTACATATACACCATTACACAGCCTTAAAAAAAATGAGATAATGTCTTTTGCAGGGACATGGATGGAGTTAGAAGCCATTATCCTCAGCAAACTAACATAGGAACAGAAAATTGAACACTTCATGTTTTCACTTGTAAGTGGGAGCTGAATGATGAGAACACATGAATGCATGGGAGGGAACAAGACACACTGGGGCCTGTTGGAAATGGGGCAAGGGGAGGGAGAGCATCAGGAAGAATAGTTAATGGATACTAGGCTTAATATCTAGGTTATGGGATGATCTGTGTATCAAACCACCATGGCACACATTTATCTATGTAACAAAAATGTGACTATATGCACATCTGGCACATGTACCCCTGAACTTAAAAGTTGAGAAAAACAATGTTTCATTAATTTTCTAACAAGTGGAAGAGCTCTGTATTTATTTTTAATTAGTATTAACTACTAAAGAATATTGCTAATTAATTTCGAGCATATAATATGCTTCTGAACTTAAAATCTTACAGAGCAAACCTTTTGTAATATTCTGTGTAGCATGCCATTAATTAATTGATTCATTCATTCAAACGGACTGACTTTTCCATTTGTTTCTTCTTTTGTTTCAACTTCATCAATACTTCAAATCCTCATCAGCTCACACCTGGGCCACTATTTTACTTTATTCCTATTTCTGGAGTGATAAGATTTTACTATAATATAATAAAGAACTACTCTCTTAAAAACTTTCTTTCCATGGCCCCCTATTGGTAATGGGATAAGGCCAATTCTTTAAAAGCATGAGGCCCCCCGTAAGACAGCACTGTCTTATAATACCTTGAATTAACCTTTTTATTTTCCTCCAACTAATTTGATCCCTTTCTGCAAGTAATGCCTCTTCAATTCAAGAAGTAGACAACCAGAATAGACCAATAACAAGGGAATAATTTCTAAAGAGTTTCAAAACATTTTGCCCTCTCAGCAAACAGCTATAAGCTGGGATAATTTTAGAAGTGAGTTATTCCAAACTTTCAAAGAGCAAAAATATCTAATAATAAAGGACATGTTTCTAAGATGAAACAATCCATTTTGAAAAAGTCAAACGCTGAAATCAAAATCTGACTACAAAACTAGTGACCAATTTTACTATGAATATAGATTTAAAATTTTAAAGAGAAAGAAAACTCAGTACAAATTTAAAATGTTCCACCCAAAAATATATAACGCCAAGAAGTGTTTGTCCTTCAAAATAAGGAAGCCAAGAAAACTTCTAAGCAGGTTGACTAGTCACAGCCAGAATGAAACCTGTCACTGAGGGACATGAACATCAGAAAGACTGGCACTCTCAGCAGATCTTCAGAGGAAATGCATTGAGAATGACAGAATGAGGACAAAGATGACACAGTGAAAGGAGAGGAACCTAGAAACCCTGCAAGGGTGGTAAGAGCAAGTCGCTCCTTTGCTGCTCAACTCACCCTTACCCTGTTATGAAAGCAACTTGCTCTCACCATAGACTTCTGGAATCCTGGCAGCAGTAGACCTCATGACCCCCATGGACACTTAAGCTGGCAGAGAGAGGTAGTGGGGCAAAATTCCAGCTTGTGCAAAGCCCAGAGGGTTTGGAGCTGGAAAGTCTGCAATGACACACAGCCAGAAATGCCCATTCCCCAAGGCCCGCCATGCTCCTCTGGGAGACTTTAGCCTTAGGGGGGTCATTGAACCTCAATAGACCAGAACAACCTTGCCCCAGAGATGATGCCAGTCCAACTTGAGTGCCCTCCCATGTCTGCTGGCCTCACCCAGGACTCCAGGTAACCACACCTGCTAGGAAGCCTTAGATGCCCAAGCAGGGTGCCTCCCAGGCATCCACATCATACCTCTTGCACTGTCAGGCCATGTTTGACTATTGGAGAGCTCCAGCAGAGCAGTTCCAGATGACAGGCACCAGTTCACCTGCATCCTCAACCCTCCAGGGCCTCCCCCACACTGCTTTCCTGGCACACAGTCATCAATGGCCACTCCCTCATCACTTTGCAGGTGCACATGCACATGGGCAGACTTCACCAACCCTTCCCCACTGATATGCAATAGCATGTGCATCCCACCATGCCACTAGCTGCTGGCATGAGCACACTCTGCTGCCCTCACTGCTGGGCTACCACTGCTGGTGCAGACACACATATGGAGATCAGTAGCCCCACCTCCTTCTCTGAACTGCCATTGCTGCCAGTGCAAATGCACACACAGAGACCACCAGCCCTACACCTGCAACTGCCACCCTAAGAACACAAAAAACACACATATGAAGGCCATGAGCCCAACATCCACCAGCACCTGAACCCTGCCACAAACACATTAATGGACACCAGTGTCCCTGTCACCCCCCACGCTGCCACCACAGTCACTGTGAATACCCACAGAGAGACTGACATCCCCATGCCCACCAGCACACCATCCCAGCTAATAAGCATGCACTCCACTGTGCTGCCACTGCTGCTGGCATGTGCAAAGGAGCACAGATCCTGTTGCCACAACCCATTGAAGTACATTAGCTGGCACCACCCATCAAAGTGTTGTGGCCAGTGGTCTGGGAACAACTTAGCCCCTCCAGCACAGCAGGTTCTCAACTCAAGGGGCCAGAAAACAAAGACAGAAATCTAATACTACTCCCATAGACTTAGAACATGCAGCCCAGGAGTGCTGAGCTGAGACTTAGGCCCCTATAATCTTCCAGAAAGAAAACCAGTCAACTGTACCTACCTTATACCACAATCAAACCCCTAAAAACTTCAAAGAAAATAAAAGCATTAAAAAAAAAAAAACTACACAAAAGATACAAATTTCAAAGACTGAAGGAACTTCAGCTTATAAAGATGAGAAAGAACCAGCACATCAAAAAGCTAATCCACTATGAGCAAGTAGGCTTTATCCCTGAGATGCAACGCTGTTTAAACATGTGCAAATCAATAAATGTGATTCATCACATAAACAGAACTAAAAACAACCAGATGATTAACTCAATAGATGCAGAAAATGCTTTCAATATAATTCAACAACCTTTATGTTTAAAAACCTTGAAAAGCTTGACATTGAAAGAACATACTTCAAAATAACAAGAGCTGTCTATGACAAAACTACACCCAACATCAAATTGAATGAGCAAAAGCTGGTAGCATTCCCCTTGAAAACCAGAATAAGACAAGGATGCCCTCTCTCAGCACTCATATTGACCATAGTACTGGAAGTCCTGGCCAGAGTAATCAGGCAAAAGAAAAAAAAAAGTAGGACTCCAAATTAGATGAAAAGAAATCAAACTATACCTATTTGCAGATGATATGATTCTATACCTAGAAAACCCCCATAGTTTCTGCCCAAAAATCTCATTAATCTGATCAACAACTTTAGCAAAGTTTCAAGATACAAAAAATCAATGTACAGAAAACAGTATCATTCCCCTATATCAAGAATATCCAAACTGAAAGCCAAATCAAGAATGCCAACCCATTCACAATAGCCACAAAAAGAATACCCAGGCATACAGCTAACTAGGGAGGTGAAAGCTCTCTACAATGAGAATTACAAAACACCACTCAAAGAAATCAGGGATGACACAAACAAATGAAAAAAACATTTCATGCTCATGGATAGAAAGAATAAACATTGTTAAAATGGTCATACTGCCCAAAGCAATTTACAGATTCAATGCTATTTCTATCAAATTACCGATGACATTCTTCTCAGAATTAGAAAAAGCTATTTTAAAATTCATATGGAACCATAAAAAGAGCCCAAAAAGCCAAAGCAATTCTAAGCAAAAGGAAAGAAGCTGGAGGCATCACATTATCCATTTTCAAACTATCCTACATGGCTACAACAACCAAAACAGCACGGTACTGGTACAAAAACAGACACATAAACCAATGGTACAGAATAAAAAGCCCAGAAATAATACCACACACCTACAACCATCTAATGTTACACAAAGCTGACAAACACAAGCAATGGGGAAAGGACTCCCTATTTAATAAATGGTGCTGGGATGACTGGCTAGCATATGCAGAAGATTGAAACCGAACCCCTACCTAATACCATGTACAAATATCAACTCAAGATAAAGACTTAAATGCAAAACCTACAACTATAAAACCTAGTAAATACCATTCTGGACATAGGACCAAGCCAAGATCTCATGATGCAAATGCCAAAAGCAATTGCAACAAAAACAAAAGCTGACAAATGGGTCCTAATTAAACTAAAGAGTTTCTGCATAGCAAAAGACACTATCAGCAGAGTAAACAGAAAACTTACAGAATGGGAGAAAATATTATCAAACTGTGTATCTGACAAAGGTCTAATATTCAAAATCTGTAAGGAACTTAAATGAACAAACAAACAAACAAAAATAGCATTAAAAAATGGGCCAATGACATGAACAGATACTTTTCAAAAGAAGACATACATGTAGCCAATAAGCATATGAAAAAAATGCCCAATATCACTAATCATTAGAGAAATACAAATCAAAACAACAATATACCGTCTCACACCAGTCAGAATGGCTATTACTAAAATGTCAAAAACAATAGATACTGGTGAGGTTGCCAAGGAAAGGGAATGCTAATACACTGCTAGTGGGAATGTAAACCACTTAAGTCATTGTGGAAAGTAGTTTGATGAATTCTCAAATAACTCAAAGCAGAATTACTATTCAACCCAGCAATCCTGTCTTCGGATATATACCCAAAGAAAGAGAAATCATTGTACCATAAAGACACATGCATGCATATGTTCACTGAAGCACTTTTCACAATAGCAAAGACATAGAATCAATCTAAATTCCCATCAATGCCAGATTGAATAAAGAAAATGCAGTACATATACACCATGGAAAATGATGCAGCCATAAAAAAAAACAAAATCACGTCCTTTGCAGTAACATGAATGAAGCTGGAGGATATTATCCAAAGCAAACTAATGCAGGAACAGAAAACCAAAGACTGAATGTTCTCACTTATAAGTAGGAGCTAGATATTGAGAAAACATGGACTTAAACAAGGGAACAACAGACACAGTGTCCTACTTGAGAGTGGAGAGAGGAAGGGTAAGAAACAAAAAAACTACCTATTGGTTACTGTGCTTATCACCTTGGTAATGAAATAATTTGTACAACAAACACCCGTGAGACAAATTTATCTATATCATAAATGTGCATACCTCAGAACCTAAAATAAATGTTAAAGAAAAGAAACAAAAATGGAATTAGAAAGCCTATTAATGTGAGCATCTTATATATAGATCACAGGAAAATTAAATTTTAAACAGGAATAAAAGTATACTCTCTTGAAATAATTAAAAAATAAATGGCTCAAAAATTATGACTATTATCTTTTAGGAGGGATTTTCATTAAATTCAAAAGATGAAGATTCCTATTATCACTAAAATTATTGTTAAGTTAAAGACAATGTGAATTTTTTTTAAAGAGTTGGGAGATTAGTGCTGAGCAAAAAATGGCAGAGTAGGGAATTCAAAACTCCATGCTTACACAAAAGTAATGAGTAAGTTGGCAAAAAAAAAAAACCTCAGAATCAATATTTTATGAAACTCTAAGGCCTATTTAATGACTTAACACAACAGGGAAATGCTTAATGAAGGGGGGAAACTTGGGTTTTGGTAAAAGGGCAGCTCTATGGTGTTCTAACTTACTCTCTTACAATCTCCCACCTCCCAGATCAGCGGTGGCCTTGAGAACATTTCTCAAGCATGTTGCTCATATGAAAGAAAGCAGTAAGAACATAATTATCAATGAATTGTGATTGTATATTCTCACCTGTCTGGTAGATCAGTGAAGGATCAGCTCAAGGTCTGCCTTTGTTTTGTCTGCCTCAGAGCTTTCACAGGGCTGAACTGTCATAGTGAAAGGTGTTTATCAAAAGGATTTAAAAGCAAATGTATTAACTGCTGCCACCTTGGCAATGGATAACAGTTGGGGAAAGCAATATACAAACTAAAAAGTCTTGGAAGGAAGAAGCTGGGGAAGGAGATATCTGGGGGAATACAGGCTTTAAAAAGTTTCCACGTATCCCAAGGAGTCCAGCAGGTCACATGAAAGCCCAGAGCTAGAAGCATGCACAGAAAAGATCTAAGAAGAACTTCTGGTGGATTCAGGATTCCTGCAAGTGGGAAGTAAAAGCTAAGGCATTGAAGTTATAACTGCCTGGATAAGCATTGAAGAAGGGCCCCAACAGGGTCAATTTGCAAGGACCAAAAGAGTGATTTGGTTTTGGTTTTGGTGTCAGGAGGTTAAGAAAAGCTCAATCAAATCACTACCTGACAACTACCTGACAACAGGGACTTCAGTGGGTACACATGACAAAAAGTACAGACTTCACAAAATTAGTTCAGAAAAGTCATTAAACAAAGACGAATGACAAGAAGCAGCAACAGCGAACCACTGGAAGGAGAATGAATATGATATCCCAAGTTGCCACATTATAATATTCAAAATATCTACTTTTCAACAAAAAAAATTGCAAGTAATGCAAAGGAATAAGAAAGGATAGCCTATTCACAGGACAAAGAGAAATTAACAGAAACTGTCCCTGAGGGAG
Organism: Aotus nancymaae; assembly: GCF_030222135.1. Lineage (NCBI taxonomy): Eukaryota > Metazoa > Chordata > Mammalia > Primates > Aotidae > Aotus > Aotus nancymaae. The sequence goes on along the minus strand of NW_026988476.1, from coordinate 8,134,197 downwards.
CCCAGACTTAGGACTTCCTATACAGACTTTAAATCAACCATCTTAAATCTGCTCATAGAGCTAAAGGAAACCATGAACAAAGAACTAAAGAAAAAATTGACATTGATAGGTATTGATTGATAAATAAACTATAAAATGGAACCAAATAGAAATTATGGAGTTGAAAAGTACAGTAACTGAAATGAAATGAAAAATTCGCTAGAGGATTTCAACATCAGATTTGAGTGCGCAAAAGAAGACTCAGAGAACTTGGACACAGGTCAATTGACATTATCCAATCTGAGAAGCAGAAAGAAAAAAGTTAAAGGAAAAAAACAGCCTAAGAGTAAACTTACGGAACATGATCGAGCTTATCAACATATGCATATGTTGTGAGTTCCAGAAGGAAGAGAAAAAGAAAGGAGAAGAAATAACAATTTTTATAATGAATGATTGAAAACTTACCAAATTCAATGAAAGAAATAAATGTATTAATCTAAGAAATTCAAGGACTCCAATTAGAATGAATTAAAAGAGACTAACATAAAGGCACATTATGACCAATCTGTCAACAACCAAAGACAAAGAAAATCTTGGGGGATGGTGTGGGAGAGAATATTGAAAACTCTAAGAGAAAAGTGACTCATCATATACAAGGGATTTTCAATAAGACTAACATCCAATTTCTCATTAGAAGGCACAGAGATCAGAAGGTAGTAGATAACACATTTAAAGTGCTTTTATAAAAAAAAAAGTCAAGCAAGAATTCTATACCTGGCAAACTAGCCTTCAAAAAGAAGGAAAACTCAAAGCATTTCCAAGTAAATAAAACCAGAAGAAGTCCATTACCAGTAAACCTGTTTTACAAAAAAGGCTGAAAGGAGTCCCTAAGGCTGACATGAAAGACACTAAATGGAAACTTGATGCCATACAAAGAAGTAAAGAACACCAAAGAAAGTAACAAATAGGTAGATTTAAAAACCAGTATTATAGTACTTTTGGTTTCTAATCACTTTTTTTGTTCTATGTGACATAAAAGACAAATGCATAAGACAATAATTATAAGTCTATGTTACTGGGCATACAATGTATAAGGATGTAATTTGTGGTAAAGTCCAGTGGCTCATGTCTGTAATCCCAGCACTTTAGGAGATCAAAGTAGGGGGAATGCTTGAGGCCAAGCATTTGAAACCAACCTGGGCTACAAATTTTTTATTTAAATTTTGTGCCTCTCTACAACAAAAAAAATTAATTAGGTGTGGTGATGTGCACCTGTAGTCCTAGCTACTTGGGAGGCTGAGGCAGGAGGATCACTTGAGCCTAGGAGTTCAAGACTATAGGGAGCTATGATTGCACCACTCTATTCCAGCCTGGGCCACAGACTGAGATTCTGTCTCTAAAATATATGTTTTAAATGTTTAAAAAGACGCAATTTGTGACAATAACAACATGAAGTTGGGGACAAACTTATATAAAAGCAAAATTTTTGTAGACTATTAAAACTAAGTTGATATTAATTCAAACTACATTATTATAAACTAATATCTTACTCATTATTCCAAGGTAATCACTAATACAATAACTAAAAATTATACACTAAAAGAAATGAGAAGGAACTCAAAATGGTAGAAAAAAACAATTAAAAAATAAGGCAATGATGGAGAAATTGAAACACAAAAAACATATAATACATATAAAAAACAAATAGCAAAATGGAGGAGATAGCCCTTCCTTAGCATTAATTGTATTAACTGTAAATAGGTTACATTGTCTCATTTAAAGGAAGATATTGGAAGAATGAATTTTTACAAACCATAATATAGCTACATGCTATCTAGAAAAAAAAAACTCAATTCAGATCAAAAGATACAAAACAGTTGAAAGTCAAAGGATGGGAAAAGGTATTCCATACAAATATTAGCCAAAAGAGAGTGGGAGTAGCTTTGCTCATATCAGACAAAATAGATTTTAAGGCGATAATTACTACACGGGACAAAGAAGACCAGTAAATATTGATGAAAGAATTTATCAATCAGGAAGACATGACAATTATAAACACAGTCAAAAACAAAGCCCCAAAACATATGCAACAAAGACTAACAGAATTGAAGGGAGAAATAAACAATTCTATAATAGTTGGAGATTTCAATACCTCACTTTCAACTATGAATAGAACAACTAGACAGAAGTTCAACAATGAAACAGAGGACTTGAACAACAGTATAAGCTAACTGGACCTAATGTATACAGAACACTTCATCTAACAACAGCAGAGTACACATTTTTCTCATTCACATTTGGAACATTTTTGGGGCAGACCATATGTTAGGCCATACCGAAAGTCCTAGTACATTTTAAAGATGGATCATACAAAGTATATTTCTTTGACTCCAATGGAATAAAACTAGAAAACAAAAACAGAAAAAAATGTGAGAAATTCACAGGTATGTGAAAATTAAATGGCAGATAGATCAAAGGGAAAATTACAAAGGAAATTAAAACACACTTTGAGACAAATGAAAAAAAAATGACAGAACTTAGGAGATGCAGCAAAGCAATGAGAAATGTATAACTATAAATTCATACATTAAAGAAGAAGAAAGATCTCAAACTAGTAAACTTACTTTCTGCCTTAATAAGCCTAGAAAAATAAGAGAAAACTAAACCTAAAGCAAACAGAAGGAAGGAAATAATAAAGATTAGAGCAAAGATAAATGAAATGGAAAACAGAAAAACAATAGAATCAACAAAGCCAAATGTTGGTGTTTTAGAAGATCAACAAAATTGACAATTCTTTAGCTAGACTGACCAAGAAGAAAAGACTCAAATTACTAAAATAAGAAATGAAAGTGGGGACATTGCTACTGCCTTTGGAGAAATAAAAAGTAGTATTATATAAAAGAATGCTATGAACAATTGCATGCTAGCAAATTAGAAGGACTTAGAAGAAATGAACAAATTCCTAGAAATATACAAACTTCCAAAACCGACTCAAGAAGAAATAGAAAGCCTGAATAGACCATATCAAATGAAGAAGTTGAATCAGTCATCAAAAAACAAACAAGCCCAGGACCAGAATGTGTCAACAGTAAATTCTACCAAATGTCTGAAGAATTAATACCAAGCCTTCTCAAAATCTCCCAACAAATAAAGAAGAAAATACTTCCTCATTCACTTTATTAAAGCAGCATTACCCTATTATTAAAGCCAGGCAAAGAGAACACAAACACATACCAATGTCCCTTACCAATATAGATGCAAAAATCATCAACAAAATATGAGCGAATTGAATGCAACAGCATATTAAAAGAAGGATACACTATGCTCACGCAGAATTATCCTAGTAACACAAGGGTGGTTCAACACATACAAATAAATCAATGTAATATACCACATACATAGAATTCTTTTAAAAAAGCAAAACTACACAAGTGGCATTACATCAAACTAAAAAGCTTCTGCACAGCAAAGGAAACAATTAGAGTGAAGAATCAACTTTCAGAATGGAAGAAAACCACTCAATTAAAAAAGAGGCAAAAGACCTGTGTAAATATTTCTCAAAAGAAAGCATACAAATGAGCAACAGATACATGAAAAAATGCTCAACATCATTTAGGGAATCATTAGGGAAACATAAATTAAAACCAAACTGAGCAATCACCTCACACTATTATCAAAAGGTGAAACATAGCAAATTTGGTGAGAATTTTGAGAAAAGGGAACCCTTGTACACTGTTGGTGGGATTTGAAATTAATTCAGCTATTATGAAAAACAGTATAGTGGTAGCTCAAAAACTAAAAATAGAGTTTAGTTTTTGAGATATCACCTCAAAACTAACTTCATATGCTGACTTTATGGTCCAGCAATCCACTTCTGGGTATATATCCAAAGTATTTGAAATCAGTATGTGAAAGAGATATAGGTACTCTACATTTCTTATAGCATTATTCATAATAGCCAAGTTATGAAATCAAGCTAAGTGTCTAAAAATAGATGAATAAGCAAAGAAAATGTGGTTTATATACACAATTAAATACTATTCAGCCTTTTTAAAAAAAGAGGAAAATCCTATCATTTACAACAATACGAATTAACCTGGAAGAATTATGTTAAGCAAAATAAGCCAGGCAGAGAAAAATACCAAATGCTATGTTAAGCAAAATGAGCCACACAGAGAAAAATAATGTTATCATTTATATGTGAAATCTAAAACAAATACATAGAGGCAGAGAGTAGAATAACAGTGGTTATTAGAGGTTGAGGGTTATGAAAAACGGGGAATCATTGGTCAGAGAGTACAATGCTTAGTTAGACAAGAGGAAAAACGTTAAGTATTTGAGGTGATGGATATGTTAATGAGCTTGATTCCATCATCACAGATTGTATACATGTATTATAGCATCATTTTGTACCCCATAAATATGAAGTGACCCAGAATGAAACCCAGAATGGACCCCATAAATATGAAACTTGGACCACATGCAGTAGCACATAATACTTGGAGAAAGAAGCTAGACATAAAAGAATACTATCATATACTTCAATTTATATAAAGTTCAAAAAATAGGCAAAATTAAACTAAGAATGCTTAGGGATACATACTTATTTGATGCAACTATAAAGAAGTATAAAAAAGTGATTAAAATAGACAATGGTTGTCTTCCCCCAGGAAAGACAAAGGCATGAGGGGGGTTTCTAGACTGTTGCAAATGACCTGAGGATGGTTACATGGGTATTTACACTATGATAAGTTATTATGCTGTACATTTCCATTTTGTACACTTTTCTGGATATATGCTTTATTTTACTTTAAAAATGATTTAAGGAGATCTGGCAAGATGGCCAAATAGGAACAGCTCTGGTCTGCAGCTCCCAGCAAGACCAATGCAGAAGGCAGGTGATTTCTGCATTTCCAACTGAGGTACCTGGTTCATCTCATTGGGACCTATTAGGCAGTGGTGCAGCCAATGGAGGGTGAGCAGAAGCAGGATGGGGCGTCACCTCACCCAGGAAGTGCAAAGAGCCAGGGACCTTCCTCCCCCAACCAAGGGAAGCCATGAGGGCCTATGTTATCTGATACTACACTTTCCCATGGTTTTTGCAGTCCCCAGATCAGGAGAACGCCTTGTGTGCCTACACCACCAGGGCCCTGGGTTTCAAGCAAAAAAGTGGGTGGCTGTTCGGGCAGATACTGGGCTAGCTGCAGGAGTTCTTTTTCATACCTCAGTGGCAAAACCTGGAACCCCAATGAGACAGAACCGTTTGCTCCCCTGGAAAGGGAACTGAAGCCAGGGAGCCAAGTGGTCTTACTCAGCAGGTCCCACTCCCACAGAGCCCAGAAAGCTAAGAACCACTGACTTGAAATTCTCACTGCCAGCACAGCAGTCTAAAGTACAGCTGGGATGATCAAGCTTGGTTGGGGGAGGGACGTCCACCATTACAGAGGCTTGAGTAGGCAGTTTTCCCCTGATAGTGCTAAGGAGGCCAAGAGGTTTGGACTGGGCAGAATTCACCACAGTGCAGTAAAGTGGCTGTGGCCAGACTGCCTCTCTAGATTCCTCCTCATTGGACAGAGCATCTCTGAAAGAAAGGCAGCAGCCCCAGTCAGGAGGTTATAGATACAACTCCCATCTCCCTGGGACAGAGCACCTGGGGGAAGGGGCAGCTGTGGGTGCAGCTTCAGTGTACTTAAATGTTCCTGCCTGCCGGCTTTGAAGAGAGCAGCTGATCCTGATAAGAAGGATTCTCCAAGCATAGCACTTGAGCTCCTCCTCAAGTGTGTCCTTGACCCCTGTGCCTCCTGATTGGGAGAGACCTCCTAACCAGGGTCGACAGACACTTCACACAGGAGAGCTCTGACTGGAATCAGGCTGATGCCCCTCTGGAGAAAAGCTTCCTGAGGAAGGAGCAGGCAGCGAAGTTTGCTGTTTTGCAGCCTTAACTGGTTATACCCAGGCAAACAGGGTCTGGAGTAGACCTCCAGCAAACTGCAGCAGATCTGCAGAAGAGGGGCCTGACTCTTAGAAGAAAAACTAACAAACAGAAAGCAACATCAACATAAAAAAAAACACCCCACACAAAAACCCCATTCAAAGATCATCAGCCTCAGAAATCAAAGGTAGATAAACCATAAAGATGAGGAAGAACCAGTGCAAAAAAGCTGAAAATTCCAAACACAAGAATGCTTCTTCTCCAAAGATCGCAACTCCTCTTCAGCAACACACAAAACGCAACAGAGAATAAGACTGAAGAATTGACAGAAGCAGGCTTCAGAAGGTGGTTAATAACAAATTCCTCTGAGCTAAAGGAGCATGTTCTAACCCAATGCTAGAAAGCTGAACACCTTGATAAAAGGTTACAGGAACTGCTAATTAGAATAACTACTTTAGAGAGGAACATAAATGACCTGATGGAGGTGAAAAACACAGGATAAGAACTTCGTAAAGCATACACAAGTATCAATAGTCAAATCAATCAAGCAGAAGAAAGGATATCAGAGATTAAAGTTCAACTTACCGAAGTAAGGTGTGAAGACAAGATTAGAGAAAAAAGAATGAAAAGGAATGATAAAATCTTCCAGGAAATATGGGACTATGTGGAAAAACAAAACCTATGATTAATTGGTGTACCTGAAAGTGATGGGGAGAATGGAACCAAGTTGGAAAACACACTTCAGGATATTATCCAGGAGAATTTCTGCAACATAGCAAGGCAGGCCAACATTCAAATTCAGGAAATACAGAGAACATCACTAAGATACTCCTTGAGAAGAGCAACCCCAAGACATAATCATCAGATTCTCCAAAGTTGAAATGAAGGAAAAAATGTTAAGGGCAGTCAGCAAGAAAGCTGAGGTCACCTACAAAGGGAAGCCCATCAGACTAACAGCAGATCTCTCTGCAGAAAGCCTACAAGCCAGAAGAGAGTGGGGGCCAATATTCACCATTCTTATAGAAAATAATTTTCAACTCAGAATTTCATATCCAGCCAAACTAAGCTTCATAAGCAAAGGAGAAATAAAATCCTTTTCAGACAAGCAAATGATGATGGATTTTGTCACCACCAGGCCAGCCTTACAAGAGCTACTGAAGGAAGCAGTAAATATGGAAGGAAAAACTGGTACCAGCCACTGCAAAAACACACCAAAATTTAAGACCAATGACACTATAAAGAAGTTGCAACTAATGTACAAAATAACCAGCTAGCATCATGATGGCAGGATGAAATTCACACAAAACAATATTAACCTTAAGTGTAAATGAACTAAATCCCCCAATTAAAAGACACAGACAGGCAAATTGGATAGTCAAGATCCACTGGTGTGCTGTATTCAGGAGACCGATCTCACGTGCAAAGACACACATAGGCTCAAAATAAAGAGACAGAGGAATATTTACCAAGCAAATAGAAAGCAAAAAATAAAAAAAAAGCAAGGGTTGCAATACTAGTCTCTGATAAAACAGACTTTAAACCAACAAAGATCAAAAAAGACAAAGAAGAGCATTATATAATGGTAGTGGGATCAATGCAACAAGAAGAGCTAACTATACTAAATATACATGCACCCAATACAGGAGCACCCAGATACATAAAGCAAGTTCTTAGAGACCTACAAAGAGACTTAGACTCCCACACTATAATAGTGGAAGATTTTAACACCCTACTGTCAATATTAGACAGATTAATGAGATAGAAAATTAACAAGGATATTCAGAACTTGAACTCAGCTCTGGACCAAGTGGACTTAATAGACATCTGGATAACTCTCCACCCCAAATCAACAGAATATACATTCTTTTCAGCACCACATCATACTTATTCTAAAAATGACCACATAAGTGGAAGTAAAACACTTCTCAGCAAATGCAAAAGAACAGAAATCATAATGAACAGTATCTCAGACCACAGTGCAATCAAATTAGAACTCAGGAATAAGAAACTCACTCAAAACTGCACAACTACTTGGAAACTGAACAACTTGCTCCTGAATGACTACTGGGTAAATAACAAAATAAAGGCAGAAATAAATAAGTTCTTTGAAACCAATCAGAACAAAGACAAAACACACCAGAATCCTTGGGGCACAGCTAAAGCAGTGTTAAGAGGGAAATTTATAGCACTAAATGCCCACAAAAGAAAGCAAGAAACATCTAAAATTGATACCCTAATATCACAATTAAAAGAACTAGAGCAGCAAGAGCAAACAAATTCAAAAGTTAGCAGAAGACAAGAAATAACTAAGATCAGAGCAAAACTGAAGGAGATGGACATGAAAAACTCTTTGAAAAATCAATGAATCCAGCAGTTTTTTTTTTTAAGATTGACAAAATAGACCTCTAGCTAGACTAAAGAAGAAAAGAGAGAAGAATCAAATAGGTACAATAAAAACTGAAAAAGGGGATATGACCACTGATCCCACAAAAATACAAGCTACCATCAGAGAATACTACAAACACCTCTATGCAAATAAACTAGAAAATCCAGAGGAAATGGATAAATTCCTGGACACATACACACTCCTAAGACTACACCAGGAAGAAGTCAAACCTCTGAATAGACCAACAACAAGTTCTGAAACTGAGGCAGTAATTAATAGACTACCAACCAAAAAAAGCCCAGGACCAGATGGATGCACAGCCAAATTCTACCAGAGGTACAAAGAGAAGCTGGCATCATGCCTTCTGAAACCATTCCAAACAACAGAAAAAGAGGAACTCCTCCCTGACTCATTTTATGAGGCCAGCATCATGCTGATACCAAAACCTGACAGAGACACAGCAAAAAAAAGAAAATTTCAGGCCAATATCACTGATGAATATTAATGTGAAAATCCTTAATAAAATACTGGCAAACCAAATCCAGCAGCACATCAAAGAGCTTTTCCACCACGATCAAGCCAGCTTCATCCCTAGGATGCAAGGCTGGTACAACATATGCAAATCAATAAACTCCATCACATAAACAGAACCAATGACAAAAACCATGATTATCTCAATAGATGCAGAAAAAGCCTTCAGTAAAATTCAACATTCCTTTATGCTAAAAACTCTCAGTAAACTAGGTATTAACAGAATATATCTCAAAATAATAAGAGCTATTTATGACAAACCCATAGCCAATATCATGCCAAATGGGCAAAAGCGCATTTCCTTTGAAAACTGGTGCAAGACAAGGATGTCCTCTCTCACCACTCTCATCCAACAAGTGTTGGAAGTTCTGGCCAGGGAAATCAGGCAAGAGAAAAAAATTAAAGGGTATTCAAATAGGAAGACAGGAAGCCAAATTGTCTTTTCTTGCAGATGATATGATTGAATATTTAGAAAACCCCATTGTCTCAGCCCCAAAACTCCTAAAGCTGATAAGCAACTTCAGCAAAGTCTTAGGATACAAAATCAATATACAAAAATTACAAGCATTCCTATACATTAATAATAGACAAACAGATCCAAATCATGAGTGAACTCCCATTCACAATTGCTACAAAGAGAATAAAATACTTAGGAATACAACTTACAAGGTATGTGAAGGACCTCTTCAAGGAGAACTACAAACCACTGCTCAAGGAAATAAGAGAGGATACAAACAAATGGAAAAACATTCCATGCTCATGATAGGAAAAATCAGTATTATGAAAATGTCCATATTGCCCAAAGTAATTTATAGATTCAATGCTATTCCCATCAAGCTACCAGTAACTTTCTTCACAGAATTAGAAAAAAAACTACTTTAAATTTCATATGGAACCAAAAAAGACCCTGTTTAGCCAAGACAATCCTTAAGCAAAAAGAACAAAGCTGGAGGCATCACACTACCTGACTTCAAACTATACTACAAGCCTTCAGTAACCAAAACAGTATGGTACTGGTACCAAAACGGATGTATAACCAGTGGAACAGAACAGAGGCCTCAGAAATAACACCACACATCTACAACCATCTGCTCTTCAACAAACCTGATAAAAACAACAATGGGGAAAGAAAACAAACTGGGTCCCTTCCTTACACCTTAAACAAAAATTAACTCAAGATGGATTAAAGACTTAAATGTAATACCTAAAACTCTAAAAGAAAACCTAGGCAATACCATTCAGGACATAGGCATGGGCAAAGACTTCGTGACTAAGACACCAAAAGCAATGGCAACAAAAGCCAGATGGACAAATGGGATCTAATTAAACTAAAGAACTTCTGCACAGCAAAAGAAACTATCATAAGAGTGAAGAGGCAACCTACAGAATGGGGGAAAAGTTTTGCAATCTATTCAAGTGACAAAGGTCTAATATCCAGAATCTACAAGGAACTTAAACAAATTTACAAGAAAATAAACAACCCCATCAAAAAGTGGACAAAGAATGTGAACATACACTTCTCAAAGGAAGACATTTATGTGGCCAACAAACATGAAAAAAGCTCATCATCACTGGTCATTAGAGAAATGCAAATCAAAACCACAGTCAGATACTATCTCATGCCAGTTAGAATGATGATCATTAAAAAGTCAGGAAACAGATGCTGATGAGGATATGTAGAAATAGCAACACTTTTACACTGTCGGTGGGAGTATAAATTAGTTCAACCATTATGAAAGACAGTGTGGCAATTCCTCAAGGATCTACAATCATAAATATCATTTGACCCAGCAATCTCATTACTGGGTATATACCTAAAGGATTACAAATCATTCTACCATAAAGACATGTATGTTTATTGCAGCACTATTTACAATAGCAAAGACTTGGAACCAACTCAAATGCCCATCAATGATAGACTGATAAAGAAAATGTGGCACATATGCACCATGGAATACTATGCAGCCCTAAAAAAGAACGTGTTTAGGCCTGGCACCGTGGCTCACACCTGTAATCCTAGCACTTGGGGAGGCCAAGGCAGGCAGATCACTTGAGGTCAGGAGCTCACAACTAGCCTGGCCAACATGGTGAAACCCCATCTCTACTAAAAATACAAAAATCAGCCAGGTATGGTGGTAGATGTCTGTAATCCCAGCTACTTAGGAGGCTGAGGCAGAAGAATTGCTTGAATGCAGGAGGTAGAGGTTGCAGTGATCCAAGATCACGCCATTGCACTCCAGCCTGGGTGACGAGCAAAACTCCGTCTCAAAAAAAAGAATAAGTTCATGTCCTTTGCAGGGACATGGATGAAGCTGGAAACCGTCATTCTCAGCAAACTAACACAGGAACAGAAAACCAAACACCACATGTTCTCACTCATAAGTGGGAATTGAACAATGAGAACACATGGACATGGAGAGGGGAAAATCACACACTGGGGCCTGTCAGGGGGGTGGGAGTTAGGGGAAGGATAGCATTAGGAGAAATACCTAATGTAGATGATGGGTTGATGGGTGCAGGAAACCACCATGACACATGTATACCTATGTAACAACCCTGCACATTCTGCACATGTATCTCAGAACTTAAAATAAAATAATATTTTTTAAATGATTTAATTATAAACTGCAAGTAAAAAGAGTAGACATGATTACATACATATTTTATACCAATTCAAAACAAAATTTCTATTAAAAGAAAAGTAACAAAATGAAAACTGCACCATGCACAAAGTTCAATATACAATACAATAAGATCATATATCCCTTGAAGCCAGGAGTTCAAGAACAACCTAGGCAACAAAGTGAGATATTAAAAATAAATAAATAAAAATAAAAAATAAAAAATTAGCTGGCTGTGGCAGCACAGTCCTGTAGTCTTAGCTATTTGGGAGGCAGAGGTGGGAGGATCACCAGGAGGTCCAGTCTGCAGTGAGCCACTACTGCGTCACTGAACCCTAGACAAGGTGATAGAGTGAGACTCGGTCTCTATAAATAAGTAAATAAAAGATATTACAAGAATCTGTATGAATAGTTTTCTGTGCAAAAAGTACAAAGGATATAAAGAAGAGATGCAAGGTGGTAGGCAAGGCTTTAGAAATTGATAATATAACTAGTGTTTAAGAAATGCAAATAAAACAATTTTAAATTGTCATTTACAACTGTTACCCACACCATTAGTGTGTAGGCAAGGATATTTCATTTACTGATGGCACTGAAAATTGATTCATTGTTTTTAAAGAGCTGTCTGCTACATTTCCAGCAATTTTCTTTTCTGAAAATGTATTTCAAATAATAATTTCAAAAATGACATTTAAAATCATTCTTACCTTGCTTGAGAATTTTGGTGATCTATATTTAACAAGGCTGTAAAATCCTGGATGGCTGCAAACCAGTTTTCATTTTCATAATAAAACAGCCCACGTTTCAATAATGCATCTGTTCTTTTGGGATCATAAAAAATACACTACAGGGACAGGGGGTACATAAACATCACAAAATGAAAAAAAAAAACTAAGTATATAATCACATCAGTGATCTAAAACTGTTTTTAACTTCAGGTTAATAAAAGCAAATCATTTGAAGATGTCAAAATTTTCAGAATTGTATCTAAAGAAAATATCTTTAGGAGATTTTTTCCATCATCAAATTCTAGAGAAGCAATATTTTCTCAGAGAGGAAAAAAAAAAAAAAAAAAAAAAGCATATACAAGAAGCCCAAGCTTCTGCCCTCTGAAATTTTTGCTGATAAAAACACATAAGTGAATTGTTCAACTGGAGTGGAGTTCATTGGATCTATCACAGCATTTTATTCTAATTAAAGATTTAACATACTAGATTACAACAAGGCTGATTCAATCAAATAAAATATAGATTAATCTAGCCGTTAAAGTGGAGAAGAGAATTGAATTGGTATTGGCATGCCTCATTCATTTTACATTGACATACAAAGTAATAGAGGGAACAGACTAAGTCATGTATCAGTTATAAAGCTCTTCACCAATTGTTAGTAGAAAAGAATTGAAGCAAAAAGGAGGTGAGCAAGTATTTTTAAAATAGAAAAAAACAAAAATCCTTAAGTTTTCAAAATTTATTTGACCTCAGTGTGCTGCATTACTCCATTTCTAAACTATTGGTGCAGGATAGTAGAAATGAAGAGAATAGATAATCTAACAATTTCAGCATCTTCAAAAGAGCTTTTTCATCATTTCTATGCCAGAAGTTCACAAAACATATAATATTCTCCTCAAGCAGAAAAATGTTAAATGGATGTCATGGATTAATAAATAGGGCAGTTGGGAACATGGAAAATTAAATAATTTAAATAATTGCTTCTAAATTCTTAACTGCAGTAAGGACTAAGAATTCCAAGTTTAAAGTCAGGAGATCAGAGTTAGAATTGTACTGCAATCAGGGGAATACTTTGCCTTGACTACGGTTCAGTTAAAAGTTCATTTCCTCAATTCTCTGACATCTCCTAAACATAAGTTACTCTCCTACCATCTTTATTTCCTTCATAGCACTTATCATAATTTGTACAATGCCTTAATATCATAATTTGTAACAGTGCCTTAGTAAATAAATATTTGCAAGTGAGCAAATGAATAAATGAGTAAATAAATAAATGAACCAGTTAGTAGTTTTTTTGAGAGCAGATAGGTTCCCTGCAGAAAAGAATCAGCTATTTAAGAGATAAAAAGTAGAAAATACTTTTCTTTAATGTTTAAAGGTAAGAAGCGATTTTTAAAGGCTTCTTTAATCACTGTATCATGGCTCCAGAGGAGAGAGCTGGAAAAGCTGGGTCCCCCTAAGCATTATCTCAATGCCCAATTCTGATGTAAATTTATTCAGCCACCAATGTTTTAAAATAATTAACATAGTGTTACCATTAATTCCAGTAATGAAAACTCTAACTTCTAACCTATAATAAATTAATTTTGATTACATAATATATACAAAAAGACCTCCAAAAACTTGCTGTACTATTTGCATGAGAATATCACAATCTAAACTATATAAATGGCAAAAATTATATGTGATAAAGCTTACTTTAGAAAAGTCATCAATGGCCAGTACTTTGTTTGCTATTTCATGCATCTCACCCCTCCTGAAATAGATATCAGCATCTGTGGGTCTGCATTTAATTGCCTGGGTATAGTTTAGAATTGCCAAAGTTATATCTTTTTTTCCTCTGTAAATTTCTGCCTTTGATAAATATGCCTCTAAAGAAGATTAAAAAGATAAAATTTGGTGTTATAATCCTTTCATTCACTATGAAATTTTTAAAAGATTAATCCCTCTCCCTCCAAAAATGAAGTCAAAATAATTTTTCTCTATTATAGTTTCTTAACTAATTTATTTTATTTTTTAGGCAGGATCTCCTTCTGTCATCCAGGCTGGAGTGCAGTGGCACAATCATGGCTCACTGCAGCCTCGACCTCCAGGGCTCAAGCAATCCTCCCGCATCAGCCTCCTATGTAGCTGGGACTACAGATGCATGCCACCACACCCACCTAATTTTTGTATTTTTTTATAGAGACAGGGGTTCATGATGTTGCCCAGGCTGGCCTTGAACTCCTGGGCTCATGACATCTGCCCACCTCAGCCTCCCAAAGTGCTGGGATTACAGGTGTGAGGGACCATACCTAAGCCAATTTCATTTAATTTTTATTTCAACAATGCCAAATTTGTTCTCAAAGGCTGGATAAATGCTCATTTGTGGTTAAAGGTACTTTCAATTTGAAGTAACAAAAATGACCTTTTGCCTTTCCATATGTCTAAAATGTTTTTTCATAATACATTAATCATCATAGTAAAAAGTTAGGTTGTGATAACACAAAACCTAACGGACTTTTAGCAGAAATCAACACAGGTCAAAAACCATTTATTAAGCTCATGTTTTATTTTATGGGTATGTTGTAGGTGCTGGGGTGAATATCACATTTTTATATTCCTAGAAAGTTCCATGTCTAGTGCTTCAAGTTGGTTGCAGGATAGTACATAAGGGCAAAGCTATAGATTTCACACAAGCAAGAAATCCTAGGTATACAATAACTAACTCAGACAGGTGTGATCAAATCACACAAATCAAAGAGATATTTGTAAATTACTTCTATAACTAACAATTTTAATTTCATATTCTTCAGTTGTGAGATAAGCAGTAAGGAACCAATTTACTGCAATATATATCAAGGACAATAATCTTTCAAACCATGATAAATATTTTAAAAACACTAAAGGATTGTATGAGCCCTGGATTTACAATAACAAGAGTAAAAAATTTAATTGAGGAAAGTCATTTTCAGGATGTATATCTAGTGGTTTATATATCTTTATAGTACCAACGAATGACAAAGGCTGAGGTCAAAATCTGTGTAATGTAACTGTCGCTACAGACAACCCACCTGTATTATTTTTATTATATTTATGTATATAATTCAAGTCATCCAAAGCTTCGTTAATTTTGTCTTGGAAAAGATAAATTAAATGTCGGTGCCAATAGGCATTGAGAAAAAATGGTTCCAAGAGCATTGCCTAGAAAATATATTTATAAATTCAGTTAAAGTTGATTTGCTAAAGGAGGATATCCTATCAAATAAATTTTCAAACATGATTGAAAATCCCAGTGGCTTTGTATGTATATAACATAAAATAAAACCTCCCAATCTGACAAACTAAAATCATGTTTTTAATATTAATTATTTAAAAATGCAAATAATCATACTGTTATAATTCCACATGCTACACTATAAACATTAATTGTTCAAAATTTCAGCAGAATTACTGCATAATTAAAAGCAAGTGTAAATGGTGAATATTACAATTTTGGTTAAATAAAACTTACTTTCTGTAGATCATTCATGGCACTCTGCAACTTTCCCAGTTTCCTATAAATAGCTCCACGCCTACAATATGCAAATGCAGGATATTCTGTCTTATTATTTATTTCTTCAGTCAAAATCTTCACTTCAGATTCGTAATGTTTAATGACCTCTGGTGGAAGATTGGACTCCACATTATCATTTAATTTTAGTTTTGGTGGTTCTTTTACTATTTCAGGTGAGTCTTTAAGAACAGATATTTTATCAACTTCCTCTTTTATAGGCGTACGCTGATATTTGTGCTCAACGAGCATATCAAGAGCCCATGTCCGAGGATCACTGTTTTCTGGAATTCCTCCCTTCATTTGGACGAATTTTTCAAAATTTAAATACAAAGGTAAGCTGGGACACCGTATTTGACGTTCATATAATGGAACTTTGAACAAATATTTCTTCTGTTCAGGAAGTATTCCATGAGATTCTGATCTAGTTTTTAAAAGAGTGATTTTTTTTTTAATTACAGAAATACAATCATCTTTCTAATCAGTAAATCAACTCAGCCACACACATAACTACTATTTCTATTATCAAAACAAAATTATATGCTAATTTTATGCACAAGTTCTCCTCATTTAATAAAATGGCAACACTGTATGAAGAATCTCTGTCAAGTTTATAAAAGCAAAAGACTGTTTTTAAAGACGTAGCCTCCTTAGAGTACTGAAAAAATGGGGTCAATGCGCCTTTCAGGAATTATAATGGAGAATTAAGAAAGTAAGAAATGTGAGAAAAACAATGCCATGCAAGAGATTAAAGAGGACATGAACTTCAGGCAGCAGGAAGAAGGCAGGAGTTAACTACACCACAGACTGTCAGCTAAACATCCCAGTTTTACCTTTCTCTAGTAGGCTTTTAAATTAAATAATACCTAATATATGCTTTCAAATGCTGTAAGTCTAGGATTAGCCTTCTCAAATTCTCCTTTGTCAATATAGTCTTCATCGAGTAACATGTGCCATATGGCTGGTATCGTACTAGCTGTAGGAAATAAGAATAAACTCACTCTAATGGAAGAAAAAAAACTTACCCTATCACTTCATATTTACTGAGTATGTACCACGAGAAATACTAAACACTAGGAGAATAAAAGTAAGAAAAGTCCATTTCCTTCCTTTTCCTTATTTTCATAAATTCTCCATTCCTTTCGACATTCTAGTGCAAACCACCATCATCTATTCTTCTTAGAGTAGAATAATTTCTTAATTCCCTGCTTCTACTTTTGCCATTTGTCTAATTAGTTCTCTGCATGGCAGCCAGGCATAATTTTTGTTTTTGTTTTACAAATGTAAATAAGATCGTGTCACTCCTCCAAGAGCTTCCCCTAATAAGTATGCAAATCAAGCTCTTCACCACGGTCTGAAGACTCCACATGATCAGGTGCCAGCATAGATCTCTGACACCACTGCTGTACCCCTCATTCCCTACATCATCCTTGAGCAAGCCTCAAGGTCATTGATTTTTTCAGCCCTTCTGACTGGCTGGCTCCTTCTCAATTCATATTTCTGACCAAATGACTCTTTAGAAAGGCGTTCTGTGCCAGATACATTTTGTTTGCACCTCTACATTCATTTCTAACCTTCTCATCTTGCTCCCTGTCCCAGAAAACTGATCTGTACAGACTATAACCATAGGATCCCATGGTCTCTGTCTTCTCATAAAGTTCATCCAATTAGGAACCCCAACAGAGGGAAGGAGGAGAGTGAAGTCAAGGTGTTTATTCCTCTGGCTTCCTCATGAAGAGTCTCCTCAAACTAGCTAGGATCCCTGAACAAAGATCACTACTGCTTTCAAGAAAATCATTTCTATACAATTCTTTTCTTTCAGGTTCTAGTCATCACTCCCTTTTTTTTTTTTTTTGTCCTCTCAAACTTAAGAGTAGAAAATGACTTTACATTTTTAGCCCCAGGATACTGCATTATCATTTCTGATTTCCTTGTACTTTGACATTTTTGTAAATTTCTCCTTTACCATAATCTCCCAGAATTATCCTAAGATGAGGGTTGTTTACTAGTGGGATCTTGACTGATAAAGTAATTAGTACCAGAGATGGACTCAGGAAACACACACACACACACACACACACACACACACACACACACACAGAATTCTAGGATAACTTCCTTGCCAGGTTAAAATAGGACACAAGTAATCCATAGCATGTGGTGATATAAAAACTTGTCATATATCACCAGTGTTAGCAGGGAATCATGTTCAGGTGGAAGGCCAGGCATTGGGAGATCAAGGAGCTTTAAGTCATTAGGACAATGATAATGATTACAAAAATTGTGTGTTCAGTTGACTACTTCTTTCAGACCAAAGAGTAGTTGCAGTACCTATTAAGTATCCTCTAAACTCTGTGCACCAAGGTAATGAAGATACTAGACAAGAAGCAGAAAACTGAAATATGGGATGTTAACATACAAGGAGATGTGAATTAGAGTGAGAATTTTAAATCTCAAATTTCCACCTATCTTCCCTTAACAGAGGAGACTGGCTGAGGAATTGTCAGATCCCCCATCTGAGACACTCAGTCCTCTCCTGCATAAGCTTCTTTCAGTGACTACACTGTGACATTGCCTCATATGCTGTAATGGACCTACCTCAAGCAGGCCCTAAAATCACTCAGCTCTGACTCCCCGACCCTCTCATGGAGACACAGCCATTACAGTCCCTCAGCAACCCACATACCTCCTCCACAGAGGTAACCTTGGGTTGGTGGCCGCTGGCCTCGGCACATACAGCCTTAGCTAGAACACCTGGGAATACCCTAAGTGAAGGGTTCTCAAACTTCAGCATGCATCAGAGTTACCCAAAGCCTTGTTAAAAATACAGATTTTGAGGCTCTACCCCCAGGGTCTCTTGCTCGGTAGACCTAGGGTGGAGTTCCAGAACATGCACCTCTAACAAGTTCCCAAGTAACACTAATGCATGGATTACACTATAAGAACCATTGCCATAGAGAAATGAGTTCTAAGGTTCAGGAAATAAGAATTTATCTGCAATATGGAAAGTGCATAGTCAAGTCCTAACCCTTGCAAAGGCCAAAGAATGCATAGGTGAGGGGGCAAAATACCCTTGAAAAGCCTTGTGGGTGCTGACCTCAGAGCAGGAAAAAATGACAGTGGGGGAACGGGAGCAAAGAAATTTGTTTCACTGATTCCAGTGAAAATAATAGAACCCTGAAGTGGTAAAATCCAGTTTTACTGCTACAGATATGGTACATACTATGACCACAATAAGCAATAGAGACAGAATGGTAGTTAACAGGATTTTAACTCTCAAGGATCTGTGGCAACTAAATGCCTAAAGGTCCTTAGAGATGAGATAAATGGGCAGCCTCTTTGGACATTCTTTGGCTTACAGAGGGGAAAAACTTACAGGTATTCTGTTACAAACCTAAGCAGTTATAGTGGGGGTTCACAATCCTTTACCCAGCTCTCAGACCCCAGCCAGTTCATAGTCCAAAACCGCTCTTAACAGGAAGGTTGGGCAAAGTCCCACTGAGGAAGAATCCTGCACTGTAGCTTAGGTATACATAGTGAATCTTCCCTGAAATTTTCCAAAGGTTTGAGAAAGAAGAATACTCAGACCTTCCAGGGGTCATTAGATCCTGGCTCTCTCCTCATGCTAATCCACAGATACCCACTACAAATGCCCCTGACATTTATCAATCAAATTAGGGAATTGTTAAAGTCAAGTGATAGAAAGAATCTTGGCCTGGGGCCATTTAACAGTGGAGCTAATGAGACATAGACCCATTTTTTAAAAATAATTTCCCTAGTCCCAGCATGTGTAGTGGGAGTAAATACATGTAATAACTGAATAAACTGTAGACTGAGGAAGATAATGGTAGTAAAGGCCAAGTGGAAATCTCTACAACTGCATTCATTCCATCTCACACCACTATCCACCAAGATAGCAGACAAAAAGCAATACCAGAGCACCGGGGAAATCACACATTAGTGGCACCATCAGAGACTTGAAAGATGTAGGGGGCAATTCCCACCATATCTCAATTTTACTTTCCTGTTTCACCAGTGCAAAACCAAGATAGCTTGTAAAAAGCGACTATAAATTATCACAAATTTAATTACAGCTTTAGTTCCAGATGCGGTATATTTACTGAAGCAATGAACATACCTCCTGGCACCTGGTTTGCAGCTGTGGTCCTGACATGCTTTCTTTTCCATTCCCCTAGTTTAGGAGAATTTGATGAAGTTTACATTTACATGGCAGGGACAGGTCTCTCTCCCTCCCTCTCTCTTTCTATACATATATATCTCCCATATCCAACCCATAAGCAAATCCTGTTGTCCCTGTTTCTAAAGTCTATCTCAAATCTAACCACTTTCCAGCACTTTGGTTGCTATCACCCCAGATCGAGAAACAATTTCTCACTCAGATTATTTCAATAGCTTTCTAACTGGTCTTTCTACTCTACTACAACAGATTTATTTTTTACAAGTAACCAGAGTGAACCTTCTGGAACATAAACTAGATCATGTCAACTCACTGCTCCCAACTCCCAATGTTTCCTTTTGCAGTAAGAATCCAAAGTCTTTGCCATAACCTATAAACATCACTACCCCATCCTCAAGTCCATAATGATTTCTTGGCACTCTTATGAATAATTTCAAACTTACTCTGGCCTATAAGGTACCATGTGGTATTATCCCTGATCACTTTCTCAATCTCGCATCTTACCACTCTACACTCACTCTGTTCCAGACACACTGACTTTTACGCTGTCCCTCAAAAGCAACAAGCATGTCTCCAACTCCAGGCCTTTGCACTTTCTGTGGCCACTTCAGATATTCAAACACCTCACTCCCTCATTCCATTCAGTTCTACGCTCAAATATCACTACCTTATAGAGGCTTCTGGCCACTCTGTCTAAAATAGTAACCTTCGTTACACTGATTTGTTTTCTTCATTACATTTATCACTTCCTAACGTTATTTGTTTACCTCTCCACACTCTCTCCCACTAGAATGTAAGCTCTATGAGGACAGGAAGTTTGCCAATCTTGTTCATTGTCCTATGCTCCTTGTCTAAAATAGTACCTGCTATGTAGTAGGTGCTCAATAAATGTATGTTGCAGAAATGAATGGCTGAATTCATTTTGATG
Source organism: Aotus nancymaae (assembly GCF_030222135.1). Lineage (NCBI taxonomy): Eukaryota > Metazoa > Chordata > Mammalia > Primates > Aotidae > Aotus > Aotus nancymaae. The sequence goes on along the minus strand of NW_026988476.1, from coordinate 8,113,362 downwards.
AATTGTTGCTGAGTTCCTACTATGTGCCATAATTTAATTAGAGTAATCATATATAACTATAGTCCCTCCAATATTTCCCTTTAAACTAATAAACTTTACCTTCATTAAAAATAGAGGAGCTATCTGACTGGAACACTTACCTCATTTTCTTATAACCAAATATACACTCCAGGGATGGAAGACACTTCCTTCATAGAATGCACAACACTTCTTCCCTGGGAGTTCTGTCATATCACTTGTGTTCTATGTCCCATCCACTTTTGCCTTCTCAGAGGCTTCACTCTTTCAATATCCTGACTTTTCTATATCATCTAAAACTGTGATGAGTACTCTGAAATTTTACTAGGCAGAGAAACTGTGGAAAGGATACTAACGAGGCTCAAGTGAGGAGGAAACTCCACATAAAAGAGAGTTGAATGAGGGGATCCTCTAAATCTAAGTTTGAAGCTATACATATCCCAGACTGCTCCTGAACCACCCACTAATCCCTTCTCATTATTCCAAAAATAATCACTGCCATAGTTTGATGTATATAATTTCAAGATTTCTTTATAGATATACAAGCACTATGATACACACATACATGCATATACATATAGCTTTGTTAAAATATATTCCCACATAAACATCCAAAAATATGTTAATTGTGACTTATTTCTCAATGGTAGCATTGCTGTATTTTCTAAGTTTTTACAATGAGTATGTATTATTTTTACTATCAAATATTAATAAGTATAATATTTTTAAGGAAACAAGCAAGATCTTGCTAGGCAACTTTCTAGAAGGATGTAAAAAGCAAATGCAGACATGGATGAACTTTTATGAGGAAGAGTTATAGTCCTAGATGACTGAAATTAAACAGTACAAAGAAAAGGAACATGATAAGAAGCGGGGACTTGCTGTTTACCTCTACCCCAAAAGGTAAATATTTCTTCCTGTACTACAACTTTAGATCATGTTTTCATAGCCATGAATATGGTTTATGGTTTTTCAGTTGGAGGAACCAGAGTAAATTAACATGCTAGCTATCACACCAGTCTGAGAAAGTCAAGCCTTTGGGTTGGAACATGCGTACATACAATTAATCTGAGATGAGATGTAAGACAATTTGAGAAAACAGAAATTTTGAACAGTTTAAATGTTTTGCTCAAAGTATTCTGTTTGTATAAAAATAAGGATGATATTACTACCCAAATAAAAGGATGTTTGAACTGGACATGACCTCAGAAATCATGTGGATAGGCTATTCATCTTCCAGATGGGGAAACAAATATTCAAGGAAATTAAGTAGCTTGGCCTAGTCACTGGGGATCCAGTGAATGGAGGTTGGGATATGGATGTATACAAATTCCCAATCCAAAGTTCTTGCCCCTAGAACATCACTGCTGCCAGCTCTTAGAGAAGCAGAGTGATAAATGAAAGTCAAAATAGGCCTGATGGCCAGGAGCAGCACTTCATGCCTGTCATCTCAGCACTTTGGGAGGCCAAGGCAGGTGGTTTGCTTGAGACCAGAAGTTCAAGACCAGCCTGGACAACATGATGAAACCCTGTCTGTACAAAAAAATACAAAAATTAGCCACACGTGGCAGCACCCACCTGTAGGCCCAGCTACTTGATGAAGTGGGAGAATCCCTTGAGCCCAGGAGGCAGAGGTTGCAGTGAGCTGAGATCGCACCATTGCACTCCAGTCTGGGTAACGGAAGTGAAACTATGTCTCCAAAAACAAACAAACAAACAAAAAAGTGAAAGGGCAAAACAACTAAGGAAAATATAACAACTCCTGCTTGGAAGAAAATAAGTTCTGCTTCTCTGAGGAATGCAGCAGCACAAATGGGCCAAGAAAACCAGGTGTGAGACCACAGGTTCACTTGCAGGAACAGAGCAAGTGAGTCCAGACTAAGGACAGTTATTCTAGAAAGGGGCACAAGAAGATGCATTCAGAGGGATAGGAATGCCATTAGCAAACAAGCTAGTAGCCTGGATCTCAGATGAAGAATGTCACTCAGTCCTGGAAGACAGATCAAGAGGATAGCAATTCACAAAAGCCCATGTAGGAGGTAAGGCAATGAGTATAGGGGAGTCAAGGCTGCCAAGAGTCATTGGTAGGAAGAGCTCACTGTGGGTCAGTAAGCTACTGAGGAAGGTCCCCTCTACTCCCTCAGGCTGGTCTGTCAACACTGAGCTCAGAGACCAAAGCAGAGAGAAACTTCTAGAGAAACAGTGAAGCTGTAAAGTTGTTGCAAACTTCGGCATCCTGTCATGACCTAGCTGAGGAGGGAAGCAAAAGGACTAAGGGGATAAAAGGAAATGCATGAATCTAGGTGAGGTGGCTCCAGTGGCCTTCTGCAGGAGTGACTTTCCACAGTCACAATTTGACGTGATATATAAGAACACATGCAGTCTGCTGCTTCCCACCATTAAGGGAGCCAGACAAGAATGGGTGTGATTAAATAACCTTCATGGTTGGACATAAAATGGTAAAAAGCAAATCTGTGAATTACCAAATTCAGATTAGTGGGGAAAGGCCGGGCATGGTGGGTCACACCTGTAATCCCAGCTACTCAGGAGGATAAGTCATGAGAATCACTTGAGCCAGGAGGCGGAGGTTGCAGTGACCCGAGATGATGCCACTGCACTCCAGCCTGGGTGACAGAGCGAGACTCTGTCTCAAACAAAACAAAACAAAACAAAAGATTAGTGGGAAAAAGGTCTCAAATTATAGGAATAAAATTGTTTTTCAAGTTGCTCTATAATTGCTAGTTTTGAACTGACAATTCGTATCTGCATTTATATGTCGTAAATTAGTTTGAATTAAGATTTTTTTAAAAGGTAGGAAAGCTGTCCTAACATACTGTCTTAGATGAATTCTCCCACAGTTTGTTTTACTGCCTTCACCAAAAGCTTCATCCAGTGACTCCTATTGCACCCATTGGCAGCATATACAAATTTCAAATTGAGGTATTAAAAGGCAACTAAATCTCTTTACATGGTAAAACTTTATATGGTAAATGGTAAAAGGTCACTAAGAAGGCCACAGCCCACAGAAGCATCATTTGATCAGTTTATATCCTTTTCTTTCACAAAGAAGTCATTTAGGTTGTGGCCAAAATGGTGCTGTGTGTATTACCCTTTCTAGGATGGTGAAGATTCATAATATTTTTAAATCAGCAAATGTATCGAAAACGTATACACAAACTTCTGGTTCTGATCTAAAACATTTATCAGCTTGGAAAACCTACCTGAAGTCTTCCAAAGATGAACTAACAAAAAAATTTCCAGACACTATATTTGTGGCAGGGGAAACTTACGCATAAATAATATAAAGAGAACACAAGACATGAATGCATTCTTCACTACGGTTGGCCTCTGTTCCACTCTGTCACTCACACTTAAAAAGTACTATGCCCCAGTCTTCTCTGGGACAATAAGTCACCATTTCAAGTTCAATAAGTCATAATTAACCATTTTGCAGACAGCAAGTCTTTATAGCAACAAAGTAAACAAATATCTTTTATTCTCTTATCATCAGGAAAGTCTTTACTTTTCAAAAGGATACAAGTTTAATAAATTCTGTGATATCTGGATATATCTAAAAAAAAATAACCAAAGCTTCATGGAAACTATTTTGCACAATACTTTTGTTTTAAGAAAATTATGTCCTGGGCCGGGCGCGGTGGCTCAAGCCTGTAATCCCAGCACTTTGGGAGGCCGAGGCAGGTGGACCACGAGGTCAAGAGATCGAGACCATCCTGGTCAACATGGTGAAACCCCGTCTCTACTAAAAATACAAAAAATTAGCTGGGCATGGTGGTGCGTGCCTGCAATCCCAGCTACTCAGGAGGCTGAGGCAGGGGAATTGCCTGAACCCAGGAGGCGGAGGTTGCGGTGAGCCGAGATCACGCCATTGCACTCCAACCTGGGTAACAAGAGCGAAACTCCGTCTCAAAAAAAAAAAAAAAGAAAAGAAAATTATGTCCTGAACACTTAATCATGAATACATTTGGAATTTCAGTGGTTATTATTGCAGGTCCCTACATAATTTTAAAGATACCGACTACTATTACTTCCAAGTAAGGAAAAAAAATATTTCTGTGTTGATTCCTAAATAAGAGCTTACAATATAAAAAACTATCTAGATTTATAACTCAATTCAATAATTTAAAATTTAAAAATACTTAAATATTAGCAATCTATTTTAAATGGGCAGCATTTGTTTGGAGCAGGAGTTGTTTTTTGTTACTAAATCACTTCAAATAACTTGTTTGGGTTTTTTTTTCTGGAAGATTTCATTTAGCTATCAAATTGATTTATTCTTACTTCATGTTCTTAAATAAGTCCCCTCTTTAAATTATCATTTGAACCATTCACATACTTATACTATAAAATACTTATATATTTTTAAATGAGGGTTTGCCTTTCAAAAAGCTGGGTTCATATTTTCAGTGCAGAATAAAATAATAACTTCATGGGGTGAGATTATAAAATTAAAATCAAAACCACAATATATTTCTTAAACTATAAAAAATATTGCTTAAACAAGACCTTTCAAGAGATTTTGGAGGCTTAGCTAACTCTTCATACACGAATGCAAGTTTTCGTTGTTTCAATCTTTTCTTCCATTTTGTCTTCTTTTTCTTTGGATAAACAATGTCATTCATGCCAGCCTTTTTAGATGCTTCAACAAGAGACAAAGAGAGATTTCTCAAACTGTGTTTTTCGCAAATGTTTTCAAAGATGTGATCTACATTTTCTTTCACAGGGATGGGATCCTCAGTTTTATTTTGCTTAAGGAGCTGGAGCTGACGTTTCAATTCATTTGCTTTCTGAAACAAAACCTCTTTTATACTGCTTTGCATATCATTCTTGATTTCCAAAGGAGCTATAATCTCCTCCTTCCTCAAGTCTACAGAAGATTTTGCTCTCTTAATAAGGAAGCAAAGAGGTAGAAAAAACATAAAATCAATTTAGTTTCTATACATTCAAAATTAATTAATTCTGTTACTACTAATGTGGTTTGGTCACTTAATTTGAAAATTTAAAAATCAGTATTCTTAAAATTATTCAAAAGTCAGCTGATCAAGTTAATAGTGGGTTAGTTAAAGCAAAGTACAATAATTTGGTTGGTCATATGTCATTTCATTAGGTATATGTAAACAACACTATAAATTAGATATGTATCATGATTTTCTATAATATAATTGAAAGAAAATGCTCTCTACATATCTAAATAAATTACATGCTGTACTTTTTTATTTAATGCAAAAAAATGGTAGAATGGGAAAAAGCTGTTAAAATGCTTTACTCCGTAAAATCGATTTGGGTTTTCTTTCAAAAGCCCTTTAACGACACTGAATTTCTATACAATACTGTTCAAATATTCTCTATAATAACTTTCAATTCATTATTTATAATTGGAAGTATGGAATCCCAACCTATTACAGTATTTACGTTACCTAATTATTAGAGAATCAGCTTAATTTTAATAATACTATTATTTAAGATTATTACATTAATAATTACACATTAATATTTGAAATTCTAATAATACTCATGACTTACAAAAATTACTTTCAATCCTTTGATATAGCATTCCCTGCCTATTGAGTCGTCGTCAATAAGCTTACTGCATTTCATTTGCTAATAAACAATAATTTGTTATAGAGATGTGTTTATTTATAGTCAATTTTGGCCCAGACTTCAAACATAGTAGTTTCATACAAGCTAGTTATATACTTTAAGACATATACTAAAGTACAATAGAGATATTGACCCTCTGTGACTTACTGTACTCCTCCATCTCAAGAAACTATATAAAATTCAATATGTAATTCAACTAGAGAATATAATATAGAAGTATATGCTTTAAAAAATCCATAAGGTAATTATTATTGCTAGAAACACAAACATTTCTTCTAGAGAGTAAAAACTGTAAAATTAGAATACCCTTAGTTGTGTAGGTTGTGCACTGAAGCATTTTTGGACACTTTCAAGTGATGCAGATTTTCTTAGTAAGAAACACTGTGAAATAATCAAATGAGAAATATACATTAGCCACAGATACTATTTGTTAAGCTAAAATATATAATACTTGGCTAATAACTGTTTAGGTAAATTAATGAAATTCAGAAATACCAATTAAAATACAAATACTGAGTTTGACATCATTGACTTCACATAGAGGAAGAGACCTTAAAATCTATCAATTAATGTAGAAAAGTGTTATAATAATAAAAACTATCTTAATTTTTAAAATTCAACTTGATATAACAAACACCAAGTACCTGCTATGTGCAAGGTAGTATAGTGCAAAGCTTCCCAGCTGGTGTAGGTGGTACTGGTAAGTGTGAACATATGATACATATGCTGAGTCATGAATCCCCTTAACCCTGGGGCTACATTAGTGGGAGCCCCTGGACAGTCACCTCTAATCATGAGCAATCTCAACCTTTTAGTTCAGGAAACCAAAACAGTATTACCACTTACTATAATCATACCCAGACTGGTGGTGATATATTAAAAGAGTTGGAAAACACTACTAAATTAAGTGGAAAGTACAAAGAAAATGGCAGGTTCCTGGCCGAGCATGGTGGTTCATGCCTGTAATCCCAGCACTTTGGGAGGCCAAGGTGGGCAGATCACAAGGTCAAGAGATCGAGACCAACCTGGCCAACACGGTGAAACCCCATCTCTACTAAAAATACAAAAATTAGCAGGGGGTGGAGGTGCATGCCTGTAGTTCCAGCTACTTGGGAGGCTGAGGCAGGAGAATCGCTTAAACCTGGGAGGCAGAGCTTGCAGTGAGCCGAGATCGTGTCACTGCACTCCAGCCTGGTGACAGACTGAGACTCCATCTCAAAAAAAAAAAAGAAAAGAAAATGGCATGTTCCTGTCCTTAAGCTAATAGTGATGCAAACAGCAGTAAAGAAATATCTAGGCCATGTCCAGGGGCTAACACCTGTAATCCCAACACTTTGGGAGGCTGAGGCAGAAGGATCACTTAAGCCCAGGAGTTTTGAGACCAGTCTGGGCAACATAATGAGACCCCATTTCCAAAAAAAACAAAAATTAAAAAACAAAATTAGCTGTGTATAGTAGCGTGCATTTGTAGTCCCAGCTACTCAAGAGGCTGAGGTGGGAGAATCACTGAATCACTTGAGCCCAGGAGGTTGAGACTGCAGCGAGCCATGATCTTACCACTGTATACCAGCCTGGGTGACGGAGTAAGATTTGATCTAAAAAACAAAAAAAGACCATATTAGGCACTAGTGAGAGAAAAATAAAACCATATCTTAATTGTACCCCATATAAAGATCAGGTCATTGGATATACTGTAGTTAGTTATACTTAAAGTCGTAAGTATGCATCTGATCACCATTTAAAGTAATCAGTCTTACTCTGCTTCATGGCCACAAATAGCTTCTCTGTTTAGTCAAAACTTTTGATCATTGAAGACCTAGGCAAGAATGAGTGAAAAAACTAGAAATTTTAGAAAAACTCACAACAAATGTCCTGCTATTGATTAGTGAATAACAACTTCTAACAGTCATAAAAACAGCGTATTTGAGAAAGTAAAAATGTATCTACAGCAAAGATAGCACTGAATGGTCAGCCATTTCTCAGAATGAGGAAGTACCAAGAAAAAAAAAATTGTTTTTTTGAGACTGAGTCTCCGCCTGTTACCCTCCACCTCCCAGGCTCAAGCGATCTCCTCACCTCAGCCTCCTGAGTAACTGAGATACAGGAACATGCCACCACATCCAACTAATTTTTTGTACTTTTAGTAGAGATGGGGTTTCACCATATTAGCCACGCTGGTCTTGAACTCCTGGTCTTAAGCGATCTGCCCATCTCAGACTCCCAAAGTGCAGGGATTACAGGCATGAGCCACCATGCCCAACCCCAAGAAATAATTTCTGGATTTACTATAATTAATATCTGGATTGTAGACAGATATAGTAAACAATATTAATTAAGAATAAAAATTCTACATATGCTAAAATTTGTTCTGCTACATTGATGTAAAGTAAGGACACTGATATCAGGTGAGAATTTCTCAGTTAAAAGTCTGCTTGCTTGAACACTCTGTGATAAAAAGAAAGCAATTTTAAATTATGTTTTGGAATACTTTTTAAAAGTCTATGATGACTGTTACTTCATAGTACAACATTATTAACAAAAGAGAAAATATATGAAAGTAGTATAATTCTAGAATACACCAGAAATGAACAAAGTCCAGCTACAGCCTTAGTATTTGGCCAAAACCTGCAATTTAGCTTCAGTGTTGGCATTTAGCAAAATAGTTACTTCTACATTATTTCTGACATTCTTAATCTTAGGAGTGATCAACGATCCTATGATCTCATAGGCTAACATTGAATTTATGTACCATATTAATATGAGGATTATGAACAAGACATATTATCTAGATGTCTTGTCAACAAATGAATATTTATTTTTAAATATAAGCAATCATTCTAAATGTAAACTGGAATGAAATTTTCCTTAGGGGCTTTATACTTTGAATTCTATCTTTTAAGTATGTACATATATTTATTGTAAGAGTAAACTGCCACAATAATTAAGGTTATTAATAAATTTGCTACTTCTCCATCTTGTAATCAGTGGTTTGGATATGCAGAAACCTAGAAGACCTAAATTTGACAGTCTGGTGGATTAATGATTAATTAAATCATACTGCTACTTTGTTTTTTGAAATTGTTAAGTCTCAAACAACTAACATTAGGAATTTTAAAAATATTTATTGAACAAAAAGTCAGATTTTTAAAAATATTATGTAATTATTACTGATGATGGAGAAAGCTATGGGTAACTTAGGAATCACCAGCATTGAATTTTTGCTAAAAGTCCTCTCAAGTTATATTTTTAGAAAGTAGTGATAGCACAATGTAAGGTAAGGCAATTACTGGACATAGTAGAAAGATACTTAGTCACTTTCATCATTATTCTTTAAAGACAAACTACGATTTTTAAACTATTTTGTCATATGCTTATACAAGATATTGAAATATGATGGAACGGCAGATATTGTATATTTAAAAGAATGCTTTAAACAATAATAAGGACAAAAACCTTAGTACAATGCTTTGTAGATATAAAAACTGCAGAACTTATTAACAATCGATGATTGGTTATTTTTAAAAAGAATATATATGCTGGAGCCTTGGAAACTGCCAAAATAATGGCCAAACTAAGGTGTCTCGAGAGGGCACTTACAGTGTTGCTTAGATGATATCCAATGGAAAAAAAAATCCTCCTACTCTACCCCAAAGATAATGTTGAAATTGGTAAGCAAGCAACAAAAGCTGAAATGTAAACAGAAATGGAAACGGTGTCTTTAAAAGTCAATGATGACTTCTTCTAATTATGTAACATTAGGAACTCTGCTGAGGACAACTGAGGACTACATGAAATTTGAAAAACAATGGTCAAAATATCAAAGAGTTAACAAGATGAAGAGATGAAAAATCATAAGCATATTTTTTCTCTTCCTTTTAATCTCAGAAAAGACAAGGACCAGAAAAGGTAAGCCTACTATTCAAAGATGCTTTGTTCTCAGAATGTTTGCAACAGCTGCAACTCTGATTTGTAGATTTGGCAATTTCTTGGGGCAAGGGTGACAAAAGTCAAAGCCCAGAATCTACCTGAGATGGGGAGCCTGAAAATACATCTCAGTTATATATAAACTGGAATATCACAGGGGTACACCCTCAAATTAAAAGTGGGTGGAAGTAAATCAACTTTTATGTGGACTTTTAGTCTGGGCTCTATCACAAGGGTGGTCAGAGAAATTCAAGTCTTAACTTTAGATTAAAGCTGTCTCTGAATGGGTAAAGACTCCAGATTCTAACAAAAATATCCTTTGGAGGAAGAAAATGACATTCTAAATCTCAAATGTTTCCTTAACATCATGTTTCAAATACAATGGTAAGCAAACATTTAAAGACAGACAGCTACACAAAGAAACAAAACACCATAACATAATAGATTTAGGGAAAAATAGAAATACTAAGAAGAACCATATAAAAAACAAGTTTAATAGTATATTATACATAACTAAAGAGAGAATTCGTGGACCTTACCTATAATATAGGTTGGAAGAAATTGTCCCGAATCCAATACCAAGCACAAGAGGAAACAAGGTACCTAATACATGTGATTAAAGTTCCAGAAAATGAAATAGAGAATAGAGATAATATTTAAAGAGATTACTAAAAATTTTCCATGAAAGATGGAAACTACAAATCTAATGAAAGATGCCAACTCCAAACTCAAAGAATTTCAGTATGTGATAAATAAAAAGAAATCTACACCTAGACACATCATAGTGAAACTATAGGAAATGCAGATTAAAAACTTAAAACTAGCCAGGTTTAGGAGAAGCAGAAAATGTATTAGCTTCAAAGTCTTTACATTTAAGACTTACTTCTCAACAGCAATAATGCATGCCATAAAATAATTATTGTGTTAAAACCTCTACCAATATATTATACTCAGATAAAATATTCCTCAAGAATAAAGTAATACGAAGACATTTTGAAACTAAGGAAAACCAAGGTTTTCACCAACTGCAGATCTCCTACTCCTCCTCTTAAAAGAAATTCTATAAAATATAATTTAGGCAGAAGGCAAAATGATTCCAGATATAAGTGTCTGAGATGCGAGGAAAAAAAAAGAAAAGCCAAATGAAGAAAAGAGAGAGAGAGATAAATATAAGGGTAAAATTTAAGGTGTATTACATAAAATAAAAATTTATTTTGGACTTTAAAAGCTAGAATCTATCAAAGTAAGAGCATAAGTCAAGAAGGGGTAAATGGATTTAAAGGATTCTGAAGTCACTGTATTTTCCTGGAGGAGTATGAAGGTATTAATATATATGAGATATTGATAAGTTAAAGATGCATATTCTAAGGAAGCTGCCACAGGAATAAGAAAAACATACCATTGACTCTTGAATAACATGAGTTTGAACTTCATGGTTCAGAAAAGCTACTTATATGCAGATTTTCTTCTGCCTCTGCCACCCCTCGAACAGCAAAACCAACCCCTCTTCTTCCTTCGTCTCAGCTTACTCAGTATAAAGACAACAAAGTGAAGACTTTTATGATCATCTATGTCTACTTAGTTAATAGTAAATATATTTTTCTCTTCCTTATAATCTCCTTAATACCATTTTCTTTTCTCTTATTTACTTCATTGTAAAAATACAGTACATAATACATATAACATACAAAATATGCGTTAATTGACTGTTTATGTTATCAGTAATGCTTCCAGTCAACAATAAGTCATTTGTAGTTAAGGTTTTGGGAAGTTTAAAGTTATACGTGAATTTTCGACTGTGCAGGGATTGGCACCCCTAACTTCACATTGTTCAAACATCAATTATATGTAACTTTTAAAACAGAAATAATAAAACACAATACACCCAAATAATTAGAAAAAATAAACATACAATGGGTAAGAAAAAGAAAAATAACAATTAAAAGTAGAAGTAAATTTTAAATAAGTCCAATTGAAAAACAAAAAAAAATCCAAATATATTTAATTGTTTTTATCTAACTACATGTTGTTTATAAAAGACACATCTAAAATATAAGAATACAGAAAATTTATGTATAAGGGAACTAATAATAAAGGAAAATTTCTATCAATGCATTAATAATAAAGATAGACTGAGGTAAAAGTGTTTACTAAAATTAAGTAGCTCAGTTCATTACTGAAAGTTTTGACTCACAAAGAATGTTTAACAATTCTTCATTTGTATGCATCTAATAACATAGCCCCAAAATATATAAAATAAAAATTGACAATATTACAGGAAAACATGGACAAATATACACCACAGTGGCAGATTGTTTGTGATTTTGCTCTTTAAAATGGTCCCCAGTATAGTGCTGAAGTGCTAGCTAGTGTTCCTAAGTGCAAGAAGGCTGCAATGTGCATTACAGAGAAAATAAATGTGTTACATAAGCTTCTTTCAGGCATGAGTTATAGTGCTGTCAGCTATGACTTCAGTGGTAATGAATCAACAATATATATTAAATAAGGTCTCTTTAAATAGAAAACCTCATAAAGCAAGGTTATTTATTGATCAGCTGATGAAAAACCAGAGGCTCACAGGACCCTAGCCTTCTACTTCCATTAGGAGCAACGGTTCAATATCAACTAATTCAGTACTTGAGGTGACTTTATGGAACATAACTACCACAAATAACAAGAATCCACAGTACACATTTATTTTATCTATACCTCATACTAAAATGTAAGCTCCATGAAATTAGCAACCTTGATTTTTCATTGCTGCAGCTCCAGCAGCTACAACAGTGGCTTGCACATAGAGGTGACTGGCATGTATTTATCTGATGAATAAATGAAAAAATGAAATGTAAAAAGACTTAAGTCTTCATTTTAAACAAGACCATGAAGTTCCAAGTGGGATGAATGAGAACTACAGTGTCTGAATACTTATAATCAACACTGAATGCTGCCTGGCAAGTAATTAAAAACATAGATTTTATGCCATATCAAATTGGAATGCAAGAGGCAGAGGAAAATAAATATATATCCATGAATACAAGTCCACTCCAAAATTTACCACCCACAAACCTTTCCAGAAAGAATTAGTCAAAAACATAATAAGGAAAATAAAAATGATTAGAAGAAAGGAAGTTATATAAGACAATAAATTGTGGTGAGAAATAAATCAGAAAAACATAGCTAAATCTGTGTAATTACTGTCGCACAGAGTGAACATTAAAATTATCAGGAATAAAAGTATTTAATGGTCTTAAATTGGCAGATTGCCAATGGGAGTAAAGTGAAACATTTTAAAGTCTTAATCCTTTGTGGAAAGGATATAGATTCTGATTGAATCTTGATGTGCTTAAATCCACGCCATATATTTTTTAATAACCATGAAAATGTAAAATCATGAATAGATTATATCCAGACTACTCGATTTTATTTTTTAAAAAGGAAAAACAAAAATATAAATTTAAGAAAAGGAATAAAAAGTGATTTTTAAAAAAGGCAGCATCAAACAAAAAATACCAGTAACTATAATATATATAGAAACGAGTTAAACTTGTTTTTTTAAAATGTGAGCACACAGATCTGGATATCTAAATATTATTTCCCATTCATCAGAATCAGGAGCCTGAAGAAAGGTCTGATGCCAGTTCTGGTGAAATGAAAATGTCAGGTGAGCTTGAGCTATCTTTTTGTGCCAGAAACTTCTGTTGGATCCTTTTCCTCCTGTTCATTGGGAGTAGACAACCAGCAGTACTGATTTTCTTTCAGGCTCCTTTTCTAATAGGTTACTCCATGATCAGCAGTTCTAATTATTCCTATTCTTGCTACAATTCCACCTCTTTTAAAACAATTTTGCCTGCCCTCAATTCCCTACATTCACACTTTCCTATAAACAGAGATGGAAAAATAAATGCACCCAGCTAACACATGGAACAATTGACAAAATGTAACTTCACTGAAAATCTCTATTTAAACAAAGTCTTTATGACATCAAATGAAAGAAATATGCCACATAAAATGTAATAACATTACAAAATATAATAGCTAAATCTATTATTATTCGAGCACCTACTACTTATCGAGCAATGCACCATATAGCCTCTCATTAAATCCTCAAAACACTCACTTTACAAACATAAAAACTGAGACTTCATGAGGTTAAAATAATAGTACAAGGTTATCCAGGAAGTAAATGGAATTCAGATTCAAGACTATCTGATTCCAAAGGTGTGCTCTGCTTAGTCCGACCACAATATAAAAATGATAACAAATAATACCACTGAATTAAGAGATAGATATTGGAATATCTATTACAACACAAAGCAAATATCCATAAATTCTAAGAAACTGGTATTCTAAAGAATATATTTTCTTATACTAATAAGGATTAAGAATAAAATTTAAAGAAAATAATTTCAACAAGTTTTAAAAAATGTTTAAACACTGTGGTGTGTCAAAAAGAAAAGGAAAACTACAATAGAAATTACTTTGAAAATAAATAAAGACACTGCAAATGAAAAGGTTTGAACTAAGGTCAAATACACAGAATAAAACTCATTAATTACTTATATTACTTTTAAAAAAAAAGAAAAGACTGGGCACAGTGGCTCACACCTGTAATCCCAACACTTTGGGAGGCTGAGGCAGGTGGATCACTTGAGGTCAGGAGTTCAAGACCAGCCTGACCAACATGGTGAAACCCCATTTCTACTAAAAATACAAAAATTAGCTGGGAGCTGTGTGGATGCCTGTAATCCAAGCTACTCAGGAGGCTGAGGCAGGATAATGGCTTAAAGCCTAGATGCAGAAGTTACAGTGAGCCAAGATCGTGCCATTGCACTCCAGCCTGGGTGACACGGCAAGACTCTATCTCAAAAAAAGAAGAAAAGAAGAAAGAAGGAAGAAGGAAGAAGGAGAAGAAGAGGATGAGGAGGAGGAGGAAGGAAGAAAGAGGAGGAGGAGGAATAAGAAGAGGAAGAAGAGGAGGAGGAGGAGGAAGAAGAAAGAAGAAGAAGGAGAAGAGGAGGAGGAAGAGGAGGAGGAAGAAGGAGAAGGAGAAGAAGAGACAACAACATGAATAAGTTTTTAAGCAAAAGAAATTAGAAAAATGCCAAAATAGAATGTCAACATTCTATGGAAAGCAGAAAGCCAATAGCCAAAAGTATTTTAAAAGAGAGAAGTAACAACATTGAATTAATAATCAAAAAGGTTTTTGTTGGAAGATGGTAGGTTAAACTCATCTGCTTTTCTGGTTGATTAGCCACGATATCTAACAGCCAGAGAATTGTGTTATATATCTCACTAAATAAAATAAAGTAAAAGGGATGGTGTTATACTGGTTTGAGTATAGTAGTCTGACAAGTAGAGAACAAAGCACTTAAAATTAAAAACAAATAAAAAAAGAAAAATCCTACTTTCTAAAAATTCTGCTCTAAGATAAAATATCAGAAACATCATTAGAAAGAAAAAAGAAAATGATCCAATATTAGAAATTAATATTAAAACTGACAAAAATATATGCAACTCTATGCATATAACTTATAAATCTCAATTAAATACATAGCTTTCTGTAAGAATATGTTGCCAATTGACAAGAAAAAATAGTAAACATGAATAATCTAGAAAAGAAAAAATTTTAATTTTCAAACAACTACCTAACCAAATGGCTCAGATGAGTCCAAACAGTGAGTTCTTCCACTTTTCAAGATTATTCCTATGCCATATCAATTTCAGAATATTAAAAATGATGAAATGCTATCCAGTTAACCTTAAAAAGCAAGAATAGCTCTGATAGCAAAGTTTGACAAAGAAAAAAATGCACTACACACATATTTCACCCATGAGTATATATTTAAAATTATGGCCTAACAGAATTCAACATAATATTTAACAATAATATACTATGAACAAGTAATCCAAGAAATGCAAAGATATTTCAAAATTAACATTTTAAACAGGTAGTATCAACAGGTTAAATATGAACAAGGCTCCTTCCATGACTTGGTTGCAGGGAAGCTAAGAGGCAAATTGATGACCCCATTTCAAGGAACAGCATACACAAACTGAATTTCTTCATATTAATCTTACCTCTGGCTTTATTGTGGTATTACTCATGTTATGTTTTCCCCGCAATTTCTTTAACTTTTTTGTTTTATACATTTCTGATATATGTGTTTTTGTAAGATGCCTACAACACTGTTCAAATAAAATAATCCTGAATGTCACAAAAAATTTATATACAATGATGCTCATCATGGAACTACTGAAAGAGGGGGAGAAAAGGAAAAAGAACAAAAGAGGAGGAGAAATATAAAGAATTTTTACAAACGAAAGAAAATGAACCAAAAAGTGG
This sequence comes from Aotus nancymaae, assembly GCF_030222135.1. Classification (NCBI taxonomy): domain Eukaryota; kingdom Metazoa; phylum Chordata; class Mammalia; order Primates; family Aotidae; genus Aotus; species Aotus nancymaae. The sequence continues at coordinate 8,097,458 of NW_026988476.1, read as the reverse complement.
GCAATTCTCTATGGGAGAAGAATAATAGGTTATTTTGTTTTACTTCTCCTTATTTTTCTAATTTTTAAAATGATCAGTATAACATTAAATGAGAGTAATCATTATTCTTTAAGGGAAGAAAAAAGATTACTATATTTGGATAGTGTTAAATCTTTTTAATATTAAATTAATTGAAAATGTGCTTTTAAAAACAAATGAAAATATCATGAAGATTCTCTAAACAACCCAAATAGCTTTATATCTTGAACTCTCAATCAAATAAAATATTCTTTCAAAAAGAAAACAGAATATTCTTCTTAAGTGGCTAAAGTCACATGGATAAGTATAACATTTTAAAATATACATACATAATATATAAAATTATAGTTATATGTCATATGAACATATAAAATTATAAATTTATAAGTATGTAGGTATATAATTTTACACATACATATAATTATTATTTACATATATAAGTAGTTTCTATAGTGATAGCCAATTAATTCTAATTATGACAATAACTGGCAATTTACATAAATATCCAGTGAAATTTAACATCATAGCCAATTACACATTTTAATTATTCAATAATAACTACAACAATAATAGAGAAAACTCCTTTGATATGTTACCTCGTATTTTGGATATAGAGTTTCCTTCATGACAGATTCTGGAACAGAGAATTTAGGTGCAGCTGTATTCCAAAACAACTTCGTGAATTCTGGATAAGCACACATCTTTGAAAATAACATAAAAGGTTATTAGAAACAGGAAGAAATGGCCCCGAGAGTAAAAACCCAATCTCCCATCAAAATTAGTTTTAGTTGAGGAGAATTTTTGGTTACACACCTTCTGAAAATCTGGGAAAGAATTTTTTAAAGCCATCAGATTAGCAAAATGTAAAAGTTTGCATTACCAAGTGATGCTAAGGACTTGAGGAAACACACTGGAGGCCAATCGACCATTTCTAGTACAGTAGAAAGTGTACATGCCACATCCTCCTGAAATTTCATTTCCATCTATATAGTCTAAGCAAATTCTTACACACATGCATGGGGAGATGTGTATGGGGCATTCACAGAGCATACAAAATAAAAAATAAAACCCAATCTAAATGTCCATTAATAGAGTAACAAATAAAATGTGGTATATTCATAAACACTATAAAACACAAAAATTATGATCTAAAGTTGGATCTTAGAAGCATGGGATTGAGAATAAAATAAGCAAGTTTTAGAAAGATACATAAAACTATGTCATTTCTATAAATGTATCCAGAACACAAAAAACTGTATTATTTATTGGTTAGGCTCCCAAATACATCTAGTAAAGTATAAACTCATGGACTGGAAAGGCTGCTATAATTGTAACAGTAACTTCTGGGGAGGGAGGAATATAAATGGAATTAAGAAATACAAAAGGCCTTAATTTAATAATTTTTAAAGTTTTATGTTAAAAAATGTGAAATAAGTATGACAAAATATTAACATTTTCAAAATCATACTAACATATTGTCAGGTGTTTGCTAGTTTGGTTTCTGTATTTCTTTTCCAAATAAAAATTAATGAGGCCTAGGGGAATTTTTTAGGGATATGAAACTATTCTGTATGATACTAGAATTGTGGCTACATGACATTATACATTTTTAAAACCCCATTGAACTTTGAAGCACAAGGAGTGAATTTTAATGAAATGCAAATTTATGTTTATGGCCATACCACCCTAAACATGCCTGATCTCATCTGTAATACGAATTTTTAAAAATCATTTAGGAGGTTGGGAGGAATCCCAGGCTGGAATACGGAATGTAATAAAACAATCTAACTACATTACAAATATATGAAATAATCTCACCCAAGGGGGTGGGGAGAAAAGTTGCTGACCTCAGTAATTTTGCAAATGAGTAGAGTATATAAAACTAAAGGCAAAGGGAACTGTACATATAGCATTGTACATTAGGTAATAAAGTTGTAGCCCACATGATTATGAATTAACAATTCTGATACTTCTATGCATGTGTACTGGAATTGAAAAATTTAATAAATTGAGGGAGAATGGTGGAAACCTGGTTTGTCACTGCTGGAGTGGAAGTTTAAAGAAAAGGAAGGAAACTAGAATTATCCATGAGGTGAAGAATTAGAGTTGGATGTATCAGTAAGAACTCATATTTAGCTTACTATAGATACAGATGTTTACATATAGAGATATATATAGATATGTGTATTTATTTATACAAGTTTATATACACACATACATTTCCTTGCTTTGTCAGTTGACAAGACCTAGAAGCAACAATGCCTAGTAGAAACAAGCACACCTACTTCCTGGATCTTAGTTTTTATTTATATTCCCCAATAAAGAGAGCCAGGGCTCCTTATTGAAATGGCTGATTCCAGGACTGGGGCAGGAAATACCCAAGATGAGCCTAGAATATCTAATACTGCCAAAAATTAAGAAAGAGACATAGAAGCCAACTGAAGGAATTCCCAATGACCAAAGATCAAACAATTTTAGCAAAACTAATAATAATAACATAATACTGGATTACAACTCAAAGTATAACATATTCACAAATCATACTGATATAAATAAATGACTGAATGAATAAATAAATGAGAAGAATAGACACACTTCCTATACAGAAGAATTCTAATAAATTCTAACAAATTTTTGTAGACACTCTACCCTTAAGGAGGTGGAACATAACTCCCCACTTCTTAGGTGTGGCTATGTACGGTGACTTCCTTCTGAAGAGAATAATATGGGAAGGGGAAAAAAAGAGAAACTTTAAATGAAGAAACCTAGTAAACATTACCTAGCCAGGTGATAGAGGCTAACACCAACATTGATAAATCATGTTGATAGTATGTACCCCGATATGTTATGAAAATGGCACTTTTTATCTCAGTGGTCTTCCTCCCAAAATCACATAATCCAATCAAATCAGAGAAACATCATGACTGGGCATGGTAGCTCACACCTGTCCCAGAACTTTGGGAGTTCAAGGCTGGAGGACCACTTGAGGCTAGGAGTTCAAGACCAGCCTGAGCAACACAGTAACACCCTACAAAATAATTTTAAAATTAGCCAGGTGTAGTGGCATGTGCCCGTAATCCTAGCTACTCAGGAGGTTGAAATGGAAGGATCACTTGAGCTCTGGAGGTCAAGGCTACATTGAGCTGTGATCATGTCACTGCACTGCAGCTTGGGCAAGAGAGCAAGATCCTATGGGAAGGGAGAGAAGGGAAGGAGAGGGGAGAAGAGGAGAGGGAAAAGGGAGGGAGGAGGGCCCCCTACCCTCAAACAGGCCCTGGTGTGTGATGTTCCCCTCCCTGTGTCCATGTGCTCTCATTGTTCAACATCCACTTATGAGTGAGAATATTCGGTGTCTGGTTTTCTGTTCTGGTGTTAGTTTGCTGAGAATGATGGTTTCCAGCTTCATCCATGTCCCTGCAAAGAACATGAATACATCCTTTTTTATGGCTGCATAGTATTCCATGGTGTATATATGCCACATTTTCTTTATCCAATCTATCATTGATGGGCATTTGGGCTGGTTCCAAGTCTTTGCTATTGTGAACAGTGCCACAATAAACATACATGTACATGTGTCTTTATAATAGAATGATTTATACTCCTTTGGGTACATACCCAGTAATGGGATTGCTGGGTCAAATGGAATTTCTTTATTTCTAGATCCTCGAGGAATTTCCACACTGTCTTCCACAATGGTTGAACTAATTTACACTTCCACTAACAGTGGTAATCTATTTCTTCACATCCTCTCCAGCATCTGTTGTCTCCTGGTTTTTTAATGATTGCCATTCTAACTGGGATGAGATGGTATCTCAATGTGGTTTTGATTTGCTTTTCTCTAGTGACCAGTGATGATAAGCTTTTTTTCATGTTTGTTGGCTGCATAAATTTCTCCTTTTGAGAAATGTCTGTTCATATCCTTTGTCCACTTTTTGATGGGGTTGTTTGGTTTTTTTCTTGTAAATTTGTTTAAGTTATTTGTAGATTCTGGATATTAGCCCTTTGTCAGATGGGTAGATTGCAAAAATTTTTTCCCATTCTGCTGGTTGCTGGTTCACTCTAATGATAGTTTCTTTTGCTATGAAGAAGCCCTTTAGTTTAATTAGATCCCATTTGTCTATTTTGGCTTTTGTTGCCATTATTTTTGGTGTTTTAGTCATGAAGTCCTTGCTCATACGTAGGTCCTGAATGGTATTGCCTAGGTTTTCTTCTAGAGTTTTTATGGTGTTAGGTCTTACGTTTAAATCTTTAATCCATCTAGAGTTAACTTTTATATAAGGTATAAGGAAGGGATCCAGTTTCAACTTTCTGCATATGGCTAGCCAGTTTTCCTAACACCACTTATTAAATAGAAAATCCTTTCCCCATTGCTTGATTTTGTCCAGTTTGTGCAAAGAAGTCTAGTATTAGAGAACAGGAAGAGTAGTGATACATTTGAAGCTAGAGAGAAGGCAAGATTTTTTCTGGTTACCCTGTATGTGTATGTGAGGGCATGTGTGAGTGCTTGGGGGAGGGATTCTTAGTCACAGTGCACTGGGAAAGCATTGACAGGGTTTCTGAGGAAGAATGACATGATCAGATTTGCTTTAAGATCTCACAGTCCTTGTCTTCTCAGTTGTGTTTGACACAGTTGATCACTTTGTTCCTTCTAGATATTTCTGGATTTTTTCTCTTGTTATTTCTCTCCATTTAGAGAACTTTTCCAAGCCATTCTTTTAGGGTAGGTATGCTGGCAACAAATTCTCTTAGTTTCTTTCTATTGAGAATGCTTTGATTCCTTCATTCCTAAGGGATATTTTTCTGGAAATATGATTCTGGGAACACATTTGTTTTCTTCCAGCACTTGAAAAATGTTCTGCCACTTACTTCTGGCCTCCATAACCTCTCATGGGAAGCCCATTTCCATACAAATTATTTTTCCCCTGCAGGTAGCATGTCATTTCTTTTTTGTTACTTTCAAGGTTTTTCTTTATTTTTCATTTTCAGAAGTTTGAATATTATGTGGTTTGGTCTGTATTTCTTTGGATTTTTCCACTTTGGGATTTGCTCAGGCTCCTGAATCTGTAGCTTTATGCCTTTTGCCAAACTGGTGAACTTTTCAGACATTACTTATTTCAGTACTTTTCAGTCTCACCCCATCCTTTGTGATAACACAAATACTAGATCTTTTGCTATAGTCCCTCAGATTCCCTAAGGCTCTATTAAAAATTTGTTCAGTCTGTTTTCCCTTAGTTGTACATATTAAGTAAATTCTAATTGTTCTGTCTTCAAGTTTGCTGATTCTTTCTCTCTTTTCCATTCTACTTTTGAGCCCAACCATTAAGCTTTTCATTATAATTATTGTATTGTTTGAGTCTAATATTTTAAAGTTTCTTCTCTATGTCTTCAATTCATTTACTAAGACTTTCTATTTCCTTCCTGAATCTTTTTTCTTTAATTTGTTTCAAGTGTTCATAATTGGCCATTAAAGCATTTTTATGATGGCAGCTTTAAAATCTTTTATCAGATAATTCTATGTCATCTCAGTATTGTCATCTATCAATTTTCCTTTTGCTTTTAGTTAGAGATTTTTCTAGTTCTTACTAGAATTAGTGATTTTCAATTGAAATTTGAATGTTTTGGATATTATGATATAGGACTATGGATACCATTTAAAATCCTCTTTTAGCAGACACTTCACTGGACCTCCCCTCTGATACTAACACAGTAGGGAGTGGGAGGACTGGTTCATTACTACTGGAGGAGGATGGAAGCCCAAGATTCCCAGGTGGTCCCACCTGACAGTATGGAGAAATCTCATTCCACTCTATTAAGATGAAAGTCCCAGCTCCACGCTGAGCCTTTTTTGACCCCACCTTGGCAGTAGTGTCGGAGAACCTTGTGACACTCTGCCAAGGGCAGAAGTCTAGGTTTCCCTGTAGGCTTTTACTGGTAGAAGTGAGGGTGGGGTCGTAGTTTTTTACTGTGGTTTTTGGGTGGAGTACTGAATTATTTGTCTAAAAATTTTCTGTGTTGCTAGGCTACCTCTTTCCTGGTTCTTTGGCTAGAGATAGCAGGCTTTTGTTGGGGATTTTTTTTTTTCATCACCCGTTGGTATAAACTAACTCACCACCATTCTTTTGGTCCCAAAGTTCTTAGCTATTGTGCTTCCTTCTCCTCACCTTGCAGAGTCTACTTACACTTGCAATGCCCAGGGTTTGTACTTAGCAGGAAGAATGGGAAAAATTGCTTCTACTCCATCTTCCTCAGAAGTAGAAGTCTTGCAATTTTCAAGAAACTACCATTTGTTAAGTTTTGGTGTTTACCAAAGGAAAATATTGACAATTATGTTTTAAAGGCTATTAAAATAATTTAACTTTTCTAATTGCAAGTTTCTGTGAGGCCAGAATCTTCTCACACATTTCAACAAAACAAACTGCCACATAATTGAATGCATAAACAGACATGAGAGTCCATTTATCTTTTATTAAGCCAGGTATTATTTTTTTTAATCTTAGTTTCTCACTAAATTTTTTCTCATAACATACTTATTTTTCATAAAAACACTTTTTTTTTGGAAGCTTTCACTCTGTCACCCTGGCACCCTAGTTGACTGCAGCCTTGACCTCCTGGGCTCAAGCAATCAACCCACATCAGCCTCCCAAGTAGCTGAGACTACAGGCACATACCACCATGCACAGCTCACTAGTTTATATTTATTTTTGTAGACATGGCATTTCAATATGTTGCCCAGGCTAGTATCAAAATCCTGGCCTCAAGCAATCCTCTTGCCCTAACCTCCCAAAGTGCTGGGATTACAGGCATAAGGAACATATAGAACTTTATTACTGCAATTTTTAATAAATAAGTATTTTAGCATTTTCTCAGTTTTCATTATTAACAGCATGTTAATAGATATAATTCACATAAAAAATTATTGAGGTCCTTGATAATTTTTTTTTGAGAGACGGTCTCTCTCTGTTGCCCAGGCTAGAGTGCAGTGGTGCAATCACGGCTCATTGCAGCCTCAATTGCCTGACTCAAGTGATTCCCTCACCTTAGCCTCCCAAGTAGCTGGGACCACAGACATGTGCCACCAGGTTGAGTTACTATTTGTAGATACAAGGTCTCATTATATTGGCCAGGCTGGTCTCAAACTCCTAGGCTCTAGCAATCCTCTTGCCATATTCTCTGAAAGCTCTGGGATTACAGGCATGAGCCACCACACCTAGCCAGTCCTCAATAATTTTTAAGAGTGAAAAAAGTCTCCTAAAACCAAAAAGTTTGAGAACGTGTGAGGCAGAGAAAATTAATATTAAAGAAAGTCCTTACTTCCTCTCCCAAGACTTGCAAGTGTGGTTTGTGAACATGCTCTCTAGTTCCTTGTGCCAACTCAGGTGGTATCCCTCGTGGTGTCGGAGGAACATGGACATGTTCTTGGTTGTCATCCATAACAGGAATTCCATACAATATTCTACAATGTGATAAGAACAATAAGTTTGTTTTTCAAGTAGTTGACAAAGCATAAGATGTTTGCCCTCATTTCATAACTCTGCTGAAATAAACACATGGACATTTGACATCTCCACTAAACGGAGATTGTGTAGAAGTCAGATAATCCAAAATTAGAAATAATCAAAAAATATTCATATCTGGATCTTAATATATTTTAGTAGTAATATTTATGATGGTTTTGTTTCATTATATTGGAATAATAAATTCACCCTATGAAAGCCTAGTTACAAAAGAGGTTTAAAAAAAAAAGCTTCTCTACCTTCTGATCTCTCACCTGCTCCCCATTCCAAGCTCACACATACACACAAAGTTTTGTTCTTGGACTGGGGCAAAGCATCAGCCTAAGCAGAAGTGTCTTCTCACATTATGGTTTTCCCTTCTTGCTGGGATGAACATAAAACTGTTTAGACATCAAGTCTTCCTTTCTAAGCTAAAAGCCTCATATACATAAGAATACATATGGGCACAACTTATCAATAAAAGCCTTAAGCTGAAACATGAGATAAATCAAAATTTGAAGATAAAACATATCATTAATTACTAACCTACCGATTGGCTTAGAAATACACTAACTTTTGTATTGCAACACTTAACTGTAAAATGAAGATAAAATAAACATAAAGACAAAGTATCTAAGAATATATATACAGTCATGTACCACAAACATACTATAGAATATCATTATCATATGGAAGCATTTAGAGCTACTGTTCCCCTAACTTACTGATATACTCTTACATGAAGAACCACTTTATGAGTTACCAAATGTGAAAACTAAGCATACAAAAACCCAACTGATTTCAGTTGCTTAAAAATACACTGAAATCCTCAAATCCTATCATACCTGCTGTTAAGAAGTAGACCCACTCAGAGCCATGCTGGAGAAGATATGGCTTTGTCAAAGTAGAGTCATGAAAAAAAAAGCTTCCTATCTTACCTACTAAAATACCTGAATTCAAAGACAGGTTAAAACTCTACTCCCAGCAAGGTGAATACCACTGTCATTCAACACCCATTCCATCCTCCTTCTAATGTGCTTTCCTGAACTGCCAAGGATGAGGAGGTAAAACTCTCCTGGCCAGGCATGGTGGTTCGTGGCTGTAATCCCAGCACTTTAGGAGGCCAAGGTAGGCAGATCACTTGAGGCCTGGAGTTCAAGATCGGCCTGGAGTTCAAGATCAGCCTGGTCAATATGGCAAAACCTCATCTCTATTAAAAATACAAAAATCAGTTATTGAGCCCTACCAGAGGTTGCAGTCAGCCAAGGTCATGCCACTGTACTCTGAGCAACAGAGGGAGATTCTATCTAAAAAAAAAAACAAAAAAAACTCCTGAAGCCAGTGTTCTAGATATTATTTAGAATCCACTAACCAAATGCAATTTAAAAGGCAAAAGGTACTAATGTTTCTGTTGGCAAGTACAGTCATGACAATGTTGAGTTCTTCTGTAGCAGTGTTCCAGTTATGACTTTGTGAGTTGTGTCTTTTGTTTGTTTTTTGCCAATGAGCATGTCAAACAGACACAGTGTGGCTCCAAAGTCCAAAGCTGTGACAGTAAAGGCTACTTAATCCCTGAATCTCAGCTAAGGTGGTATGTTGCCAGTGCTGGCTTCTAGATTTGCCGCCTTCCTGTGTCAGGAGCAGCAGCGCCCTAGGTAGCCAGTTGAACGTGCTGTGTGAGCCATCCCTGGGAGACCTCCCCACCTAAAGCCCATTTTTCTAACCCACTCACTGATTTTAAAACACCAAATTCCCATTACTAAATCCCTTTTTGCTTAAAATAGCTAAAGATGTTATAAGGTTTGGCAGTGTCCCAACCCAAATCTCATCTTGAATTGTAGTTCCCAAAACCCCCATGTGTTGTGGGAGGGACCTGGTGCGAGATAATTGAATCATGGGGGCAGTTACCCCCATGCTGCTGTTCTCGTGATGTGAGTTATCACAAGATGTGATGGTTTTATAAGGGACTTTTCCCCCTTTTGTTCATCATTTCTTCTTGCTGCCACCATGTGAAGAAGGACATGTTTGCTTCCCCTTCCACCATGATTATAAGTTTCCTGAGGCCTCCTCAGTCCTGCAGAACTGTGAGCCAATTAAGTCTCTTTCTTTTATAAATTACTCAGTCTTGGGTCTGTCTTTATCAGAAGCATAAGAAGAGACTAATACAAGATGTTTCTGTTTTCTGCAGCTGAATCCTAGTATATCCAGGAAAACAAAAGAACAGGAGAAGGTCTAGGGACTAAGAGAATGAGACAAGCGAATACATATATCAGGATCAATAAGTACTTCTAAGATAGGTTGTAGGGAGAGGGAGGTGGTGATTAGGAGAGTAGTGGCTAAGAAGTTATCTAAAGGCACTGCTGTACTTTTCTCCGGCTCTAAGCCAGAAACAGGGTAGTAAAAGTCATCTACCTCTTATTGTCGTTTGCTCTTTCATATTCCAAAAGCACACTAAATGGAAATACGAATTGGTTGGAAGAAAGTGAAGGTCATTGGACATTGTAGAGTGCATAGCTCTGGTAGACATGAATGGGGGCCTTCATGTCTACCTTTCTAAGTGGAAAGACTTACCTAAGGTTAACCTTTATGCTCCTGTATGACTAAGATGAACCACTTACCTAGAAATTTTTATCCAGATTTCCCCTGCTTCCTTCTTTCTGTCCAGAGAAAAAAACCAACCCTTTCTAGAGTTCTCTTTGGAAAACACCACTATCTCAGTGATTCAAACTAAAAATCTCTTCATTGCCAATCTCTCCCTCACTCCCAAAAGTAATGACCATTCCTGTTCATTCTCCCTCCATGGTGTCCCTCTTATCCATTGCATCTTCTCTCATCTGAGTTTTATGACACCATTTTTGCTGGTCCCTTACCTCCACACCCTCCCTCCTCCAATCCATGCCACATATCCCTGCAACTGTTGTTAGCAGTCATCCTCTCTCCAAACATCTTACTAACTACACACACAGTATACATAACCCAAGCTCCTGACCCCGGCAGTCAGGGTCCTTCACAGACCAAGGACCACCTACTTTGCAAACTCTACTTCCTTCTCCCAACCTCCCACCCAAGCTACATTTGCAATGCAAAAAAAAATGCCTTATGTGCTGGGATTACTCCAGGGGCAATAGGGGAAACAGGCAAAACCAACAGGCCATTATAGTACCAAGTGGCTATGAAAATGGCGAATGATGAGGGCAAGACCTTCAGATCTCAACTCCTCCATGAGACCTTTACAAATCCTTCTCTGCCCAGCCCAGATTCATGTCTGCCTCCCTGGTTTCCCTGTTGCATTTGATTTGCTCTTTCATTATACAATATACTGCATTGTATTCCATATGCCTTTTTCACAGTAGAGCATAGGCTTGTTTGGGAGAAAAAGTGAGACTTATTCATTTTCTGTCTCCCAAAAACTTGAATGGAGTAGGTACTAAATAAATATTGTTGGATTTTGGCTGAGTAAGAAAAATCTCACAGCCAAAGCCAGCCCCAGACTCTGCCCTGGGGAACAGAGAATCATTGGTAAAGCATGAGATGCTGGGTGGTTCTCAAAGTGTGCTCCCTTTTGAGCAGCATTAGTATTACATAAGAACTTGTTAGGAATGCAAGCTATTGAGCCCTACTACAGACCTAATGAATCAGAAACTCAGGAGCTGAGGCCTAGCCATCTGTGTTATAACCACCTGAAGGTGATTCTGTCCACTCTGAAGATGGAGAACCACTGAGGTACTCAATCTTTCCCAAGGCACCTAATCATAAGAATATCCTGGGATGAAATCAAATCTACACCTTCCCAGACCCCTTCTCTGAAGATTATAATTCAGAAGGTTTGGGATAGAGCCTGGGAATTGATACACTTATCAACCCCAAAGATTCTTACCCTCAAGGAAGACTAAAAATCACTGATGTAGTGGAAAGAGTGAGCCTTTGGAATGAGGTTAAAAAACAGAATTTGGGCCCCTCACTGTGCTGTTTCCTTCTTTAGTCTATTTCCTCATTTACAAATGGCAACAGTGATTTTTTTCAGTCTAATGTCTTAGAAATCAGACATGATTTCTAAATCATATATGATTTCTAAGAAGAGGCTTGCACACAGAATATGCTAAGAAAGTGATTGATATTACAATCACTATTGTTTATGATCATTGAGGGAGATGAATGAAGAAAACAAGCCCACCTCTCTCAGAGTGAAAGTTAAACCTCCTTTCAGGTCAACATTAGTCTCCCATGAGGCTAGGCAGAGAAATGTATTTCAGACACTATGATGCTGTTAAAGAAGTTTGGAAAACATTTGTTCTAAGCTGTGAGTACTCTTAAAATATCTCTGCACACATCTTCTATGAGTTACATAAAGGTGACTGTGAGCTACATCTTGTGAAGCATGAAGAAGGGATCTCCCTCCAGCAATCCTCCCCTACCTTGGTATTACCCTAACAGAGAGGTCCTCCATTACAGCTTCACTATCTCTTCCTTAACAAATTTATCTTGCTCCTTGGTATACAAAACCTGCGAGAGGCTTCACAGGATGTTGCTCACAGTTACTCTTAAGTAACTCACAGAAGATGCATACAGGGAAATTTTAAGAGTGCTCACATACAAAAGTTTCACCAAAGTCAATCTCGCATGCAATGGTTCTATTCTAGATACCATTTTTTAAAGTGCTCATAGCAAACCACTAAACTGATTTCACAACCCACTCACTGGGTCACAATCTACCATTTGGAAAACATTAACTTACAGAGAATGTTGTTTAAAAAGCAGACTCCAAGGTCTGGAAAAAGCTTTAGTATTCATCTTCTCCAAAATGTTAATCTACAGATAATTTTCTTTAGTCTTGTATAATTTTTTCTTTAAAATCTACAGCAGAAGCATATGAATACTTTGTATGTTTTAAAAAGATCAGAAAATATAGTCTTGATAACATAACAAATCTATAGAAGAGTAAGTATATAACTACATGTAATTTTTATTTATTTATTTTTTTTACAAAACATGACTGGGGAGGGGGAGATTGTATTTTTAATCATTGTAACTTCATTGCTACATGCAAACAGTGACATCTGGTGGAATGATACTGCTTTACTTTTTAAAATATCCAGCTTTCAAATACTGGCAGTTATGGAAACAGACAAATTTCCAAATAATTCCTTTTTTGGCATTTCTACGTAAAAACAGAAATACACAAGTCTAAAATCTTACCAGACATTGACAGTGCATACTGAAATGATTTTTGTCATCCCAATCTGTATTTTTTTAAAAATGCTAAAGGCATACTGATGGGGCTATTTGTTCAAAGTGAATATAACAAATTTGAAATGAGGTTACTATTGATTAGAGTTCTATCTCTGCCAGCAACTGTAATTTAGAGTGCAAAACTTTTCCTCAGTTTCCTCATCCATAATATGAGAGGCTTAGGCTACAGAACTACTAAGATCTCTTATAACTCTGTTCAGTGTACTTCTGTGACATATATCACCAACTTGCACAGTGATTCTTATGTTCTTTGGTGTAATACCTTAGGCCACTGCTTGGATTATGTAGCAAGGAACAAGGCCATGTAAGGGGTAGGGGTTAGACTAGGATTAGACCTGATCATTGAGAAATGGCAGATGGTAGGGGAAGGTCAGTCCTAGATACCATACTGGTAGGAAATAAAAAGCATATGAGACAGAACAGAGTATTACAAATAAACTGTAACAGACCACAGGTCCTGGGTGCACTATAATTAAAAAGGTCCAGCATGAGATGATGGCACATCTGGGTTGGGGGCAACCAGTGATAGGAAGTACAAAACCAGGCAATATTCAGAGACTCCAAAGCTTTCAGTAATTGGGTAATCACCATCAGAGAAGTCTCCCACAATTACCAAGGCCACATCCTTGGCCTAGACTCAAAATAGGGGATTTTTCAGTTCCTATGTGGGAACAAGCAATAGTAAGATAAAAATCCCCATTCTGTATAAGCAGAAGTCCTGCTTCCAAAATTGGTTTACAATGGATCAAAAACAAACCACAAGAGCAAGTAAAATATGCTTCACAAAGATTATCCAACTAAGGCTCCTCAGATTCTTCCTAGATTACATCAAATTGGTCCTAAAAACAGAATGAAAGCGAGTATACAGAATTAAGCATAAAGAGAAAACATGAGAGGACCTTTCACAAATACACAAAGCAGTAGAACATAATGGAAACCACATTTAAAATATAAAGACCTGGGTGTGAATCCTAGCTTTTTCTAGCTACATAAACACGGACTAGTCAATTGTTATGCTGTATTTTTTATTTGGGAAATAAAATGATTTTATCTACTAGAGTTGTTATTGATACAAAATTAAATAATAAATGCAGTGTACTTCAATGCGTTTTTTCTGTTAGATGATTTTCCATTTTCTCAACAAATATTACTACCTTATTTGAAGGATTTGGATAAAACTTTTCAAATAAAAGCACACCTTATATATCTGATTTGTAAGCTATCATTAGTAGAGATAGTAAGTCAAAATAATTACTCATATATGTATCTCTACATTTTTATTTATATAGATAGATATCCTCAAAGGAATACAAGTTGCCAAAATAACATATATAATGTCATTTTCATGAAATGTATGTGTGTGTGTGTGTGTGTATATATATATATATATATATATATGTACAGAAAAGCTTATAATAATCTACCATATAGAAAACCCTATAGGAAAAGGTCACCCTTAGTACAATAGTTTTAACAATCACAGAGAGAAACTATAGAAGCAAATTTTTCAGATTCTGTCCCATCCCACCCCCAACACCTTTCAAGATTCTGAATGACTCAACTACTAACATAAACCTGTATCTCTGGTTCTCCTACTTAAGATCTAAAAGTACTATCCTAATACCTCCAAAATAAACAGTCAAAAAATGCCAGATAAATCTATCCAATATTAACTTTGGGTAGCCAGAAATAACTTGTCTTCATTCAAAGATAAGTACACAGAAAAACCCAAAATGATTTCTGTGAAGACAGTCTGCGAACTACAAGAATGAAATACAGCATTCAAAAAGTGACAGAAAGAACATCCTTTTGGGAAATATTTATTATAGGAAACAAAAATATTTTAGAAAGATTCTGCTTTATGTTCTTGAGGTAATAAAATTCAGATAAACAAAAGAGATTCTCTTAAGAGACCGATAGAATTTAGAAAAATATGTAAATGCCATAGCAGTCTTACAATGGAAATTAGAAGGACTTTTTAAATTTTATACCACAGAAAATGAAACCTCTGAAGAACAGAGGTTTGAGAGATAAATGTAAGCCAAACAATGATAAATGTAGAGGAAAGATAATGAAGATCCAACATACAGCTAATTGATATTCCTGAAGAAATGCACAAAATAAATAGAATAGAAACATTACTCAAAATAAAACAAAAAAGTCCTATAGTGAAGATCTATATTTGCATATAAGAAGGGCTTTCTGTGTACCCCCCAAATTAATTAGAAAGCAATCCACTCTCAAACATATGCTAGGGAAATTGTTCAAATTAAAGCAAAACATAAAATTCTGTAAGCAACTAGATGAGTAGGAGAAGCAGATTACAGGCAAATAAATAAAAAACTGGTTGGCTTCACATTTCTGTCTCACAAGATTAGATATCAAACAAAAAACAGGCAAATGCTGGCATATGAAACAGATTCTAGGAAATAGCAAAGAAGAAAAAAAGAGACTATAAAATGACAAAAAATAATACCAAGTACATCTGATAGGACAATAAATTAATATGGGGTGACCCAACCTATTATAAGAAAAAAAATTCTGATTGGCTCAAAAATATTTAAGTCTATGCAATCTACAAGGGACACAACTAAGACAGACTAAAACGAAAGTGGAAATAGATACCATATAAATAAAGCAAAAACAAAGAAAGTAGTTTTCACTTTTATGAGTTTAGCATAGAATGAAAACAAGAAGATCACAATTAACAGTTTCTTGAATTTTCTCACACACACACACACAAATATTGTTTTATATAATCACATACTTCTGCATTTAGTTCTACTTCCTTTCAGAATACAGAGCACTACCTCATTCTTTATTATGGTTGCAATGCAGCTCATTATTGGATGCACAATTAAAATTCTTCCACTGGTGGATGCTTAGGTTGTTTCCAGTTTTTAGTTAATATAAAAAGTGATATGAACATCCTTGTGCATTTCTCTTACCACCTGATAGTCATCAGCATATAAAGGTCCTTGATAAGATCACCTTGGTAAGCCTGGCCACTCCAATGTTGAGAAGTCAAGGGATGAGAAGAAGTCCCACGAGAAGGGACTGAGAAGCCATAGCCAGAGAAGCAGGAAGATAACCAAGAAAGAAGTGGTCCCTAAGGCCAAGGGATAAATGTGACTTCTATAAGAATAAGTGATCAACTGTGTCAAACACAACTGAGAAGACAAGGACTGTGAGATCTTAAAGCAAACCTGATCATGTCATTCTTCCTCAGAAACCCTATCAATGCTTTCCCAGTGCACTGTGACTAAGAATCCCTTCCCCAAGCACTCACACATGCCCTCACATACACATACAGGGTAACCATAAAATCCTGCCTTCTCTCTAGTTTCAAATGTATCACTACTCTTCCTGTTCTCTAATACTGGACTTCTCTGCAATTCTCAGATAGATTCCAATGGTCCACAGCATGAACTCAAACCTCAATGTGTATACAAATTTCCTGCATTTCTAACACATTCCCAGGTGATGGTGATGTCACTAGTCTGTGGACTATACTTTGAGTACCAAAGACGTAAAACATTCTTTCCCCTTCTCCTGCCTATCTTCTATCCATATATTCAATATAAGTATCATTTCTTCAAATCTCCCCAAATAATCAGGGACTCCTCTTACATGTTTCCATAGCACTTTGCACACCTCCATATTAATTGTCACATTCACAGTAATTAATTCACCTCTCTTTTCACTGGTCTCCAGGTTCCCTGAGGGCAGTGGTTATGTTTCTCTTGTTTACAGATGCCTCTCTAATGCCTACCTCTGTGCCTACCACAGAGTTTAGCATGTCATTTGATTTCACTATTTCTTGACATGGAAATATATTTACACATATGTTTTTAAAAGTTAGGTTACCAAACATTATGCATATAGTATTATTCTGGTTTTGTTCTATCTTATTTATTTGCAAAAGGAAAAATCTGAAATCCTATATTTAAGAATGTTAACAGGGTTATCTATGAATGGCAAGATCTTGAATAATTGTTTTTCATTTTTGCATTTGCTTGCATGTTCTTGCATATTTGTTAAAATATTTGTATTGTTTTTTGTAATAAACAAAAATGAAATTAAACATTGAATTTTGACACAACCTCTGGTTTTTCAGTTGTGGTTGCTGCTGTTCTAATGTATAAAACTAATGATCTGTCCACATATTTTACAAAAATTGACTAGAAATTTCTTTTGTAATTTGAAGCCAACTAGAGGGTTAAGTCTGGGATCTATAGCCTGTCATTGTTCACCACCCAGGAGCTGGCTGAGAGAGAGGCCTGATTTGAAAAGATCAGCCAATGTTTGTAGGACAGCATTTTTGCCACCAACTTTCTATTGATGGTGAATCAAGAAAATACACAAGCAGTTTTAGATGGACAAATAAGTGAAATGGAACAGAAATCCATAAATAAACTCAACATATTGGAATTTGAGGTATTTAAAAGCTGGCATTTTGATTCAGTGGAGAAAAGAAAATTCATTGAATAAAGTATATTTTACAATTATTCTTATCAAAATGAATTACAAATGGATTAAATATTTAATTTTTTTCAAAGAAAACGACAAAGTTACTAGAAGAAAATATGAGAGAATACATTAAAATGTAAATATATAAACACCCTTTCTAAGATTAGCATTAAGACAAAAACACATAAAACAATTGCTACATTAAAAAATTTCTGATAGCATTAAACACCATAAACAAAACTGAAAAGCAAACAACAAATTAAAAATATATCTATAATATATATATGGCAAATAACTAAAATTTTTAATATAAAAAGATCATTTACAAAATAATACAAAATCTTCAACATAAAAAGATCATTTACAAAACAAAGAAATAAATGACAACTCCACAAAATATGATCTAGTAATTCTCAAAAGGAAAAAAGCAAATAACCAAGAGGCATCTAAAAATATGTTCAACTTTACAAGAAATGAATAAAAATAATAAAAGATTTTTTAAAATTCAAAAAGAGTAACAATCATAGTTTGGCAAGAGTGTAAGGAAAAGAACAGTGTCATAAATTGGCATAAACAGTGTTACTGCAGCTTGGTTATAGTAGTAACTATTTGGCCAGGCACAGTGGCTCACACTTGTAATCCTATCACTTTAGGAGGCTGGTGCATGAGGCTCACTTTAGGCTAGGAGTTTGAGACCAGCCTCATCAACATAGTGAGACTCTATGTCTACAAAAAAATAATTAGCCTAGTGCTACCCAGGAAGCTGAGGTGGTAGGATCACTTGAGCCCAGGAGTTCAAGATTACAGTAAGCTACAATTGTGCCATTGTGCACCAGCCTTGGCAAAAGAGCAAGACCCTGTCTCTATTTAAAAAAAGAAAATTGCATGAAGTAGTAAATATCATGAAATAAATGTAGAAACTCAGGCTATAGAATGTCACATGTGGTTTAAACACATACATATAAAAAGATGTCTGGAAGGCTGTTCACCAAGCCGTTAACATTAATCTAAGTCTTTAAACACTTTTAATGATTTCCCCTACTTTAAAGCCTCAAATATAAAATTCCACACCAAAAAGTTGAACTAAATGTCCATAAACTTCTCCATATAATATACAAATATTTTTAAAGCAAAAATATGGCCAATATGAAATATTTTTATAGTTCTCATCATAATTACTGTTTGGCAAAATAAGCCTAAGTTTGAACACTACAATGCTGTTCAAATAAACTTAAGTATATACTCTTACAATTCCATTAAAATATTCCTGGTGTTTCCCATAAATGATTACCCCAAATTGGGAAAGTATTAAAACTATACACCACAAGTATTAATATCTTTGAAGTTAACTGATCATTGCATAAAAAAATGCCAAAAGCCATCAAATGAAAGGGTATGGTATTCATTTTGTTTACAGTTACCTTTCTTGAGAACACTCGGTAGTGCAGAAAAAAATTATACATTTCTCCAAACTTGTAGGTTCAGCAGACAGATATATTTTGAAAAGGTTAAGCTATGTTTAGCAAGGTAATCCTCAAGAGATAGATGCTGGAGAATTAAATATTCAGTACTTAAATTAACTTCTTATTTGGTACTTAGGAACAAATTGCCAAGAATTATCCTCATCAAATAGAACGTTTATTGACTCTCTTGGAAAAAGAAAGTGAAATCTACTTGAAGAAAAATATTTTCAGAATTGGAAAGAAATCAGCATTTCTAACACTTTGCATGAATAATTGAAGCTGTAAGTCCTGCAAATGATGTTTGGCTTGTGTAGTGCTAATGGGAATGATTCAAGACAATAGTTTCATGACTACTAGATTATGTTTATGTCTTTATTTTCTACTCCCAGCTTTGGGCTCTAAAATACACTCCAAAGAATGGCATGCTGAACTGCCGTTTTCTACTGGAGATACTGGAGCAGTTCTGAAATTTCAAAAATTCTTTACATACAATTTTTTTCAAAACTGTAATTTGATAAAGCAAAACTAACAGACTTGAGATGTATAAAATTATGATTGACAAATAAATCCTAATTTTTTTTTGCCTACATAGAAAACAAACATAAATATGACCTTCTTTTAGGAATTCAAACTGAAACTAATTGTGATTGCTAATCACTGGGAAACCAGGTAATTTTTAATCCATGAAAGAATGCAGTAGTATTGTAATTTTTACTAGAAGTCAAGTTGGAGAAAATTCATTCAAAATATAGCATGAAAAGTATGGGTACTAATAAATTTTCCATTTAACTTAATATTTAATATTTGTAATAGTCTTAAAACATGTAGTACATTTTTCAGTATTTTTACCATGGCTTCTGAATGTCAAGAGACTGTAGCGCAAGCATTCTCAATGGGCAGGTGATATTGGTGCTTTGGGTGGGTGGGCAGAGTGAGTACAGCTTACTCCTTTTATTTATAAAGCACAGACATTCAGATAGTATATAAACAGATATACAGTATATCTGGTGTATTAAAATTTAATAAGCAGGGGTGATTAGGAAAAAAAGCCTTGAAATTCTCTTTAAGTGGGTGATAATGAAAAGGCCGAGAAAAACTGAGTTAGACAAACCTGGATTCTAATTACTATCAAGAGATAAGAACTTCAGCAAGT
The DNA here is from genome assembly GCF_030222135.1 of Aotus nancymaae. NCBI lineage: Eukaryota > Metazoa > Chordata > Mammalia > Primates > Aotidae > Aotus > Aotus nancymaae. The sequence continues at coordinate 8,077,611 of NW_026988476.1, read as the reverse complement.
AACCTGATATCACAGACCCTAAATTTCTTCATGAATAAAATGGAAATTACAACTTCTCCCTTACAGTTGAAGATTTAAATAGAAAACATATGCAAAGCACACAGCACAGTGCTGGGAATATAGTTACTGCAGCATAAACCTTAGGCTCCTTCCCTTTTCTCCTCTCTTTTGAGGATGCTGTCAATTATATACTCTCCACAAAAGAATATGTAGATTCCAAAGGAAGGTGAGACCCAAGGAGAAGTGGAATGAACTCCAAGAGAGATGACTTTTATATGTGATCCCTGGACCCAAGTATGCCCAATGATGGTGAAATCTAGTTCAAAAGACTGGCTTGCTTAACTTTTATTACCCTCAATTTCCAGATCTGTACTCCAGAGTTGTGATGACAAACAAATGAGATCAAGTATGTAATATGCAACACTCTGAGAGTACTAAAGTTACCTTACATTTGGGAATGGGTTCATGTTAATACCGTCAGGAAATGGAGACACAGACCTAGACTGTGTACCTGAGGAAGCATTGGAAAAGAACAAAAACTGCTCCCCCCTCTTTAGTGTCCAAGAACAGAATCAAGTCTTTAAAATCTAGTCCTCAAAGGCGGGATTTACTTGAAACTTAAAATTTAGTTTAAAATAAATTACCAGTGGAACTCTTACCTCTCTGTTTGTTCTTCATCTGTAAAGCGATCGTCTAAGAAAGAGGTTCCAAAGATTCCAAGCAGAGCATTGTGGCCTTTCCTGTTAGCAGTGTGATACACTCGAGAAGCCAGGCACAAGTCAACGGGCAGCTGCCGGGCTGGAATGGTGGTGCACAGCTTGTGAAGGTGCGGCATGGAGTAGTCTCGTGGAATTCTGCAACAGAGAAAAGAAAGTGGGCTTTCATCATGCTGTGGCCTTTAGATATAAAGTACATTTATACTGATAACTTAGTTCAGGTTCTAAAGACATATATAAATGTAGGAGATCTGATTTAAAACTACAATAATGGTATATAACAAATTTAATATCCCAATCTCAGGCCATTGTCCAGAGCTTTAAACTTGTGTCCAACTGCCTGCTGAATAGCTTAGCCTGCACCTCTAGAGACCACAGTCTACAGGCATCTCGGGATCAATAAGTCTAAAAACAAACTCTTCATCATCCCACCCTAACCTCTTCTCTCCTGAATTCTGAAACTCAGTCTAGAGACGTTATATCCAGCCGTCATGCATTATTCCTTTGCTACTCTGCTCAAATGCTAATGTCCCTAAAGAAGTGGAACAATATTGGTAGCGCATTACCCATTAAGTAGCATTGATGGAACTCTGGGTATCTCTAAGCCAGTATGGCACCTCCTTTCCCACTCTGCTGAAACTTGACTCTGTCTCCTGCCTTTCCTAAGTAGAGAGGATGACATGAAATCTGCTTTTTCTTTTCTTTTTGAAACGGAGTCTCACTCTGTCACCCACACTAAAGTGCAGTGACACGATCTCAGCTCATTGCAACCTCTGCCTCCCCGGTTCAGTGATTCCCCTGTCTCAGCCTCCCAAATATCTGGGACTACAGGCCTGTGCCACCACGCCCAGCTAATTTTTGTGCCTTTAGTAGAGATGGGGTTTCATCATGTTGGCAAGGCTGCTCTCGGACTCCTGACCTCAAGTGATCCGCCTGCCTCAGCCTCACAAAGTGCTCGATTACAGACATAAGCCACTGAGCATGGCTGAAAATCTGCTTTCTTAATCCCCAGTGCCACCTGTCATCCAATCGACAATTATTGAGCACCTACTACATGCCAGATTCTGTGCTAAGTCCTCTACACACATTTTCTCTAATTCCCACAATGAAGCTCTATTGGAGGTATAATTATCCTTATTTTGGATAGGTCACAAAATTGAGTATCCACTAGTATCCACACACAACATTACTGGCTATCAGCCAAACTTCGTGCCTATTAGTGACTTCTGGATGGAAGTGCCCTTCTCCAGAAGTACTCCATGCCTACCTTCCTACTAAAGCTTACATAACCAAATGGCCGCCTTTTCATCAAATCAAATCAAATCAAATCAACTTTAGATCTTTAGATCATGTTCTCTTCTGAACCCCAAAACACAGCTGAGAATATGAACGACTTGTTGAAATTGCTCTTCCTTCATGGGCCTTAAATGCTGCACTATCCCAGATTTCCATCTGCCTCTCAAATTCATCATAATCTGACTTAGTCGTTAGTTTTCCTTCTCCAGTTTCCAAACTGGGTGTGGTTTCTGAGGTCTGAACTTCTCTTTGTACATTGGAAAAATCATCTTTAATGTTCCAGCTATTACCTCTGTGCTGAGAATTCCCAAATCTTACCTCCAATATCACTACCTCATTAGATTCCTCATTTTCAAGACAGAAAACATCTTTGACCCCTCTCTCTTTTGCCTGCTCATCCAATGGAGAAAACTGAGTTTCTCCCCTGCACAGGATTGCTCAGGTGTGCTCCTTCTCCACCCTCACTGCCAGCACATCCTTCATCACCTCAGCCTGCACAAGCAGTCGTTTGCCAGTTGGGTTGAGCACGGCACCCTCTGTCTATTCTTTCCCTCTGCAAAATTCTACCAGCTTAATCTCCTTTAAGTGCTCCTTTACTCAGCACATTGGTTGGTTGTTGCTTACTGCATCTGTCTAACTTCCTCTCTCCATTTCAAGGCTCCTAGCCTTTGGACTTACTTCTAGCATTGTGATTAAGAGTGCAGACTCTGAAGTCAGACTGCCTGGGTTCAAACACTGTTTATAGTTCTCTCTTGGTCTTAAGCAAGTCAATTAATGTATCTATGCCTTCTCCTGGATACAGTTGCTTTAAGAAAGAAGAGTGATGCATTTAGAATGGTGTCTCTCACATGGCAGATGTTAGCTATTCTCATCAGTTTCCGGGACAAATCACAAGACTAGACCTGTCAGTCCCTTCAGTTATGGATACAGTGCTGTCTACCCTTTTGTCCACGTCTAAATATCCTTCAAACAAGATCTCAAGGCCAGACTTCTCTGACAAGTTTATCTTTTTTTCTTTTTTACAAACTGTGTTTTTTTGTAAGTTGCTCTACTCTTATGTCACCCACTTTTACCCTTTATCTAGAGGGTTAATGGTCGTCTGTCCACTGACTACTCCATATGGCTGGGACTGCTTCAGAGATTAGCATGGTGTAAAGAATATAGACTTTGGAGTTGACTGGGCCTGGATAAGGATCTTGGTTCTAACACTTGCAAACTGTATTACCGACTTCTTTAAAAGTCTTCCAATAAATGAGGATAAAAATCCCTAACCCTTGCCTTTATAAGAACTGACAAAAATAGAAGATATGTCATTCCCAGTCTGTGGAAATCTCTCAAGAAATGGTTTATTATTGTTGTTACTATTATTTTGCACTACACAGCACCTCACCCATTGCCAGGCACCATATGTACACTACTGAATCATCTGAATCATAGAGAGTGGTCTATGGCATTTCCAAAAGAGCATAGGGCCTAACAAAAACAGGATACGAAATGTGTACATGTGCATGTGAAAGAGGAAAAGAGAGGTAAGTCTAAACATTTGGCACCTGAGACAAAGAGGCGAAACTGGAGGAGAGAAAGGGGGTAACCAGAAAGCCAGGGCTCCCAGGTACTCTAGGCTCCTAACAAAGGGCTTTTAAAATAGAGGGGGAAAAAAAGGTGTGTCTGATGTCAAGCTCACCTACATCATCATTCTACCTGAGACAGGTCCTGGCTAATGGAACGTGTGTGAGATTACATTACTGATTTTTATTTTTTCTTTTAAAAGCATCACAACCAATGTGAATTCCTGTGCACTCATTATAGTCTATTAACATGAATAAGCAAATAAATTTCCCTTGGTTATTAACCTCAATAACAATGTGCTATAACAGATGTTTGAATTCCCAAGAATACAATTTAATTTGAGGGCTAGTGAGAAAATTTAGGTTGAAAATTGAGTAAAGGAAAAGGAAGAGTAAATAAAAGACTTTCAGAAACACTTTTTCAAGATTCTCTTTTACCATACAATTTTTTAAAATACCAGACTCTTATTGCTCTGCATCTCTTTCTATTTCTCACTAATGGAAATTTCTAATTTTGGTTTTAATGAATTAAAGTAGTACTATATATATCAATAAGATCTACAAATATTTTTGGCATGCTCAAGAAAGGCTGTGTGTTTTTATAGCACACTCTTCTTAAACAGGACTATTTGTCATTCTTTGAAACACTAAGACATAAAAAAGAAAAGACTCTGACTCTGTGTGTGGCCATACTACTCTGCTTAATGCACTAAATGCAAGGTTTTTTAGAAAAAAAAATCAAGAAGTTTCTGCTTCATTGATAGTCTGACAGTAACTATTTATTGAAGGTAAAATACTTGTTGTCTGCTGTCACTATTTGTTTTAATACATAATCTTGCTAACTAAATGAGCTTAAAGCAATGCAGATAAGCAATGGTATGTACAGGGTCACTTAAATGCCAATTTGACTGTTTCATAAACTTTGGAATTCTTTTCCCATGAGTCTATTCTCAGCTACTAAATTGTGAGTAATATCCATTTACAAAGTTTGAGCTGGCTATAAAAAGGTTGTCTTCCATGTCCAGCATACTTTCAGTGCCCTAAACAACAACAAAAGCCAATAATTAAAATGTATTCAAACCCCTATTAAGAGTTAAATGAAGAATAATCTAGAAGAAACCAACCCATAAAAACTTAGTGGTGAAATAAGGAGAAAATCAGAATTTCAACAAGGTGACTAGCAAAAGGTAAACCATAATCTAAATTGCATTTCCACACTATTATTTAAAATTGTGGTTGTATTCCTGTGTAGTAAGAAACTCCATTAAAAATATGGATGTGAGGATGAAGCATGATATTAATAGTAGAGAAAAATAATGCCATCTAAATTACCAAACTGATGGCTTATGGACATTTTGTGTTGGCTTGTTTTTCATTTTATCATAACAAAATTAACCAATATAATAAGCAATTGATCCAAATCAGGCATTACAGTGACCAAAAATATCAAATCAAACATGCTAACATTTAATTTTCTCTAGTCTTACAAAGAGGCTTTTTATTCCAGCTATTGTTACATCATGAAAGTAAGTACATTTGCCAAAAGCAGGAAAAGAAAAAAGCATGAATTATAACACATATATCTAACTGTAAAACCTACCACCAACTTTTCCTGTGAGAAGGTTTAACCTCATATATGAATTTCTAAAACATTTAGTTTTCTTTTTTTAAAATGTGTTTTCATGTCTCAGTGCTGCTGAATAACTTCTCTTCCAATAGAAAAATTATAAATTTAAGAAAATTACTTTCTTTGTAGTTTTTTATCACAAAGTGGTTTTGAAGACTTTCTTGGTCTCAGTGATTTACATTTCCGCATTTGCTTAATTTGTTTTCCTTTGATTTGCAAGAATTCTGATGATTTTGCCTTTAAAAAAAATACAAAGTGTGCTGTTAAGGGAGGATGCAACATGAGAGTTAGATCTTTTTCTCATATTTAATAAGCCATCTCATATTTAAACTCCAGGTTTCTATGTATATTTTATAAAAGGATCCTAACAGTAAGTTGATAGTTTCCCCTAAATTCATTCCTAAATTTTACATATACACCTTTATAACAATAAAAATATTAATACCATATTTATTTACAATATTTTTGTTTATTACCCCAAAATTATTAAAGAATAAATATAATATTCTCCCTCCATAAGTGCACTCTTCTTTATTGGTATTTGTAATAAAACTTATCTTTAGTTCCTTAAAATTTGGTATGACTGCTGGTTACAACCACAAGCTAAAAAGAACTTCACTGCTTTATATTTTTGTTTTGATCAATATTTATCAAAAGTTGTACTGTCTTAAAGTTTGTACTTCTTACAGTTGTACTGTTTTCTACTTGTATTGCCTAAGGAAAATCAAATACATTTTGTGTCATAAATAATTGCCTTTTACTCATTGTAAGTATTAGGGGTATTATTTCCCTAGATTTTCTAGAAAATTTTCAGAATTCATGGTGATCATTCATGTAAAGATATTTTTCTCTGTGGGTTGCTCTATATATTTTTGAGATTAGACTTAAAAAAGAAATCAGGGAGGCCCTCCTTAGAAAAGCTATGGTTGAATAAGTAGAAGATAGCCAGATAAAAAGAAGTTAGTTTTTTTATGTTAGGTAGAGGGTTTAAGCTTGATACGGTAGCAAGGAAAGAGCTACTGCAACTTCCTGGGTAATGAAGTAATGAAGAATAAAGAAAGTTCAATGAATACGAGCATTCCATCTAAACTTCTCGGCAATCTGAATTTCCTGTACAGTATTTCCACAAAGTGGTCATCACCTGGCTGGAACATGGTCAGGACTGGAGAACTTGAATGCAAATAAAGTCAGCCACTTTCTCTTTGAAAATCTTCCAGTCCTAGAGTTTTTGCTTGTTTCTTTATTATTGAATCTAACAACTTTCATTCACCAGTCTCAATTCAAACCTCAGGAACCATACAAGCGCAATGTAGCTCTCAGTTGTTTGAGAGACAGACAAATATTAGAATACAGTTGACTCCCCTGGATCTACTTTTCCCTCAGATATATATACCCAGTCCTTTCAACTCTATCTTACATAACATGGCTTTCAAGTACTATACTTAGTCATCTTAACTGCTCTCTTCCAAACAGACTCTAATTTGTCTGAGCTCCTCCTGGGGTTGGACACCTGTATGTGAACACAATATTTGAGGTGTGATATAATCAGATCAACCAGAAAAAAGATGGTATTTGCAAATCAGTGCAAACCATGATTGCATTTGGCTTCATCACAAAACAGCCTAAAACACTGAAGTTTTTCACATTTGCTACTAAATCTTGTCATCCCATATCTATACACTTAGTTTATGGATCCTAAGGCTATCCTAATTAAATTTTATCTGAGATCTGACTAATTATATCTTTTTTTAATTCTTCATTTTTGTGGGTACATAGTAGGTGTATATATTCATGGGGTACATAAAATGTTTTGATACAGGCATGCAATGCATAATAATTACATCATGGAGAATGGAGTATCCATCCCCTTGAGCATTTATTCTTTGTGCTACAAACAATCCAATTACACTCTCTTAGTTATTTTTAAATGTACAATTAAATTATTAACTGGCTGGGCATGGTGGCTCACACCTGTAATCCCAACACTTTGGAAGGCTGAGGTGGGTGGATCACATGATGTCAGGAGTTCAAGACCAGCCTGACCAAAATGGAGAAACCCTGTGTCTCCACTAAAAATACAAAATTAGTCGGGCATGGTGGGCATGCTTGTAATCCCAGCTACTTGGAAGGCTGAGGCAGGAGAATCTCTTGAACCCAGGAGGCGAAGGTTGTGGTGAGCCAAGATCACATCATTGCACTCCAGCCTGGGCAACAAGAGTGAAACTCAGTCTTAAATAAATACTATAGTCACCCTGTTATGCTATCAAGTACTATGCCATATTAATTAATTCTAACTATTTTTTTTACTCATTAGCCACCCCTACTACACGCCCGCCAAGTCTCCCTTCCCAGCCTCTGGTAACCATCCTTATACTCTCTATCTATATGGGTTCAGTTGTTTTTATTTTTAGATCCCACAAATAAGTGAGAATCTGTGATGTTTGTCTTGCTGTGCCTGGATTATTTCACTTAACATAATAATCGCCAGTTCCTTCCATGTTGTAGCAAATGACTGAATCTCATTTTTTTTTTTCTGAGACAGAGTCTCAATCTGTAGCCCAGGCTAGAGTGCAGTGGCATGATCACAACGCACTGCAGCCTCGACCTCTTGGGCTCCATTGATCTTCCCACCTCAGCCACCCAAATGACTGGGACTACAGGCATGCACCATCAAGTCTGGCTAATATTTGTATTTTTTAGAGATGGAGTTTTGCCATGTTTTCCAGTCTGGTCTCAAACTCCTGAGCTCAAGCAATCTACCTGGCTAGGCCTCCGAAAGTACTGGGATTAAAGGCTTCAGCCACCGTGCCCAGTCCCATTCTTTTTTATGGCTGATTTTCTTTATTGATTCTTCTGTTGATTGACACTTAGGTTGCTTACAAATCTTGGCTGTTGCGTGGCCAGTGCTGCAACAAACATGGGAGTGCAGATATCCCTTTGATATACTGATTTCCTTTCTTTGGGGTATGTAGCCAGCAGTGGAATTGCTGTGTCATATGGTAGTTCTATATTTAGGGTTCTTTTTTGTTTTTTTTAATTGCATTTTAGGTTTTGGGGTACATGTGAAAAACATTCAAGATTGTTGCATAGGTGCATACGTGGCAGTATGATTTGCTGCCTTCCTCCCTTTCACCTATATGTGGCATTTCTCCTCATGCTATCTCTCCCCAACTCCCCACCCCCCGCTGTCCCTCCCACTCCCCCCAACAGACCCCAGTGTATAGTGCTCCCCTCCCTGTGTCCATGTGTTCTCATTGTTCAACACCCGTCTATGAGTGAGAACATGCGGTGTTTGATTTTGTGTTCTTGCGTCCGTTTGCAGAGAATGATGGTTTCCAGGTTCATCCATGTCCCTACAAAGGACGCGAACTCATGGTTTTTGATGGCTGCATAATATTTCATGGTGTATATGTGCCACATTTTCCCTGTCCAGTCTATCATCAATGGGCATTTGGGTTGGTTCCAGGTCTTTGCTATTGTAAACTGTGCTGCAATGAACATTCGTGTGCATGTGTCCTTACAGTAGAACGATTTATAATCCTTTGGATATATACCCAGTAATGGGATTGCTGGGTCAAATGGAATTTCTATTTCTAGGTCCTTGAGGAATCACCACACTGTCTTCCACAATGGTTGAACTAATTTACACTCCCACCAACAGTGTAAAAGTGTTCCTATTTCTGCACATCCTCTCCAGCATCTGTTGTCTCCAGATTTTTTTAATGATCGCCATTCTAACTGGCGTGAGATGGTATCTCAATGTAGTTTTGATTTGCATTTCTCTAATGACCAGTGATGATGAGCATTTTTTCATATGCTTGTTGCCCTCATGTATGTCTTCTTTTGTAAAGTATCTGTTCATATCCTTTGCCCACTTTTGAATGGGCTTGCTTGTTTTTTTCTTGTAAATCTGTTTTAGTTCATTGTAAATTCTGGATATCAGCCCTTTGTCAGACAGGTAGGCTGCAAAAATTTTTTCCCATTCTGTTGGTTGCCGATTCACTCTAATGACTGTTTCTTTTGCCATGCAGAAGCTGTGGAGTTTGATTAGGTCCCATTTGTCTATTTTGGCTTTTGTTGCCAATGCTTTTGGTGTTTTGGTCATGAAGTCCTTGCCTACGCCTATGTCCTGAATGGTTTTGTCTAGGTTTTCTTCTAGGGTTTTTGTGGTGTTAGGTCTTATGTTTAAGTCTTTAATCCATCTGGAGTTAATTTCAGTGTAAGGTGTCAGGAAGGGGTCCAGTTTCTGCTTTCTGCATATGGCTAGCCAGTTTTCCCAACACCACTTATTAAACAGGGAATCCTTTCCCCATTGTTTGTTTTTATCAGGTTTGTCAAAGATCGGGTGGTTGTAGATATGTTGTGTTGCCTCTGAGGCCTCTGTTCTGTTCCATTGGTCTATATCTCTGTTTTGGTACCAGTACCATGCTGTTTTGATTACTGTAGCCTTGTAGTATAGTTTGATGTCCGGTAGTGTGATGCCTCCCGCTTTTGTTCTTTTTGCTTAGAACTGACTTGGCTATGCGGGCTCTCTTTTGGTTCCATATGAAGTTTAAGGTGGTTTTTTCCAGTTCTGTGAAGAAGGTCATTGGTAGCTTGATGGGGATAGTGTTGAATCTGTAAATTACTTTGGGCAGTATGGCCATTTTCACGATATTGATTTTTCCTAACCATGAACATGGAATGTTTCTCCATCTGTTTGTGTCCTCTCTTATCTCGTTGAGCAGTGGTTTGTAGTTCTCCTTGAAGAGATCCTTTACGTTCCTTGTTAGTTGTATTCCTATGTATTTTATTCTCTTTGTAGCAATTGTGAATGGCAGTTCGTTCTTGATTTGGTTCTCTTTAAGTCTGTTGTTGGTGTATAGGAATGCTTGTGATTTTTGCACATTGATTTTGTATCCTGAGACTTTGCTGAAGTTGCTTATCAGTTTCAGGAGATTTGGGGCTGAGATGATGGGGTCTTCTAGATATACAATCATGTCATCTGCAAACAGAGACAATTTGACTTCCTCCTTTCCTAATTGAATACCCTCTATTTCTTTTTCTTGCCTGATTGCTCTGGCTAGAACTTCCAGTACTATATTGAATAGGAGTGGTGAGAGAGGGCATCCTTGTCTAGTGCCAGATATCAAAGGGAATGCTTCCAGTTTTTGCCCATTCAGTATGATATTGGCTGTTGGTTTGTCATAAATAGCTTTTATTATTTTGAGATACGTTCCGTCAATACCTAGTTTATTGAGGGGTTTTAGCATAAAGGGCTGTTGAATTTTGTCAAAGGCCTTCTCTGCATCAATTGAGATAGTCATGTGGTTTTTGTCTTTGGTTCTGTTTATGTGGTGAATTATATTTACAGCCTTGCGTATGTTGAACCAGCCTTGCATCCCCAGGATGAATCCTACTTGATCATGGTGGATAAGCTTTTTGATGTGCTGTTGCAATCAGCTTGCCAGTATTTTATTGAAGATTTTTGCATCTATGTTCATCATGGATATTGGCCTGAAGTTTTCTTTTCTTGTTGAGTCTCTGCCGGGTTTTGGTATCAGGATGATGTTGGTCTCATAAAATGATTTGGGAAGGATTCTCTCTTTTTGGATTATTTGGAATAGTTTCAGAAGGAATGGTACCAGTTCCTCTTTGTATGTCTGGTAGAATTCGGCTGTGAACCCATCTGGACCTGGGCTCTTTTTGGGTGGTAGGCTCTTAATTGCTGCCTCGACTTCAGACCTTGTTATTGGTCTATTCAGGGTTTCGACTTCTTCCTGGTTTAGGCATGGGAGGAGGCAACTGTCCAGGGATTTATCCATTTCTTCCAGGTTTTCTAGTTTATGTGCATAGAGTTGTCTGTAATAATCTCTGATGATGGTTTGAATTTCTGTGGCATCTGTGGTGATATCCCCTTTATCATTTTTTATTGCATCTATTTGGTTATTCTCTCTTTTCTTTTTTATTAATATGGCTAGTGGTCTGTCTATTTTGTTGATCTTTTCAAAAAACCAGCTCCTGGATTTATTGATTTTTTGAAGGGTTTTTTTGTGTCTCTATCTCCTTCAGTTCTGCTCTGATCTTAGTTATTTCTTGTCTTCTGCTAGGTTTTGAGTTTTTTTGATCTTGCTCCTCTAGCTCTTTCAATTTTGACGATAGAGTGTCAATTTTAGATCTCTCCTAGCTTCTCATATGGGCACTTATTGTTATATATTTTCCTCTAGAGACTGCTTTAAATGTGTCCCAGAGATTCTGGTATGTGGTGTCTTCATTCTCGTTGGTTTCGAGAAACATCTTTATTTCTGCCTTCATTTCATTATTTATCCAGTCAACATTCAAGAGAAAGTTGTTCAGTTTCCATGAAGCTGTGCGGTTCTGGGTTGGTTTCTGAATTCTGGGTTCTAACTTGATTGCACTGTGGTCTGAGAGACTGTTTGTTATGGTTTCCGTTCTTTTGCATTTGCTGAGGAGTGATTTGCTTCCAATTATGTGGTCAATTTTAGAGTAGGTGTGATGTGGCACTGAGAAGAATGTATATTCTGTGGATTTGGGGTGGAGAGTTCTGTAAATGTCTTATTAGGTTTGCTTGGTCCAGGTCTGAGTTCAAGTCCTGGATATCCTTGTTAATTTTCTGTCTCTTTGATCTGTCTAATATTGACAATTGTGTGTTAAAATCTCACACTATTATTGTGTGGGAGTCTAAGTTTCTTTGTAAGTCATTAAGAACTTGCCTTATGTATCTGGGTGCTCCTGTATTAGGTGCATATATATTTAGGATCGTTAGCTCTTCTTGTTGCATTGATCCTTTTACCATTATGTAATGTCCTTCTTTGTCTCTTTTGATCTTTGTTGCTTTAAAGTCTATTTTATCAGAGATGAGAATTGCAACTCCTGCTTTTTTTTGTTCTCCATTGGCTTGGTAAATCTTCCTCCATCCCTTTATTTTGAGCCTTTGTGTATCCTTGCATGTGAGATGGGTTTCCTGGATACAGCACACTGATGGGTTTTGGCTTTTTATCCAATTTGCCAGTCTGTGTCTTTTGATTGGGGCATTTAGTCCATTTACGTTTAGGGTTAATATTGTTATGTGTGAATTTGATCCTGCCATTTTGATGCTAGCTGGCTGTTTTGCCCGTTGGTTGATGCAGATTCTTCATTGTGTTGATGCTCTTTACCATTTGGTGTGTTTTTGGAGTGGCTGATACTGGTTGTTCTTTTCTATGTGTAGTGCCTCTTTCAGGAGCTCTTGGAAAGCAGGTCTGGTAGTGATGAAATCTCTGAGTACTTGCTTGTTCACAAAGGATTTTATTTTTCCTTCACCTGTGAAGCTTAGTTTGGCTGGATACGAAATTCTGGGTTGAAAGTTCTTTTCTTTAAGGATGTTGAATATTGGCCCCCACTCTCTTCTGGCTTGTAGGATTTCTGCTGAGAGATCTGCTGTGAGTCTTTTGGGCTTCCCTTTGTGGGTAACCCGACCTTTCTCTCTAGTTGCCCTTAGTATTTTCTCCTTCATTTCAACCCTGGTGAATCTGACGATTATGTGCCTTGGGGTTGCTCTTTTTGAGGAATATCTTTGTGGTGTTCTCTGTTTCCTGGACTTGAATATTGGCCTGCCTTGCTAGGTTGGGGAAGTTTTCCTGGATAATATCCTGAAGAGTATTTTCCAGCTTGGATGCATTCTCTTCGTCACATTCAGGTACGCCTATCAAACGTAGATTAGGTCTTTTCACATAGTCCCATATTTCTTGTTGACTTTGTTCATTCCTTTTTACCCTGTTTTCTCTAATCTTGCCTTCTCGTTTTATTTCATTGAGTTGATCTTCGACCTCTTATTAGAGGTCGAAGACCTCTGCTTTTCTTCTGCTTGGTCAATTCGGCTGTTGAAACTTGTGCATGCTTCACAAAGTTCTCGTGTTGTTTTTTAGCTCCATCAATTCACTTATATTCCTCTCTAAGTTGTCCATTCTCGTTAACATTTCGTCAAATCTTTTTTCAAGGTTCTTAGTTTCTTTGCATTGGGTTAGAACATGTTCTTTTAGCTCACAGAAGCTTCTTATTACCCACTTTCTGAAGGCTGATTCTGTCATTTCATCACACTCATTCTCCATCCAGTCTTGTTCCCTTGCTGGTAAGGAGTTGTGATCCCTTGTAGGAGGAGAGGTGTTCTGGTTTCGGGTGTTTTCATCCTTTTTGTGCTGGTTTCTTCCCATCTTTGTGGATTTATCCACCTGTCGGCTTTGTAGTTGTTGACTTTCTGATTGGGTCTCTGAGTGGACGTCATGTTTGTTGTTGATGAAGTTATTTCTTTTTCTTAGTTTTCCTTTTAACTATCTGGCCTCTCTGCTGTAGGACTGCTGAGGTCCACTCCAGGCCCTGATTGCCTGGGGATCACTTGCAGCAGCTGCCGAACAGTAAAGGTTGCTACCAGTTTCTTCTTCTGCTTTGTCCCAGAAGGATACCTGCCAAATGTCAGTCTGAGCTCTCCTTTATGAGGTGACTCTTTGGATATATGGGGGTCAGGGAGCTACTTGAGGAAACAGTCTGTCTTTTATATTATCTCAGGTGCTGAGCTGTGAGCCCCATTGTTCATTCAGAGCTGCTGGGCTGGTAAATTTAAGTCTGCAGCAGCAGGACTCATAAACCCCCCTTTTATTTCCCAGGTGTTCTGTCCCAGGGAGTTAGGGCTTTATGAGTTTCCGCTGTGCTGCTGCCTTTTTTTTTCCCTCAGGACTGCCCTGCCCACAAGAAGGCAGCCTAGTCACTCTCAGCCTGCAGAGGCTTCGCTGAGCTGCTGTGGGCTGCGTCCAGCTGCCGTGTGAACTTCCCTGCAGTCCTGTTTATATGGGTATAGTTAGAACTGCTTCCACTATGATGGCCTGCCTCTGTAATGACGGACTCTCTCTGTAATGGCAGGTTGCTTCGGCAACGGCGGGTTGCCTCAGCAATGGCAGGCTGCCTCAGTAGTGGCAGATGCCCCTCCCCCACAGAGCTGGACCATTCTGGGTTCAGCTGTGCTTGCTGTGAAACTCTCAACTCTGAGTGTTTCCAATTGCTATTTTTTTGTTTTTGTTTTTGTTTTTGTGGGGGTGGGATCAGCCAACCCTGATCACCTGGCTCCCTGTCTCAGAGCCTTTTGTTTTTTAGTTGAATGGTCGGCTCTCTCCCAGGTGTCCTGATCGCCTGTTGAATAGGTGCCGGGATCTGTGTGATTTCCTGTGCGGTGACCCACTGCGCCGGCTGAAACCACGGCTCTGAGATTCGTGGTGCTTTTTTTGCCCGGGAATCTCCTGGCCTGGCTCCCTGTTTCAGCTCCCCTTGCTGGCTAAGTGGGAACACAGTCCCATTTACTCTGCACTGGGAGCCGCTGTGCCGGGGCACAGGCAAAACAGCCGCACCGGCCAAAACAGCCACCCTGGCCACCCATGGGGCTCCTCCACCTGGGAATCTCCTGGTCTGAGGGCAATAAAAATCCGTCTGGAAATGTGGCGTCCACTCACCCTCTGCACTTTCACTTGGAGCTGCAATCCTGAGCTGCATCTAACCGGCCATCTTTGCTATATTTAGTTTTTTGAGGAACCTCCAAACTGTTCTCCGTAGTGGTTGTCCTAATTTACATTCCCGTCAACAGTATATGAGGCTTCCCTTTTCTCTACAGCCCTGCCAGCATTTGTTATTGCCTGTCTTTTTGATATAAGCCCATTGTAACTGAGCTGAGATATCTCATTGTAGTTTTCAACACTTTTCATATGTCAGTCTGCCATTTGTATTACTTCTTTTGAGAAATATATATTCAAATCTTTTGCACATTTTAAAATAAGTTATCAGGTTTTTTTCCTATAGGGTTGTTTGAGCTCCTTATATATTCTGGTTATTAATCCCTTGCAGGATTGCTAGTTTGCTAATATTTCTCTCATTCTGTGGGTTGTCTCTTCACTTTATTGATTGTACCCTTTGCTGTGCAAAACCTTTTTAACTTGACATGAACCCATTTGTTCATTTTTGCTTTGGTTGCCTGTGCTTGTGGGGTATGGCTCAAGAAACTTTTGCCGAAACCAATGTCCTGGAGGGTTTCCCCAATATTTTTTGTGATAGTTTTACAGTTTGAGGTCTTAGATTTAATTCTTTAATCCATTTTAATTTGATTTTGTCTATGGTGAGAGATAGGGGCTAGATTCATTCTTCTATATATGGATATCCAGTTTTCCCCACACTATTTATTGAAGAGACTGTTTTTCCCCCAGCACACGTTCTTCCCACTTTTGTTGAAAATGAGTTTACTGTAGGCGTGTACTGTATTCTGTTCCATTGGTCTATGTGTCTGTTTTTATGCCAGTACCATGATGTTTTGGTTACTAAAGCTCCAAAATATAATTTGAAGTCAGGTAATGTGATTTTCCTCCAGGTTTTTTGTTTTTGTTTGTTTGGGGTTTTTGTAGTTGTTTTGTTTTGCTTTTATTATTATTTACTTAGGATAGCTTTGGCTATTCTGGGCCTTTTTTGGTTTCATATAAATTTTAGAATTGTTTTTTCTATTTCTGTGAAGAATGTCATTGATATTTGGATACAGATTGCACTGAATCTGTAGATTGATTTAGGTAGTGCAGACATTTTAACAATATTGGTCCTTCCAATCCATAAACATGGAATGTCTTTCCATTTTTTAGTCCTCTTCAATTTCTTTCCTCAGTGTTTTATAATTTTCATCATGGAGATCTTTCACTTCTTTGGTTAATTCCTAGGTATTTTGTAAATGGGACTACTTTTTATTTATTTTGCAGTTTGTTGACTGTTGGCATAGAAATGCTACTGATTTTTGTATGTCAACTTTTATCCTGCAACTTTACTAAACTTGCTTATCACTTCCAATAGTTTTGTTTTTGGAGTCTTTTGGTTTTCGAGATATAAGATCATACCACCTCCAAACAAGAATAATCTGACTTCTTCCTTTTCAATTTTGATGCCTTTTATTTCTTTCTCTTGTCTGATTGCTGTAGTGAGAACTTCCAGTATGATGCTGAACAACAGTGGTGAGAGTGGGCATCTTTCAGGTGCTTCAGATCTTAGAGGAAAGGCTTTCAGTTTTCCCCATTCAGTATGATACTAGCTGTGGGTCTGTCATATGAGGTTTTTAAATTTATTTATTTATTTTATTTATTTATGAATGTGACAGAGTCTTTCTCTGTTGCTGAGACTGGAGTGTAGTGGTGCAATCTGAGCTCACTGCAACCTCCACCTACCAGGTTCAAGCAATTCTCTGGCCTCAATCTCCCAAGTAGTTGGGCTTACAGGAATGCACCACCACATCCAGCTAATTTTTGTATTTTTAGTGGAGACATGGTTTCACCACGTTGGCCAGGCTGGTCTCAAACTCCTGACCTCAGGTGATCCACCCATCTTGGCCTCCCAAAGTTCTGGGACTACAGATGTGAGCCACTTTGCCTGTAAAAACCATATGTGGCTTTGATTATGTTGAGCTATGTTCCTTCTATACCCAGTTTTTTAGGAGGTTTTTTTTTTCCATGAAGGGATGTTGAATGTTTTCAAATAGTTTTTCATCATCAATTGAAATGATCATAAAATGTTTGTCTTCCATTCTGTTGATAGGATGTATCACATTGATTGATCTGCATACGTTGAACCATTCTTGCATCCCAAAGTGAGATTTATCCCACTTTGTCATGAGTGAGCTTTTTAGTGCATTGTTGAATTCAATTTGCTAATATTTTGTTGAGAATTTTTGCATGAATATTCATCAGGGATATTGGCCTGTAGTTTTCTTTTTTTGATGTGTCTTTGTCTGTTTTTGTTATCAGGATAATACTGGCCTCATAGAATGAGTTTGGAAGTATTCCCTCCTCCTCCATTTTTCAGAATAGCTGGAGTAGAATTGGTGTTAGTGCTTTAAATTCTTCGTAGAATTCAGCAGGCTTTTCTTTACTGGGTCCCAGGCTTTTCTTTACAGGGAAACATTTTATTATGGCTTAGATCTTGTTACTTGTTATAGGTCTGTTCAGGTTTTGAATTTCTTCCTGGTTCTATCTCGGTAGATTGTATGTGTCTAGGAATTTGTCCATTTCTTCTAAATTTTCCAATTTATTGGCATATAGTTGCTCATAGTAGCTACTAATGATCCTCTGAATTGCTGTAGTATTAGCTAATGTCTCCTTTTTCATCTCTGAGTTTATTTATTTGGATCTTCTATCATTTTTTCTTAGGCTGGCTAAAGGTTTATTAATTGTGTTTAGCTTTTTAAAAAACCAACTTTTTTACTTCATTAATCTTTCATATTGTTTTCTTCATTTCAATTCAATTTATTCCTGCTCTGACCTTTATTCTTTTGTTCCCCTAATTTTTGGTTTGGTTTGCTCTTTTTTACTCTAGTTCTTTAAGATGCATCATTAGATTGTTCATTTGAAGTTTTTCCCCTGTTTTTGATGTAAGCACTTACAGCTATGAACTTCCCTCTTAGTGCTACTTTTGTTGTATCCCACAGGTTTTGGTATGTTATGTTTCCATTATCATTTCTTTCAAAAAGTTTTTCAATTTCCTTAATTTCTTCATTGACTTGCTGGTCATTCGGAAGCACACTATTTAATTTCAATGTGTATAGTTTCCAAATTTCTTGTTGCTGATTTCTAGTTTTACTCTATTGTGTTTTTTGTTTGGTTTTTGTTTGCTTGACAGAGTCTCACTCTGTTGCCCAGGCTGTAGTGCAGTGGCATGATCTTGGCTTACCACAACCTCCTCCTCCCAAGTTCAAGCAATTCTTATGCCTCAGCCTCCCAAGTAGCTAGGATTACAGGCATGCACCACCACACCCAGCTAATTTTTGTATTTTTACTGAAGATGGGGTTTTGGCATGTTGGCCAGGCTGATCTTGAACTCCTGACCTCAGGTGAGGCACCCACCTTGGCCTCTCAAAGTGCTAGGATTACAGATGTGAGCCACCACACCTGGCCAGTTTTACTCTAAGTGGTCACAGAAAATATTTAATATTGGTGGGGTTTTTTAACGTTTAAAGACTTGTTTTGTGACCTAACATATGGTCTATCCTCGTGAATGATCCACATACTAATGAAAAGAATGTGTATTCTGTAGCCATTGGATGACACGCTCTGTAAATATCCATTAGATCCATTGCTGTATAGTGCAGATTAAGTCTGATCTTTCTTTGTTGCATTTCTGTCTGAAAGACCTATCCAATGCTGAAAGTGGGATGCTGAAGTTTTCAGCTATTGTATTAGAGTCTCTCTCTCTCTCTCTTTGCCTCCCTAATATTTGCTTCATTTATCTGGGCACTCCAGTGTTGGGTGCATATATAATTAAAATTGTTATATCCTCTTGCTGAATTGGCCCCTTTATGATTGTATAGTGACCTTTTTTTTAATCTCTTCTTATAGTTTTTGTCCTGAAATCTATTTTGTCTGATATAAGTATAGAGATTCCTGCTCTTTTTTGGTTTCCATTGCCATGGAATCTCTTTTTCTATCCCTTTATTTTCAGTCTATGTTTGTCTTTATAGGTGAAGTGTTTTACTTGTAGGCAACAGATCAATGAGTCTTGTTTATTTAATCCATTCAGCCACTCTGTGTCTATTGATTGGAGAGTTTAGTCCATTCACATTCAATATTATGACTGATGAGTAAGGACTTACTCCTGCCATTTCATTACTTGTTTTTTGGTTGTTTTGTGGTCTTCTCTTCCTTGTTTCTTTCCTGTCTTTCTTTTAGTGAAGGTGGTTTTGGTTATATGATCTAGTTTCTTGCTTTTAATTTGTGTATC
This sequence comes from Aotus nancymaae, assembly GCF_030222135.1. Lineage (NCBI taxonomy): Eukaryota > Metazoa > Chordata > Mammalia > Primates > Aotidae > Aotus > Aotus nancymaae. The sequence continues at coordinate 8,058,640 of NW_026988476.1, read as the reverse complement.
TGTTGGATGATTTTTGTACCATGAGGCTTACAAATACTGTCTTATAGTCCATTATTTTAACTGTGAATGACTTTACACTGTTTGCATAAATACACAAACAAGCGAGCAGAAAAAAAAAAACTAACAAAGACTCCACACCTTAAGTTCATTCTCCTGCTTTTTAACTAATTGTTGTTTCTATTTATATCTTATGGTACTGTCTATATCTTGAAAAGTTCTTATAGTTATTATTTTAGATTGGTTAATCATTTAGTCTCTCTACTTAAGTTTACACACCACAGTTATAGTGGCTTAATATTCTGTGTTTTTATGTGTACTTACTATTACCAGTGAGATTTGTACCTTCAGATTATTTCTCATTCCTCATTATCATGCTTTTCTCTCTGGTTAAAGTATTCCTTTTAGTATTTCTTGTAGGACGGGTCTGGTGTTGATGAAATCCCTCAGCTTTTGTTTTGTCTGGGAAAGTCTTTATTTCTCCTTCATGTTTGAAGGATAATTTCACCAGATACAATATTCTAGGGTTAAAGTTGTTTTTATTCAGCACTTTAAGTTTGTCAAGCTACTCTCTCCTGGCCTGTAAGGTTTCCACTGAAAAGTCTGCCGCTGGACATATTAGAGTTCTATTGTATGCTGTTTCTTTTCTCTTGCTGTTTTTAAAATTCTTTCTTTATCCTTGACCTTTGGGAGTTTAATTATTAAACACCTTGAAGTAGTCTTGTTTGGGTTAAATCTGCTTGGTGTTCTATAGTCTTCTTGTACTTGGATAGTGATATCTTTCTCCAGGTTTAGGAAGTTCTCTGCTATTATCCCTTTCAGTAAACTTTCTACCTCTATGTCTTTAATCTTCTTTAAGGCCAATAATGCTTAGATTTGCCCTTTGGAGGTTATTAGATAGAGCTTGTAGGTATGTTTCATTGTGTTTTATTCTTTTTCCTTTTGTCTCCTCTGTGCATTTTCAAATAGCCTGTCTTTAACCTCATCAGTTATTCCTTCTGCTTGATCAATTCTGCTACTAAAACACTCTGATGCATTCTTCAGTATGCCAACTGCATTTTTTTTAACTCCAGAAGTTCTGCTTGATTCCTTTTAATTATTTCAATTTCTTTGTTAAATTTCTAAGATAGAATTCTGAATTCCTTCTCTGTGTTTTCTTGAATTTGAGATTCTTCAAAACAGCTATTTTGAATTCTCTATCTGAAAGTTTATGTATCTCTATTTCTCCAGGGTTGGCCCTTGGTGCCTTATTTAGTTCATTTGATGAAGTCATGTTTTCCTGGATCACCTTGATACCTGTAGATGTTCGTCTGTGTCTGGGCATTGTTGAGTTAGGTATTTATTGTATACTTTGCACTCTGGGCTTGTTTGTACCCATCCTATTGGGAAAGGCTTTCCAGATACTTAAAAGGAGTTGGACGTTGTGGTCTCAGCTGTATCTGCTTTAGGGCATGGGACCCCAAGCCCAGTAATGCTGTGGTACTTGCAGACTCATAGAGGAGGTACCATGTTGATGGTCTTGAACAAGATCCAGAAGAATTCTTATTCTCTTCCTTCACTTTGTCCTAAACAAAAATATCTCTCTCTCTCTCTCTCTCTCTCTCTCTCTCTCTCTCTCTCTCCCCCCCCCCCCCCCTCAACTGGAGCTGGGGATGGAGTAACACAAGCACACCTGTGGCATCTATTCCTAGGCCTGCACTGGGTCAAATCTGAAGCCAGCACAGCACTGGGTCTTGCCCAAGGCCTGCTATAACCACTCCCTGGCCACTACCTATGTTTCATCAAAGACCTAGGGCTCTACAATTAGCAGGTGGCAAAACCAGCCAGGCCTATGTCATTTGTAGCAAATTCACTCAGGCCCTGGGCAAAACTAGAGGTACCATCCAGGAGCCTGGGACTACAGTCAAAAACCTTAGATGGCCATCTGGTATTCTATTGTACTACAGCTGACCTGGCACTGAAACCACCAGATGAAATCCTTCCCACACTTCTCCCCACTTTTCAAAAGCAAAGGAGCCTCTCCCTGTGGCCACTGCCATCTCAGGCCCACGGGGGGTATTGCCAGACTCCTGCCAATGTTTCCTCAAGGCCTAAGAGCTCTTTAGTCAGTTTGTGTTGAATGCTGCCTGGCCTGGGACTCGTCCTTCATGGGAGTGGGCTTCCCTCTGGCCAAGGGCAGGTCCAGAAATGGTGTACAAGAGCTAAGTCCTGGACTCAAAGACCCCAAGAGCCCACTTGGCGCTCTACTCCCCTATAGCCAAGCTAGTTCCTAAGGTGCAATACAAAGTCCTCTTTACTCAAGCAGAAGGAGTCTCACCCTGTAGCCACCACAGCTGGGAATGTGCTGAGTCTTGCCTGAGGCCAGCAAGTCTCAGGGTCTCACTCAAGGCCCTCAACTGGTATCCTTTCTAGTTATTCAGAGCCCAAGGTCTTTTCAGTTAGGAAGTAATAAATTCTACAACAACTTGGTCCTTCTCTTCAAGGCAGCAGGTCCCCTTCTGGCCCAGAGCATGTCTAGAAATGCCTAGGAGCTAGGGCCTCATGATTCTAACTGGTGCCCTATCCTGCTGTAGCTGAGCTTGATATCTAAGACATATGACAACGTCTTCCCCATTCTATCTCCCTTCTAAAGCAAAAGGAAGGAGTATCTTTTGGCAGCGTCTTCCCCATTCTATCTCCCTTCTAAAGCAAAAGGAAGGAGTATCTTTTGGAGCCGTAAGCTATGCAGCCTGAGGTTGGGGGAGAAGTTATGCCAGCACTCCTTAGCTGCCCTGGCTGGTATCTCAGTAGGTTGCATGCCTCCCTACTCCACTATCTCTAAGCCCGGTTCAACCCTAGGACTTACCTATATGTTGCAATGCTTGTGGCCTACATTGCCCTTCCAATTTATTTGGGGTCTCAGAGCACTTTAGCCTGTGGTGGCAAGGCTTTTAAGAAATACAGTTCCAACCACTGATATCAGCTATTCCTCTCTGGCTATGGCTCGTTTAAATGCACCCTCTGTGGGCAGGCACCCTCTGAGTTTGGTTAAGTTTTGCTTTTTGCTACAGCAAGAAAGCACTGGGTTCAATACTTCACAATTGCTGGCTCTTCCTCTCCCCAAAGCATAGAAACACTCTCTGCACCACCTCTCCACTGCCGATGGGTCAGGGAGGGGTGGTGTCAGCAATGCAAGACTATTTTTCCTACCTCTTCAGTTCCTCTTTCAGTGATACGTAGTTACAATCAGGTACTATGTCTTGATGTACTGTGGGGTACAGGGGAAAATCAGTGGAGCCTTCTATTCCACCATCTTGCTCCACCTCCTCCAGACAAATCTTACCAGTAGCATTTTTTATGCTATCTACAAATTCAATCAGCAAGCTTTTCATTTTCTCATCTGATATGGTTTGGCTGTGTCCCCACCCAAATCTCATCTTGAATTGTAGCTCCCAAAATTCCCTTATGTTGTGTGAGGGACCCAGTGGGAGATAACTGAATCATGGGGGCAGTTTCCACCATACTGTTCTCATGGTAGTGAATAAGTCTCATGAGATCTGATGGTTTTATAAGGAAAAACTCCTTTTCCTTGGCTCTTATTCTCTTCTCTTGTCTGCCCCTATGCGAGACACACCTTTCACCTTCCACCATGATTGTGAGGCCTCCCCAGCCATGTGGAACTGTGAGCCCATTAAACCTATTCCTTTTGTAAATTGCCCAGTCTTGGCTATGTCTTTATCAGCAGCATGAAAACAGACTAATAAATCATCTACATCATCTAAACCATTAGGAAATATATTGAATTGGACACTGCCCCATAGCAGTCCACCAGACTTCCACATACTAGTTGTGCATCCTTTGCATAAGTGATTGCAAATCCATTTAGTAGTCCACCTGACCACAATCTCCTCTATAAAACCATCATTCAGAGGCTTTCATAAGCAGGTTGCTGATATTCCAATGATAATAGCAATAACTAAAGTTTATTGAATTTTCTGTGTGCCAGGCATTGCTCTAAGTGCTTTATGTTGTAGCATCTACATATAATCCTCACAAAAGCACTGCCGTTATCCTCAGTTTACAATACAGACATATAGTAGAGTTCAGTACTTTGCCCAAGGCCACACTACTAGTAAAGGGCAAAGAGGATTCGGTCCTTGGACATCTAGCTGCAGAGCCTGTGCTCTTCTCACAATACTCGTATGTTGAACACCAGGTCTGACATTTTTATAATGTTCAGTCTAGGAATTCTAGGAAAATAAATGAGGTTAGTCTTCCATGGCTGATCCTTAAAGGACCCATACTCCAAGTGATTATCACTTTCTTTTAGAAGGGTTCAAACACAATTCTTTTAATGAGCCATTTAATAATTCTAGAGTTTTGTCCAACGTCAATGCATAGATTGCAGAAATCACAACCCTTACACTTAAAAAAAAAGTCATATTTGCAGTTGCCAGTCTCCAGTCATTGGCACCTCTCCCACTACAGCAGCTCCCCAAAGCTGCTGCTGACAGGTCCAACAAGCTTAAACCCATCTATCTGAGCCACCCAGCAGGCTCAGATGTCCAAGGTAACTCAAAATTTTTTACAAGTCTTGGACTTTAAGTTTCTATTATCAATTCTCTTCTTTCTAAAGATCATTCTCCCTGTCAGATTTAAAGCACACAAAGCATGAGTTTATCAGCTTCCTTTTCTCTTTGTCATACTTCTGTTTATTTAAAACCTCAACCTTTTTCCAAAAATAAATTAAGGCAGCTCTGTCATCTCTTGTCATCACACTATTCAATCCATATGACAGAGTTACCTTTCTTTTTTTCCCCCTCTCTTTGCTCTAAAACTAACATTAAAAATCCTTGTTTTTGTTCTTAACATTATTCATAGGACTAAACCCATTATGGATCTCAGCCTTCTTGGTATAATTTTATATCAACATGCCACCTTTATATTTATCTATGGATATGCATTTCTATGGATATTTTTTAAACTCCAAATGCAATAGATTATTCATATGCATTTTGTGAGAATTTGGGGAATTTAGGGCATCCCCAGACCCCTTAAACTTTCTTCAATTTATAATCTCAGGCCATGTGATCATATCTACATTTTGTATAGACTTTTACTGACATTTTCTAAAATGTTCAACCATTCTATTATTGGCTTTGTGTCAGTTATTTCTTCACATAATCACTATTATTTCTACCTAACTTCGTTTTGTTCGTCATGACTTAAACCAAAATACTAATTATCTTCATTATGCTAATGAGCTTCTAAGAGTAGAAATGGCCAATTAGGTAAGTATTGATCAAATTCTCTACTTTATTTTGCTGAACAAGACCTTCCAGCATATATCTGAGCAATTAAAGTCCTGCATTGCTCCTTTATCATACGCTTGTGCTAGTTCTGGCTAGTTCTATTTAATTGCATCAGAAAAGGTCCCCTCAATCCTCAGCCTGGCTAGGCTTGCTGGAGTATATTGTTCCTCATTCTGCTAGCATTTTGTGTAGAAATGCTAGAAACTAACCTTATGGCCTCAAACGTTCACATACAGTGTAAAGTTCATGGATAACAATTGATCTTGATATGTTAATACAAAAAAATAAATACATGATTCTTGGTGAAGACTTGGTGGGAATATTTCAGGGCTATTTTTATGGCATTTCTGAAGGGCCCAACAGTATCCCACAACAATAAGGCATAAAATCTTATTAGACACTCTCTTCTCCTCCCCTTGAAATATTGAAAGTTTAGAGTCTTTTTTATCCATTCACCAAGTCACTCTGATCAAAATATCCTTTGGGAGGCCAAGGTGGGTGGATCACAAAGTCAGGAGTTTGAGAACAGCCTGGCTAACATGGTAAAACCCCATCTCTACTAAAAATACAAAAATTAGCCAGGCATGATGGCATGGGTCTGTAGTCCCAGCTACTCAGCAGGCTGAGGCAAGAGAACTGCTCAAACCCAGGAGGCAGAGGTTGCAGTGAGCTGAGATCACACCACTGCACTCCAGCCTTTGTGACAGAGCAAGACTTCATCTCAAAACAATACAAACAAACAAACAAAATTCTTCCTAGAATGCCTCTTAGAAACATCCCAGTGTATGCTTTGTAAAGAGCATAACTGATGGGGTCAGTCACTGGAAGCAGTTGTAGATTTTCTCTGCTCAACTATTACTTGTGGATCTTCCACTAGTGTCATGCAGGATGAACCTTAGAAAACAGGGCTTGAGAAATGAAGAATAACCACTGCATTAATTCAGACATAAGGTCACCAGGCCCAAGTAGGATGGGGCAACTAGAAAAGAGAAGAAAAATAGAGAAGCAATAACATTTGAGAAAGTCCAGGCTTTAGACGTTGATCTATATGTATAAAGCAAGGGAAGGGGAAGGCCATGGATAAATCCCAGGTTTCAGAGATGGGAGTCTTGGGCAAAAATTGAAGAACAGGTAATGGCTAGTTGACGTGGGTGAAGTGTAGCAGGAACATAATCATTAGTAGGGAGGGGAGGCCCAGAAGTAGAGGAATTGACCAGAAAGGCTGTTTACCCAAGAAGGGGCATCCATCTGAATCAGTCTCGGAGAAGATTTCTGGTGATAAGACAATATGCTATGGTTCAAGGAAAAGGGGCTGGTTTTTTTAATGCTAACGATAATATATCTATTTTTAAGTAAAAAAAAGTGACTCAAATTAAAGAAAAGAATGAATACAACAGTCCTCCCTTATCTGTGAGGTATATGTTCCAAACCCCAGTGGATGCCTGAAACCTTGACTAGTACTGAACCCTATATATACTATGCTTTTTCCCATAGATACATATTGATCACAAAGTTTAATTTATAAATTAGGCACAGTATAAGATTAACAACAATAACTAATAATAAAACAGGACAATTATACTGTAATAAAAGTTATATGAACGTGGTCTCACTCTCTCTCTCTCTAAATATCTTATTGTTCTGTGTATATTCACCAATTTCCACACTGCAGTTGACCACAACTAACTAAAACCTTGGATAAGAGGGAACTTAAACCCTACTGTAAAGGAAGGGTGATATTTAAATATGGTAAAAATTATGTAAACAATACATAAAACGAATCATGTAAACATTCTCACAGTAGAAAAAGACTCGTGGGTTAGTATGAACCTAAATGAGGTAAAGTTATAAAAGCTACAAAGTTCACCACGTTCTGGTTCCTGGACTACAATTCCTGACTTCCTGGAGATAGTATCTAGAAGATTCTTGGTCAATTTCTAAAAGATCTGAAAGTTCCTTCCCTCCTTGAAAATTTGTTTTCTCTCCCCAGAGTTGCAATTAGGGTTGACACTAGAAATTCACGAAAAACATGTTCTCTTTTCCTAAGTGGGCAATCCTTTTCAGGGTGAACACACCACCCCCCCCCACCCCCGCCAGCCCCATACCTTGGTCCTTGCCTGGGCCATTTCGTCACACCTGCACATCCTCAATTCTCATAACTCTTAGGTGTTTCCAACATAAATAGTCTCTTACCTTTAAAGGCATCGGCTTGGCTTCTTTTGAATCACTTGTGGGCTGTCCATGTTCCAAAGGTTTACTTAATTCCTCTGCTGGCTGAACTTGCAAAGTTTCCTGAGGTTTAAATATTGTGCTTTCTACTTCTAAGGGTCCCCTTTCTATACCCTCTTGTTCAATCTGGAAAATACTTGATATGGCTTCAGGAAGTTCCTTACGCATACTCTGTCGAAAAAAGTAAATGTGCAAGAATGCTTTTTGTAAAAATTGGTCCTTCTAGGGTTTTCAGTAATACAACAGTTTCTATCTGACAACAAGATGAATATGAAAAATGTATGCTTGAAACTAAGCAGAGGTGCTAAGTTTCCTCTGAATGCTTAGAATCTCAAACTGACTTAAGAAAAATGTGAAGGCTAGCAAATTGTTTTCCTTGGCCCTTCTCTCGGAAAATACAGCTATCCCCACAGTTGTTATAGGTAAAAGATGGCACTTAATACCAAATACTTTAAAATTGTCTTTATTATGCAAGAAGGCATAGCCAGATCAAGAAATTTAATTTTGTAAAATAGAACTTTAATCTTGAGCTCATGTTGGTTTTTTTTTTCCACATCACAAGTCATCAAGCAGGAGCTCATGTTTTTATAAAGGTACTAAATGGTGTTACGGAAAGATTAAGAACTTTGTAACCAGATGGAACTGAATTCAAATCCTGGACCTGTTAGTTAACAGATGTTTGACCTTAGTCAAGCTACTTAAAATTTTTAGCCTCATTTTTGACACTGGTAAAAGGGAGTTAATAAATTGATTTTATAAAATGGCAAAGTAGATGCACTGGGGTAATTGCCTTGTGAGCCCTCCTCTTGTACTGTCTACCTATGGTAAACTCAATCATTATAACATTCCATAGCTTTTGGAACTGCTGATCATTCCCTTTCTTTTGAATTTCTCTGCTCCTGACTTCCTCAATGCACTCTCCCGGAGTTCTCATTTGGGAGACTGAATAGATGAAAGTACCACCCACCAAAATAGAATATGGAAAAAGAAAAGTTCAAGAGATTCACCATCTTCAGGACTCTGCTCAACCTCCCCTTCTCCACAGAGGCTTTCCTGATCCTATACTCTTCTATACTGCCTCTATTCTAGCATGCATCACACTGTATTATAATCCTCTAAGTAGCTATCATCATAATCCTAATTGCCAACAGAAGTGAGCATTATCTTACCTAATTTTAATACTCACTGAACCTCCATGAAGTAGGAACTGTTTTGTAGCCCCACCTTAGGAATGAAGCATCTGAGGCTTAGGAAAATTGTATACTTGCCCAAGGTCATACTTCAAGTAAGTAGCCAAGCTTTGTTTGAACCTAGACAGCCTGACTCCAAAGTGCAGTCTCTTTCCCTCTTAACCTTTCACCAAATAGTAGTGGTTCTCAAAGTGTGGTCCACAGACTCCTGATAGTCTTCGAGACCTTTTCAGAAGGTCTGCAATGTCAAAACTACTTGCATAATAATATTAAGATATTATTTGCCACTGTGTTGAAATTTGCACTGATAATGGAAAAAGCAGTGGTGGGTAAATAGTGAAATAATACTTTTTAAATGATTGACACACAAGATTATAAAATCAGGCAAGATAAAACAATTGTTCAAAGAGTAAGACAGATTAATCGGTTTTGATGTAATAATATGTAACAAGTTTATATATCTGGTTTCAGATTCCACATTGTGACTAATCTTTATGAAACTACCATTTATGAGCTGGGCATGGTGGCTCATGCCTGTAATCCCAAAACTTTGAGAAGCCACAGCAGGTGAATCACTTGAGCCCAGATGTTCAATGACAGCCTGGGCAACATGGCAAAACCCCATCTCTACAAAAAATACAAAACAATTAGCCAGGCGTGGTAGCGCATACCTGTAGTCCCAGCTACTCAGAAGACTGAGGTGGGAGGATCACTTGAGCCCAGGAGGTCAAGGCTCCAGTGACCTGTGGTCACACCACTGCACTCCAGCCTGCGTGACAGATCAAGACCCTGGAAAAAAATAGAAAGAAGAGAAAAGAAGAGAAGAGAAGAGAAAAGAGAAGAGAAACAAAACCTCCACTTGTGGAGTTGTGGTGCAAGAGTATCCATAAGTTATAAAAAGGCAATTGAAATATTTCTCCCTTTCTGTAAGAGATCAGATTTACTTAACATACTTCAACCAAAAGAACACATTACAGCCTGAATGCCAAAGCAGATATGAGAATCTAGTTTCTCTATTAAATCAGAGAGTAGACTTACAACAAATGTAAGACAATTCTACTCTTTTCACTCAAATTGTTTTGTTTTGGATATTTTTGTCTAAAAATTATGTTCTCATATTAATATATAATTAGCTTATTATTTTAAATGAGTGAATACATATTTGAAATTTTTCTCAGTTTTAGTTTTTAATATGGTTAATATTGGTTGATATGATCCACATAAACAAAAATTCTCATTAGGTCCTAAAAGTAATTTTTAAAATGTACAGGTGTCCTGAAACTAAAACTGTGAGTCCTTCAAAACTTTAAAGTTTGAGGATTCCTTTAAAAAGAAATTAATTGTGTCTCACTTTATCTTTTATATCTCAAGCACTTAGCACATTATATACACTGTAATTATTTATGAATAAATAAATGAAATTATTTATCTGCTATGTAATCCCTATGAGAACACCCATTAAATAGCAGTGTACTTTGTCTCTTTATAAACTGACCTACTCCCTAAATGAGTCTCTCCAGGGCAAGACCTGTCGTTTCTATCTTTGCATCAACCATGTCTGAAACAATACCGAGCACATAATAGGAAAAGCAGTGAATGAATAAATTCCGTGATTTTTTTTTTTTTGGTAAATATGTAAGGAAATCACTCACCATGATCAAAAACTGTTATATTAAAAATGATGGGTACTTGAAAGGTATTCCATTAAGAAGGCTTCTTTTTAAAAAGAAACAAGTTGCACCAAAGAACTAAGAAAGCTCCGGCTTGTGGCATTGAGATGCTCATGACTGAGGCCACCATGTGCTGAGAGTAGGAGCCAGGTGCCACTTAGAAAGAACAGGTCCTCTCAGAAAGGGAGTGTGCTGACCAGTGCTGCCCAGATAAATCTCAGCCCAGGAACTACCAGGGTAAACTTCTAGGGCAATCTAAGGGGCAGGTAGGGCAGATAGAGTTCTGTTTTCTGGCACAGAGTGGGCACTCCACAAAATGTGTCTGGAATAAATAACACCATAGAGGAGCCTTTCTACCATGACTAGGTACCAAGTTGAAAGGCATTTTACCTCTAAAGAACCTCATAAAAAGCCAGAGGCCAAAAGAGGTCCAGTGATTGCCCGTAAATGTCAATGCTAAAGGAATGGTTCCAGTAGAATTACAAAGAAATTAATCTTTTGGCTTAAATATTTATTTTAAATAATCAAGATGATATTTAAGCTAGGTACCTGATTGTGGGCCTTTTTCACAGTTTCCTTCAAAATGGTATCTTTCCTTATACTTTATATGAACGTAGTGAATGGTATTAAGTTTATTCTATCAATGAAGATTTCTATTTTGCTAAACATAACTGATCTTGTGTTTTCAGTTTACTATACCTGTTAGAGGCTTCGAGGTCAGAAGTTTTGATATCTACTCGTAAATTGTGTCATCTAAAGGCAGCTACTGTCAATGTCAGTGTTAAGCCCATAGCATATGTGATAAGGCTTCATAATTGATATATCCACATACTATTACAAAGGGCTACCGGTACCATCTCGTGCTGGGTCATAAGGCAGGTGATGGGAATACAAAGGAGAAAAAGATATGGCCCCAGAGCATCTCAAACTCTAGTAATTCTACCATTTGTGGTAACTCTAACATTACAGGATCCATCGCTTTCATGAAAAGAAAAAATTCCATGCACTTTCTGAACATGATATGTTAACCTAAAAATGAAATATGATCACAATTTTATATGTGTGGGGGTCACATTTTCAAGAACCAAAGGAGCAGGTTATTTAATAACATTTTAGGAATTCTTCGTAGAGGAACTGACCATTAGGCTCTCACTTTTCTATATAAATGTTGGTTTCTATAAACAGGGAGACACTATCCATTCACAGGGAATATGTTCCAGATTGCTTTGAATCCAACGGTTATTCTGCCAATGATGGATAAAAATAAAACTTTATTTCCCAAACAAATTTCTGTCACCAACTGTCCATATTTCTCAACCAAATTCTCCTCTTGCAATGCTTTTAACAATTCTTCTAGCTGAATACAGAGGAAAGTAATACTTTCTTAGAAGCTAACGACTTTTAATTAATGATCCACCTACCTTCTAGATCTAAATATCTCTAAATCAGGATTGTTAAAATCTTACCCTTCTAAAAAGAGTTTGGGGTCTTAGCTCAAAAGGTCCATGGAAGCCAGCAACAGTGAGCCGAAATGGCCAAGACTCCCAGGTGGCATTGAGTTAGATGTGCTCACAGGTAAACACACCTCTAAAATACATCAGAGGAATTTTTTAAGCTCTCTATATAAACATTCAAGCAATAGGAAGCATCCTGTTACTTTAACAGAGGCAAGGAAGATTTTTATTGAAGACTTTACCATTTGCGATTCCTCAGCACCCATCTGGAAACTATGCTCTGCTTGTATCTGAGGTGTTTCTGCTTGAATAGATGATGTTTTAAGGTACATTTTTCCCATTAGAGAAATATCCTTAAGGAGAAAAGGAAACAAAATGATGTCAATTTTTAAAATCTTTGAGGTGCATCATTCATTACACTAAAACGCTGTATGTCTCTATTTCTCATTTAGTGTAGTAAATGAGAAATAGAGACATATAAGCTAGTCAATCACATGCAGTAAATACATACAGCAAAAAACAATAAAGGCAGGGTGCAGTGGCTCACACCTGTAATCCCAGTACTTTTGGAGGCCAAGTTGGGTGAATCACCTGAGGTGAGGAATTTAAGACAAGCCTCACCAACATAGTGAAACCCCATCTTACTAAAAATACATTCCTGCTAGCAGCATACAAGGATTCCAGTTTCTCTGCATCCTTGTCAAGTCTTGTTATTTTCTGGTTTTTTTTTTTTTAATTATAATCATCCTAGTGGGTACAAAATGGCATCTCATTGTGATTTTGATTTGTGTTTCCCTGATTATTTGGGTTGGTCATCTTTTCACGTGCTTATTGGCTTTTGATTATCTGCTTTGGAGAAATGTCAAAAATACTTTGCCCACTTTTTAAATATATAGAAATAAAAATTTGTTGTCTATTTATCTCCTGTGATTATATTCTCACTTATAGTGGGGTGGCCAGGACACTTACAACTTGTAGGAAGAGGTAGGAAGGGAGTGAAATTCTTAAGCTGAATAATCAGCATATTTCTTTTGAAACTTCCTTCTGTTGTTATTTTCTACTTTAAAATGGTGCAACCACTGTGGAAAAGTTTGTTGATTCCTCAACATACTATTACCAATCAACCCATCAATTCCCCTTTTAGGAGTATGCCCAAAAAAATTGAAAAAAGCTATTTCAGTAGATATTTGTACAATGATATTATAGCAGCACTATTCGCAATAGTCAAAAGGTGGAAACAAGCCAAATGTCCATTCATGGATGAATGGATAAACAAATTTGGCATATCCATACAGTGGAATACCACCCAACCAACAAAGTACTGATGTACGCCACGATGTTGGATGAATCTCGAAAACATTATACTAATTGAAAGAAGCCAGATACCACAGGTCATAAATTGTACGATTCAATTTATATGAAATATCTAGAATAGGAAAATCTATAGAGAATAAAGCCAACTTGTTGTTGAGGATGGGGAATGGGGAGCGACTGTTTAATGTGTACGGAATATCCTTTCGGAAAGATGGAATGGTTTTGAAACTAAATGAAGGTGATGGCTGCTCAACATCGTAAATGTTGATGCCACTTACATCAACATTTGATGTAATTGTGCACTGTAAGATGATTAATATTACATTATGTGAATTCATCTCAGTGTAAAAAAAAAGTAATTGGATGTGATGAGCACTTGAAAATAGTAGGTGCACAACAAATGTAATTTCCCTGCTCCTTAGACATTTTTAACTAATATAGCCATAAAATTTATTTGTGATAGTTAATATGTTGCCCAATGACACACAGGTTTATTTTTGTTTGCCTATAGTCTAGTAAAGCCAGAGAAATAAACTTCACACTTGACAAGTTAAAAAAGATGTGTAATATAAAAAAAAGTTTTATTTACAACAATAATTTTGTTAGTGCTGGATCTAAAGTTTAATCACAAAGAAACACAAATGGATGTAGAGGTAACAGGTGAGAGTAAAAAAATGCACTTTATTCAACATTAGGAAATCCACTAATTTATAATTAAAGTATAAAAACATACAATGATCTTCATGGTACTCTCAAGTGAAAATCACATGGTAGTCTCAGGTAAAGGTGGAATGATAAAGTGGTTGAGCACACATGCTATGCTTTTGGTTTCAAATCTTGACTTCAGTTGCCTTAGGACATTCTCAAGTAAATTATTCAATCTCTCAATTTTGTAAAATGGGAATAATAATAGCACATATATCATATGCTTATTATGAGGATTAAATGATATAATACATGCAAACACGAAGTGTCTTATATATAATAATAGTTATTATTCACATTAAAATAAAAAAGCAAAATAAGGATGTCTATTGGCACCATCATAATTTGACACTATACTGGAAATTCTAGATATGAAACAGAAAAGAACATTATAAGAAATGAATTAACCACATAACTGTTACTTGAAGAGGCTATGATTATATACCTAAAATTCCCAAAATAATCTGTATTTCAGATGGAAAATCAATTCATCAAAACCAAATTCAGAAATTTAGAAAATAAGAAAAAGAACAAAATCATGAAAGCACAAAAATTATAAACTACCAAAATAGTGTCTTAGGAAACATGAGGAAAACAAAAAAATTGACAAACATAAAAATTGACTTGAATCAGAAAACTTGGATTTGGGACTAAGAAAAAAAATCAAAAAGAAAAATTTTAAGTAACACAACTAGTATTTTGTTTAACGTGTATTAACTCTACCTTGTCTCCCTGAGTTGTAAACTGTAACTAGTAGTATATTTCTACATCCTCCACAGTCTGTCAAAGTGTTTAACAAATTTTTTAACTCCATACATAATTGAAAATTTATAAACCTGTAAGCAGTCCAGCTTCACAATCCCGGATACATTTTTTTATGTGTTTCATAGAGCTGTTTCTAACAATGGCATGTAACAGAATCCAAAATGTCCGAGCTAGAAGGGCCTTAAAGGATCAGTAAAACCCAAAGGATGCCCAAATTTTTCCAGACGCTGAAACCAAAGCTTTGAGGCTTAAAGGGTGCTGTGAAGTATTCAAAACAAACAGAGCACATGGTCTTTCCCCTAAACTGCTTCAAGCAGACGGAGAGCAACAGAAGCAGCAGTGTTCCTGTGGCCTGTTAGGCAGGCCCAGTATTTTCTCAATCACCATTAAAAGAAGGGGTAGACAGAGCAGCTGCCCTCTACCCTTTGTCATGCAATCCAGGTTCTCCCCAAATGACACTGGCCCAAATAGCATGGGCCAAAACAGTGTTTCTAAAATATACACTTTATGTTCATCAGCACTTAGTCAAGCTGCATTGCCTTTAAATAACTTTACTATAAAGTTTAAGGTTTAGAAAGAAGGAAAGAAAAGGCATCGTACGGCCCTAAATGTGTATATTGTCCACACAGGCTACTTTCTTGAGAAACTGTCCTGATCTGCATTGACTTTCTCTTGCTTCCTGCAGGCAAAACCCCAATGGCAGTGGTCTCTGGAATCCTCCTTACAGGCACAAAATATATCAGGGCTGCCTGACATCCATTCTTTCCTATTGTGACTTTTTAAATTAAATATGTATATGATTGTTCTGGATGACTGGACCCTGTATTCCATAGATGTGTCAGTTCTAAACATATGATTTAAAAATGAACAACAAAAATAGGAATCTGAATGGCTGCCACATAAATTTAAACATCAAAATTGCTACGGGCATCATCTAAAACTAAATGTATATAGCATATTTCCCACAAAGTCCCAACAGAACATAGTCCATTACTTAAACCTGTTCGAAAACTACAATAGTTCCAGAAACACAAAATTATTAGGTTTCAAGTAAAATTTTCTGCTTTTTAATATCACTTCTCTGATAGCTACTCTACACAAGAAAACTACAGTGCTTTTAGAAAAAAAAAAATGAGGCTTCTTCTAGATCCTCCCATTTTAACTACTTGTCTCTACTTTCTAGAACAGCAAATGCTACAGGACATCACTTTCCCAGCTACCTCTAGTCAAAGTACTGAGCTATATTTTCTCCTCCTCCATGATTAACTATTCATTTTCCATCTGGCTCTACCATCTTTATATTTCCTAATTAAAGAGGCCAAGTAGATTAACATTATCAATATTTCACAATATTTCAACACAAAATATCACAACTACATATTTATGTACTCCATAGTAGGTGAAAAAGCAACAAAAATCGTTCCAGTCATTAAACACCCTATGTTAAAAGAATTTAAAGTTCATATAAAAATAAAAGTACTGACAACTCTTTTTTAGATATTTTAATTTCAAGCTATTCATCCATAAAGTATGCAATAGTAAAATGCGCTTGACCTTTCTTCATAAAAAGGAAATTAATGGCAATTTCTCTCCTGTGGAAATCCCAATTGCCTGAATTACTGATATTTTAGAAATAGACTTTTTAAAATGTCGTATGTAATTTTATGCAAGTTGACTATATATCTTAGACTTAATAAATTATAGCCTCATTTTGTTATCTGCTAGTTTAAAACAAATTGTTTAATAATAGATGTGTTTTTAGAGGAAATGCTGTTACTTGGAATTAATTTTCCAATGATACAGTCTTCTATAATCTACTTATAATGTGTTATATGTACTCTGTAATTTCCCTAAAAAGAATGAACTACCAGTACACTATGGATTAAACCAAAATATGGGAAAATAAACACTAACTGCTGCTTATGGATAATATTGCAACTTGTTATGCATATAATATTTTACTTTTTCATATGTATAAATTGCATTTGTTAGGTGTTTTAATGTTTTAAATATATTTACATTAAAAAATTATTTAGTTTTGTTTTCTGTTTTATAACTATAGTGAGAATGATGTTTTAAAACAAAGTTTTTGGTTATAAAATATATATATATATGTATACTGGTTATATACGTATACTGGGTCCTATCACTTTTCAGCAGAATATGAAATCTTCTTTTAGAAATTCAATGTAAATAGGTTATAATACTCATATTCTTTATTCCTTTATTGAGAAATAATTTACATTCCATAAAGTTTACCCTTAAAATATACAATTCAGTGGTTTTAGTAATATTTACAAAGTGGTACAATCATCACTTTCTAATTCCAGAATATTTTCTTCACCCCAAAAAGAAATCCTAAATCCATTAGCAGTTACTTCCCATTCTTCCCTTCCTTCAGCCCCTAGCAAACAAAATAATCTACTTTTTGTCTGTATGGATTTGTCTGTTCTAGACATTTCATATACCTAGAATCAAACAACATTTGGCTCTTTTTTTAATCTGGCTTCTTTCGTTTAGCTTAACGTTTTCAAGGTTCATCTATGTTGTATCATGTATCAGTACTCTATTTCTTTTTATGGCAAATTATATACCACATTTTGTTTATCTTTTCATTAATTATGGGCATTTGGCTTATTTCTACTTTTTTGACTATTATAAACAACACTGCTATGAAAAAAGGGAAGAAATGAGGCATTCATGAAAAGCTTGTTTAAATCAGGTCATCTAAAACAGATGCAATGCAATCAGAAAAATATTGCCAGAATATGATAAAGCCTATGGTTGGGCAATGCACCATCCTTTATTCCTTGACATTCATATTAGAAAAGACAACAGAAGGTCCAGACTTTTCGTTTCAGAAGGCTATGGAGAAATTTAAATTAACATGCCTGACTCTAGGTTATGGCATCTGCTATGTCAGTTATGTCAAATTCATCCCTTTGAATTATATACCAACTGTTCAGTGAGTTATGATGTGCTATGCAAGCAGCACTGTGCCACAGCCCTCCAGGACTAGGAATCCAAGAGAAATATAAGTCAAGATTCTCTCCCTCAAGAAGTTTCAGTTAGTTAGAGAGATGAAAACAGCAGACTAGGAATCATGTTTTTCAAAATGCAAAGCACTATATTTAATCAAGCATAATTATTATGCACAGGCTCCAAGTTCAATAGAAATCTAATTTATTTAGAGAGATGAGGATAAGGGTATAAATATCAGAGAATGCACCAGTTTTAGTTATGCTAGTGAAAAATAAATGTGGTTCTGGGTCAAGGGATAGAGGGAGGGGGAATGCAGTTCTTATCTCATATTTTAATATAAGAGCACCTGAAAATAATTATGCATCTATATCAATGAATTTTGAAAGTTCATATGACTCTTTTGTTTATTTAGTCAACAGTATTTCATAAAACTAAAATTCCTAAGACACACACTGAGTGTATTAGTCTGTTTTTACACTGCTATAAAGAACTGCCCAAGACTAGGAAATTTATAAAGAAAAGAGGTTTAATTGACTCACAGTTCTGCATTGCTCGGGAGGTGTCAGGAAACTCACAGTCATGGTAGAAGGTGAAAAAGGCACCTTCTTCACAAGGCAGCAGGACAGTGTGAACACACAGGAAAAACTACCATTTATAAAATCATCAGATCTCATAAGAATTCACTCACTACCACAAGAACAGAATGAGGGAACCACCCCCACAATCCAATCACTTCCCTTCCTCAATACGTGGGGATTACTGGACACTCCCTCAACACATGGGATTACAATTCAAGATGAGATTTGGGTGGAGACACAGAGCCTAACCGTATCACTGAGGAAGTATGAAAACATATTTGTTATGTCTTCTCAAATGACACCACATCTCAAAAACACAGTTTTTGCTGTTCTTGAATCAAATAATAAATTTCATTATTTTCTTAAATGTTTTCCATTGTAAAACCATTCAAAAATGTTAACTGATGTTAACTAATATAAAACTCAACAAATTAATACACAGTTCGCCTATCCTGATGTTCAACAAAAACATTTGTAGTACCACTTGCAGATCTTATTTCAAAAAGGCTCTAGTAACCATTGTCCAAGATGATCCCCAATGATTCCCTCCTCAATGAATAGGACAGACATGTGTAATCAATAAGATATAGCAGAAATTACAGTGTGTGGCTATTTCAAAAAATATATGGCAACTTCCACATTGCTCTCTCTTAGATCACTCATTGTAGGGGAAGTCATCTGCCATGGCATACAACACTTAAGCAGTCCTACGGGGAGGTCTCCTGCCAACAACCAGCACCAAACTACCAGTCTAACGACTGAAGCTTCCTGGGAGCAGATTCCTCAGTCCCAATCAAGTCTTCAAATGATAGCAGCCCCAGACAAGATCCTGATACAACCCCACAGGCGAGAATTACATAGGTAAGTTGCTCCAAGATTCCCTACCCACAAAAACTGTGTGTAATAAATGTTCATTGTTTTAAGCTGCTAAATTTTGGGATGATTTGTTGCACAGAAATAAATAACTTTAAAAAGGCTCTAAAATTCTAGCTCTTCAGATATTTAATGGCATTTCATAAAGAACCTAATACCTCAAAATCCCATAATTTTTATTATTTAGGTATGTGTTTCTTCCTTATTACCCATTATTACATAATTTTTCTTAGCATTTTTAAAAGATATATATTGCTTTACAAAAACCATTAAAAAGTGAGGTAGCTTGGCTCAGCACAGCAGCTCACACGTGTAATCCCAGCACTTTGGGAGGCTGAGGCAGGTGGACCACTTGAGGTCAGGAGTTTGAGACCAGCCTGGTCACCATGGTAAAACCCCCGTCTATACTAAAAATACAAAAATTAGCTGGGTGCGGTGGTGGACACCTGTAATCCCAGCTACTCAGAAGGCTGAGGCACAAGAATCACTTGAACCCAGGAGGTGAAGGTTGCAGTGAGCCACAATTGCACCACTGCAGCACTCCAGCCTGGGCAACAGAGTGGGACTCTCTCTCAAAAAAAAAAAAAAAAAAATTGAGGTAGTTTGTGCTAGATCCTTAGGAAAAACACAAGGTGCATGTGTTAACATTACATACTGAGTAATACTTAATATGCTCTCCTTTGTCCCACATAATTATCCCAAATATGAAATATATTTAATCATCTAACATTTTACTATATTGTCAGTAACTTTGAAAGACACATTCCATGTGTCATTGCTACAGTATTTGTGAAAACTACAGAATTACTAAAAATTGAAGAGCTTTCTAGAGGCAGGACTTGTCATAAGCCCACACCAAGAACATAGTTTTTTGTCCTATTATTAAACAAAGTTAATGAGAGAAACTGTAAATTCCCTAACAAGCAGAAACCTATATATAATAACATCTAACCTATGTTTATATTTTAGGGAATATATATACCTTCCCTAAGTAAGATGAAGAGTGACTGATTCATATCACCTGTGAAAGAGCATTAATAATCAGCCATCAGTTATCTCTTCTCCATACTAAATACCATCTCCTCCAAATTTTTCTCATATGGATCTGGGAGAGGAAACTATAAATTTTCAGAAGAATCCATAAGAATATTCTCTTAAGCTTCCTAATCTCACAGAGGATTTAATAACATAAATAAATACTTCAATAATAAAATTCAGAGCCCCAAGAGAAAGCATATTTTTGCTTTACATAATTCAACAAATATTTATTTATAGAGTGACAACTAAGTCCAAGGAATTATATAAGGTGATGTG
Source organism: Aotus nancymaae (assembly GCF_030222135.1). Taxonomy (NCBI): domain Eukaryota; kingdom Metazoa; phylum Chordata; class Mammalia; order Primates; family Aotidae; genus Aotus; species Aotus nancymaae. The sequence continues at coordinate 8,038,278 of NW_026988476.1, read as the reverse complement.
AAGGATAAAAAAAGCAAAAGATAAATAATCTTGCCTCCAGGTTTTTAATGGTCTTATAAAACAAATTCAGCATGCATTTGATCCATCCTACTAAAAATAGAAAGACAAAAGTCTATTCTGATCACTTAGGTAAGTCACAGCCTAGATGAGCATATATATTGATGTACAGATAAATAATAATAATACGTGTTGTAAGAGAAGCACAAAGTAAATTTGTACCAAGGAGTTGGGGTAAAGAGGGCGAATATTATATTTAGAACAGAAGGCAGCACTTCCTTAAAATAGTTCTTAAGAGAAAAATAGAAACTAAATGTGCCCAGTGAATACAAAGAGCACTGCAAGTGGAGAAACACTCCTTAGATCGATTTTCAGATCCTTTCGATTCCCCTGGGGCAGGTGCACATGTGCCACTTACTGCACTCAAACAAGGTTAGGATGGAAAGCATCTTCACGTTGGCTCCCTCACTCCCTCTCCCCAGCCGTACTTCCAAGGGGTAGTGATGAACCCTGTGATTGTGTGCTGATTTGGTTCTCTAACATGATTTTTCTCACAGCCAGATTCTAATTTGAAAAAGAAATCACTCCATTCATTTCATTTATATGAAGTTGTGGGAACTTTTACCACATTATTCATTTATTTCATTTCCCTTCTCCCACTTTGCAAAAAAGCTAATCTTTGGGCAGAAGCAATGAGATTATTCAAGATATCAAGGGATTCAGTTAAGGTTTTCAGTTGGAAGTATCAGAAACAGACTCTCACCATGTAGAAGGTATTGAAAGGCTGTCTGGATTCACAGAATCAGTGGGGGAAGGACCACATAAGTCACAGAACCCAGAAGCAGAAGGCATCATAACAGTCTTTTAGCAATAATAAACTTTCCAAGGTTCCTCATGACCCAATGGCCTGGAATGAATCCTTATCATTTCTTTCATAAACAGATATGGTGTATTCAGGAAATCTTAAAATTCAGTTGATGGCTGGCGTGGTAAAGTGCATTAATGGCCTCAATTCTTCACCTCTCACTCTATGTGATTGTGCATTTTTTATCCATCAAGAGGCAAAGTTTATTTTCCTGCCTCCTGACTCTGGATGTATCAATTTGTCTCTCAATTTATCCATTTTATTGCTTTAGCCAGTAAAATGGGGCAAAAGCAATGATGTGCCAATTCCTACCCTAGGACTCAAGAGTTTGCAGGTTGCTCTCTTGAACTTCTGCTGTTACTATGAGAAGTGCATGCCTAGTCAAACCATTGGTTCCAGGGGGATAAAAGTGCATAGATGTCCCTGCTCTAGATGTACAACATGGAACAGAGCTGACCAAGCTAAAGTCACCAGCCAGAATAGAACCCAGCCTAGATTAACTGACTCCAGCCAATCCACAAAGGTGAGAGCTATAATAATGTTTAGTACTAAGCCCTTAGTTTTGAGAGTTTGTCACACAGCATTAACTGTCTGATACAACTGGTGAATAAATTAGAAGGCAAAAAAAATAAGGCTAGTAAGGTCAAATTATGAAGAACCCTTTATGCTATCTATTCCTGTAGTCAGTAGCTATCTAGCCAAACTGTTAGTGAGAAAATAAATTAATACTAGTGTCTGGTGAATAAACTTTAGTGTGGGTACAAACTGAAAGTTGGTCCTGGAGACACTGTAAGGATCCAAGTGAAAGCTGATAAGAGCCTAACCTAAGGTACAGACAGTGGAAACGAGAATATCTGCTTATTTATTTATAAGCCTTATTTGGCTTATTCTCATTCTTCATCTTTAAAAGGTATTCTTACAGATCAAAATAAAAGATTAATAAAAATAACCCTAAAGTTTTTGAAATATAGGGAGCCCTGACTTGATTCTAAATGGGATTCAAGCATTTTGGGGCATGTCTGACAAAGTCCGATGGGACAGACTTTCCAAAATCTCATTTGCATGAGTAATGGAGAGTCACCTGGGAAAACATCCCAACAAATGAAGAAGTTAGGCTTGATGAGCAGAGCCCCAGATGAAAACCTTGGTCTTCTGGGAACGGATGCAGTTCTGTCTCTCAGATCTGTCTCAGTTCTACCCCAGTGAGATTCATATCTGATTTATGTATTAATGTCCTGGGCAGGGGGTGGGGAACCAAAAAATGAGAACGTGGGTACTATAAGTGAACTATGAAAGAACTAATTAACTTAAAACTGTCCCACTAAGCCATGAAGAGGAGTCCTCCTCCCCCAACCTAATCTCCCTGTCCCAAGCAGGGCTGACTCACCTAGAAGACACAGTAGGTAGAGTGTCTACGGCCCATGGTATTTTAAGGACCCACAAAAATGTTTTATTTTTAATTTCTTTTAAAATCAAAAGAAACAGTGTGATTTATAAAAGTAAAAAATTAAAAACAATAAATGTCCAATAGGCAAATTAAAAAACTTAAAAAAAATAATAAAAATACATATAGTAATAATGAATATATAATAATAAAATCTGCCTGGATAATATTTACTTTTACACCAACATAGTCATAAAAATTTTTTTCAGTATTTTAATGGTGGGAAGTGCCCCCAAAGGCAGAAGTGCCTGAAGCCCACCAAAGTCAAAATGCAGCCCTGGTCCCAACCCACAGTATAACTTTGGAGCCCTAAGAGACCTGAACTGTTGTGGACATTATCAGGACAGAAGCTGGGTGTCTTTCCCCAACCTATCCCCTCAGAGGATATGGGTAATAAATTACAAAAGGGGACAGATTTCGCAGACTGAGCAAACAAGTTGTGAGGGTATCTTTCCTTACTTTCCATTCCTTTCTCTCCTAAGGGGGTTCATGGGTAGTTTGACAAGAGAGCCACCCTCTGAGAGAAGCAAGAAATCTACTCGGAGACCTGGCCAGGCACTCTGCCTGCATTGCTCCAAGAATCTGCTATGACACTGGAGAATTAAGAATATTGAAACTTGACTTTACATCCATGGCTTTCATCTTTTTTTTTTTTTTTTTTTTTGAGACAGGGTCTCAATATTTTTCGGTCTCAAACGTCTGGTTCAAGTGACCCTTACACTTCAGCTACCCAAACTGCTGGGATCATGGTATAAGCCAATAAGCCTGTCCATTTTCACCGTTTTTTTTTTTTTTAAGTGGAAGGACCTATTTGTCAAGCAAATTCATATTTGGAGGCCCGGCATATAAAGCAGATGGATGGGGTGTGTTGCAGTCAGGTGAAGGTTGATGGAGGGTGCTGGAAGGCCCCCTACTCATTCCTGTCCTCACCCCTCCACAGGACTCAAGGACTCTCTGAAACACGGGAAATCACTGCTTTTGCAAGTTGCAGTATAATACAGATGGATGATCTAAAATCAAATTTACATTTAGAATTCATTTCATGTGTTGTTTAGTTATCATATATTAATTTAGCTCCCATAGGGTAAACTCTGCATTTTGGAGGTAGAGGAGGGGAAAGAAGAAATCCTAAATCAAGGCTATGGCATGTGCATCAGATGACAAACTTGATTTAGCTGTTTCCAGGTCAGTCTCAGTTCCTGGCATAGCCTTAGAGTTTGAGTATCTCATCACAAAGAGTGTGATTCTGGTCTTAAGGAGAGGTACAGTCCCTAAACATTAACTAGCCAGTTCATCACAAGTTCAGCTTTGCTCTGCTGAACTTGTGTTTGTCTCATATAGCCCTTTTCCTTCAAGATGCTCAAGGTTAATCTTGCTGGTTCATCATTTTTTTCCTTCAACTTTTAAGTTCATGGGTACATGTGCAGGATGTGCAGATTTGTTATATAGGTAAATGTGCCATGGTGGTTTGCTACACAGATCATCTCATCACCTAGGTATTAAGACCAGCATCTATTAGCTATTCTTCCTGATGCTCTTCCTCTCCCCATACCCACTGACTGACCCCAGTGTATGTTGTTCCCCCTCAATGTGTCGGGTGTTCATCATTCAGCTCCCACTTATAAGTGACAACGTGGTGTTTGGTATTCTGTTCTTGCGTTAGTTTGCTGAGGATGATGGCTTTCAACTCCACCCACGTCCCTGCAAAGGACATGATCTCATTCTTTTTATGGCTGCACAGTATTCCATGGTGTATATGTACCACATTTTGTTTATTCAGTCTATCATTGATGGGCATTTAGGTTGATTCCATGTCTTTGCTATTGTGAACAGTGCTGCAGTGAACATTTCCGTGCATGTATCTTTATGGCAAAGTGATTTATATTCCTTTGGGTATATACCCCATAATGGGATTGCTGGATCAAATTGTATTTCTGCCTCAAGGTCTTTGAGGAATTGCCACTCTGTCTTCCACAATGGTTGAACTAATTTACACTGCCACCAACAGTGTAAAAACATTGCTTTTTCTCCACAACCTCTCCAGCATCTGTTGTTTTATGATTTTTTTAATAATAGCCATTCTAACTGGCATGAGATGGTATCTCATTGTAGTTTTGATTTGCATTTCTCTAATAATCAGTGGTGTTGAGCTCTTTCTCATATTTGTTGGCTACATGTATGTCTTCTTTTGAGAAGTTTCTGCTCATGTCCTTTGTCCACTTTTTAATGGAGTTGTTTCTTGTAAATTCGTTTAAGTTCTTTGTAGGCTCTGAATATTAGACTTTTGTCAGATGGATAGATCACAAAAATGTTCTCTAATTTTGTTTACCCTGATGATAGTTTCTTTTGCTGTGCAATAGCTGTTTCACTTAATTAGATCTCATTTGTCAATTTTTGCTTTTGTTGCAATTGCTTTTGGCAGTTTTATCATGAAATCTTTGCCCACACCTATGTCCTGATGGTATTGCCTAAATTTTCTTCTAGGGTCTTTATACTTTTGGGTTTTACATTTAAGTCTTTAATCCATCTTCAGTTAGTTTTCGTATATGGTGTGAGAAAAGAATCCAGTTTCAATTTTCTACATATGGATAGCCAGCTCTCCCAGCATCATTTATTAAATGGGGAGTCCCTTCCCCATTGCTTTTTGTTGTCAGCTTTGTCAAAGACTGACAGTTGTAGGTGTGATGTCTCATTTCTGAATTCTCTATTCTGTTCCATTGGTCTATGTGTCTGTTCTTATACCAGTACCATGTTGTTGTGGTTACTATAGCCTTGAGCATAGTTTGAAATTGGGTAGTGTGGTGCCTCCAGCCTCATTCTTTTCGCTTAGGATTGCCTTGGCTATATGGGCTCCTTTTTGGTTCTACATAAACTTTAAAATAGTTTTTTCTAATTCTTTGAAGAATTTCAATGATAGTTTAATGGGAAGAGCATTAAATCTATAAGTTACTTTGAGCAGTACAGCCATTTTCATATTGATTCTTCCTATCCATGAGCATGGAATGTTTCTCCATTTGTTTTTGTCATCTCTGATTTTCTTGAGTGGTGGTTTGTAGTTCTCCTTGAAAAGGTCCTTCACTTCCCTTGTTAGCTGTATTCCTAGGTATTTGTTCATTTTATAGCAATTGTGAATGGGAGTTCATTCATAATTTGGCTCTCTGCTTGCCTGTTGTTGGTGTACAAGAATGCTAGCAATTTTTGCACACTGATCTTGTATACTGAGAATTTGCTGAAGGTGCTTATCAACTTAAGAAGCTTTTGGGCTAAGGCAATGGGGTTTTTTTAAGTAAGTGATGATTTGGAAACATGACCTCCTAATCACATAAACCTCATGTTAACTTTCATCATAACAGTGTTTGACGTTTTAAAGACAGCCAACTGTGACATAGCACCAATGTTTTCTCAAAACTTTTGTCTATGATAACACCTTAAACCTCATGTCTGAAATAACTGACATAACTAATAAAGTAATAAGTTTAAATCTGATTGTATTAGTAGGATAATTGAAGATAAGCATTTCAAATTAACTCATAAATCTTGATAATTTATAATAATGTTTTTTGAAAAAATAAATGTAACTGCGCAATACAATGATTGATTACAATTTTGTGAGACAGAAGACCCAAATTTTAGAGTGAAAGCACAGATACATGCTCAAAAACATCATTTGAGTTTCCATAATCATTTCATTTTGCATACATTTCAAAAGTGAAGGTGAAATAAAGACTTTTTCAGTGTATCTAGAAAAAAACATAATCTCAACCCAAAAGCTCCTTCAGCTGACAACTTCAGCAAAGTTTCAGGATACACAATTAATGTACAAAAGTCCCTAGCATTCCTTATACACAAACAATAGCCATGCCAAAAACTAAGCCAGGAATGCAATTGCCACAAAAAGAATAAAATATCTAGAAATACAGGAATACAGCTAACTAGGGAGGTGATAGATTTCTAAAGTGAGAATTACAAAACACTGCTGAAAGAAATCAGAGATGACAAAAACAAATGGAAAAACATTCCATGCTCATGGATAAAAAGAATCAATATCATTGAAATGGCCATACTGCCCAAAGCAATTTAGAGATTCAATGCTATTCCTATCAAACTATCAATGACATTATTCACCGAACTGGGGGAAAACTTTTAAAATTCACATGGAACCAAAACAGAGCCCAATAGCCAAGGCAATCCTAAGCAAAAAGAGCAAAGCTATAGGCATCACATTACCTAACTTCAAACTATACTACAAGGCTACAGTAAACAAAACTGCACAGTACTGGTACAAAAGCAGGCACATATACTAATGAAACAGAACAGAGAGCCCAGAAATATGGCTACACACTTAACAACCATCTGATCTTCAACAAAGCTGACAACAAGAAGCAATGGGGAAAGGACTCCCTATTCAATAAATGGTGCTGGGAGAACTGGCTAGCCATATGGAGAAGATTGAAGCTGAACCCCTCTCTTACCACTCCTATTCAACATAGTATTGGAAGTTCTGGCCAGGGCAATCAGGCAAGAGATCAAAATAAAGTATATTCAAATAGGAAGGGAGGATGTTAAATTATCTTTGTAGATGACATGATCCTATATCTAGGAAACCCCATCCTCTAAGCCCAGAAGCTTCTTAAGCTCACAAGCAACTTCAGCAAAGTCTCAGGATACAAAATCAGTGTGCAAAAATTGCTAGCATTCCTGTATACCAATAACAGGCAAGCAGAGAGCCAAACCATGAATGAACTCCCATTCACAATTGCTACAAAGAGAATACCTAAAAATACAGCTAACGAGGGAAGTGAAGGACCTCTTCAAGGAGAACTACAAACCACTGCTCAAGGAAACCGGAAAGGACACAAGCAAATAGAAAACCATTTTATGCTCATAGATAGGAAGAATTAATATGAAAATGGCCATACTGCCTTAATGCTCTTCCCCTTAAACTACCATTGACATTCTTCACATAATTAGATCAAACTATTTTAAAGTTCATAGGTTATCAAAAAAGAGCCCATATAGACAAGACAATTCTAAGCAAAAATAACAAAGCTGGAGACATTATGCTACCAGATTTCAAACAATACAATAAGGCTACAATTACCAAAACAGCATGGTACTGGTACAAAAACAGACACAAAGACCAATGGAACAGAATAGAGAACTCAGAAATAAGATAGCACATCTACAACACCATCTGATCTTCAGCAAACCTTATGAAAACAAGAAATGGGAAAAGGATTCTCTATTTAATAAATGGTGCTGGGTGAACTGGCTATCCATTTGTAGAAAATTGAAACTGGACCCCTTCCTCACACCTTATGTAAAAATTAACTCAAGATGAATTAAAGACTTAAATGTAAAATACCAAACTATAAAGACCCTAGAAGAGAATCTAGGCAATACCATTCAGGACATAGGCATGAGCAAAGATTTTATGAAAAAAACATCAAAAGCAATTGCAACAAGAGTGAAAATTGACAAATGGGATCTAATTAAACTAAAAAGCTTAGGCACACCAAAGAAACTGTCATCAGAGCGAACAGGCAACCTACAGAGTGGGAGAACATTTTTGCAATCTATCCATTTGACAAAGGTCTAATATCCAGAATCTACAAGGGAACTCAAGCAAATTTACAAGAAAAAAAAAATTAAAAAGTGGGCAAAGGACATGAACAGACATTTCTCAAAAGAAGACGTTCATGCAGCCAGTGAATATATGAAAAAGTTTCAGCATCACTGATCATTAGAGAAATGCAAATCAAAACCACAATGAGATACCATCTCATGTCAGTCAGAACTGCCATTATTAAAAAGTCAAGAAACAACAGATGCGGCATGGCTGTGGAGAAATAGGAATGTTTTACACTGTTGGTAGGAGTGTAAATTAGTTCAACCATCTAACAGGTGGCAATTTCTCAAATATCTAAACCCATAAATACCATTTGACCCAGCAATCCCATTACTGGGTATACGCCCAAAGGAATATAAATCATTCTACAATAAAGACACATGCACGTGAATGTTCACTGCAACACTATTCACCATAGTAAAGACATGGAATCAACATAAATACCTATCAATGATAGACTGAATAAAGAAAATGTGGTATATACACCATGAAATACTATGCAGCCATAAAAAGAATGAGATTTTATCTTTGCAGGGACATGGGTGAAGCTGGAAGCCATTATCCTCAGCAAACTAACACAGAAACAGAAAACCAAACATTGCATGTTGTCACTTAAAAATGGGAGATGAACGATGAGAACACATGGACACAGAGAGGGGAACAACAGACACTGGAGCCTGCCCATGACTGGGGAGTTGGGGAGAGCATTAGGAAAAATAGCTAATGTATGCTGGGCTTAGTACCTAGGTGATGGGTTGATAGGTGCAGCAAACAACCATGGCACACGTTTACCTATGTAATAAACCTGCACATACTGCACAAGTACCCCAGAACAACCAAAAATAAAAATTTTTAAAGAAACAAAAAACCCTGGAAGACAACCTAGGCAATACCATCCTAGACATAGGAATGGGCAAAGATCTCTTGACAACAAGGCCAAAAGCAATTGCAACCAAAACAAAAATTGACAAATAGGATTTAATTAAACCTACAAGCTTCTGCACAACAAATGAAACTATCAACAGAGTGAACAGACAACCTACAAAACGGGAGAAAATTTTTGCAAACTATGCATCTGGCAAAGGTCTAACTAATATCTGGCATCTATAAGGAACTTAAACAAATTTTCAAGAAAAAGCAAACAACTCCATTAAAAAGTGGACAAAGGACATAAACAGACACTTCTCTAAAGAAGACATAGATGCAGCCAAAGAGCATAAGAAAAGAAGTTCAATATCACTAATCATTAGAGAAATGCAAATCAAAGCCACAATGAGATACTATCTCACACCAGTCAGAATGGCTACTATTAAAAAGACAAAACAAAAAACAAAAAAAAAAAAACAAAAAAAGGTGCTGAAGAGGTTGCAGAGTAAAAGGAACACATATACACTGTTGGCAAGAGTATAAATTAGTTTAACTATTGTGGAAAGCAGTGTGGCAATTCCTAAAGAGCTAAAAACAGAACTACCATTCAACCCAGCAATCCCATTTAGGTTGTTATATGCCCAGAGGAATATAAATTATGAAGATACATGCACACAAATATTCATTGCAGCACTATTCACATAGCAAAGACATGGAATCAACCTAAATGCCTATCAATGGTAGTGTGAATAAAGAAAATGTGGTACATATACACCATGAAATATTATGCAGCCTTAAAACAACAAGATCATTTCTTTTGTGGGAACATGGATGGAGCTGGAAGCCATTATCATTAGCAAACAAATGCAGGAACAGAAAATCAAATACCACATATTCTCACTTGTAAGTGGGACTAAATTACACAAAGAAAGGAACTCATGGACACAAAGAAGGGAACAACAGATACTGGGGACTACTTGAGGGTGAAGGGTGGGAAAAGGGAGAGGAGCAGAAAAAATAACTATTGAGTACTAGGCTTAGTAAATGGATGATGAAATACTCTGTACAACAAACCCCCATGATGCAAGTTTATCTATATAACAAACCTGCACATATACCCCTGAACCTAAGATAAAAAAGTTTTTAATAACTTTTTCAGACATTTTACTTATCCAGGACTTTTTTTTTCTTTTTTGTATAAATATATGGAGTATAACTGTAATTTTTGCTACATGCATACATTGTGTAGAAGTCAGGGATTTTAAGATATCTTTCACCCAAATAACCCAAAGTACCTGTTAAGTAATTTCCTATCTTCCACCTCCTCCCACCCCCTCACACTGACAAGTGTCCACTGTCTATCATTCCATACTCTATATCCACGTGTACACATTATTTAGCTCCCACCTACCCAGGGCTTTTCTAAAAGTAGAAAACCAGAAGTCCAGGCAAAACCAAAATGCCCACACCAGGCCTCCATCACTTCACACACACTTTCAAGTAACAATAGCCAATGTCCTCATGGCCTCTTCTTTGTTCGAAAGAGAAAACCCTGATCCCATAAAATGACCGACAGACTCTTTCACAAGGTAATGTAAATAAGTGTTGGCAAAGGAAGGGCCCACCGACCAAATCTGACTCACCACCTGTTTTTGTTTGGCCTATAAGCTAAGAACAATTTTTTTATACATATATTTTAATGGTTTCTTTAAACAGAAGAATGTTTCATAAGTGAAAATAATTATATGAAATTTAAATTTCAGTATCCATTATGTTTTACATTTTATCAATTAAAAATTTGTGGAAATTATTTTCTCTCTTGTTATGTAAGTGCCTAAATACTATCCTTGATTTTGTCTCCTGTTTCAACGTAGCTTAAACTATTTACTATTTAGCTCTTTACAGAAAAAGTCTGGCCACCCTTGGTGTAAATGACAACTAAGAAAAAAGCACCTCTCTGTAGAACAAATGCATCTCTAAAATGGACCAAAGGAATGACTTTTTCATACTGCAATGTCAGACAGAAATGTTTTTAAGGGTTGATACATATTTTAAAAAATCAAACTCTCTCCTTATGTAATAGAGTTACACGGGCTATGCTGATTTTATCACTCTATTACATACCAGGTTGTTCGAAAAACAAGATAAATTGGCATCTTCCTCAAAATTAATTTCATTTAGAGTTTAGACCTAAGAACTGAGCAACTACTCTGCTCTTCCTCTGTGCTTTAACTTGATTTTTTTATTAATCAAAATATTTTACTACATTATCATCTTTGAAAGAAATCTACTTAATAACAGTGTATTAAATAATTTTCAATTCATCAAGCCAACAAACAAGCTTTTCATTTTTCTTTGTAGATTGTTCATCCCACTCACCATAGGATACTCAGTCCCCAAAGACACCAGGCGCTTTCTTGACTCAGTGTCCTTGTTTATGCTTTTCTCCCACTCAGGAATTCACTTCCCAAATACTCTCCTGGGTCGTTCCCCAGGTAACACAGGAAGATAAGTAAGATTTTTTTGTTTTATTTGATGGAAAGGGTGTTTTTTTTTTTTAATAGAAAGCTTCCAAAACTTCCACACCTTTTGAAAACCATTTTTTATTAAAATGCCCCTCCTGAACACTCAGAATTTATTGATCCCACAACACATTGCTTGTACTTCTATTTGGCATTTAGCTTGTTATACATTTAGGCGACTAGAATGTGCTTTTAGGATCAACCACTCCTAGTTCCTTGCAGATTTCAAGAAGGTGCTTCTCTCCTGGCATTCCCCATCTCCAAAATTCCAAGGAGCCACTGAAAATGCCAGAAAGGAGAAGCCATCCTTGATGTCTCCTCTTTCTCTCACCTTCTAAACCTAATTCAACATGAAACCCTTAAATTTGCTGCCTGAAAGTCTCTGGAATCCCCACTGGAGCCTCTTAACTGTTATAACCCAGACCTCTAACCACTGTCCACCACAGCTATTCATTCTTCACACTAAAGTCAAGGTAATCCTCTCAAATCAAACACTTGTCAATACACGTATACCCCGGACTAGGTTAACTACCCATAGACTCTCACAGCACAGGGCAGCTTACAAAATTGTTTAGAGTTTTAAGCCTGTCTCTCTCACTAGATCATAAAACAGGGACTGTACCACAATACCTGGTACCTAGTAGCTATTCAAAGATGTTTTATGGATGAGTTTACCAAGTACCAGCTCAGCTGGGTGACCCCCACCCAGGCGGCACTGAAGACAATGAGAAGCAGACACCCAGAAAGAACAGCAAAGTGGATCTATCCCAGGGGGCAGCAGCCTACCGAGCTGAGAACCGCAGGGGCTGACAGCATGCCAGGCTGAAGACCTCGAGCAGATTCTGATCCACATATTTAAACCCTCTCTTAAACAGGTGATTCTTATTAATAAACAGGTGTTCTGCATTTACTTGTAACTCAAAAATATTCCCAGTAGGCAGCTGTTACCCACTTACCACTAATTGCAAACTAAAAGGTATTCTCCACAAGGGAGCCATGGGGGCAGGGTAAACTCAGTGTTTCTCAACATGAGTTAATGCAAACCAACAGTTCTTTGCATCCTTGAGGTTGCCAACTACTTTAAAGAAGTCCGTTTTAGAAGCTCTATACTTAACGTCTGTAGTTTTGGAATACCTTTTGGAATTGACTTCAGAGACCACTTGCCATTCACAAAAGAAAATTTGTCTTTCCTCTTCATTGCTACACCTGGATTTTTGATTCAAGACAGTTTCGCTCCAATCAAACTGTTCACACATTTAATTTGCAAGACATTGCTCTAAGTGACATTTGTTTGTTCCCAAAATAAAAACTCCAAACCAACTCCAAAGACTAGATACCTAACAAGAGATTAGCAAAAGAAGGTACTGTGGAGATGCGAGCTAACAATTATTGAACATTACAGTGTGCCAGGCATTGATGGACACTTTACAAGCATTATTTCATTTAGTCCTCACAACAAACCCATGTGGTAGTTGCTATTATCCCAACTTTACAGATAAAAAGTAACCTGAAGTTAAGAGAGATGACTGAAAGTCTAAAGATGTGTAGCCTTCAATTGTAGACTACAAAGAAGACTGATTTTGTAACAAAGTCCTTTATTAATGTCCATGAATGAAATATTTGGTGGTGTCAAATTAATGTTCCTGAATGTACTGTATTTCTTGGGACTTCGCAGTCTTATTTCATTGTCCTCTGTTGGTCCCTGTTCAGACTATTTGGGGTGTCTTCACGCTGCTGAGTCATGCTGAGTAAGTCTGGGAGGAGCCGTTAGGAAAATTAAAATCTAGAACAGGGAAGTCACATACCTTTATCACAGACATGGCAGAAAGTTCAAGAGAAAGACAGTTTACTTCAAACTAACACAAAGGGAGTTCTGGAAAAAAGGTTAAGACTGCTTGGCTGTTCATACCCTATAAATTCAAGATATCATGACTCATTAATAGCAGGGTAGCAAAGTAGCAATACAGAAATTAAAATACTAAGTTTTATTTTAAACTGCTGGAAATAAAATGCAGAAAGTTAAAGTAAAAATAGAATAATATGAGAAACTATTTTGTTTCTAGAATGTTACTGTTTTTTGTTTTTGCTTTTCTAGATGAGCTTCTCTATTTAGATAAATATATTTATCAATTTATGTTTTATCATAAATATTTATCTTTAGAGTATAATAATTCAAGGGTGGCATTTGGCCATGATTCTTGCTTTTCCAGTCTTTGCATCAAAATCTCTGGGCCTGCCACACTGGACAAGCAAGTAGTTTAATAGCTGGGGGAACGAGAGCTGTCAGTGGCAGTAACTATAATGCACGTGCTAAGAGCAGCCAAGATAACTCCCTCACAGTATTCCCAAACACATTCCCAGGGTACTAAAATCATGCACTTCGTATGAATTTAGAAATAATGGAAGGAACAAATTAATAAATGGAAGAGTATAATCTTCAGATTAACATAAATAGATTATAAAACCTAACATCATTCCTTGTATATTAGAAAACAACATTTTTCAAAGATTCAAGTACCTGACTTGGCCATACTCTGGGAGAGCTATTATTTAAACTAACTTGAACTTTGTCTGGATATCAACTATATATTTTCTCTTAAATGCATGAGATTAAATTTAAAAAGGAGAAAATTTTATCACTGAGCTGCTTACCCTCTGAGTGACAATTCTATCAGTTCTAACTTCTGTTTTCTTAGAGCTACATTTATAAATTTTCTATAAAGAAAGGATTTCTAAAAAGCATTGTATTAGTCCTTTCTAGCATTGCTATAAAGAAATACCTGAGACTGGGTAATTTATAAGAAAAGAGGTGGAATTGGCTCATGATTCTGCAGGCTGTACTGGAAGCGTGGTAGCATCTGCTTCTGGGGAGGCCTCAGGAAGCTTCCAATCATGGCAGAAGGCAAAGGGGAAGCAGGCATGCCACACCGCAAAAGCAGGAGCAAGAGAGTGAGGGGGTAGGTGCTACATACTTTAAAAAAATTTTTTTCATTATTTTTTAAATTTTGTGGGTAGATAGGTGTGTATATTTATGGGGTACATGAGACGTTTTGATACAGATATACAATGTGAAATAAGCACATCATGGAAAATGGGGTATCCACCCCCTCAAACATTTATCCTTTGAGTTATAAACTACTCACTTTTAAATGACCAGATCTCACAATAACTCACTCACTATCTCAAAGACAGTACCAAGGGGAATGCTGCTAAACCATTCATGAGAAAACTGTACCTTTGATCCAGTCACTTCACAACTGGCCCCACCTCCAGCACTGGGGATTACATTTCAATATGAGATTTGGGCATGAACAGACATACAAACTATATTAAGCATCTGTAGAAACAATTATCTTAGACAAGCTTTAACCATAAGAAGACATTGCTTTAAATAAACACTCTTCTAATTGGGGACAAATATGTAAAAGGAAGTTTAACTTGGACATGACTCGATAGACAGTAAGAACCTCAAAATGTATTCTATAAGATAGTTATTTATTCTTGTGGCCGACTATTAAAATGATTATAGGAAGCTGCCAGTGTATAAATAAAAGGGTGTACCTTAAAAACAATAACAAACATGAATAAGTTGACAAGAGAATGTCTCGCAAATATTTTCTTATTATTTTATCAACAACTCTCTAAGAAATGTAACTACATTTTACCAAAATGAAAGCCCAGAAGCAAAACAAATCATAAGACCTCAGAAAGATTTAGGAATTGGAGGCACCTAATTCCAAAAATAAGAGTGCAAGTGAACCAAAAACAGCCTCCCTCGATAAACCCTCCATGCAGTCCAGTAACATCTCTCCCGCAGCACATCAGAAGTCAGCAAGTGTTAAACAGAAAGCATGCTAGCAGGAATTCATGCTTCGATACAAAGTAAGAAGCTAAAATTGAAAATATTCTCTCAGGAAAGAGGAGGGAACAAAAAGGAAAATAGGAGAGATATCTATAAATAAGAAAATCAGTCCAGACCCCCGACATCCAAATAATAGAAGTTACAGAAAATGAGAATTGAGAAAACAAAGGGGAAAATATTTTAAAAGGAAATTTCCCAGAAATGAAGGATATTGGAATGAAAGGGCCACTCCGAACTCATCACAAATAAATAAAAAAGAAGTCGCATCATGTCATATCATATATATTTCCCATGTATCCTTTCTCAGTAGAGTTAGTAAATTAAGAAAGGGGAAGATATGGGATCCAATCAACAAACGAAGGCAAAGGCGGGGCCGCTGCGAAGTATCGAGTCCAGAGGGCCATGAATCCTGATTATACCAGGAGATCAAAGGGCTCCAAGAGGAATGCCGCAAAAAAAAAAAAAAAAAAGAATAGGAGAGATTACCTAACATACCTGAGTATTTTAAGAAGACATTTACACATGTATGAAGAGTTTAGGGATAACTTAGTGATGTACATATAGAAAATCAAGTTACTTTGTGAAAAAAAAATAAACCTTGCAATCATTAACTGTAGGAAAAAGCAGCTACTTGAGAAAGGAAATGTTACCTGTGGTATCTACCTAAATATAATATTACAGATATCAGAAATTATAATTAGCTATATTGGGAAGATAGGAAAGTACATGTGCCATGGGTAGGGAGGGGTAGATGCTAGTAAAAGCAATAGATCATAATGTTCCATAATAGGAGTCAATAAATGCTCTCTAATATGGGGGGAAATCAGAAACTAGTAACGTTAAGATATAATTTAGAATCTAAAGGCATATATAAGATGAAATAACTAAAAGGCTGGAAGGTGGTTGTCTTTAGGGAATACAAATGAGAGGTGTGAAAAGGTTTGACAAGAACTGCTTTAATAAGCCTAGTCATACTATATAGTTTTTAAAACTATGTTCATGTATTACTTTGATCAAAATAAAAGTTAAAATATAACAAAAACTAAAGCACTAGAATAACAGCAACAACAAAATTAAATCTACTTCTTCTTCCATCTTCCATCTCTCTTTCTCTCTGCTAGATCATTCCTCTCATCATATAAACATTCATTTAAAAGAAAATCCTTATATAATGTCTTTCAGCTATAGTCCAATTTCTTTCTATCACAACCAGTCTTACTTTAAATTATGCTCTGATTAGGTGTTCACCATCCCTCCTCAATGTGCTGCAATGGATTAAGGTGAAACATATAAAATTGCTGATCTGATTATTTTTAACTATAAAAACAGCAATTTCATATGGTTCAACCTAGCAGTTTACTGTCATCTCAACAACCAAATGCTGAGTCCATAACCTGAATACTTGCTGTCCTGTTTAACAATACCCTGATCTCCAGCCTCACTGCCCTGCCTGAGTTCAGACATATTTCATTTCCTTCTTGATTAAGGCTTCAGCTCCTCACTCTTCTGCCCACCAATCTGCCACCAGAATGATCTTTCTAAGACATTAGATGTTATCACATCACCTTCCTGCTTCAAATCCTCCAATGGCAGCCCAGTGCCATCAGAATCAAACCTAAACTCTTTTCCATGGCCACATGTTGACCACTGCCTGTCTCTCCAGCTTCATCTCCCTGTAGACTCTGCATTCCACCGTGGTTTTGCCCCACTTGTGCCCTCTATACATGTTTTTTTATTTTTAGAGTCAGGGTCTCGCTGTGTTGCCAGGGCTGACATGCAATGGCTACTTACAGGGGCAATCACAGCACACTGCAGCCTCGAACTCCTGGCCTTAAGTGTCCACCCACCTCAGCCTCCCAAGTAGCTGGAACTATAGGTGTGCACCACAGTGCCTGGCACCCTCTGTACTTGAGACACACTAAACAACTTACATGCAGAAATGTTCCTTTTATTTTCATACATTAAAATGTACATATGGGAGATTAAATATCCCTAATATGTGGCATCTTGAAGGTACTTTATAAATATGTATGAAAGGAAAATTCATTAATGACCCAAAAATGAATCATAGATAAAGAATATATATAACAGGTACAGTACATATATTCAGTTTCTTCTAAGAGCCAAGTGAAAGTTAAAAAGCCTGACTATGGTTATTTAAATATTCAAATGAATAGTGACAGGAATCTAAGAACAATGTATGATTTGTGTTGACAGAGAGAGGAGAATTAGAAAAAGAAAAAAAGAGGAGCAGGGAAGGGAGGGGCAGAGAGGGATTTGGGAAAATAGCTTCACCTCAATTTTACAATGTAACAACTAAGTAAAGAAAATTCATAAATACTACAATTAATCTGTGTGCAGGAAATTGTTCTCCATTTTCTAAAACGTGATGGAATGAAGTCCTTATAGTTAGCCTTAAATAATATATGTACCAAGTATTAATACTTTTATTTCTTTTCTGATGAAGAACTGTGTCATTAAGTTTTAAAAGCTGCCCAACTAGTTCTCAAACTAGCATCCCATCCAAGGAAAGTTTAATTAGGTTTGGAGTTTTGTTTAAACTGACAGCTGTGATTCAAAAGCCCCCAGGGTCAGCGTTATAGTTTGCATTGTACGTAACCAAATTGCCCAAAGGTATTCTGTGGTTCTACAGCTGTTATTTTTTTATTCTGATTTGCAAAGGATCCAGTTAATAACACTATGCTAAGAATATGGATTATTCAAATGCAAAAATATTTTTACAGTATCTCTGAGTCAATTTACAAGGAAAAAAAAAAAGCTGTTATTCTTCACCTATCCGCTGTGCAGTCATCCAAAGACCTGACCTCACAGATCTAGCAGAGACAAGAAGCAGGATGTAAGCAAAAAAGGCCTTAGAGGAGGCAAAAGAGATGTCAGCAAAGGCCGGTGCAAAGGAAGCTTGCTCACTTTCCCATAGGAAAGCTTTGAGGCCCTCCCTTGAAGGCTATTTACTTTCACTTTACAAACAATGTAGCCAAGCTTATTTATCTAGTTTCTAAGCCTAGGGCAGAATAGAATAAGATATTAGGATGAGAGCTGTGGGAGAAGGGGTACTTACAGCAAACCAAGATTCTGACTGCAAAACAGAGCCAACTGTCAGCCTAATGAGGAGGAGGAAACAAAAATTATGAAAAAGGAAACGAAACAACTCAAAACACAGCTGAATGCAGGGTGTGGGGGCAAGCACTTGACTCACCCAATGAGATCCTGGGGTATCACTATATGACAGCATAGCATAGAGGATCGACATCAAAACGGTGCCCTTTTTCCTCAAGAAAAAGATCAACTTAGAGCCTCTCCGGGGGCACACCTGTGCCGGGTAATGGCCACGCAAGAAGGAACGAGCGACACCTGCTTTCACAAGGGAGACAGAGTATAACGGATGTTAGAAAATGTTTCTTCTGAAAGACTAAGCATAAAAGAAAGTTTACTTGGGCCAGGCGCGGTGGCTCACGCCTGTAATCCCAGCACTTTGGGAGGCCGAGGCGGGTGGATCACAAGGTCAATAGATCGAGACCATCCTGGTCAACATGGTGAAACCCCGTCTTTACTAAAAAAATATAAAAATTAACTGGGCATGGTGGCGCGCGCCTGTAGTCCCAGCTACTCGGGAGGCTGAGGCAGGAGAATCGCCTGAACCCAGAAGGCGGAGGTTGCGGTGAGCCGAGATCGCGCCATTGCACTCCAGCCTGGGTAACAAGAGCGAAACTCCGTCTCAATTAAAAAAAAAAAAAAAAAGAAAGTTTACTTGTCCTTAAAATACTGAATTGCTAATTATCAAGAAAAGTCAGTATCTAAAAATGACTCATTTTTAAGGATAGCAGTTACAATGTAATTAAAAATCTATTTGAAATACATATGGGGTTGTAGAACCTAAACTCCATAATTGTTTCAAGTAACCGTTTGACAACATATAACATCAAAGAATACAGAAGTAATAGTTAGAGGATCTAGAGTTTGTTCTCTCTGCTTCACCACTAACTATACATGGCCTTGGCAAATGAGTTACTTCCCTGAGACTCCATCTCCCCATCTGTCAATGAAGAGGCTAAAGAGACAGTTGTGAAATATCCACCAATGCTTCCCTCCAACTCACACACTCAATATTCTCCCTTTACCCACATAGATCACTGTGGGCCCATGGCCTCAGGTAAAAGGCACTACCATAGAACATAAAATGATAGACAAAAGCCTCTTTCTGGCTTTCCGGTTTCAAAAAACCTGGGAATCAGGTGGAACAGAAAGAGTAAATGACAAGTGATTTGGGAGAAAACAAGATGAGTTTGAGTAACATTTCCTTTCTCTGCAGTTAGAAATGAATTAAATTCCTGGGCCAGAAGAAGTTGACAGAGAGGTGAAGAAAACATAAATGCTGTGCGGTCCCTGGGCTAGGGGCTCATACCCAGCTCCCCAGGGATAAGCCCAAAGGAAACAAAAGGAAGATGTTTGTGGGAAGGAAGAACAGAGAAGACCTGGGACTTCTCATGGAGAATCCAGGAAGCAGAAAGATCCCAGAGAATAAACAGCCCTATGGAGTGTCAAGGCAGGTGGAGCATTATATCATCTCACGGAGTTTAGCAGGCCCCAGAATGGCCTGAGAACAGCAAAATGATTTCTGTGAGCCCAAGAGTAGAGAGATTGGAACAGGGACAATTTAGAAGGGACGTGTGTGGACTAACAATGTTGGGAAGACCTAAGTGGACCATCAGATGGAAGTATGGATGTCTCAGCAGAGGTGTCCAGCATGGCATGTGATCTTAAGAAATTCCATGTATTCTGGGGGTGGAGAGGTGTGGATCTCCAAATGGTAGAGACTAAACATGGTTCTTATACATCTGTTTACAAACTGAGATTCAAACCCACTACATGCTGAGACAGACTCCACAGCAATAAAATTAAAAAGCCAAGCCACAGAATAAGAAGAAATAATCTAATACCTTCATGATAATAAATGTGGGAAAACACGAATAAAAAGAATAACTGTCTAGAAATACACAAGTCACAAAATTGACCTGGAGGATGGTTACAATTAACATCCTGAATAAATTAATAATCATTAAAGAAACCAAGATAATTTTTTACAATCTCTTTACCCAAGATAACATTACAGGTGAAAATTACCAAACTTTAAAGGAAAATATAATCCCTCTCTTATACAAACTGTTTCTGGAGAACAGAAAAAGAAATCAGACCTACAATGTATGAGGATAGCACAACCTTGATATAAAATGTGGACAAAGGCAGTAGGAGAAAAAAAAAAACAACAACAATCTCACCTATGAAGACAAATGTAAAAACTCTAAATCATCAGTGTATAGCAACATACTGTAACTCAGAACATTTTTCCCAGAATGTAAGGATAGTTCAGATCAACTAGTAGATCACAATAACAGATTAAAGAAAAAAGGTACTCAACAAATTTCAACACTTATTCATGATAAAAATTCTTAGCAAGCTGAGAAAAGAAGTGAACCTAATAATGAATATCTGTCATAAAGCTATAGTGAACAACATGCTTAGTGGTAAAACTCTAGAAGGCTTTTGTTTAAAATCAAGGATAAAACAAGAACTCCTCCTATCACCACTTTCATTAAACACCAACTGTATTAAACAAGAAATTCCACAAGTTCAATATATTTAAACCAATATGGTAATAAACAATTTGAAAATACAAATAGAAAATGCATCCCATGTACAAGAGCAATAAAATCTATAAGATGGGCAGGGGTATGTGAGAGAGAGATTGTGTGTGTGTATGTGTGTGTATAAATGTTATAGTTACAACACTATGGTTAAACCTTGTAGTCTTCATCTTACTAGACTTGACAGTATTTGATACAGTTATTGGGTCCTTCTTGAAATATTTTTTTCACTTGGTTTCCACCAAACACATTCTCCTGGTTTTTCTCCTCCATCAGGCTCTCCTCAGCTACTTTGGTTCATTCCACTTCTCTCTGCCTCTAACAAACAGTGGCATGTTCTTGGGCTCTTAGTTTCTTCTGCTTTCTAGTTACACTTATCCCCTTGGTCATCTCTTCCAGTTTCATAAATTCAAACACCATCTGATCACTGATGACTTCCCATTCCTCTAACCCTAAACCTCCCACCTGAACAGGAGAATTATAACTGACTGCCTATTCGACATCTCCACTTGGAAGTATATTAGGCACTTCAAACTTAACATGTCTAAAATCAACCCCACAATTGGGCTGCCCATCCTTCATCTTCTCCATCTCAGAAAATGGAAACTATTCTACCAGTTAACTACTTAACATGTCTAAAATCAACCCCACAATTGGGCTGCCCATCCTTCATCTTCTCCATCTCAGAAAATGGAAACTATTCTACCAGTTAACTACTTAACATGTCTAAAATCAATCCCACAATTGGGCTGCCCATCCTTCATCTTCTCCATCTCAGAAAATGGAAACTATTCTACCAGTTAACTACACACACCATAAACCGTAAAGTCATCCTTGACCCACCTCATCTCTTTCCACCCCCTTCACCCAACACACATGTAAACCATAAGCAACCTTCAATGTAGATGCTGAATCTGAACATTTCTCACATCCTTCCCACTGTCACCATGATTGGTCCAAGCCACCATCATCTCTTGCCTGGATTATTTTAAGAGGTGCCCAACATATCTTCCTTCCTTTGCCATTTCCCACCTATAATCTATTGTCCACACAGTAGTCAGATGATCCCTTTAAAACAGGAATAGATCATGTCATGTCCCTGCTCAAAACCCTCCAGTGTCTTCCCATATCACTTGGATTGAAATCTAAATTTCTTACCATGGGCTACAAGACTACACATCAGTGATTCTCAGGAGGGACACTACTGCTCCCTCGAGAACATTTAGAAATTGCTGGGCAGTGGGTAGGAGACACAGCATTTTGGTTTGCTAGAATGAGAAAGTGCTATTGGCATTTAGTGGGCAAGAAGAAGCCAAGGATATAGTAGACATCCTGCAGTTCACAGGGAAGTCCCATAAAACAAAGAAATACACATCCTGAAAGACTTTCATGTGGGTAAAAAAGTTTCATAAATAGACGAGGCCAGAATCTAATTTCATTTTATATATTTAAACACAAAATATATCCTTCATTTAACCCATGCTATATTTTCCAGAAATGCAACTACTGTGTAAATCCTAGCAACTATGCGAACAGTAGTTTAGTCACCAAAACAACACACCTGTTTCACTCTGCATTGGTAGCAGTTATATACAAATACATACAGAGAATATATGAAGTTCATTTTGTAAACTTAGAATTAATCATAATTAAATTAGTGGAGACAAGTGAAACTTAGGACTAAAGAATATTGTATTAGTTAAGGTTTAAAAAGTTAATGTTATTGTCAATCTATATAATTTTTAAATATTTTAGCAAAATAATAATACATTTATATTGAGAAAGTTATTAATTTTGAATGTCCTTTTGATTTTGTTTTACCCTGAAATTGTCCACGGAGGTCTATTTCATGTCTTCCTGTATTACTTTCTTTTTTCCTATTCATCCTATAGTCTCATCATCTTTTGAAAAACATGGCTGCCAAGATCTTTGTAAGTACCAGAAACTGAATATGTTCTGATACGCTGAGATTTCAAGATGGGAGAGATGTTTTATTTGTTTTGGTTTGGTTTTCCGATACTTTGTCACTTTGTCCAATGTCACAACAGAGATTTATTTTGACATTACATTTATAAAGAGGCCTAGCTTATTTTCTCTATTTCAAAAGTCTATAACTGGTCTTGGCATACATTCTTACTTCATGTAAGGTTATTTACTATTTTCTCATCATGTACACATAAGCCTGTCTGCTATCATTTATCCTAATATATTCTAGTGCTAATTGTACTGTTATTTCACTTTCTAGAACTTCTTATACAACATGGCTCCTTATATTTCTACCCAAAGAGATTCACTATGGGTCGATAAAAGCAGCTAACAACTTCACATGTCTTCCAGTATAGTTGTTTATAATTGATTTAATCACATGTTACTCTCATTGTTCCTGTATGTTACAAAAAGGGTATTATATATTTTTACATTGCATGAATAGGTACAAGATAATTATCTATGAATTTTGTTCATGATAATAAAAAGGACAAAATATACCCAATAAGAAAAGTGTGCTGAGTCTGGTAGTATTGACAACCACTGCCCCAGTTGATCTGGCTCTTGCCTACCTCTATGACATCATCTCCCACCATACTCCCCATTCAAAGATCCCTACCTTGTTTCTCAAACATCACAGAACATTTCCACCTTGGAGCCTTGCACTGTCTCCTCCCTCTGCCTGGAATGTTCTCCTTCATACATGAATTGGATGGCTTGTTCCTTTACTTCCTTCAGACTTCTGCTCTAATGTCATGTTCCCCTATGGTCCTTTTCTGATCATCTTATTTAAATGTCTCTCCCTCCCCCATGATTCTATCTCTCTGTCCTAAATTATTATTCTTTTTGTTACTTATTGCCACCTAAGACATTACTGATTTCTTCACTCTCTGCCTCCTCCCTCTAGATTGTAAGCAAGGATTTCACTTATTTACTGACATTTCCAAACATCTTGTATAGCACCAGACATAATAGGCACCCAATAACATTGCAAGAATGAATAATTGTTTTAAATACCAAAGAGTGTGCTGTTGAGAGTCTGGATTGAGCAGGTAGGTCCAGGTCCTCCATTTCTAATTGAGACACTGCTGGCATGCTACTAAATGTTTGCAATTTTGAACTTTCACTGAATATTTCATTTGAATAAATGTTTCCACAACTGAAAAGTATTGGAAAGCTACTGGCCATTCAAATGAGCAAAGAGTGAAAAGTACCATAATGCACAAAGCTGGTGAGGATATGGGGAAACAGACATGTACTCCCTACCAACTGGAAAGTAGTTGGTTCAACCTTACTGGGATGCAATGTACTAGTATGTACTAAGAGCCTTTTTAAATGCAGCCTATTTAACATGTATTATCTTACTTAAGAACATTTTATTCTCACAATATTTAAGGTAAGTATTATTAACTCTACTGAACAGATAAGAAAGCTGAGGCAAAAATAATTTAAGAAAAAAATAAATCATAAATCAAGGATCCCAACCTAGGTCATCTAACTCTAAACTCAGGGCTGTCTCCACCCTTTTCCATTGTCTGCTGGTTCCTTTGTTATGTTTCCTAACTCCTTAAAGCTAAAAGCCTGTGCCACATAACAAAATCTTCCCATACTTGGCCAAGCACAGGGCTAAATATTGCAAGTACTCAAAAAAAACTTTGCTGGAAGAGTGAATAACACTTTGAGCCATAAGGGTCTCTATAGAAGGTGTATCGCCATAGAGACCATGTCAGAAACCACTTCATTATTTCTTCTACCCTTTTCCGTGGTAATAGAATGTGAACCTTGGCATATAGCTGCTCAGGATAGCGATTTCATTTTTCATCCTCTTTCATAGCTGAATGTGATCATGAGACTAAATTCTGCCAGATTAAATATAAGCAGAAGTGGTGTGCAATCTCAGACACACACTTTTCTTGTGTAACACCTTCCTGCTGGCTGGAATGCAGAGGTGATAACTGATGCAGCTATGTTGGACCTTACGATGGCTTTGGGAATGCAGATCAGTGGAGCACTCAAATGGCAGGATTCTGGATCCCTGGCCCTATGGAATACTACACTGGTATTATATTACCTTTTTGTAAGACTTTTTTTTTTTTTTAACAAGAGAGAAATAAACTTTCATCCTGTCTAAGCCACTATTAATATTACTTCGGGTTTTCTGATTATCTGGACCCATTAGCTACTCTGAACTAGTTCTATTAGGACTGCCTCTTACTCCTTCTTTCACTGTAACTTGATATGTAGTTAAACCGACTTCGCTTTGTACTAGAGACAGCCGATATGAATTATGCATTCCATTTAGCATTTTCAAAGATTCCATTGTAAATGGATATTTAATAAGCCTTTTCACTTAACCCTAAAGAGCAACAGAACAGTCATGCATAAAAAGCCATAATTCCGTAAACTGTTTAATAATCACTTTCCAGAGTAATAATTGATTGTCAAAGACTATACAACTAGGCAGGTGTCGACAGCATAATGAAATCAGAACAATGAAAAGTGTCTCAGCTGTCTCAATCTTTCCTTTCTTCATAACCCTATTTCCAATGATTAAGAGATGAAGAGCTTGAGACTAGTGATGTTCTTGAGGGGAAATCTGGCTGAAATGATGAGGTCTGGCTTTATTATAATCTGCTCCTGTATGCCTAATAAATTTATAGTAAGCCAAGAAAATGACAGGAATTTTATTTATTGTATTATCTGTGCGGTCTAAAGAAAAGATAGGCTTCCTCTTTAAAAGATGAGGAAAAGGTAAAAGGTATAGGGAATTTTACTTATTAACAAGACTGAAAAAATATCTGATGACGAGTACGCTGATTAGCAACTGGCCATGTGATCATAGCGATCCTGTAGCCCTCTTTAAATAACATCCAAAGCATTAGCTCTTCCTCCTGGCTTTTGGGAATTCCTGGTAAGGCCATGGACACACTCCATTCTCTCAAGTCGAAAATTCTCAACAAGACCCTAAAACTCATCACAGATAGTAAGATTTCTTTTTTGTTTGTTTTTGTTTTCTTTTGCTTTTGGGTTTGGGTTTTGTTTGTTTATTTGTTGTTTGTTTGTGAGACAGAGTCTCATTATGTCATCCAGGTTGGAGTGTAATGGCGCAGTCTCGGCTCACTGCAACCTCTGCCTCCTGGGTTCAAGTGATTTTCCTGCCTCAGTCTCCTGAGTAGCTGGAATTACAGGTGTGAGCCACCACACCTGGTTAATTTTTGTATTTTTAGTAGAGACAATGTTTTGCCAAATTGGCAAAACTGGTCTTAAACTCCTGGCCTGAAGTGATCCTCCCATCTTGGCCTCCCAAAGTGCTAGGATTACAGGTGTGAGCCACCACACCTGGCCAGATGAGATTTCAAACGTCATTTTATGTGCCATATAATAACATTTCTATCAGTGACAGACATCATATACAACAGTGATTCTATAAGATTATACTGCATTTTTACTCTACCTTTTCTATGTTTACATATGTTTGTTTAGATACACAAATACTACTGTGTTACAACTGGATACAGTATTCAGGACAGTAATATGCTTTGTAGTCTAGGAGCAAAAGGCTATACCACACAGCCTGGGTATGTAGTAGGCTATACCATTTAGCCTGGGTTTGTGTAAGTACACTAGGATGTTCATACAATGATGAAATCACCTAATGACACATTTCTCAGAAAGTATCCCCTTTGTTAAGAGTCAAAGGAGCTCTTCTTACAAAAAAAAAAAAAAAATAGGGACTCATAACCCATATCCATCAGGCTAAGATGAGAAAGTACTTGCAGGTATTCACTTTGAGAACAGGTCAAAGATTTCAAAAATAATAAAGCTAAGAAGAATAAGTAAAAGCAGGTCAGTCTGTTACTCTGCTGTTATGTGACATGAGAGACAGCATAAAAAGATTTTATCTTTCATTCATATTAACAGCAACTTAAGTTGGCAAAATCAGTGGTTTTTGACTGAATGTAACTGGTTAGTGACCATATAACCAATTGCAAATGTCACCACCACCTGCAGATATCCCTCCTGTATCCTTTCACTCTGATGACAAAATGTGCTGCTTTAGGTGCTCAGCCCGAGTCTCATCCCACACCCACCATCCCTACCAATAGGGCTCTGTGAGCAAATCCTTGGCTCTTGCTGACCCTCCTCAGGCCTGGGTGTGCTAGGCTCAGAAGCTACCAGCAGAGGCTATGGGGCCATCCAAGCATAGGGAAGTGCAATGGTCCTCCCACTAATGCAGAGATCTGAAGGAGAAGTCAAGGGACAAATAATTCTGGATACCTGAGTACCCAGGTTTTAAGGCAGTAAAAGAAAAAAGAAAGGTAGGAACAGTGTCAAAAAGAAAAAACAAAGTGCCATCTGCATGATGTAATATGAATAAAATCAGTTCTGGACTGGCTGTCAGAAGAACTAAATAGTTCTAGTCTCAACTATGCTAATTAACTGTGTGACCTTGCAAAAGTCACTTACCTCACCAGGTCTAAGTTTTGCTACCTACAATACAAAATTAATCAGGTTACCTTCCAGCTCTAGACACTGTTTTAGTGAAAAATAAGGGTAAAGAAACACTATGGGGAAATTTATCACCAGGACTTTGAAAGTTTTTTTCCATATGAGAAAACAAAGTAAAATATATCAAAGAAAACATATTAAATGAGAACATATTACTTATAGTTCCAATAAGATAGACTTAAAAATTAAAGCTTTTCCTACTATGCTCATAAAAACTCATAAAGATTATAAATATGACTAATTGTGTCAGGCTATCCCTCTTCCCTATGGCGAAATTAAGATTCAGCACCCTTTGCAATGAACTGAGAAAACCAGGTACTTATAAAAGAATATGCCTCAAAAAATGAAACACATATCCAATACAACTAGAAACTGTGCTGTGCAGTCTGTTAGACTGTTTTCATTTGGGATAAGAGATGCTTACACATGATTATGGTTGGCTAGCTCTCAAGATTTTGATTTTACTGTCAAACTGTTTATCTACCCATCCCTAAAAACCACATATTTACCTATTCTGCTTTAAAACAAACACTGTAAAGAATACAGCTGCCTAGCTTCAGGCTGTTTACAGCTACAGAATGGCTGACTTCAATCACAACCAAATACTGTACTTTTCAGTAATAAAAAATAAACAGCTTCCCATGTACAATATGTCAATGTGTAACCTAACTGGAATATTTAGTCGGTTCAGGTTGCTGTCAAGGTAACTTAACTATTTTAAGCTCTGGTATCAACTTTACATGTTAAACAATTGTTTTAAATTGTATAAGTTTTTCCTCTAGTTTTATACTCAATAAATAAAAATCATGACTCAAAGGTATCACAAAAATTACGCTTAAAGTAGACTAACAATCTACAATGTGAAGGCAGCAATCAGTGCTGGATTTTAACTATGCAGCTTGTCAGCTAGTGGCCCACCTCACCTCCCACTCGGGGAGATTCTAAGGCCTTGGACCAGTCCTTAAAATGTAAAAGCCTTAAAAGTGTCTACATTGGCCAGGCATTGTGGCTCATGCCTATAATCCCAGCACTTTGGGAGGCCAAAGCAGGAGGATCACCTGAGGTCAGGAGTTCAAGACCAGCCTGGCCAACATGGCAAAGCCCCATCTCTACTAAAAATACAAAAATTATCCAGGCATGGTGGTGCACCTGTAATCCCAGGTACTCGGGAGGCTGAGACAGAAGAATTGCTTGAACATGGGAGACAGAGGTTGCAGTGAGCTGAGATTGCACCATTGCACTCCAGCCTGGGAAACAAGAGCGAAACTCTGTCTCAAAACAAACCAAAACAAAACAAACAAACAAAAAAAGTCTGCATTACAAAATCAAAGGTGATACTGAGTTATATATTAAAATAAGACTTCATGGAGGACTAGGAGAAGAAGCTTTTACCCTAAATAAGTAATTATACCTGAAATAGTCAGAAAAAGCATTAAAAATCTTCACTTTATCTCGTATGCAGATCTTAAACTCTGCTATGCACAAAAATTGATCACTTTCAAAATTCAAATGTACCTGGCCATTGTCCTTTAGTGTCTAAATTAAGGGATTTAATTATACAAATAAGCAAAAAAAAAAAAATCATTGCTAGGTAGCATCTGTACTAAGAAACGGAAAATAATACATATGCATTCTATAATAAATTAGCATTTCTTTTGTCAAGTAATTCTATATTTTAATCTTGAAAAAAAATCTCTCATGGAAAGTAAACTGCACCTGTATCCAACAAAGAATAGGTTTATTTTGAAAAAATAACTTCTAGCTGATTTGAAATTCTTGTTAAAATCAAACCAGCTAAAGGAATAGGAATTTTCCTTAAGACCTAATATATATATTAGATCATGTCTTAAACTAAGTCTAAGATACATATATATCTTAATATATATAAAAAATATATATCTTATATATACATATAAGATATATACATATCTTGTTTTGCTTTTTTTTGTTTGAGACAGGGTCTCGCTCTGTCACCCAGACTGGAG
This sequence comes from Aotus nancymaae, assembly GCF_030222135.1. Classification (NCBI taxonomy): domain Eukaryota; kingdom Metazoa; phylum Chordata; class Mammalia; order Primates; family Aotidae; genus Aotus; species Aotus nancymaae. The sequence continues at coordinate 8,008,949 of NW_026988476.1, read as the reverse complement.
TGCGTGGCGCAATCTCAGCTCACTGCAACCTCCACCTCCGAGGTTTAAGCAATTCTCCTGCCGCAGCCTCCCGAGTAGCTGGGCCTATGGGATTATAGGTGCACACTACCATGCTGGGCTAATTTTTTTTTTTTTTTTTTTTTTTTGTACTTCTTGTAGAGACAAATTTTGTCATGTTGCCCTGCCTGGTCTCAAACGCCTGAGTTCCACCTTGGCCTCCCAAAGTGCTGGAATTACAGGTGTGAGCCACTGCGCCCAGCCACTTTCCATTTTTAAAAAATAAATAAAAATTAAATACATAGCATTTGTATTTACTGAAAGCATCCAAATGTTATGAGAGAACTTTTAAATTTACACAGAAAAAGCTGTAAATTAATTTGGCAATAAAAGGAAACTTCTTAATTATTACATCATTTGTACTAGCACAAGCTGTTACGTCTATGAGGACAACAATGAAATGCACGAGGCCAGGCGTGGTGATTCATGCCTGTAATCCCAGCATTTTGGGAGGCCAAGGCGAACAGATCACGATGTCAAGAGATCAAGACCATCCTGGCCAACATGGTGAAACCCCATCTCTACTAAAAATACAAAAATCAACTGAATGTGGTGGTGCATGCCTGTAGTCCCAGCTACTCAGGAGGCTGAGGCAGAAGAATCACTTAAAACTGGGAGGCAGAGGATGCTGTGAGCCGAGATTGCACCACTGCACTTCAGCCTGGCGACAGAAAAGACTCTGTCTCAAATAAAAGAACTGCATGAAGGGAATGTTAAGAGAAAAGTGCAATAAAAGTGTCTGTAATTTTGAGTAGAAAACCTTTGCCCAAACGAGTCCCTTCCAGTCGTACTGGTATCATTCAAACAACACAGACTGGTCGGGCGCGGTGGCTCACGCCTATAATCCCAGCACTTTGGGAGGCCGAAGCGGGTGGATCACAAGGTCAAGAGATCGAGACCATCCTGGTCAACATAGTGAAACCCCGTCTCTACTAAAAATACAAAAAATTAGCTGGGCATGGTGGCGCGTGCCTGTAATCCCAGCTACTCAGAAGGCTGAGGCAGGGGAATTGCCTGAACCCAGGAGGCGGAGGTTGCGGTGAGCCGAGATCGCGCCATTGAACTCCAGCCTGGGTAACAAGAGCGAAACTCCGTCTCAAAAAAAAAAAAAAAAACATAGATTGCTTTTCTCTGCCCAAATCCTGGTAGATTATTTGATTCATACCTTCAATGAGCAAAAATGTGTTCCTAAGACAAGAAAAGATAAAATTTGAAAAGCAAAGGGCCAAGAAAACATTTAAATACTATGAATTCTGCAATATGCAGCTCTACAAGATAATACGTCATAAGTTATACATAGCAATGTATGTTCTTTGATATATATCAAAAAGTTAGTTGCAAAATTATATGCATAGTGTGTTCTTATTTTTACAAATAAAAAATGTATTTGGATGTATGTATGTACACACATTTGTACTAAGAATTGAGAAGTGTATAAACAACAATAAGTATTGGTCAGTATGGGACGTTGGGGGTTTAAAAAGAATATATGATTTCCATATGTATCTTCTTATAACTTATAAAAAGCACACACTTTTATAAAGAATCTGCTAACATCTTTAAAGATTTTGTTTTGAGATGACTGTAGATTTATATTCAGTTGTAAGAAAAATAGAGAGATCTCTTTACCAGCTTTCCCCAAAAGTACCATTGTGCAAAACTATGATACAATAATATCACAACCAGGATATCAACAGTGATACACTCAAGATACAAAAATATTTCCATCACCACCAGGATTTTTCATGTTGCCCTTTTAAAGCCACACACTTCCCTCCCACCCCCACCTATCCTTAACTCTCAGCAACCACAAATTTTTTCTCCATTCTTATAATTTTGTCATTTCAAGAACATATATATAGGCTGGGGGCAGTGGCTCACACCTGTAATCCCACCACTTTGTGAGGCCAAGGTGGGTGGATCACCTGAGGTCAGGAGTTCAAGACAAGCCTGGCCAACGTGGTAAAACCCCATCTCTACTAAAAACAAAAAAATTAGCTGGGCATGGTGGCAAGCCTGTAATCTCAGCTACTTGGGAGGCTGAAGCAAGAGAATCACATGAACCCGGGAGGTTGCAGTGAACCAAGACCACACCACTGCACTCCCAGCACTCCAACCTAGGTGGCAGGGCAAGAATCGGTCTCAACAAAAATAAAAAAGAATCTAACTTTTGGAGATTGGCTCTTATTGCCTCAGCATAATTCTCTACAGATTCACTCAAGTTGTTGCAGGTATCAATACTTTATTTCCTTTTCTTGCTAAATTATATATCCATTTACCCCTCGAGGGACATCTGGGCTGTTTACAGTTTGGGGCTATTATGAATAAAGCTGCTATGAACATTTGTCTCAGATTTTTGCGCAAGCATAAATTTTCCATTCTCTGTAATACATGCCCAGGAGTGCAATTGTTAGATTACATGTTGCAAAGGAGTGCAACTGTTAGATCACATGCTTAGAAAAGTATGCTAACTTTTTTAAGAAACTGCCAAACTGTTTTCCAGAGTGGCTATGTCATCTTATATTCCTACCAATAATATATGAGTGACAGTATCTCTGCCTCCTTGCTAGCATTTGGTATTGTCACTATTTTCCTTTTTTATTTTAGGCTTTCTGGTAGGTGTGCAGTGAAATGTCATTGTGCTTTTAATTTGCATTTTCCTGATGACGAATTATTTTGAATATTTTTTCATGTGCTTATTTGGCATTTGCATATCCTCTTTGGTGAAATATCTGTTCATGCCTTTTGCCTATTTTTTTCTCTTTTTTTTCCTCAAGACAGGGTCTCACTCTGTTCCCCAGGTGGGAGTCTGGCGGCATGATCAGAGCTCACTGTAACCTGAAACTCTTTGGTTAAAGAGATCCTCCTGCCTCAGTCACTTGAGTAGCTGGAGCTACAGGCACGAACCACCACACCGGTGTCTCTTTTCCAGCTGGATTTCTTACTGTTGAGTTTTCAATTTTCTAATTGGATTTTTTACTTTTGAGTTTTGAGAGTTCTTTATAAATTCAAGATACTAGTCCTTTGCTGAATGTATGGTTTGCAAATATTTCCTCCCAGTCCACAGCTTGTCTTTTTATTCTCTTAACGGGGTCTTTTGCAGAGCAAAATAAAAAAAAAATTAATTTGGGTAACGTCCAATTTCGCAATCTGTCTTTTGGATCATACTTTGAGCATCAAGTCTGAGGACTCTTTTTTCATAGCCTGAGATTCAGAAGATTTTCTTCTTTGTTTTTGTCTGAAAGTTTTATTGTTTTATATTTAAGTCCATGAGACAGATTGAGGCGTTTTGTTGTTGTTGTTGTTTTGCTCTTTGTTTGTGGGTTTTTTGTTGTTTTGTTTGTTTGTTTGTGTTTTGGCTTGTGGATGTCTATTAGTTCCAGTACTATTTGCTGGAATGAAGTTAACTGCTTCTTCACTTTGTCAAATCACTGGGGCATGTCTGTGTGGCTCCACTGCTACGTTCTCTATTCCGTTCTACTATCTCACCTTCCACCCCGATATCACACAGTCTTGATTACTATATCTCAATAATAAAGCTTGCAATAAGGTACACTGGTATCTCCCACTTTTTTTTCTTCTTCAAAATTATTGTAACCATTCTACTTCCTCTGCCTTTCCATTAAAGTTTAGAAATCTGTTTGTCAATAACTGTAATAAAATTTTCTTGGATCAAATGGCTTTAAATGTCATTTGCTTACAAGTGGATACCACATTACTTATAGTTCAGTAAACCAGCCATTATAACATTAGGTAGGAAGTTAGATAATTGATATGATACTTTTTCTCTTTCCTAATGTATACATTTGGTGCTATTAATTTTCCCCTCATCATTACTTTAGCTATAGTATACAAATTTTGACATGTATTTTTTTAATTCAGCTCAATTTTTTTAAATTTTCCTGATACTTCCTCTTTGACCCATGGATTATTCAGAATTATATTGTTTAGTTTCCAAGTGTTTGGAGATTTTCCTATTATCATTTTGTTATCAATTTCTAGTTTGATTCCATAGGGTCAGAGAACACATTCTATATAGTTTCAATTCTTTTAGATGCATTAAGGTTCATTTTATGGCCCAAGATGTGGTCCATCTTAGTATATGATCAGTGGGCGGTTGACAAAAACGAGTACTCTGCTGTTGTTGGGCAAAGTATTCTAAAAATGTAGGTTAGAGCCTAGTGGCTGTGAGGGTCCTTGAGTTATTCTATATATCCTTAGGGATATTCTGTCTACTTTTTCTACCAATTGCTGAAAGAAGGGTGTTATGTATTTTTAGCTATAATGTTCAATTTATCTATCTCTCCTTCCAGTTTTTACTTCACATATTTTGTAGCTCTGTTATTTGGTAAATACACACTTAAAATTGTGGTTTGTCTTCCTAGTAGGTTGATCCTTTTATAACATCATAAAGTCTTCTTTGTCTCTGGTAATTTTCTTTCTTTCTTTTTCTTTCTTTCTTTCCTCCTTTCTTTCTTTTCTTTCTCTCTCTCTGTCTTTCTTTTGTTCTTTTTCTTTTACATTTTTCTTTTCTTTTTCTTTTTTTTTTTTTTTTTTTGAGATGAAATTTCACTCTTGTTGCCAAGGGCTGGAGTGCAATTGTGCAATCTCTCTGCTCACTGCAACATTCACCTTCCAGGTTAAAGAGATTCTTCTGACTCAGCCTCCTGAGTAGCTGGGATTACAGGCATGAACAACCAGACCTGACTAATTTTTGCATTTTTAGTAGAGACGGGATGATTTCACCATGTTGGTCAGATTGGTCTCGAATTCCTGACCCCAGGTAATCCACCCACCTTGGCCTCCCAAAGCGCTGGGATTACAGGCGTAATCTACCACACCTGACCATCTCTGGTAATTTGCTTTGCTCTGAAGTCTACCTTATCTGGTATTAATATAGCCACTCCTGCTTCCTCCCAATTAATATATGCATAATACATATTTTTCATACTTTACTTTCAACCTGCCAATATCATCATGTTGGAAAAACATTTCTTGTACACAATATATCATTGAGTCATGTTTTTAAACTACCTGCCAATCTCTGTCTTTCAATTGGTATATTTAGACCACTTACAGTTACTGATACCTTAGGATTTAAGTCTGCCACTTTATTTTTTTGGTTTCTTTTTGTTCTTTCTGTTTTTACCTATCTCCTTATGGGCAACAACATTTTTTATAATTCTATTTTGATGTGTCTACAGTGTTTCATTTTTTATTTTTGAGTCAATCACTTTGTATATCTTTTTTAGTCATTTCCCTAGGTAGTACATTATACCAGTACCAGTAGCATGGTCTCCTGGCATGGAAATTGTTCCAATTAGAGTGACGCATGGAAACCTTACCTCCCTTTATGCCCACTTTAACTTCTCTATCTATAATTGTCTTAAATATTTCCTCTACCTACATTTAGAACCACATCAGATAGTGTTATAATTCTAGCATCAATCATCAAACACATTCTAGAAAACTCGAGGAGAAGAAAAGTCTATTGTATAAAACCATAGTTTTTGTTTAGTACGTTCTTTCCTCCTAGTCCTCCAAGAATCCTTTCTTCTAATCTTTTCTGTTTACAGAACTTCCTTTAGTCATCGTACTAGGGTAGAACTGTCAGCAAAAAAAAAAAAAAAAAAAAAAAAATCCTAGTTTACGTCACCTGAGAATGTCTTGATTTCCCCTTCATTCTTAAGAAGTCATTTCACTGGAAATAGAATTCTGACAGACAGTTCTTTTCTTTCAGTACTTCAAAATGCTGTGTCAATTCCCTCTGACTATCACAGTTTTCAATTAGAAATCTACCATCAAATTATTATTTCCTATAGGTAGCATGTTGTTTCTCACTGCATTAAATTTTTGTTTCTTTGACTTTAGTTTTCAGAAGTGTTACTATTATGTGTCTTAGTGTGGATTTCTTTGGTTTGGAGTTCACTCAGCATCCTCTTGCATATATGTAGGTTTACGTCTCTTGCATTTGGACATTTGGGAAGTTTCTAGCCATTGTTTCTTTTTGTACTTTTTCAGTCCTATCCTCTTTTTCCTCTTCTTTCAGGACTATAATGACACCAAGTTATATCTTCTGTTTTAGACCCACAGGTCTGTAAGGTTCTGTCATTTTTTTTTTTCTCTTAGTCTACTGTCTTTGTTTTCAGCTCAAGTATGTTGTATTGTTCTTCAAGTTGACTGACTTTTCCTCTGTCTTCTCCAGTCAGCTAATCAGCCCATTCATTGAGTTTCTATTTCAGTTATTGTATTTTCCAGTACTAAAAATTTCCTTTGGTTCTTCTTTGAATTTTTTGTTTCTTTACTGAGACTTTCTACTTCTCTGCTGAGAATTTCTAGTTTTCCATTTGTTTCAAGTACATTCATAATTGCTTACTGAAGTGTTTTAGTGGAGGAGCTGCTTTAAAATCTGTTAGATAATTCCAACATCTTTGTCATCTCAATTTTGGCATCAATTAATTGTCTTTTTTCTTTCAAATTGAGATATTTCTGGATGTTGGCATAATAAGTAATTTTCTATTAAAACCTGGACATTTGGGGTATTATGAGAATTCAGATATTACTTAGGCTTTCTGTTTTAGCTGGCTTTCTCTGACACTGCTCAAATAGAGGCCGTGCAGGGAGGCAGTGCACTTCCCCTATTACTGCCAGGTAGAGGTAGAAGTCTAGGTTCCCACTCAGCCTCCACTGGCAACAGGTATGGGGGCCTCCTTTTCACTGCAGTGGTGAGACTAGGAGTTCTGGCTCCCCACTTGGCTTCTGCTGATCCCATCCTACTTGGAAAGAATAAGAGTGTCTCATTACTGTTCTCTACATGGCCTCCATTGACACCAGAGGGAAGAGGGAGAGGGCGGCTACTTTATTTCTGGGCAGTGTTGAAAGTCTAGACACTCCATTGTCACCATCCCACTGGGAATGGGTAGGGGCAACTTGTTACAGCCCATTGATATTGGAAATTATATTAGGCTGTTCTTGTGTTGCTATAAAGAAATACCTGGCTCGCAGGATGACCGAATAGGAACAGCTCCAGTCTGCAGCTCCCAGAAAGATCAACACAGAAGGTGGGTGATTTCTGCATTTCCAATGAGGTACCAGGCTCATCTGGGACTGGTTAGACAATGGGTGCATCCTACGGAGGGCCAGCCAAAGGAGGGTGGTGTATCTTCTCACCTAGGAAGTGAAAGGGGTCAGGGAACTTCCTCCGCTAGCCAAGGGAAGCTGAGAGGGACTGTACTGTGAGGAGCAGTGCATTTCAGCCGAGATACTATGCTTTTCCCACAGTCTTCACAACCTACAGACAAGGAGATTCCCTTGGGTGCCTATTTCACCAGAGCCCTGAGTTTTAAGCACAAAACTGGGCAGATAGTTTTAAGCACAAAACTGTTTGGGTAGACACTGAGCTAGCTGCAAGGGTTCTTAGTTTTTTGTTTTTTCCCATACTGTAGTGGCACCTGGAATGCCAGCAACACAGAACCATTCACTTCCCTGGAGAGGGGACTGAAGCCAGGTAGCCAAGTGGTCTAGCTCAGGGGATCCCACCCTTATAGAGACCAGCAAGCTAAGAACCACTAGCTTGAAATTCTCACTGCCAGCACGGCAGTTTCAAGTCAACCTGGGATGCTCAACATTTGTGGGAAGAGGGGTGCCTGCCATTACTGAGGCTTGAGCAGGCAGTTTTCCCCTCACAGTGTAAACAAAGCCACCAGGAAGTTCGAACTGGGCAGAGCCCACCGCAGCTCAGCAAAGCCACTGTAGCCAGACTGCCTCTCTAGATTCCTCCTCTCTGGGCAGGACATCTCTGAAGGAAAGGCAGCAGCCTCTGTCAGGGACTTATTAATAAAATTCCCATCTCCCTGGGACAGAGCACCTGGAGGGAGGAGCAACTATGGGCACAGCTTCAGCAGACTGAAATGTTCCTGCCTGGCAGCTCTGAAGAGAGCAGTGGATCTCCCAGCACAGCACTCGAGCTCTGCTAAGGGACAGATGTCTCCTCAAGTGGGTCCCTGACCCCTGTGCCTCCTGACTGAGAGACACCTCCCAGTAGGGGTCAACAAACCCTCATGCAGGAGAGCTCTGGCTAGCATCTGACAGGTGCCCCTCTGGGACAAAGCTTCCAGAAAAAGGAACAGGCAGCAGTCTTTGCTGTTCTGCAGCCTCCACTGGTGATATCCAGGCAAAGAGGGTCTGGAGTGGACCTCCATCAAACTCCAGCAGACCTGCAGCAGAGGGGCCTGACTGTTAGAGGGGCCTAACAAGCAAAAAGGAATAGCATCAACATCAACCAAAAGGATGTCCAAACAAAAACCCCATCTGAAGGTCACCAACATCAAAGACCAAAGGTAGATATATCCATGAAGATGAGGCAAAACCAGTGCAAAAAGGCTGAAAATTCCAAAAACCAGAATGCCTCTTCTTGTCCAAGAGATCACAACTCCTCGCCAGCAAGGGAACAAAACTGGATGGAGAATGAGTTTGAAGAACTGACAGAAGTAGGCTTCAGAAGGTAGGTAATAACAAACTCCTTCAAGCTAAAGGAGCATGTTCTAACACAATGCAAGGAAGCTAAGAACCTTGAAAAAAAGTTAGAGGTTTCACTAACTAGAATAACCAGTTTAGAGAAGAACATAAATTACCTGATGAAACTGAAAAACACAGCATGAGAACTTCATGAACCATATACAAATATCAACAGCCGAATTGATCAAGTGGAAGAAAGGATATCATAGATTGAAGATCAACTTAATGAAATAAAGCATGAAGACAAGACTAGAGAAAAAAGAATGAAAAGGAATGAACAAAGCCTCCAAGAAATATGGAACTATGTAAAAAGACCAAACCCACGTTTGATTGGTGTACCTGAAAGTGACGGGGAGAATAGAACCAAGCTGGAAACCACTCTTCAAGATATTATCCAGGAGAACTCCCCCAACCTAGCAAGACAGACCAACATTCAAATTCAGGAAATACAGAGAATACCACTAAGATACTCCTCAAGAAGAGCAACCCCAAGACACAGAATCATCAGATTCACCAAGGTTGAAATGAAGGAAAAAATGTTAGGGCCAGCAGAGAGAAAGGTCAGGTTACCCACAAAGGGAAGCCCATCAGAATAACAGTGAATCTCTCTGCAGAAATCCAACAAGCCACAAGGGGTGGAGGGCAGGGGACAGGGGGGCAATAGTCAACATTCTTAAAGAAAAGAATTTTTGGGGCCGGGTGCAGTGGCTCACACCTGCAATCCCAGCACTTTGGGAGGCTGAGGCGAGTGGATCACGACGTCAAGAGATTGACACCATCCTGGTCAACATGGTGAAACCCCGTCTCTACTAAAAATACAAAAAATTAGCTGGGCATGGTGGTGCGTGTCTGCAATCCCAGCTACTCAGGAGGCTGAGGCAGGAGAATTGCCTGAACCCAGGAGGCAGAGGTTGTGGTGAGCCGAGATCACGCCATTGCACTCCAGCCTGGGTAACAAGAGCAAAACTCTGTCTCAAAAAAATAAAAAGAAAAGAATTTTCAACCCAGAATTTCATATCCAGCCAAACTAAGCTTCATAAGATAAGGACAACAAAAATCCTTTACAGACAAGCAAATGCTGAGAGAGTTTGTCATCACCAGTCCTGCCTTACAAGAGCTCCTGAAGGAACCACTAAATATGAAAAGGAAAAACCAGTACCAGCCACTGCAAAAACATACCAAATTGTAAAGACCATTGACAATAGGAAGAAACTGCATCAACTAACAGGCAAAATAACCAGCTAGCATCATAATGACAGGATCAAATTCACAAATAACAATATTAACCTTAAATGTAAACAGGCTAAATTCCCCAATTAAAAGACACAGACTGGCAAATTGGATACAGAGTCAAGACACATTGGTGTGCTGTATTCAGGAGACCCATCTCACATGCAAAGACATACATAGGCTCATACAAAGCAAAAAAAAGGGGGAAAAAAAAAAAAGCAGGGGTTGCAATCCTAGTCTGATAAGACAGACTTTAAACCCACAAAAATCCAAAAAGGCAAAGAAGGGTATTACATAATGGTAAAGGGCTCAATGCAACGAGAAGAACTAACTATCCTAAATACATACGCACCCAATACAGGAGCACCCAGATTCATAAAGTAAGTTTTTAGAGACCTAAAATGAGACTTGACTCCCACACAATAATAGTGGGAGACTTTAACACCCCACTGTCAATATCAGACAGATCAATGAGACAGAAAATTAACAAGGATATTCAAGACTTGAACTCAGCTCTGGACCAAGTGGATCTAATAAACATCTACAGAACTCTCCACCCCAAATCATCAGAACATACATTCTTCTCAGCACATCACACTTGTTCTAAAATTAATGACATAATTGGAAGTAAAATACTCCTCAGCGAATGCCAAAGAACAGAAATCCTATCAAACAGTCTCTCAGACCACAGTGCAATCAAATTAGAATTCAGGATTAAGAAACTCACTCAAAACTGCACAACTACATGGAAACTGAACAACCTGCTCCTGAATGACTAGTAGGTAATAACAAAATTAAGCCAGAAATAAACAAGTTTTTTGAAACCAATGAGAACAAAGACACAACACACCAGAATCTCTGGGACACAGCTAAAGCACAGTTTAGAGAGAAATTTATAGCACTAAATGCCCACAAGCAAAAGCATGAAAGATCTAAAATCAACACCCTAACATCACAATTAAAAGAACTAAGAGAAGCAAGAGCAAACAAATTCAAAAGCTAGCAGAAGACAAGAAATAACTAAGATCAGAGACATGAAAAACCCTTCAAAAAAAATCAATGAATCCAGGAGATCGTTTTTTGAAAAGATTAACAAAATAGATAGACTGAAGCCAGACTAATAAAGAAGAAAAGAGAAAAGAATCAAATATACACAATAAAATATGATAAGGAGGATATCACCACTGATCCCGAAGAAATACAAATTATCATCAGAAAATCCTATAAACACCTCCATGTCAATAAACTAGAAAATCTAAAAGAAACATATAAATTCCTGGACACATGCACCCTCCCAAGACTAAATCAAGAAGAAGCTGAATTCCTGAATAGACCAATAACAAGTTCTGAAATTGAGACAGTAACTAATAGCGTACCAACCAAAAAAAAAGCCCAAAACCAGACAGATTCACAGCCGAATTCTATCAGAGGTACAAAGAGGAGCTGGTGCCATTCCTTCTGGAACTATTTCAAACAATAGAAAAAAAGGGACTCCTCGGTAACTCATTTTATGAAGCCTGCATCATCCTGATATCAAAACCTCACAGAGACACAACAACAACAAAATTTCAGGACAATATTCCTGAGGAACATCGATGTGAAATCCTCAATAAAATACTGGCAAACCAAATCCACCAGCACATCAAAAAGTTTATCCACCACGATCAAGTTGGCTTCATCCCTGGGCTACAAGGCTGGTTCAACATACAGAAATCAATAATCCATCACATAAACAGAACCAATGACAAAAACCACATGATTATCTCAATAGATGTAGAAAAGGCCTTCAATAAAAGTCAACATCCCTACATGCTAAAAACTCTCAATAAACTCGGTATCGATGGAGATGGAATGCACCTCAAAATAATGCGTTATTTATGACAAACCCATAGCCGATATCATACTGAATGGGCAATAGCTGGAAGCATTCCCTTTGAAAACCAGCACAAGATAAGGATGCCCTCTCTCACCACTCCTATTCAACATAGTATTGGAAGTTCTGGCCAGGACGATCAGGCAAGAGAAAGAAATAAAGGGTATTCAAATAGGAAGAGAGAAAATCAAATTGTCTCCCTTTGCACATGACATGATTGTATATTTAGAAAACTCCATCGTCTCAGCCCAAAATCTCCTTAAGCTGATAAGAAACTTCAGCAAAGTCTCAGGATACAAAATCAATGTGCAAAAATCACAAGCATTCCTATATACCAATAATAGAGAGCCAATTGTGAACTCCAATTCACAATTGCTACAAAGAGAATAAAATGCCTAGGAATACAACTTATAAGGGATGTGAAGGACTTCCTCAAGGAGAACTACAAATGACTGCTCAAAGAAATAAGAGAAGACACAAACAAATGGAAAAAAATCCATGCTCATGGATAGAATCAGTATCGTGAAAATGGCCATACTGCCCAAAGTAATTTATAGATTCAATGCTGTCACCATCAAGCTACCATTGACTTTCTTCACAGAATTAGAAAACAACTACTTCAAATTTCATGTGGAACCAAAAAAGAGCCCATATAGGCAAGACAATCCTAAGTAAAAAGAACAAAGCTGGAGGCATCATGCTACCTGACTTCAAACAATAATACAAAGCTACAGTAAACAAAACACATGGTACTGGTACCAAAACAGATATATAGACCAATGGAACAGACAGAGACCTCAGAAATAATGCCACACATCTATAACCATCTGATCTTTGACAAACCTGACAAAAACAAGCAATGGGGAAATGATTCCCTATTTAATAAATGCTGTTGGGAAAACTGGCTAGTCATATGCGGAAAACTGGGTAGTCATATGCAGAAAACTGAAACTGAACCCCTTCCTTATACCTTATACAAAAATTAACTCAAGATAGATTAAAAACTTAAATGTAAAACCTAAAACCATAAAAACCCTAGAAGAAAACCTAAGCAATACCATTCAGGACACAGGCATAGGCAAAGACTTCATGACTAAAACACCAAAAGCGATGGCAACAAAAGCCAAAATTGACAACTGGAATCTAATTAAACTAAAGAGCTTCTGCACAGCAAAAGAAACTTTCATCAGAGTGAACAGGTAATCTACAGAATGGGAGAAAATTTTTGCAATCTATCTGACAAAGGGCTAATATCCAGAATCTACAAGGAACTTAAACAAATTTACAAAAAAAAAAAAAAAACAATCCCATCAAAAAGTGAGTGAATAATATGAACAGACATCTCTCAAAAGACGACATTTATTTGGCCAACGAACATATGAAAAAATGTTCAGCATCACTGGTCATTAGAGAAACGCAAATCAAAACCACAATGAGATATTATCTCAAACCAGTTAGAATGGTGATCATTAAAATGTGAGAGAACAGGCCAGGCATGGTGGCTTACATCTGTAATCCCATCACTTTGGGAGATCAAGGTGGGCAGATCACCTGAGGTCAGGAGTTCGAGATTAGCCTGACCAAAGTGGTGAAACCCTGTCTCTACTAAAAATACAAAATTAGGTGGGTATGGTGGTGCATGCCTGTGATCCCAGCTACTCAGGAGGCTGAGGCAGGATAATTGCTTAAACCCAGGAGGCAAAGGTTGCAGTGAGCCGAGATCATGCCATTGCACTCCAACCTGGGCAACAAGAGTGAAACTTTGTCTCAAAAAAAAAAATAGGAAACAGCAGATGCTGGAGAAGATGTGGAGAAATAGGAATGTTTTTACACAGTTGGTGGGAATGTAAATTAGTTCAACCTTTGTGGAAGACAGTGTGGCAATTTCTCAAGGATCTAGAGCCAGAAATACCATTTAACCCAGCAATCCCATTACTGGGTATATACCCAAAGGATTATAAATCATTCTACTATAAAGACACATGCACATGTATGTTATTGCAGCACTATTCACAATTACAAAGACTTGCAACCAACCCAAATGCCCATCAAAGATAGACTGGATAAAGAAAATGTGGCATATATATACCATGGAATACTATGCAGCCATTAAAAAGGATGAGTTCATATCCCTTCCAGGGACATGGATGAAGCTGGAAACCATCATTCTCAACAAACTAACACAGGAACAGAAGACCAAACACCAAATGTTCTTACTCATAAGTGGGTGTTGAACAATGAGAACACACGGACACAGGGAGGGAAACATCATACACCAGGGCCTGTCAGGGGGTGGGGAGCTATGGGAAGGATAGCATTAGGAGAGAAATACCTAATGTAGATGACGGGTTAATGGGTGCAGCAAACCACCGTGGCACGTGTATACCTATGTAACAATCCTGTACTTTCTGGACATGTATCCCAGAAGTTAAAGTATAATAATTTTTTTAAAAAAAGATTTAATATCATAAAAAAAAGAAATACTTGAGACTGGGTAATTTATAAAGAAAGGAGATTTAATTGGCTCAAGGTTCTTCTGGCTGTACAGGAAGAACCATCAGCTGGCATCAGCTTCTGGGGAGGCCTCAGGAAGCTAAAAATCAAGGGGGAAGGCAAAGCAGGAGCAAGCACTTCACATGATGAAAGCAGGCACAAGAAAGAGTGGTGGGGAGGGGCCACACATTTTTAAATGACCAGATCTTGCAAGAACTCTCTCACTATTGCAAAGAGAATACCAAGCCATGAGGGACCCCACCATGACCCAAATACCTCCCAGCAGGCCCCACCTGCAACATTAAATATTACAATTCTTCCTTCGCTTGTGAAGCTTAGTATGGCTGGATATGAAATTCTGGGTTGAAAGTTCTTTTCTTTAAGGATGTTGAATATTGGCCCCCACTCTTTTCTGGCTTGTAGGGTTTCTGCTGAGAGATCTGCTATAAGTCTGATAGGCTTCCCTTTGTGCGTAACCTGACCTTTCTCTCTGGCTGCCCTTAGTATTTTCTCCTTCATTTCAACCCTAATGAATCTAACAATTATGTGCCTTGGGGTTGGTCTTCTTTTTTTTTCTTTTTTTCTTTTTTTTGAGACAGAGTTTCGCTCTTGTTACCCAGGCTGGAGTGCAATGGCGCGATCTCGGCTCACTGCAACCTCCGCCTCCTGGGTTCAGGCAATTCTCCTGCCTCAGCCTCCTGAGTAGCTGGGATTACAGGCACACACCACCATGCCCAGCTAATTTTTTGTATTTTTAGTAGAGACAGGGTTTCACCATGTTGACCAGGATGGTCTCGATCTCTTGACCTCGTGATCCACCCGCCTCGGCCTCCCAAAGTGGGGGTTGGTCTTCTTGAGGACTATCTTTGTGGTGTTCTCTGTATTACCTGGAGTTGAATATTACCCTGCCTTACTAGGTTGGGAAAGTTTTCCTGAATAATATCCTAAAGCGTATTTTCCAACTTGGATTCATTCTCTTCGTCACATTCAGGTACACCTATCAAACGTAGATTAGGTCTTTTCACATAGTCCCATATTTCTTGGAGACTTTGCTCATTCCTTTTTATCCTTTTTTCTCTAATCTTGTCTTCTCATTTTATTTCATTAAGTTGGTCTTCGACCTCTGATATCCTTTCTTCTGCTTGATCAATTCGACTGTTAAAAATTGTGCATACTTTGCAAAGTTCTCGTGTTGTGTTTTTCAGCTCCATTAATTCACTTATATTCCTCTCTAAACTGTCTATTCTCGTTAGCATTTCGTGAAACCTTTGTTCAAAGTTCTTAGTTTCAAGTACTTAGAGATTTGACCACCACCAGGCCTGCTTTAAAAGAGCTTCTAAAAGAAGCACTACACCTCAAATGGAACAACCAGTATCAGCCTTTCCAAAAATATACCAAAAAGTAAAGAGCATCAACATAATGAAGAATTCACATTACCTGATGGGCAAAACAGCCAGCTAGCATCAAATGGCAGTATTAAACTCACATATATTATTATTAATCCTAAATTTAAATCGACTACATCCCCCAATCAAAGGATACAGACAGGCAAATTGGATGGAGAGCCAAAACCCATCAGTGTGCTACATCCAGACCCATCTCACATGCAACAATACACAAAGACTCAAAACAAAGGGATGGAGGAAGATTTACCAACCAAACGAAGAGCAAAAATAAATAAATAAATAAATAAATAAACAAAGAGCAGGGGTTGCAATTCTCGCCTCTTATAAAATGGACTTTAAAGCAACAAAGATCAAAAGAGGCAAAGAAGGACATTACATAATGGTAAAAGGATCAATGCAACAAGAAGAGCTAATGATCCTAAATATATACGCACCCCTACAGGAGCACCCAGATACATAAGACAAGTTCTTAATGACTTATAAAGAGACTTAGACTCCCACACAATAATAGTGGGAGACTGTAACATCACATTGTCAAAATTAGACAGATCGACGAGACAGAAAATTAACAAGGATATCCAGGACTTGAACTCAGACCTGAAACAAGTAAACTTAATAAACATTTATAGAACTCTCCACTTCAAATACACAAAACATACATTCTTATCAGTACCATATCACACCTATTCCAAAAGTGACTATATAATTGGAAGTAAATCACTCCTCAGTAATTGCATAGCATTTCATAGGTTTAAATGAAATATTGGTTGGCTGCTTGTTTGTTATTTTCTTCCCTTATTCCTTCCTGTCTCCATCGTTAAGCACAATTATTGGCATAAAAGAGGTTTTCAATACCCATTTTTAGACTGCATTCTAGTCTGGGCAATAACAATACTCCTGTTCCCTCTCCCTGTTTCTCTTCCTTTTTTTTTTCCTCTCCTTCATTCTTTTTTTTTTCTTTTTTTCTTTCTTTTTCTAAAAAATATAAATAAATAAATAAATAAATAAATAAATAAATAAATATTACAATTCAACATGAGATTTGGGTATGGACAAATATCCAAGTTATATCAGAAATATAGGCTCCCCATTCAGCCTTGAGTTGTGGGATGGGAGTGGGGCCACAGGTTGTTCTGCAGTATTTAGCTGGAGTAACGTAGTTATTGTCTAAAAGTTTTTGTCTTGCTAGGCTGCCCCTTTCCTGATCCTTTGGCTAAAGAGCAGGCTTTTGTTGCAGCTTTTTCTAGCTGTAACCATTCACATTCCTATGTTACCAGATGCTTTAGCTACAAGTCTGGGAGAAATTATGCAAAAAGAAAAGCCAGAGAATTCACCACCATGTCATTCCTTGTGTCCCAAAGTCCCTAGATGTGCTGTCTTCTGCTATTCACCTTTTGGAGTCTTCTCATATTTGTTTTATATATAATGTTCAGGGTTTATAGTTAGTTTTACTTACCAGGAAGAATAGAGAAAACAGATATCTATTTCATCTTCCCTGTTATGTTATAACATTTTTGCAGACTGTATATTATTTGTTTATAGGAAACCTCAGACTATGAATTCTCTCTTATCTAGGTCATGTTAAGCCATTTTCCTTTTGAGCTGTATGATCAAAAACAACCATGCATGACAGAAGCAAGGAACCACCTGGATACTTCATCCTCCAATCAACATCTGGAAAGTGGTCTGTGAACCCCAGCCTTATGTAATTAGAATGTATTTTTGTGACTGATACTATTGAATTCTTGGCAAAACAAACACTAACATTCATAACATTTTTACTTCTCCTCCCATGGTACATGCATGCTGTTTAGGTCAGTGGTTCTCGATTGGATGAAAGAGGGTGGCACGATTTTGCCCCCACCTCAAGGGCTTATCTGGCAACAGACATTTTTTATTATGACTTGGGAGGTGCTACTAGTATGTAGTGTGTAGAAGCCATGAATGCCTTGAACCATCCTACCATTCACAGGACAGCTACCCTCAATGAAAAGTTAAGTGGCCCAAATTGTTAGTAGTGCCAGTGTTGAGAAACCTGGTTTAGATGTCTGACATTTGATAACTAAGTTTAACCCTCTGTATTCTTCACAACTCTAGGCCCATGTAACTGTGGACCTCCAAATGCTACATGTGCAATGTCCTTTCCCAAGCTCTCAACAAAGACAGTCTAGCCTGCCGAGATCATCTTACCTCTCGGCTTCCCTCTAGGGATTGCTGTGTGGCTTGTAAGTTATGATTTCTAAAGTGAAGAATCATGTTCCTTGTTTTTCCTGGAAAGAATGTCATTTACATAAGCCCCAGAAGTTTAAAACAAACATCCTTATTCTAACCTTCTTAAGAATTTTTAAAATCATAATTTGGGCACCACTTTTATACTCACATTCTTATTGCCGTCTCTCACCTACCACCCATTGCCATTTCAACAAATTCCCCATTGTACCTTTCTCACCCTAATTAAAGTTCTGAAGCCAATTTTACTTTAAGAAATGCAAGCTCTAACTTCTGGAATTATTGTTCGGTGGGGGTATCAAATTTTTAAAAACCAAGAACAAAATCCAGGCTGCACTCACAAAATCAAGATAATGAGAAACAAGGATGGCACTGAGAAACCTGATTCTGTCCAAGATACACCTGATTCTAATGCTCTGCGATCCATGCCACTTTCCTACATAAAACAATTTAGGTACTCAAACACCATAAAAAGAATACATAGGAGGAATTAACACGTCTGGTAGAAGAGCAGAATACACTTAAGTTCATTATTCATTTAATAGTTTATCTTCCTATATCCCTAAGTCCATTTGAGCCCTTCAAAATACAATCTTTCTTATGGGACCCTGCTCTGAAGTATAACTTTCCGCAACTGCAAGACCTCTGGGCCAGTTTCTAATACCAATCCCTTTTCATGTCAGGTACCTTAACTATGTCATAGAATATGGGCCTAACTCAGAAGAAGGGCCACAAAGGCCTTTCTTCTCTTTGCTAAGGCTCTTCATTGGGCATCCCTGATTTCTTTTCTTATTAGATTCACAGAAAATCTAACTAGAATACCCATTTTGAAATGACCTGAGTAGTCACCCTGATCTTGTTCAGTAACTATGGGGAGATATGAGTCTCAACCCAGAACATTTGTCATACTCTGCCCACAAGCACTGGGCCAAAGGCAACACTAAAGACTCTTGTTCATACCTGTTTTTCTTTCCCTTTATGGTCACATTCCTTAAATCACAGCCAACAGTGTATTCTGGGGCCGAAACTATTTTAAAGACATAATGCAGTAGCAGTATTCTGTGTACTGATAAGATATTTGTAGCTGCAGCCAAGAACAGTAATAGAATCTTCTTGCTTCTGTCATTCTCAAAAAAGACTATGTCTCATATTTCTTTCTTTGGGTGTGGGGCTCAAGTTCCCTTGTTATACTTATGCTGTCAATGTTCCTGCCACAGCAAAGTCTGTATAATGGACAAAATATCTTCAACTTAAATATGACCCTATCTAGCTTTGCTTCCTGCCAGGTACAAATCATAGTGAATCAATGGGCTGTCCTGGGCATAGTGTCAGTTCAGTGTCTCGAATGAGACTGCCTGGGGTGGAATCCCAGCTCTGCCATGCATTAGCTCCAGAACACTGTGCCAATCTTTTTTAACTTCACTAAAGCTAGAAGGCCTCCACGTCAGACAGGACTTTTATAGGTATCTATTGACCTGATGGGGTTGTCATGGGGACAAAAAATGCACATAAAGTGTGTCCCATCGAGTTTGGCACACAAGAAGCTCTTACAAATCTCTATGATTGGGAAGACCTAGAAAATAAAGTTTTAAAAAATGTTTCAAAAGATAGTTTTCAACGAAAATATAGAATTCTTATAAATTAAATAGTAATACGCTGATCTTCTTAGGATATAAATGCACTTACTGTAATTCACCACTAGTAATACTAAACTGTAACAGAAAAAAAGACTTTTTCACATAAAATGTCTGTTCCTTTAATACTAAGTAATCACAAAAACCTTTGAAGGGGAAGGCTACTGGCAATGTATTAGCGAAGTCTTCAGCTAATGTTCTCTGAACTAGTTTTTGGGATCATCGCTCAGTTTCCTTCACTTTGAAAAGAGGATACACTCCCTAGACAGAAAAATCAAAAATTCAAATGGAAAACTCAAACAAAATGCAAAGAACTTGAATAACACCGCAGGGTTTTCGTGTTATAACACATGACACCCTATGCACTGAAATATTATCCATAATAAACTACTCTTACTTATGTAATGTACCCCAAATTGCATTTGGGAGAAATGTTACTCTGATTCTGGTTCACCTACTTCCATTTTAATGTCGTAGTTCTGGCCAAGGACGCTCCGTATGAGCTCTTTGATGGTCTGGTCGGAGGCCAGCTGGGCCTCGGACTGCAGCGAGGCGATGATCTCCTCGATGGACGTGGGGACCACGCGGGCGGGCAGGAGCGCCTGGCCGGCGGCCTCCCGCGTGTCGCAGGGCGGCCAGCTCTCCCGCTCTCCCCGGGCTCTTGACCCCGCCGCTTCCGGCGCCTCGCGGGCCAAGCTCTCGCTCCCGAAGCAGGTGCGGATCCTCACTTTCCTCCGCCCGCCGCCCGCCTCCGCGGAGCCGTCTCCTGCGGAGACGGAGCTGACCTTCCTCTCTCTGGCCTTGCAGGGCCCTGCGAGCGGAGCTACCGCCTGGCTCTCCTCGCGCCCCATGGCCGGGTCGAGGACCCGCCTGGGGCCCGCGAGCCGCGGGCTCTCCAAGCCCCTGCGTTTCGCCGGCGGCTCGGGCGGCGGCAGCAGGACCACGGGTCTTGCCGTGCCGAACCCCGAGGCGATGACTGGCGGCTTCTTCTGGGGCAGGTGCCGTAGGAACGCGGAGCTCCGCAAGTTAAAGTCCCGGGGGAGAAACGGCCGGGTCTTACCGGGAGCCGCCGCCTCACCCAGGCCCGAGGGACGCGGCGCGCCTCCGAGCACTTCCTGCAGGAGGGCGGCCGCGGACCTGGCAGGGCCTTTAGCCGGAGAGGACCCTCTCGACGTCCGGACTCCGGCACGGGAAAGGCGCGTGCGGCGGGCCGGGCTGGGGGCGTGGGGGTTGTGGACCGGGCCTTCACCCACACCCGGCTTGGAGGCCAACTTCTGCTTGAATCGGAGAAAATCCTTTTTAGTCTCCTGCCGGACCTTCTCAAGCTCTTTAAACATGTAGGATTCCTCTTTGTATTTCAGGCCAAAGTGCTTCGGGATCGTGGACATATTGACAAATTTGACCTGTAAAGTAAGCCCCCAAGACAATCATATAAGTGGTGTGCGTATATACATAAATATAAAACAAAACTGGAATCAATAAAATTCCAGCTCAGCAAAGCTTCTTATAATGGAACCTCACTGTGTTCCCTGAGGCACAAGTGGGTAAAATTATCATGTAATTTTATATCTACCTATTGGCCCTTTCACAAGAACCATGAAAAATCTCTAAAGCAGTCATTTTTCTTGACGTAAGTTTCCCAAACCCCTATTGGATTTCTTTTAACATTTCTTTAGATTCTGATGTATTGTTCCACTTCTAGGCAAGCAGGCATCATACTAAGCAGGGCTTAGAAAATCTGCAGGACCCCTGCTACAACAGAATAAAGGCCACAAACTGTGGGATGGAGCCTGGATCATTCGGGCCATATTGTTCAGAGTATTTCAACATTTTTTTTTTTTTTTTTTGAGACAAGATCTCACTCTGTTGCCCAGGTGGCTGGAGTGCAGTGGCATGATCACGGCTTAGCACACCCTCAGCCTCCTGAGCTCAAGTGATCCTCCCACCTCAGCCTCCTGAGTAGCTGCGACCAGATGTGGTATACCACATTCAGCTAATATTTTAATTTTTTTGTAGAGATTCAGTATCCTTGTGTTGGCAACACAACTCCTGGCTCCTGCCATCCTCCCATCCCAGCCATCCAAAGCGTTGGAATTACAGGTGTGAGCAATAATGTCTGGCTTGTTTCCACAATTTTAATTCATAGCCAACAATTTTTATTTGGAAGATTTTCATATACCAATTCAGATTTGCAGTTTCTCCGAAAAAAAGAAAAATGAAGCCTCTGGCAGTGCAAAGGCCAAATCCCAGCTCTTGTGACTAGACAGCTGTTTCCCCTTCCCTCTCCAGTTGGTGGCAGATGCCCCCTTCCTGACCCAGTTCACTCCCTCAAAGTGTCACCTGAGACACAGCAGCCTGTAGGAAGGGAATGTGGGCAGCCTCAGAGTGGGCTGCAGCCAGATTATGAGGCCTTCACTGCCACTCTCTACTTTTTCTGTGAGCTACTGGAAACCAGTCAACATTTTTAGCAGAAAAGTGGCTTGATACATTGAGTAGAAGAAAGAATAAAGCCTGGAACGACAAGTAAGAATCTGATATCTGGAGCCTGAGTCTGGCTTTGATAATGAAGCAGAGTAAAAATAGAGGCAAAGCAAGGTAAAACTGACAAGACCTGGCCAATGATTAGGAATAAATGGAAGCAATTAAAGCTCCTTCGTAAAATAGGTATTTTGATTCACCCTAATGAAGTCTTAGTCGTAATAAAACTTCTGTTATTCACTGAACTGTACCCTTTAAAATGGTTGAGGACAAATTTTGTTATGTGTATTTTAACTACAATGTTTTTAAAAAATCCATTATTCAGCAGGGCCAGCTAGCTATGATCATAAGTAGATTTTGAGATATTGAAAGATCATTACCCAAAGTCAGGCTAGCAGTAAATATAAATAGGGGCCAATGGCGGGTTCTGTGGCACACTTACTCGTGGGAGGCAGGAGCTGCAAGAGCAGAGAGTTAGAAAAATGAAGAGGACAGCGTTCACAGAACACACCAAGAGTAGCATTTCAAGAAATCAGAGTAAAATGATTAAAGTCAAACAAAATACAATGAACTAGAAGAATAGTAAGTCTTCAGAGAATACTCAAGGTCAAGTTTCTTTGAAAATAAATAAAACAATAGAAACACTTCTGGAATATCATCATTATTTCCAGATATGATTATCTACTGGAAAACACAGACACTAGAACTATAATAGAGTTCTGCAAAGAATTTTAATTTAAAAAATATATATCCCCCAATAATTCCCTTACACCAAAATGGTCCTATCAAAAACATAATGGACTTTGGCATGAACAACAGAGACCCTGTCCCTATTTTAAAAATTTTTTTTACTATGATGGTAAAATTTCACTTGTAATATTTTTTCTTTTCTTTTCTTTTCTTTTTTTTTTTCTGAGATGGAGCTTCACTCTTATTGCCCAGGCTGGAGTGCAAGGGTGCTATCTCGGCTCACCTCTACCTCCCAGGTTCAAGCGATTCTCCTGCCTCAGGCTCCCGAGTAGACGGGATGACAGGCACCCACCACCATGCCCAGTTAATTTTTTGAATTTTTAGTAGAGACAGGGTTTCATTATATTGGCCAGGCTGGTCTTGCACTCCTGACCGCAGGTGATCCATCCACCTCTGCCTCCCAAAGTGCTGGGATCACGCGCATGAGCCACCGTGCCCAGTCCATTTGTAATATTTTTTAAAGTAAGTATCTAGGCATAAACCTAACAAAAAAAGTACTGAAATTACTTGATTGCATTTTTTAAATTCTACTGAAGGACATTAAAGAAAGATTCAACTAAATAGAAAGTTAATGTTCCATGATGGAAAGACCAAATATTTTAATTGTATTAGGGCTTCCCAAAATACTGTATTGGTTCCATGCCAATGCAAAAATCTGAAAATGATATTTTGAACTTTGAAAGGTAATTCTGAATTCATTTGAAATAACAGGTTGGATTAGCCAAAAGAAAAAGAAAAAAAGAAAAACAGAAATAAGGGAGCACTTGTCTCTCAATGAGGAGCAATCAGATAAATAAAACGTTTACAGATATAAGAATTAGAACTGAAAAACTGCTGCTAAAATCAGTAGCTACGCTGAGAAAGTGAAAAAAATTATATTAGTTATAAAGGCAGCATTAAGTTGATGATAAAAGAATTTTTTAATAAATTGTGCTGAGACAGCTGAACAACTATTTGGTGCATTTTTTGGTGTATTTCATATCATGTACCCAAATAAATCCAGATGGACTTAAAACTTAAATGTGGAAAATATATTTTTATTTTACTTTGCTTTTTTTTTTTTTTTTTTCTTTGACAGTCTCACTCTGCCACCCAGACTGGAGTTCAGTGGGGAGATCTTGGCTCACTGCAACCTTCCTCCACCTCCTGGGTTAAAGAGAGTCTCATATCTCAGCCTCCCGAGTAGCTTGGATTAAAGCCACACACCACCACACCCAGCTAATTTTTTGTATTTTTAGTAGAGACAGGGTTTCACCATGTTGCCCAGGCTGGTCTCAAACTCCTGAGCTCAGGCAATCTGCCCACCTCAGTCTCCCAAAGTGCTAGGATTACAGGTGTGAGCCACCGTGCCCAGCATTTACTTTGCATTTTTATCACTTACCTACATTTCTTAGTTGGACTCATATCAATTCATGAAAGAATTATCTTTACAATTGTAATTATTCATTTATAATGATGTTTGAGTAGTATGAAGAAAATATCCTGTTTATCCTCCAAATATAGTCCTATTGTTTTTAACTGAAGACGCTGCTACATGAAGAGCTCATCATATCTGGGAATCAATAGGCTTTCTTTCTTTACCTAGCTCCACCACTGACTTCGACCTTGGACAATTCAATGCTATCCATCCAAAGGATTCATATTAAAAAGTGAAAATAATCTGTTGCCAGTTTTCCAGGCCATAAGATACGGACATTAGAAAATATTTCTAAAGCCCTTAAGAAAGTTTCCCTACTTTAAAAAAAATGCTGTATAATCCCCCCCTCCATAGTATTTTGGATGTTATTGTTTGCACAGGTGGCAATATGTTCATATCAACACTATCTGCATTTCTTCCTGCAAAAGGTTGAAAGGTAGTAACTGGAACAGAGCACAGACCAGAAGTACATTAGTACCTGCTGAGAATCTGACTTGACTCTCCCACTTGCACTTCCCTTTTATTTCTTAGTTCCTGCTTTCCCACTTCTCCCAGGCATTTGGTTTGCTATTGAAGTTTAACAAGTGTTCATTGTTTAACACTTCTCAGTACATTCCCATGAGTTCTTAACAGGAAAGTTGCTCTTTCTATCTAAAATTAAACCAACAGGAAATAGAACTTCTAAATTCAACAGGAACTTCTATTGTACATTCAAGATGTGTGGAATCCCAGTGCTTCATGGGCCAGTCCATCAAAGCTAAGTGCCTTTATATCCCCACCCACTTCTACCACACAAAATAAGTAAAATGACTTTTAAACAATCATTCCTGTGAGAAAATAGCCATGTTCTCTTTTCCATAGGAGTAATTTACTAAGAGAAACTAGTTCTAGTTTGGAGATACCAAGGGAAAAATAACATAGTTGTCTCTAAAAAAGAAAGTATTCATCTACATGATGTGTCAAAGTGGCAGCTAACAAACCAGGTGGATTATGTTTAGCCTACACATTAAAATGGGACAGAATGCTCTCAAAATCTATCTGTGCCTTTTCCTTTCTCTGCTGCCAGGAGGTTCAAGGCCTGAGCACTAAAGTAGTCAGAAGGGTCAAGAACCAGCCTTTTCTTCTCTCTCACAAGGCCAAGTCAGCCATCAGAAGAAAGTTCTTCAGCCAAAAATGGCTGAAGTGTCAGGGAGGACTGCCTGCTTGAATTTGCTACACCATTGCAGGTTTGCTCTCTGGTTCTTACAGTTGCATCTGTTCCTCCTATTGGAACAGAAAACCCAAAACTCTGCTCTAGATTATAACTAAAGTAGAAATAAATGGAGCAGATTACCACATGACTTGGTTGCAAGCTGCACAAACCCCTCTCACAAAGGAAAAGCAGTCCTGTATATATTAGGCCTAATTCATCAGAGTATTACATTAGGAATGGGTCCAGAAAGTAATATTAATTACCTGACCTTGACCTCTTCCTATATGTAGTCAGATACCACACTGAGAAGGATAACTTATTAAGAATAAGATTTGGGTTCTCCTAGGTCCATAATCAAATATCAGCTCAATTGACACTTTCTAAATTTCAGGCCAATGTCAATTTCCAATGCACAGTACTAAAGTTCTAAAAGAAACTTTTTAGCCCAAGGACAATCTATCTCATTTAGTAAAATCTTCAGCCTTTCAAGGAAAATAAAAATATCCTGAAAACAATATTTGCTTTTGAAATATCAGTGGGAAAAATGAGATCTGTTTGTGCCCTCATTGTCATTTACCAAAAAAAGCCTCAAAAGAAATATATAAACATATTAATAACTTTGCTAAGAGAATGGGAAAATAGTAAACCTTTTTCTATTTTTCTGCACTTTCTATAATACTGCTTTTAATCCTGTTAATATCAATAATAGTTTTATTGATATTTATTACTGATAATAAAACTATTTTCATTCTTTTTTAATACTTTTAATCCTGTTAATATCAAAAATAGTTTTATTATTGATAATAAAACTATTTTTCTGCACTTTCTATAATACTGCTTTTAATCCTGTTAATATCAATAATAGTAACTACCACTTACAGGTGCTCATTTAAAGAGATATAGAAAATAGAGAAAAACATATTTTTCAGGCTCAGAAGAGGTTTTTCTCTAAACTATTCAAAAGCTCACAGAAATTTCATAACTAAAAACTATAAAAGCTATAATTTCATAAACTATTTTAGCCCTTTATAAAGTCACCTAGAATATTCCTATATCCCTTGTGAATATATATTTACCTTCAAAAATACATACATATAGAAATACATAACAGCTAATGATACAAAAAAATACTCCCTTGCCTTTTTCTTCTCCCCATTTTCTATCTTCCATTCTTGGACTCCCTTTAATTCCTAAAAAGTCAAAATTAAAAATAAAATGTTATGGCAAGGTGCAGTGGCTCATCTTGTAACCCCAGCACTTTGGGAGGCCAAGAAGGGAGAATTGCTTCAGCCCAGGAGTTCAAGACCAACAAGAGCAACACAGGGAGACCCGGTCTCTACAAAAAATTAAAACTTAAGCAGGTGTGGTGGCACATGCCTCTGGTCTCAGTTACACAGGAGGCTGAAGTAGAAAAATTGCTTGAGCCCGGGAGGTTGAGGCTGCAGTTACCCATCATCGTACTATTGCACTCCAGCCTGGATGACGGAGTAAGACTCTGTCTTAAATAAAAATAATTTTTTTAAAGAATACATAAAAATAAAATAATGTGTGTGTGTTTAATGTTCATTGTGCTTTTGACATGTTAAAATGCTTCCTGCTCTAAGTTTCAAAAGCAATTTGTTGGAGACCCACAGGTACACCTTACAGACCAATTCTGCACAACAACATATAAAGTCTGGACAAAATATTTTGTTATTAACCTAAGAATTCTTAGGAGTAAACAAAAGCAGGAAGATTGTGGAGAAAATCAACATTTGTAGAAACTGCCCTGGAGAGAAGTTTCCAGGTTTATTGTGGTTTTTCTTCAAACAGTCTCTAATTGCAGACTGCCATAGTGCAAGTGGCAAAAACATTAATAGAAAGCCCTTCATCATTCTAGCCAGAACAATCAGGGAAAGGAGCCCAAACAACAAACATCACTGAGAAGTGAGAGAGAAATTCCAGAGGGAAGAGACCCAGAGAAGATAATCCCCAAATTCTCTCTAAACCCCACGTCTCAGACTGACCTTTGATTCATGTATATGCAGGACAAACTCAAAGTAGCACAGCAAAGGCTTAAAGAGCTGAACTGAGATTTAGCTGAACTGAACCACCAACCACAGAGTAAGACAGATCTTACAGTGAGTTTAACTGACTGGTGAACTGCCTGCTAAATGAAAAAACAGAAACATTCTTCAGAAAGGATGTGACAACCCAGACTCTACATGACAAAACATTCACAATGTCCAGGATATAGTCCAAAAGTAGTTGGCATGAAAAGACCCGGGAAAATTGACTCATTCTCAGAGGTAAAGATAATCAACAGTTGTCAGTCCAGAAATGACTCAGATGTTGAGAGTATTAGGAAAGGACATTAAAGCAACTGTTATAAATATGCTCAATGAAGTAAAGGAAAATATGCTAGAGATAAATAAAAAGAAAATCTTGGAGTGTAAATTAGTTCAACCATTGTAGAAGACAGTGTGGCAATCCCTCAAGGACCTAGAAATAGAACTTCCATTTGACCCAGCAATCCCATTACTGGGTATATATCCAAAGGATTATAAATCATGCTATTATAAGGATACATATATACATATGTTCATTGTGGCACTGTTTACAATAGCAAAGACCTGGAACCAACCCAAATATCCATTGATGATAGACTGGACAAGGAAAATGTGGCACATGTACACCATGGAATATTATGAAGCCACAAAAAGCAATGAGTTCATGTCCTTTGTAGGGACATGGATGAATCTGGAAACGATCATTCTCAGCAAACTGACACAAGAACAGAAAATCAAACACTGCATGTTCTCACTCATAGGTGCGTGTTGAACAATGAGAACACATGGACACAGGGAGAACATCACACACTGGGGTCTGTTTGGGGGTACTAGGGGAGGGACAGCAGGGAGTAGAGTGGTTGGTGAGGGATAACATGGAGAGAAATGCCAGATATAGGTGACAGGGGGATGGAGGCAGCAAACCATATTACCATGTATGTATCTATGCAACAATCCTGCATGATCTGCATATATACCCCAGAATCTAAAGTACAATTATATATGTATATATGTGTGTGTGTGTATATATATATATATATATATATATGATATAGAGAAATATGTAAAATTTTAAAAAGAAAATCTTGGCAGAGAAATAAAAAAAATAAGAAATTTTATACCTGAAAATATAATATTTTCAAAAAATTTTGACAAGGAAAATGGAGATGTCAGAGAAAAGAGTAACTAAGTTGAAAGATAAATGCACAGAAACTATCCATTATAAGAAGAGAGAAAAAAGAAAGCCTGAGATCCCTGTAAGGCTAATATCAAAAAGCTCTAACATTCAGATAATTAATGCCCCAAGGAAAAGGAGGACAATTGCTCCAGCAGCCTAGATGACAGAGAACCTGTCTCAAAAAAATAAAAAATAATCATGTTTGAGAAATTCCTGAATTTGAAGAAAGACAAATTTATAGATTCAAGAAGCTCAGTGAATCTCAACCAGAATAAATGCAAAGAAAATCCTGTGTAAGGTGATCAAAAACAAAGACAAAGATAAAATTCAAAAGCAGACAGACAGAAACAAGATGTTAATTGACAGGGAAACAATAATTCAAAAGACCATGGACTTCTCACCAGACACCACTAAGAACAGAAGACAGGGAAACAGGATTTACAACATGCTGAAAGATTTGTTTTTTTTTAACTGTCAACCCAGCCCAGGCACAGTGGTTCATGCTCATAATCCCAGCACTTTGGGAGGCCCAGGCAGGCAGATCACTTGAGGTCAGGAGTTCGAGACCAGCCCAGCCAACAAGGTGAAACTCTGTCTCTACTAAAAATACAAAAATTAGTCAGGCATGGTGGTGGGCACCTGAATTCCCAGGTACTTGGGAGGCTGAAGCAAGGGAATTTCTTGAACTCAGGAGCCAGAGGGTGCAGTGAGCCAAGACTGTGCCATTGCATTCCAGCCTGGGCAACATAGCAAGAGTCTGTCTCAATAAATAAATAAATAAATTGATAAATTTAAAAAAAAACTGTCAACCCAGAATTCTATATCTCACAAGCATATTTTTTTAAAAGGTAAACAAAATAAAGACACATTCAGACAAAGAAATCTAAAAGATTTTTCACCAGCCAATAGGAACTACAGGAAATGCTAAAGAAAGGTCTTCAGGCAGAAAAGAAATGATACCAGAAGGAAATTTGTATCTTTAAGAATGAACGAAGACCAGAAAAGTCAAATGTCTGAGTAAGTGCATGAGGCTATTTTTTTCTCTTAAGTTTAAAAATAATGTATGAAAATTATATTGTGGTGTGGGATGTTTATGTAAGTCGATGCAGTACCTATGACAACAAGAACCATAAAGGCTGGGATAGGGCTGGATAAAGGAACTATATGGTGGTACAGTTTCTGCATTTTATGTTAACTAGTTCAATATTAACTCTAAGTAGACTGAAATGTTAAGGATGTATATTGTAATTACTAGAGAAACCATTCTTAAAGTAATACAAAGAGGTGTAACTACCCAATAGATAAGAAAATGAAAAACAAAGGATATTATTAAATCTTAGAAAATATTTCAGATTGAATAATCATGAAAACAACATATTGGAATGTGTGGGGTATAGCTAAAACAGTGTTTAGAAGGTAACTTAGACCTTAAATGCTGAAATCAAAAAGAAGAAATGTCTAAAATCAACAACCTAAAGTTCCACATTAAGAATCTAGTAAAAGAAGAATAATGCATACTCAAAAGAATGGAAGGAAATAATAAGCATAAGGATGTAAATCAATCACATGGAAAACAGAAAAAGAATTGAGAAAATTAACTAAGGCAAGAGTTGGTTTTTTTAAAATATCAACAAAATTTAAAAACCCATCTGGCTAGACTGTTTAAGTGTACAAAAATCACCAATATCAGGAATGAAAGAGAGGATTTCATTACAGAACCTAAAGAACCTAAGGAGCAATAAAAGAATGTGATAAACAACATGACACCAACAACATCTAACAATTTAGATGAAATGGGCAATTCTGAAAATTACAGCTTACCAAAATTAACACAAGAAACAGGAAATCTGAATAGCTCTATATTTTTTAAAGATTTCATCAAAAAATCTCACCACAAGGACACTTCCAGCCCTGGATGGTTCTCTCAAATATTCGAGAAAGAAATAACACCAATCTTACATAAATTTCCTTCAGCAAATAGAGCAGGAAGGAACATTTATTTTATGGTATCTACATAACCATAATACTAAACATGACAAAGCCATGTTTTAAAGAAGGAATATTACATACTAATATTCCTCATGAGCATACATGCAAAAATCATTAACACAATACTAGCAAATCAAACCCAAAAAACATATTTTTGAAAAGGATAATACATTCTGACCAAACAGAGTTTATCCTAGGGTTGAAAAATTGATTTAAATATCTTGATTTCATTATATTTATTTGAAAATCAATATAATTCACTATATTAACAAAGTACATGAAAAGAATATAATTATTTTGATAGTGAAAAAACATTTGACATAATTCAACAACGATTCAGGATAAAAATAAATTAGTAGCTCTAGGCAAACTATGAATCATAGGGAACATTCTCTATTTAATTAAGATAATCTACAAAAAATTTACAGCTACCATTATGTTTATGCTTTTCCTCTAATGTTGGAAACAAGGCAAAAATGTCTCAGGCTTATCATATGTATCCAACATTATACAGAAGGTCTTAGCCATTGCAATATGGCAAGATAAAGAAATAAAAGTAATAAAGATTGAAAAGAAAAAGGAAAAAGTGTTCCTATTTGCAGATAACATAATTTTTAGGGTAAAAATCCTGAGGAATCTACAAAAATCCGTAAGTACTAATAAGTGAATGTATCAAGGTTGCACAATACACAGTTAACAACATACAAAATCAGTTCTATATTTATATAGTAGCAGCAAACAACTGGAAAATATTTTTTAAATTCCACTTACCCTAGTGCCTCCACAAAACATAAAATGTAGAAATTAATCTAACAAAAAAGTCCAAAATCTCTACACTGAAAACTACAAAACATTATTTACATAAATTAAAGACCTACATAAATGGAAACATATTACATCCATAGATTGGAAGACTCAGTATTCTTAAAAATCACAATTCTCCCCAATAGATCTATAGATTCAATGCAATCCCAATTAAAAAAGATACAGCAGGTTTTTAAATATAAATTACAAGCTGATTCTAAAATGTATACATAAATTCAAATGACTTAAAATCACCGACGTAATTTTTAAAAAGGAAAAGCTAGAGGACATACACTGTCCAATTGCAACTTAATACAGCAAGCTACAGTAATCAAGGCAAAGGCTGTGGCAGATCATTATGCCAAGCAAGGAAGCCAGACTCAAAAGGGCATATAGTGTATGCCTTCTTGCATATGAAATTCTAAAACATGCAAACTGTTCTATAGTGTCACACAGCAGATCAGTGATTGGTTGCAGGGTGTGGGCTAAAAGCAGGGGTGGAGAGCAAAGAGGACAGAAGAATGAAAAGGTTCGATTATCTTGATAGCAGGAAATGTTTCAAAGGTGTATGCATCTGTCAAAACTCATCAAATTGTATGCCTGTGCCTCGTACATTGTACAACTCTTCATTTGCGCAGTTTACTGACTATAAATTATGCCACTATAAAGTTGTAGACAGAGAAAAAGCAGTTTGTTCAACTTTTAGATGTGCACGTCAAAAAAAATCTATTGATCTCCTTTAAATTTCTGCAGTGGTAGTCTGCATTAGTTCCATTGTGGGTCTGTGGCCTTCAATGCCAACAATCCTCGAATTAAGCCCCCACAGTGTCTCACTGACCACCAAGGAATTAGAGCCAAACTCAGGAAACCGCTCCCTGTTCTGAAACTACACACATTGATCCTGGTGGGAGCAGTCACCTAATGGTAGTTAAGGTTTGCTCAAAACAAGCTGTCCTGCAAAGGGACAGCAGAGGTCAGGTAGATGGAAATTAAAGTCCCTCCACTGTGACCTTTCACCTCCCAAAGTCTCTTTGAATCCCCTCCTTTCTCCTTCCTAGCCTATTTTCTCCTGTCCCCACAGTCCGGTCCTGCCTCCTGCACCCATCTTTATCCTCCTCCCAGCTCCTCTTCGACCCGCGCTCATTCTCCCACGAAAGGCAGTCCTAAACTCCAGCCCCCGTGGCCCAGCCCCATGTTCCACCCTGATTTCTGCCGGGCTGGGGCTGAACCTGCCACACAGGATTCGCGAGGCGGAACAGAGGGGACAACCGCCCCGCCCAAACAACGCACCTCTCCTTCGCAGAGCGCCCGCACGAAGTCACCGCGCCCCAGGCCGCGCTCTCCTCTCACCCGGCTTCGAGGGCGCCTCCGCTCCCATTCAGGTGGCGGTGAGATTGCCCCGCTGCCGCTCGGCGAGAGTCCCACAGGCCTTTCCGGTGCCGAGGGGCCGGGTGGGCTCGACTGGCTCCAAGGACGAAAGGATGCACTCGGTCGCCCAGCAACGAGCCGCGCGCCCTCCCACCCCCCACCCCCGCGCCACGGTGCGCACCTCAACTGCACCCACCTCGCGGGACCCGCTCCAGGGCAGCCTCAGACTTGGACCCCAAACCCAGGCCTCACTTCTCCCGGCACTAAAAGACACTGCCCCCGAAGAGCCTCCCGGACTGAAGCCGCCTGAACTGGCCGCTTTTGCCGAGCTTAACCAACTTTTTACTTAAAACTCTTGCTCTTTCTACGTTTAAAAGAATAATGCTGGACTCCGAGACTTAAAACTTCAGCTTTGGGGGAACAAAAGTGAGATGAATCTCTCACAAACATAATGTTGAGCTAAGAAGCCAGACAACGAGGAGTACATACTGTATCATTTCATCACATAGAGTCCCAAAACTGCAGTGCTAATGGATGTAGGCTCAGCTGGCGTATTATAAATAAACACAAGAAGGTAACAACCATAAAAGTCCAGAGAGTAGCCATGTTGGGAGTGGGACGGTGACGGTGAGTGGGCAGGCCGTTCTGGGGTAGTCGGGATGCTAGCAACATTCTATTTTTCAACCTTGATGATGGCGTCTCAGATTTTCTCTTTGTGATAAACCATTGTTTTCTACTGTGTTCATTTTTCTGTGTAATATCTCACCATTTTTAAAAGCTCAAAAAGAAAAAGAAAAACCAATTAGAGAAAATAGTGTAGATGAATGTGTTTTGCTCAGTACACTAAGCAGGCCCGCACACGTTTATTTTATATTTCTCTACACTATAACAACCCCTCTCTCTCCAAATACTCAGGCAATTAAAAAAATGAGGTGGAGAGACTGGCAGATAAAATGTACTGGAGTTTACTGTCATGAATAGTCAAAATAAGAAACATTCTAGAGAGGCTCCATGAGATCTGTGCTGGAAGAGAGCAACATGTTTCCCAGAAGTTCAAGATAAAAGTCTTGTGCTCCACAGTTCCCTAGAGAGGGGCCTCTCAACAGCCCAGCTTTGGACTGATGCACTCAAGGCATCCTCAGGCCTCTGAGAAGGAAGCTCCTGCTCTAGAAACAGAGAAAGCCAGGCTGTGACACATAGCTTTACCATGTGGGCAAGTTGCTTTCCCTCTCTGGGTTTCTGCATGCTCATCTGTAAAATGGAGATCATAATCTAAGCTCTCAGGTCTGTTATTTCACTCCCTAACACAATGTGCTCAAGAATGGTTGCCGAATGCTCTCAAGATGAGAAGCATTCTACAGAAAAGGATCTGCCAACCCTGTGGTTTCATTGCATTCATCTCACTGCCCTGTGAGCACTCTGTATGGGCAGCTTTACTCTAAGTGTGGGAGTAGCCTCTTCAGGCCAGGACTAAATTGCTTTTCCCTGCTAATTAAAATAAGAAGCAAATAGCCAAAGTGCTTGTGAAGTGATTAAAACTTCATGGTACTATCCCAAATGCTGCACAAAAATAATATACAGCCCATGTTCCTAAACTGAAAAAATATTTTAAATTAATGCAACCTTGAAATACGTCTATCATATAGTCAGGAAACAATTTAAATGGCAAATAAATATTGTTGATTAATACTTCATATAATCAAAAAACAATAAATATTTTTCATTAATACTTTACGTAATCAAAAAACAGTAACTAAGGACTCAAGTATCCATATCATAAGATAATACAATCCAGGGAACCTAGGTAGTATTATCATCTTCATTGTACAGATAAGATATTGTTCAAAAAGATTAAGGAATTCACCTGAGG
The DNA here is from genome assembly GCF_030222135.1 of Aotus nancymaae. Classification (NCBI taxonomy): domain Eukaryota; kingdom Metazoa; phylum Chordata; class Mammalia; order Primates; family Aotidae; genus Aotus; species Aotus nancymaae. The sequence goes on along the minus strand of NW_026988476.1, from coordinate 7,974,417 downwards.
TCCCCTAGTTAGTAATACTGTGCTAGGAACCTCTATTCTAGGTCTAGTTTGTTTGTTTATCTATATATTGAGACAGGGTCTCACTCTGTCACCCAGGTTGGTTGGCAGTGGGGCAAACATGGCTCACTGCAGCCTTGATTTCCCAGGCTCAAGCAATCCTCCTGCCTGAGTCTCCCAAGTAGCTGGAACTACAGGAGTGTGCCACCATGCCCCACTAATTTTTTTTTTTTTTTTTTTTTTTATGTTTTGTAGAGATGGGAGTCTCTATGCTGCCCAGGATTGAGCTTTTGGGCTCAAGAAATCCTCCGACTTTGGCCTCCCAAAGTGCCTGTGTTACAGGCACAAGTCACTGTGACTGGCAGATCTAGTTTCATTTTTAAAAAGGTGGGAGTGGGAGACAGAAGAAGAAGTGGGAGGAGGAGAAGTTAGTTATTGATTTAAAGGTATTTCAAACTTCTTGATATCATAATGCCTTCATAACTTCTAGTATCATCTTAAAGAGAGGGGAATAAGACTCAAAAGAGCAGCATAAAATCATTCAATAGTCATTGAAACACTATGATTTCCTCTAGTTTTTGCCGCTCTCCAACCACCATCTACCAGTCCTCTTGCCACCTGGTTTTGAAGACCCCTGTAACTCACTATAGCGTGAGTGAAAGCAGGGCCAGTGTGACTTTCCAGCTTCCACAGCTTTGATGCATCACCACAGAACAAAGTCCAAACACAGTTCTCCAAAGAGAATTTTAGGCTCCTCACAATTAGAGCCTGCCTAAAGGTTTAAATACTTGGGAAATAAATATTAAAATCATGTCTTTACTTCAAATTATGGACTAAATAAGTTCCAACTGGATGAAATATTTTGATTTTGTATAGATAAGACTTGCAAGCACTAACCAGGTGCAGTAGCTTACACCTGTAATTCCAGCACTTTGGAAGGTCAAGGCAGTAAAATCACTTGAGCCTAGAGTTCAAGAGCAGCCTTTGCAACATGGTGAAACCTTTGTCTCTACAAAACACACACACACACAAAGCCAGGTGTGGTGGTGTGAACCTGTAGTCTCAGCTACTCAGGAGGCTAAGGTAGGAGGGTTGCTTAGGCCCAGGAGATCGAGGCTGCAGTGAGCCAGGATCTTACCATTGAACTCCATCCAGCCTTGGTGTCAGAGAGAGATGCTGTCTCAAGAAACAACAACAACAAAAAAAACTCGTAAGCACTAAACCATAAAAGGCAGAAACTATAAATAAAAATAGAGATTTTTGAAATATTTGTATTATGTATTAAAAAATAAAATTAAAATGCAAATAAAAACCTGGTAAAAATTATATGACACGGCCGGGTGCAGTGGCTCAAGCCTGTAATTCCAGCACTTTGGGAGGCTGAGGTGGGTGGATCACAAGGTCAAGAAATCGAGACCATCCTGGTCAACATGGTGAAACCCCGTCTCTACTAATACAAAAAATTAGCTGGGCATGGTGGCGCGTGCCTGTAATCCCAGCTACTCAGGAGGCTGAGGCAGGAGAATTGCCTGAACCCAGGAGGCGGAGGTTGCGATGAGCCGAGATCGTGCCATTGCACTCCAGCCTGGGTAATGGGCGAAACTCCATCTCAAAAAAAAAAAAAAAATTATATGACACTTATGGCAGACATGGGATCGATATTCTGTAGATGAGAAGTAGACACTCCAAGTTTTCAACTGGCTAATGAAGGTGAAAATAGGCAGTTCCCAAAAGAAGAAATATGGCCAAAAGAAATGGAAAAATATTCAACTTGATTACATAAATACAAATTAAAACAATGTTATACAATTTTCATCAATCAAATTACAAAGTTAGTAATAGAGTGTGTGCATGAGAGTAAGGAAACAGGATTACTCATAGATTTCTGAGGGCATACTGCTAGATGTCATATAGCAAAATGTCTCAAAAGGCTTAAATATATCAGCCTGAGCAACATAGCAAGACTCTGTCTCTACAAGAAAAATTTAATAATTAGCTGGGCATGGTGGCACGCACCTGTAGTCCTAGCTACTTTGGGGCTGAGGTGGGAGGATTACTGGAGCCCAGGAGTCCAAGGCTGCAGTGAGCTATGATTGCACCACTGCACTCCAGCCTGGGCAACAGAGCAGGACCCTGTCTCAAAAAAAGAAAAAAAAAAAGATTAAATACTTGCAAGTATTTTAACCAAGAAATTCCACTTTTATGAACTTTTTCCACATAGAAGTATGCAAAATTTTCAAATAATAATATTGAAACATTGTTTTAATCATTAGAAGGCAGAATCTTGTCTTCAATTTAGTATCTTTAGTATCTAGCACAATGTTGGCATATGGAATTCTCATTGATGGTCAAACCTAAATAATGTCACTGGTTTAGCTAGTCAAGACTGAGTTGTTAACAGACAGACCTGAAAAGAACTGAGCTCTAGACTTAATGTTCTAGAGATGAGGAGCCAAAGATGCTGAGGCCTTGTGGAACACACAAGGACATTTCCCATGAGCCCCTCAGTCACTGGACCTAGTTTAGTGTCTGCTTCTATTAACACAACTCACCACTAGCAAAAGTCTCAGTCCTTGATTCATAGCAAAGTTCAGTTCACTGAAGGAAAAAAACAAAACCTTGATACTATCAATATTTGATTTTAGCATCAGTTACTTTAACAATTATGTCAAATGCAAATTAGCAAATTAAAAGGCAAATATAATGCAAATAAACTCAGAGTTCGCTCCCCTGCTAGACCCATATGCAGCCTTTCCTGCAGAAACCAGCCACCACAGAAATCCTGGAGGCTTCATGGCTGTACTCCAAGATGGTGATGGGGAAGGAGTAGAGCCTTTTGATTACTTACAGGATGAGGATGAACTGGAAAGAACTGAACACATTGTACCTCACTTCCATGAATCCTCATTCCTCTCCTCATCAATCAGGTCCCCACAGAAAACAGACGGCACACAAAAAAGGGTTTTCCTGGGGGAAAACAAATTGAAGGTGGGATCAAAGGGAACTAACAAGAGAAAATGAGTCAATCAAGGTCTAGCAATATTAGGAAGTTATTGCCACTTTTAATCTGAATGGACAAGGTAGGGAAAGGAGGCGTTAACAGCCTGGTGAAAGCTGAAACTGTGGAAGAGGGGCTGCTGATGCGACTGTAGACACAGAGAAGGGAAATAAAGGACAAACCCACAGTGAGGCAGGGAGAAAGCAGGAGGCCTACATACTCCTACCACTCTACCCTCCTGCCCTTCAGTCCTGCATCATTGTCCTTCATTGGTCAAACCCATTTGAAAGTCCAAAGGCAAGGAAGACTAAGTAGTGTGGCCTATGGAGAACTTGGCAAAGTGGGGAGCTGGAGGCATAACAGAATAACCAGCAGAGTCCCCTACTGTACTGCCATTGATCCACAGAAACAAACATCAAGACAGCTCCAGTGCCATAGGGTGCTCCAGCCTTCTCCAAGCACCTGCTCATCTCACCTTCCCCATGGCAACCTAATTAACATCTGCCAGGCTTCCCTCCAGATGCCAAACTCCAATGAGATTCTAACATTTAAGCTTATGGAGTTCAGGAATGTACCCCTGGGATGTCAGCTACCACTCTTCTTTGGAGCACCTTGGAAGTCTGGCACTGGGGCATGACCTCAGGGTTCTTAAGGCAAGATAAAAATAGCAAGCACTGAGCAGAAAGAAAAAAAACTGAGTAAAACTACTCATTTGAAAAATAAAAGATACAAGGAACACTAATGAGTCTGGTCCAAAGCAGGTGTACTTGGCGGGGAATTAAGGATTTATTTTTCTTGGAGGTAGCGGCTGATGTCTAGCATTCCATTTACACTTTACACTTCCAAAGGGCTTTGCTTAGATGTTCTCCAGCTATGGTAATGCACTAGAGATTTTGCTGAGTTTGAGGTCAGAGTCATTCCTTTTCTAAAGATAGGTATGTAAGACTGTTGTATGTGCTTTGTAGCCTAAACATTGAGCTTAGAGAACCAATGACTGGTTTATGCTTAGAAAAACTAACAGCTCTCCCAAGTAAGCTGTAAAAACAGAAGCTGCATTTAGCCAGGGATCACAGCCTGAGACTTCTGTGTACCAGCCCACTTCCCCTATATTCACCTACCCACATACCAATCCAAGAAAAATTAATAAGCTTTGAAGATGTGTTGTTTTTCTGTTTTCCAGTGAAGGAAATATTTTATTTTATCCACCTGGATCCTGATTACTGAGTGGAGCAGAATTCAGAAACTTACTGAAGCTGGTACTCAGGACCTTCTTAGCCCATCCAAGCCCTGTTAAAAATTTGTGGGACATTTCTCATGAAAGAGTCCTGTATCCACAGCTGAACTGCAGCCATCCCAAACTTCATCAATAGGAAGGTTTAATCAATTTCTAGTCTTAACTTGAGCAGACATATCTATATGTGAGCAGACAAATCACAGAAACCCCTCTGTGATTTAGTCTTTTCAGACTATATTGTCTGTCTTAATTAAACTTTAGCATCCCACTAAGCTTTCTTGCACATGCAAGGTAACATTTAAGTCTTTAATATTTGAAGAATACACCATAAGCCCAGCATGCTTGCTTCATTTCAGATGGACTTCAACTCCCAAGAAGAAACTTAGAGGGAATTTAAATCAAATAATTTTTGAAGACAGCAACTAAAGCTTCCTTGATAATGATGTCATGGGTTTTCAGGATTTTAGAAAATGTCTACGTATACTTCTCTAAATGAGTTATAAGTGGTTCTAACTGTCCATGAGAAGGGCAGAGGAGGAAGGAGAAAGTGTCTAGGTGAAATCAAGAGGTTGCTTTCTCATGTCAGTTCTCCCTAAGTTCAGGTGCTGAGGGTGGACTGGCCTCTCAGAAGCCCAGACTTCATTTGCTTTCTCTTTCTCATCTCCCCTCTCCTTCCCAGGTACCTCCTAGATCCAAGCCACAGCCCCATGTTTGCCTGATATACACACAGCCGGGGCAATGTCCGGAGCCTTTGAGAGAGGTGTGCCCAGACACCCAATGCCTACAAGTTCTGTCAGTAAATTCAGGTGGGCTCCAAGAATCCTCTCAGGAGCCCAGGAAAGACACAGGCAGACTCTTAGGGAGGGATCTTCCCTCTCTCACCTATGAGTAGAGGGAAGGACAGTTTGTTCTGGTACCCCAGCAGGGTTCAGCAGGACCTAAACGGTAGGAGGTTCAAGACCTCTCATCTCCTCTCCCCTTGAACCACCTTCCTCCAGAAGGTTCTTAATGTGAGCTTGATGCAGTCTCTGGATCTCCTTCAGATGGTGCATTTCCTTTGTCATCCATCACTGACTGCATGGAGAGTGACTCTGCCAGTCAAGGAAATTGGGAAGTTCCAGGCAGGGTCCTGGTGGACACCGAGACTTCCTCCCAGCCACAGGGCCCAGTTCCCACAGGAGAGCTCTCTCCTCCTCCTGGACTGTAGCCTGGAGGAACTGCAACATCACAGAGAAGGAATGGTGACCACAGGCAAAAGATCTAGAAGGGGGAGTATGGGAGGCACACTTGGTCGGTAGCGCCCGCCGCTACATATCTCAGCATCCAGCACTGCCCAGGCCCCCAGAATTCTGTGAAGGCTCTTTTTGTTACCACTTATTGCATACTCAATCTACACTCAACTGGTATGAGGTGGGTACTCCCATGCCCATTTTACAGTTGGGTGAAGGCTGAGAGAGCTAGTCCCCTGCAGGATCCAGATTGGAATCCAGGTCTGATTCCAAGCGGTAATTGCATTGAACATCCCCGGCTGCATTGCTGATTGCATGGAATATGCCCCAGTGAAGTTTGTCTAATGAAAAAGACAAAGTTTCAGAGATCTTCACCCTCAGACACAAGTGGCCTGAGACTGCCAGCTCTACAGAGGGGAGTGTGCAGAGCACTGAGCCTTCGCCTCCCTGAGGAGGCTTTGCCTGGGCTTAGAACTTAGAAGGACAGGTTGGCCTCTCACTCTTCTGCTGCTGCTCCTGTCTTTGGAGATGCCAGCAGTGAAAAGGAGGAAAGCTTTTGCCCTAAATTTACCATAAAACATGGACTACAAACCTGGATATTCAGCAAAAAGGAAGGAAATTTTTGTAGTACCAATTATCCCAGAGTCTTCCTCCCCTCCTGGAAAGTCACTTTGCCACTTCTGGAGCTGAGCCACCCACCACCACAATCACCATAGCAGTTTCCTTCTTAGGTTCCTCATTTCCCTGGGTGAGGTTGTCAGGGCTGACTCTCATGCCAGCCACTACTCCAGACTTTGTTCCTGCAACTGACCATTGCCAGAACCCAGACATTGGGTCCAAGCACCTCACTTGGGAAAAAAAGAAACATCAGCACAGAGAGCCTGGCTGGGGTTTCTTAGCATATTAGAGGTCAGCAGCACTGGGGCCAACCTCAGAACCATGTTGCCCCACCCTAATTCTAACACCGGGTCTGCATCTCCACACAGCTTCTGTACTCTTCACTTCCCCCCGCCCCCACCTCCCTATTCTTGTTCTCTCTCTCTCTTTCTCTCTCTTCCTCTCTCTCATCTCTTAGGGTGGTTTATTCCCATCCAGCACCTGCAGGAGTTTGTGAAGCTCCTGCTCCAGTGTAAACTGACCTTCAACCCCAGCACTGGGTTTTATTTATTGAAACCACTTCTGTTGGTGGGGATGTACGGGGGAGGGTCACGAGGAGGTCAGTGGAGACCAGCAATTCACAATGGAAGGTATTTTGGCGGGAGGAGGCCAGTGGGATTAGAAGAGAGGGATTCACGCCACCGACTGCATCCCCCAAAGCATTTGAAAAAAAAAAAAAAAAAATCTACATCAGATCTGCTAAAACTCGAAACCTGAGTCTCTAAGGTGGGTGAGGCTTAACCGGAGTTCCCAGCCCCACTCCCCGACCTTCGTAACTGGGGTGCGAGTGGGGCAGCTTGGAGAAGAGGATCTGAAAGCAGGATGGTTGGGGTGCAGATCCTCAGCAGCAGCTGAACCACAGCTGAACCCCATATCCGCGCAGTGGGAGAGTGGGGGGTGGTAGGAACATCGAAGACATCAGAAGCTGCCGGAGGATCGCACAGCCTTGTGGCTTCCCGAGTGACAGCAACCCAGAAGAGGAGGTAGGCACGTTTACTCTTGTAAAGACTCCCCCAACTCCCAACTCCGGCTTTCGTGGCAAATAATATTTAAGGATAAAAAATGACACGAGGGGTCTCCAGTTATTACCTTGCCACAACACTGCATGTTCTGAGATTGGTGGTACTTTAAGGAAATCATTACATTACACAGGGAAAGTGTGTGGAATAAAATACTTTGTATTTTATGTATGCTTTGTATCTTATGTAGAATAAAATACTTTGTATCTTATGTATACTTTGTATCTTAAGTAGAATATAATACATTGTATCTTATGATACAAGACAGAGAGGCAATTAAGGTCAACGCCTGGTAATTTCAAGTGCGCTGTCTCAGTCTCCCCAGCTAAGAGGCAGGCACCAAGGAGGATCACATCTGTGACGCTCGCTGCGCAAACCGGCCCCGCAGGCTCGCAGAGCCCCAGGCGCCCCCCAGAGCAGGGGCCCAAACGAACATGCAGCGTGCTCTAAGCCGGGAGCGCAGCCTCAAACTAATAGAGAGCTCTAGTGCAAAGCTTTTCCTCCTCACTACGTGGGCTCAGCTTTATTTGTTTGCCAATTTAAACATATTATTTAAACACTGATGTTTCCTTTCCAGCACCTAGTGAAACGTGTAGCTTGACAAGAAATTGATTGGGTTCTTCAACTTTTAGTCAATGTCTGCTATTGAAAGGTGTGGCTGCTGCCTTTTCACAGCAAGGGAAAGTAAAATATTTGACTTTGGGCCACAAGTTGGCCGCCCTATATGGGCAGAGCAAGCTGCTGATTCTGCCCATGTCCAGGTACCCAGGAAAGGAAGCATTTATTTGTTACGCCACCCGATGATATTGGTTAAAATCAATCATGGATGACAGGGAAAGAGCCAGACTCACTGGGTTTGGAAGCTCAAGGTTCTCAGGTACCTGAGACCCTGTCCACTGTGCCAGAGCATCTTTCCCATCCAATTCTTCACTCAGTCCATTGGCCCATTCATTCCACAAAACCTTTGTTTTCCTAGTGCACCTAGCTAAATCAAATCTCTCAGATTCTCTCACTTGGGGACTTTGGATGTGGTGGATATGGTTTCTAGATTCAGGAATTGAGCTAGCCTGGCCAGTCTCTGGGCTGGGGTAGTTAGATGACTGACTCAACAAATCTTTATTGAAAGTCTACTATGCTACAGGCTTTGCTCTGGCAGCAGGAACCACAGCAGTGCCTACCCTCAGGGAGCTACTAGACCAGTAGGGGAGAGAAAAAATGAATAAGAAACAAATGGAATTTGCTCAGTATGTGATAAGAACCTGGCAAGGCATCCAGAGCAAGGTGCGGACCTAAGGAGGGCAGGGCTCAGTTGTTTGTGAAAGGCTGCAACATTCTCAACAGGGACTCCAGGAGTCTGCTCTGGACTTGCCATCACAGGTAGTATCCAGTGGTGGCTGTTGCATTTCTTTACTTTGATCTATGATTCTGGTAGGCAACCAAAATTACAGCATTTAGAAAGTGGTCAGAGTTCCTGCAAATCTGGCTAGTCATCTAGCAAAAGCAAATGCTGCCAATGAGACTGCTTCATAGTTAAAAGCAAACTCACTGCAAGGTGAGCTAAGCAGTTTTCTTCTGTGATCCATAGAACAAGGAAATTTTTTTAAAAAAAAATCACACAAATGCACGACTCTTAAAACAAAACTTTTCTCTGATGTTAGCTCTTGGAATAGCTCCTGGAAGTCCCAGAAGCAGCTACCCAACAGTGCTCTCCAGTCGAATTTTAATTTTAAGTAATGAATGTAACCTCCCTCTAGGCATGCCAGTAAATTAGTTGGCAGTCCAAAGCGTAATTTTAAAATTTGGGGGGACATCAGAAAGCTGATACAATGAAAAACTGCTCGCAGAATATATTTTCATTTTCTTTCCAAGTGTAGGATATGACATTATTACTAAAGCATCTGTTAAACAGTGCTATGTAATTTGAGGGTAATCACATATGAATAGCAAAAGTTAAACCACCAGGGACAACTGAGAGACCCTGGGAAAGCCCCTGGGTGTGTGGAGGGAAGGGTGCGAGTAGATTGGAGGGCGCTGGCTGGCCTGGGACAGAGAAGCTAAACACTGGTTGACCCTTCAGGAAAGATTTAGGTTTAAGCTGCCAGCTTTGAGGCAAGAGATGAAATAGTTGACTTTTCCAAGTCCCTCTGCTTCCACTGCTGCTCTCCATTAACGCGGGCTTCTGCTGATGGAGAGGAATCCTGGTCCTGACGTACCCTCACCCAGGTTTCCAGCCTCTCAGCTCTTGCACACAAGAGCAGTATGCCGGTGGGGAAACGCCGGGATCTCAAAGCACTCTATCGAGTCTGTGGCACCTAGTAGGACCTCAACTGCTCAGGTCCTTTTTGCTCTAACGCAAACCTAAGAGCAGTCACCTTTCCCTCTAATTTTCCAACTCTTTGTGGGAAGCGTGCATTGCCACTCCCTTCCCTAGGCCCCTACCCCTACGGGTTTTAAAGTAGAGGTCCGGGAAAGCCTGAGGATCCTTTGAGCAGCACGGAGCGGAGACCGCGCTCCCCAGGAAGGGGATCGGCTGGTTGAGGAGGGACCGGCTGGGGCTGAGCACATCCTCCAACAGGCGCTGACCGGTTTGAACAAAACAGTTAGTAACTCGGGGGCCACAGCGACCAGGAGATACGCGTTGGCCACAGGGACCCAGACCTGGGCAGGGGCACCATAACCGGCTCCTGGGGCCTCGGGGGAGGTGGGTTCCCGTCCTCCGCGAGGGCCTGGGGGGCACTTCTTCCTTCCAAGGCTATCGATTGCCCAGCAGGGGAAATCTCCTTTTTCAATCTTTCTCATTTGAATACATGAAAATGCGAGTTGATTTTGGCAAGGCGATGCTCTCCCACGGCCAGAGGGACGGTTTTGTCGCCCGCGGGCGAGGCCGGGTGGGGAACAGCTCCGGCTCCGACATCCGGCTGCAGGTGAGCTAGGTCCGCGCCCGGGGCCGCTCAGAAACCTGGCGGCGCTTAGGCAGCAGTAGGGGAAAGGACAAACCCAGTGGCTGTTTTTGTTCGTTTGCTTCAACAAAATAAGCCAAAGCTTGGGATATGTTTGTGTGTTGCTTTTACACACACAGACACAGACACAGGCACACCCACACGCACATGCACACACAGCTGGGAAAGGATATGACTCTGTACAGAACTGCCTGCAAAGCCCCGTCAAGTAGTCCCAGGGCCCCTACACACTAGAAAGTTGTGAATTAATCCCTTAAAGATTTAATGATGGAAGGAAGGGAGAGAGGAAGGAAGGTATGAGGAAGAAAAATAAAAAGGCAGCGAGGGAACCGAGTTCGAACCCTGGCCCGGCCCTTGCTTCTCCTCTCGCGCTGGGGACCGCTGTCTTGCGGCGCCCTGGCCCCTTGCCCACCTCGGCGCACACCTCCAACTGCGAAGGCCAGGCACAAGCAAATGTGACCCGTTGTTTCCAGCGTCCCAGGCCCTCCTCACTTCTAAGTTGAGCCGGGTCCCAGTCGGGGTCGGCTTTGAACCGTGTTAACGACCACAGGTCTTAGTTTCATTGCATCCGATTCTCCCTTGCAGAAGGAGGACTTAAGCTTCTTATCTGGGTGGGGGGCGGGGGCCCGCGGGGGAACTCGGACCACCCCACACCAAGCGTGTCTGGGCCGCTGCGGCCGCCACCTGACAACAACCCGGTCCGGGGAAGGGTAGGCAAGGAAAGCGGGAGGCGAGGGCAGCCACAGAGGGAAGCCCTGGAGAGACTCCAGTGGGACCGCAGAGCCCCGCCGGCCCGGGTCCTGCTTTCTGCCACCCTGCGGTCCTGCTAAATGGGAAAGACCCGGTCGCCGCGAGAGGCCGCCGGCTGGGACCGAGGCCGGAGCCCGCGGCCTTTCCTTCCACCTTCCGCCGTCGTCGTCCTCTGCTTCTCCCTGCCTGGTGAATATCTGCGGAAGGGGCTCCCAGCCGGATTCTGCTGGGAGGTGTAAGCTGAGGCAGCCCAGAGTGGTCAAAGGACCGAGTGCCACCCGGGTACTGCGGGACCGCGCCGGGAGCAGGCCCCACGGGTGTAGCAGGCGCAGCTTCCGGGAAGGGCGGAGCCGCTTCCTCCGCGGGCGGCCACCTGGAGTACCCGCGCACCCTACCGTCCTCACTGCCACGGCTCCCTCCACTTGAGGAGCCCGCCCTCTCGGCGACCCAGACCGTCCCAGGCTGTCGCAGACCCGGGCTTACCCTGGCAAGTTTAGCCCAGGAGACGCCACGTGTCTGCCCTCGTCGGTACCCTGCCCTGAGTCCACCCAGCCTCCCCAGAGCTGAAGGCAGGCCTGGTTTCCTCCAACGAGCAGCACAATCCTTGCAAAGCACAGTTTGCAATAGTGTAGGTGCCTGTTTGGGAAAAGCGGCTGGAAAAGAGCAGCCTGCAGCCGCTGGACTTGGCTACCGACTGGCCAGCAATCTCCAGACAGCAGCATTAATTTATGTATGTATGTATGCATTTCCAAGTCAAAGACCCAACACGACCCTGCTGATTCGCTTTTAAACCTCGGGGAAAGTGACTGCTTGGCATTTGGGTACACTGGAACCTCACCTCTTAAATTTGTTAGGTGTCTTGGAGTGCGGCCACTAAGATGGAGAGAGTCTGGGAGCTGGAGGAACTGCCATCTCTCCTTCCACCTTGGCCTAGGCGCTAAGAACATAAATTCCTGGCTGTGGTATGCGTGCGGAGTTCAACCCAGTATCGCCTGGCGGTGCTCCCTGGAGGTGCCTCCGGAAAAATTCAGCGATCCCTCTCCACAACAGGAGGCGCTGTGTTCGTGGAAATCTGCGCCCCCATCCCCACCCCCACCCCCAGGCCGCGAACCTGTGATCCCTGAGCTGCATTAAGGCTCTGAAGCTGGCAGAGTCCATTCTGCACCACCGGTCTTGGGCTTTGAAGAAGCCTAGAAGAAATTCCGCTTTGGCCATCACGCTATGAACAGTGGATTTTTTTTTTCTTAAGTCAGTTTGTTTTCTTTTTTTAAGATTAGACTTAATAGGTTTGGAAGATGGGCTAAAAGAATATTTGATATTGTAATTGACCCCCTCCCGTAAGGTGACAGTGTTTTAACCCCGCTTAAAGCACCAGATTTTTGTGCACCATAAAAGCCATTACTATCTATAAATTGTTACTATTGGTAGAAAATACCCTAGACTTGCTCGATTTTATTGAAGAGCTAAGAGAGTTGGAGAATCACCTCCAGAAGGAACAAGGAAGCTCATTAGCACTGAAAGTCCCCCCACCCCCATCAGGCCGAGGAAGCTAAGCATCCGTGTACTTTACAAATGGAACTAAAGTAAGCTGCTGATGGAAACTTTGCACAAAAGAATTAGTTTCTGACACACAATTCGCAGATACATTTACACAAACTGATGGGACAACTTTCAATTACAGGAGCAGGTTGCATTAGGGAGAGTTCCTGCCCTACTGAGTTCCACGTGAAGTTAATTTCACTCATTCCTTTCCTTATGATGTGACGTTTCCACCCACCACCCTTTTTGAAAAAAAAAAAAGTTGTAATCCAATGCTTTTATCTTTTCTTATTTCCTTAACTGCACATCTTCACCCTCTCTGCTCCCCTGCTGACTTAAGAGATTTGTTTGGTTCAGGGACTTAAAGTGATTCTTTTGCCAGATTTCAAGTAAGAGAGATTTAAAAGAACAAAGCTCAGGGAAAAAGATATTTGTTTGGAAGACAAGTTAAAACACATTTCTTAAATTGAGATTAATAGCAGTTTAAAAACTTTGCTAAACAAGATTTTGCGGATTCTTAATTACTTTAGAAAAATTTTATTTTATTGTTACTTAAGGGAACCTAGTGCTTCTACAGGCAGTACAACACACACAGGGTCACAGACACTCAGAAACTAACACACTCAGTCACACCTGCTCAGAAATACACAAACGATCACACACTCAGAAACACACGCACCATTTCCCAACCTATCACCAACTTATTGCCTATCACCCAGTCACTTCAGTAGTTCTCTCTGCCAGGACAAGTGGGCAATCCGCCACCCAGGGCCCCATGAAAGTCAAGAGACTCTGCGTGGGGGAGACTCTCCCACCGACGTCCAGAACCGATTAGGAACCAAGCGAGCCCCTGAGATCCCAGCTCGGCTTCTCCGGGTCACAGACAGGATCAAACGCCCCTGCGAGGCATCTCAGGCTTCTGCCTGGAACCTCTTTTGCAGGGCAGATGCGTTCCCGCGCCCGGGCCCTTGCTCTCCCAGCTAATGCGCGTGTTATGGGAGATGTCCCCTCCCCCTGACCTTTTCCTATCAGAAACCAGACGGTCGTCTCCAGCTCAGTCCCTGAGGCTGCTGAAGGGGGGCGGGAGGAGGAGCCCGGCAGAGGGAGGACGGCCCGACTTGGGTCCGCCTGCCCTATCCCACAGACATCTGCTCTATTTCTTCCTCTTTATGGTCGCTACAGATGACAAGGGGAGAGGAGCGGACCGAGGCGCAGGAAAAAAAAAAAGTTATGTCATAAAGATATAAACCGGTGCGGGTGACTCACCTGCTCTTAGCCGCAGGTACGAGTTTGTGGCAGCGCCTCCGCTCTGCTAGCCAGGAGCTCAGGTCGGCCTAACGTCATTTGGCTTGGCTGACTCAGATGACCGGGTTTCTAGTGACGAAGCAGAAGTGGGGCTTTTTTCCCTTTTCTAGTCTGAGGCCCAGGAGGAAAGAAAAAAAAAAAATGTCTGTATTCTCGTCTCCTGGGGTTGAACTTTGAGTCAGGAATCAGGAAGGAGGGAGAAGGGAGCAGGAGGGGCGCAAGACTGGGACACAGTCCGAGCTCGGAGGGTGGCCAGTACCTCTGGGGAGGGACCCCGGGGTCACTTAGCCCACAAGGTCTCTAAGCCCGGGCTCCGACGCCACTGCCCCGGCCTTCTCTGGCTGCGAGATTCCCATCCAGAGCCCTAGCCCGCCTGCCCGGCCCCGCCTATTTTTTCTTTTTCCAAAGGGGGTTACACCCCCCTCCCACCCCATTTCCCTCTTTCCCTAGCCTCCGGGCTTAAACCAATTACACTGCTTTGCAAACAAAGTGAGGGCCGGGCTTGGGGGAGGGGGCTCAGGGGAGGGGGCGCGAGGCGGCGGCGGCGGCGTGGCGGGGCGGGAGGCGCGGCGGCCGGACTGGCAGGCGGCCGCCTTGCAGGTGCACCTCGGGCTTTGTAGGTGCGAGCGTCTTTGTGCGGCGGACAAATGGGGAGAGGACGAGGAGGTGGGCACTCGAGCGACGTAAGATCCACATCAGCTCAACTGCACTCGCCTCGCAGAGGCCGCCCGCTCACTTCCCGCGGAGGCGCTCCCCGGCGCCGCGCTCCGCGGCAGCCGCCTGCCCCCTGCGCTGCCCCCGCCCGCCGCGCCGCCGCCGCCGCCCACGCCGCGCCCCGCAGCTCCGGACTTGCTCTTCGCCCGGGTGGCGTTGGGCCCGCGCGGGCGCTCGGGTGACTGCAGCGGCTCGGCTCCCCTCCCCCGCCCCGCGCCGCGCGGCCGCCCGTCGCTTTGCACAGGGCTGGATGGTTGCGTCGGGCTGGGTGGCTCCAGGATGTTAGGGACTGTGAAGATGGAAGGGCATGAGACCAGCGACTGGAACAGCTACTACGCGGATACGCAGGAGGTGAGAGGCGAGGCGAGGCGGGCGGCTGGCGGGGCGCCCCTGGAGCCCGTGCTGGGGGAGGCCGGGGAACGGTGGGCGCCGGGCAGGGCGGGCAGGCGGGCCGGGGGCGCCTCCTCGGTGCCACCGCTGCCTGCCCGCTGGTGTGGCCCCGACCGGGCCTCGGCCGGGCCTGGAAGCGGGACCTGCTGCCCTGGTCTGTCCCGACTCTCGCAGCAGGCGAGAGAGTTTTAGGAAACTCTAGGCTTTGAAAACAGCGGTGCTGGAAAGCACTTGCCTCTTCCCAGCGGAGAGGGGGAGCGGGAGCCGGGCCCTGGGTGCCGCGGGCGGGAGAGCGCGGGCAAGAGTTAGAAGCAACTCTGAGAAAGCCGGAGCACGCTCGCAAGGCGACCTCTTCCTCCCGCCGTTTAATTCGCAAACCTCTTCTAATTAAAGCGCCCTGACGCTAAGTTGGGTGTCTCAATAATGAAACGATCTCTAAATTTCGTAAAACTTGTTCTTCAAAAGCCCTGTTTGGGGAGAAGTGTGTTCCCTCTTCTCTAAAACCGCTGGGTGGCGCTAGTGCGACCAGAATATTCTTCAGAACTCCGGGCCCAGAACCTGTTTCTCTTCATTGTCCCCTTAGTGGCACGTTCTTGGGGTTTATTTTACAATGTGCATAAAAGGATTACAGGGAAAACCAGGTACAGGCAGAACTGCCACCTATTAAAAGTATTTTTCTGGAAACAGCTGGCGATTACCCCCCAAAAGTTTAATTACCATTATTGAAAACGCGTATTGGAACTGCCTGGGATAATTTGGGGAAGAGAGAAAGAAAATAAAACCCCAAAGTAAAAAATACTTCTAAGATGTGGACAGAAAAATATAGAATCAGGTAATATTTTGATGGTAACTAATTTATTTAGATTCATATATTCACAAGTTTATTTCTGAGTTTATTTGCATACCATAGTTTAGTGGGTGTTCCTGTTTAAACCTATTTGTTCTCCTGTTTTCAAATGGACTCAATATTTGCTGATGAAAATAAACTTAAGGATGTAATTATTCCTTATTAAATTATTAGAGAAGTACTTTTTAACATCCCTAGGTTCTGTATTTTTAAAATACTGTACCTAATGCTTCCCCACATTGCTATGGATAAGGATTTTCGCTTGTTGATGATTTTAAAAGGAGCTCAGAGGTCTTCCAGAGGTTTAATTCTGATGCAGTCATCTCGACCCCGCCATTCTATCAAGACCCCTATCGAAAAGTGCTTTCTTACATGTTAAAGCTGAGAATTAGTAAATACAATAGCATTAAGAGAAAATAAGTAGAATTTGATTTTAGAATTTTAAATTATTCAGTACTACTCACGGAGTTTCAAAAGCCAGGCATTGAAATCATCATCAGCAATGTTTCAGTATGGGGAAAAAATGATTTGTATTGACAAACTGTGTGACCAAATTTTTCAAACGGGACTTTAAGTGGTGACAAAATTAATGCAAGTTTCTGAATAGCTTGCAGCGGTGTACATGTAAAGTCACGTTAAAATCAAAAGTATATAGCACATTGAGATTATTATGGCACCCCCTCCCAGCCCTTTCTGTTATAGATCTGTTTTTAGTTTTATTTTTCCAAAACTTATTTAATTTCTGAGTTTGCTTCCCTTTTAACATTACAGTTGCTACAGGTAGGTAGAAAACACTACTTATAAATATGATAAACAACAAAAAGTCACCAAAGGCAATAAACTCCTAGGACAGTAAAGCCAGTGGTCGGGAAATAAATGATTCAGGGGGGCCCACGTCCATAGATGATTTGCTCTATCAGGGAGTTTCATTAACAGCCTCCTAGAACAACCGAAACCGCTGTGTGGTCAGCCAGGCCTACAGACTCAGGCGAAGAGGGCGTGGAGCTGGTGGTTCCCTGTGGTCCACCCCAGTGGGCTTGTGACATGGAACCCATTGCACCCTAAGGGTGAAGTGAATAAGCAGAGGATCAGAGATTAATGCTATTTTTGGAGTTTTAAAGACGATTTGCCCCAAAGAAAGATTTGCTGAGGCTGGTTGAGGTGGAGACTTGGGATACTGCCGGGTGTGGATGGAGGAGGCGATGAAGGGGCCCTGGAAGCTAGCCCCTGAGCCTGGCGTGTAAGGCGATTACACATCTTCCTGGGGACATATTTTCTGTGAGCGCTTATCTTTTCATGCCTGCCGTGCTAGGATTTTCCCCCTGCCGTGCAAGACGTCTTTGCTCAGTCTGGGGAGGGCGCCTAGCCGTTTGCCCCGGGTGGGGGTGTCTCGTGTTCTGCAGAAATGCTCTGCACTTGCCTCCGGGTTCGCTCCGGGCGGCAGCCGTCCTGCGCCCACCACTAACCCTGCCCTCTGGGGCCTCTTCACTCGCTGTCTCCACTCCAGGCCTACTCCTCCGTCCCGGTCAGCAACATGAACTCAGGCCTGGGCTCCATGAACTCCATGAACACCTACATGACCATGAACACCATGACCACGAGCGGCAACATGACCCCAGCGTCCTTCAACATGTCCTATGCCAACCCGGGCCTGGGGGCCGGCCTGAGTCCCGGCGCGGTAGCCGGCATGGCGGGGGGCTCGGCAGGTGCCATGAACACCATGACGGCAGCCGGCGTGACGGCCATGGGGACGGCACTGAGCCCCGGCGGCATGGGCACCATGGGCTCGCAGCCGGCGGCCTCCATGAACGGCCTGGGCCCCTACGCGGCTGCCATGAACCCGTGCATGAGCCCCATGGCGTACGCGCCGTCCAACCTGGGCCGCAGGAGCGCGGGCGGCGGCGGCGACGCCAAGACGTTCAAGCGCAGCTACCCGCATGCCAAGCCGCCCTACTCCTACATCTCACTCATCACCATGGCCATCCAGCAGGCGCCCAGCAAGATGCTCACGCTGAGCGAGATCTACCAGTGGATCATGGACCTCTTTCCCTATTACCGGCAGAACCAGCAGCGCTGGCAGAACTCCATCCGCCACTCACTGTCCTTCAATGACTGCTTCGTCAAGGTGGCGCGCTCCCCGGACAAGCCGGGCAAGGGCTCCTACTGGACGCTGCACCCGGACTCCGGCAACATGTTTGAAAACGGCTGCTACTTGCGCCGCCAGAAGCGCTTCAAGTGCGAGAAGCAGCCGGGGGCCGGCGGCGCGAGCGGGAGTGGGGGCGGTGGCACCAAGGGCGGCCCTGAGAGCCGCAAGGACCCCTCCGGCGCCGCTAACCCCAGCGCCGACTCGCCTCTCCACCGGGGCGTGCACGGGAAGGCTGGCCAGCTAGAGGGCGCGCCGGTCCCTGGGCCCGCCACCAGCCCCCAGACTCTGGACCACAGTGGGGCGACTGCGACAGGGGGCGCCTCGGAGTTGAAGACTCCAGCCTCCTCCTCTGCACCCCCCATAAGCTCCGGGCCCGGGGCGCTGGCCTCTGTGCCCCCCTCTCACCCAGCACACGGCCTGGCACCCCACGAGTCCCAGCTGCACCTGAAAGGGGACCCCCACTACTCCTTTAACCACCCGTTCTCCATCAACAACCTCATGTCCTCCTCGGAGCAGCAGCACAAGCTGGACTTCAAGGCATACGAGCAGGCACTGCAGTACTCGCCTTACGGCTCTACGTTGCCCGCCAGCCTGCCTCTTGGCAGCGCCTCAGTGACCACCAGGAGCCCCATCGAGCCCTCAGCCCTGGAGCCAGCGTACTACCAAGGTGTGTATTCCAGACCCGTCCTAAATACTTCCTAACCCCCCGGGACTGGGGGGTTTGTCTGGCATGGCCATGCTGGTAGCAAGAATGAAAAAATTCAACAGCAAACAAAACACAAACCAAACCGACAACAGCATCATAAAATCCCAACAACTATTTTTATTTCATTTTTCATGCACAACCTTTCCCCCAGTGCAAAAGACTGTTACTTTATTATTGTATTGAAAACTCATTGTGTATATTACTGCAAAGACAACCCCAAACCAACAATTTTTTTCCTAGGAAGTTTAATGATCCACACGTGTATATATGAAATTCTCCTCCTTCCTTGCCCCCCTCCTTTTCTTCCCTCTTTCCCCTCCAGACAACATTCTAGTCTGTGCAGGGTTATTTAAAAAAAAACAAAAAAGGAAGATGGTCAAGTTTGTAAAATATTTGTTTGTGCTTTTCCCTCCTCTTTACCTGAACCCCTACGAGTTTACAGGTCTGTGGCAATACTCTTAACCATAAGAATTGAAATGGTGAAGAAACAAGTATACACTAGAGGCTCGTAAAAGTATTGAAAGACAATACTGCTGTTATGTAGCAAGACATAAACAGATTATAAACATCAGAGCCATTTGCTTTTCAGTTTACATTTCTGATACATACAGATAGCAGACGTCTTTAAATGAAATACATATATTGTGTATGAACTTGATTATGCACATGCTCAGATGTGTAGACATCCTTCATATATTTACACAACATATAGAGGTAATAGATAGGTGATATACATGATGCATTCTCAAGAGTTACTTGACCAAAAAGTTACAAGGACCCCAGCCCCTTTGTCCTCTCTACCCACAGACTGCCCTGGGAATCAATTCCTGAGGAATTGCCCTCCAGAACTCTGCTTCTTGCTTTGCAGAGTGCCATGGTCATGTCATGAGGTCACATAACGTATAAAATTAGCTTCTATGGGTGTATACCATTTAAAGAATTTTTTTTTCCAGAAAAATGGAATATTACGATGTTGGAGGAGCGATAAGTTATAGGGAGCCGGATTTCAAAACGTGGTCCAAGATTCCAAAATCCTATTAATTGTGGCCATTTTAATCATTGCTATCATGTGCTTGTTTCATCCAGTGTTAATGCACTTTCCACAGTTGGACATGGTGTTAGTATAGCCAGACGGGTTTCATCATTATTTCTTTTTGCTTTCTCAATGTTAATTTATTGCATGGTTTATTCTTTTCCTTTACAGCTGAAATTGCTTTAAATGATGGTTAAAATTACAAATGAAAATGTTAATTTTTATCAATGTGATTGTAATTAAAAGTATTTTGATTTAAATAACAAAAATAATACGAGATTTTAAGCCGTGGAAAATGTTCTTGATCATTTGCAGTTAAGGACTTTAAATAAATCAAATGTTAACAAAAGAGGATTTCTGTTATTTTTCTTCACTTAACTAAATCCGAAGTGGATATTCTAAATATGATATCTTTCGAATTCTAGAACTGAATATAATGACAAAAACAAAAATAAAATGGTTTTGTCTGTGATTTTAATGAATGTGTATCTAGTAAAAAGCAATGAAAGAAATTCAAGTAAAGTGCATGAATTGAATTAATACTCCAAGAATTGAGATTTTTATGATTCTTTGTTCCCAGTGATGTTTACTTCATTTTTTTTCTCACACCGGCTTAAGCCTTCTGTGTTTTCTTTGAGCCTTTCCACTACAAAATCAAATATTAATTTAACTACCTTTCCTCCTTCCCCAATGTACCACTTTCCTTTATCTGAGAATTCTTCCAATGAAATAAAATATCAGCTGTGGCTGATAGAATTAAGTTGTCTCCAACAGAGGCTCCTGAACCCTTTTCTCATTAAAAGAGAAACAAAACTTAGCCATCAGGGTAGCTCTGGAGGAGGTGGGAGGAGGGGAGTTAATTCGCTCTGGCAGGGGCAGCGTTGTGCCGACAAGACAATTTAGGTTGGCCGCTATTTTGCATTTTGTGAAGATATTTTTAAAATTTTTATTCAAAAATATCGTTCCTAAGTGCTTAAAGTTGATTATTTGTTTGCCTTCTAAGGGCTTTTAAATGCAACTTCACACCCCATAGTTGCTTGGGATCACAAAATGATTAATCTCCTTTGATAGCAGGCTCACTTTCCAGTCCACCTATTTCTTTGTAAGTCTTGTTCGGATTGACATCAACAATAACAACACCAGCTCAAGCAGAGGCCTGAGCCCTTGTGTATGAACTCCATCCTCACCAGGGCTTGAACTTGGACAGCCTTTACTTTGAGCTCCCCACTCCACACCGGGGACAAGATAAAAAAAAGAGCTGTGTGAGTCGCCTAATTATAGCGTAATTGCCTCCCCATATGAGCGAAAGGGTGCCATGTAGCACTTGAGAAAAATCCAGAAATCCCACACCCCAGCTCACTTCAACTAATGAAAGGAAGAGAGGAGGGAAATTACTACTTTGAGTAATTTCAAACCCTGATTTGGAGGCCTCGGAAGGACATTAAAGTCCCCAAGAGAGGAAAAAGCTTCCAATCCCAACAGTTACTCATATTTACATAAGGTAAACAAACGTTGGCAAATTCAGCTTCCAAATGTAATATAAAGGCGTGGACTTGGGCCTGAAAATCCCGCCCCCACTAAATCTAAGATGTCTAACTTCTGTGCTGTCCCCTTTCTCCTTTTCAACGTAATAGAAACATCAGCGCCTTGCCTTCACCCCACAAAGCTTAAGTTAACCTTAGCTCTTGCTCTCTTACTTGCCGGAGACTTTTTCTAGTTACGCGGGGAAGGGGGCACTTTGGAGGCCTGCCTCAGGAGCTGGGCTGCGGGGAGCCTGCAGGATCAGCCCTACCTCGTGGGCTTCTCGCGGTTCTCAGATCGCACACTCCGCCACCTCTGGGCGATGCGACCTGCCGCCCGCGCGTTAGGACGCGCGCGGGTTGGTGTCCGGGACAGCTGGTTGCCAGGGAAGGCGGACAGAGCAGGACAGCAAGCATCTCGAGGTGACAAGTGCAGTTAGTTCTTCATTGTTTGGGCGTTTTCCCCTCCTAGAGAATAAATCTCCTGTTGAGCCCGGGACCTAAAAGTCAACAAAGAAGGCCAGCCGCCTTGTTACGGCTCCAGCGGCCTCGGCGGCCCGCGTTGCCGCGGCTGCTCCCGCTGCGTAATCCCTTCCTCGGAAACCCGAACACACAAACGCCCGGGCGCCGCGGCCCTGGGCCAGGAGGAAAACATCTGTGGGAGTGCGGGAACCCTCCCCGAGAGCGCCGCCTTTCTGCGACCACCCACCCCATCCACTTTTCGTCTCGGCGTCTCCACATTTCTTCACCTCGCCAGCGCCTGAAGACCAGAGCCGGAAAGGGCCTGCTGACCGCCCCGCCGCAGTGCCCGCCTCGCAGGATTTAGGAATTTCGCCCGAGATGGGGGAGGGGTCCTCGGAGAGGGGAGGGAGGGGGCGGGGAGGGGCGAGGAGGGAAAGCGTTCCTCCTGACCCAAGGGTACCGCTCCGGAGGCACTCGGACCCACCAACGCCGCCGAGAAAACACTTCCAGAAAAAAAGGGAAAAAAATGTTTTGGTAGTGAGTATAGGACAAGGGAGGGGAGCTGCAATTGTTACTCTCACCTTGCGTTTAGGAAGCGCAGGTCTGAAACATTTTTAAGGTGATAAAAAGAGAACCAAAGATAGGGAAGAAGAAAAGCTCATCGGTTCTATTCAGCAAAAACTAAACAACTCTCAAGTGTTCACAAGTAGAAGGAAGCTCCGTCCATTTTCTACATGATGACTAATACTGTGTTTAAATCAAAGACAAAATTTAATTTCCATTGTCCCTTTGTGATCCCCCTCATACAGAATAAACTGGTGAGAATTATTAGGGAAGGAGGGATTAAAACAAACAAGATCCTATTAAAGCTCCTAACCTCTGTTTTCATTTTCTGAAGGCTAGATACCTGATTGATTTCACTGAAAGTATAAAACACATTATTTTTCTCAGAAGTCTAACAGATTTGAATAAGCCATGACAGAAAAGAAGTCCTGAAGTGATAAAAATGTAAGCCCTTGTTTTGGCATTTTGAAAAATTGGTCTCAATTCCACAAACATGCTTATTAAGTTTTTTTGCAAAAAACTGCTGAGATCAATACAAATTCCTTTCAATGCGAGTCAAAGTAGGAGACCTGTAGCCCAAATTAATTAACCTTTCCTCAAGATCAATTGGCTTTCTGTTGATTTAGCAGTAATATTGTAGAACATTTAGCTATAATGTATTTTAATGTGATACCTCAATGTCAAGAGGAAAAAATTTGTTGAAAAATAAAATTGCTTAATTAATAGACATTTTACACATTTGTAAAAATATTTTGCCTTCAAAAATTAAATAATTGTAATAAAGTGTGCTTTGCAAGCAAATGGAGTTAAGAACATGCCTAATTACTCCAAGATAGTTATATGCAAAAAAGTGATTGTTTTAAAGATACCTAGAACTAAATATGTAATCAAATTATGCTGAAATTGAAAAACAAAATTTTCTTAAACTAAAAGAATCGTTAGAATCAACAGATTCTCATGAGAGTAAAAATGTAAGAAAATGAAATGAAAAAACGTCCAAGATTTCACAATATTCCTATTTATAGATAGAATCTATTTGGAAAGGTAAAGGATTTTTTAAAGTAACTTACACAAGTTTTATTTTCGTCCACGATGTTATTTAGTGTATCCAAATAACTTTCAACAACAGATTACCTTAAATCTTCTGTTTTTTTCTTCCAAATAGTTAAGTTTAGGGGATAACAGCCCCACTGGCTTTTCTCTTTTTAGCCCCAGCCCAGCGTGGTTCTTTGAACTTTGGCCAGCCGGGAGTGCAGCCCTCAGCTTTTTGTTCTCCACCATCATTTTACCAAGCAATACGGGGCTGGAAAATACCCGTGTCGTTCAATTTTAACTTGTAAAATGCATGCATTTTCCTATTATAAACATTTTAAAACACCTGACAAGGGGGGAAATCCTCACTTGCCACCTTTCTTTTTCTATTTAACTTCCTTATTTCTTCAATTACGTTAGCTGTGACTACACTGTAAGAGCAAAGCGCATGGTGAGAGCGAGCGCTCCTCCCCCTTGCAGCCCCGGGAAATAAGGAGCCCTCCTTCTTCTAGGTGCCACTCCGTGATCTTTTGGGGTTCTCTGTATTCCAGTCAACCTACAGGACAGAGGCAAGATATTCTCCCTCAAAATCTGGGAAGGAAAGGGCTTAAGTAGAATCGTGCTGGAACACATCAGAATCCAGGTGGAATGCAGGTCAAGTCACTAGCGAAATCTAGTTAAGAACCAGGCCAGTGACACCCACGGCAGGCCTGACTCAGAATTTAGGTGTGAGGTTGCCTTGGTTTGACTTTTCACGTCTCTTAACACCGGTTCAAGATTACAAATCAGGGGCTTTTTCTTTTCTTTTAATTTCTGAAACCAAGCAAAAAACAACCTGGAAATTCCCCCCAAAGCATTGTCTGGAAATACGGAACAATGAATTAAATTGGAAACCTCCTTAGTCCCCCCCGCCCCTACACCTTTTAAAAGGAGTATATTTGTTACTGTTTTGCTTGCCTGCTCATATCCCGGGTCAGTTTTTTGGTTTCTCTCTCTTACACTAAAGGATTGTTTTAAAACACAAACAATTTAATGAAAAGACTGTAAGGAGCTTTGCGGCCGTTTGTATCCTTTGTATATTTAATTTTAAGGGTCCATTATGCTGGAGCGAGGGAGAAGGCGCCCGCCTTGTCCCGTGCTCCAGGAGAGCGGAATTTCTTTGCCTGATTCAGGTGATTGGGATATTATTGGAACTTTCCCCTGGCTCCAGGTCCCACCTGGGGGGCTTTGTGCTTCACTACCACAGTCCAGCTATACACTCGTAAACCAATTGCGGCTCAACCCTGGGCGCCAACTCCCGCTGCGTCCTCCACCGCTTTTCGTACGTGGAGGCCGATTCTGGAACTCAAGCTGCAATGAGCCGCGTTGTAGCGCAGGGCCTCGTCCAGGTTTCCTCGCCTCTCCCTGGAGTCACACCGCCTTCTGCTGACACGCGCTTCCTTTGTGTCATGCCTGGCTAATATATTAATGGGGCGGATAACCCGGATCCTTCGCGGAGAGGAGGAGGGGACTGGAGATGGGGAGGGCAGGGAAGGGAACCGAACAGCTCTGGTTGCTGACCCTTGGGCCAAAGAGCCCTTGGGCTGACCGGGGATGGGGGAGCGAATCGAGGTGGGGAAAGTTCACATTGGGAGCACTGAAAGTAAACTTAAATGCCTGAAACAAGTTTTAGAAAAGGTGACCTGATGCAAGTGCGCGGTCCTGGGCACAAACTGCGCAGCCAGACACCGAGGACGCTCCGGAAACTGCCCCTCCGGCGGAGCGGGCTGCGTGCCTGCAGCGGAGTGTCCGCCTCCCCCACCCCACCCTACCCCCGCGGCCGGGAGCTCCGCAGCGCTGTGCTGCGTGCAGAGTCACAGGTGAAAAGTCCTAACTGCGTGTCGCACGAAGGCCCCTCGCGGAGTGCACACCTTCTGGGACGCAGACTCATCAAGCTCTAGCCGAGCCAGCCACCTTAGATGCTGGGTCCCAGTGCTTATTAAAAATAAAGACCAGCCCGCTCCCTGCCCTCAAGGAGAAGCCATCTTTCCCCACCCTCACCCCCAAAGGGTTTTGCGGCCTCCCAGTCGGAGAGCTTCACTCAGCCACACAGGTGGATCCCCTGCGCTACGCCAGGTGGGCAGAAGGAACTGCAGATCCCTGCCCCAGGCCTGAAGCCTTAAGGTCCCCGCCGCTGGGCGCTTGCCCGGTCTCCAGTCCCGGCCTCTCGGGCCGAGCCCCCTCCCCGCTGGACCCTGGCCCACCAGACGGTGCCCGGGTGCCTCGAGACATATGCTGCCCGCAGGCCGCGCGGCCCGACGTGGTGCTCATTGCCGAGGCGGTTCTCAGCCCATCAAAAGCCCGGGCTTTCTTCAGCCGTATGGGCCGCGAGGTGAACAACAATGCCCGGGCCCCTTCACTTCAAAAGCAGCGATCAGGGAAAAGGCTCCCCCAGAGAATTTTTTTCCCCCTCTTTCATTCCTGGTTTGAAAAAAAAAAAAAAAAAAAAAGGCATCAGCAACTCCAGGGCCCGGGCGAGCCTAATGCCCTTTGATGGGGATTGAATTCATTATCTCCAATAACACAATTGTGCTTGGCCAACGAAAAGAGCAAAGCAGGGCTCTATCCCGCCGGAGGGGCCCGGCCGGGCGGGGCGGGCCGGCGAACAGCGCTCCTGGGACCCGCACAGAGGGGCAGTCCTGGCCCGCCAGGCCCGCTTCGGCGCCCTCTGGGCGCTGGGGCGCGGGCGGGAGGGAGGCTGCAGGACTAGTGGCGCCGCCCGCAGGGACCAAGCAGTGAGGGGCGGGACGGCTCTGTCGTTTGATTTATATTTATTTTTCGTTCCTCCCTTCGCAACCATCCCCCGAGGGCGGCCTCCGCAGACTGGGTATATCCTCTCTCCCGGCCTCCAGCTGCGAAGCCGCCCCGCGTCCCTAGCTGAGCACCCGGGGTTCTCAGCATCCGGGCCGCGCCGCCCAGCCCCGGCGCGGAGCCGGCTGTACTCGCAACCTGGCACCGAAAAACTGGGCCCCCTCTCGCTTCCACGCCAGTCATTGCAGAAAGGTGCCCCAGGAGCCTGAGCGGGGAGCACAGGACAGCAGATCCCTTCCCCGGGTGCAGGGGTCTGGGCTTGGGGCATGATGCCTTGTCCCCTCCTTTCCCGGCCCGTGGACACTGCCTGGGACCGCCACCTGACATGAATGTCGCCTCCTCCCGGATTCCACCGCCAGCTCTGCCCTTTCAGCCACCTCCAGCCCCCGTCTCTCTGCCGTCTTGATTGTACCAAGGTGGAGGTGAAAATCGACTAAAACAGACATTGTGTGTCTTGAGCTCTTGTGTGTGTGTGTGAGAGAGAGAGAGAGAGAGAGAAAAGAAGGGGGAGAGAGAGAGACAGAGAGAGAGAGGGATAGGGGAAAAGAGAGAGAGAGATTATATTTTGACTCTCTAGGAATCATGAGCAAAGAAGATGGCAACTGGTGTCTTAAATCGCAGTTCAAGGCATTACTGAGATGCTTCCTACACAACCTTACTCCCCCCAACCCCCATTACTGGGGAAAGTTCGGAGTGCAGTTTTTAGACAGATAAATAATAATAATAATAACAATTTAAAGTCCTTTAAAATACAGAACAGTTATTGAAATGCTCTGCAGTAGTAACTGTGGATTGGTGGTTCCTCACCAATGAGTCATGACTATCCCAACCTCCAAGCAATGGATTCCTCACCTTTCTCTTCAGAGAATTAAAGCCAGAACACACATGCTGTAGGAGATATATAGACAGGTAGATAGCTATATATATTCACACAAATAGATATATCGACTTAGAGGAGCATCCACAAGAATTTCTCATCTGTACAACTGTCCTGAAAGCAAGGAAGTAAGAAATTCAGTAATTGCTGATTTGGGGTCAACCAAGAGAAGTGTTTCACATTTGACTTTCAGCGAGGCATTATTTTCATCAGTAGATATAGGGATTAGTTATTTAATTCTCTTCAGCATAAAGTAGAATAGTCTTCACAAATTCAACCCATTGACTCTCACTACAACCTTCAATGTTAAGGCCACCGCACTGGGGGCGGTGAGGTTGGGGGGTTCCTCTTGGTGTGTAAGATTAAAAGACTTCAGTTCTTTGTTCCGAGGCTTTCTTTTTTTCCCCTTTGTCTTATGGAGCAGCATCCTGAATGTAATTTACATTAAAACATATATTTACTTTAATGAAGTCTGAGGTAAATAATTTTCATTTACTTCAGAAACGATGTAAAACATTTACCTTGCAGATATTCTGAGTGTCTAATAAAGAAGTGTATGGGAAATTCTATTCTTTAGGTGAGTTTTAAACTCTGGATTCTACAGGTTATCAAAAAAATGAATGGCTTCTCTTTTGGACCCTTAGCTCATTTTTTATTAACTTACTAAAAATAGGTTTGAATCTTGGTGACTGGTTCATTTACATTGTGGTGACTTACTTCAGTCACCTTTTATAAAATCTCTTTTGCAACATCAAGTGGAGGTTTAATCTTTGTCTTGAATTGTGCCACACACATCCCACACCTGGTGGACTGCTGCACTTCCTTTGCATATTCATTGTCACATGCTTAGAAATACTGGGAAGAGAAAGGCATTTATACAGGGTAAAGATGGCAGTGAATTAGATTCTACATATTAACAATTTGAATAAGAGTTTAACATAATATGTATAATCAGAGTAAGTTATATGTAAGTATAGCTATTTAAGAATTAATTTTCATGATATTTCGAGGACTTCAGAGGACCCAGGACCCAGGGTAAGAACTATTCCCTGCATAACAATATGTTCAAAACAACCACCAAAAAAGCTTTAATTCTGACAGATAGTCACCTGACCACAGAAGCTACAGGACAGGCCTGTGGTTTATCACATAAACAATTTATCTAGTGTCTGAGCACACATAAAGGATTATGTGGCTTCAGGTTAGCAGGGCCCCATAGAATGGATGAATTACTAAACAAAAGACACCATGATTTTCATGTAGATGTCTTTGGCCATGGAACAGAATTAGGAAGGAAGGAAGGAGATGCGAAACATTTCAACAGAAATGAAAATCCAATATAATCTAAAGTGCAACTCCAAAGCCCATTTCAGCCTTGAGATTCTCTGAATCATGAAGCCATGGAAAATAGTGATGGAAAAGACCCTTTATGTCTTCTGGTTCACTCATCTGCAAGATTATTCTCCTCAGAATATTCCCAAGCCATGTCTTGAATAGATTTAAATGTCAAGAATTGAAGGACTCCCTTTCACTTCTCGAGTTTCTTGGATAAATTACATTCATGGTGCAAAACATTTTGCCAACTGAATATTTTCTCTGTTATTTATTAAGGTAAAATTGTCTTCCATTTTAAACATGCCTCTTTTAGGATCCATTTTTATTAGTTCTCAAACCTGTCTCAGATACCCAAATGCTTGTCTCTTTATTTATTTAGCCAGTCTTTACATACTTACTTTATTTAGTTCCTATGTAAGATTGATCCAAACAGAATCCCAGTTGGGAAACTCCCTTTAATATGTATTAAGCATTTGATTTTCTATTCTTAATACTGAGAGGGAAATAATAAATTTAAATCTCAAATTCCTTTGAATGATACCAGCATTATAAACATGAGACTTGATCCATTTGTGAGACATCACCCAAATGCTAAGTCATAAAGTCACTTTGCCTTTTAATTTATGATAAGATATCATAGGACCTCAACTTCTTAAAATACGGTAAACTCTTAAATTATAAGAAAGAAAAACTAGAAACCAATTTGGAGTTGGTTCATTGAGAATACTGTTCCTCTTACTGGAGAGATTTCAGAGTGTTTGTTCCTTGTGACTCAGAGATTTACATGTGTCCTATCAGGAATACTATATCAGAGTTTTTAATAGCAAATAGACCAAGGCAGTTCATTATAAAACTTCTAAAGAGAAGTAAAACTTCTATATTTCAATTGCAGAGATTCATAAGCTGGAACTGGAGTGCTGCATTATGATTTGGCATCCCAGACTCAGAACCAGACTCTGGTTCCCAATGTGCCAAAGGAGTAGCCCGCCCTCTCAACAGTGACCATGCTATGTCCAGGCTTACCCCTGTCTTTTATACTTCAGCATTTCCGTTGAGTCAGGCAATTAGGAAGGAAACACTCCTTTAGTCTGACAGATAATTCACTTTAGAAGTATAATCATAGCAAGAACAGATTGTGAGGTAAGCAGAGAGAGGAAATGAGAAATATTGAGAAATGATCTCCACTGCATTCCATTCACCTATCTCATCTTATAAAATAGAATAGGTGAAAAGGGAAAATGGTAATTAGAATCAAAATGAAAGATTGTAAGGTCTCTGATGAGTCAAAGAGTGATACTGAGAAGTTGTGTAATAATACTATAATTTACATACATCCATTGAATACAAGATTGCAAAGAGTTCAGCTTCCTTCCAATTTGCTACTGGGTCTTGAGAGGAGAAAGTTCTACTCAGTTTTGATGATTTATATGATACAGCAAGTGACAGTGCTGGGTTTTATTCAATTCCCTGTAAAATGAGTACTACCTTAAAATATCCAAAGAGATTTCTTAAATAAAGTAAGTTGTGCTTTTTTTCCCTCAGGATTTATAGTAAACACATATTTTAAAGTTTTATGTTCACTTACAGTTGTTACCAGGTGATGCTGTTTGTGGAATAACTTGAGATTTTAACACTAAGCACAAATTAACTTTCCCAGAGTATAACAGAATCCTTTCTATTTTCATCTTACCCTCAGCAACAGAAAAAGTGGTATAGTAGCCAGTGTTCAACCTGAAATATAAAAAATATGTAGAACGTAGTAAGATTCCTCTCAACTACAGGCAAGAATTATCATTGAATTACAACTGAAATTATCATCGAAGATAATAAACAATGATTACCATGCTTTGAAATAAAAATTTTAAGTGATTTTAACTCAGGCGGGTAACTTGTTTTCAAGAGGAACAGAAAACTGAGATTGCCAAGGAAATGTAAGTGTTGAAAAGATGAGAGAAACGGAAGTACCATAGCAGAAGCAGCAAAAGGTATTAGGTCATGTATAGACTCACAGCCCAGGGGACTGAGTGAGTGAGAGATGGGACAGAGGCAAATTAATAGCTGGAGAGAGCTACACAGAGTGCTGAGGAAGGGCCAGGCGTGAAAAGATTTGGTGTTGTCATAGCAACAGGCTCAGCCCTGCTCCCCCTGAAGCCCATTCAGCTCTGAGCTGCCGGAACACGTTTTTAATTAAAGCGTATAAAAGTTGTTTTGTAAGGACTTCTCATCCGATAGATTTCAAAATGGTTAATCAGGCTTCATCTCCTTTTGATGCTCACAAGAGCATGGGCTACAGCATGCACAGAAACTACCGCTGCTGCCGCTAAGTGAGTTATCTCTCAATCACACCTAATACCAGAAATGAGCAAGGCATCTAGTTATTTATATACACAAAAAAAGAGGATTCAAGTGGGAGTGGGGAGTCCATATTTATGATGGTGAGTGGAAGCGTTAATTTTCTTTGCTATGGAACTCAGTTCTCTGGATGGCCATGGTCCCCGGTTGATGTTGTATTTAACTTGTGAAAACAGCAAGATTTTTTTTTCCTTTGAGAGATTTCATCTCCCTTTCTCCCAAATCTTGGATGATGATCTTGCTTCTAACTTCACCGAAAAAGAAAAAAAAAAAAAGAGAGAGAGAGAGATGATTTTACCTGTCATCTATTTTTCATCTACCCTTATCCCAACTGAATATTTATACTCCTATTCCAACGCATCCTCCATTAGGTCGCAGATGAGAAGTCCTGCCTCCTCTCTGGGACAAACATACTGACCAAATGATTTTACTGAACACCAACATTAGACAAGGACACTCTATAACCAGAGTGAAGTGAGATAAAACCAAGACCACTTTGTAATTTTGTCTAAGCACAGACGAAAACAAGATCACTATGTAAACTACAACTTTAGCAAGCATACCCTCACCCCAGCTAATAAGAGTAACTGTTGCTTCTTTATAAATTACAGTTGTAAAGTCCCACTTTCTTGAACTCTCCCCAGAATAACCTGACACAAGCAGCAATCCTATAATGTCCTTTCTAACACCCTCTTATTGAAACGCCACACAAGTCCCCATGATGTGTTAGTCTCCCTTATTTGCAGCCAGAAACAAACCCAAATTACTCAACTATAAATATGTCCCTAATGGTCTGGTGTGAGAATATTGACAGGCCTTTTGTTCCTTTGTTTCATGGTTTGAACAATTATACAGCAAACTAAAAATTAACCCTTACCCTTTGAACAAAACTCCTATCTTATTTCTATACTGGTTTACATGGCATTTCCATGATTATTTAATATATTAAAGCAATACATTTCTTTCAGTAACAGGGCATCCCTCCTGATTTTTACATTTTTCTCATTCTCTTAGTTACTCAGGCTTGAAAAGTCATAGTCATCATTGACTTGTCTCTCTTATTGCCCGTATATCTGCAACTGATTAATATGCCCTGTCAACAATTCCCATTCCCAACCTCTATTTTCTGGACATTCCAGAGGTAACAATTTTAGTCCTTGCTACTGTTCATTATCTGCTAAAATAGCCTCCAGATGCTCTTTGGCCAGTTCTTGTCTTGTACACCATTTCTAGCCTAAGGTTCCTGAACAACTAGCTTCCCTGAGTGCAGATAAGTTCTAATCTCTTGAGGCCACAGTTTTCACAGAGGTAAAATTAGAAATTATATATAACTAGCATAATTTTCCTCCCTTAGAAGAGATAACATTATCTTAGGCTGCGTACATGAAATGAGGAAAGTAAGAATGCACTGGTCAACACAGGTCATGTTTCATGTGTTAGGAGTTATTCTTTAAGAACTATAGGCCCGGCATGGTGGCTTACACCCTTAATCCCAGCTGTTTGGGAGGCTGAAGTGGGAGGATTGCTGGAGGCCAGGAGTTCAAGACCAGCCTGGAAAACAAAGTGAAACCCTGTCTCTACAAACATTTTTTAAACAGTTAACTGGGCATGGTGCCATGTGCCTAGTCCCAGCTACTCAGAGGTTGAGGCAGCAGGATCACTTGATCACTTACTGGAGGCTGCAGTAAGCTATGATCACACCACTGCACTTCAGCCTGGGTGACATGGGACACCCTGTCAAAAAACAAAAAATAGAAAAAGCAAGATACTTAAGAAATTGTGACTACAGGTGAGAACTAAATCACGCCTTGTGAAGGATGGTTTAGAATGGGGATGTTTGGCCACAGAATAAAGTGTTTCTGTTACATTTGCAGGATATTACGTTATTTTAAGCATATGTGGTAAGATAAAATTAGGGCCAGAGGGTAGAAATTAGGGACTTATCGATTACAGCTTCTATGAAGACATTCATAACATCATTCTAGATTGAGTAGGTTACCTCAGGAAATACTGAGCTTGTCAACATTGAAGATTCAAGTTTACACAAGATGACCACTTGGATTGCATTTTCCTCAAACTTATGATTTATTTACTTACTGTAGTCATTCAACTTTCAATTACAATAGATATGTTTTTTTTTGAATAAAATGAACTTTTTATTTCATGTATTCTATTTTTAAAAAGCAGTCAATATTCATTTGCCATATCCCACAGATTTAGCCTTCCTGGTGTACTCGTTACTTCCCTTGTCAGTATGATCCATCTGTGATCACCTTCCTTTTGCCCACTCAATTTCCTTTAGGATTTCTTTTAGTGGACATCTGCTTGTGATACTCTGTCACTTTTTGCTGGGCATTTAATTCCAGGTTGTTGCTGTTGTCTTACTTTCACCACTTTGAAGATGATATTTCATTCTTTTCGGGCTTCTGTCAGAAAAGACTTACTCCTACTCTTCTGAAAGCCGTACGTCGTTTTATTCTTTTTGTTGTTTCTTTCTTGGGTTTCTGTAGTCTCTAGTAGTTCCAACTTCTGAGTCACCTCTGGTTTGGTTCTGCTGACCATTTTGTCTTTTTACATAAGTCTTTTAAAATTTCTTTTTAATGTGTCTTATTTCTTTAAATTAAATGCAAGGTATTTTGTGTAGAGCAGTAGAGACTGAAGTAAATGTTCAAAGTGGGAATATCTATCCTTCCGTCAAGCTGTTAGTGTGGGGCTATTAGTCAATTTAGTCAGCATTTGTGGTAAATTGGGCTTTGTTGTAGCCATGCTGATTTTCATTGCACAGCAGACTTGAAATTTCTCCAGTGGTGGGCTGGGCCCACCAATCTTTACCTGGGCCTAAGGGATAGGATGGTTCGTGTTCTTCTTCCTATGGCAGACAGCTTTTTCCTCATGTTAAAGCAGGATTATGGTTTTCTACATCTTAAGTGGAAGTAGAGCTCTCTGGTTGTTTTGAAGATTTGTCTATTTGTATTTGTATTTGTATTTTTAGCAGTTTTACCATGATGTGCCTAGGGATGTACGTGTGTGTGTGTGTGTGTGTGTGTGTGTTTTGGGTTTTTAGAGTATCATGTTTCAGCAGCATATTGTTTATCAGTTTTAGAAAATTCTTGGTCAATATCTCTTCAAATATTGATTCTACTCCATTTTCCTTCTGTCCTGGGACCCGAATTACACACATTAAGCCTTTTACTGTGTCCTATATATCTTTTACAATATTTTATAGTTTTCATCATCTTTTTTTCTTTTTCTTCTTTAATTTGGATATTTTCCATTGGCCTCTCTTTCAGTTCCTGAATTCACTTTTGTGGTAGGTCTAATCCACTAAAACTGTCTATTGAATTATTAACTTAATTCTATTTTTCAGTTTTAAGATTTCCATTTAAATTTTTAAAAAATTTCCATTTAAAATCAATTTTTGAGCATATTTGATTACAATTATTTTAAAGCCCATGTCTAATAACTGCAATATGTGAATCACATGTGGATTTGTTTCTAATTTCTGTTTTTGTGCATGTGTGTGTGTTGGTTTTTGGTCATTTAGTTTTATTTTCTGCCATGCTTGATAACTTTCAGTTGAATGATAAATATTGTATATGAAAATAGTGGGGGTTCTAGCTGATATTGTTGCTTTCTACAGAGATTTTATTTATTTATTTATTTATTTTAGCATTTGAGAAGATCCCCTTGGTATAGTTGAGGCTAATCTAGTTATAATTTGTCCTTACTCTCATGATGTAGATTTTCCAAGGTGTGAATCAAAAGCTGAGCTTCTCCTCTTTGGTGAGACTTGTACTCCAACTTCTGTCTCCTCAGAATCATGGGACTGACAGGTTCTCTCCCTAGCTTTTAATGTTTCTAATACGTATTTTCTTACTTGGTTTTTCTGTGTCTTGTCTTGAGTTTAGCCTGTTGGATATAAGAAAATGCCTTGAAGGAAAAATGCAGGTCGAATGTTGGCCTTAACTGTCCATAGTACTTTTCTCTAGATCTTGGCCCCTCACATCATAACTGGTTAATTTAACTCTGAACTCCATTTTTGGTTTCCTCAGCCCAGTATAACTGCCACAGGCTCAAGAATGCTGCATTTGTTATGCCTCTATGCCCCAAGCCTTGAATCAGCAAACATCCCAAGGCGAAAATAGCTGTGAAGGCAGTACTCACTTCAATGTGTTTTCCTTCTCTCCAGGATCTTGGTCCCTGAGGTCCTGGCTGCAGGTTGTTCTCCAGAGCTTTCAGGTTTTGTTTTGTTTTACTTTGTATTTTGTCCAAGTTTTATAGTTATTCTCAGTGAATGAACTCATCTGGTTCTAGCAACTCTGTCATAGCCAGAAGCAGAAGACATTTTCTTATTATATTCTAAACCTGAGTCCTTACCCATCAAGTCTTATCAGTTCTTATAAGATCCTCTTAATTACCTGCGTTCAAGCCTCAAATTCACTTTCTCACTCATATTTTATGGGTTCGCATATATTTGAGTCACAGTTATGGCAGAATTTATTTTTTGTAAACTTTGGTTGACTAGACAATTAAGATCATTTGCTCATATATTATAACTCTAGAAGAGTTGAAGATCTTGGGATTATTTATTTCCTATTCTTTTATCTTCTATTTTCCAACAATCTTTAGCTTAAAATGTTAGTCACCTCTACAACACCCTATGCCTTCACTTCCATCAGCACAGTTTACTATCACTTTAGCTCTCTAGAACTCAGCTTAAAATCCATTTCTAAAGAGTAGAAAAAACAGATTAACATCATCATGAAGAGCAAATCTTCACACTTAGAATACAGATCAGTGTACATGATTCCTACTGGAGTTTGCCCAGTTTGGATTAGATAATGTCCATAATGGAGCACTCTTACAGAGAGGCAAGCTGAATACAAATTTAGTTCAAATTACTGTAGTAGTTAAACAATATATAGTAATTGAACAACTAAGCATAGTGATACACAAATCTAGGTTAACCAAAAAATTCTCTTGGAAATAGATTACAAACTGGGTTCAAGAGAGCTGAAGTGATAGTAAACTATGCTGGTGGAAGTGAAGACATAGAATGTTCCAGAGGTGACTAACATTTTAAGTTATAGATTGTTGACAAATAGAAGATAAGGGATTAGGAAAGAAATGAAAGTGTGTTAGTGTTGGTATTATACGGTTTTGTTTTTGTTTTGAGACAGAGTCTTACTCTGCTGCCCAGGCTGGAGTGCAGTAGTGTGAACTTGGTTCACTGCAACCTCCACTTCTCAGGTTCAAACAATTCTCATGCCTCAGCCTTCCGAGTTGTTGGCATTACAAGTGTGCACCCCCATGACCGGCTAATTTTTGTATTTTTTGTAGAAATGGGGTTTGGCTATGTTGGCCTGGCCATGTTGGTGAGGCTGGTCTTAGACTTCTGACCTCCAGTGATCCGTCAACCTCAGCATCCCAAAGTGCTGGGATTTCAGGGGTAAGTCACTGTGCTTGGCTGTATTATACAGTTTTCAAATTTCTGTTGGAAATTAAGAAATTTGAAAAGTCATATAATCTAAGTCTACATTCAAAGACAACACATGTAGTGTGGATTGGAAGAAAGAAGTAATTGGGGCTTAGTGAATCTTTTCAGAAAGAAATTGTGGCATAGTCACCAGCTAAGTGAGGTAGTAATGGACATAAAGAGGAAGAAATTGATTAATACTATAACTTGAGGAATCTTTCAGTGGAATGGTGGAGCTGAGGGCAGGGAAGAGGTTAAGAGAATAAATACAATGAAGATAAATACCATTTTTAAAAAATGCCATATAAAGACATTTAAGCTTAGAAGGCATCAAACAGTATTCTTGCAGATAATGGCAGGAGAGAAATTGATGGCAGGGAGTATAGAAGATTTGGGTGCTATCTTTGCCTTATCAAATTTCAGGGATGAATCTCCATTTCAGATTAATTTATTCATTAACACATTCAGCACGTGTTGAAAACACGGATAAAGCATTGCGTTCATGATTTATAGAATTATATTAGATGATCTTTGATCTTGAGGAATTTATGTGATGGGGTGATGAGATAACACATGAATAATTAGAACAAAAAGAGAATATGGCCAATTTAGTTTCTGGCACGTAGTAGGTGCTCAATCCAGGTCTGCTGAATGAATGAATAAGTGAATGAATGACAAAGGAAGCACATATAAAATAGAGTTGAGAAGAAAAGTTATTTATATGTAGAGAGGTCAAAAAAGTCTGGGTGCGGTGGCTCATGCCTGTAATCCCAGCATTTTGGGAGGCCGAGATGGGAGGACTGCTTGAGCTCAGGAGTTTGGGACCAGCCTGGGCAACATGGTGAGACCTCATCCCTATGGAGGAGAAAAAAAATAAAACACATTAGCCGGATGTGGGGGTGCACACCTGTAGTCCTAGCTACTTAGGAGCCAGAGGTAGAATGACTGCTTGAGCCCAGGAGGTTGAGGCTGCAGTGAGCTATGATTGCGACACTGTACTCCAGCCTGGGAGTCACAGCAAGACACTGTCAAAAAAAAAAAAAAGGAAAGAATAAATAAAAAGGCTTTTATAGAGAATATGACAGCTGAATAAAATCATAAATGTGAGATAGGATTTAGGATTTAGATATGAGATTGCAGTGAGGGACAATTCCCGGTAAACAGTCTAAGAAATTGGAAGCCAGAAAGTTCAGGGTGTATAGAGCCCAAGGTGACACTGAAGCATGAAAGGGGACGTCACAGAAAGATAAAGCTGAGAAAGTAGGCTGGAACAAAAGTCTGGGCCTTAAATGTACCAACAAGTTTGGTGTTTATTCAGTTAATAATACTTAACATTAGAAAGATAATGTATGGATAAAAAGTATTTGAATCCCTTGAAGAGATATGGTTAGAGGTATAAAGAGAATTTATAAGAAAGACTGAAGAGAGAAAGAGAAGAGAAAGTTTCATCTGGGTGTATTTGGCAATTGAGACTGTGAAGCTCCAGAGTAGAAAAAAAGAAATAGAATTGGGAATCAAAGATGTTCATAATACAAAGGTGTAGATATGAACCTCCTTCAAGTGCTGAGGCTCTTAATGGAAGGATTCATGTTATTGAGCTTGTACAAGTAGAATGCCATTATTTCACTATCACCCAGAAAAAAATCCATTGCTATAATTAGCACTTGATTGTGCTATGTAATATGAAATTCCTTATTATATCTTTTCAGAGGCAGCAAGTAAGAACAGGTAGAAGGCAATTTCCTGGGAAAAGTGGTCTATATTTACTGTCTCCATTTCTACATTTTTCATTCCCCTCTCAGTTCACTGCAATCTGGATTTTGTCTCTCATTTCAGTAGAAATCACTCTCATTAAAGTCACCAAGGACTTCTTATTTGCCAATCCCAGTGGCACTTTGTTCAAACATCATCTCCTTTGGGAAGCCTTCCTTAATGTCAAAGAAAGAGCAGGAAACCCTTTTACCTGTGCTGAGCCCTCCGTCATGGCACCTACCACAGTGTATTACAATCATTTAAAGCTATGTAAATTCCCTTTCAACTGTGATTTCCATGAGGTCAGAGACTATGTCTTATTCAACTTTGTATCCCCAGCACCAGGTATGGTATTGCCTGAATAATTAAGAAATACAAATAATAAACCTCCCTCTAAATTATCTCATTCAATCATCTCTGCAGGATATACTTTTAGATAACATACTGAAGACTTTTTTTTTTTTTCGAGACAAGAGTTTCTCTTTGTCACCAGGCTGCATGGAGTGCAGTGAGGCGATAAAGATTCACTGCAATCTCTGCCTCCTAGGTTCAAGTAATTCTCCTGCCTCAGCCTCCTGAGTAGCTGGGACTACAGGCACCTGCCACCACACCCAACTAATTTCTGTATTTTTAGTAGAGATGGGGTTTCACCATATTGGCCAGGCTGGTCTCAAACTTCTGACCTCAGGTGATCCATCTGCCTTAGCCTCCCAAAGTGCTGCGATTACAGGCCTGAGCAACTGCACCTGGCCAAGACAAAATACTGAAGATTTCTAAATATAAACAGAACACAAATTGTCCCAAGAACTTCCAAATAGAACTAGAATAGAAACATGTCCTCTGAGAACATTACTTTTACCTTTCCTTGTACTGTACATTATTTGTAAATTGTTAAATAATTAATATATATTAACAAAGCTGAAATGTTTTACAGTTGGTCTTCTTGTCTCCCACCCCCTCAACCATTGCCATAGTTCATTATCCATACTTCTTGTGACACTATCATGTTGTGATTTCACTGGGTAAGGACTATTTTGATTTACCTAAATATTTTAAAGTGTCTCTAAGATTCCAAGATAAATAAGAATTGATCAAAATAAACAACTCCCATGAACAAACTTATTTATTTCTAATTTTATCTAACATGGTTTTGTCTAGTAATATAGCTCATGGTTAAGTAATATTCCTCATGGTCAATAAAGAAATTCAGTGTTTTATTATTCCAATTGTTTTGCCAAATCCTTACATCTTTGAAATTTAACATGTGAAGACCACTCTTGCCTATATTTTTATAAAAACATACACACTACTAATATCTTTTTAATCCAATTTTGCAAATATTTTGGAATTTACCAACCTGGATACATATGACAGTTTAGTTATTTTTGGTTCTTTCTCTTCCTTTTGCTCCTTTATTGCCAAATTGTTTCTTCTTATCATCTATAAAGCTCACACTTTTTATTCTTTTCTTTAATTCTGGTTAACATTTGCCTTTTCAACCTTATACTTACCTATCTTTACTTCTCCTATTATCCTGTTCATCTATTATTTTGACCACTTTACTCTGGTGAAAGGTCTTCCTATGACCTTCCTATCATATGTAGAGCTTTCTATGAATAACTATACAGGTATCTACATATGCCATGAAGATAATCATCCAGATAATCCTTGGAAAAAATTGAGGACAGCATTTAGTAAGGCACCAGGAGAAATAGGGCTGTCATCTTTTAAGAAAGCTTTTTAAAAAAATCAAATTAGTATCTAACACAGCACAAAGTTCAAGAGAACCAAAAACTTACGAGTCTAAGAGGTAAAGTATTCATGTTGTCAGTTCATTATTACCCCATCTGAGTTTATAATTTCCATGAGGAGACTTGATACATATTATGAATTTAAATAACAATGGCAGTGTATAATCGTGTGCTAACAAATAGTAGAGACTAAGCTTCAATGATCATTATATGAGGGTTGCTTGGGGTGGAACCAATATATATAGGTGGAGCTGAGGTCTGAAAACAATGATGTCTTGATTTGGTATTACTTGTGATAAATGTCCCAGTTGCCCAAATGCATTATTTATATATATTCCATATTTCAAAAACATGTCTATCAAACTAATTTCAATATTACCATTTAAATAAAATATACTATGAGATAATAAAATATGTGACCAAAGGAATCTGTAAATGCTTTGTTCTAAAACTACTATTATTTTTGTTTTAGCTATGAGATTTTCAATTTAATAATGCTGAGGATAGTTATTTTGAGAGGGGTTAAATAGAGGTACATTTTAAAATTATGTTCAGTTTTTAAGAATAAATTAATATCTAAACATATTTGAATTTAGTTTCTGATTTTTCTTTAACAAAAGTCAATAAAAGAAAATCATTTGGATGATTACCCATTTGTTGGTAGATGGTATTAAAAGATATTAATCATTTATATAAACAATATTTTTTAAATGTCAAATTAAATGTCAAAAATTTTCTTTTTGACGTGCTTTCTTTGATGCTTATAAACAACTATGCTGTTATGCTGGGGCAGCAGTAATGGAGGTTCTGCTTTTGCTCTTGAAAAGGAGTGTTGGAGCATCTCTGGATTTTAGATACATAGGAATCCCTTACAAAGACTTTGCAACAGACTGAAGAAAAACAGAGATCAAAATTTGGTTTTTTAAATAGTATCTCATCATCGTTCCTAATGGAAACTTTTCTTACTTCTAATTCTTTTTTACTAATAAGGTGTAAACTATGCATATATGACAATGTTTGCTAGCAAGAGAATCATAGAGAAGATATGCAGAAAATAAAATTTTTAGGAAATAAAATATTCCTTACAATGTACCTTAAAACAACAAAATGAACAATTAAGATGTATAAATATGAACTGGCTGTGCATTTACTTAACTTTAAGGATATCAGAATTAATCTTTTACAAAAAACCACTCATTCTTAAAAGCAAAGTATAATTGTTTGCCACAATTATTTTAATAAATATATTTCTTTCCCAGGATAAATTTTAAACTCAGGAAAGCAAGGACTAGAATTGGAAGAGTTAAAAAAACACGAAGCAACAGTAACTCTATTTAGATAAGGGGATAGAAGGGTGGAGCAAGGGAACAATACACTAAAGTACTTTTCTTTCTCAGATCTTGGTTCAAATTAAGGTTAAATTCCAAAGGAGGATGTGTTTTCCCCATATGGAGTCTTAAAGGACATGCCTTTGTTTCCAACTTCCCAGAGAAGATATATGTTAACACAAACAAAGCATTTCATAATAAATTTAACTTTTATAGAGTGACTAATGCCCTGTGGAGATAAGGCGGACTCTCAGTCACCTGTGTTTAATCCAGGCTGAAGAAATTATGCCAAGGGCACACTGACAAAACTTTATTTCTTCGGAGAAGATGGCAGTAACTTGGTAGGGAGCAGAAAGGGTCTTGGTTTTAAAAGTCTTGTTGGAATGACTCTCATTCTCACTGTGAACCCGTTTAGCATTTATGTACTTTGGAAGGACAAAGAGGTGAGGTAAGCTTGCCAAAATTTGAATCTGTGTTTCTGGGAACCTGTTAGTAGGTCAACTGTTACAAATGTAAGAGGAACTGCAAAGGAGCGGTAAATACTAGAAATTTGGGAGTTGGCCTGCAAATAGCTTTCTTAAAGCTTGCACACTGTTTCTTCTTCTAGATCTCAGGTGAGGTGACATGATATTTAAAATGCCACAGAGTATCACTATTTCTCAATCCAACGAGGCTTGAGGGCAGGTAGGGTGGGAGGTAGAACACCATGTAAAGAGACAACTGTTTTCTGCTAAAAGTATTTTACAATTAACAGACAGAAACAGAGATCTTTAAACTTTTACTTGGGATCTTGCTAACAATAATAATTTATTAATCTCTCTCTCCTAAGAAAGACAAATGGTTTATTTATGAAAATCATACTTTTATTTCCCCTTTCCCTTTCTTTTGTCTTTATGTTGTTATTAACTAGAGACCTAATTGTGAAGTCCTTATTCTTGCAAAATGTCACTGAATTTGTGGTTAGGTAAAGTCACTCATTGAATATACATGCCCTTTCCATGTGCAATTTCTATTGACTTCAATTGAAGAGTAAAAGTTAGTGCTGTGGCATGTGAGGAAGGAATTCCTTTTGAGAAAAGGAAACAATCTATTTGCCTCAGTCGTATAAAACACATCTGACTATACATTATACAAGATTTAATTTATTTTTTATATTTATAAATTTACCCTTGATGAAAGGTTTAGGCAATCTATATAA
Organism: Aotus nancymaae; assembly: GCF_030222135.1. Taxonomy (NCBI): domain Eukaryota; kingdom Metazoa; phylum Chordata; class Mammalia; order Primates; family Aotidae; genus Aotus; species Aotus nancymaae. Next base: position 7,932,396 of record NW_026988476.1, on the reverse strand, counting down.
AATTTAAATAAAGTAGAATAGCAGCCTCCCTTCTCCATTCACAAGAAAATGGAGACACAGACATAGAACAAACTTGATTTTAGTTGCTATATGAGAACTTTTGTAATACTTACTTAGTTTATCAGTCTGCAGGTCACGAATATTGATTTTAGACAAAATTAACTATCATCACTTATTTTACACCTCTCATATCTTTATAGTGTTCAAGTTCCTTCTTGTGCTCTGAATGTTGTGAAAAAACACCTTTCATCTCTTTATGTTAGCCAGTGGCTAAAAGAAGATAACTTTTCTGACTCTGGACTACTAGACAAGGGCAATGAGGTTTCTCTTCTCAGGCTATGTAATGCCAAATTCAAAAATCAGAAATTAATTAACTTTCTCAAATTTCAGAAATTGATTAGTTTCTCAGAGAGGAACACCACAAGGGGGCAGGTGAATCCAGGCTAGGTACTAGGTAAGAGGGTCTCAGTATTGGGAATCCTGGTCAAAAGACAGAGATAGGTTAGGTGAGAATTAGAAACAACTCTAAAGATAGTATTTCTTCATGAACATAAGCATTAGATCGGATCACCCAAGTGCAATTTTATTGATCACATCTCCAAAGACATTAATTACAATACACCAAGAAAATAAGCGAAAGATACCAAACCAATGTAAATTGTCACATGCTGAAAGTGCTTACTATGTTTAAGAAGGCCAACGGGATAATTTTACCGAAAAGGAAAAGACTGTATGTGAGAAGAAATCCAAAATTTACTACAGAGCAATCGGGGTATGGTTTGAAGATAAATTACAAACAGATAGGCTAAGTAGCAAGTGATTAAAAGATGACATAAGAAGATATTTTTGCTTCAAGGTGATTTTAATGATGAACGATTTCATAACAGAAGCATAAACTTTGAATAGAGCTATGCCAGTTTTTTTTTTGAACACAAAAATTAAGAAATTAATTTGAGGCACTTTAGGAACGAGACATCTGCTGTTTAAAAAGATTAAAGAGTCTGTTTTGATTTTCATTAGAAATTAAACTTACCCTACCAATAGGAGGCAAAAATTTATATTTAAAAATTAGTTCTCCTAAACAAATATTTTAAAGTTGTTACCAGATATCTCCTGTGAGAATGTCAATGACAGTATCTTCTATGGCCAACATGTATGTACACCTTCTATGCAAAACAGCCAGGATGAATTCTGTTTGGCAAAGCTTGAAATTATCACTAGTTTCTCTTTTATACCTCACTAAGAAAATACACTTAATTATTTGATGTGAATGACAGTATATTGTTTGATCTTTTAGACATTAACAAAATTAAGCACACAGAATAGTGTAGGTTATGAAGTACGCAAGTTTTGGTGGCTGTTATTGGTAGTTTCTATTTCATTTCCAATAGCAATTATAATCTTTCATATGAGCTCTTAAGTTGCTTCTTCTATTTATGATAAAATTAACTTCTTTTTTAGGGCTATATAATATTTTTATATAGTGACAATGTACAAGTCATTTCTTTTATTATAATTCTATTGATTGATGAGGTTATCTCATAATAGAATTTAGGGCAAGCCAGGTTTTAGAATGTGGTACTCCAAATTGATCAATCTTTCTGTTGTACCATGATATATATATATATATTTTTTATTTTTTTTAATTTTTTTTAATTTTTTTTTGGTATTATAGGACTCGACACTAAACTAGTAAGCCTATTTTTAAAGCAAAACTCTGGACTGAAATGTGAATGCCTATTCCTATTATACTTTAAAAAATGCTATTTATTGCCAAATTCACTCCTTCTTTTCATTATATGTATATACATATATAAACACATACATACATAATATACTTGCATACACATAAACTCATGCGTACGTACATACATGATGCAGTCCATTGGTGGTATTTTAGAGCACTCTTTCTCCTCTTTTCAGTCTGAATTCTCTTCTCTTCCTTGTCTTTCTTTACTCCAAGTGCTTGCAAACGCCTCATATGCTTTGTCACCTTAAGGACATGGAAGCAGCTTCTGCAATGCTTGAAATAATAATGCTTTGATTTGTTAATGTGAAAAGTTGGATGGCTTTTAAAAGCTGACCAGTCCAGGGTTATTTGCACATAGTAGACGTTCAATAAATATTTGTTGATTTGATTTATTCTAGGGTAAAGAACTGAGTAACAACTCTTTTTGTCTTCACTGATGTGCTATGGTTGAGCCTGTGTACAAATCCATTTATGAGTAAATATTAATGGTCATGGTCATTGAAGATGTTTTAGAGAGAAAAAAATCTAGATCTACAGGCTGTTAGAAATAGCAATTATTGGGAGCATGTTTAATAAAATAAGTAGTTATGAAAGAATAGATGACAGGCACTGTAAAGTAGGGGCTTACTAAAGAGCATTCTGGATAAATCATCTGTAAAGAAAGTGATTATTCCAAGAGTTTCGCATTTTTGTTTCCATATACTAAGGCAAAGGATCTTTACATTTAAAAAATTAGGGACAATATTTTGGTTATAAAATTTAGTGAGCATATATAAGCTACATAATATTTCCTTTGGTAGATTCTCCTTTGCAATAGTCACAAAAGTATTAATGTATGGCTTTATTGACAACTGAGAGGCTCTGAACATAGAGCATGAGAATTTGTCCCACATTTCAAGCAATGTATAACCTTTAAGGAGTTAAACTCTATACTCCTATCATACAAAAGAACATAATTATTTCCCTTTCTGGATCACCAACAGTAAAAACTGTTTCTGAGCTTACAACATGTTAAATTTTGGCTCAAGGCAAATTTATAACAGCAAGGTTTATGATAAAATCTGTCAAAACATTAACCATGATGCCACAAGTTTCAGCTTTAAGCAGCAGCAGATAGGGAAGCTGTATGGCTGACAACCTGAACAGCTTAGGGATGGATGCACATTTGTAATTCCAGCTCTGAAAAGTGCCTGCTTATGTCACATTATAAATGTTTTTCAATTCCTCTTTTCTCATTTTTCACAAATGTGTAGGTTTTATATAAAAAGACAATGTTTTAAGTGGTTTCAAAGCAATTAGAGATCCTACAATTGAAGATATAATTCTAAGTAAAAAGTTATTAGTTAAGAGAACTTTAAATGTTCAAGACAAGAGCTAGGAATCAATAATGTTTTCATTTCTTCTGTGATGAATCTCAAGAAAAATTAAGTATGAATACAGGTAGTATCTTAACCTTTTTGCTACTTTAAGGCAAATATGATTCCTTTGGTCACATGCTAGCATTTAAGCAATATTCATCTATGTAATTTTAATTTTCAACATGGAAAAATAATGCTGGAAGTTTTGGTTTCTTGTTCCTTCATGGTAAAAAAAGCTATATTTCCTGGAAAATTATGAGTAAAACACAGTTACTCTTATCAAAAGTAAATCACTCTGCCAGCAGTCAATTATAATCAAGATAGTTAACTTTGTGTATGAGGTACAAACTAGAAACAGTATTGGAGAAGGACATACTATATTGAAAAAAGTAATTTGATTAGACACAGCCAGGACAGATTTATGAGAGGAAAATCTTCTTTAATGAACTTAAAGTGTGTTAATGTCATGGTCATACAAGTAATATGCAGTGAATATTCTTTGCTTGAGTGTTTCAAAAAGACTTTGAGACAACTGACCTATTTGTTGAAGAATGACAGGCATGTTTTTAAGCTTTAGGATCATCATTCAACAAATTACATGATGAAAACTGGTAGAGTCTGAATCAGAGACAAAATAATATTAGTAACCAAATATCAATTTTTGAAGCTATAGTTTGATAGGTAATATTTGTGCATAATTTATTTTTGGTCTCACATATCTTAAAATAGGACTTGGCTGTTGAAAGAATAATATGTAACCAGAGAGTAAAATCTCAAGAAAGTATATCAAAGTCATAAGAACTCATATAACTTTGGTCGTTTGTAGAAAATGAGGGACCACTGAATTTGAAATCATGATTTAAAGTAGATGCAGCAACATGAGAGAACATCCAAACAATTTACACTGGTTTATACATTGTTTGCATTCTCCTTCTCCTTGACTGAATTTGGACAAACAATGTAGTATCACTATTGTTCAATAAGGATTTAAATTGCCTATTTTCTCATCAGGAAATTTTGTATAAACTTTGTAGTCGACAAAATAAAACCAGTCTTCAGTTCATCAAGGAGTGAAATTTCAAACTTTGGACTGCAGAGGACCAATATTTAACAGTTACACAAGAAGTGTGGATTAAAAGAACAAACCAAGGCTGGGTGTGGTAGCTCATGCCTATAATCCCAGCACTATGGGAGGCCAAGGCAGGAGGATTGCTTGAGTCCAGGAGTTTAAGACCAGCCTGGGATATATAATATAGGGAGATCCTGTCTCTACAAAACATTAAAAAAAGAAATGAGCCAGGCTGATGGTGTGTGCCTGCAGTCCCAGCTACTTGGGAGACTCAGGTGGGAGGATAACTTGAGCCCAGGAACTTAGGGCTGCAGTGAGCTATGATCACACCACTGTACTCCAGCTTGGGTGACAGAGTGAGAACGTCTCTCAAAAAAGCAAAATAACCACCCACCCCCACCCCCCAAAAAACAAAAAAAAGCAAACCACAACACACATACAACCAAACCAAACCAAAAAAATTTAACAACACCAAAAAACCCCACAACAATCCTTCACTTTAAATTGGTTAATTGATTATGGTTAAAAGGTTACAGTATTTAGGTAAGTACAATGTTTTACCTGGTAATGTGCCAGGTGCTAGATAATTTGACATAATTGTATATTTTAACATCACTGTTATAGGAAAAATATTTAAATTTTAATCTTTTCATGTCATATTTTTAGAACGGCACATCACACAAATGTTTAGAAAGTTAAAATAGTTTAAAAATTTAGGTTTCGTCATTAAACAAGAATGATTATTCATCAAGTATTTACCTGTACAAAGAAATATGAACAAGACTGAATTTCTCATCTTCAGGGGCTTGAATTCTAATGGGAAATAGTAAAGGAATACTGAAACGAAGAGAAAACTTAATAACTGCCCTAATAGAGAGATGAAGAAAGAGCTATATGGCAAACAGAAGGGAGATTAACTACAACTTGGTGGTAGGGTTGGGGTGGGGAATTAGGGAAAGCTTCATGTAGGGGGTGGTACATAAGTGTTCTTGATGTATGAATTGGATTTAAACAAGTGAAGGTGGATTTGACTGAGTAGAGGGTTAAAACAGCAAATGAATCAAACAGTGAAAATATAGGGCAGGAACTGAAATGATTTTAGTATGTTATGAATAAAAGTCATTTTTATTAACTTTCTTGCCATTCATAAGACAACAAAATGTGGCATAGAACTTCTTTATATAATCTGGGCAACTGGCTCTATAAAAAATGCAACATGGGCCCAGAGAACTTTCCTAAAACGTAAAGAAAATAATATCTGCCATATAAAATTAACTATATTTATTGAAAAGTTGTTGCAATTTATAAAAGTTTTTTATTTATAAAAGTAGAAATAAATTATTGCTGTGATATAATTGAAGCTTTAACTGAAAGGAAACTTCTGATTTAAAAAGCTTTTCCTCACTTCTTTTTGACAACGGTTACATATTCACATTCCTACATTCCTCTATGTCACCTAAATAAAATTACACAACTACTCTTTATAATATGACCACAGTTTAAGATGCAAAAAGCAAATCTAATTTTGCAAAATTCTAAGACTATAACATACTAAGACATTAGTAATCAGTATACATACTCAAATAAAGTGTAATTCTTCAAAGAAATAACACTGAGATATTTTATGTCAAATTATTATATCATTGCTCAAAATATATTTGAATTTTCTCCCACAGAAGTATCTTCAGAACTGGTTTATGAGTTAGAGAAGAAATTCAGTCTCTTGTCTTTCAGTCACTTGGTTTTTAGACTCAAGATACTATAGTTAGAAGCAACATGAAGCAGCTATTTTAAAGAAAAACTTGTTCTTAGCAAGCCAATGTGTACCTAATCTATATGGGTCTGAGAGACATTCTTTGTGACATTATCAGGAGGATCTCCCTAAGCAACAAAAAACATTGTCATGGACGAAAAGGGCCACATGAGATAAAGCATTTGGCAGTTCTCACCTTTTCAAAACATTATACAATTATGGTTCCTCTATTTTAGGCAAGGTTCCTAAGTTTTAAAACAGGTATACTTTTTGAAGTTTCTGTCACAGTAGGTATGATTTTTGAAATGAAAATTACCTCTTAATTTTCTTAGTGCACTTTGGTTTCTTTCTTTACTTTTCACATATATATTTTAAAGGCTACCTTTTTAGGGAGCAGTTGGTTTAGGGAGGCAAGAGCATCTTAGTTGCATGAAGACATATAAATTATATAATCTTAATTATAAAACTAAAAATGTTGATTGCTGCTGTTTTCTAAGTCTTGCCTTACATGGAGCCAGTGTTAAAGGTTCGTTAGCTAGAGCTTAACAACACAATGGCTTGAAGGAATGGAGTTACCACACAAGTGTTTAAATTCCATGCCGGATCCCTAGCTACAACGGAGAAGAAAGTTCAAACAACAAAAACAGAGTTGCAAGGTCTGAACTTGTGTGTCACGGATACCTCTTACTCATCACCAGGCAGCACTTATTCAGGGCAACCAGGCCCTCCCAAGGAACATGGTTAATTGAATAAGGATTCTGAACCTTTTGGCTGCAGATAAACCAAAGTGGCACATGGTTCATAACTCAAACATTTCATTTTAGGCAGCTGTCAATTTTCTTGCCCAGGCTAATTTGGATTATTCAATCATTTTCTTTTCTTTAATGAAAAACTGCTTGTAGTTACTGGTGCGGACAAAGAGCTCCAATTATGGATCTTGGAAAGTAAATTTACTATCTGCTCATTTTAATCATGCATACAAGTGATACTAAATTCAGAACACTTTATTAGCAGTGCAATTATCTCTCTCTGTCTTTCTCTCTCTCTCTCTCTCTCTCTCTCTCTCTGTGTGTGTGTGTGTGTGTGTGTGTGTATAGATTTAATAACATTCAATCTTAACTACTGTTTCCTGCTATGATGAACCTGGTACCTCCTGCAGTAAGCAACTAAAAATGTTAGAAAATGAAAAACATCTTTTCAAATTCATCAATACGTTGGCAGTCAATAAGGAATACTCTGAGGCCCAAACCTAAGTAAAATGGAACCCTGAGTGGTAAGTAAAGCACAAAAGGCAATTTTCACCTTGAAAGCATTTGTCTTATTATAAGTTAAAGTTGAGCTTGGGTTTTCGTGGCCTTGTAATGTAGCAGGGGACAAAGGACAAAGCCAGAACCCATCTGGGGAGAGAAATCTTGAACTCAGACTATGAATGAAGGATAAAAAAAAATTTCCCCTATGAATTTTATAACCATAGGCCAGCTCTTCTGTGGATTTTCAACCAAAATTAACATTACCTAACTGGCTTAATAAAAGTCAAATTAAGATTCAGAAGTGATCCAACATGTTTCCAAGTGACTGGCAGAAACAAATGCAAAGCTCTATGGAGGAACCCACCTTTAACCCAGGCTTTGAAAAACTCCATAGAGAATAATTCTAAGAAGATGTAAGCTCACATTAATGAATCACCAAACATTTAAAGAAGTAAGGCAAAATAAATATGGCTAGTAGAAATAACAGACAAAAAATTAGAGCAGCAAATTCTTGACATGTCAAAATTATCAGAAATTAAGAATGAAATACATATATTTAAAACATATAAGAAAATAAAAAGGAAATTAAAAATATGAGACAGGAACTCTAAAAATGATCACATGCATTTGGGTATGAACAAAATATAACCTCCAGAAATGAAAAGTATAATAAGGAAATTTAAAACTCACTGTATTTCTGCTTCCAGACAGAACAGAATAGTTTGTGATAGACCAGTGCACCAACCAAAAACAACTAGAAAAGCTAAATAAAGTACAAAAAACAGTATTTGTTTAAAAGTATTGAAGAGGGTCTAAAATAAAGACAACTAGAGGGACTAAGATTTCAGAAAGGGGAACAACAGAGAGGTAAACTGGTGATCTGCAGCCACTTTTCCCCTAGAGGCATTTGCTGGTTCTGGGTGAAGATGAGGGAATTGATAATGTGGGCTCTGTCCTAGCAGAAGAGTGATTCTAGGAATAGGGAAACTAGCAGAGCTTTGGGCAATTTTGCAGGGCTGGAGTGACAGAATTGGAGACCTAAAGGGTCTGAAACACATATCTAGTTCTCCTTTCAAGATACTTGGCAAATTCTGAGATGTCTGAAGTGAGAGATTAAAGAAGCTAAAATGAGAATTTCTAAAAAAGCTCAGTGAAGATATCACTTTCACCACTGAAAGCCCTAGTGAACTATGCAACAAGGAGGCAAACCAGAAAAATGATCCTTATTCCAACTGGAACCCAGCTTCAAGTCAACACAGTACCTTACTGGATAAAGGTGACTGGGTTTCATTCAGTCATACCAGGAGAGTAAAGGATAAATCCTCTCTGGAGGAAGACAAAATCATCTGGAGGTTCAGGTTATATTACATTCAATCAAGAATTAATAGGCATGCCAAGAGACAAAACAGACAATAGAGAAAGACCCAGACATAATTCAGATATTGGAGTTAATAGGCATGGACTTAAAAGTAACTATGACCAGTATGTTCAAGAAAACAGAGGCAAAGGGGGACGAAAATAGATTTAGAAAGATGAGTATTTCACCATAGAATCAGAACATACAAAAAGAAAAATGAAATTGTAGAATTTAAAAATTCAAAACCTAAAGTTAAGAATTCAATAGATGGCTTTCAAAGAAGACAGGCTTAGTAAAATAAAAGACAGGTAATTAAAAAAATTCAAAATTGGCTGGGTGTAGTGGCTCATGCCTGTAATCCTAGCACATTTAGAGGCTAAGATGGGAGGACTGCTAGAGACCAGGAGATCAAGACCAGCTTGGGAAACCTAGCAAAACTCTGTATCTTAAAAAAAAAAATCAAAACTGTTGCACATAGAATTAAAAAAGAAAAAGAATGGAAAATATGGGAACACAGTGAAAAGGTTAACATATATGTAACTGAAGTCTCAGGAGGAGAAAGAGATATTGACTAAAGATGTGCTAAAATTGACAAAAGATGAAGACAGAGATTTACTAAGGTCTCTGAACTCAAGCAAGAACTATAAAACGAAGACCACATCAAGGCATAAAATGAAACTGCCAAAAAAAAAGAAAAGTAAAACAAAAAATGTAAAAAGCAATCCAAGAAACAAAAAAGTTTACTTCAAGGAGACAATAAGACTGATAGCTGATTTCTAAACAGGTAAGAGAGAAGCTAGACATTAACAGGATGACATTTTAAAAGATCTACAGAAGGACCTACACTATTGACTACTATGGAATAACAGGGACCAGATTTATCCTGCCACTGTCCTTAAGAAACTAAAAACACAACAGCAATAAAACCAAAACCAACACCAACCAAATAAAAAGCAATAGTGAAAATACATGAAACAATGTTTTTGAACTTTGGACAATAGGCAGTCCAATACAGTGAATCAAACAAATGAAGTGAGCCTTATGATTGCCCCAGCTTATCATCTGGAGAATTTACAGGGTGTGGAGAGGGGCAACGAAAACAGAGCTTGGAAGTCTCCCTGAGTTGAGGACACAGAGTTGAGAATCTGGGGACACCATGGAAGACAGAATTCACAGCTCAGAGTACTGGAGAGGAGAAATTCTAAGCAGAGGAGAGGGCTGCACAGAGAAAGAGAGAGAAAGAGAGAGCGAGCACATGCACAGGAGAGCAAGTGAGCAAGCTCTGGAGAGTTGTAGAGCATTCCTTGAGTCTTCCTTTGAGTATTGATCAGCACACGTATGTCAGTGAACTAGCAAGGCCAGGGTAAAAACCACCAGGAAAGAAAAGGCAAAACAATGACCTAAACTCACACATGATTAGGAATGGTTTCTGTTGTGACAAATTGGAGTAGATAAATCATATACCACAAAGAATATAAGGTAATATATTCAGAAGGGGATTGCCTTGCTTGTGTGGAAAACTCTGCTCTAGACTAGCTGTTTTGGTCTTGCCTATCAAAGTTAAAACAGCCTTAAAAGTATCATACTGTTTCCAAGTAACGTAACTGCATTCCTGAACAAAACTCAAAACATTTAAAAAAAATACAAAAATATCCAGCACTCAAGATAAAATTTACAGTAACTGCAATAAAAAGTTGCCAGCATGCAAAGCAGAAAAATATAACCTATGGTAAGAAAAAAATCAATCAATAGAAACAGACCTGTAAGTTACGCAGATGATACAATTAACAAACATGAACATTAAAACAGTTACTATAGCAATCCCTTCTTCTCAGCTTGGGTGATACATTCCAAGACGCTCAGTAGATGTCTGAAACCAAGGATAGTACTGAATCCTATATATATTTTTTCATATATGTACATTTCTATGATAAAGTTTAATTTCTAAACTAGGCATAGTAAGAGATTACACATAATAACTAATAATAAAATAGAACAATTATAGCAATATACTGTAATAAAAGGCATGGCATGTGAATGTGGTTTTTCGCTCTCAAAGTATCTTATTGTACTATACTTACCTGTTTTCGGACTGTGGTTAGTTGTGGGTCACTAAAACCAAGGAATTAAAACCACTGTATATGTTTTATGTTCTTGAAGATAATGTAAAGCATGAACAAGTTAAGGAGAGCCATAAAAATTTTTAAAAACTAAATTCTAACTTATAGAGATGAAAAATACAACGTCTTGAAGAAAAAGGCTCTGGATGGATTAACAACACATCAGACACTGCAAAAGAAAGGATGAGTAAACTTGAAGACAAAGCAATAGAAACTATCCAAAATGAAACAGAGAAAAAATGAAAATGTAATAAAAATATAGTTAGATGGAATGAATAAGATCTAATTTTTGTACAAGATGATATGTAGCACAAGATGATTACAGTCAATAATTATTGTATATTTTAAAATAACTGAAAGAATATAATTAATTGTAATAAAAAGGATAAATGCTTGAGGTGATGGATACCCCATTTACCCTGATGTTATTATGCACTATATGCCTGTATCAAAATATCTCATGTGCGCCATTAATATATACACCTACTATGTAACCATAAAAATTAAAAAAATTAATGAAGCATGAACAAGCTGTAAAACAACTTTAAGTAGCCTGATATCCAAAAAATAGTAGTTCCAGAGAAAGAAAAAAAAGAGATAGGGAGAAATATTGAAAAAAGTAATGGCTGAAATTTTCTGATACACTACAAACTCATGGATCCAAGAAGTTCAGTAAACCACAGGCACAGAAACATGCAGAAATCTATATTATAAATCATAATCAAATTGGTTAAAACAAGTGACAAGGGGAAAATCTTTAAAGCAGTCAGAGGACACATAATATAGAGAATAACAGTAAGAATGACAGCAGGAACAAAGCAAGCCAGAGGTATTAGACCAATATCTTTAAAATACTGAAAAAACCCACAAAACTCTGTTAACCTCAAATTCTATATGCAGCAATTTTTTTTCCACACAGAATGAAGGCAGAAAAAGAGTCACATTTTCAGACATACAAAAGTTGAACCAACAGTTCTGCACTAGTATATAGATGATAAATACTTACCATCATAAAATATATAAGGAAAACAGTAACAGGTGGAAACCTGGATATATGCAAAAAAAAAAAAAAAAGGGGGGGGCACTGGAAATGGTAAATACATGAGTAAATATGACATATATTCATTCTTATTTTAAAAATTTTCTTAAACATAATTAAGTTTTTAAAGTTAAAAAAAGTTACAATTATGTGCATTGGAGAAGTAAAATGTGTGACAAACCACAAAGGCCATACATGGTGAAACAGTAATTTAACAAAGTAATGTTGTAGTTTAAATATTAACAGTTTATAGAATCTTTGCCCCCAAAGACACCTAGTGCCCAGCTCCACTCTGTTCCTCTTTTAGTCATGTACTCTAAGATTTGAATTCTAAGTTCACTCCAGATGATACATAGTCTGTTTACATATACCTTATCATGACTGAATAATCAAACACAAGAGAAACATTGTTTTTAGATTTCAGCTATTGACACAAAATTCCATGTACATATTCCAAAATTAGGAGAGATGCTTTATGGTAGATTTGAGTCAGTCTATTATTTCTTAATTAATTTGATCTCCTTTCTTGGATTCTTTCTAACCATATTTGCTGAAAATAATATTTATCTTCAATATTTTATCACTATAATTTTATTTTATATCTAAATAGCTTTGAAAGATTCCTAAGGTATCTAACAAATTTGTTCATATTGACATTTATCTTTATTAAATTTGTTAAGGAAGTCAGACAGTTTGACAGTGAACAAAATCTGTTTCCTTACTGCAATATATTTTATAGTGCATATTTAGTACACTGTCTTCAGGATTGTACAATTAAAAATTTGATTAAGATTGATGTATAAGAATTGCATTGAAATATGTGTAGGATTTGCAATAGGGGATTTTATCTGAATACAAAGTAAACATGTATTTTAGAGATTTGAGTTTGTGCATTAAAATACGTCTTTTTAAATAATCAGATAGTCCAAAATTGGTGACTTCTAAAATAATAGCATACACCAAAACTATATTTAGAAGACAATTAGATTAAAAATTAAGCATATTAAGACTTCTGCAAAGGAGTATCATTGTATACAATATTTTAATGATTATCAAAAATACACATTTATCATTGTCAAATTCTATTTATGAAGTCCTACATTAAAAAATTCAACCTATAGAAGTTTAACTTACGCTAAAACATGTAATAAAAAAGAAAAGCTTTTTAAAAAAATTTCAGTATATATGCTGCCAAAGTGAGCACAAGAAAACATTTTCAAAAAAGATTATTCTAGTAAAAGGATTACAAAAAAAACTGGTAACTTGAGATGCTCTTCTGGAACGTATGCTGCTAGATTAAATGTGCAAGCTCCAACTTAACAAATGTTTAAAATATTTGAGTTTTTAAAACAGTGCCAAAACAAACCATATCTTTTCTAGAGATGACATATTTAGCTAAGCATGAGCAAAATAAATCTTTCAACCATTCCATGTATTTGTTTAAAGCCTCAGAAACCACGTGCATTTCCAATAAAACACGAACAAAACACTGAAATCACCGGAGCCTAACAGTTGACTTATAAATCATTTTTTGAAAAGGTAAATGCATCTGTGTGCATATATATATATATGTATATGTAAAATATGAATAGACAGTTTAGTTGTAAATACTAGTTACCAACAACACAATAAAATCAGTAAAAAATCTGTATAAAAAAGACAAAAATATACAAGCCATGGCTATTTATTTCATCATACAATGCTTTATTAATCACAACTATTTGAAAATAGAAACTTTAAAAATAATTGTGATCTTTAAGAATAGCACATATAAGGCCGGGCGCGGTGGCTCAAGCCTGTAATCCCAGCACTTTGGGAGGCCGAGGCGGGTGGATCACGAGGTCAAGAGATCGAGACCATCCTGGTCAACATGGTGAAACCCCGTCTCTACTAACACAAAAAATTAGCTGGGCATGGTGGCGCGTGCCTGTAATCCCAGCTACTCAGGAGGCTGAGGCAGGAGAATTGCCTGAACCCAGGAGGCGGAGGTTGCGGTGAGCCGAGATCGCGCCATTGCACTCTAGCCTGGGTAACGAGCGAAACTCCGTCTCAAAAAAAAAAAAAAAAAAAAAAAAGAATAGCACATATAAAATGCTTTTCTATGAAGCTATATCCAATATTAAAGGTATAAATCTTTAATATTCTAGCTTTTTAATAAAATAAACTAATTATATAAATAAATGACCCGATAAGATGATTGAGTTTATTTGAATAAGGAAACATACAAAGGATCAACTTTATTAATGAAAAAAGTAAGCAAAATATTTTACTCAATAAAGTATCTAAAACACATTAATAAATTTCTAATTTATTTATAAAGTTTTAAATTCTCATATATTAATAATTAATAACTTTGCTTTAACTGCTTATACCTTGCTTATAACCAATAACTTTGCTTATAACTGGTTTTAGCTCTAATAATTGCTCTAGGACATACAGAGAGCCTTGAAGTTTAGATTACCATTTTATAAAACTAAGCTGATAGGTTTTAGCATCAGGACAAATTTAAAATAGTACAAAGAGACTCATATTATGTTTTATTAGAAATGAACTGTCACAATATTTCTAATTATTGAAGGCTGAGGCAAAGCATGCTGCCACTATCATACTATAGAACGGTGGTAAAAATGTGATGCTGTTTACATATGCAGTTCACATTATTGTACTTTATTGAAAGAAATGTGTACAATCTTTTGATTGTTAGCGATGTAGGTATATGAAAGAAATGGCACCGTAACAACAGAAATTGCAAGAGTTAAAATCTTTACTTCGAATTTTTTTTTTTCTTACAGAGAGGTTTAGAGACTCATAGTTGCATGGAGGATGGTTGTAAGATATTAGTTCTAAGTCCTAGACAGTACTTGGCAAATTCTAAGCTTACTGAGTCTGTCTCCTCATCAGTAGAATGAATGTAATAATAATTATAACGACAGTAATACTAAAATTATCATTGCCATCATTATTATATGGGTTATATATAAAATTTGTTATTATTATATGGTTGTTGATAGGATCAAATGAAAAAGAAAAACAGATGTAAAAGGACTTTGTAAATCATCAAGTGCTACAAATGTTTCCTGTGAATTACTTATTTTTACAAGAAGAAGTGAATTCTCCTGTTACTAAGGAATTAGACTTGATGATGTGTAAAGCAAACTCAAAGCAACATTTCTCAGCAGTGTGGAATACTTCTAAAGTTGCATTATTGTTGAATATATAGAGAACCTATCTTCAGTAAGCAAGGCTATTCCTCCATACAGAAAAAATATATAAAGACCATATGACATACTGTTGATGGACATTTTTAAGTGTATGAAATTAATTAAGATAATATTTGGCTGTAATACTTTGCATTTGAAATTTTGTAGACAACTCATTGAAATTTTGTGAATAACTCATTTTCAAGAGGATATTTTTGGGAGATTACCTATACTGAACAATAGTGGATGTTAGAATTATTTTGTGAATTTAACTTTATAATATCATAGTCTACAAAAGTTTCGCATATTAATTATCAGACTTGGTTATTCTAATTTGATCATTTAAGTGTAGAAAGATTTGTTTGGAAATTGTGAAATGTCTTTATACTATATTTTGTGTCTTCTAAAGCCTCAGACAAAATAACTCAAGAAAAGTTCGTCTGTTTTCAGGATTAAACTAAAAATTCAAGTTTACTTGTAATTTATTTTAAGAGGGATCAAGAATGGACCATTTTGTGACAAAAATGGTTTTTCTTTACTTACCTGAACCTCCCAGATGACTTTGAAGATGCTGTTTCTTCACATAGGGAGCTGTTACAACTTTCAAATACAGCCCAGAGATAAGACTCCCTATATGATCAAATCATTACCTATTTCTGTATTATAGAGTCCCTGGTCTATAAAAGGATATAATTCTCTTTAGGACTATAGAGAAAAATAAATTAGTTTATTTTAAACCCCCATTGTTCCTAATTTTCTAATTCTCATAGTTAAAAAATTACTTTAATGGATACAGATTTAATAAGGAAGAAATAGAGTTTGTTAGCATTATGATTCTTTTGTTACCTATGACAAAGTAGCTTACATTTTTCCTGTGAAGTAAAAAAAATTCAAATGTATAATCTACTATGATATATGAAAGAATGGTGCAATAATTGTCCTGGATGTACTTATCCTGTAAATAGGCAATGGTAGCTAATTTAGCTCAATCTTAAAGATAAATTAAAAATGTATAGACTTAGAAAAAATTTTCCTTGCCTACAAAATTTTCACCAATTAAATCTCTACTTGTCTATTTCATCCTGTTCCAGGCATAGTAATTTCCTCTTGGTCTTTCATCTGTTTTAATCTAAAAAAATAAAAGTATTTTGCCTATAACCAATTACATAAAAATCTCAGTTCTATTCATAACTTCATATGAATAGAAGTGACTGCTATGTTGTAACTATTTTATTTCTTAAATAAAAAGCAGGTAACCTTAACCAAATGGCAAGTTTACTTTTTTCTAAGTTCTTATATTTCTACATTATAATTTTTTTTGTATATTTTTTATGGATTCCCCTCATCCACAACAAAAATAAAATGGTAATTTAAAAAAAGATAAACAGTAAGAATACTTAACAGGTTTGATGGTCTTTTTTCTTTTAAGATGGAGGCATGCTAATTTTCAAGCAAAAATGACAGAGACTTGGCAATTATTATAGCTTAAGTAGAGTTTAGATAATTATTCAGACCCAACATTAAAAAATACTGACAATGTGAATTTATGAGCATACATTAACAATTTCCCCTTTTTATTGTAAACAGTTTGCATTATTTGTAGTAAAACAAAAAATCATGCCTTAATGAATGTAATGTTAATGTATCCATCTCTTATTAAAACAAATTATATATCTAATTCATGGGATCTATATTTCATATTTTTTAATACTAACAAAGATTATATACATGCAATGAAGGAAGACTACACACTCATGTTTAAGCCTCTCTCATCAGTTAAGAAATATACCCTATATTGAAAAATGCATGTATTTCAAGTTTTGACCTAACACAGTGGATTAAAGCTTAGACAATATTTACTTTGCTGCACTTTGAAAGGGCCATATGTAAAGATATGATCCTAACCAACTTTAATATGTTTCTATAATGATCTCTCTGTAAAAAGATTTATATTAAAGATATTGAGATATAAAATAGTTACAAAATAAGCTGTAACCTTATAGCTACCTATTGGTAAAAGTCTGGAGTTAATATATTTGGATAAATAACTCAAGTCAGCAGCAAAGTGGTTAAACATTTGTGATTTGATTTTATCTCAGCTTGGAATGTGGTTGGAGTGTCCCACTTCTAACAACTGTTTGCTAAGTTAAGGCTTTAGTGTTTACACAGTGTTGAATGAAGCAGCCTGGTCACCAGATGTGATCGCTTCCCCAGACTGTCGTTTTTTTCAGTCAGATCACTGTCCTCATGGTCCCGGTTCCAACCTTCTTCCTCAGCACATCCACCAGCCTTTCCAACCTAAGTTGGGGTTGGGGTGGGGGTGGGAAGGGGGAAAAAAGTGCAGTTATTGTTAAAAATATCTTGGCTGATAAAGGACAGTATTTGCCTGTGACCAAGCAGTCCTCACAGTCATGTTAAGAAACAAAGCATTACTGTGAGAGACACTGGTACAGACTGCCAAGTATTTGAGGTTAAAAAAAACCAGCAATGACACAAACTTTAACCCAGATTCTTGAATTATGTCGGCATCAGAAGCCACACAAAGTTTGTATGATACTAATTTCGATACATTTACCTATTTGCATTAAGGTTGTGAATGAATAATTTACTATGCAATGACAGGATTGTATATTAAATGTAGAATAAACTTATTTTTAACTAAGAAAAGCACATATTTCAAAACAGAAATACCAGCAGTCTTTCACCTGTTACTTAGTTAGATAAGTGATTCATTGGTTGGTATACTGTATAACTTCTATGTACTAAATTCCTTTCTTTTTCACAGAATTGGCTGATAAAAATAAAGCTAGAAATTATGTGGCTAGGTGGGAAAAATTTCAAGTTACAGTAGCTTGGAAATAATTTAAGCATACACAATGATGTGATACTAATAAAACCAGACTTTTTGTTCTAATTAAAAAACAAGTTTCTATCTCTGAGTATCATAAATACACTAGAAATTACGTACACAGACTTTTTAGTCAAATAAAATGATTTTTTTAGTTAATTAAAAACGTCAATTAAATTGAAAAGAGAGTCAAAAGTTCAGAAGTCCATTCTGCAGTGTTCTTAGACTACTCTATGAGCAGGAGGTCATATTCATGTGGATCAGTGAGAGTTTTGCTTGACAAAGGATGATAGAATCAGTCCATTAATTGGTTTTCTTCTTTTATTTTCTTTACTGGAAGCATAAAACCTCAACCAAAAATCTTGCTTCATGTTATACACACAGAAATCTTCCTTATAAGTAAATATCATGCCTAGCAGTTTTCATATACACAATCTTCCTCTCTCAAAGACTGGTAAGCGGCACAGTCTAGCCTGCTTCACAGTTTGCCTCATTTATATGGATCCATGCATGAGGGTCCTTTGCAAATAAACACACCACAGAGCTAGACCCTAAAGGAATGAGGGCATTCTTAGTGTCATACATTCTGGTTTACATGACTTGGAAGTTTCAGTAAGGAATGGACAAAATCAACTGCATATAATGCTGAAAACTAGCTGAAGTTTATTGGATAATTTTGCATCTATCAAGAATTCTGTTGACAAAAAACAGGAAAATGAAACAAAATAATTCAGTGCACCAGAAACCTTTGCTTTAAGAAACACAGTAATGATCTTAGAGTAAAAAGGAAAATCTTGCCTGAGTTTATTACTGCAAACTTTTCTAAAATGCAAACTATACGTAAATGGTATGTATCCACGAAAACAGTCTAGTGGTGCAAGTACCTGAACAAGAAAGTCATTAGAAAATTCACTGTATTCTTAGATTAATCTATAATACTTGAACCTTCCCTAGTGTTTAAAAACTAGTGCCACCTTACACACTGAATATTATGACTCACAGGACTACATGAATCCTTTAAGGCAAAGTTTAATTAACTTGAATTGTGGAAGAGGGTAAAGAAAAATGTTAGTATGAATTATAGAACTACACTATGAAATTTTAAGTTTATTGTTAAAATCTAATAGTAACTTGAAATACCATTAAATAGTTTCCAGTAGAAATCATTTTAAGACATTAGTAGCATTTCTTTGCATATATTGTTAAAAGCCAGAAAATATCACTTGCAAGTTGACTAAATGTATCCTTTCTTCATAATATAATTTATATTACTAAATAATAAGAAAAACCTTCTTCATAACATAAATGCAAGCTCTATTTTGTCTAGTTATTATTATTGTTACTACAAATCCAGAATCAATGGGATCCCAAATTACTGAGATGAATCTGTGTTGTGCTTCTTCTGGCTTTTCCTTTACAGACAGGCTCACCTTACTTTTGTTTCCTTTTTCTACATTAAGACATCTTTCCATTTAGAACTCATATCTTGTTAAGGTAAAAGATTAGGAGGAAATACTTAAATATCATATTTTGCAATGTCTTCATTATATTTCAACGATTACCAGATCAACTACATTCTCAATTTATCCAGGTTGAATGATTTATGAAAATTTGATCTCAGAAATGAGAAAAATGTCAATTACTTAGTTTTGTGAAAGCTTACTGACTCCTGTAATACAATGAAGCACCTATTCCTTCCTGTAAGGAATGGAATACACCTGCCAAACATGGGCTGTGCCAACAGGAAGGTAGACATGTATGTCTGTTGAAGCACCTTGCAGGATTTGTCTGCAGGCTATTCTTACTGTCCAAATCAATAATGTCCTGAAAACATTATGTAGCATACTAAAATACGCTCCAGCTGCTTTAAATATTACTCAGTGATATCTTCCCAACAGCTTCATGAAACAGGAAAAGGGTTACAGCTAGGATTAGAATTTCTCCATTTTAAATATGAAGAAACTGAAGCACAGACAAGTAAATCCTTACATAAGGCTGTGAGGTAAAACAGTGATAAACCTGGTCCTGGTTTCCTTGTTTTTAGTTCAGAGCTATTTCCATTAGGGGTTGAGTTACTATAGATCTACAAATTTCACATTACAGGTTAATGGACTATTTGTCTTAGCAGTATAATTAAAAATTTTTCCTCAAGTTATTCAGTTTAACTGGGGACATATTTGCTGGTGTGTTTCATCTGGCATTTTAGTAGCATCACGTTATAAGAAATTAAGTTACAACCACAGAACATACATTCTTCTCATCTGTACAGAAAAACATATTCTAATATCAACCATATGTTTGGTCATAAAGTAAGTCCTCATAAATTAAAAAAATGAAATCATACCAAGCACACTCTCAATACAGTGTATAAAAATACAAATGAATATCCAGAAGATTTCTCAAACTGCACAAATACATGGAAATTAAACACCTTCCTCCTAAATAACTCCTGGGTAAACGTCAAAATTGAGGCAGAATCAAAACATTCTTTCAAAGTAATGAAAATAGGTACACAAATTACTAAAATCTCTGGGATGCAGCTAAAACAGTGTTAAAAGGAAAATTTATAGTGCTAAACGCCTTTATCAAGTAGTTGTAGGATCTCAAATTAACAATCTAACTGCATCTAAAGAAACTAGAAATAAAAGAATAAGCCAATTCAAAGCTAGCAAAAGAGAACAAATAACTAAAATTAGAGAAGAACTAAATGAGATTGAGATGCAAAAACCCATACAAAAGATTGATGAAACCAAGCTGGTTTTTCAGAAAAATAAACAAGACTGATAGACTGCTAGCTAGATTAACGAAAGAGAGAAGATCTAAATAAGTACAATCAGAAATGACAAAGATGACGTTACAACTGATCCCACAGAAATATAAGAAATCATCAGAGAATACTATGAACAACTCTATGCACACAAATTAGACAATCTATAGGAATAGAAAAATCAGATAAATCAGTGATAAAAGATCTACTAACAACAATAACAACAAAAAAAGCACTGGACTGGATGGATGCACAGCTCAATTCTATGAGACATACAAAGAAGAACTGGTATCAATCCTACTGGAAACTATTCCAAACAATTGAGGAGGAGTAGCTCCTCCCTAACCTATTCTATGAAGCTAGCATTAGCCTTATATGAAAGTCTGGTAGAGACACATGAAAAAAGAAAACAGCAGGCGAATGTTCCTGATGAAGATGTAAAAAATTATTTACAGAATATTAGCAATCTGAATCCAGTAGCACATCAAAAGGTCAATACACTATGACCAAATAAGCTTTGTTCTTGGGATGCAAGGCTAGTTCAACATAGGCAAATCAATAAATGTGATTTGTCACATAAACAGAATTAAAGGCAAACACCATGTGATCATCTCAGTAATGCCATAAAAGCTTACAATCAAATCCAACATACCTTCACAATAAAAACCCTCAACAGACTGGGCATTGAAAGAACTATAACTCAAAATAATAATACCCATCTATGACAAACACACTGCCAACATCATACTGAATGGGCATAAGCTGGAACTATTCCTGTTGAGAACTGGAAAAAGACAAGGATTCCCTCTTTCACCACTCCTTTTCAATACAGTATTGGAATTCCTAGTGGGAGCAATCAGGCAAGATAAAGAAATAAAAGGCATCCAAATAGGGAAAGAAGATTTCAACCTGTCTTCACTGACGATATGATGCTATACCTAGAAAACCCTAATGACTCTGAGAAAAGGACCCTATAACTGATAAACAACTTACTTAAAGTATCAGCATACAAAATCAATGTACAACAATCAGTAGAATTATATATTATTATATTAATAACATCCAGGCTGAGAGTCGAATCAAGAACACAATCTCTTTTACATTAGTCACACAAAAAAATGGACACAAAAAGATGGAAAAACATTCCATGCTCATGATTAGGAAGAATCAATATTGTGAAAATGGCCATACTGCCCAAAGTAATTTATACATTCAATGTTATCCCCATCAAACTACCACTGACCTTCTTCACAGAACTGGAAAAAACCACCTTAAACTTCATATGAAACCAAAAAGAGCCCACATAGCCAAGACAATCCTAAGCAAAACAAACAAACAAACAAAAAACCATAGCTGGAAGCATCATTCTATCTGACTTCAAACTATACTACAAGGCTACAGTAATCAAAACAGCATGGTACTGGTACCAAAACAGAGATATACACCAATGGAACAGAACAGAGGCCTCAGAAGTAATGCCACACATCTATAACCATCTGATATTTAACAAACCTGACAAACACAAGCAATGGGGAAAGGGTTCCCTGTTTAATAAATGATGTTGGAAAAACTGCCTAGCCATATGCAGAAAGCTGAAACTGGACCCCTTCCTTATACCTTATACAAAAATTAGCTCTAGATGGATTAAAGATGTAAACATAAGAACTAATGCTATAAAAACTCTGGAAAAAAACCTAGGCAATACCATTCAGGACATAGGCATAGGCAAGGACTTCATGACTAAAACACCAAAAGCAGTGGCAACAAAAGCCAAAATAGACAAATGGGATCTAATTAAACTCCAGAGCTTCTGCACAGCAAAATAAACAATCATTAGAGTGAACCAGCAACCAACAGAATGGAAAAAATTTTTGCAATCTACCCATCTGACAAAGGCCTAATATCTAGAATCTACAAAGAACTTAAACAAATTGACAAGAAGAATACAAACAACCTTATCAAAAAGTGGGTAAAGGATATGAACAGACACTTTTCAAAAGAAGACATTTATGCAGCCAACAACTGCATATATGAAAAAATACTCACATCATTGATCATTCGAGAAATGCAAATCAAAACCACACTGAGATACCATCTCATGCCACTTAGAATGGCAATCATTAAAAAATCTGGAAAGAATAGATGCTGGAGAGGTTGTGGAGAAAAAGGAATGCTTCTACACTGTTGGTGGGAGTGTAAATTAATTAAACCATTGTGGAAGACAGTGTGGCAACTCCTCAAGGATCTCGAAATAAAAATACCATTTGACCCAGCAATCCCATTACTGGGTATATACCCAAAGGATTATAAATCTTTCTATTATAAAGACACATGCACATATATATTCATTTTGGCACTGTTTACAATAGCAAAGACTTGGAACCAACCCAAATGCCCATCCATAATAGACTGGATAAGAAAATATGGCACATATACACCATGGAATACTATGCAGTCATAAAAAAAGATGAGTTCATGTCCTTTGCAGGGACATGGATGAAGCTGGAAACCATCATTCTCAGCAAACTGACACAAGAACAGAAAACCAAACACCACAGGTTCTACTCATAAGTGGGTGTTGAACAATCAGAACACATGGACACAGGGAAGGGAACATCACACACCAAGGCATGCTGGGGGATGGGGGATATAGGGGAGGGAAAGCAGAGAGTAGGGGGATTGGGGAGGGATAACATTAGGAGAAATACCTAATGTAGATGACGGAGGGATGGATGCAGCAAACCACCATGGTATGTGTATACCTATGTAACCATCCTGCACGTTCTGCACATGTACCCCAGAACTTAAAGTATAATTTAAAAAATGAAATACCTAGGAATACATGTAACCAGGGAAGTGAAACATCTTTACAAGAACTACAAAATGCTGCTGAAAGAAATCAGAGATACTGCTAGGTGTGGTGGTTTAAGCCTATAATCCCAGCAGGCTGGGAGGCCAAGATGGGAGGATCCCTTGGGCCCAGGAGTTTGAGACCAGCCTGAGAAACATGGTGAAACCTTGTCTCTACAAAAAAAAATACAAGAAATTCATTGGGCATAGTGGTTCATGTCTGTAGTCCCAGCTACTTGGGAGGCTGAGCCAGGAGGATCACTTGAGCCTAGGAGGTCAAGGCTGTAGTGAGCCATGATTATAACACTGCACTCCACGCTAGGCAACACAGTGAGACACTGTCTCCAAAATAAATAAATAAATAAATAAATAAATAAATAAATAAATAAATAAATAAATATAAATAAAAAGGCTGGATGCAGTGGTTCATGCCTGTAATCCCAGCACTTTGGGAGTGAGAGGCTGAGGTGGGTGGATCACTTGAGGTCAGGAGTTCATGACCAGCCTGGCTAACATGGTGAAACCCCATCTCTACTAAAACTACAAAAATTAGGCAGGCAAGGTGGTGCAAGCCTGTAAACCCAGCTACTTAGGAGGTTGAGGCAGGAGACTTGCTTGAACCCAGGAGGCAAAGGTTGCAGTGAGCCAAGATGGAGCCACTGCACTCCAGCCTGGGTAACAGAGCAAGACTCTGTTGAAAAGAAAAGAAAAGAGAAAGAAAAAGAAGGAAGGAAGGGAGGGAGGAAGGAAGGAAGGAAAAAAGAAAGAGACTACACAAATAAATAGAAAAAAATCTCATGTTCAAGAATTGGAAGAATCCATATTGTTAAAATTGCCATACTGGCCAAAGTGATTTACAAATTTGCTATTCCTAGCAAACTACCAACATCATTCTTCATGGAATTAGAAAAAAAACAACTATTTTAAAATTCATATGGAACCAAAAAAGAGCCCAATAGCCAAAGTAATCATAAACAAAAAGAAAAAAGCCAGACACATCATACTACCTGACTTCAAACTATACTATAAGGCTGCAATAAAAAACAGCATGGTACTGGTACAAAAATAGACACACAGGCAAATAGAACAGAATAGAAAACTCACAAAAGCTGCACACCTACACCCATCTTTTTTTGTTGGCCTCAACAAGGCTGACAAAAACAAGCAATGGGGAAAGGGCTCTCTATTCAATCAACAGTGCTAGGATAATTGGCTAGCCATATGCAGAAGAATGAACCTAGATCCTTATCTTTCAATCTGCACAAAGATTAAATCAAAGAGTGATTAAAGACTTAAATGTAAGACCTCAAACCATAAAAATCCTAAAAGAAAACCTACAAAATATCATTCTGGACACAAGCTCTGGCAAATAATTTTTGGCCAAATCCCCAAAAGCAATTGCAACAAAGTAAAAAAAGATAAGCAGGACCTAATTAAACTAAAGAGCTTCTGCACAGCAAAAGAAATTTTCAACAGAGTAGACAGATAACCTACAGAATTAAAGAAAATATTCACAAACAATGCATCTGTCAAAAGTCTAACAGCCAGAATCTATGAGGAACTTAAACAAAGCAACAAGCAAAAAACAAATAACCTCATTACAAAATGGGCAAAAGACATGAACAGGCACTTCTCAAAAGAAGGCATACAAGTGGCCAACAAAAATTTTAAAACAGTTCATCATCACTAATCATCAGAGAACTGCAAATCAAAGCCACCTTGAGAACCATCTCACACCAGTGAGAATTGCTATTATTAAAAAGTTGAAAAACAACAGATGCTGGCAAGTCTGTGGAGAAAAGGGAACACTTATACATTGTTGATAGGAATGTAAATTAGTTTAGTCCCTTTGAAAAGCTGTTTGGAGATTTCTCAAAGAACTTAAAATAGAACTATCATTCAATCTAGCAATCCCATTACCAGAATTTATTTTCAAAGGAAAATAAATCATTCTGCCAAAAAGACACATGTTCTCATCTGTGAATTGCTGTGCTATTCACAATAGCAAAGATATGAATTCAACCTAGGTTCCCATCAGTAGTGGATTAGATAAAGAAAATGTGGTACATATATATTATGGAATGCTACACTGCTAAAAAAGAATAAAATCACGTCCTTTGCTAAACACTGTGCATTCACGGACATAAACAGTAGACACTGCAAACTATAGAGAGGGAAAGGGAAAGATGGGGCCATGGGTGGAAAAACTACCTACTAGGTACTATGCTTACTACCTAGATGATAGGATTTGTACCCCAAACCTCAGCATTATGCAATATATCCAAGTAACAAATCTCCACAGGTACCCCTTATATCTAAAAGTTGAAATTAAAAAGGAAGAAATTAAAATCATGCCACTGTACACAGTTAGGAAATAGTTAAAATCTATTATTTGCTATAATACAATTTCTAAATAAACTTCAAAAATATGTACAGTTATTTTTAGATCGAAATCCTATTTTTTCAATTAACATTATTTTTATATGTTCTATGTAATTACATCTCATGCACGTACTATAATGGGATACATAGTTTTCCATCAAGTTGGTTAATAAGTTATTTACCAATTTGCTTAATTGGCTTATTTCACTTAGTTCCAGTTTTCTTTCTTTATTTTATTTTATTTCTATTTTTTTTTAAGAGATAGGGTGTCACTATGTTGCCTAGATAGGCCTCAAACCACTGGGCTCAAGTGATCCTCCTGTATCAGGCTTTAGAGTAGCTGGAACTACAGACATGTACCTCCATACTTGGACATTTTTCACTCTTAATGAATATTGTGATATATTTTGAAAGGCAAGTAATATTTAATGAGTACTGACCATGTGCCAGGAAGTATGAGAGGTCATTTATCAATATACTTAATTTTCATGGTAACTCCATGTGAAGTATTAGGCTGGTACAAAAGTAATCACGGTTCTTGCCATTATTTTTAAATTTTTATTTTATATTATTTTTTATTGTACTTTGGGCTCTGGAGTACATGTGCACATCAGGCATTTCTCCCGGTGTTATCCGTTCCCATCCTCCTGCTCCCCACTTTGCTGTCCCTCACCTCCACTCTACTCCCCTACCTAGCCCAGTGAGTGTTGTTCCCTTCCCTGTGCCCAAGTGTTCTCATTGTTCATCATCCGCCTGTAAGTGAAAACATGTGGTGTTTGGTTTTCTGTTCTTGTGTCAGTTTGCTGAGAACGATGGTTTCTAGATTCAACCATGTCTCTACAAAGGACATGAACTCGTCATTTTTTATGGCTGCACAGTATTCTATGGTGTATATGTGCCACATTTTCTTTGTTCAGTCTATCTTTGATGGGCATTTGAGTTGGTTCCAAGTCTTTGCTATCATAAACAGCACTGCAATGAACATACATGTGCATGAGTCTTTATAATAGAATGATTTATAATCTTTTGGGTATATACCCAGTAATGGGATTGCTAGGTCAAATGGAATTTCTGTTTCTAGATCCTTGAGGAATCACTACACTGCCTTCCATAATGGTTGAACTAATTTACACTCCCACCAACAGTGTAAAAGTGTTCCTATTTCTCCACATCCTCTCCAGCATCTGTTGTCTCCAGATTTTTTAATGATCGCCATTCTAACTGGTGTAAGATGGTATCCCAATGTGGTTTTGATTTGCATTTCTCTAATGACCAGTGATGATGAGCATTTGCTCATATGTTTGTTGGCCTCATATATACCTTCTTTTGAAAAGTGTCTGTTCATATCCTTTGCCCACTTTTGAATGGGTTTGTTTTTATCTTGTAAATCTGTTTTAGTTCTTTGTAGATTCTGGGTATTAGCCCTTTGTCAGATGGGTAGATTGCAAAAATTTTTTCCCATTCTGTTGGTTGCTGGCTCACTCTAATGATTGTTTATTTTGCTGTGCAGAAGCTCTGGAGTTTAATTAGATCCCATTTGTTTATTTTGGCTTTTCTTGCCATTGCTTTTTGTGTTTTAGTCATGAAGTCCTTGACTGTGCCTATGACCTGAGTGGTGTTGCCTAGGTTTTCTTTTAGGGTTTTTATGGTGTTAGTTCTTAAGTTTAAATCTTTAATCTATCTGGAGTTAATTTTTGTATAAGGTATAAGGAAGGGGTCCAGTTTCAGCTTCCTGCTTATGGCTAGGCAGTTTTCCCAACACAATTTATTAAATAGGGAATCCTTTCCCGATTGCTTGTTTTTGTCCAGTTTCTCAAAGATGAGATGGTTGTAGATGTGTGGTGTTGCCTCGGAGGCCTCTGTTCTGTTCTATTGGTGTATTTCCCTGTTTTGGTACCAGTACCATGCTGTTTTGATTACTGTAGCCTTGTAGTATAGTTTGAAGTCAGGTAGCCTGATGCCTCCAGCTTTGTTCTTTTTGCTTAGGATTTTCTTGGCTATGTGGGCTCTCTTATGGTTCCATATGAAGTTTATAGTGTTTTTTTCTAGTTCTGTGAAGAGGCTCAATGGTAGTTTGATGGGATAGCATTGAATGTGTAAATTACTTTGGGCAGTATGGCCATTTTCACAATACTGAGTCTTCCTAACCACGAGCATGGAATGTATTTCCATCTGCTTGTGTCCTCTCTTATTTCCTTGAGCAGTGGTTTGTAGTTCTCCTTGAAGAAATCTTTTACATCTTTTGTTAGTTGTATTCATAGGTACTTTATTCTCTTTGTAGCAATTGTGAATGGGAGTTCACTCATGATTTGGCTCTCTGTTTGCCTGTTCTTGGTGTATAGGAATGCTTGTGATTTCTGCACATTGATTTTTGTATACTGAGACTTTGCCAAAGTTGCTCACCAGCTTAAGGTTTTGGACTGAGACAATGGGGTCTTCTAAATAAACAATCATGTCATCTGCAAATGGGGACAATCTGACTTCTTCTTTTCCAAATTGAATGCCCTTTATTTCTTTTTCTTGCCTAATTGCTCTGGCTAGAACTTCCAATACTGTATTGAATAGGAGTGGTGTGAGAGGGTATCCTTGTCTAGTGCCAATTTTTAATGGAAATGATTCTAGTTTTTGCCCGTTCAGTATGATATAGGCTGTGGGTTTGTCATAAACAGCTTTTATTATTCTGAGAAACGTTCCATGGATACCTAGTTTACTGAGAGTATTTAGCATAAAGAGCTATCAAATTTTGTTGAAGGCCTTCTCTGCATCTATTGAAATAACCAAGTGGTTTTTGTCTTTGGTTCTGTTTATGTGGTGAATTATGTTTATAGACTTGCATATGTTGAACCAGCCTTGCATCCCTGGGATGAAGCCTACTTGATTGTGGTGGATAAGCTTTTTGATGTGTTGTTGGATTTGGTTTGCCAGTATTTTATTACAGATTTTTGCATCAATGTTCATCATGGATATTTTCTTGCCATTATTTTTAATAACAAAACCTGCAATTACTTTTGCACCAACCTATGGGTATTATTATCAAATGACAAAACCAAAGTATATGGGTGTAATTGGATAAGAGCCACATAGCTAGTGGGTTTTGGAACTGAGACATGATGCTAGGTAAAGTATTGAGACTTTTAAGGCATATTCCTGTATTTTTGTGGGCTTGAATTACTCTTATTGACCAGATAATTCTATTGCAAAGGGACAGAAAGGAGTAAAAGCAGAACAAGTTCCTCATGATTATTTGAATTGTACCAAAGTAAATATCTCATTGTAAATTCCCTTTTTGAAAATAATTTTTGTATTTGTCAATGTGAGAGTAGAAGAATTCTTATTGGCAACTTTCTTTCCAGAAAAAGCATTCATATTATTTAGGCAATGAAGTTGCTCCATCACTCCATCAAACATGCTTGACATTTTTTATCCCCCGAGGGCAAGAAACCATGGAAATCCAAGAGAGACGGATAACAACCACCCCTTCAGCAGAGGCAACAAAGTCACTAAAAATGCTGCACTTAGGGTTTCCCATTAATACCAAAGCTCTTACCCTCTTTCAATCAGAATGGTGAGAAGACTTTAAACATAATTTTTGTTTCTTTTATCACTATAGTTGTTCTTTTGTTGGTATTTTTAATGTTGATGTATCTTATCATCTTTTCTTTACAATTTGCTCCCTTGATGATACTTAAATCCTCATAACTTCCAAATCTAGACCCCTTTCTCAAAATTCTCTTTTGAGTTTTAGACTCATCCAACTGCCTTCAAGACATCTCCTCTTGCTTATACCATTGGCATATGATACTTAGCATATTTAAAACAACACTATTTTAGTTCTTATGCATGTTTCAGTATTTCTTATCTTGATTCATGTTGCCACTCATTCACTCAACCTTTTAGCTAAAATATTTAAGAAAAACTTGGTATATTGTATATATTATTTTTCTTTACTTCAATTTGAACCTGTGAAAACTTTGTGATGAAACCTCTGATGTAGACAGTGGAACACAATGAAAGGGTTTTAACTCATCTAGTAACATCATTTGCAGTTTATAAAGTTCATATTGCCAAGAATATAGAGATAGGATGAAGGCAGGTTGACCTGTAGGTCAGAAGACCAGATCGAGAGTTCGAGACCCGCCTGACCAACATGGAATAACCCCGTCTTTACTAAAAAATACAGAAGTAGCTGGGTGTGGTGGCTCATGCCTATAATCCCAGCTACTTGGAAGGTTGAGGCAGGAGAATTGCTTGAACCCAGGAGGCGGAGGTTGCAGTGAGCTGAGATGGTGCCATTGCACTCCAGATGGGCAACAAGAGCGAAACTCTGTCTCAAAAAAAAAAAAAAAAAAAAAAAAAATCTAGTGAGCATAAGGATGTGAATGTGCTTATTGCCATTAAACTATACACATAAAAATGGTTAAGATGGGCCTGGCATGGTGGCTCATGCCTGTAATCTCAGCACTTTGGGTGGGCAAAGCGGGTGGATCACCTGAGGTCAGGAGTTTGAGACCAGCCTGACCAACATGGAGAAACCGTCTCCACCAAAAATAGAGAATTAGCTGGGTGTGGTGGTGCATGCCTGTAATCCCAGCTACTCAGGAGGCTAAGGCAGGAGAATCACTTGAACCCAGGAGGCAGAGGTTGTGGTGAGCTGAGATTGAGTCATTGCACTCTAGCCTGGGCAACAAGAGTGACACTCCATCTCAAAAAAAAAATGGTTAAGATGATAAATTTATGTTACGACTATTTTACCACGATTAAAAAATAATCCAGGCTGGGCAAGGTGGCTCATGCCTGTGATGCCATCACTTTGGGAGGCCAAGGTGGGTGGATCACTTGAGGCTAGGAGTTTGAGAGCAGCCTGGCCAACATGGTGTGACCCTGTCTGTACTAAAAATACAAATATTAGCCAGGTGTGGTGACACATGCCTGTAATCCCAGCTACTCGGGAGGCTGAGGCACAAGAATTGCTTGAAACTTGGAGGTGGAGGTTGCAGTGAACTGAGATCGCACCATTGCTCTCCTGCCTGGGCAACAGACGAAGACTCTGCCAAAAAAAAAAAAAAATTAAATAAATAAAAATAAAAAATAATCCTAGTGAGAGCTGAAGGCCTGAATTAGAGCTGTAGCAATGCAGATGAAAAGAAGGAGGTGAATTTGAAAGATATTTAGGATTTGGGATCCAAAGGACTTTATGACTTCTGAGGATAGAATGAGGTGAGGTAGGTTAGGCCAGATGGCTGACTCCCAGGATTCTGGTTTTGGTGACTAGGTAGATAGTGATGCCCTAATAAAGATATTGGAGAGGAAGAACAGTAGATTTTTGCTGGTGAGTATGTGTGTGGGGGAATGTGTATAAGTTAAATTTTACATATTTGTGGTATCAGTAGGACATAAAAAGTGGGGATGTTAAGCAGGCACTTGGATATAAGAGTCTGTGTTAAAGAGAAAATACGAGGTTGATTTCAGTTCAGTCAACAAGTATTTGTTGGTTAATTCCTATGTGCCAGGCATTGTGTTGGGCTTTGATTATTCAAAGAACAGGACATGGTCCTTACTCATAAGAAGCAGTAAAGTGGGAAAGCAGATCTTTATATGGATAACTCTAGTAAGTTATTGGTAAATGTTATAATATAAACATAGGTATTAACAGAACCTAGCTTGAGTATGCAAGGAGAGGAAAGGTCTGTAAAGGCTTCCTGATGATGCCTAAGTTAAGTACTGAAGGATAAGAAGGAAAGCATTACCTCAAGAAAGGTGGGAATGGAGGCAGGGCATGAATGTGCATTCCAGAAAGAGGAAATAAAAACACAGGCATAGAAGGCTTGATGTGTGTCAAGTACTGCCAGTAGTATGGTTTCTCAGAACAACAAAAGAAGAGGTGAAAGATGGCAGGAAATGGGGCTAGACAGGTAGGCCACGACTACATTTTACTCTCGGTTGCAACTGAAGCCAGAGGAGTGGAGGGAAATGTTTAGAAAGAAACATTTTAGGTGGTATTGATGATCTAGCTAAAGCTAGACACTACGGTTTTGTAGAAGACATAACCTTCATAGTGGTATACTCTTCCCCCCCCATCAGCTCTATACTTTGGGGTAGATATGGGGAAAGCAAATTATAGAAGAATTCAGAGTTTATGACTTACAGGGCAGTAGGGGGAAAAAGACAAGGACATAAGGAAACTGAGTGTCTCAGGGATAAAGTGATTAAAGTCAGACTCCAGATTGGGGAGAGAAGAAAGCAAGTCAACAAAGGGCTGTTATTCTACAGGGAGAATGGAGGGAGTAAGGGACTAGATGTTTTGATTTGTGTTGAGGCTAAAAAGCAAGAAGAGTTGGAGTAAGACTGTGATTCCTGTCATAGAGGCAACTTTGACCTTAGGATTTCAGATGTAGAAAAGTTCTGAGTGACAACAAGGTCCAGAGTGAGTAGCTGAAGTGAAGAGGTAAAGGTCATTAACATTCAGGAGGCAAATGAATAACGCAGGTTATTGACATAGATATTGAAGTTTCTTAGCATGAATACAGAAGTTGCAGTAAAGAAGACACTGATGAGATGCATGAAACTCACATTAAATAAATGACATTGATCAGGAGATCAGAAGAAATCACTAAAGAAGAGGGATAGAGAATGATAGAGATAGATGGTATAAACCTCAAAGAAGGGGTTTTACATGGATGCAGAAGGTATGAAAGTACTAAAAGGGAATCAGAGCTTTCCTTTCTATTATATGGGGCGTGGGAGAAAGGCTAGCATCTAGTAGGCTATGGGGGAAAAAGTGTCCTTGATAAATTCAAGTTTCAGGTAAAATGTGAGTGTTACACATTCAGTGCAGAAGTCGTGGATAGACACAAGTAGAAACAATGGAAAGAAGTTTCCTAAAGACAGATTAAAAAGAGCTGAGATGTGAGGACAAAAGGAGAAGGAGGAAAGGATGGAGAGGAGAGGAAGCACAGAAATGTATGGAAGAGTACAGGCAATTGATGGGGCTTACCCACTCCTCCATGCAGAAGCTCTAACTAATGAAGTAAATTTCTTGCTCAGTTTTAGCCACAACTGAAAGATACATATACAGACTATAATACACAGATACATATAAAAATGTACATATGCAGACATATTTACAAATCTATACAGACACTACCATATAAATATGAACACACACAAATATGCTAACCAAAGTACATGTAAGAAATCAGGGAATATCAAAAAAGAAAAAATGAAATTGATAAAAGAAAAGTAAAAAGACTTCA
Source organism: Aotus nancymaae (assembly GCF_030222135.1). Classification (NCBI taxonomy): domain Eukaryota; kingdom Metazoa; phylum Chordata; class Mammalia; order Primates; family Aotidae; genus Aotus; species Aotus nancymaae. The sequence continues at coordinate 7,899,400 of NW_026988476.1, read as the reverse complement.
TGTCTGAAAAAGACTGAAAGAAAAATTATAAGTGAAAAGGTAAAGGTAGAGGTAGATGGGAAAATGGGTTGAAAAGTTATACAGAAAATGAAAACAGGAGTTGTTAGAAAGTGGTAAAAATGGTGTATTAGTTTGTTCTCACACTGCTATAAAGGACTGCCCAAGACTGGGTAATTTCTAAAGGAAGGAGGTTTAAATGACTCACAGTTCAGCATGGCTGGGGAGGCCTCAGGAAACTTACAATCATGGTGGAAGGTGCAGCAAACATGTCCTTCTTCACATGACAGCAGCAAGAAGAATTGTTGAGCAAAAGGGGGAAAAGCCCCCTCTATAACCAACAGATTTTGTGAGAACTAACTCACTATCATGAGAACAGGACGGGGGAAACTGCTCCAATTATCTGATTAACTGGATAATTATCTGATTAATTATCCAATTAACTGATTCAATTATCTCCACCTGGTCTCTCCCATGACACATGGGGATTATGGGAATTACAATTCAAGATGAGATCTGGATGGGGACACAGGCAAATCCTATCAAATAGGGGGTTGAATAATAATTATATAATCAGAAAATTATTCCTTATTTTTATAGAGTTAGCCTCCTTGGCTCTTCTATCTATCTGCCTATACCTACCCTTTAAATCATTACTCTACTTGAATTCCTTTATGAGGTGTTCTCAAAATGTTAAGAGAATTATTATATATTTACTGTGTTTTACTTTTTTTGAGGCTAACACTTCTAGTCCTTGAAGGGCTTTGTTTAGGTTAATAAATTGTTCACCATTACTGGTTGCTCTCTGTGCATGTCCAGTGTCTATAAAAAATATAGAGTCCTATATAACAATCCAGTATGGTCATTACAAAGGGAAATGGAACTATATCTCTCTTGATCTGGGAATTTACTTCTATCTTAATGCTGCCATGTTTCACTATGAGCTTAGACTGAGCATTGGGACAAAAGGCTGACTCACTAATACTCAAGCCTGCTTTGCCAGCAAAACCAAGGCAAACTTCTCTTTTTTTGACATCTGCAATTAATATTTTCATATCAGAATAAATCACCCAAAAGTCAGTAGCTTAAAACAACTCTATTTTATTTAATCATGTCAATTTGGGCTTATCTCAGCTAGGCAGTTCTAAAAGCCTTGCTTGGAATCATTCAAGCAGTTGTAGTCCACTGGGACTGGGTGGCACATATTAACAGTTGGTCCTGCCTTCTGGCTAGGACTCCCTCTTTATGTGCAATATCATTCTCAAGTAAACTGGCCTGGATTTATTTACATAGTGAGCACAAGTCAGCAAGAGGGCAATACCAGAATCAGGGAGGCCTACCTACTAAGGCCTTGTCAGAAGTTGTACAACATCCCTTGGTTTATTTTGTTGGTTAAAGTGAACTGCAGCCAGCCCAGATTTGAAGGGTGGAGCAGAAGCAGCTGAAAAAAATTTGTGGTGATTTTTTTTTATCCCACTACAGTATTGATCCTAAATTCAAGATTTTTACCTTTTTATCTGAAACAGCTCTTGTTTTCACTTTCTGTATGACTTTTCAATCCATTTTCCCACCTACCTGTACCTTTATATTCATTGCTGGGGAAATGAATTGCTCATTTTCCCCAGCAATTTATATCTTTTGGCATCCTGAATTTGCTATCACTTTTTTTGTTCTTTTGAGAAGTCTACTTTTTATGTTTTTAACTTATGTCTTCAGAAAAATGCTGACCAGGAAAGAACCAAAGATAAAGTACAGAGAAAAACAGAGACAATTTTACAGAGTACATTAAGTATTCTTTTTCAATTAGCTATAAATTATCAGAACTATGCAAACATTTCTTGACCTTTTCCAGAAAGTTACTTAGAGACAGCTTGTGAAATTACTCCTGAAATCAAGACATATTAAAGTTCATTATTCTTCCTCACCTACTAGCTATAGAGGTTAATTCCTGAGATGTAGCTAGACCTGCAAGGCTCATTATATGGCAACTAGGACTGGCTTGGCTGTCAGAGCATACTAAGTCCTTAGTGAGTAGATTGCCCAGTTATGAGGTCAGTCTGCAACTAAAGAATCTGGACTGATTATAGGGTATTGTCCAGAAGCACTTATACCTATTTCAATCAGAGTATTAAAGGGCTTAATTAGATATCCAAAAAAGCCTAATAAATTAATTTCATTGTCTGTGATATGGAAGAAGAAGTTTCTAGACTGTGATGATACTTGGCAAACATGGTGTGTTTGCAGGCCATTTCTTGTTGAAGTTGATATTATGCCTTGTATGGCTCATAGCATAGAGCAACTACTTTATTTTTAAATTTAATTTTAATGAGTGGTCTTTCAATGTTCAATATATACTCACTGAAAAGCTTTACTGAAGAGTCCATAAGTCACTTTTTATCAAAGCCAAATCATAAATTCCAAAATATTAACCCCTAACAATGCTGTGTTTGGTATCGTGCATTTTGCCTTACTAAAAAAATATCTTTTTTTTTGAACAGGTTGACTATTAAATGAATAGGAACTTATAAAGTGATCTTGTTTTACACAATTTTGAGACTAAAACATTTTTTGTAATCTTATTATTAATAGAAAACTCAAATTTAATAACGAGTTATGATTGATTTGGCTGTGGACATGATTTATTTACCTAGAATTGGACATTAACAATAATAAAATGAGATTTCAGCTGTAATTATACCAGAGAAAATGCAAAAAAAAATGGACACTATCAGGGATGTAGAAAGCCAAAGTAACTATCGAAAGGCCAACTTACTGAAGGAGAAAGAGGATATAAGGCAATTATTTACTATATAAATTCATATTAAAGTATTTAAAAAAGCATATTACAAGTTTTTTTATTATAGGTAAGTAACAAATAGAGAATCTATGTGACACCACATTTTGTATTATGGAACAGATTGAAGAAATATTTATGTCTTAGAAAATATTGCCAGTGTAAATCAATGGCTAGGGAATAATTTTTCAGTGTCCTCCTTGACAAAAGATAGTGTTAAAAATCTTAGCCTAGCTAATGTGTCAGTGAAAGTTTACATGGATATAATAATTAGAATCAAGCATTCTTCTCTCTGTTAATCCTCATATCGAGATCTTTGAGATTAAGTAGTAACCAAAGAATGCATTTTAAAAGGCCCTCTTATTACCTACTTGATCCACTGTGTTCAGATATTTCCAATATCTTGTGATAGTCATGAGATTTGAAAATTTTCATCGGTACTAAAATGTTGCTAAATTTAGAGCTTTATGTAAGTTTAGGCAGAGTAGATACCTAAGTTTGGTTTAAATACATTTCAGTAAAGAAAGCCTCGTTTCAGCAAAAGCATCTTATTCTCAGTCTAGTTTTTGACCTAAAAATGATGACTCCCAATTCAATACTTATGTACCCATTGTTTCCTCTACCAACCCCCACTATCCCAAACACAAAAGCATACTCAGGAAATGAAGCTTAGAAAATTATTATGGTTCTTAAAATGATTTTGGGCCATCTTTTTTTCTTTTTTATACCTCATGTCAAATAGTCAAAGTAACAACTGTTTTGGCTAGTCATGGGACAGAACTGTGAAAGTGGAAAGTTTGTCTTTATTTCTCAAAGAGCAAAGTCTAAAATAATTTGGTAATAATAATTATTAAAATGGAATTCCAACAGTTATAGAGAATTCTAGAGAGAGAGAGGGAAAAAAACCTCAAAACAAAAACTCAATGCTTAGCAGAAATCTACCCCAATGATAATTCACTCATTTCCCATCAAGAATCTAAGTACCCTCATATTCTCTTCCTAATGACGTTTAGCACTTGCCCTGAACTTTATGATGGTGTTATGTGATTCACAAAAAAAGCATATCTACAATTTATTACAGTACAAAGCTTTCACTCAAATATGGGAATCTCTGATGGAGAAATTTCAGGTGTCAACTGATAGATACCAAAATAGATACATTTTGGGATCCACATTATTCTTTTAAATGTGGGATGCGACTATTGTCTCTGTCTACGTGTAAGATTGTCCCTTACATGTCCCTCTTATTGTCAACTGGTATCATTGGCTGGATATACATGTATTTTAAAAAAGAGAGAAAAACAAGAAAAACTTTGGAGATACAGCCAATAATATTTAGCTTTAAAGTATCATTACTAATTATGTATGAATTATTTATTGATTTCTACTATAACTTCAAAATTAATCAAATCTAATTCATTCCTTTCCCCCAGACCAGTTTGCTATGTAAAAAGTTATCAGCCAGGTATGGTGTTGCATGCCTGTGGTCCAGGCTGAGGTTGGAGGATTCCTTGAGCCCAGGAGATGGAGGCTACCATAAGCTCAGATTGCCACTGCATTCCAGCCTGGGTAATAGAGCAAGACCCTGTCTCCAAAAAAAAAGAAAGGGAAAATAAAGGAAAAGAAAAAGAAATTGAAAAAAGACAAAGAATTAATGGAATAAAGGATACAAGGAAATAATGTAGATAAATTAATTTACCTCCTAAGATATGTAATTATATACAGCACTGTCATTCATTCATTTATACATATTTCTTAGGTAATTGTTTTGTGAATGGTACCTTCTAAACACTTGTTTACACAGCCTTTTAGGTGTTTCTACTGTAGATATATGTCATGTGAAGTTTTTTTAACAAAATTCTCTGTAAGGATGGATTATAGAAGGAGTTTTCATCCATAGCAAGTTATAATATAGAGAGCTTCATGTTATATCCTTTTCAAGTGGCTGAAACGTTTTAAATACTGTGAACAAGAGAGCGTGTGTTACAAAGGAAAACAGTGAGAAAGTGAGAATAAGCTGTACTCAGATCTCACAATTCCTGGGTCATTTTATTTACCATGATGCATTAAGCTTGACTTTAAATTTACATTAACATTAAGAAATTACTTCACACCTTGAAATTCAGCAAGAAAACTTGATTTATTGTTGAGATGAAATAGAACATAGAAAAAACCTGGGATATGTATATTCAACTGTATTTAGATATGTGGCATTCCTTTTTCTTTTTTTTTTTGAGACAGAATTTCACTCTTGTTGCCCAGGCTGCAATGCAATGGCGCAATCTCAGCTCACCACAACCTCCACCTCCCAGGTTCAAGGGATTCTCCTGCCTCAGCCTCCAGAGTAGCTGGGATTACAGGCATGAGCCAATACACCTGGCTAACATTTTCGTATTTTTAGTAGAGACAGGGTGTCTCCATGTTGGTCAGGCTGGTCTTGAACTCCTGACCTCAGATGATCTGCACCCCTTGGCCTCCCAAAGTGTGGGATTACAGGCATGAGTCACCGTGCCTGGCAACATTCCTTTTTCAATGTCATTAATATCAAAAGTAGACAAGGTACCAAAAAATTACCTATATTTTAAACATTGACTAACATTTACTATGTTTTAAGTAACCTTGAAAAATAAAGCTCAACAACCAATCATATCAATTTCTACTTAGGTGAATAATAAACATAAAAGTAAGATATAAAAGTTAAAATATGGAAAACTTTGTTTTCTTTACTTTTGTTTCACCTCCTTTAAAAATCAGAACACAGAGAAGAATTAAAGCAATATTTTATTCTTCTTTATAGTATCACTAAGGTAATTTTATTTTAAGTTTTGGATTTTACAATACTACTTTTGGTATAATGTTACTCAAGCCTTAATTAATACTTTGTAAGTTAGATGTCTCCATTAAAATACTATTTTTGGTATAATTTTACCCAAGGCTTAATTAAGACTTTATAAGTTAGATGTCTAGATTGCCCCCTGGATTCCAGTTAGTCCATGGCAGCACTAGCGTAGTGGACGACACTATTAGGAAAGTATTTAACAGAAGATAATGGAGTTATTTTGCTTAATCCCCTAACAACATTAGGAAGCAACTGAGATAATAGAATAAATTAAGTAACAATTTTATTGGGTTCTTTCACTTTGTCTATCAGAGGATATTTAAATCATATGTAAGATTCCCAAGAAAACTCAACACCCATGAGGTTCCAGAAAGGTAGGGACAATGTGTTTACCACTGTATATTTGGTAACTAGTCCAAGGGGCTCTCAAAAATCAATAGAGTACAGTTTATGAATAAATCTCACACATATATGTTGGGAATAAGGAGTACATTTACATTTTCTATTCTGAAGTAATGGGTTGAAATTTTGATGATGACCTCCTAAAAGCAGGTTTTCAAGAATAAAAGAAAGTCAATTACTTGATGTGAAGATTTGTAGTATATATTTTGTCAATAACCTTTGCAGAAGAACATTAAATGATAGAGAAGTTACCTAAAAAGAACAGATTTCTCTCACTTTAAATTGAAGGAGTTTGGGAGACTTGGTGAGAAAGATGTTAGATAAAATTTCACTGTAAGTAATAACTAAGTAAAGGTTAGCCTTTATGAGGAGGAATTATCTAATGTGATAACAATGAATCACTGATTCTGATTCTGGAAAACCAGTATTTCAGATTTTTTTTTTTTTTTGAGATGAGTCTTGCCAGCTAGAGCACACTTCTCCTGCCTCAGACTCCCAAGTAGCAGAGATTATAGGGATATGCCACCATACTTAGCTAATTTTTTTGTATTTTTAGTAGAGATGGGGTTTCACCATGTTGGTCAGGATGGTCTCAGCTCTTCTTTTTGATTTCATAATTTATCAGAAGAAAAATGGAGAAACTTAACAAAGGAATGAAGTTGCTATGAATGTAGACTGCTCATACATCTTCTACGGAAAAAGCATTGGAGTCAAACATAAGCAGGCATGTGACAGAATGTAGAAAAACACAAATTCGAGGTCAACCATTTCAATGATCCCATTAAAAATTCTTTTGATTTCTAAGAATTGGAATGGGGTACATCAATGGTATTTTTTAAAAAGGCTATAGATTAGTGGGAAAGTCCCTCTTTTTGCCTTATTCTGGTGTTTGCGTTTTACTCCTGCTCCCCCTATAAGCATTTGCTTAAGTTACATCTGAGGGCTCACAGAAAATCTTGACTTCTTTTAGTGAGAAATGGAGTTCGTGGTCACATCATTGTCTCATTTAAAACATCACAGCTTCATTATTTTTAGAGTGGCTTTTGTTAAAAATTAAGAGTGATAAGTTATTTCCTTCTTAAATATTGTTTTGAAAACTGCTCAATTATACTGTCCTCAAAGTCTTTTTCTTATGGGGAATCCATCCTTGGTTTCAAGATAAGGATATAATAAATAGAAATCTGAAGTATAATTTCATTCATGGTATTATTGAACTTTCAGGTATTCACTGCTTCTTTCTGGCAGTTTAAAACTGCATGTTATTGGGTTTAGCTATATTATAGAGTCCTAATCTTTTTACATATATAACAGTGATTCATTTTTCTAAAACATCAGATTTAGTTGTTACATAACCATGAAAAGGCAGATTGCTCTGAAATTGCTATTATGCATACTCACCAATGTTATTTAATTAGTATAGCATCACAACATAGAAAACAGAAAATATTACAAAGCCTATACCACATATGTAAAAGAAAGGAACAGGTTTATATTTTCATTTATCACAAAAATAGTGTGCAAACATATACACTTTTTTGTATTTTATAGACAAGGAATTCTGAATGTAGATAAAGACTGAAGAACTAAGAGTTTACTCAGTACCATCCTATTCTGTGAAATAATACATGAACAAGGAAAAACACATATTAATAAGTTACTAGCATGATATATACATATATACATAAGCTAATAAGCAAAGATTTACAGCAACTATTCATTAATATTATCTAGATGATTTACTCAAAATAGGTATTTCTACCAAAGTTAGGTAACAAAACATACACCAAAAGAGATAGATATGGCATATTGCCCAAAATGCCATTATCTAAACTAATCTAAGGAAAAATAACAAATTACAATTTTCACATATCATGTTTTGTAGTTTCTGAAAATCCTTGATGATTTTACCAGGAGAGAGGTTTGAGATTATTCTCTTAGTTAGACTGTAAGACTGACTTTCATTTCTTTTTTTCCAGTGCCTGATTTTTGTATGCCACTTGTAAATGTAATTTTCATTCTTTAATATCCATTCACTTCACAGTTAATACTTTTCAAGCACCACAGATGACTTGAAATTAAATCACATACATCTTTCTTTTATGTGTTAAAGTGTTAGTATTAAGGATTAATGGGCTTTATTCTCAGTATCTAGATTATTCTTTGGTATTAAGTTGGTAACATAGGAACACATTAACTCTTTCGAACTGACAGGACACTAGTAAACTATATTAGGAACAGAGTTACAATGATCTTAAGTGTGAATTACACTTATGTTCAAATTTATTTACTGTGAGATATTTATTTATTCACAGAGACAGACTTTTCATATGATTTCCTTTAGACTTACAGTATTTTTACTGTTAACAATATATATACTATATATTCTTGAAAAAATCTTTAAATTGGCAACAAATAAATAAGTCCTCATCTATTTATAATGATTATGATTTAGAGAGTTCTAGAAGACACTTTGTCAATTTTTTTTCTTTTTAGGAATAACAAACATTTATTCAGAAATGGATAAGTAATACATAGTCATCCTTCTTCCCTTAATGCCTCTTCCTCTCCTTTTGAACAGATGGGTAATATAGGCGGATGGGAGGTGGAAAGGACACAAGGACCACCAGCTTCACTGTCTCCCAAGATGACAGCTTATAGAGCAGAGGAAACAAATAGGTCTCCTTTCCTACCCTCAGTGTACCATATGGTTACCTAAAGGGCCAGCTCCAATGAAAATTATTGTTTCATCTTAATTAGTAGAGCAATTCTTATCTGTGTGCTAAGAGAATAGCCTCAAACCTGTCTCCTAATAAAATCCTCAAGAATTTTCAGAAACTCTACTTAACATGACATGTAAAAATTGTAATTTGTTATTTTTCCTTAGATTAGTTTAGGTTTGGGTAATATGCAGTATCAACCTTTTTCGATGTGTGTTTTGTTATCTAACTTTGGTAGAAATATCTATTTTGAGTAAATCACCTAGATAATACTAATGAATAGTTGCTGTAAATCTTTGCTTATTAGCTTATGTATATATATCATGCTAGTAATATATTAATATATGTTTTTCCTTGTTCATTTATCATTTCGTAGAGTAGGATGGTACTGAGTAACCTCTTAGTTGTTCAGTACAGGTAATATAAAGAGAAGGAAGGCTTCAAGGAAATTGAACTTGGCCCTGTAGAATGGGTAGGATATGAATAAGCAAAGAGGAAAGAAAAGAGGATAACAGAGGAGAAAAGTAGCAAAGATGAAGCACAGGTACAAGGGTGAATATAATCTATGAGAGGAGCTGCATAGAGGTCAGTCTGGCAGGAACAAAGAGAGGCTAATAAGCAAAGATTTACAGGAACTATTCATTGTCCATCCTCATCATGTGCCTTCTTAAACAAAATAATTAGTAAAATTCTTTCTGGCCAGGCACAGTGGCTCATGTCTGTAATCCTAGCACTTTGGGAGGCCGAGGCGAGTGGATCACTTGAGGCCAGGAGTTTGAGGCCAGCCTGGCCAGTACAGTGAAACCCCATCTCTACTAAAAATACAAAAAATTAGCTGGGCATGGTGGCGAGAGCCTGTAATCCCATCCACTCATGGGAATGAAGCAGGAGAATCTCTTGAACCCAGGAGGTGGAGGTTGCAGTGAGCCGAGATCACGCCACTGCACTCCAGCCTGGGTGGCAGCGAGACTCCGTCACACAAAAAAAGTTCTTTCTACTTGGCATGCAGCCTCCAGCTGCTTATATCTGGACTTTAAAATATTCACATATCAGGCTGCTTCTGATAATTCAATCTGAATGACATCGCTTCAGAAAATGATCTGCTGTTTGCCCGGTAGATGAGTTACATATTATTGCCTTTTGAAGGATGATACCTCAAACTGCAGCCTTGACATCTGGCCTATCTTTGAACCACTTAAGATACAGCTCTTATGAATAATCTTTATCATTCAGAATAACTTTGGACATTCTGACGTTTAGCACTAAACTCCATGGAAAGAGTTTAATTATTTGAGAAATGGGGTTATACAATCTAAATTGCTATCATTCCAAAAAAATTCTCATAGGTATTTCTATTATTCCCAGAGAAGAATCCTTAGAAGCCCTTCCTTGCTTTTCCTTGTCAGTTTCTAGAAGCCAATTTTGATGAGTTTTATATCTGCTACCTGGCCGTACTTTTCTGAAACTCAACTTAATATTTTTTCTCATAAGTTTATAATAAGTTAGGGTTACACAAAAAGAAAATGAAATTAGTTATTAGTATTGAACTAAAGACATTCTATTAATGGTACTGTGTTTTTCCTATCTCTTATGCAGAGAACCTTAAAATGCTGAATTCTTTACCCTTCACATCTATTGGTCACTAAATCGCATTTTGTCAATAGTGTTTCTGATATGAATTTCTTCCTCCCATTCTCACTGCTACCAACCTACATCAACACATCATTTGTCTATCTTGTTATACTATACTATCATGACTGCTTCTTAGCTGGTACTCTTATCTCTAACACCAACCTGATTTAATTAATCTTCTAATGCTAAGTGAGAGATTGATGTTCCTAAAATGCTATTTTCATCAAGTAATCATTGCTGCTTTAAAAATTCTACAATGACTTCTTATTTCCTATCACATGAAATCTAAATGCCTTTGCATACTTTTGAAGGCTCTCAGTAATTCAGACTAGTCTTGCTTATCTGATATCAAGCTCCAGGAGCCTCTGCTCCTGCCAGGCTGACCTCCGTGCACCTCCTCTCATAGATTATATTCACCCTTGTACCTGTGCTTTATCTCTGCTGCTTCTCTCCTCTGTATTATCCTCTCTTATTCCCCCTATGCTTATTTTATATCCTACCCATTCTACAGGGCCAAGTTCAAGTTCCGTGAAGTCTTCCTTCTCTCTATATTACCTGTACTGAACAACTAAGAGGTTATTTAGTACCATTCTACTCTATAAAATAATAAACAAAGAAAATTATGTTAATATATTACTAGCATTATATGTATACATACATGCACACACATTACAGATAACAGATACTTTTTAACTTAATTCTACTTGCAGGCACTTGAACCCTCTCCAAATAGTTAGGTACAAGTATGTTTACTGCAGCAGTATTTGGAAACAACTCAAAACCAATGGTATAAACTTCTCATGGGCAAAGGAGGTATGAAATCCTTTTAATATATCCCACCAGTAGTCCTAAGTACATGACACAATGTTTTTGATTAGTTGTCTTTCTCTATATCTTATAATAGCAGTAACAGAGATGAAAATAAAATAAATTTTGTTGCTTTTCTTATACTAGTCTACATTTTTCCACTAAAATTCCACATCTTTCCAAAAAGTAATAAAATGTTTTAAATTCCATCTAGTAAGTAGTCAGACTAATAAGAAACTTTTTGTAGTAACGCTTACAATGAAATGGCAAGGAGAAGAGGTGTTGCCAACTGTAAAAAACAAGTTGAAAGAGTTATTCATACTTGTCACCTTTTTGCCAAAAACTTCCCATAGGTATAGCACTTCGAATGCTATGTTCATATATCTGAAGATTTAAATGACTCACATTAATCATTTCAAAAAGTCTGGTCCACTATTTTGACATGCTTACTGAGAACAGTGCATGACTATTTTCAAGGAAGTTATTAGCTTCTGTTTAAATCTTCTTTCAGTCTATACAAACTATAGCAGTGAAGTTCTTTGATGGGACACACAATGCCTTTTTCAGCTTCACATCATTCTTTCGTATTAGGTACCAGTGTCTTTGAAAGTTATAAAAAAAAATTTTAAAAGTATGGAAATTCTGAAGAGAGTTTCTCAGTACTTGTACCAGAAGTAAATCCAAATTAAGTTCTAGCTATTACTATATATCTTTATAGCGTTTGCAACTTAGATCACTCTTAGAAAATATAATAATAATATATTTTATAATTAGAGGGCAATATGAAATACTATCTTTCTGCTACAAAAAACCAGGACTATATTTCTCTCTTTTCCATATACCTGAGGGGAGTTAAAAATATACTGATCCTCAAGGATATCTCTATAAATAGCCTAATTGTTTTTCTAATTGATAGAATTTTTTTTTTTTCTAACAATTCTAAATATTCTTTAACTCAAGAATTCCACTTCCAGGAATTTGTGCCCTCTGTAATAATCATAGATATGTGCAAATATCTAGTTGTAAGTATTTTCACTGCAGTGGTATCTGAAAATAACAGTTAAGTTATAGTACAATCATATAATAGACTTAAAGCCATTTAAATTATTTATTCCTTATATGTAAAAGATTATAACAACATAGGAAGTTATTCATAATATGCTAAATGAAACAATCCAGTCATAATATTGTATGTATTGTATGACAACATTTTATAAAAATGCCAAATTGCTTAGCTATATTTAAATTTTTTTCTAAAATGAATATGTATTAATTACTTTAGTAATTTGTAAAAAGAAAATATGAAGGATGAAAAAAGCACTTTCTGATTGGGCAACCAAAAACACATTAATACTTCTTTTGATCATGATGAACACTTGTATATAACTACTAAAGTGAACAACAAGAAGGTATTTAAAAGGGAAAAAATGGAACCTTTTTTCTCTTCCTATTCTTATTTATTTTTTGCTGAACTCTCTAAAGGTTTTAGGATCTTATGAGCCTGACAGAGAATTAAGCTCAAAAACTACATGTGGCTGTGTCACTATGAGTTTATACCATATATATATAATGCATATATAGAGAAAATGAGCTTATCCTATATATATATAATGCATATATATATAATGCAGGTTTTTATAATTTTACTTCTTCATAGCTAGACATTACCCAGAAAAAGAAATTAAGGGGACATGTGGTACACAAAGATGGAAGAACTACTTATTTTATTGTTTTATTTTAACATTGTAAGTCAAGGCCCTACAATTTTGATAATTAAGCATTTACAATATTTGAATGAAAAGAAACAGAGTTCTTTTTTACAGTTAAGGCTATCTCAGATGCCTTCCTTTAATCTCATACATCCAAATGAACCTAATCTAGCATCCAAAGGTTCAAACCTCTCATTGTGTTTTGATTCTGTTTGTTCTATCCTTCAAGGATATTTGCTTTGGAAGAGAAGATTTATGACTGAAGAACTATGACTAAAAAGCTTATTTGCTAAGATAAACAAATCTGAATTAGTATTAAGTTATAAAAACTATTATCTATTGGACTTCTAATTAATAAAAATACCTGTTTAAAAGGAAAAAAAAACACAAAGATCAAGTTTACAAATAGTTCTAATGCCTTCTCTAGGTAATCATAAATAGCAATAATAATAAAAATAACCTCAAATAAGCAACTCAAAAGAAGGCAACCTGCTTGTTATCATAAAATACCATAATTTAACAAATAAATCTGACAGAGTAAAATAAAAATAAAACTTCTCTGTTAAAAAAATATGCAAAATTGCAAACAGAAAAAAACTGCTTACAGTGCATATAATAAAAAGCGAATTTATTTACTATTCAAAGGGTTTTTATAAGTCAATAAAAATTGATTTATAAACAATTTTTTGTCCAACACAAAAATGGGAAAGATCAGGAATAGGCAGTTCACATAAAAAGAAAAATATATTGCTAATAAAATATTTTTAAATGCTTAATCTTCTTCCTAATAAAATAAATGCGTATTAAAACAATATAATATTTTACCTTTCACATTGGAAAGCTAACAACTTACTAAATAGTAGTGAATGCTTACAGAAATGAGCATTCTCTTAGACATTGCTGTTCTCAAATATTGTTCATACAACTTTTTAAAATAACAAACTGGCAATTTTTATCAAAGTTAAAAGAACACATATTTTTGAACCTCAAAATGTTTATTTCTAGAAATTTATCTTATAGATCTATCAAAATAACTACACAAAAATATGTTTCAGGAAGGCTGCTAATTCATAGCACTGTTTGTAACAGCAGATTTTAAAAACAAAACCAAATTACTTTCTTTTGTCACAGAACTTGCACTCTGGTCTACAAAAAATATATGTATAGAATAAATTTTTAAGATTCAAATTATACTTTTTTAATACTTTATATTATCTGGAAATTGTGAATCAGTGCTTATAGTTTTGAAAGTCTGTAAAGAAGTAGACAGCGTTGAAGACACTAACATTTCAAAGTTAATTACAGCACTATCAAAATATATTTTTTATCTTTCTTGGGCACATCAGTAAAAATTTTTATTCACAAACAGGCAAAATAATTCCCTTAAAACAGTGATTATATTCACCAAATTGTAAAGAAAGAAGCTTTGGGGAGTCAAAACAGCTTTCATTTGGGTTTCAATGAGAACTTAGGGCTCTAAAGCAGTTTTAATTGTGCATATATTTTGTTTTCTCCATTAGGGGCCCATCCTTCAAAATCTAGCTGGAGCCTGAAGCAAAAAGGACATCTTTTCAAGAAAAAAAATTACAAATCTCTCTTTCAAAAAACTCTTTTATGTGTGGCATTTGATGTTTTCTTTTTACTTAACCCAACTAATAAGCAGTTTTGCATCTCACTAAAAATAAAACTTAACTGACTTGTCCAGCAATAGAAAAAAACATTAACAACAAAGGGATAAAGTTTGGGGGAATGTTGAAATATGAAAAGTTCCCAGTTGTGACAAATTTTTAATAACAAATTCAGCCTTGTCTGTTAAGTTACTACATCAATTGGTAATATAAAATAGCATATATACAACTACAATGACCAGAGAGGCTTATTTATGGGAGACTAATATTTAGTCTCAAGTTATTAAGAAATCATATTTTAAGTTATCTATCACATTTGTTGATTATTCTTCTCTATAACTTTAAGAATGTTTGATATGCCATACTCTTTTAGAAATACTATGATAAAGAAGCCATTCAGAGTATCCTCTACTTTTTCCCATTTGATTCTCTCCATCATTGAGGAATATTCAAATACAACACCATACAGGAACAAATTTAACTGAATGAGATCTTTCTCCTTAATTTAAACAACTGATAGAGGCACAAAACAATGTAAAATCTTCTTCACTGGGTATCTTTATTGTTAATTTATCAGGTTCAACTTGTTTTATGGACAAGTAGGCTATATGCATAATCCTTTAATGTACAATTTCAAAGTTCAGAAAGTTCTGAAAAACAAAAAGTACTTTTATAAGTTAGCTGCACTCCTGTTGCTGCAAAACCTGACCTGATTTAGGGTGGCAATTCACATATCTCCTTGCAGAAATATTCATGTGTTTGACAACAGGGTGCTTCCTGGAACAACATTCTTTTATAAGATTTAGAAAATTCTGAATTATGAAACACATAGAACCTCAAGGGCTTTAAATGAAGGATATGGATCTGATTACATTCCATGTTACTCCTTTAGGAGGTGAACAATATTGTTCACATGCCATAGCAAATTCAATATTTTTAAATCACATTTTTGGGGGGCCTAAAATTGAAGATATTACATTCTATGGTACATTCTAAAAAGTAATCAAGAGTTACACAACATAGGCCAAAGAGTTAATCGAATATATGATTTTCACAATGATAAAGCCTTCCTTGATTCACCCAAGTCTGAGATAGATAACCTTCTTAACTGTCCCCACAGTACTACACACTTCCCTGATTATGATTGCTGTTTACTGGTCAGTATCCCTTGCTAGACTGTATGGTCAGTGATATCAGATACTGCTGCCTTGAATTTTATTTTACCAGTAATTCCCAGTGTTTGCCTCAATGCTTGGTGCATAGCACATGCTTGATTAAAACAATAACTGGGAGAGAGATCCAAGATGGCTGATCACTAGCAGCTTGGGCTCGTAGTTCCTACTGAAAGTGCAGAGAACGAGAGGACGCCACACTTTCAGACGAATATTTGTTGCTCATGGACCAAGAGATTACCAGCGGAGGAATCCCACAGGTTGCCAGGGCGACTCTTGTGGCCAGCGCGGCGGTTTTGCTGGCGCCTTAGCGCGGCAGTTCTTGGTGCAGAGTCTGGAGATGCCTGGGCAGAAAAGCACCATCAATCTTAACACCACTGTTTTGGCCGGTGCAGTGGATTGCTCAGATTTCGGCACTGGGAATCAACAAGTTGGACGTCCGCTCAGAGACCTAGTTAGAAAGTCAGTAATTACAAAGAGGACAGAGGGATAAATATATAATGAAGGGAAGAAACCAGCCTAAAAAGGCAGAGAATACTCAAAATCAGAATGCCTCTCCCTCTACAGGGGATCGCAATTCCTCATCAGTAACGGAACAAGGCTTAATGGAGAACGAGTGTGTTCCAATAACAGAAGCAGGTTTCAAAAGGTGGGTGATAAGAAACTTCTGTAAATTAAAAGAACTTGTTCTAACCCAATGCAAAGAAACTAAGAACCTTGAAAAAAGGTTTGACGAAATGTTAATGAGAATGGATAATTTAGAGAGGAATATAAGTGAATTGATGGAGCTGAAAAACACAACACAAGAACTTCACGAAGCATGCACAAGTTTCAACAGTCGAATTGATCAAGCAGAAGAAAGGATATCAGAAGTCGAGGACCAGCTCAGTGAAATGAAATGAGAAGACAAGATTGGAGAAAAAAGGATAAAAAGGAATGAGCAAAGTCTCCAGGAAATATGGGACTATGTGAAAAGACCTAATTTACGTTTGATAGGTGTACCTGAATGTGACGAAGAGAATGAATCCAAGTTGGAAAATACTCTTCAGGATATCATTCAGGAAAACTTTCCCAACCTGGCAAGGCAGGGTAATATTCAATTCCAGGTAATACAGAGAACACCACAAAGATATTCTTCAAGAAGACCAACCCCAAGACACATAATCACCAGATTTATTAGGGTTGAAATGAAGGAGAAAATACTAAGGGCAGCCAGAGAGAAAGGTCAGGTTACCCATAAAGGGAAACCTATCAGACTTACAGCAGATCTCTCAGCAGAAACCCTACAAGCCAGAAAAGAGTGGGGACCAATATTTAACATCCTTAAAGAAAAGAACTTTCAACCCAGAATTTCGTATCCAGCCAAACTAAGCTTTATGTGTGAAGGAAAAATTAAATCTTTTGCGAACAAACAAGTACTTAGAGACTTCACCACCACCAGGCCTGCTTTACAAGAGCTTCTGAAAGAAGCACTATACATATAAAGGAACAACCAATATCAGCCTTTCCCAAAATCTATCAAAAAGTAAAGAACATTAACATAATGAAGAATTTACATCAACTAATGGGCGAAACAGCCAGCTAGCATCAAATGGCAGTATTAAACTTATATATATTCTAATTGGATAAAAAGCCAAAACCCATCGGTATGCTGCATCCAGACCCATCTCACATGCAACGATACACAAAGACTCAAAACAAAGAGAAGGAGGAAGATTTATCAACCAAACAGAGAGTAAAAATAAACAAATAAACAAAAAGCAGGAGATGCAATTCTCGCCTCTGATAAAGTAGACTTTAAAGCAACAAAGATCAAAAGAGGCAAAGAAGGACATTACATAAGGGCAAAAGGATCAATGTAACAAGAAGAGCTAACAATTTTATAGATCAACAAGACAGAAAATTAACAAGGACATCCAGGACTTGAACTCAGACCCAGAACAAGTAAACTTAATAAACATTTATAGAACTCTCCACTTCAAATACACAAAACATACATTACCACCTCACACCTATTCCAAAAGTGACTACATAATTGTAAGTAAATCACTCCTCAGTAATCACATAGCATTTCATAGGTTTAAATGAAATATTGGTTGGCTGCTTGTTTGTTATTTTCTTCCCCTATTCCTTCCTGTCTACAACAAGTATAATTATTGGTATAAAAGAGGTTTTCAATACCCATTTTTAGGCTGCATTCTAGCCTGGGCAAGAAAGCAATACTCCCATTCTCTCTCTCTCTTTCTCTTCCTTTTTCTTCCCCTTCTTCATTCATTTTTTTTTCTTTCTTTCTAAATAAAAAAATAATAACAAAACAATAACTGAATTGGAGGGCGGAAGAAATGTGTCAAATAATTCTCTAAGTACCTCCAAATAACTCAAGGTAGGAGAGGTACTACTCTCATTCAACTTCTATCCTTTCATTATTTAAGGATCCCTTTTATTCTTATTTCACCAGAATATTTTAGCAGCTGTCCATTTACTAACATTTCTATTGTGGTAACAGTCATGCTCATTTTATTTCCAGGTGTTTTTTTTTTGTGGTCTTTCATGTTAATGATTATACTTCCTTTATCCTTTTAAAATAACTTTCAGGCTGGGCGCAGTGGCTCACGCCTGTAATCCCAGAACTTTGGAAGTCCGAGATGGGTGGATCATGAGGTCAGCAGTTCAAGACAAGCCTGGCTAAGATGGTGAAATCCTGTCTCTACCATAAATACAAAAAAATTAGCCGAACGTGGTGGCAGGCACCTGTAATCCTAGCTATTCAGGAGGTTGAGGCAGAGAATTGCTTGAACCTGAGAGGTGGAGGTTGCAGTGAGCCGAGATCATGCCACTGCAACTCCAGCCTGGGTGACAGAGCAAGACTCTGTCTCAAAGATAAAAACAAAAAAATAAATAAAGCGTCAGTGTTTAAATATTTATATTTGGTTACTTAAATTTTTACCAGATTTCCATAGCTGCTGATTTTTATTTTAAAAACTATGTTTATCAATATCAATATCCACAACAAACAGATCTGAAGTACAAATAAAACTGCTACATATCACTCATATATTCAAATAATACTGTCTGTCTACATTCACCACAGTTGAGTATTCTTTTTTCATAATTTCATTTTTCTCATTTTTACTAGTAGAGCTGGCTTAACTTTTGACTCAGATTCTCTCTGTATTCATCTTGATTTGAAAGAGGTAAAAATTTAATTTTTCCTATGTCATTTCTTATATTAGTCAGCAGCATTTTGAACTATAAAATTCAAGTGTATATGTAGGAAGCTATCCAGAACTGACTGCACCACAGACAGATCCTGCTAACAGTGCTGCTCATAATCTATTAGTTTCTGAATATGCGTGATTCCTGGTACTTAATTTTGGTTCAAGCTTTGGTTTCCTTAGAAGCTATGGCCCTCCCATGACCTTTGATTTCCTTAGACAGAATCTTACAGATTTTCTAGACTGTGATGGTACTCTAAGGTCAGATTATGACTGTGCATTTGCCCACAACTGTCACTGCTCATGAAGCAATACAATTAACTGAATGTCTTACAGATCACCAATTTGCAGCTACCCAAGGCCTAATAAAAGTTAAGTTACATTTAAACAAATCTTTGTGGGAGGCAGCTTCTGACATGGCTCCCAACAATTCTTGCCTCTTGGTATTCACACCACTGTGCAATCCCCTTCTCTGTAGCATAGACTGGCCCTAGTGACTTGTTTCTAATGAACAGAATATGGCAAAGGTGATGGGATGTCATATATGTGATTAGGTTACAAAAGACTGTGACTTCCATTCTGCTAGTTTACTCTATCTCTCTTTTGCCCTTTTGCTTGTTCAATCTGATGAAGCCAGCTGGCATGTTGGGAGATACTGTATGAAGAGAACCAGCAAAGAACCAAAGGGTACCTTGAGTGCATGAGGAACCAAGGCCTTAGTCTAACAGCCTGTCAGGAACTAAATCCTGACAACAACCACGTGAGTCAGTGAGGAATTTGATCCTTCCCATCAGGTCTTGAGATGACTGCAGCCTTGTGAGAGACTCAGAGCCAGAGACACAGCTAAGCTGCACTGACTCGTAGAAACTGTGAAGTAATGTTGTTTTAAGTCACTAAATTTGGGGACAATTTGTTATACAGCAACCTATAACTAAACTAATATAAACCTGCAAGGCAAAACATTTTTAATCCTGAAACAAAATATGACATAAAATTGTAGTTTCAAATTATATAGTTGTCTGGTTTAAATGTATCCATTATATTTTTTAATAAGATGTAAATTCATTATCTGCAGGAAATACATATAGCAAATAACAGTTTTTGGCACAAAATAATTGACACACATGTGTGAATAATACAGTTTTTTCTTTTCTTTTTTTGAGACGGAGTTTCGCTCTTGTTACCCAGGCTGGAGTGCAATGGCGCGATCTCGGATCACCGCAACCTCCGCCTCCTGGGTTCAGGTAATTCTCCTGCCTCAGCCTCCCGAGTAGCTGGGATTACAGGCATGCACCACCGTGCCCAGCTAATTTTTTGTATTTTTAGTAGAGATAGGGTTTCACCATGTTGACCAGGATGGTCTCGATCTCTTGACCTCGTGATCCACCCGCCTCGGCCTCCCAAAGTGCTGGGATTACAGGCGTGAGCCACCGCGCCCGGCCGAATAATACAGTTTTTAAACCTAAACAGATTCTTGGCAAGATGGTTCAATTAAAACTTTTAGGTAAAATGATCTACTCTATTAGAAGGAAAAATATTCTAACTAGTGCTCTGAGGTCATGCCTGGTATTGCAGACATCAAATACATCACAGGATATTATCTGGCCTCCTCACATAGTCTAATGGTAAAGTTATCAGGAGAAAAATCCTCTTTACAGGTTATATTCTTTTCACTAGAAATTTCTGCAATAAATATAGGTAATACAAATCCGAAATATTTTCTTAAATGGACTTATTAACAATTCTAAAGGATTATCTGTTATAAATCTAGGTCCTCCCTTGAGAAACTAAGATGTCAAGAAGAACATCCACCTGGATGTTTTACATACTACTGAAATTCAACCTGCTAAAGATGTCATTCCATTTCACTCTGTTCTTCCTCTAGTCTTCCAAATCTCAGCAAATGGTATTTCCATCTATCAAACTGTTCGCGACAATCATCTGAGAGCTCTCCTAGACACCCTGTATCTTTTCAGGAAGTCCACTGCCCAAATTGATCACATCTCATTATTTCTCTCTATCTTCCCCCACCCCATATCCAAGTTATCACAATTTCTCATCAGTTCTATTACTTCCTAGTCTCTCTATTTCTATGCTTGTCTCATTCCAATTATCCTCAACATAGCAGTCAGTGTTAATATTTTAACAATGCAAATCAGAATACATCCCCAGATAAAAATCCATCACCAACTTCCACTGCTTGTAAGATAAAGTCAAAAAATGGATAAAACAGACAAAAACCACAACGAAAGTTAAATGGTTCCATAAGATCTGATTCTGTATAATACTCCATCCTCATTTTTGCTCCAAGCAGCCATTATTTTGCTGCAAAAATCTTCCTTGAGTTTCTCCAACATGCCAAGTTATTTGCTTCGGCTTCTATATAGAAGGTTTTTTCTGCTGGTTAATTCCTATTTATACTTCTGGTCCCAGCTGAGAAAAACACCTCTCCCCCTACCACAAATCTAAATTGGATCTACCTGTTATATTCTCCTAACATTCCTAGGAATTTTTCCTCATCATATTAAACATAATTTGTAATTATATACTTATGTACAGGAATATTTTAATATTTCTCTCCTGAAAGATTATTTAACTTCATGAGGTCAAGATACAGTTTGAGTTTGTTCATCAGTGCCCAACACAGTGCCTGGAACACATAGATGTTTTTTAAAAATCTGTTGAATTAGGACATGAATACAATTGATCAACATCTAACTATTATAATTACTAAATAGGAAAATATTTAAATCATGACCTGTTTTGAATGTGCAACCATCTTTCCTCTTTTATCCATTAGAAATTTTTCTCTCTCATATTTTTTATATAGAATGAAAGATTTGTATTTGAGATCTGGAAAAAAAAAACCCTTAATATTTATATTTGGCTTGGCTAGTATAACTCATCTATTTACTTCATGGGATATCTGTAATGATTTGTGTTTAAATTTTTACTTTACAATAACTAATCAGGACACCTAGATCACCATTTAAAAATACAAACAACCACTTTTAGTAGTCAAAAGGGGATATTTCTGAAAGTGACAAAATCTATCACAAAACAGTATCAAAGCTAAGTTTTATCACAGAAGTATGAGGTCATTAAATAATTAGGCAGACAGATGGGTTAGCTGTTATACTTAGAACTTGGCCCAAAGTCTAATGAGTAATGAAACTTGTTTATTAAGCAGGAACTTAAAAAAAATAAGCAAGGTGACATGACTGGTAACACAAATCTTTGAGGCATTGATATGATTCCCTTCTAAAGACATTTACTTAGTGTAGAATTTATTGTGTTTAAATTGTTACTGAAATATTTTAAAGTTCTGTATTTTTGTTTTTCATGTAATACAGAAAATGTATGAAATCAATATAAAATTCAATTATTAAGGATGAAAATTGTATTAACATGTCCCAGTTTCACTCCCTAAATAAGAAAATATGATTCATATCTATTAATTTGCCACTAACATGTAGCTCTCCAGAATAACTACATGAAATGCAGTCCTAGGAAACAAACATTTTTATTACTTTACTATTCACTGGATTCATTATTCAAAAAATTATGAGCAATAGTACAACCAATTTATACTACACAATAAATGATGTATTTTATGAAAGTCAAATGCTTTCAGAGTCAATATAATCACAACATATTTTTTTGGACTCATGTGTGCCCTCACAGTTTGCTTTTAACTGCTTCATAGAGATGGCAGTTTACACATTACAGTGAGGTTTTATTGATTTATCAGTTACAGAGTATAATAAGCATTCTTAACAAACTGGAAAAGCTAGCTCTGAGGCTAGTATTATATAATAGCAAGTTGCAGAATACTTCAGAGCAAAATCAGAAGGTTGGCATAAGGGAAAGCTATATGGTGTAAACTAGACTAGCAAAGACTAATATTTAGTAAGTCCACTAACACAAACAAATTAGGTTTTTGAGTTGTATACTTTGTCCACGATGGGAAAAATAGTTACTTAGTATTTTATGTCATATGGTCAATTATTCTATAACAAACTATTAAATTTCCTTTTTGGGAAAATGTTATCTTAAGTTACATTTAACATTAATATGATGTAACACATACTTTCTCCAGCAAACAAGTCCTTTCTTTCAATAATGTATCTGAATTTAGCTACCTCAGATAATTTGACTTTCACATGTATTTGTGGGGCATGTTTCGTTAATTAATAACAAAAATATTTAAAAATATGTTTTTTAGTAGTTTAAAATAAATACTTTTAAACACTAAAACATGTTAAATTGTAAGAGAGTAAAAGAGTTGAGAAAAAACTGCACAATAAAATTCTCTAAAGCATCATGTAAAAATTTTGTAATTTAAAAATGTAAAGATCATGCACCCAAAGGTGGTAACGTTCTCTGCTTCAGTTTTATCTTTGAAGCCAAAGAACATATATATACATATATATACACACACATATATATACACATATATACACACACACACACATATATATATATACACACACACACATATATATATTTATTTATTTTTTCTTTAGGCAGAGTCTTGCTCTGTCACCCAAGCTGGAGTGCAGCTGCGTGATCTCGGCTCATTGCAACCTCCACCTTCTGGGTTCAAGTAACAAAGAATAAAATTTTTATTAAACTTTGTTTTGCTTTTTAAAATGGAATAGTCTGAGGACTTCTGAGAACCTATGAATGAGCAAAGTGGAGTACTGGAAGAGATCCACAGAGCAGTTCATGATTCAATCAGCTGACTGAGCTGTTTATCATTCAGCTAAACAGAACTGGCCAACATGTTGTTTTGGAGCATAATTTTTTTCTTTCTCAGTTATAACTTCTTTAATTTCCATCCCTAATAGGCCACTGAACACGTGAAGCAAGCAGAAAGCATATGGATGTTGAAATACAAATTAAAGAGGAGCATAAAAATAAATCTGTAAATTCACCTCAGGATTCTCTTCATGAGATCTTTAAATTGTATTCATTTGATCACACTACTCATATTACCTATTATGTAACTGCTACTTAAAAAACAAAGATAAAGAAAGAGAATATTGGAATAATAATATTAAATTTATTTTTTCATATACTGGCATAAAGGCCAAAACATCCACAATGTGTTATCTGTGAAAATATTCTAGAAAATAGAGGCTCGATTATTTTATTTTAAAAGTAAAATGTGGCTGGGTGCAGTGGCTCATGCTTGTAATCCCAGCACTTTGGGAGGTCGAGATGGGTGGATCATCTGAGGTCAGGAGTTTGAGACCAGCCTGGCCAACATGGTGAAACCTCATGTATACCAAAAATACAAAAATTAACCGGATGTGGTGGCAGGTGCCTGTAATCCCAGCTACTCAGGAGGCTGAGGCAGGAGAATCACTTGAACCTGGGAGGTGCAGGTTGCAGTGAGCCAAGGTCTTGCCATTGCACTCCAGCCTGGGCAACAACAGAGCAAGACTCCATCTCAAAAAAAAGAAAAAGTAAAATGTTAAGAATTCCAAATATCACTTCATAAGCAGTTATTTAATGTCATAATATGTTACTAAAATTTAATCTACTTTCTTATTTATATTCAGTCCTTAAAACCAACTTAATATACCTTTATAAAATTTAACAAATTGTGCTTTTTCTTATATAGCTGAAGTCAAACACCATGTGATGTTATATATTATAAATACTAAAGATTGTGTTAAATAAAATTTAAAAAACAATCAATGTAACTCAACTTCTTTATCTTATAACAATGCAAAAATAATGTTTAAAACACTACCTAGAGAATATATATTGAAGAGATTCAAGAGGCAAGAAAGGTTGGGAAATGTTGCTTTAACATTGCTAAGGGTTTTGATCATTTTAAACCCAGAAAAATTTCAATTAATGATGGAGGAAGTGAGTCAAGGATTTTTATACTGCCAAGTGAAATGCAGCAAGCTAGAATAACTGGTTAGTTTTATTAAGGTATCTTATTAAGATGGCTTATTAAGCTACTCACTACTGTTTTCATAGGGCTTTAGGCAGACACTAAACTTTAAAATGTAGGATTCGTTTCTTCCTAACTTTCATAAAAGTCATATATAATTAGCACTGAATGAAATTTTCTAATGTCAACATTTCAAATTTTGATTAACAGGGAATACAAATCAACCTTACTCAAGTTTAATTCAAAAGATAGGCAACATCCTTTGGGAGACTAGTAGAGATAATATATCAATGTAACTTCAAATTTTAGACTAAGCCACGGGCCTATAAAGTAAAAGTAATATTCAACTTATTAAGCTGGCATCATCACAGTCATTTTCCCTACTCGATTTAACTATGATTCATAAAAACCAAATATTCTCAAATTTAGATCAACATTTAAGATCTAGAATGCAATCAGGACCCTGTTGATAGATATGATGATTGATCTACATAGAGTATGAAAGATGATTAAATTAAAGATAAAGTAACAGTTGATAAAAGTGGTGCAGGCTCCAAATATGAATAAGACATAGAAATTTAGAGAGTGGTAAAGTTTATGGACACCATATAATTAAAAACCTGGCAAAATTCTGTAAGATGGAAAGAACCACAATTGTTCATATCTATGATATCACTATCATTTCTGAACATAAAATACCAGTCAATAGAAATCATACAAGTTAGGATAACAGCAAGTTATCATTATCATTATTATTTTTTATGAGAATAACTTAGGAGTGTCTTTTGTTCCCTTGTAACAGTCTTTTTTTTTTTTTTCGTTGTAACAGTGTCTTTTTCATCTTCTATAGGATATTCAAGGCTAGATCTAGTGAGGTGAATGAGGCACTCATCTCAGGTTAAAATTTAAAAGAATGTTAAAGAAAAGTAATCAAGATGAGTAATATGTTAATAAAAATAGTTTTAAAATCACGATTAACACATAAACTTAAATAATATCAAAATTTTAAATAAGGAAAGGATCAGTACCTAGTCTAACACTGATAAAGTCTCTAAAGCAAAACTTCTTTACATCATAATGAGTTTCTTTAAAAGATGAATTTTGATAAAGTGTTAAATGGTTTAGGTCTGTCCCATCATTTACATAAGCACAGAATACATGAGTGAGAAAAATACCCAAAGTAAATTTTAATAATAAATCCCTAAATATTGTTCTAAGGCAGTTGACATCATAAATCCCTATGTCTAAACCCACTCTGATTACTAAACTCTAAACTCCTTGGTTATGCTAAGTAAGCTCTCCCAAACTATTTAGACCGACTGATTCTAATACCAAGGTTGCTTCTTTTAACTAATTATACAGCTGAT
Organism: Aotus nancymaae; assembly: GCF_030222135.1. Lineage (NCBI taxonomy): Eukaryota > Metazoa > Chordata > Mammalia > Primates > Aotidae > Aotus > Aotus nancymaae. The sequence goes on along the minus strand of NW_026988476.1, from coordinate 7,873,210 downwards.
TCATAGTCTTTGCTTGAATTGATTATACTGGAAGTTACACGGTAGTGATTTTCTAATTGTATCATTCTCTCTACATTTATTAACTGACATTCTTCTGTACAAAAAGTTTTTTTCTCTTCATCCTTCATCTCTTGTTTTTGAGTATGTTTATAGACTCTGAGATATAAAAGTTCAATATTTTGTAATCAAATAGAGTTCTTTTTTTGACTCACAAGTCATCCCAAATTTGGTCAGTGGGAACATTTTCATGCTAGCTTATGTATCCTTTCTATATAACCCCATTAATCTTTGAGCATTTGCTTGTTTCTTGGCACAAAAAGACATCCCAGACTACTCGGTATTTTCCCTGACCCAGACCTAGAAGCTTTGTACTTTTTAATGGAAAATGGTACTTAGAAACTAAAATCTGGGTGCTAGGTATGTCTATTGCTTTTAAGCCTTTTTCAGTGAACAGAGCTAAGAAAAATATGTATATATTTAAAATCATGCCAGGTGCGGTTGCTCACACCTGTAATCCCAGCATTTTGCGGGGCGGAGGAGAGCAGAACACTTGAAGCCAGGAGTCCAAGACCAGCCTAGCCAACATGGAAAAAACCCATCTCTATTAAAAATACAAAAATTAACTGGGTGTGGTGGTGTGCACCTGTTATCACAGCTACTCAGAAGGCTGAGGCAGGAGAATTGCTTGAACCTGGGAGGCAGAAGTTGCAGTGAGCTGAGATCCTGCCACTGTACTCCAGAGTGAGACTCTGTCTCAATAAATAAATAAATAAAATAAAATCATGGGTTCATTTTGATATGTTGAATTCAAATTTAATATTACAGTTTCTATTTCCTAGTGCCATTTATTTTATGGTGGAAATCTTAGTTCCTAATAATGTTTGTTTCTTTATTTGCTCAATCCAACAATATACATAAAATCGTTTAAAAATGTTAATACCTGTAGGACTAATAACTGTTAATATAGTGAGGTACATTAAAATTTCTTTGCATGTATTTTTGTTCTTAGAATATATGCCACTGATAATGTATAGTTAGAGTATGATAATCAAAAGATACTTGAAGTAATTACTTTCTGTATCTTATCAATTTGCTGTACAGTTAGGTATATTTATTTGTATTTATAGTCACTGTTAGGGCTTTCTTTTTATCTTTTTAATTTGATTTTCATTTCTGAATATGTAAAAGATTTACAACGTCCAAAAGTCAAATCTATACAAAAGGGCATACTCAGAAAAGTTGCACTCCCATCCTTGTCTATATCCCTTTCCCATATATCTCCAAAGGTAAACACTTTCGCTTCTGGCTGATCTTTCCTGTTCCTTTTATTCTTATTTCTCACACAAAAGGCAGTATATGAGAAGTACTTGTTTTTGTTTTTGTTTTTTTTTCGGTTAGGAATCTGTCCTGGAAGTTATTCAATATCAGTTTATAGATATCTTCCTTATTTTTTTTTATAGCTGCACTGTATTACACTATGTGCATGTACCATCATTTATTTAACTACTCTCCTATTTGGGTTATTTTTATTTGCTATTAAAAACAATACTGTAATTCTTACGTTGTTTCATATGCATGAAGGTTTATAGGATAGAGTCCTACAAATGATTCTTCCTTAGTCAAAGGGCAAATGCATATGTATTATTGTTAGATATTGCCAAATTCTCCTCCATAGGGGTTTCACCATTTCATGTTCTTACCAGTAATGCATTAGAACACACAGAACCTTCTTCCAGTTTTCAAGATCAATGTAAAGAAACTCTTTCAAAAGTTACATGGTTCTTAGATTGTGTCTAAAATATAATTTTTCTCCTTTTCTATTTCCAAACAGACAGGTGATCATAATGTTTTAATTGAAAACACGTAAGTTGAACATATTAAATGGCTTATGTTTATAGAGCACATTATACTTTTCAAAGCACTTTTATGCACATGCATTTCATTTGATCCTTATAGCCATGTTTTGAAGAAGTCTAGTGCAAGTGTATTTTCCAGATGAGAAAACTGAGAGCAAATTTAATGATTTGTACATACCTAGTTAATCCTAGTTAATGACACTTGAGGGTCCTGTTAGTTCACTAATATTTTTACTGGATACAAAGTTGCCTTCCCTTAACTTAGAATTTTAGTGTCTTCATTTACTATATGTTAGTGTAACTTGCCAGATAAAAGTATTAGGAATGCAAACTTAATCATTATATTTAGCTCAGAAATAGCAGAAACAAGAATGCAATTATTGAGTTATTTAAGCTTGTATTTTACATTTATTTTGGATAATAACGCTTCATTTGTCTGGTTTAGCTTAAATATTTTATAAACTACAAAGTGCTAACCAAGTATAATATCGTTTATTATTAAAAAACCAGCATATTTTAATTTAAAGAGTTATATAAAATAAGTAACAACTTGAATACAATGAATTAACTTTTAATACATAAGCAATTGCTGTGTATTTCTAAAATCATAGCAAATAGAGTAAAAAGTAGCCAAGATGTAATTTCAGGACTGAAATAAAGTTCAAAGTGTTCCTTTGTACTAAACAATGTCTCTTTGCATTCTGTAAAAAGGTGAGAGAAAAAGTTCTATTCTGAGAATAAAATGTTTCAGCTAAATTTTTAATTAGATTGATTCATCTTTGAGAATGGCAACATATATTTATCCTATCAAGTGTACTTCAAGAAAATATTAAAGAATGACATTAACAAATATAAGCTGAGAGTCCTCACAGCAGAAGAAATGAAATCATTGAGCATAGATATAAACCCCGATTTTGGCCTCTTTTTCATAATGTAAACTGTATTCCATAAAACACAATCTGTATGTTAAAGATGCCATTTATTTTTGAAGTTAAAAAATAACAAAAAGACTTTAGACCCACATATAAAAGGTACTCTTTTTATCCTTTTCTGAGACACTGACCTGTATACTCATTTAAAAATGAACACCACATCTTTACGTTATTAAATCTTTGTTTTGATCTATTAGTATTCACCAAAGTGCCACTTTATAAAACCCCACACTGAATAGACAAGGCTGGAGGTGACCATCTGCAGCTTTAGAGTCTGTGTTTGAATTGATGAAAAGAGCTTTGTGTTTTCATTGCCAAGTTTGATTCTTCCAGTCATTAGGCATTCCCCTCAGATTGCATCAATGAAGCCGGACTCTCTTACACCCATGTGTTAAAATTCTCTTTTCCTCATGGTTTCCTTTGCCAGCTCTACTCAAGAATGACTATTGGGTCTTAGCCACATTCTTCTCACAGCTGTGTTAAAAAAGAGCATCAGAAAGTCTTCCTAAAACCCATATGTGTATCTGGTCAGTTCTCTGTCTTAGGGTCACCTCACATTGTGGTGTGATTACACAGAGATTCATTCTTGTTCTTGAACTGTGCTACTCCCATCATTCTGGGAAAGATTTAGGCCTTCTGAGAGTCAGTAGTAGAGAACTTTTTGGAAGACTGATGTGAAATACACATAACTTAACTCAGAAGGCAGATTAGTTTAACTTAAGAAAGATATTTCAAGACACTAAAAACGTTTTATGTTATTTTTACCATTATATAGCTTGTTATATGGCAAACGGTAACAGAAAGAGAAACAAGATGCTTATACATATACACAGGATAGTGTTGTATGAGACAAAGGAAAAACTGAAAAGATGATGATGTTCCAAGAACTATTGGATTGGATTGTATAAATGCCAAAGCAACTAAAAAAGTTAAAATTAGTTTGGTAGGTTCCAAAATATCATTTACATGTAATTTGTAGAATCTTTCTTTTTTTCTTTTTTCTTTTTTTTTCACTTTTGGTCAGTCTTCCTATAAAAAGACCTGCTAAAATAATCTACAATAGTATAATTATTTTTTTCATTATATTTACGTTAAGGAGTGAAAAGTGCCTCTGTTGAGTTGTTCAATAATGTATAACACTAAAGGAAGAAAGAAGATATACTTCAGCTGTAACTGTAATCAATATTGTTATGGAAACGTTTTTTCCTTAAATGTAACTGATAAAGAATAAAGCTAATCTATGGACAATGTTTGTGATTTCACCATCAGACAAACTTACACTGAAACAAGCAAAGGATTCTTCATTGTGTAAATTTACCCAGGGCCAAATATGCACAAGTGCAAATCTCTGACCCAGTAGGAATAAATAACCAATTATGGAATCTTAGAATCCAAGTGAAATTTTTATTTTGACTTGCTCTTGGGATCGATTGATTTTCTCCCAAATATATTTTGGGAATAAAATCTATACCTATTATACCTGTTTGTCTGTTTAGGATAGTTGTGCAACTGTCAAATCAGATTTTAGATGAACATACTGAGGATTTATTCAAAGCAAACCAGACACTGTTTTATATAAAATGTATATATTTTCTTTATTAACCAGTAGATACATTATATCTATTCTGTGTGTTTAAGAATAGAGACAACAAAGGGGAAAGTTTTGAGTGAGTCATATAAAGTATCAAGTAAAATGATATGCTACATCAAGTCTAATGAGATTGAGCAACATTTAAGCAGGAATGACAAAAACTTCTAAAAATCTAACTTCTAAAACACATTCCTTTTCCCCTCTACTATAAAATATTTTAAAGTACACTAACAGTGTCATTTAGTAACCTTTTCCTAGGGAGTTCAAATCCCTTTATACATCTTATTTTTATCAATTCTCCAACTAATTTCAGGTAAGGCAGATGAGTACTCCTAACTTCACAGAAGTACCCAGGAGCTATGTAGCCTGTCAAGGGGTAAACCATTAGAAAGCTTTTGACTGCAGCTAAGAACAGAAGCAAGGAAAAGTATACTTGTTAGATCATATATCCCTCTAAGGAACTTGTATTTCATATAAAATATTTGTGTGAAAATCACACGTGTGTGTCTCTAAGGTATAAAAAATGTGTTTCTCCCCTATCAAATTTTAGTTAAAATGTAGATGATCATCGTAAGTGGATTCTATAATTTCCCTTAAATAATAAAAACTCTGGTCTTTGACTTTTTAAATCACTGTAGTACTGGGATTAACAAACACCCAAAACTCCTGTATTTTATTTAAACTGAAACAGTATGGATATCTCATATTTAGTTTTTTGTTCTTTTTCCTCCATTCCTCTCTATTGTGTTAGTCTGAAACATGTTTTATCTATCTGAGTATGCAGAAATGTATAATAGCTCAACTCTAGTTCATTATTGGAAGATAGCTTCTGAAATGAAGAAGTAGATTAAATACAAAAAGCCATGTTGTAATTTAAAATTTTGGTTCCTACTTTTAGGCTCTTACTTATTCATTCCATAAGGTTAGTTACAAAAGGGATCTATCTTATCAGAAAAAATACAGAGTCTAGGTTTAAAGGGCCCCTTTTCTTCCTTAGCCTGGATCCTTCACTTTCCAATCTACTGGGATTTCTTATATTCTGGTTTAGGCTGCAATCCTAATAATCCTACATTAATCCTTTTCTGGCATAATGGAGTTAGTCAGATAATTAAAACTATGTTTCTTCTTCATATCAATGTGAGATATTCCCCAGTAGTGAAGATATAAGCCCAAATTCTTTAGTTTTTATAAATAAACAAATATAATTATGTATTTGTCAAGCATTGTAGGTATATATCTATGTATAATAAAAGCAGCTCTAAAGAAACCTTCTTTATATACTAGATGAATGGGAAAGGTGATCCACTATACAAGCATATGATGGAATTGGTGATAATTTTAATGAAATGCTTGTTTAACAGAGTATAAGATGAAATATTTCAGAAATTAAAGATGTATTCAGATAATTTAACGTTTATGATTCACAAATCCAGAAAATTAAATTCTTTAAAAGCATATCGCATGTCCAAGAATAAAAATTAAGCATGTTTAGATGTTGTACATCTTATAATGACTATTTAGGAGCCATCTGAGTCCCATCTTCCATATATAGATGACAATAAAACTATCTTCAATTAGATTTAGATTTGGAAGGTGCCTTCCAAAGCTAATTAGGGAGGGCATTTGTTGATAAACTATCACAAGTATATTAACCATTCAACTTATTATTTGGTGAAGTACATATATTTCATAGCTTATAAATTTCAAACACAAGAAAACATTTTAAGGAGCAATTTCTAGAGAAGTTTTAGGTCCTCTCGCTTATTAATAGTACTAATAAAGCTCACTTTCAACATTATATAAAATATTGATTTATACCTTCTTCTGAGTTGAGGAATTTCAAAAGTTATTCTTTGATTCAATCAACACATATTTATATTGTTTAGATATGTCTAATTTTGCCTTGGAACTCATAGTTCAACAAATAATTTATAAGAAAAATATCACAGGTAAAGTTGACAAGAATCAGAATAATTTTAATGAAAAGACAATGAAATTATAAAAAAATTCACTAAGCCTTTTCACTTTTTAGCAGAATTATTTTTCATTATGGTTAAAATCAGATTCTGGAGCCAGCAACAGATGTAAAAACTCTAGTAAAATCTTTTGATAAAAATAGCATACTTTTTTTTTTAATTGAGAAACTTTAGAAATGCTCTGTTCCTTTTCCCAGCACCCACAGTCATGTATCCTGTTTTATAATTCAACCTGCAAACAGATTAAGCAGCTGAGTTTGTAGAAAGTATGTTTGCTCTACACTAAGAACCCTTGTGTGACACTATGGTGACTCCCCTGACACTTTGAAGAGAACTACAGATGGTTCTTACTCATTAGCTGGAAAACCAGGCTGAGAATTCACAATTTCTTTGTAACCCCAATTTCTTCATAGAAATCCAGTATTTGGTCAAAAGGCAGAAAAGACTTTAAACAGCTTTACTTTATTTTTTTCTTTGTCAATACTGCTCAAAAGATATAGGGTGCGCTATATTTCAAAAGACAATCTACAACTTAAAAAAACCTATAAACTGAAGTGCTTTAGCCTGATCTTTGATGTTTTAACTATGCTATAAAAATTTAAGATGAGCAGAACTCCTGTACATTTTAAATAACAGATTTTTTCCTTTTAGGAAAGTATGGAAAGCATGAAAGTTCTTGAGTTGATACATCTTTTCCAGCAAATGTGTTTAAAAGTTTACCATTTTTTCTGTATCTCTTTGTCTCATCTATTCATTATATAGTTACAGTATATAACTCCCTATATAGTTTACCGGGGAATTTGAATCATATCTCTGTCAACCTGGCCCACAGTAAAGATGAGATATGACAAAAGTTATTTCAGTTTTAACCCCAGATCTTTGAGAGTTCTAACTTTATAAGCCTGGTTGTAATTACTTTTACTTTAAGTAACTATGTGTAGCTTAGGCATGCTAAGTATAGTAAAATGTATTTTTAAAAGTCCTTTGGAACTTGTTCCAGGCCACAAGAAGCAAGTATCCTTATAGATGGAAAAGAAACTATAGCATAAAGGATCACAAAATTTTAAATCTCTCATGAGGAATAAAAACATCGTTTAATGGATTGGTGTGTCAGTTTTCTCTTTAATAAATGAGGATTATGGATAGTCTTTGACAAAACTATTAAGAGAAGTTTTTCCTACAAAGTTCCTGTGCTCTTAGCTGCTCTTTAGTTCCCTTTACCTCCACATAATCCCTCTGTCCAAAACCAAGCACATTCAGTACCAGGAAAAGAGCAATCTAAAAGCTACATCACAATGTGCTATGCTTCTACAAACATTCACATTTTTCAATAAAAGTACATAAGAAAAAAGAATTAATTTCCACTGGTAAAAGATTAAGCTTTATGATAGGTAGGCCAAGAAGCTATTTTTTGGTTATGAGGTAAGGCATGCACTGACTTTTTTCCTGTAAGTGATGATCTGCCTATACTGGCTAGCTTATGGATGGTAATCCTGTACAACTTGTCTTTCTATGAATACTCCTACAGGCTAAAACATTTAAGAAAATATTAAACATTTTTATGACTCTGAAAGAAAATAAATTTAAAATTCTATGGTTAGCAATAGTAGATAGTCTCTACTACTACTAATGATTTCTGGTCTTCTAAATGTAATTAAATTTGATGGAAGTGGGTGGTTAAAATCTGATCAACAGGAATAAGTGCTGCCAGCTCCTCAGAGTGAAAGGTGTGGTGGTAGCAGTGAGGGGAGGGAGGGAAAAACCAGCCATAGAAGTCATACTTTTCTATACAACTGGTAAACTCTGTGCCTAAAAAGTATTTATTGTGGGCCTAAAGTAGAGTGGAGCATATCTGAAATTTTCCTGCATATCTCTAACTTGACCTGCTTTTACTTTATGCTGTTACTCTCTCAAACTATTAAATTGTTGTAGTTGATATGTTCATAGCATTTACAGAATACTTACTTCACAGCAGGTTTCTGCATGAATTTTTAGAAGAGATGGGGAAACACAGATGAATAGAACACAATCTGTGTCTTAGGGGATCTGGGAGAGAGTGCAGAAGACAGAAAATAGATATACAAAATACATCACCTAGGCCTGGCACAGTGGCTCACACCTGTAATCCCAGCACTTTGGGAGGCCGAGGTGGGCAGATTGCTTCAGCCCAGGAGTTTTGAGATCAGCCTGGGAAACATGACAAAAACCCATCTCTACCAAAACCAAAAAAATAAACAACAAAAAAAAAATGAACAAAAAAAAAATCCCAAAAATATTTGCCAGGTGTAGTGGCGCATACCTATGGTCCCAGCTACTGGGGAGGCTGAAGTTGCAGTGAGCCATGATTGTGCATGATTGTGCCACTGTACTCCAGTCTAGGTGACGGAGTGATACCCTGTCTCAAAAAAACCACCAAAACCAAAACAAAACTACATACACACACACAAGTATATGTATGTGTGTGCATATATACATATGCCATATATATGCATAATTTATATGTATATATACACATATATGTAGTTTATATAGTATGTATATATAGGTTTATATATGTATGTGATATATAGGTATCATATTTATATATGTATAGACACATATACTTTTTATATATATTATATACATGTGTTTAGACACATATATAATATATGGGAGAATATGATACTAGAACAATGGGAGAAGGCAAGTGACATATATAAACACATATAGTTTATATATATGTTATATATATACACATTTATATATATAAACATGTTATTTATATACACATATATAAATATATGTTATTTATATAAATATTTAAATATTTAAATAATTATATAAATAACATATATAAATTTTTATATATGTTAATTATATAAATAACATATATGTTATTTATATACACATATATAGTTTATATATACATATAAATTATATATAAAGTATATGTACACATATATGTTATATGTGTATATAAACTATATATGTGTATATAAATAACATACATATGTGTGTATATATTATATATGTTATGTATGTGTACATTATATATACATATATAAACTATATATGTGTATATAAATATATATAAACTATATGTGTGTATATACATATATAAACTATATATGTATGTATATATGTATTTGTACTATAGATGTACATATATGTAGATTTTTTTTTAAATTGAGAAAATGTAGAAATGAGCTCTGTTCCTCTTCCCAGCACCCAGAGTCATCTATCCTGTTCTATAATTCAACCTGTAAACAGATTAAGTAGCTGAGTTTGTGGAAAGTATGTTTGCTTTATGCTAAGGATCCTGTGTGACACTATGGTGACTCCCCTGACACTTCAAAGAGTGATATGTATGTATATATACATACACATATATGTATATAGATAGATATCCTAGATCCTAGATGATTAGTAAAGGTATGGATTAAATACTTTGAAAACATTAAAGAAAGAGAAAATAAAGAAATTATTAACTGGAAAAAGTCAGTTAAGGCTTTATTTTGAGGTGACATTTGGACTGGACTTTCAGAAGTAACAAAAATTTGGCCAGGCAATAAAAAGGGAGAAATATATTCTAAGAAGAAGAAATAACACGTGCAAAGAGGTTGTGGTTGTGTTGTGGGAGAATATTATACTAGAACAATGGGAGAAGGCAAGCGATAGGCCTCATATGTCATGTTAAATCATTTAACTTGTAGGGAATGAAGAGACCCTGAAAAATTTTAAACAGGTAAATAATACAAATAACATTTTAGAAAGATTAATTGGTGGCAGTGAGGAGGACAAATATGAAAGACCTAATGCAGGTCAACTAGTTTTATGATTATTCCAATAGTCTAGATGAGTGATGATGAGGGCCTGAATGAATGAATGCAATTACCAAGAGAGTGTAAGGTAGGGAGAATCACGAGACACTTAGGCAGCAGACAAAACAAAGATTTGTGGCAAAGTGAATGTGAAAGGCAAAAAAGAGTGAGGAAACAAGGACAGAGTGGAATTACTGAAGTCCATTAATTGAGGCAGAAAATACAGGAGAATGGGCAGGACTTTATTTTCAGGAGAGTGAAGAGTAAAGACTTTTGGAAATCTGAAACTGGATCTCAGGGGATAGGTGAGTGCTAAGACAAGTATTTGGAAGTTATTTGGCTAATAAGTAGTAGTTGAAGCTGAAGGAAATAGATGACATTCCTGGGAACTGTGCAGAGGTAGAAGAAAAATAAAATCTTTAAGAAACCATTATTTTCGGATATCTGGGAGATGTATTCCCTGAAAGAAATGGAGTAGGAACAGTCAGAGAAGTCGTAAAGGTAGAAAAAAAAAGGTGCTACAGAATCTAAGAAAAGAAAAGACTTCAAGAAGGAATGATGAACAGTACTAAATGATGAGAGTTGAAGTAGGATAAGTATTCTAAAAGTGACTGTATTTGTTATTGGATGCTTGCTAACCTTAAAAGAAAAATCCTAAAATAACATTATGTGAGCAGAGGGACCAATATACACAAAGGCATTTGGTCCTGAAAAGGCAGAGCTCATCTGAGGAATGAAATAGTATAATGGAGTAAAATGCCAAGAGAAGGAGGAATTATGTAATACAGATTGTTCTGAAAGCATTACATGTATTAGCTCATCAAATTATCATGGCAATGTTATGAGATAGATGTATTATTTTCCACATTAGCATAGTGTTTTATGTTCAGGTTCACATACCTATACATTCTGAATCCAAAGACTGAGCTTTTAAACCACTATGTTATATTGCTGAAGATATATGAGGTTCTTTATTTATTTTTACCATAAATATATATTCATTGTATAATAAAAATATAGTTAAAAATGAGCTATTGAATTTAGTAGTTAGAAAATTACTGGTGATCCTAAGAAGAACAATTTAAGTATATGAGCTAGCCATAGTGTTCTGAGTAGCAGAGGAGTAAATGGGAATTGAAAACTTAGAGACAGTAAGTGTGAATATAGATCAGTTATTCAAGAAATTTGATTGTGAAGGGAAAAGGGGAAAGTTACTCAAGAAATTTCATTGTGAAGGGAAATTTGTGAAGAAACCCTTTTAATTTAAATTTTAAATTTCCAGGAATACTGATATATTTTCAAAGAACTTTTAAACATATTAGCTAATAATAGTGACTTCGGATGTTTAGAGAGTCTACTAATACCATCTAACAAAGTCTTATAAGTTGGTTTCCTTTAAGAGGATAACATTTCTCTTAAACTCAATAAAATAGGCTAATATCCTCATGAAGATACACTTTGCCCAATTGGTGGCAATTAAATATGAAATACAGTGGATCAAATATGAAAAGGAAAACCCTATAATATTTCATCTAGGTCTTATTGTTGGAAATCAGAAGAATAAGAGATTTAACATTTAATTCTTATAAATGACATAGTTGTACTTAAATGCTGATCCATGGATTAGTGCCATTCCATTAAAAAGTTTCGAACTGTCTGTGGTTAAATGCACAAAATAAGGAAGAGATACTGAATTTGTCAGAGTTAAAGTTATTTAATTTAAACCATTATCTGAGATTATGTTACTTCTACTTCTTGGTGTATAAAATGATTTCTTTAATGAAATGATGATTATAGTTGATGAGATCTAAAAGATAAAAGGTTTATAACACTTGCAAAGATTTTTGAAATTCGAATTGGTCTGTGGGAACCACTGTTTTGATCATGTATGGAAATTAAAGGGTCATATATAAAGAAAACTTTGAAATTTGTAATTATTTGTAGACTTGAAGCAAACAGAGCTAAATCAGATACTGACTGTCAAAAGTTACTGATTGTGATTTACAAAGAAATGATATCTACTTATATACATCACAGTGTTCTTAGAATATTAATGTACATTGTGAATAACTGGATATAGTTTCTGACTGAATATAAACCCAATCTTTTAACTTATAAATACATATAATACACATAAATCAAAGGTTTCCAGGTACACTGGCAGTAAAGATTAAAATGCACAATTCTGTTTTAAAACAGTCTTGACTACTGATTTATATTACTTTGACTATTAATCAAAATATAATTTCAGGGATATTGAGGAAATGATTGAGATGACATTTTCAAATAAGAAGTAGTGGGAAGTAAGAAACCTTGAAGTAAGCACTACTTCATAGTGTAAAACTGACAAAACAAATTGTTAAGAAAAAAGATATATCTTAGAAATTGGAGGTGACTAAGATATATGAAAGCTGTAATGCTGTTAATAATACATAAAGAAGGTTAAAATGTGTTCTATTACATGTATTCTATGTATTCTATTACAGTGGTTCTATTACATAAAGCTGTCTCAGAAAATTCTGCTACAATATTCAAGTCCAATAAATTAATAAGTGACTTCTTTGCCTGATAAGCTATTTGTTAACATTTTGCTAGCTGTCAAAAGGATTGACAGATTATTCAGCTTTATTTAAATTTTAATAAAAATGCAAAGATTATTTAAAATAAACAAATATAATTATGCACTGTGAAAAGCAGTATTGGATACTTCAGAAGAACAACACAAGAAAATTAATTTCACCCTACTGGATTTTATGCATCTACAAGTCTCAGACTGCAATATCACAGATGATCTCAACTCAAGCAGGATTACTGTAAAGCTAAATGAGTTCAGGTGGTAACTTGACTGCCTCTTCCCCTTGCTAATAACTTTGCCTATTAACTCGGGACTGTGAAATAATTTAAATAGTATGGTCTCCATGAACTGATAATCAGTTATTAAATAAAAATGGTTTGCCCTACACGGTAACAATGATTCCCAAGAAAATAACTTTTTGACCCCAAATACGACATATGGTATCCAATCTAAAAAGGTTCATTTGGTTCAGTCTACTTTTGTCTTAAACTATTAACATGATCAATAAATGTTTGGTTCCCAAAAGAAAGTGTTATTTTGTTTTGTTTTGTTTCATGTGTTTGAAGTATTACAAGATCATTTTACTTACTTTTGAACTTTTTCATTGGCCACTTGGGAGGCCTCTATGGCATGCTGAAGTTGTAATTCCATATTTGCTCGCTCTGTCAGAGCTTGTTGCAGTTGGGTAGCCAGTTCCTCATTTTGTTGTTGAGTGATGGAAACAATGTTCTCTCTGTTTTTTAAAGCTTCTTCATATGTACTAAGGGTGTAGTTAAACTGATCCTTCAGATTTTCTTCTTGAGATAAAGATTTGTGTAAACTGAGAGAAATTAAAACAAAATTTAAAGATAAGTAATGTAGACTGAGTGATCAATGAGCTATTTAACAAAAACCTCCATTTAGACTCTCTAGTTCTAAAAATCAATAAATACTTAAATGAGCAAATGAAAATAATTTTTATGTCACAATATTTTAATTGATAATTTCTCTCCTTCTAGGCTGAAAGCTACCCAGATAAATGACTATGCTACCAAAGCATACAAAAAGATGCTGCCAGATGTTAATTAATTATATCAGTGTAAATATTACATTCAATTTTCTTTTAAAGGGATAGCAGAGAACTAGAAAATAAGGTATCTCTAGGCAAATACAATAATATAATAAGCTAAAAGAAGTAAGAAAAGAATGGCATTGGTTTAAGAGATCGAGGGTCTATTCTGCTAAGCACTTAAAGAGAATGGATGAGGCTTATGCAAATACTGACCAGCCTCCTACGCAGCATTTTCTCCTTGTCACAGTTGAGATATAAAATAATTTAAAATAGATTGCACAGAAATAATATATATTCATATATACATGTGTGTGTATATATATATATTTGGCTAATGAATCTTATAACGAATACATCTACTCATTAAGTTATACAGAGAAATAGCATATAAACTAAGACTAAATAAATGCAGAAGAAAATGCAGACAAATAGAATCCTAAAATGCTAAAGGTCAAAGCTTTGATATGTCATTACACCTACCACCTGAGGTTATTTTGAAATGGCACCAAGCACCTCACTCAATTAAATAAAGACATTTTGAAAATATAAATATTTAATAAGATAAATTTAAAATCCACACAGGAGATGTTCTTTTTTATTAAATATCATTTCAGTATATGCATACAAAGGAAATGTCGATTGGAGACATTTGAAGTAAAACAACTTAACTATGTGATATAGATTGATAATGTGAAAGAAAGCAACGTTATTATTAAACTTGCAAAAAGCTAGTCAATGAACTTTGGCACTGTCCTAATATCTAGTCTGATACTTTGTTTAAAACTGTTCAAACTAATTATACTTTTCTTCTTTTAGTTTAAGTTACCTATAAGCCTCTACAATATACTTATTTTGGAGAAAGCATCCCATAGAACTAGGATGGACATGAAACAAGGACAGTCAGCATACCAAATGAAATCATTTCAGGATTCAAATTATTTCCTAAGAATACAGACTGTTACTAAGTCCTGGTCAACTGGTTACTACATAGATAATTAGAATGGTGTGTAGTGCCACATTGGTAGAGTGCAAAAAGTATCTTTTTCCATGGTTTTCACATTGTTATTAATCTAACTGACCCTATTTCATTTTTTCTCAGTTCTTTCTACCAACCCATATGCCTAAAGACTATCTCTTGCCCATTTTCCTTTTTCTGTCCTCTCACTTTCTGTATCTTGCCTGTTCCAAGTTCCAATTTTCTTTAGCTCATTCTCTTTAGCTCCTTTAAAGACACAAGAAAGAAAGAAATGAAAAACAAACTAAAAGCAAAGCCTTAACAAAGATGCTTGTTTATATTCTTTACATTTAAAACATTATTAGTTATATTTTAATTGTTAATTACATTTTAAATTACACAAAGTGCATATATACAGAGTATTCAGCTTGAAAAAATGTGAAGAACAAAATACAGAACAAACGCAGAAATCTAGAAGACCCCCCAGTGTTCACTCCCATTTTTCCCCCACCCCAAAAGCTAATTACTAATCCAACCTTTATCAAGATGTGAATTACCTAGTTTTAAACTTTTTGTCTGGCTTGTTTTCCTCAACAATTGGTATGTGTGGTTCATCTTGCTATAGCATATAATTCATTGCTTTTTATTGCTGTAAAATATTCTGTTACATACATATGCCATAACTTATTTAACAATTCCACTGTTGTTGCTATGAATATTCTTGTATATGTCTTTTGAGGGACCTAGGTATTTATGTCTAAAGTAGAATTTCTCCATAGAGCATGCGTTATTTTCAGACTTTGTACTGCTGATAATAGATTCTGATTTAGATTTAGATGCTGCTAATAGTCTTCCATATTAGTTGTACCAATTTATACTTCCATCAGCAAAATATGAGTTTCAGTTGCTTTACATTCTCCCTCAGAATGGCACTGTCAAGTGCTTTTTTTAGTTATTGTAATATGGATGCAGTGATATTGCATTCTCTTAATATTGTCTTATGTATGTGTGTATTGATTGATTGATTGATTGAGACAAGGTCTCACTATGTTTCCCAGGCTGACCTTGAGCTTCTGGGCTCAAACAGTCCTCCTGCCTCAGCATCCTGAGTAGCTGGGACTACAGGCACATGCCACCATGCCTGACTCTTAATGCTGTCTTTTGATGAAGGTAAGTTCTCAAATTAAATAAAGTTCAATTTATCATTGTTTCTTTAATGGCAATGCTTTTCATAAACCGTTTAAAAGATCTTAGCCTACTCCATTCCCTTATATTTTAACTTTACATATATGGCCTAGTTTAAAACTCAGTGAGACAGCTTAGTTTCGGAATTCTGCGTTTGCCTATCATGCCTAAAGTAGTAACCACTATATTGTAACCAATTACATATTAAGAATCAATGATTCAGTTTTAAAAATCTCACCATTATTAAAATTATGGGCATCCTGATTTAATTTCCTAATCACTTCTGACTTCCTATCTTCTAACATTTAATTTTTAGGGGGCAAATTTATACTTGATTTTGATTTTTTTCTCAGATGGACATGTTCAGATCGTACCTGCAAGTTCAAAAGCTACTTATTCAAAATGAGTTGGAAACCTGTCAATTACCATCAAGACTTTCCCAAACAAGGGACATGATCATTTTAAAAAGATAAAGAAGGTATGTCACTTAAAATCCTGCAATAGCATTTCTTTGCATTCAGAAAACAATCTCTAAAAATAATAAATGCTATATTTTAACTCACTGAAACTCACAACTTGCATGAGAAGTCCTATTTAATATTCCTATTTTACTGATAAAGAAATGGAAACAAAGAGAGGCAAGTAATTTAATATATGTAGCAGAGCTAGATTGTGAACCCACAGTCTTTCTCTCTGCACTGGAACCCTCTTCTATACTTGCTGTGGTCTATAAAGCCCTGCATGACTGACCTCTCTCTTCTTCCTCACCTTTTAGCTTGGCATTCAGATTTTCAAGTATGTCAAGTATTTTCTGCTGAAGGTATTTGTTTGGAATGCCTTTCCATCCATGCTTCTACCTAACAAAGTCCTGCTCCTCTAGTAAGTCAAAGCAAAAATATCACTTTCTTAGATACACCTAGGTGACTCTTCAATCTAAAGCATGATGTTTCTCTTTGTTAGTCTGTCTCATAGATCCTACTCTTCCTTCTCAGAACTTAAAATTTGTAGTTTTTTTCCAATTCATCTTGTGGTTTTCTTCCCAATTCTAAAATATGAATACTTCATTTATATAGAGTAATTTTATTTTATGGGAGGAATACATTCCTTAAGAACTTTAATAAATCAAAATGTTTATAATTCTAAGGAAATTTTCCAGTAGGAATAAAGGTGAAGAAAGAGAGCTATGTTTCAAGCATTTATAAATCTGTAATCATTGAAGCACAATTTTTGCTTTGGTACTCCGTCTTCAGAATGGTCTTCTTTAAATTGACAACAGAGCCTCCTCGTTTAGCTTTCTTCACAAAGACATATTACATTTACCCTCTTCCAAAGTTACTAATTTTTAGATGCATTTTCAGCATAGTAGTAGTATTATAACTCAATGGCACTTAAATTATATGGGAATATATTTTAGGTTACGGTAGGCATAAATGATGAAATAACAACAGAAGAGTCACTGAATCACTCTCAGAAATTCGAAATCAAGTAATCAAATAGTGCAGCTTACACAGTATCCACATAGGATGGTAACTATTTCTGTTAACCAGGAAGTTAATGATGTAATAACATAAGCAAAGTTTAAATTCACTCTTCCAGTTTTAAAATTATATAATTCTTTATAAATTTATTGTTTATAATTTAGTGTAGAAAGTAAAACTTTAAAAATATTTTTACTTACTAATATTTAATATGATCATATTTCTAATTAACATCAAATAAGCCTGTACACTGTCTCCTATGCTGCTCACCACAATGAGTCCAATGGCAGGCCAAGGTAGAAAATGTCCTTAACGCATATCACTCCAGTGAGTACCATGTAATAGAAATCTTTTCTGATGTGGCTTCTGCCTTGGTTTCAATGTTTCCTGGTCTATTACCTTATGTCTGTGGCCCTGACTATTTTCCTGGTCCCTGACTCTCCATGCCACCTCAGCTAAATATAACTTGGAATTATCAGGTTTATGAGCCACTTAGATGTTTTGCTTGCAGATACTTACATTCTCTTCAAATTGTCTGCCCAGCTGCTCATTGAACTCTCTCTCTTAACTGTAATGTCACATGTGAATTCAGCTTATTCTTGCAACTAGTATTTTTCCATTTATACCAAGTTTTGATGCTACTTTTCCTGACTTCCTCTCTTGTGTCCATGATGAAGTATTGGTCAAGTCCTTACAGGAGATCATTTTACTCGTCATCCTACAATATGCACTTACTCTGTTTATGTTTCATTTATTTTACAGTAATTGTTCAATCATTAGTGTGTTCTATATATGCTATTTAACTGGATAAATATTTTTAGATTAAAATTTAGAGGTGAGGTACAATAATGTAGATCAGTAGGTCTTAACCAGGAGTAATTTTGTTCCTCAGAGGATATTCTGTAACATCTGAAGATATTTTGGTCACAACTAGTGGGGTGGCAGGGAGGCTGAGATGGTATTAGCATTTAGTGAATAGGAGCTAGAGATACTGCTAAACATCCTATAATGCAGATAGATTCCTACAACAGAGAATTATCCAGACCACTATGTCAGCAATGCTGAACTGGTGTAGATGAAGAGATGGTGGGTTGAACTTAGAAGATATAGATTCAAATTGCAGTCTTGTTATTGGCTCTGAGTGACATTGGGAAAAACACCTACTGAATATTAATTTTCTCAACTCCAAAACCATGAGAAAAATATCATGGAATTCATATGAGAATGAAATGAGGTGATCTACATGTGTGAAAGCAACTGGCACAACACCTGCCAAAGAATAAGCATTCATAACTGTACAATTTTAAAAAGAAATTACTTATCTCTAACTAACTTTGTACAAAATCTTATACAATACTCAGGTATTTTATAAACATTTTACTGAGAAAAACAACTGCCTGTTCCTACAGGTTTTTCATGAATTGTGAGAAGGAAACTAGCTTTCTTAACCTTTATTCACTTACTGATAACTTTCTTAAATCATTCTTTTTTAAAAAATGGGCAGGTTAGGCTTGTTTTACTGAATTAAAATAAATAAAACCAAAGCAAATATGAAGTGTAGAAGTCTGTGCTGCTTTTTCCTAAGAATACATTTCTGAAAGGATAATGTATACTTTTGTTTCCTGGTTTACTGCATCAATTAATTTGCTAAGACCCTTTCAAGAAGATAGTTGAGGCTGAGCATGGTGGCTCATGCTTGTAATATCAGCACTGTCAAAGGCCAAGACAGGAGGATTGCTTGAGTCTAGGAGTTCTAGATCAGTCTGAGCAACATAGCAATATCCCATCTTAAAACTCTTTTTTTAATTGAAAAAAGAAAATCGTTGACTTCCCCACTTATTTTTAAGGAAATCAGCATATGCTCCAGTATAACAGGTCTTAATTTTGAATGACATACAGATAAAAGAAAATATATTCAGAATGGCTAAGACTGTGGATGAGAAAATTTTATCTGCAAATGAGATAGTCTAGTAACTCCAATGATTTGCTTACACTGTTGCTGTAGTTGGTTTAGTTTAATAAAATAACTTGCTAAAGTAACTTCAGAGAGTAAATAGTTTTTTTAAATTATAAAGTAAGCCAATTAATACTGAACTTAAAATTTCAAGAATTTTAAACTGGACAAGTTGTCAAGATATTTATTAATATTTTTTTAAAGCCTTCTGGATGCTACATTTAATAATATAAGTTGGGTGTGACAATATCTGTTGAATTCATGTCTAGAAATGTAACAATCTATACAAATAATTCCAAAGAAGTATTAAGAAATAATCTAACGTTTTGGAGTTTTCTTGAGACAGTCTTGCTCTGTCACCCACGGTGGAGTGCAGTGGCACGATCTCAACTCACTGCAACCTTCGCCTCTAACGTTCAAGCAATTCTACTACCTCAGGCTTTTGAGTAGCTGGGACTACAGGCACACACCACCCCCCCCAGCTAATTTTTGTATTTTTGGTAAAGACGGAATTTCGTCATGTTGGACAGGCTGGTCTTGAACTCCTGACCTCAAGTGATACAACCACCTTGGCCTCCCAAAGTGCTGGGATTACAGGCCTGAACCACTGTGCCCAGCCAAAAATATCTAACTATTAAATATACTATAGCACCTGGAATTGATGTAAAGTTAGTTCCTTATTATCTAAGAATGTATTGTGTGCTTCATAAATTTAGTGATGTGAGATGCAGAGTGATAGGAGATTATACTCACAAAGCCACTTATGTTTATATACCACTGTATAGCTCATAGGCAACAAAGTTTATCTTGAGTTTTATCATATAACACATAAATATAATTTTATGGGCATCACTAAAATGAAAAAATTATAAGTTCCAATTTAATAGAAAAGAGGCTTCTGCTTTTGAGGAGATGGGAGAAATAGAAGATGCAATTAAGAAACAAGTGGAAATTTTAGAACTGAAAATATAATAACTGAAATGAAAAGCCCAGTGGATGGGCTCAATAGCAGAATTGAAGGGACAGAGAAAGAGTAAGAGAACTGGAAGACCAAACAATAAAAATGATTCAGTGCAAATAACTGAGATACAGAGTGAGAAAAATTATCAGAGTTTCAAGGACCTGTGAACTATAATAAAAGATCTAATGGCCAGGAGCAGTGGCTCTTGCCTGTAATCCCAGCATTCTGGGAGGCCGAGGTGGGCGGATCACGAGGTCAAGAGATCGAAACCATCCTGGCCAACATGGTGAAACCCCATCTTTACTAAAAATACAAAAATTAGCTGGGCATGGTGGTGTGTGCTTGTAATCGCAGCTACTTAGGAGGCTGAGGTGAATCGCTTGAACCCGGGAGGCAGAGGCTGCAGTAAGCAGAGGTCACACCGCTACACTCCAGCCAGGTGACAGAGTGAGACTCCATCCTCCTACCGCTGCTGCCAAAAAAAGATCTAACATTTTGGTCATCAGAGTCATGGAAGAAGAAATGAAAGAGGAGAGAACTAAAAAGTACTTAAAGAAATAATGGCTGAAAACTTTCAAATGTGGCAAGACACATACACCTACAAGAAGTTGAGAAACTCCAAATGGGGAAAACTCACATAAATGCATGCAAAGACACATCATAATTAAACTTCAAAAAAACTAAAGCCAAAGACAAATGACAGAACTCAGCTTCTTTTTCAAGATCGACTAGGATTCCATTGTATATATATACATTTTCTTTATTCATTCATCTTTTGATGGTACTGATACTTAGGTTGATTCAATAACTTGGCTATTGTGTATACTGTTGCAATGAACATGGAAATACAGATATCTCTTTGAAAAACTAATTTCATGTCAGTTGTGATGGCTCACACCTGTGAAGTCAGCACTTTGAAAAACTGAGGTGGGAGGATTGCTTGAGGCCAGGAGATCAAGAACAGCCTGGACAACATAGTGAGACCCTATCTCTACAAAATTTTTTAAAAAATCAATCAGGTGTGGAAGCATACACTTGTAGTCCAGCTACTTGGGAGGCTAAGGCAGGAGAATTGCTTAGCCTTTGAGTTTGAGGCTGCAGTGAGCTACAGTCATGCCACTGCACTCCAGCTTGGGCCACAGAGCAAGACCCTGCCCTTGAAAAGAAATGATTTCAAATCTTTTGGGTAAATATCCAGAAGTGGGCTTGCTAGATCATATAATTCTGTTTTTAGGTTTTTTGAGAAACCTGCATTCAGTTATCCATAATGTCTATAAAATTGGCCCTCTGTATACATGGATTCTGCATTTGTGGATTCAAGCTACCATGGATGAAAAAACTAAATATATTTTAAAGGTGACTGTTGGCTGTGCATGGTGGCTCACACTTGTAATCCCAGCACTTTGGGAGGCCGGGGCAGTTGGATCTCTTGAGCACAGGAGTTTGAGACTAGCCTGGGCAATGTGGCAAGACCTCATCTCTACTAAAAAATACAAAAACTTAGCCAGGCATGGTGGCACAAGCCCATAATCCCAGCTATTCGGGAGGCTGAAGCAGGAGAATAGTTTGAACCCAGAGGCGGTGGTTGCAGTGGATCAGGATCATGCCGCTGACTGCACTCCAGCCTGGGTGACAGAGTGAGACCTGGTCTCAAAAAACAAACAAACAAACAAAAATAAAAAAGGATGGTTGTGTCTATATCTATACTGAACAAGTGCAGATTTTTTTCTAGTGATTATTCCCTAAACGCATAGTATAACTACTATGTACATAGCATTTATATTGTATTAGGTATAAGTAAGTTAGAGATGATTTAGGTATATAAGAGGATGTGCATAGGTTATATGCAAATATTACACCATTTTACACAAGGGATTTGACTATCCAAGGGTTTTGCTATCCAGAGGGGGTGGTGATACCAATCTCCTAAAAGATACTGAGGGACAGCTGAATTAATTTATGTTCCCACCGAGTGTATACAAGGGTTCCCTTTTCTCCATATCCTCACCAACACTTGTTATCTTTTGTCTTTTTGATAAAACAGCTAATATGGTAAAGCTTTGTGTCCCCACCCAGATCTCATGTTGAATTGCAATTCCCCAGTGTTGAGGGAGGAATCTGGTGGGAGGTGATTGGATCATGAGGGTGGTTTCCCCAGTGCTGTTCTCATGATAGTGAGTGAGTTTTCATGAGATCTGATGGTTTCATAAGCGTCTGGAATTTCCCCTGCTTGCTCTTCTCTCTCCTGCCACCAGGTGAAGAAGGTCCTTGCTTTCCCTTCACCTTCTGCCATGATTGCAAATTTCCTGAGGCCTCCCCAGCCACGTGGAACTGTGAGTCAATTAAAATCTTTTTTTTTTTTTAATAAATTATCTAGTCTTGGGCATTTCTTGATAGCAGTGTGAAAATGGACTAATACAACAGCCATCCTGACTGGTGTGAGATATCTTATTGTGGTTTTAATTTGCATTTCTCTATGATTAGGAATGTTGAGCATTTTTTTTTCATATATATATTGGCTATTTGTATGTCTTCTTTCGAGAAATGTCTATTCAAGTCCCTTGCCAATTTCTAAATTGGGTGTTTTGTTTTCTTGCCATTGAGTTGTTTGAGTGGGTTACATATTTTGGATATTAACCCTTTATCAGATGTATGGTTTGCAGATATTTTCTCCCAGTCCACAGCCTGTCTTATCATACTGTTAATTGTTTTCTTTGATGTGCAGAAGATTTTGGGTTTCATGTAATCTCATCTGTCTATTTTTTGTTGTTGCCTGTGCTTTTTGGGGTCAGATCCAATAAACCAATGTCATATAGTTTTCCCCTTATGTTTTCTTCTAGTAGTTTTATAGTTTCCGACCTTTCATTTAGTTCCTTAATCCATTTTGAGTTGATTTTTGTGTGTGGTGTGAAATAAAGATCCAATTGCATTTTTCTGCATGTGAATATCCAGTTTTCCAAGCACTATCTATTGAAAAGACTATCCTTTTCCCATTGTGTATTCTTGGCACTTTTGTCAAAAATCAATTGATGATAGATATGAAGGTTCATTTTCAGGCTGTCTATTCGTTCCACTGGTCAATAGGTCTATTTTTTGGCAGTATCATGCTGCTTTAATTGCTATAGCTTTGTAGTATTATTTGAAATCAGGTACTTGATGCCTGTAGCTTTGTTCTTTTTGCTTATGATTCCCTTGGCTACTTGGTTTTGGGG
Organism: Aotus nancymaae; assembly: GCF_030222135.1. NCBI lineage: Eukaryota > Metazoa > Chordata > Mammalia > Primates > Aotidae > Aotus > Aotus nancymaae. The sequence continues at coordinate 7,849,684 of NW_026988476.1, read as the reverse complement.
CGTGTGTGTGTGTGTGTGTGTGTGTGTGTGTGTGTGTGTGTTGGGGGGTACATATGAGTTTCAAGATAGTTTTTTTCTATTTCCATTAACAATGACATTAGAATTTTGATAAGTATTGCACCGAATCCTTATATCACTTTGAGTAGATTACTCGGTATGACATTTTAACAGTATTAACTCTTCTAATCCATGAACATGTGATGTCCTTCCACTTATTTGTGGCCTCTTCAATTTCTTTCACTGACATTTTAGAGTTTTCATTGTACAGGTCTTACATCTCCTTTTGGTAAATTTATTCCTAAGGTTTAATCTTTTTTAGGGGGTAGCTATTGCAAATGGGATTGTTCTCTTGATTTTTTGTTCAGATAGTTCGTTGTTAGTGCATAGAAGTGCTATTGATTTTGGGGTGTTGATTTTGTATCCTACAACTTTACTGTATTTGTTTTAAGCGTTTTTGTTCTTTTAGAGGTTCTTTCTCTGCCACCCAGGCTGGAGACTAGTGGTGCAATCATAGTTCACTATAACCTTGTACTCCTGGGCTCAAGCAATCCTCCTGTGTCAGCCTTTCAAGTAGCTAGGACTACAGGCACATGCCAACATGCCTGGCTAGTTTTTAAAAAAAAATTTAAATAGAGATGAGGTCTCACTATTTTTCCCAGGCTGATCTTGAACTCTTGGCTTCACGTGATCCTCCTGCCTTGGCCTCCCAAAGTGCTGGTATTACACGCATGAATTACTGCACCCAGACTGTTTTTTCAGTTCTAAGAGTTGGTTGCTTTTTTTTTGAGTCTTCAGGGTTTGTGATCCTGTTGTCAGCAAACAATGACAATTTTCACTTCTTTCTTTCCTATTTGAATGACTTTTATTTCTTTCTTTTGCCTAATTGCTCTGGCAATAATTTCCAATACCATGTGGAATAGGATTGGTGAGAGTAGGCATTCTTGTCTGATCCCAGATCTTAGAGGAGAGGCTTTTAATTTTTTATTGCTGAGTGTAATGTTAGCTGTGGGCTTCTCATACGGCCTTTATTGTGTTGAGGTACATACTTTCTATACCATGTTTGGTGAGAGGCTTTTTTTTTTTTTAAATCATGAAAGGATGTTGAATTATGTCAAATGGGCTTTTTCTGTATCTAATGAGATAATCACATGGCTTTTGTTTTCATTCTGTTAATGTGAGGTATCAATTTTATTGATTTGCCTATGTTTTACCATCCTTGTATCCCAAGAATAAATCCCACTTGAAAATGTTGTTGACTTTGGTTTGATAGCATTTTGTTGAGAATTTTTACATCTATGTTATTAAGAATACTGGCCTGTAATTTCCTTTTCTTGTAATGTACTGGTCTGACTCTGGGATCAGGGTAATGGTGACCTTGCAAAAAAAGTTTGGAAGTATTCTCTCCTCTTTAAATTTTGGGAAGAGTTAGAGAAAGATTAGTATTAGTTCTTCATTAAATATTTGGTAGAATTCAGCGGTGAAGCTGTCAGGTCCTGGATAGTCTTCAGGGCAACTTTTTATGAGAGATGTTTTTAATTACTGATTTAACCTCCTTAGTCATTACTAGTTTGTTCAGATTTTCTATTTCTTCATGATTCAGTGTGGTAGGTTCTATTGTCTAAAAATTTATCCATTTCTTTTAGGTTATCAAATTTATTAGCATATCTTTACTCATGATAAATATGTGTGTGTTAGCAGTTGTAAGGTCTCCTCTTTCATTTCTGATTTTCATTTATTTAAGTCTTCCCTCTCTTTTTCTTAGTCAAGGGTTTGTAGATTTTATCTTTTTAAAAAAACCAATTCTTAGTTTCATTGATATTTTGTACTGTTTTTCTAGTCTCTACTTCATTTTTTTTTTTTTTTTTTTTGCTCTAAGCTTTATTATTTGCCTCCTTCTGCCAACTCTGGACATAGTTTGTTATTCTTTTCCTAGTTCCTTTAGGAGAAATATTAAGTCATCTATTTGAAATATGTCTTCTTTTTTGATATGGGCATTGATTGCTGTTAAAGTTCCTTAGAAGTGTTTTTCTTCTATACCATAAGCTTTGTTATGTTTTGTTTCAATTTTCATTTGTCTCAAGATAATTTTTAAATTTTTCTTTTAATTTCTTCATTGCCCATTGATTATTCAGGAGCCTGTTGTTTAACTGCCATATATTTGTGAATTTCCTAAAATTCCTCCTGTTTTGATTTCTAGGGTTCACACTAATGTGGTAAAAAAAAAACTTGATATGATTTCAATATTCTTAAATTTGCTAAGGCTTGTTTTATGCTCTAACAAGTGATCTATCCTGAAGAATGTTCCATGTGTGCTTGAGAAGGATATGTATTCTGTTCCTGTTGAACTGAATATTCTGTATATGTCTGTTAGTTCCATTTGAGCTAGAGTGTTGTTCATGTCCAATATTTTATTACTATTTTTCTTTCTGTATTATCTGTCCATTGTTTAAAGTGGGGTATTTTCCAACCCCACTGGAAACAAAAAAAAAATAAAGTGGTGTATTGAAGTCTGCTGCTATTACTGGATTGCAATTTATCTCTACACAGATCCTTCAATGTCTGCTTCATATATTTAGGTATTCTGATGTTGCATGTGTATATATTTATAATTGTTATATCCTCTTGATAAATGGACCTCTTTATCATTATATAATGTCCTCTTTGTCTCTTTTTAAAAATTTTTGACTTAAAATCTATATTGTCTAAAACAATATTTACAACTGTTATATTCTCTTGATCAACTGACTCCTCTGTCATTATTATAATGTTCTATTTTTTTACAGTTTTGAATTAAAGTCTAAATTGTCTAAGAATAGCTACCCCTGCTATCTTTTGGTAGCCATTTATGTAAAACATCTTTTTTTCCCTTTCACTTTCAGTCTATGTGTCCTTAAAAGTAAAGTTTAGTCTCTGGTAGATAGCATATAGTTGGGTCTTGGTTTTTGTTCATTCAGTCACTCTATGTTTTTTTTAAAGATAATTTAATCCATTTTATTCATGGTAATTATTGATAGGTAAAGATTACTGCCATTTCACTAATTGTTTTCTAGTGGTTTTGTTGATACTTTGTGTCTCTCTTGCTATGTTCCTTTGTGCTTTCATGGCATCAGATTTTCATCAGTAATGACCTTGGCAAATTTGTCAATGAATTTCTCTGCTGCTTTGTGATCAGATGTTTTATCACCACAAATCTTTAAAAATTCCTTGCATTTTTTTTCAATTTCTGCAACCAGCCTGTTGAATATTTGCAGTTTTCTTCAATTTTCAGTTCATTGTGCAAGATCTTTGCTTGTTTAATGACCAGCATACCATTAAGTGTCATAAATTCACTGCAACACTGATGGATCTACTCTTTCAATACATGACTGAGGTCTTCATTTTTAGCTTTATGTAGTGTTTTATTTTTCATCACTTTAAGCATAGAACTTCAGTGGCTTGTCCTTCTGTTACTTCAGGTCATATATGGTAGTCATTCTAGCACCATACTCTTTCGTAAGACATTTCACACTTACACTGCTGTCCAGTCTCTCCAATAGCATGACTTTCTGAGCTAAAGATAAACATAAATGCTTCTTTTTCTTCTTATCATTGTTCCCAACGGGGCATCTGCAGACCTTTTAGATATTTTCAGCAATATCTTTATACCACAGAACAGAGAATAAACAATACAAAACAAAAACACACAATGAGCAATGAATGTAAATTCTGGCCCCATGTAGGGCATTAAAGTGACCTGCTGTTCATGCATCCAGCCTGCACACATACTATTTTATTATGCTTCTTAGGTGTGCTTGTGTAGGGGAATCTGGATAAGAACAGAAAAAGTATATTGAAGTTGAATGGGGATGGGAGGGTCTTTTTTCCCTTGAGGATGCTGAATAAACTGTGTGTTGTGTGCCTGCATTTTGATTGTAACCTGTCACATGAGGTTAGGTGTAGAATTTTCTACTTGTGATGTCATGTCAGCACTCACAAAAGTCTTAGACTTTGAGCATTTTGGTTTTCAGATTCGGGATGTGCAATTTGTACTGATCTCAGGGACATTAAAAGCATAATAGAAAAATGTTATGAACCATTCCATGCCTGTTAGCTTAATAACTTACATGAAAGTGATCAATTCCATGATAGACACAAACTACCAAAACTCATACCAGGAGAAATAAATAATTGGAAAAAAATTATTTATGAAATAAATTCAATAAAATAATCAATAACATTCCAAAAATGAAAGCACCAGGCCAACTGGTGAATTCTAGTCAATATTTAAGAAAGAAATAACGTCAATTCTCTATGATCTCATCCAAAAAATACAAGCAGAGGAAACATCATTTAATTCAGTTAAATAGGCTAGCATTACGCTAATACCAAAACCAGATTAAGACATTACAAGAAAGAAAAACTTACAAACCAATGTGATATAAAAACCCTAAACAAAATATTACCAAATTAAATCCAACAAAATATGTACGCAATTATACTCTATGACCAAGTGAGACTTATTCCAGATATCCAAGCCTGGTTTAACATTAAAAAATCAATTAATGTACTCCATCACAAAAGAGTCTAAAGACTAAAAATTATTAATAATATAAAAATGCATTAGAAGCATTTGACAAAATCCAATACCCATTCATGAACCTCTCAGAAAACTAGAAATAGGGAGGAACTATCTCAAGTTCATCTATAAAAACCATACAGTTATCATACTTAATGGTAGGAAAATAGATGCTTTACCTCTAAGAACAAGAAAAAGGTAAGACGTGCTCTCTCACTACTTCTATTCAACATCATACTGGAAGTCCTAGCTAATGCAATAAGAGAAGAAAAGAAAGTGAAAAGTATAAAGACTGGGAAGGAAGAAATAAAACTGTCTTTTTCTGCAGATGACATGATTAGGGGTTGAAAATAACATTCCAAACCAACCAACCAACCAACCAGACAAACAAACAACTCCTGGAACTATTAACGATTAGCGATTAAAGCAAGGCTGCAGGACATAAGATTATTTTAAGGTCAATTGCTTTCCTATGTAGCAACAATGAACAATTTTAATTTGAGATTACATTAGTGCCAAAAAGAGAAATACTTTGGTATATATACAATAAAATATATACAAAATCTATATGAGGAAACCTATATAACTCTGATGAAAGAAATCAAAGATGTAAATAAATGGAGTCTTTGATAAGACAACTCAGTATTGTTAAGATGCCAGTTCTTCCCAATTTGATCTATACATGCAAACAATCCCAATAAAAATTCCAGCAAATTATTCTGTATTGACAAACTGATATTTAAAGCTTATGTAGAGAGGCAAAATACCCCAAATAGTCAACTCAGTATATAAGGAGAACAATATTGGAGGACTGACACCACCTAACTTCAAGACTTACTATACTATTGTGGTAATGAAGACAGCATTGTGTCACAAAAGAATAGGCAAATCAATCAACGGAAGAGAAGACAGCCCAGAAACAGATCCACACAAATACTGTCAACTGATCTTTGACAAAGTAGCATAAGCAATGTAATGAACAAATAATAGTTTTTTTTAAATAAATAGTGCAGGAACAATTGGATATCCATACCAAAAAATGAATCTAGACAAAGACCTTGCATTTTTCACCAATTGTGACTCAAGATGGACTATAAGACTAAATAGCAAAACAAAAAATTATGAAACTTCTTAAAAAAAAAAAAAAAACAAGAGAAAATCTAGGTGACCTTAGGCTGGGTGATCAGTTGTTAGATGTAGCACCAAAAACATAATTTATGAAAGAAAAAAACAGGTAAGTTGGATCACATTTAAAGTAAAAACTTCTGTGCTACAAAAGGCACCGTTAAAGAGAATGAAAAGACGATTCATGAAACAGGTGAACATCATTGCAAAACACATACTAATAAAGGACTGGTATTCAGAATATACAAAGAACTCTTTAAAATCAACAATAAGAAAATAAATAACTTAATTTAAAAAATGAGTAAATCTGTAATCCCAGCATTTTGGGAGGCTGAGGCAGGTGAACCACTTGAGGTCAGAAGTTCCAGACCAGCCTGGCCAACATGGTGAAACCCTGTCTCTACTAAAAATACAAAAATTATCCAGGCATGATGGTGCATATCTTTAGTCCCAGCTACTCAGGAGGCTGAGTCAGGAGTATCGCTTGAACCTGAAAGGTGGAGGTTATAGTGAGCCGAGATCGCACCACTGCACTCCAGCTTGGGTGACAGAGTAACTCTGTTCCAAAAAAAACAAAAAATGAGTAAAAGATCTTAACAGACACTTAAGCAAAAAAAGCATATGGGTGGCAAGTAAGCATATAAAAGGCTCAACATCACATGTCATCAGAGAATTGTAAGTTAAAACAACAATGATATGCTAACACATCACTATTAGAATGGCTAAAATCCAAAAACCTAAAAATATCAATTGCTGGTGAGGATGCTGTACTACAGAAACTCTCATTCATTGCTGGTGGGAATGTAAAATAGCACAACCACTATGAAAGACAGTTTGGCAGATTCTTTCAAATCTAAATATAGTCTTACCATATGTATTAGTCTGTTCTCACACTGCTAATAAAGACATAACCAAGACTAGGTAATTTATAAAGAAAAAGAGGTTTAATAGACTCACAATTTCACATGGCTAGGAAGGCCTCATAATCATGGCTGAAGGTGAATGAAGAGCAAAGCCATGTCTTACATGGTGGCAGAAAAGAAAGCCTGTGTAGAGGAATTGCCTTTTATAAAACCATTAGATCTTGTGAGACTTATTCACTATCACAGAAAAAAACTGCCCCCATGATTCAATTACCTTCCACCTGGTCCCTTCCATGACACATGGGGATTATGGGAGTTACATTTCAAGATGAGATTTGAGTGAGGACACAGTCAAAAAATATCACGTGATCTAGCAATCATGCTCCAATGCTTTATCCAATAGAATTCAATAACTATGTCCATAAAAAAACATACATATGAATGTTTATACTAGTTTTATTCATAATTTCTCCAGACTGGAAACAACCAAGATGTCTTTTATTAGGTGAATATATAAACAAACCATTATGTATCTATACAATGAAACTTTTTTATACTTTAAGTTCTGGGGTACATGTACAGAATGTGCAGGTTTGTTACATAGGTACACAAGTGCCATGGTGATTTGCTGCACCTATCAATCTGTCATCTACATTAGGTATTTCTCCTAATGCTGTCCCTCCACTAGCCTCCCAACCCCCTTGACAAGCCACGGTGTGTGATATTCTCCTCCCTGTGTCCATGTGTTCTCATTGTTCAACTCCCACTTATGAGTGAGAACATGTGGTGTTTGGCTTTCTGTTCTTGTGTTACTTTGCTGATAATGATGGTTTCCAGCTTCATCCATGTTCCTGCAAAGGACATGAACTCATCCTTTTTTATAAGTGCGTAGTATTCCATGGTGTATATGTGGCACATTTTCTTTATTCAGTCTACCATCAGAGAATACTATAAACACCTATATGTAAATAAACTAGAAAATCTTGAAAACATGGATAAATTCCTGGACACATACACCTTTCCAAGACTAAACCAGGAAGAAGTCAAATCCCTGAATAGACCAGTAACATGTTCTGAAGTTAAGGCAGTAATTAATAGCCTATCAGCCAAAAAAAGCCCAGGACCAGATGATTCACAGCTGAATTCTACCAGAGGTACAAAGAGGAGCTGATACCATTCCTTCTGAAACTATTCCAAACAATAGAAAAAGAGAAACTCTTCCTTAACTCATTTCATGAGGCCAGCATCATCCTGATACCAAAACCAGGCAGAGACACAACAACAAAAAATAAAATTTCAGGCCAATATCTCTGATGAACATTGATGTGAAAATCCTTAATAAAATACTGGCAAACTGAATCCAGCAGCACATCAAAAAGCTTATCTACCACAGTCAAGTCAGCTTCATCCCTGGAATGCAAGGCTGGTTCAACACACGCAAATCAATAAATGTAATCCATCACATATACAGAACCAATGACAAAACCACATGGTTATCTCAATAGATGCAGAAAAGGTCTTTGATAAAATTAAACACCGCTTCATGCTAAAAACTCTCAATAAACTAGGTATTGATGGAACGTATCTCAAAATAGTAAGAACTATTTATGACAAACCCACAGCCAACATCATACTGAATGGGCAAAGCTGGAATCATTCCCTTTGGAAACCAGCACAAGACAAGGATGCCCTCTCTCACCACTCCTATTCAACACAGCATTGGAAGTTCTGGCCAGGTAAATCAGGCAAGAGAAAGAAATAAAGGGTATTCAAATAGGAAGAAACGAACTGTATGCTTTTAAAAACCATCTTTAATTGAGAAAGAACTGATAGGGTGGTAACTAATAGAGTGATAACTCACTCATTACCATGAGAAAGGCACCAAGTTGATCATGCAGGATCTGCCCCCATAATACCAACACCTCCACTGGGCTCCACCTTCTAACACCACCACATTAGGGATTCAATTTCAACATGAGGTTTGGAGGGGCCAAACATCCAAGCTACAGCAGTGTCCAAGGACCTAATCAGACCTGAATTCAGTTATGCTTGTTACAATTTATAATAGTGATAAATTGAAGCACCTCTATAGGAGGACTTACCAGATAGTGTGTGGTCTATAAAACGTATTAGGTTTTATGGAAAACTGCTGAGAAAACATACTAGGCAGGAATTGAGAAAAATTAAAGGACTATGATAAGTCTCTTCAAGTATTTCAAGAGGCACTTTACAGAATTCTGTGTTGCTTCAGAGGGTAACATATTCCAGCTCAGAATGGGACTTACTAGAATTGTACAGTAGGATGTTGATGCCTTACAAAAAAATAAGATGTTCTCATTATGTTAATGTATCCCTGCTTAGTACTGAAGGCTAGATAAAATTACCTTTACATAATTTTTCAAAGAAGACGCTTAGTTAAAAATAAGTTATCATCATTTTTCATCCTAATTCTGCTTAGACGGGGGCACTCAGTCACAAAAGAATAGTGCCATCTGCACAAGGGTCAGTTCTAGCCAAAATAATTTTTGAGGAGCTCAGCACACTCTCACTAGCCAGTTTCTCCACAATGAGAAATTATACCCTATTACATCAACATGAATAAATTTTTACACTAAAAATGTATAGGCTGGTGCAAAACTAATTTTGCAATAATAATAGCAAATAACTGTTCTTACATAGGGCCAATATTTTTCAATTTTATTAATTATCCCAACTCCCTTAGAAACTGTAAATCAAGTCTTATTAAATACATAGTTTTATTTTACATTATATACAGCTTAGGGATAGGCACTGATGTTGAACTCAGATATGAGGTCTAAATAAATTCATATTATGAGACTATTACTAATGCACAGTGCTTGCTACACAGCTGTTTGTAAATAGCTACTTGGTTAATTGAAATGCTAATATAGTACATGCCTATTATAACTCAATGCATCACTATGCAGTTCCAAGTAAAACAAAGCATATGCTTATAATAGGCATAATGGTACATGCCCATTATAAGCATATGCTTTGTTTTACTTGGAACTGCATAGTGATGCATTGAGATACCTCAGGCCCTGTTTGCCTTCCTTCTATAAATGAGTGACTATCATGTGCTGGGTGCTTTGCTACAGCTAGAGATGAGTATTGACTAAACACACGTTTCAGATTATTACAAATGCTATAAAACAAAGGAGGTGACATTTGAGTTGAGATTTAAAGATAAAAATAGATATTAAATTGAAGGAGGGTGGAAGAAAACTTTTCAGGCACAGGGAAGGACATGTACAAAGGCCTATAGCAAGAGAAAGGATGGTTGAAGAGCTAAATAAATCCCAGTTAGGCAGTGTTCATTAAAAAATGTGGTTGGGATCAGATCACATAGAATCTTCCTGAAATATATAATATTTTGGTCTCTATCATAGAGCAAATAAGAAACTGCTAAAAGGTTTTAAAGAAAGGGTAAGAATATTTGCCTTTTAAAAAATTGCTCCGGCTAGGAGCTAGTTTGTATAGCTACAAGTGATCACATTCTCTAATAAGACACTAGATCTCTAACTGCTAAGCCCCACCTCTTCCTTCTCTGAGTTCGATAGCTTTGGAATTGTAAGAGAACACGGAGCTATACTGAGGCGCAAACCCAGGAAATATAACAAAGTTCAGGAACTTATTTTTTTGGTTATTTGGGCCAGACATACTACTTAGAAGATTTTGTTGTTTTCTATCAAGGATTCTGACTCACTAAATTATGAAAATATTACTGTTTGTTCTAAAGGATGGGATTTCTCTTGGACGTGGTTTGGTATCATCTCATTTAGAATTAAATTGTCTATGTTTGTTATATTTATCTTCACAACTTTAATTCAAGGGTCTATAATCTCTGTCCCCAAGTGTTTCTATGATTTTTACTAAATATAAAAGATACTTAAAAATTTATTTGTATAGATTCAGTGAGTACATGTGCAGTTTTGCTACATAGATATATTGTGTAGTGGTGAAGTCTGGGCTTTTAGTGTACTCATAACCCAAACAGTGAGCACTACACCCAGTAGTTAACTTTTCAACACTTACCCACCTCCCAACATCCCCCATTTTGGAGTTCCCAGTGTCTATTACTCTCCTTTGCATTAAAAGATACTTTTCAGTCATCTTATTTGACCTGAGACCAATTCTTTCTGGAAATGCCTTTTTTCCCTGCTTTCCATGACAATACACTTCTGGTTTCTGCTTATTTTCCTTGATGCTTCTCAATCTTCTTTGGGGACTTCTTGTCCTCTACTCAACCTTTAACTGGTATCTTCTCATTCCACCTACTCTCTCTTGATTTCAACCCACACTGATGGTGTTTTAGTCTGTTATCACATTACTATAAAGAACTACCGGAGACCAGGTAATTTGTAAGAAAAGGGGTTTAATTGATTCACAGTTCTGCAGGCTGTGCAGGAAGTATGGCTGGGGAGGCCTCAGAAAACTTACAAGCATACTGAAAGGTGAAGGGGAAGCAGGAACATCTTCACATGGCAGAGTAGCAGAGAGAGCACAAGGGGTGATGATACACACTCTAAACAATGAGATGTCATGAGAACTTGCTTTCACGAGAACAGCAGGGGGGAAATCTGCCCCTATGATCCAATCACCTCCCACCAGGCCTCTCCTGAAAAATTGGGGATCACTATTCAACATGAGATTTTGGGAAGGACACAAATCCAAGCCATATCAAGTGGCTTCACTTGATTATCTATATAACTAATGACCTTTAACTCTGAAGTATTTCTCTCCAGCTCATAATTCTATCCTGAGCAACTGATTTTCATAACCACCTCATAAACATCTCCATGTCACCAGTCTTCAAATATCTACAACTAAATGTCTAAAGCTGAACTCATGATATCATTTTTGTACCCCTCTGCAAACTGGCCCTTTCTATTCCTCCTCCTTTCCTTAGGCATCACCATCTACTCAGTGTGCATGAAAACTGTATGTCATCCTTAATATTTATCTCTCACCTCACACTCTAATCAATTATGTTGTTTTAAACATAAATCTCCTTTGTGTCTTTCAATTTCTTTCCATCCCCATTTTAGTCCAGTTTCTGTTGCTATAACAGAATACCATAGACTAGGTAGTTTACAAACAATAAAAGATTATTTGGCTCTGGAAGCTGGAAAGTCCAAGAGCATGGCATTGGTATCTGGTGAGGGTTATCCCATGGTGGAAAGTGGAAGGTGGAAGGACACACAAGAGAGAGAAAATGGGGGCTGACCTTACCCTTTTATTATGAGCTCACTCCTAAGATTACTAATCCTTTTCTATGATAATGGAATTAATCCATTCATGAGGATTAATGAATCCAGCCATGAGGCAGAGACCTCATAGCTGGATCACCTATTAAAGGCCCCACCTCTTAATACTGTTAAAGTGGCAATAATTTTTAATACATAAACCTTTGGGGGACACATTCAAACCATAGGAAGCCCCATTACCACTATCTTAATTTAGAGTGACTGCCATTATTCTTTCAAGTGAATTACCACATGATATGGTTTGCATCTCTGTCCCTGCCCAAATCCATGTCAAATTGTAATCCCCAGTGTTGCAAGTGCTGTCTGGTGGGAGGTGATTAGATCATGGGGTTGTTCTCATGAATGGTTTAGTACCATCCCCTTGGTGCTGTTCTTGTGATAGTGAGTGAGTTCTCACCAGATCTGGTTGTCTAAAAGTATGTAACACCACCCTGCACTCTCTCTCTTCCTCCTGCTCTGGCCATGTGATGTGTCTGCTCCCCCTTTACCTTCTCCATGATTAGAAGCTTCCTCTGGCCTCCCCAGAAGCAGATGCCACTATGCTTCCTATATAGCTTGCAGAACTGTGAGCCAATTAAACCTCCTTTCTTTATAAATTACCCACTCTCAGGCCCCTTTATAGCAATGCAAGAATGGAATAATATAGCACGATAGTCTTTTCAGTTGTTTCTTGCCTTGAGTGAGTTTTCTAAAGAACAAATATGAATGTATCATTCCCTGGATTAAATGTGTCCCATAGATTCTCATACATTTTTATTTATTTTTATTTTTTTATTTCTGCCTTCATTTCACTGTTTATCTATTCAACATTCAGGAGCAAGTTGTTCAGTTTCCATGTAATTGTGATGTTTGAGTGCTTTTCTTAATCCTGAGCTCTAATTTGATTTTTCTGTGGTCTGAGAGACTATTTGTTATGATTTCCATTCTTTTTCATTTGTTGAGGAGTGATTTACTTCCAATTATGTGGTCAATTTTAGAGTAAGTGCAATGTGGTGCTGAGAAGAATGTGTATTCTGCGGATTTGGGGTGGAGAGTTCTGTAAATGTCTATTAGGTTCACTTGGTCCAGATCTACATTCAAGTCCTGGATATCCTTGTTGACTTTCTGTTTTGTTGATCTGTCCAATATTGACAGTGGAGTGTTAAAGTCTTCCACTATTATTGTGCGGGAGTCTAAGTCTCTTTGTAGGTCATTAGGAACTTGCTTTATGTATCTGGGTGCTCCTGCATTGGGTGCATATGTATTTAGGATAGTTAGCTCTTCTTGTTGCATTGATCCTTTTACCATTATGTAATGCCTTTCTTTGTCTCTTTTGATCTTTGTTGGTTGTAAAGTCCATTTTATCAGAGACTAGGATTGCTACCCCTGCTTTTTTTTGCTCTCCATTTGCTTGGTAAATCTTCTTCTATCCTTGTATTTTGAGTCTGTGTGAGTCTTTGCACATGAAGTGGGTCTCCTGAATACAGCACACTGATGGGTCTTGACTTTTTATCCAGTTTGCCAGTCTGTGTCTTTTGATTGGGGCTTTTAGGCCATTTACATTCAACGTTACTATTGTTAAGTTTGAATTTGATCCTGCCATTTTGTTACTGGCTGGTTGTTTTGTCCATTGATTGATGTGGTTTCTTCATTGCATTGTTGTTCTTTACCATTTGGTATGTTTTTGCAGTGGCTGGTACTGGTTGTTCCTTTCCATGTTTAGTACTTCCTTCAGGAGCTCTTGTAAGGCAGGTCTTGTAGCAAGGAACTCTCTCAGCAATTGCTTGTCCATAAAGGATTTTATTTTTCCTTCATTTATGAAGCTTAGTTTGGCCAGATATGATATTCTGGGTTGAAAGTTCTTTTCTTTAGGGATGTTGAATATTGGTCCCGACTCCCTTCTAGCTTGTAGGGTTTTTGCTGCAAGATCCACTGTGAGTCTGACAGGCTTTCCTTTGTGGGTGGCTCGACCTTTCTCTCTGGCTGCCCTTAGGATTTTTTCCTTCATTTCAACCCTGGTGAATCTGACGATTATGTGCCTTGGGGTTGCTCTTCTTGAGGAGTATCCTTGTGGTGTTCTTTGTATTTCCTGGATTTGAATGTTGGCCTGCCTTGTTAGTTTGGGGAAGTTCTCTTGGATAATATCCTGAAGAATGTTTTCCAACTTGGATTCATTCTCCCCGTCACATTCAGGTATGCCAATGAAGCATAGATTAGGTCTTTTCACATAATCCCATAGTTCTTAGAGGCTTTGTTCATTTCTTTTCACTCGTTTTTCTCTAATCTTGGCTTCTCATTTTATTTCATTGATTTGATCTTCAATCTCTGATATCCTTTCTTCTGCTTGATTGATTCGGCTGTTGAAACTTATGTATACCTCACGAAGTTCTCATGTTATGTTTTTCAGCTCCATCAAGGCATTAATGTTCTTCTCTAAGCTGGTTATTCTACTTTGCATTTTGTCTAACCTTTTTTCAAGGTTCTTAGTTTCTTTGCATTGGGTTAGAATATGGTCTTTTAACTCAGAGAAATTTGTTATTACCCATCTTCTCAAGCCTGCTTCTGTCAATTTGTCAAACTTATTAAACTGTCATGTTTTGTCCCCTTCATGGTGAGGAGTTGTGATCCCTGGGAGGAGAAGAGGTGGTCTGGTGTTTGATGGTTTCATCCTTTTTGCCCTGGTTTCTTCCCATCTTTGTGGATTTATCTCTCTTTGATCTTTGACGTTGGTGATTTTGGGAGGAATCTGAGTGGACGTCCTTTCTGTTCAGGTTGGAGCTAGATCTTTTTTGGCCTGTAGAGGTGCTGCTGGTCTGCCTTGGATTCAGTCAGGCTGCTGAGTTGGGTTGTCTTCCCCTGGAGTTTGTTTACACAGGTGTTAGCCCCATCTTCCCAATGGCATCTCTCTTTCCCCAAGCTCGATCTTCCCAGTTAAGGTCAAACTGTCGCATTCACTGCGAAGCTCTCTAGCGTGTGGACTTCAGGTTGAGTTTTGTGGGGGTGGGGCCTGCCAGCCTCTATGGCCTGTTTCCCTGCTTTCAACTCTGCCTCTTTCTGTGGGAAAGGTAGTTCCATCCCACTGGTGTTAGTCCAAACTTCTATCCAGGTCCATGCTGACAACTTATGGCACCAGGTGGGAGCCATCACTCAGATTTGCATTGACAACCCACAGCACCCCTCAGCCTGGCGGGGCTCTCACGGACTGTGGGTTGCAGGAGAGATGAGGGAAGCACTGGATCTGAACCAGAGCATGGAAGGTGTGAGGTCCCTGACCCTGTGAGCCAGCTGCACGTTCCAGGTGGGGATGTGCCCTGTACTGTCTCAGTTCACCCTCCCTGGGCTGCTGTTGCCCTGCTTCAGCTTCAACTTGCCTTCTCTGGGCTATTTTCAGTGTTCCACCAGTCCCACTGAAACAAATCCGTCACCTCACTTGGAATTGTGAATTCCACTAGCCCTCTGCATCTCATTTGCTGGGAGCTGCATACCGATGTTGCCTCCTCTCGGCCATCTTGGTGCTCTCTGTTAAACCTCATTTACAAAGCTTTTCATGCCTTTCTTTATAGCTCATTTCTCATCATTCACCTCTTTACCTCTATACTCCAGTCAGGATGAATAACCTTCAAGTTTCCTAGAACACCGACACTATCTCCCTTTACTTAACTAGCTCCTACAGATCCTTTGGCTCTCAGCTTGGATAGGAGAGTCTACAAGAAATCTGACCTAGTATCCAGCTTAGGTCATGCCCTCATGTTCTCCCATAGTACTCAGACATTTCAAATGGATAAGCAGTAAACACCATGAGAAACTGTCTTTTCACCATTTAATCTCTATCTACTACCTAGAAAAGGGTTTAATAAAAATTGTGAAATGGATACATTAATAATTTGTTCCTTAAGCCTGTTTTATGTGGTTCTTAAGTTTTTATGTTTTAGTGGATGACAAGAATCTATAATTTGCATATGTACTGCAGAATATAAGGTCTGGATATTTAGGACTAGTCTATAGTTAATCAATGTGGATTACAGACTAATTGCTTTGTGTACACTTAGAGTAATTTTAAAACATCCCAAGATTTAAAAAGGAAATGAAAGAAAAGTAAGAAAAACTAACTTCATGAATTACTGTATCCTGGAAGGGGTTGTTACATTGACTCTCATTACTATAACATCATTATGGATTTCAGCGGTTTTCCTGGAATGCTAAAAAGAAGTGCTACTGGAAGATCCCTGGTAATTGAGTAAACATTTGTTTGTGGTAAAATAATTGCTAAAGGGGCATTCATTCAATAAACATTTATTGAGCAACGACACACACACAATGCACACACACACACACATATGTATATATAGGTTTATATACTATATTGTCACACAGTATATGACAAGTACATAGTAAATGCATGGGATTACAACAGTATACAAAGAAGATAAAAATTTCTAATCGTATAGAGGCTTTACTCACCATTTTATCTTTAGCACCTCAAAGAATGCTTAATAAATATTTGTGAATTAACTAATGTTTCTTAAGACCTGCTCACAATCTGTATCTCCTTAAGTCTTGATGGCCTTCAATTGTAGATGTGCTACTGCATAGCAGATCCCATAGATAAGGAAGAAAGGCTGTGATTCTCCTGAAGGTAACTTCTCCTTCCCTTTATATTTCTTATTTTAAAATTACTTCACCATAATTTATCATAATTGCCAAAATGTTAACTTGTGAAATCTGAAGCAGGTCTCTTTATAGAGAATAGACAGGGAGTTATAAAAAATGATCTTTTATTGTAATTTTGTTGATGATTTTGCCTACAGTAATGACAGAGAACTGTTATTCATTTACACCAAGATGATCCCTAATTTAAGCAAATTATGCATGTGCTGTATGCACCTTATTTAAAAAAATCAATTTCTTATTTATTTCATTATATTTTTCAACAGTTTTTCTGTACAATATGTGAAAATTGAAAAGTTGAATAAAGTCAACTGAAGGTTCTATCAGATTGCTTTATCTACATGTTTTAGGGATTATAAAGATAAAATTAAGGTTATTGTTTCTTTGAGAGCTAAAGTACTTAGCAAAACATTCTTTGAGGTTTCTTCTTTGCAGTTTGATAATGCTAAAACATGCCTTATTTCACATTTAGAAGCAACAGAATTCTTTCAACAAATGTAGCTAATGATCAGGATGAATGTCATGTACTTTTGTTTTGATCATCAGGAAATATTGTTTACTTTGCTTTAAAATTTATGTGAGTCATTTGATTATATGCCTTTTTTAATTAGCTTGAAGGAAGCAATCACTGGCGAGAAAGCGGAAATCAATTCTGATCCGATATTGATAGCTACTGTGCTGTAAACTGTGTGTTCTTTCTAATTAAATGTAAACAAGTTCAGTTCTAAAGTCCAGCAGCAATGACAACAGTCACTAGGAAAGATTGCCTAAGTACTGCTCAACTGATTTGCCTGCCCTTTATTTCTTTTAAAGTTGTGCTTGTGCAATCATTGGTGGGGTAAATGTTGGTTGTAACTGACTTTTTTTTAGGTCATCTTCAGAGAAAAGATTTGACAAGAATGTAGAGTGCTCTGTAATACCTAAAGTTACTTATTAACTATGTCCTTCTGATAGCTAATCAATGGCATTGCATAGAGTGAAATTTGGTGCACTAAACTGCCCCCCTGTCCAAAGCCAAGTCTTGGTAAATATTTAATGGCTGTAAAGGTGTTTTGCTAGTTATCAAACTGATATGTTAAAGGACTCTTAAAAGCAACTTTATCTTTCCTTCCCTTCCATAAATAATTTTCTCAGTAATATACTGTGTAGGTGTAAAAGTATTTGGATGATTTCATTTTACTATCTTCCTCAGAAAAAGAAGAAATCAGAATTAATATAAAATCATGTTCACTTTAATCAAGTATTTTGTCACTTAAACATAAGAGAGAAAAATAACCACCACTAAACTTCACTCTTGGTAAAATGCCAACTTAAAAAGCATAAAACCCAACCTCTTTCACTTTACTAAACACTACACTAGACTTGTTCAAAACCTGTTATACAGCTGTCATAAGGAAATGTTATAAAATTTCTGTTGCAACACACTCTGAAAAATCAGAAGACATTTAGATTTTTGCTTTTTATTCAACACAGCACAGGTTGGGTTTTATATGTTTACTTTTTAACTTATCTATTGAGTTTAAAGCCCCCTTGTTTTACCTTTAACTCCTAGCTAGGCAGATAAACTAGCAGTTTCATTCTTTAAATAAAAACAAATCTCCCAAGATTTAAGTTTCATTAGAATACTTGATAATTGCTTAGGTCTTGTCTAGAAATGAGACTGATTTCTTTAAATTTACACTTATTTCATGCTTACAGATTGTGAAGGAAGTTAGTAATACATTTGTTTTTTATTCTGGAAGGAGAAATAGTTTAAATGTATTTCAGTCTAAAATTTAAGACACTTACTAAAGACTGACTAACTTATGAGGTGGAAATTTTAAGAGCCTAATTGTAGAAAGTCACAAATTACATTCCTAAGTATGAAATAAGAACTGGTGACTGAAAGCACTACACTGAATTAATGACTCTTCAAGATGCATCCAATATCAAAAGGGTTAAAATTTAAAAAATCAAGAAAACAGTATTAGAGTAAAATCATTGAAGTTCAATTTCCAGAATGAAAAAATATTACAAATTTGCCAGATTTGAGGTGTAATGGTGCATTTCTCAACACTAGGAAGACCTGCCTATTTTACCTTGTGGTGGGCTGAAACGAATATTTACATATGTTTTTGCCTGACATAGCTGGTTTATGGAAGAGAAATAGCTTCCTACTATTAGTGACATATTAACTTAGTTTTAAGATGTTATTGATGGTCCAAGTGCAATGATGGGAAGTTTTCTAAATTGTTCCTAAAATCCTGTCTAAAGATGATTTCAATATTGTATCACTTTAAAAGAGTAAGGCACCATGTTCCACCATGTTCCATCTTCAAGGAGTTTCATTTTATACATTGCTGACCATATGTCAAAGTTCGAAAAGGCAGCACACAATATTCATGTTTTTAAATTGCAATTTCTGGTTTATGCCTTCTGAAACATGTCTATATTGATTTTGATCTCTGAAATGTTTATTATAAAGGTATTTTCCTACTTCTCAAATTTTGGCGAGAAATCAATGTCAGATCAGAATAAGGGAAAGGCCAGCAGGTACATGTCTGGGTCCTCAATATAAATAACAAAACTACACTGAAATAAGTTGAAAATATGATGCTAGTTAACTCAGGCTGCACAGGTAACCAATTACTCATCAAAATGAAAAAATGTAAATTGGGTATACTGCTGCTAAAATAGGCACTTCAACAGGAAATTAATTTTTTTTTCTGGCACCTATACATAATTGCATATATGTGAAAGACAAGCTGCATCAACTAACCTTTGCCAGCCAGCTGTTTAAAAATTTGTTTTTATTTTTATGGATTCAGGGGGTACATGTGTAGCTCTATTACATGGATATATTGCATAGTGGTGTAGTCTGGGCTTTTAGTATACTTATCACCCAAATAGTGAACATTGTACCTAAAAGGCAATTTTTCAGTTGCCTCACCTCCTTCCTCTTCCTATCCTACTTTGGAGTCCCTAGTGTCTATTATTCCCCTCTGTATTTCCAAGTGTATCCATTGTTTAGGTCCCACTTATAAGTGAGAACATAGAGTAACTGATTTTTTGTTTCTGAGTTATCCTCTTAGGATAATGACCTCAAGATCCATCCATATGGCTGTAAATGACATATTTTCATTCTTTTTTATGGATGTGTAGTACTCTATAGTGTATATGTACCACATTCTCTTTTTCTTTCTTTTTTTTTAAGCATATAGCACCCAGCATTCCCAGGCAGTCTCGCATCCAAGTACTAACCAGGCCCAACCCTGCTTAGCTTCTGAGATCGTGTGTGTTCAGGGTGGAATGGCTGTAGACTGTACCACATTTGCTTTATCAAGTCATCCATTGGATGAGTATTTAGGTTCATTCCATGATTCTGCTGTTGTGAATACTGCTGTGATAAATGCACACATGCAGGTGTCTTTTTCTTTGGGTAGATACCCAGTAGTGGGATTGCTGTGTTGAATGACAGTTCCATTTTTACTTCTTTGAGAAATCTCCATACTATTTTCCACAGAGGTTCATTTTTCCCACAACTTTGCTCCCATCTTTGTTTTATGACTTTTTATAATAGCAATTCTGACTCGTATGAGATGGTATCTTATAGTGGTTTTAATTTGCATTTTTCTTCTGTTGAGTGATTTGAGTATTTTTTTCATGTTTGTTGCCCACTTGTATGTAATCCTTTGGGAAATATTTGTTCATGTCCTTTTCCCAATTTTTAATGGGGTATTTTTTTTTCTTGTTGAGCTATTTGAGTTCCTTGTTGATTCTGAGTATTAGTCCTTTGTTGAATGCATAGTTTACAGCAAACAGCACCTCTCTACTATAGTTTGTCGGTTTAATGTGTTGATTATTTCTTTTGCTGTCTACAAGTTTAGTTTAATTGAGTCCCATTTGTCTACTTTTGTTTTTGTTGCATTTGCTTTTAAAGTCTTAGTTATAAAATCTTTGCTTAGGCTGATGTTCAGAAGAGTTTTTCCTAGGTTTTATTCTAGGATTTTCAGTTTCAGGTCTAATGTTCAAATCTTTAATTCATCTTGAGTTACTTCCTGTATATGGTGAGAGACGGGTTCAGTTTTGTTATTCTTCATATGGCTATCCAATTTTTCCAATACCATTTATCGAACAGTGTGTCCTTTCTTTACTATATATTTTTACCAGTTCTATCAAAGATCAGTTAGTTGTAGGTATGTAGCTTTATTTTTGGGTTCTCTGTTCTGTTTCATTGATCTATGTGTCTATTTTTCTATCAGTACTGATATGGTTTGGCTCTGTTTCCCCACCCAAATCTCAGCTTGTAGCTCATCTAATTCCCACGTGTTGTGGGAGGGACCTGGTGGGAGATGACTGAATTATGGGACTGGGTCTTGTTGTTGTTGTTGTTCTTATGATAACGAGTGGGTCTCCCAAGGTCTGATGGTTTTAAATACAGGAGTTTCCTTGCACAAGGTCTCTCTTTGCCTGCTGACATCCACATAAGATGTGACTTGCTCCTTCTTGCCTTCCACCATGACTGTGAGGCCTCCCCAGTCACGTGGAACTGTAAGTCCAATAAACCTATTTCTTTTGTAAACTTCCCAGTCTCAGGTATGTCTTATCAGTAGCATGAAACAGACTAATACAGTAATTTAATAACAATAGAGTGAGGAATTGCTGAAGAGATACCTCAAAATGTGGAGTGACTTTGGAACTAGGTAACAGGCAGAGGCTGGAACAGTTTGGAGGGCTCAGAAGAAGGCAGAAAAATGTGAGAAAGTTTGGAACTTACTAAAGATTTGTTAAATGGCTTTGACAAAAATGTTGATAGTGATATGAACAATAAGGTCCAGGCTGAGGTGGTCTCAAATGGAGATGAGGAACTTGTTGGGAACTGGAGTAAAGGTCACTCTTGCTATGTTTTAGCAAAGAGCCCGGCAGTATTTTGTCCCTGCCCTAGAGATTTACAGAACTTTGAACTTGAGAGACATGATTTAGGGTATCTGGTAGAAGAAATTTCTAAACAGCAAAGCATTCAAGAGGTTACCTGGGTGCTTTTAAAGGCATTCAGTTTCAAAACAGAAACAGAGCATAAAAGTTTAGAAAATTTGCAGCCTGACAATGCAATAGAAAAGAAAATCCTGTTTTCTGAGGAGAAATTCAAGCTGGTTGCAGAAATTTGCATAAGCAATGAGAAGCTGAATGTTAATCCCCAAGACAATGGGGAAAATATCTCCAGGATATGTCAGAGGTCTTCACAGCAGCCCCTGCCATCATGGGCTGGAGGCCTAGGAGGAAAAATTGGTCTCGTGGGCTGGGCCAAGGGTCCCTGTGCTGTGTGCAGTCTAAGGACTTGGTGACCTGCAAACCAGCCACTCCAGCCATGGCTGAAATGGGCCAATGTAGAGCTCAGGCCGAGGCTTCAGAGGGTACAAGCCTCATGCCTTGGCATCTTCCATGTGGTGTTAAGCCTGCGAGTGCACAGAAGTCAAGGACTGCGGTTTGGGAACCTCTGCCTAGATTTCAGAAGATATATGGAAACGCCTGGATTCCCAGGCAGAAGTTTGCTATAGGGGTGGGGTCCTCATGGAGAACCTGTCCTAGGACTGTGTAGAAGAGAAATGTGGGGTGTAGAAGAGAAATATGTGTGTGTGTGTGTGTGTGTGTGTGTGTGTATTTTTTAGTAGAGATGGGTTTTGTTATGTTGGCCAGGCGGGTCTCAAACTCCTGACCTAAAGTGATCCGCCCACTTTAGCCTCCCAAAGTGCTGGCATCACAGGTATAAGCCACTGTGCCCAGCTTCGATATATTTATATAGTTTTGATAGTTCCTCTTGGTATTGATTTCTAGTTTTATTCCACTGTGGTCCAAGAAGAAGATACTTGGTGTGATGTCATTCTATTGAATTTATTAAGACTTGCTTTATGGACAGATGTATTATCTATTTTGGAAAATGATCCATGTACAAATGAGAAAAAATGTATATTTTGTCATTGTTCGGTAGAATGTTCTAAAAATGACTATTAGGTTCATTTGGTCTAGAGCTCAGTTTAAGCTCAGAATTTCTTTGTTGATTTTCTGCCTAAATGATCTGTGTAGTGCTATCCTGGGGTGTTTTGAAGTCTTCCATTATTAAGATATTGCTGTTTATCCCTTTTTGTAGGTCTAGGAGTATTTGTTTTATGGATCTGGGTGCACACATATTTAGGATAATTATATCCTTTTGTTGAATTGAACCCTTTATTATTATATAATAATTTTCTTCATCTTTTTTTTTTACTGTTGTTGATTTAATGTCTGTCTGTTTTATCTGATATAAGTATAGCTACTCTTGCTCATTTTTGTTTTCCATCTGTGTGGTATATATTTTTCAACCCCTTTATTTGAGTGTATGAATGTCTATCCATTAGGTGGGTTTCTTGTAGGCAGCAAATGCTTCAGCCAGCTAACTTGTGAACCCAAATAACATGTGGTGCGACACTGTAGGTGATTTAGTTATATGTTTCCTCAGAAATTGTCTGATTTGGAAAATTACAAAAGAACAAGAACCTATAGAAATATATACTAAGAGGGCCGGGCGCGGTGGCTCATGCCTGTAATCCCAGCACTTTGGAAGGCTGAGGCGGGTGGATCACAAGGTCAATAGATCGAGACCATCCTGGTCAATATGGTGAAACCCCGTCTCTACTAAAAATACAAAAAATTAGCTGGGCATGGTGGCGCGTGCCTGTAATCCCAGCTACTCAGGAGGCTGAGGCAGGAGAATTGCCTGAACCCAGGAGGCGGAGGTTGCGGTGAGCCGAGATCGCACCATTGCACTCCAGCCTGGGTAACAAGAGCGAAACTCCGTCTCAAAAAAAAAAAGAAAAAGAAATACATACTAAGAGCACCTAACCCAGATTAAGTCTTGAAAAAGGGGTAAGAGTTAATCAAATCAGGAAAAATAAAGGGTGTTTCAGGTAGAAAAGGTCATGTGTGTCAGCGTAGTAGTATGAGAAAATCTTTGCTGAAAATATTTAGTTCATTATGGGGTTGCAAATATGGTTAGTGCTAAATAGAAACCTTCAGAGTAGAGAACAAGTACCAACTAGTACAGTAAGGTGAGTGAGGGAGAGAATATTATCTTGAGGGAAGGATAGTGTCCTCATCTCAGTACTTCCAAGTGTTTTGTGAAACCAAGAAAAGAATAACCCATTCTCTGATTTCTGGAAACCCAATGTGTGGCAACTCTTGAGTCTGGCTCAAGGCATGTCCATTTCCATTTATTCAGAGCACCTACTTTGTGCCAGACACTGTTCTAGGCACTAAGGACAGAGCAGTGAATGAAAAAGATCAAGAAACCTACTCTTGTGGTACTTTCAGAATGAAGATTTTTATCCAGCTTTAGGAAAGACTCACTTGCAGGTAAAGTCCCTTTCTGGAGAGCTAACCTACAGCCCTGGTCTAAAAGGCTCTTATCTCTCATGACTTTTCTACACTGAAGCACCCAGATGCCAATTCTTTATAACAAATGCTTTATTTCAAATTTTATCATTTCATGATGAGTATTTTTACATTATGTATAGCTCTGAAATAAATTTCCTATCAACAAAGTATATATTACTGCAAGATGTCCTTTTCAATAAAGATATATCAAAGTATTATGCAAGTATTAAAAAGGATATTAGTTAGAATCTTCAAGAACTAGTCAACTGTAAAAACAATTTCTTAAAGGTTGTCTGTAGAGTGAGCTTTCATATGTTTATACTTTATTCCAAAAGATTCTATGTTTTTAGAAGACAATAACATTAGAATGAGTTTTAATTTTTGATATTAAAAAAAGGATTGAAATATAAACACTAGATTTTGTAGTTCTTCAATATCTCTGTCTACCTTCTGGTAAGCACTGCCTATATGAAATTTACTTTTGGAAGTGACAAATACAACCGTGAGATCTCTTTGAAACAAGTCAATAATAAAAACACATAAGCCAATTTAACAAGCAAATTAAATTAAATTTTAATTTAGCAGGGAAATGTTTATTGCCCTTATAATTCCATATTTACCTGGCTTGGGATTGAAATAGTGGATTAGGGCAAGATGGCAATAATGCTGAGCTTACTATAACAAAGAATGTTAGGGTCTTTTCACTAATAAAAGTTGTATTTCCTTTATCTGAAAAATTCATAGCCACATTATGCTTGTTTTTCATTTAATATGTGCCTATTATGGTTTTGTATAGAACTTACCCATAATATAAGTATGAACATGGTCCCAGACTACAATTTGTTATTCATCTGGGGAATATACTATGGACACGTATCATTTAGCAACATTTATTTAGGTTGAGGAATATGCATCTGATCTTGTTAACCACTCAAGGAAATATATATTATTTAAAATATAGATTCGACTAGGGAAAATATGAAAGAAGTCTAATTTGGATGGGCAAAGAACTGAAAACTGACCTACATCTTATTTATTTTATTCCTGCAATGAGTATGATGAGTTCACAAAAAAGTTACCAATATTAATATTATGTAGAAGAAACCTGTATTTTCTTCTACATGATATTGATAAGACAAGGATTGTACAATAATGCTGTCAGTGCATCCTATATTTTTGCAATTTATTGAAACACATTAAAAACAGAATATAACAAATAATTTATTTAATGGGAAAATAACATGTGAATAGAATAAATCCAATTTAGTAAACACAGATTTACCAAATCTGAGCTATTAAGGAGATTATTGACATCACAATGAAATACACTAAAAAAAAAAATCATGTAATTTTCATGGAACACCACCACATTTCTAAAAGGGTATAAATGAAAAAAATCATATCTATAATATAAACACATTAGTTGTCCTAGAATTATAAACTGAATAAGAGCATCCTTGCCTTAAGAAACTCAAAGTACAAGATGAGAAGGCAGACAATAATAGAATTTGGGAGCAGAGAAGAAGCACACTTAATTTGACTGGTGAAGGAAAGAGAAGAAAGAGAGAAGAGAGGCAGTAGGTTATTCACAAGAGAACAATTCCTGAAGAAAAGTATGAGGCAGCATGAGCAGAAGCATATTGGAGAGAAAAAGAACAGTATATAGATAACAAAAGCAGTTTGGCCTCATGTACGTGACAAGGAAAGAACAAAAGATGAAGGCAAAGGTACAGTTATGAGTTCGATCATGAGAAGACTTTAAAACTATAACATTATCTTGTGGAAATGAAAGACTATTACTGAATTGGTTTTAAGGTAAATGGCAATCAAGAAAGAGTCAGGCATGAATTTGAAGAGAACAAAATCAGGTGTAGAGAAATTATTTAGAAGGCTATTTCTGTAGTTTCAAGTGATATATAATGAAGATCTGAATAGGATATTAATATTAACAATAAAAAGAGAAAACAGATTCAAGAAATGTTTAACAAGTAAAATCGATGGAATTTGTTGACTCATAGGAATTCAGAAGAAAGAGCAGTTTTAAAAAGAACATTTGCTGCCTTCCATTTTAGACATTTTGAATTGGGTTTACCAAGAAATATCAACTGAAAATGTCCAGCAGATAGTTTTGATGTACAAACTGAAACTAAAGAGAGAGATGTGGCTTCTCCATTTGGGAGTCATCAGCATATAGGCTGGGGTTAAGGAAACCAGAGGAGTATACGGAGACAGTTCAAGGAAAAGACATATAACAATTATCACAAACAGTGAAAAAAATTATTATAAGACAGTTACAATATATCATAGTAAGATTTTTTTATAAGTGATGTCATTTTTCTGACATTTTAAATGAAATAACCAGAAACATTTCTCAGCTACCTCCCATGTGCTCAGTACTGAGAGAAAAAGGTGAGAAGTAAAATTTATTCCCTAGTTAATACTTTGACAATACTTTATTTCCTACATGGATTTATACATACATGCTTCTTTATGCTTTATATGATGAACGTTCTCATATCACAATAGGTACTTTATATTTTTTCATTCTGTTTTTTATAATAGAATACTTTTGTTATCAACTGTCAGCAGCAGGATCATGAATCATGATTGAGAGGTGAAAACTGTATGGGATTTGTAGTAAAAACCTGGGCTGTTTCATTCAACGTCAGCATGACTTTGGGGAAATTACTTAACTGAATTTTAGATTTCTCAATTTTAAGACAGATAATACTGCTTATTTCACACAGCTGTTATAAGCATCAGTTCAAATTATAGATACAAAAGAATTACCAAAAGTAAAGGTCTATATAAGTGTTAGCTAACACTATCACTAAACCTTCTGTGGTAGACTACCTAGACAGTATGGTAAAGTGAGGGTTAGAAGATCCACATCAAGACTGCCAATGAAGATTGGCCTCATAGAAGGCCAAACACGGGAGCACCCTGAAGTCTGTAATCTAGTTGGAGTAAGGAATCTGAAGCCATGAGCATAGTTCTGGTCAGAGGCACACAGGTCATGAGCAGAGCCAGTATGTAGAACATGACTCCATGAATCAGCACATATTGACACTGGGGCAACTGTATGACATAGTGTTGAAACGTCTCATTTGGTCTAGGTTATGGCTAACTAGACCCAATCTGCAGATGCTCATAAACAGCTGTTGAAAAACTTTTGATTATAAAAGAGCTTGATAGTATCCCTCTGGAAACGACCAGATTATTTAAATCACGCACACAGAAAAACATCTGCAATTCTGGCCTAAACAACAGCCATTTAAATCTTGAACTTTGGGAAAAAAGAAAAGAAAAGTGGTGATACTGAATAGTGTGGTTTTCACTAACGACTAACTGACTAAGTAGCCTAGATAATTTCAGTAAATATAGAATGCATCTGCAAAGAACACTGGTTTCGGTTAGGATGCTTTGGTTCTAATTGCATGCCTGCCACTAACAAACCATGTTACTTTGGCTAATTCTGTTTAACTTATTTTTCAAGGTCTAATTCTAAATGTGTAGATAATATCAAAATGACACTAATTATTTTAATTAGTGCCTTTTTTGACACTTATAAACAGTGTATTCAATGTGTACAATAATTTTGAAAGGTAGTTACTATTCCAGTTAAAATGAGAAAATGGAGTTAAAGAGGTCAAATAAATACACAGAGTCAAGCAGGTACAGGGTGAAGGCAGGATTCCTATCATAATATGCCTTCCTCCAAAGACTATATAATTTTTGTCTTCAAAAGATGATTTTCTCAAGACTTTTTCACCCTTAAAATTTATTTATTTATTTATTTTTATTGTACCTTAAGCTCTAGGGTACACGTGCACATCCTGCAGGATTGCTCCACAGGTACACATATGCCATGGCGGTTTGCAGTCTTGGTCCCCTCTTCGCCTAAATCTGGCATTTCTCTCATACTACAAGGCTACAGTAATCAAAACAGCATGGTACTGGTATCAAAACAAAGATAGAGACCAACAGAACAGAATAGGGGTCCCGGAAGAAACGCCACACATCTACAACCATCTGATCTTTGACAACACTGACAAAAACAGGCAATGGGGAAAGGATTCCCTGTTCAATAAATGGTTTTGGGAAAAATGGCTAGCCATGTGCAAAAAGCTGAAACTGGACCCCTTCCTTACACTAAAATTAACTCCAGATAGATTAAAGATTTAAATATAAGACCCAACATCATAAAAACCCTAGAAGAACACCTAGGCAATACCATTCAGGATGTAGTCACAGGCAAGGACTTCATGATTAAAAAACCAAAAGCAATGGCAATGAAAGTCAAAATAGACAAATGGGATCTAATCAAACTTAAGAGCTTCTGCACAGCAAAAGAAAAAATCATTAGAGTGAAGCAGCAACCAACAGAATGGGAAAAAATTTTTGCAATCTACCCATCTGACAAAGGGCTAATATCCAGAATCTACAAAGAACTAAAACAGATTTACAAGAAAAAAACACACAACCCCAACAAAAAGAGGGCAAAGGATATGAACAGACACTTCTCAAAAGAAAACATTTATGTGGCCAACAAACATATGAAAAAATGCTCATCATCACTGGTCATTAGAGAAATGCAAATCAAAACCACCTTGAGATACCATCTCAAGCCAGTTAGAATGGAATTCATTAAAAAATCTGGACAACAGATGCTGGAGAGGATGTGGAGAAATAGGTACACTTTTACACTGTTGGTGGGAGTGTAAATTAGTTCAACCATTGTGGAAGACAGTGTGGGGATTCCTCAAGGATCTAGAAATAGAAATTCCATTTGACCCAGCAATCCCATTACTGGGTATATATCCAAAGGATTATAAATCATTCTACTATAAAGACACATGCACACGTATGTTCATTGCAGCACTGTTTACAATAGCAAAGACCTGGAACCAACTCAAATGCCCATCAATGATAGACTGGACAAAGAAAATGTGGCAAATATACACCATGAAATACTATGCAGCCATAAAAATCTATGACTTCGTGTCCTTTGTAGGGACATGGATGAATCCGGAAACCATCATTCTCAGGAAACTGACACAAGAACAGAAAACCAAACACTGCATATTTTCACTCATAGGTGGGTGATGAACAATGAGAACACGTGGGCATAAAGAGGGGAACATCACACACTGGGGTAGGTTGTAGGGTAGGGGACTAGGGGAGGGAAAGTGAGGGGTGGGGAGGCTGGGGAGGGAAAACATACTTAACATTTTATAAGACAAATGTTTAATCAAATACAATGAGTACAAATGTAAATTCCAGGTTCTATTAAGTACTGTATTAAAGCTTAATTATGGGATCCTGAAAAAAAAAACACTAAGCCCTTCCCTGTTTCACTTTTAAAACCATTTAAATAAAGATAATTCATGCTACCAATTATCTCACAAGATGTAAGAAGTAAAAGTGCTTATGGCCTTGAAGACATGAAGAATATGGCTAACAATATAACTGCCTATCATATGTCTAAGAAATCTCTTGAGACTTCTTGAAGTTAAAAAAAAATCATACTTTCAATGCTCGATGTATGACTGAATAATAAAGATTATCAGATGGTGATTGAAGGAAATTTCTTTCATTGGTAAATAAAATACACAGGCTAACATCATTCATTTTCCAATCTATTACTGCTGCTTCTTAATACCATTGCCTGGTTTCTAAAAGAAATTCCTTAGAAGGACATTTATCTAAAAATACCTAAGGAATAAAGCTTAAGGAAGAGAGAATGAACATCCTGCTACTTGACATTAATCTCATTAACTCTGAGTACGCAACAGACGGCTCTGGCATTATTCCTAACTGGAAGACACTGAAGTTAAAGCACAAGGCTTTAAAGCTAATAGGAGCTGCAAAACTGAAAACACTGTACGTCAAGTTGATAATATGCCCCTAAGTTATTTTTCATGGATAGTGTCATTCTTCTGTTTAATCAAGAGTTAAAAGCATGTGCACTAATTCTTTATTTTCACAATATTCTTTCTGACAATAAAGATAACAACTATGAGAACAGCTTTTAGCTGGCTAAACCTGATGTACTGGTTTTGTTAATAAAAAATTCACGACAATTAATGAAATGGATCTATTAAGACAGTCCCCCAAAGTAGTACAGCTGCCCCACCTACAAATGAACTTCTCATGACCTATATTATTCAGAAAGAACTGTAGTAACTTGCATTAAAAATTGTTACATACAAAAGGTTCAAACCAAATCAAAGCATTACTCAGAAGCTGGCAAGATACTTCAAGTGAAGAATGCTTGATATGGCCACTTTTAATCAAGTTTTCATTTGTTGTTCATACTCATAAAACTAATTCTATAATTGATGCTTTTCTACTATATTAAATTTTTAATGCAAACCTACATTTAAAAAACATTTTAAGATATTAGTAACACTTGGCTGAGTTCCAGATTTCACACTTTCTTATTAGAACTGCATTGAAAAGAGAGACTTTTTGGTAGCCATATCTCTTTCTTTTCATCTCAAATCCTTAATGGTCAAGTGCTAGGCAGAGAATAGACAAAAGAACCTTAAGGTTCATAATGATTAATTTGATACATTTTGACAAACACAATTCAGCAAAACAGTTACTTTCTACAGGTTGTCCCTTAAAAACAATCCTTTAACTAAGTTGCTTTGATTTTTAAAATCAAGTGGATGTCAGTCTTTTTCTATCATAAATGTATTTCTTCATTAAACAATCCTATGATTACGAAAGACAATCAGCTCCATTTCCATGTATAAGAATCACAGTCTATAAAGAAAAGCTCATTGTTTAAGAATAACAGACCACCCGAGATGGCATCGAGATGGCATGTGAATGTGTTATCCATGATGAGAATATGAAAACCTTTTCATGTACAATCTTTTCTAAACCAAAAAAGCCTCACCATATTTGAGACTATCTTTCATTTGGAAAAATTTATTTTTAAAAATTCTCAAAAAAACACAAGTAGAAGAAACA
Source organism: Aotus nancymaae (assembly GCF_030222135.1). Lineage (NCBI taxonomy): Eukaryota > Metazoa > Chordata > Mammalia > Primates > Aotidae > Aotus > Aotus nancymaae. The sequence goes on along the minus strand of NW_026988476.1, from coordinate 7,818,836 downwards.
CTGGCTTCTGACATTTATAAGGCCATCTCAATAGCTGCCTTCTTTCTCTTCCACAAATGTTAGTTGAGCACCTACACCAATGTGCAAGACAGTGGAGAATAAGGTACAGAGATGAAGTAGGGGGTGATACACAGGTGAACAAGAAAGAAGATTAACTATTTACAACTGTTGTGACAAGGGCAGAGTATATACCAATGTGTACAAAGTAGCTAATATTGCCTTGGGGAAGAGGTGTCAAGAACTCCATAGAAAATATCAATCTTTATGAATAAATGTGATATAGACCTTAAAAATAAATTTTTAGAATAATTTAAATATAGGAAACAAATAATATTTCTATTTAAAAACTATAATATTGGCCGGGCGTGGTGGCTCACGCCTATAATCCCAGCACTTTGGGAAGCTGAGGCATGTGGATCACCTGAGGCTGGGAGTTCAAGACCAGCCTGACCAACATGGAGAAACCCTGTCTTTACTAAAAATATAAAATTAGTGGACATGGTGGTGCATGCCTGTAATCCCAGCTACTCAGGAGGCTGATACAGGAGAATTGCTTGAACCCGGGAGGCAGAGGTTGCAGTGAGCCAAGATCATGCCATTACACACTAGCCTGGGCAACAGGAGTGAAATTCCATCTCAAAAAACAAACAAACAAACAAACAAAAAACCCCTTATAATATTATGGATGCCTTAACTTTATAAATACAGTTATAAAACCACTTTATTAAATTTTTAAATGAATACATAATGTTTTACATATCAAGGTACAAGGTTTCTTAAAAAATTCAGATATTGCAAAACATCCACATTAAAATAAAAGGTATATAAAATGTATTTAAGTGACAAAGGAGTGAAAAATATGTGTAAGTTTTGATTTTATGACAATTGGCTAATGGGTGATATTACTTTCTTTTTTTGCCTTTTTTATATTACTTATTACTTATTTAAGTCACAGGGTCTGTCTGTCACCCAGGCTGGAGTGCAGTGGCCAATCATAGCTCACCGCAGCCTCAAACTCCTGGGTTAAGCCATTCTCTTACCTTAGCTTCCTGAGTAGCTGGACTACAGATGCATGCCACCACGTTCAGCTAATTTCTTAATTTTTGTGTAAAGATGGTGGTCTCATTACATTGTCCAGGCTGGTCTCAGACTCCTGGCCTCAAGTGATCCTCCTGTCTTGGGTTCCCAGAGTGCTGGAATTACAAGCATGAGCCACTGCATCCGACTGGTTTTTGATTATATTTAATTTTTTTTCCAAAAAGCTCTAGGATAAACAGAAGCCAAAAAATCTGCACTTACAGAAATATCTGCCAAATTTAATTGTGTAGATAATATGAATTACTTCTCCAAGTCATTAGTTTACTCCTGGGGACTAACAGATGTGTATACTATCCTATACATTTGCATCCCTTCCCTCCTGAAATCACACTGAAATAAAAGTATCACAGTTTAGAAAGAATAAACCCATAAAAGGGAAGATAAGGGAGGTGGGAATAAAGGTGGTGATTACAACTAATGAGAAATTTCAATACATTTTGTAAGACAGAAAATTGATGAGTGTGTCAACAGATAAAATGGGCAGAGAAAGAAGTATTCTAGAATATACTACATGAAAACTCTAGAAGGTACTATAGCTCTGGGCTAAAAGGTGACTGGTACAAAGGAGAGTGAGGGTGAAAAACTGGGTCATAAAACAGGAGGATTAATTGAAAGTCTGTCTCTATCTGTGTCTTTATCTCTGTCTCTCTGTCTGTCTCTGTCTCTGTCTCTGTCTCTCTCTCTCTGTCTGTCTGTCTGTCTGTCTGTCTGTCTGTCTTTCTCTCTCGCTCTGAGACAGAGTATTGCTCTGTCACCCAGGCTGAAGGGCAGTGGTGTGATCTTGACTCACTGCAACCTCCACCTCCAGGGTTCAAGTGACCCTCCTGCCTTAGCCTCCCAAGTAGCTGAAACCACAGGTGCGTATCAGTACACCTGAATAATTTTTGTATTTTTTGTAGAAATGGGATCTCACTGTATTGCCCAGGCTGGTCTCAAACTTCTGGGCTCAAATGATTCACCTACCTTGGTCTCCCAAAGTGCCAGGATTACAGGTGTGAGCCACTGTGCCTGGCCAAAAGTCTCTATACAAGACCTTTAACCTGAGCACAGAGGGCTAGCACCCTGATGTTTATCAACAAGCAAAGAGCTGAGCTTTAGGAAAATGAATTTCCTGGAGGAAGCTAGTCTAAATATGTACTCCCAAGTCAAACATTCCTTGTTTTGGTACTTATAAAATTACTTACCCACTAGCTTAAAATTAAAGTGAATCCTCAGGCTGGGTGCTCAGGCTTGTAATACCAGCACTTTGGGAGGCTGAGATGGAGGATCGCTTGAGGCTAAGGGTTTGAGACTAACTTAGACAACAATGGCCAAATGCCATCTTTACCAAAAATACAAAAATTAGCCAGGCGTGGCAGTGCACAATTCTAATTCCAGCTACTGAGGAGGCTGAGGTAGGAGGATTGCCTGAGCCCAGCAGGTCGAGGCTGCAGTGAGCTGTGATTGCGCCACTGCATGCCAGCCTGAATGACAGAGTGAGACCCTGTTTAAATCAATTAATTAATTAATTAACTGAAGTGAATCCTACCAGTTTAGGTTCCCTATCTACCCCATACAGTAATCTTCAACAGAATTCTCCCACAGAGAAGAAACAGATCTACTTACATATTAGCTAATAAGTCTAAACCAGACAGTCTGCCATTTTTTTTTAGCTAGGAAAAGACACATGTTGAGGAACACAGGATGAAAAGAGAAAGAACAAAGTAAATAAAGAGAAAAACTGGTCCCCAAAGAAATACACAGTTCAGATAAAATAAAAACATAAATATAGAAAGCTATGAAGAGGCATCATATGGATTATTTGAAATTGGGATGCTATGAAAAATTAAAAATAAAAAAGCATTTTTTAAAGAATAAAAACACCATTTAACAAATCAAAAGTTAATAGGAGGACTTGCTTGCATAACAAAGTGAATATACTTAGGGCCACTGAACTGCACATTTAAAAATGGTTAAAATAGAAAATTTTGTTATATATATTTTGCCACAATAAAAAAAGTGTCTGTAAACCTTTACCCAACTTGCTAAATGAAAAAGTATTTCACCAAAAAGCTCCTCTTAGTCAATAGCTATGGTAGAATATTTTTTTTTAATCCATGAACAACTTATTTCTATGCTAGAAAATAAAATGCTACTTAAAAATGAGTAAGTAGGTATAATTTTATATTTATACATATAAATATTTCAAATACATTGACAAAAAAAGACTTGAAATAAAGTTGAATTAATTTCTAAGTCTATATATCAGAAATTTAAAGATGAAAATCTGTCCAGAAAGTATCTGGCCATTAGGATACCAGAAAGAGAGACACCAAGGGGAAAAATGGAAGAGAAAACTATAAAATAATATTAAGGAGAATTTCTCATAGATGAAAGCCAAAGATCTTCAAATTGCAAGCCTCTATACATGGAAATCACAGTAAATGAAGAAAGATCCATTCCTAGGTACCTCCTTATGAGATTTCAGAATATCAAAATGAAAAAAAATTGAGATAAAAAAATTATCTTCCATGAGAATAAGTCTACAAAGAAGACTGATTCATTCTCAAATCAGTTAAATGAAGCAAGAAGACAAAGAATAACATCTTAAAAGTTTTGAAAGGATGTAATGTTAAAATATGAATTGTATATTCAGAAAACTTCTCTGTTTGAAAATTACTTAAAGAGGAAATAAATCAAGAAAGAAGATATGGAATCCAGGAAACAGTGAAACGAATGCAGAAGAGAAGACAAATCCTAAGATGACAACTGTGTAGCAGCCTGGACAGCCACAGAGGTCCAGACTGCAGCAGCGGGATGGACAGCCCTAGAGTAAAGGGAGACCTCATAAAACAGAAATTAAGAGTGACAGGATAGGAAGAATTGAAATAATGATGCACAATATCCAAGGGAAAAATGATGGCTGGGAGCAGTGGCTCAGGCCTGTAACCCGAGTACTTTGGGAGGCTGAGCAGCAGATCAGTTGAGGTCAGGAGTTCGAGACTAGCCTGGCCAACATGATGAAACCCCGTCTCTACTAAAATTACAAAAATTATCTGGGCGTGGTGGTGCATGCTTGTAGTCCCAGCTATTCGGAAGGCTGAGGCAGAAGAATCACTTAAACCCAGGAGGCAGAGGTTCAGTGAGCTGACATCGCATTACTGCACTCCAGCCTGGGCGACAGGGCGAGACTCCATCTCAAAAAATAAAAAAATGGTAAATAGAAAGTTCAGACAGGATAAAAAACAATCTGTATAAGAAAGTCACGGCTCAAGTAAGAAAGAAACCCAAAATATGGTATGATTTTAAGTAACTGATGAAGTATTTTAAAAATCCCTTTGTCTTGATCCAAAGAACATTCTCTTTGGCACAGGGTTGACATATTCAATCCAAAGGAAAGAAGTTATAATTTTAGAAAACCACATGGCTAGCATTGTCAGGAATGTTGTTTCTTATTTTTCAAATCTTCACATCAATTTGTAAAAAAGCAATGAATAATTTCATTACTAATTCCACTGAAGGGCAGGTAAATGATAAAATTCAAATTCTTCACTTTCATTCAGTTTGCTGAACACTTTTTAGGTCTGTTTGCCACAATATAAATTCTTTACAGATTTATATGTTTTTTACAGGTCTACATTAGGTCAATGTTTACACTCATAAATATAATTACTTATAATATGAGTACACGCAGACTTTATTTAAGTACTTTGGCAATTGTTTTGTAGATTTTCTCTGCCAAAGATTTCTTCCATTTTTTTACTGGTAAAATCAACTGCAGAACCTATTAACTGGAAGATTAAAAGAAAATGAAAAAAGCTATTGATTCTTAGAAATGACTTTGACATGGAAAAAATTTTAGCAACCTGTCTGATCAAGTACCGATGTACGGAATGTAAAAAATACTTCTCAAGTGACAGAAGGAAGAATGTGATCTTGCTGCCATTCCCTTCTTTGTTGGCATAAACCAGAAATTATTTTAAGGTAGTTCTTGAGAAGATACAAAGAGTCGAAATGAGTTAAAAATGTTTGAAGAGTTATATAAATACCTGAAGAACTTAAACTTGAAGACATAAAAGAAAGTGTCTGTCATAAAATTGGAACACATTATACGTTCACTAGCAAATACTGATTAATGCAAAAACTATGAGTGACCTCCATATATATGAAAAAGTCAGCAGAGTACTGATTTTGAAATCTGAGGTCCTGTTTTTTTTTTTAGAATAATTAACAATGTAAAGTAAGACTTTTAGTTCCCTAAGATCTTTAAAAGTTCCTCTCCCCTTGCACGCTCTTGCTTAACCCCACCACACTGATTTTAGAAGACAACAACACAGCAAACAATGACATTAACTTCCTTGTAAAGATTTTCAGACTTTATGTTATGGAATAAAGTGAACTGCTGAGACTTTGAAAACTACTAGTTTTATTTTTTTGCTAGCTATAATTATTTATTGGCAAACAAAACAATCCTTCAAGAAGAAAAAAGTCAATAAATAGAGTTTGGGAAGCAAAAAGAATTCTGCTATGTATTAGAACCTATTTAAAATAACATCAATGAAAACAAATAGGATTTCCTGCTAGTGATACTGTGGGCACTTTATAAACTACTATGAAGGCCGGGCGCGGTGGCTCATGCCTGTAATCCCAGCACTTTGGGAGGCCGAGGCAGGTGGATCACGAGGTCAAGAGATCGAGACCATCCTGGTCAACATGGTGAAACCCCGTCTCTACTAAAAATACAAAAAATTAGCTGGGCATGGTGGCACGTGCCTGTAATCCCAGCTACTCGGGAGGCTGAGGCAGGAGAATTGCCTGAACCCAGGAGGCGGAGGTTGCGGTAAGCCGAGATCGCGCCATTGCCCTCCAGCCTGGGTAACAAGAGCGAAACTCCGTCTCAAAAAAAAAAAAAAAAAAAAAAAAAAAAAAAAACTACTATGAATACCAGTTTCAAACTAAGTAGCAGATACAGAACATGTTGATTTACATTTCTTATTTCAGATTCTGTGTTGCCTTCTGCAATAGTCTCTATTCCTGCAGTACCCACACTGGCTATGGCTGCTAGTGCTATAGTGCAGAGACTCCACTTTAAAGAATGATTGGCAGGTACTAAATGGTTATAAAGGACTGTTAGCACCTAATTGGGGTTTTCTCTCTAGTGCAGTGACTGAAGTAATAATTATGAAACACAGTTTTGGAAAGAAATATTTTGGTTTTGGTTGATTGGACTTTATTTTTGTCTTTAATTTATGAGCATACCGAGTTTGCAGCCCTGTAATGAGAGTCACTCAAAAGTATGTACTCTTTCTGCTTGTTTTATAAAATCAGTCAAGAGTCCTGAACTTTGGCTCCAATCTTGCTCTTCTGTGTCAATGGCCAAATCATTTTATCTCTTTAGTTCACCTACCAACATTCATAACTGCTTATCTACCCATACATTGAAAAGACAGGTACCAATATTCTTTAAGTTCTTTGAGCAAAATGAAGTCACATTACATCTATATTATTAAAAAAAAAAAAACAGCTCACTGGAATTAGTATTTAAGATAAATGAAGAAGTCATGTTGACTTTAGCTGCCAGTGGGCGTAAAATGCAAATGATCACCATCAACAAATAGCATTGAATTATCTACAGTCACATATAATTGTTCTGCCTCTTGTTCCTCTATTTAAATTTAACATATTCTTATCCTTATAGCTTCTAATACATACAAATGCAATGACACAAAGTAATATCTGTAAAACTGTAAAGCATTTCAGGGACTGGTGAGTGCATCAGGGAGCTATGATTGAAAAGCTACCCAGATTGACAGAGTAAAATGAGGGAACTAGAACCAGTCTACTTTGGTTATGCCTTTTTGAAGATAACACATAAAAATTTGCCTCCTAAAAGTGTGATGGGCATCTTTCAGTGAAATTAGATTCAGAAACCTGGAGAACTAGAGTGTAGTTGTTTATTATTACACGAACCATTACATAGCACCTACTATCAGCCAGATAGTATATTAGGTGTACGAATAAAAAGTAAAATAAGAAAAAGCAACTGTCAGGGTAATTTTTGTGAAGAATGTGAGGTTAGGGTTAATGTTAATTTTTTACATATAATTTACATATCCACTTGTCCTATCACTGCTTCTTGAATGGTGGCCTTTTCCCTATGAACTGCCTTGTCTTCATTGTTGAAAATAAACTGACCATATATGTGCAGGACTGTCTTATCCTCAGGATCTATATGTACATTTACCCTTTCACCAATATCAATGTCTTGATATCTGTGACTTTACAGAATGTATCTTGAAATCAGGTATTCCTCCAGCTGTGTCTTATAAAATTGCTTTGGCAATTCTAATCACTTGCACTTTAATATAAATTTTAGAATTAGCCTGTCAATATCTACAGTAAAGACAGATGTGATTTTTATTAGGATAATATATAGCCTACAGATCAATTTGGAGAGAACTGATATCACAGCAATATTGAGTGTTCCCATTTACGCACACTATGTAATCCTTCATTTACATGGGTCTTCCATAACTGTTTTCAGCAATCTGTAGTTTTCAGAGGACAGAGTTAAATTCATCCTTAAATTTCTTATAATTTTGTATGCAACTTTTAAAAAGCTATTAGAATAAGTTAATTCAGATCAATATGTAAAAATCAATTCTTTTCCATATATTAGCAGTGGACAATTAGAAAATGAAATTTAAAAGTTCAGTTCTTTTAAAGATTCCTTAGGATTTTCTATGTGTACAACATATCATCTGCAAATAAAAGCGGCTTTATTTTTCCAATTTTTTATAATTATAGGTTCCTACAGAAACGTGAAGGAGTAAAATCATCCTTGCTTTGTTCTTGATCTTACATAGAAATCATTGAGCCTTTGTCATTAAATATAATAGCTATAAATTTTCTCCTAATGTTCTTTGTCAGTCAGACTGAACAACTGAATGGGTTTTGAATTTTATCACATGCTTTTTCTGAATCCACTGAAATGATTATTTTTTCTCCCTTATTCTGTTAACATGGGAAATTACATTGATTTTCCAACGTTAAACCAACTTTGCATTGTATTGTAGCATCCTTTGCATTGTAGTACCCTTTATAAATGTTGTTGGATTTGGTTTGCCAGTTTTTGTAGAGGATGTTTTTTGAGCCTATCATCATGAAGGACATTGGCCTGAGTTTTTGTTTCTTGTAATGCCTTCATCTGGTTTTTATACTAATGTAAATCAGATGTTATTGACTGAGTTGGGAAGTATTCCACCCTCCTTTATGTTCTTCAAATGTTTATGTTAAGACTGTTATTACGTCTTCCTTAGATGGTTGGCAAAATTGACCATGAAGACACTTGGGCCTAAAGTTTCTATGCAAAACGTTTTAAATTATGAATTCAATTCCTCCTCCTCCTTCTCCTTCTTTTCCTCCTCCTCCTTCTTCTTCCTTCCCTTCTTTTTTTGAGACAGTCTCTCTGTCACCCAGGCTGGAGTGCAGTGGTGCAATGATAGCTCACTGCGGCCTCAACCTCTTGGGCTCAAGCAATCCTCCCATTTCAGCCTCCTCAGTAGCTGGAACTATAGGTACATACTACCATGCCTAGCTAATTTTTAAATTCTTAGTACAGATAGGGTCTTACTGTGCTTCCCAGACTGGTCTCAAACTCCTGGCTCAAAGCTCCTCCTGCCTTGGCCTTCAATTTCTTTAATAGATTCCTTAGGATTTTCTTCTAATGATTCCTTAGGATTTTCTATGTGTACAACATATCATCTGCAAATAAAAGCAGCTTTTATTTAAAATAAATAAAATAAGTTCAGAGTTTTTATTTCTTTTTATGTCTGCTATGGGTTTATTTCTAGACTCCCAGTTCTATTTAATTTCTCAAGATGTCTAATCTTATGCTAATACTATACTGTTTTTATTAGTGTAGCTTTGTAGTAAGTTGTGAAATCAAGAGGTGTGAGTCTGCCACCTTTGCTCTTTTTTTCAAGATCAATTTGGCTATTCTGGGTTTCTTTCATTTCCATATGAATTTTAGAATTAGCTTTCAATTTCTACAAAGAAGTTAGCTGGCATTCTGATAGAAATTATGTTGGATTTGTAGATTCTTGTCATCTTAACAGTATAAATAAAGTCTTCTGATCCATGAACACAGATGTTTTTCCATTTATTTAGATCTTCTTTAATTTCTTTAATAATGTTTTATCACTTTCAAAGCATACATTTTTGTTATTCTTTTCTTACATTTATTCCAAAGTATTTTATTCTTTTTGATGCTATTGTAAAGGTTCTTTTCTTTTTTTTAATGGTACCTTCAATAACAATGTTTTTAAATTTTTATTTATTTATTTTTATAATTTCAGCTTTTATTTTAGATTTGGGGGTACATGTGCAGGTTTAAGAAGCTTTTGATTAAATTCAACATCCCTTCATGATAAAAACAAACAAACAAACCTTCAACGAACTAGGCATCAAAGGGACATACCTTAAAATAATAAGAGCCATCTATGACAAACCCATAGCCAACATCATACTGAATGGGAAATAATTAGAATCATTCCATTTGAGAACTCAGACCAGACAAGGATGTCCACTCTCATCACTCTTTTTCAACACTATCCTGGAAGTCCTAGCCAGAGCAATCAGGCAAGAGAAATAAATGAAAGACATTCTAATAGGAAAAGAAGTCAAACCATCTCCCTTTGTTGACAATATGATTCTATACCTAGAAAACCTAAAGACACCAATAAAAGGCTCCTGAAAGTAATAAACAACTTCACTAAAGTGTCAAGATACAAAATCAATGGACAACAATCAGTAGCATTTCCGTACGCCAATAACATCCAGCTGACAGCCAAATCCGGAATTCAATTCCATTTACAATAGACACACACACAGACACACACATACATACACACACACACACAAAACAAATTAGAAATAGAAGGAAACTTCTTCAATCTAGAAAAGGGCATCTATGAAAAATCCACAGGGCTGAGGCATGGTGGCTCACACCTGCAATCCCAGCATATTAGGTGCCCAAGATCTCTACAAGGAGAACTACAAAACACTGATTAAAGATAATGTAGCTGATACAAACAAATGAAAAACATCCCAGGCTCATGGATCAGAAGAATTAATATTATTAAAATGACCATGCTCCCCAAAGCAATATGCAGATTCAATGCAAACCCTATCAAAATACCAACATCATTTTTCACAGAATTGGGAAAAACTATCCTAAAATTCATATGAAACCAAAGCAGAATTGGGAAAAACTATCCTAAAATTAATATTATTAATATCCTAGAATTAATATTATTAAAATGACCATGCTCCCCAAAGCAATATGCAGATTCAATGCAAACCCTATCAAAATACCAACATCATTTTTCACAGAATTGTGAAAAACTATCCTAAAACTCATATGAAACCAAAGCAGAATTGTGAAAAACTATCCTAAAATTCATATGAAATCAGAGTCTGAATAACTAAAGTAATCCTAAGGAAAAGAAAACCCAAAACAAAAAGCAAAACAAAACTAGAGGCTTTTTTACAGTACATTATGTTACTTGACTTCAAATTATACTACAAGGCTACAGTAATGAAAACAGCATGCTACAGATACAAAAATACACACACAGATCAATGGAACAGAAAAGAAAACCCAGAAATAAAGCCACATATTTACAGCCAACTGATCTTTGACAAAATTGACAATAACATACACTGGGGAGGAGACACTCTTTTTAATAAATGGTGCTGGGAAAATTAGATTGCCATATGCAGAAGAAACTGGACCCTTATCTCTCACCATATAGAAAACTCAACTCAAGATGGATTAAATACTTAAATGTAAGACCTAAAGCTGTAAAAATACCAGAAGAAATCCTAGGGAAAACTCTTCTGTACATTGATCTAGGCAAACAATTCATGACTAAGATCTCAAAAGCACAAAAAACAAAAACAAAAATAGACAAATGGTACTTGGCTAAACTAAAAAGCTTCTGCATAGCATAAGAAATAATCAATAAAGTGAATAGGCAACCTGAACAATGGGAAAAAATATTTGAAAAATATGCATCTGGCAAGAGCAAGAAACTCACATAACAATAGCAAAACCAAATAATCCCATTAAAAAGTGGGTAGTTGATAAGAATAGACATTTTTTCAAAAGAAGACATACAAACAGCCAATAGGTATATGAACAAATGCTCAACATCACTACTCATCAGAGAACTGCAAATTAAAATCTCAATGAGATATCCTCTTTGACACCACTTAGAATGGCCATTATTAGAAAGTCAGAAAATAACTTGTTGGCGAGTTGGCAGACATAAGCGAACTCATACACTATTGGTGGGAATATAAATTAGCACAACCTCTGTGGGAAACAGTATGGAGATTTCTCAAAGCACTTAAAACAGACCTACTATGTGATCCAGCAATCCGACTGCTTGGTACCTACCCAAAGGAAATGAAATCATTACATTGCACTCGTATGTTTATCACAGCACAATCCACAATGGCAAAGATGTGGAATCAACTTATGTGTCCATTAACAGATAACTGGATAAAGAAAATATGGCATATATACACAATGGAATACTACTCAGCTAAAAAAGAACGAAATCATATTTTTTTGCAGCAACATGGATGGAATTGGAGGTCCTTATCTTAAGTGAAAGAAGCCAGACACAGAAATACAAATATTATATGTTCTCACTCATTACTGGGTGCTTAAAAAAATGTGTACTCATGGACATAGGGAGTGGAAAGATAGACAATGGAGACTCAGAAAGGTGAGAGGGTGCACAGGGGGTAGATAATGATAAATTACTTAACAGCTACAATGTACATTATTCAGGTGATGGATACCCTAAAAGCCCTGATCTGACCATCACTTACTTCATGCATGTAATGAAACTATACTTGTACCACACAAATTTATATAATAAAAATATATATGTCAATTGCAATGTGTGCATTTTATTTAAATCTTGATTAAAACAAATTAATAAGACATCATTACATGAAACAATTGGAAGTTTCAACACTGACTGGATATTTGAAGATATTAAGAAATTATTGTTAGGCCAGGTGTAGTAGCTCATGCCTGTAATCCTAGTATTTTGGGAGGCTGAGCTGGGAGAAGCAGTTGAGCACAGGAGTTCAAGACCAGGCTGAGTAACATAGTGAGATCTTGTCTTCATACACAAAAAACCCCAACAAATTAGCCAGGCATGGTGGCATGAGCTTGTAGTCCTAGCTACTCAAGACACTCTGCCTTGGAGGAGGAGACTGCAGTGAGCTGTTACTGCATCACTGTCTAGCATAGGCAATAGAGCAAGACCCTGTCTTAAAAAATTAATTAGTTAAATAAAATACAATTTTAGCAAAACAACAATACCATTAACACACTTAAAAAAATTGTTTTTTTAAGTATGTTAATGGTATTGTGGTTATGCTAAAATAAGAGTCCTCATCTTTTAGAGATATGTAGTGAAATATTTATAAATGCAGTAACATCGTATATGTCATTTACTTTAAAATAATACCAGAGAGTGGGGGTATATGCATGAGACTGTGGATGAAATGTGATTGGCCAGGGGTTGATGTTTTCGGGGCAAGTGATGTGTACATGTAGAGCTCATTCTGTATGCTTTTGTATGTGTCCAAAATTCTCCATAATAAGCTTTTCAAAAAGTATTTAGGCTTTTAAGATGCCTTAAATTTTATATAAAGTAAAGAAGTATTTGAGTATACGTTTAATTTTTAATGCTTCAAAGAATAAGCTCTCTATTCCCAAGGGTCTCCAGGAAACACAGAATAAAAACTAAATGCACGTTAACAACAAAATTCTTGCAATTTCCTCTCAATTCCATAATGTAACACAATATGTTCATTACAACCTCCACTTTTGCTTATTCTGTTCTTCCAGGCTAGAATGTCCTCTTCTTCCTCCTCTCTATCAGAACCTTATTGGTTCATATACTTCAATTCTTCAGTATTCCTTAAAATCTTGTGAAATTTATTCAAGCCTAGAAGAATCTCTCCCTTCTGTGACTTGCAATGGAAATGTCTAATTATTTCATTTAACAGAACATAGTAACATATGTTCATTTTGAGTAAATATTTTTTCTCTCCAGTTAATTATAACCAATTTGAAGGTAGCAATTGCATCATATCTTCTGTCAACTGTATTTTTCACAAAAGTCTGCACAGTTCTTAGTACATAGTAGGCTCTTAATAAATTCACATACAACTGAAAATAGTTATTTGGTTAATGATTACTACTATGATTGTTGTTATGTAAGTGATTGTGCTATAGCACAGATAAAAAAACAATATTAGTAATATACTAATAAAAAAATTATGATTGTGTGAATAAAATTGCTGTTAGGTACAGTATTTGCTTTTTGTAGTCTGACATATGATATAATGCTAGAGCTTAAAGGTTCAAAAATATCAGAGGTACTCTATTTATAAATCCAGACATTGACTGTGGTTGTAATTTGCATAATTTAGTTGAACGCAGACAAAGACTGTTAAACTCCAAAGCAGGTGAGATTCTTTTACTGTTTTAACCTGCCTTTAACATGGTTGCAGAGATGTGTTTTGTGCAATAAACATGTCAAGCATATCCAAATCAGGAAAAAAATGCTAAAGTACCAGTTTTGCTTTGGCAGTATTTCTGAGAGAAGTGAGAACAGAGGAAGTGGTCCAGTAGTAGTAGAGTAAAAGGCCCAGTTATCAGGAGGATTAGGTAATATTTATGCCTCTGTCAAAGGCCCTAATGTAACCTAGGGCATGTTAGTTTTCTCTCTATTTCAGTTTTCCTATCTCCAAAAAGGGATAACGCCTTACAACAATGTTGAAGGGATTAAATAAGATAACATGCATATGCACTGAACTCCGAGATATAAGATAGAAGGAATTAGAAATATAGCTTTAAAAATTATAAGGGGTAAAAATTTTTTTAACACAGAACATTGAAGGAAATGTCATACTTTGAATTTGTGCCTTTTGGAAAAACATGTTTTTCATAGGTTAGGGGAAAAGTGATGAAAATTATTAGATTTCTATCTCTCAGTATATTTTTGAAAATTAAAATGTTGCTATGTGAATAAACAACTCCTGAAAACAAACTGCTAATCAAAAAGGGCTAAATCTAAGTTCAAGCATGTCATTTTGACAAAATATTTTTTTAAATGCCTCACAAGGAAAAAATCAACCATCTTAACTACAGTGAAAACTGTTTCCTAAAGAAAAATCAAATTCCATATCGTGTTCAGAAAATACTCCATTTAAAGCCTAAAATGCTAAAAAAAAGTTATAAATGTATTAATAGAATCTCAAAAAAGAGCTAAAGCAAACAATAAAACTCAACATAAAGATTATAATAATAATGAGTTATCTTTATTAAATACCTAAGTGTACCCAAGGGCTGTATAAAGCATCATACGTGCATTAATTGATTTGGTTATTCTAAAACGATATGAGGCAGGTATAATTACAATTCTTATTTTGCAGGTCAGGAAATTGAGGCTTTGAGAGGTTAATTACCTGTCAATGGTCATTCAGCTAGAAAGTCAGAACCTGCACCATCTGTCTTACTGTAGTGTTAGCTCTGAATTAAACGGCTATTATACAAAAGAATAAATGGAAAACAAAACTTTTATAAATGAAAAGGTGAATGAAAACCTAATGAAAGTAGACTTAGAAATATATGACATTTTCTTCATTATTAATTATAATTTAAGTCAACCGTGTGTCCAATTTTCTAGGACAAAATTCTCAATTCTCTCCTTTTTTCATATAATTTTTTCAAAAATTTTTATTTTTTATAATTTAGAACAGCTAACCAAGCTTGATAGGACAACTGAACTTTCCATGGGTTAAAATAAATGAAAATCTTTATCAGATTAAAATAAATGAAAATCTTGATCAGATTAACATTGAATGAAACTAAAAATTTAGGCTTTTGAACTTCTTGATTGCTTCACATAGTAACTGAATATTGTTTAGTTGTGATTCAGTCAGAACCAGGAAGTTTTAGAAGCTATTTGGTGGATAACTGGAACTACATTAACAGAATACTAATTGTCACAAAGCTCTTATAAGACTAAAGAGAATAAGACATACTGTACAACAACATTTAAAACTTGACAACTAAACAGAAAAGTAAATTAAACCTTAATAAATTCAGAAGTTTCATAAATAGCATACATTTGGAATAGTCAGTGGGGCATACTATGTTTTTATACTGACCTGAGTTTATAAAACAATTCTTTTGGAATTATGGGGAAAGCATTCAGTCAAGTCTATTTTGACCCTTGCAAACTTTTGGAAATCATTTAAACTTTAGAGAACTGGTTGATGATTTAAAGAATGGAAACTCTAGCTACCTCACATATAATTGAATCTGGAATATTTACACATTTAAATGCCTAACTATAGGTAAACATTTATCCTTTTGGTAGAGGGCCAGGTGGAAGGGCCTCATGGCAAAATAACAATGTGAAGTCCCGGATATCTGACTGCACTGCCAGTGCCACCCAGTCTTAAAAATACTGCTAGATCATCATCATCATCCTCAGTCAATATTTACTAAGCTTTTTATGACAGCAGTGGCATTAGAAAGTTTATAGAAATCAAAACTAGCTTAAAGATTTCAGTTTATTAGATCTTATACTGTATGTTTAACATTTATTGTTTTTGCAATTAATGAATCAGAATGTTCCTGAACAAAGATCTTCAATTATTGCTATTATTTTCATTTGCCAAGAATTTTTAACTAGTTTAGATTCAACAAAAACTTTAATTCATTTGTTAATGTATATGTGTCATGCAAAGAAAAAGAAAACATTTATAATTAAAATATACTAAATAAACCTAAGTACACTGAGTGAAATTTATTGAAATATGAAGGAATTTTCTCCTCTCATTATCATTTCTGACTATAGCTAATGTTCACAGGAGTGAATTATTTTAGAAAGGCATCCTCGTCATCTCTATCCGGTCACAGGACCCTTCTTCTATATCAAGTGGAAGAAGAATGTTAAGTTAATAGCTCTTTTAAAGTTGGTAACCTTTTTTTAACATTTTATTTTACTTTTAAAAAGTGCTTGAACTTTTTAACATTTTAACATTTTTAACATTTTATTTTACTTTTGAAAAGTGCCATGTAAAATACCTTCAAAAACAGTTAGAAATATTTGGCAAGCATAAAATGTAAGTGAAGTTATCATTTGTATGTATATTTTTCATAATACAGGTGAATAAAATCTACTTTGGAATTTAATTCCCTTATGAATCCTGCCTTTTGTAAAGCACAACACTAATAAAATCTATTTTAAAAAATGAACCACATTGTCATAAATATATGTATGCCAAAACATAGATCAGTTTTTCATTATGAATTCTAAGCATTAAGCTTAATTTGTGCAGGATACCACATATGAGTCTTTTCAAAACTTACAAACCCATTGATATAATATACAAAAGTAATACATGTACATAACATTTTTTAAAATCAAACATTTATTAGGGTATGAAATAAAAGTTAAAATGTCCCCTTCTCTAACTTACCATGCATATAAGAAATCTGACTGCTAGACTCAGACTCACTTCCCAGACAACCTGCTGTTAAGTATGACAATATTTATGCATATATATTTGTATATAAATACATACTCATTCACTGTCATTAGAAAAATGCAACTCAAAATCACAGTCAGATACCATCTTATGCCAGTTACAACAGCAATCATTAAAAAGTCAGGAAACAACAGATGCTGGTGAGGCTGAGGAGAAATAGGAATGCTTTTACACTGTTGGTGGGAGTGTAAATTAGTTCAACCATTGTGGAAGATAGTGTGGCAATTCCTAAAGGATCTAGAACCAGAAATATCATTTGACCCAGCAATCCCATTACAGGGTATATACCCAAAGGATTATAAATCATTCTACTATAAAAACATATGAACATGTATGTTTACTTCAGCACTATTTACAATAGCAAAGACCTGGGACAAACCCAAATGCCCATCAATGACAGCCTGGATAAAGAAAATGGAACATATACACCATGGAATACTATGCAGCCCTATAAAGAAGAATGAGTTCGGGGTTAGGCATGGTGGCTCATGCTTGTAATCCCAGCACTTTGAGAGGCCGAGGTGGGTGGACCACCTGAGGTAAGGAGACCAGCCTGACCAACATGGTGAAACCCCATCTCTACTACAAATACAAAAATTAGCAGAGTGTGGTGGCGGGCATCTGTAATCCCAGCTACTTGGGAGGCTGAGGCAGGAGAATTGCATGAACCTAAGAGGCAGAGGTCACAGTGAGCCAAGATCTTGCCACTGCACTCCAGCCTTGGCAACAGATTGAGACTTGGTCTTAAAATAACAAACAAACAACAAAAAAGAATGAGTTCATATCCTCTGCAGGGACATGGATGAAGCTGGAAATCATCATTCTCAGCAAACTGACACAGGAACAGAAAACCAAATACCACATGTTCTCACTTATAAGTGGAAGTTGTACAATGGGAACACACGGACACAGAGAGGGGGACATTACACACTGGGGACTGTTGGGGGTTGGGGAGCAATGGGAGGGATAGCATTAGGAGAAATACCTAATGTAGATGATGGGCTGATGGGTGCAGGAAACCACCACGGCACATATATGCCTATGTAATAAATTGGTACATTCTGCATATGTATCCCAGAACTTAAAGTATAATTAAAAAAAAAAATTAGCCAGGCATAGTCACATGTGGCTGTCGTCCTAGCTGCCCAGGAGCCTGAGGTAGGAGGATCACTTGAGCAAGGGAGTTTGAGGCTGCAGTGAGCTATGATTGCACCATTGCGCTCCAGCCAAGGCAACAGAGTGAGACCCTGACTCAAAAATAAAAACTTTTAAAAAGTGCAACATCAACCCTTCACTAGTTTTCCAGTGGGATGGCTTGCCCTTAGATTTTCAGATTTGTCAGGTCCCACAATTGTTTGAGCCAACTTCTTAAAACCAATCTCTTGCCCTATTTATATACAGTCTTGGTTCTCCTTCTCTGAAGAACCTTGAATAACAAACATCTCATACTATAATCCTAAGGGTCCCAAATTGCCAGATCTCCTAGATCTCATTTTGGCAATGAATTTAATATTTTTTTTTCCCAATGACATGCAGACAAAACAAAGCATCCATGGAAAATATTTTAATTTATTTTTTCACTCTAAGAAATAATGCTGCAATGCACAATGGATAATGATACTGTTTCCTAAGTTTTTTTTTAATTCTAAATTTGAAGAAAGATAAAATCCAAAAAAATGTTTCTGATGATAGTTTTCAAATATGAACAACAAAAAAAGAAATTCTGTTGGTAGGTGATATATTTGCTTTATTTTATGGAGACCCTATTTTTGACCTACATTCTTGTAAATGACTAACCTACATGCTAGATTAGGTTCATGTCATCTCAAATCACTCATTCATTCACATATGTATCAATGAGTTCTTATTATAGGCATTGCACACACACACACACAAAATTGTGCAGGAGACATGTTAAATCTGAAGAAACTTTCAATCTAGTGTTCAATTTTATTCTTCATTCACTTGTTGACATATATTTACTGAAGTGCTGCTATACATAAAGAACAAAAGCACTAGTAGGGGAATTAAGACACATATTCATAGAACTATTGGACAAGAGAGCATGAGGTATGTATTGTGAGAGAGCACTGTGAATAACTATGGTAGGAATTTTACATAGTGAGATCACTTAGAAAAGGATTAATAGAACAGTTGTTATTTAAATTATGATGTGAAGCCTCAATAAAAATGGGATAGGCAGAGATGGACTACTCCAGGAGGAAAAGATGACATATGAGAAAGCACTGAAATGGGAAACTGTTGGGTGTGTCCATGAAATACTGAACAATATAGTTTGGAAATGCACGTAATAGTCAATTCAGTGTAACAAATATTTGTTGAGCGCTTACTATGTGTGAAGCAGTATACCAGTGACACAAATATGAAGGAAACTAGGAAGCAAAAAGATGATTAGTGAAATATTAAATTAGAAACAGAGATAGCAGCAGTATCAAAAGAGTTCATGAATGTTACATTAAAGAGTTTGGACTTTATTAATATATGTAATGTGATATTGTTAAATACTGTTGACAGCTGAATGAAAGGGTGAAAATAAAGTTTCAGGATTCATAAGAGAAGTAAAGATGGAAGACAAGTAAATAAAGTGGCCAGAAAAGCTTGGGCATGAAATTATTCAGGTGTGGTCTGAGTAGGA
Source organism: Aotus nancymaae (assembly GCF_030222135.1). Taxonomy (NCBI): domain Eukaryota; kingdom Metazoa; phylum Chordata; class Mammalia; order Primates; family Aotidae; genus Aotus; species Aotus nancymaae. Next base: position 7,799,449 of record NW_026988476.1, on the reverse strand, counting down.
AAAGGTAAAAGTGACAGTGATTGCAAGGAAACATCTAGCAAAATTTGTTTATAAGTTAAATTTAAGAAAGGTATGAGTCAAAGATTACCTATGTAGGAGGCAACCGGCATCTCTGGATGTATAATAACAGTGATTCTGATTGCCAAGACCAAGGGAAACACTGCACTTTTTAAATCTAACAAAATATAAAATTATATTTTTCTTAAGCTAATAGAAACAATGTTCAGAAACATCAAATTCCAGGACCTATAATTAGCAAACCTATTCTAATACAAACTCTGGGTCCTTTGCGAGGCACAACCATTAAGTGACAAAATATTTTGTTAAATGCTCTTAAAAGCAGGTTGAGCCACTTTGTAGAATAACAATTAGTAGTTGAGAGCTATACATGTTGAAATTTAGTTTTGTTCTTACAACCTACTGTGTTGAATAAGGCACAGAAAATTGTGAAAACTGATAATGTAAAAAAATGTCTTTCTGGACAGAAATCTATAGAAGATATAAATTTACTTTAGTAGCAATAGTCTCTTTACTAATGTAATTGTCTTAGGTCTCAAAAAAGCAAAAATTTGTAAGTGGTTTTATAAATTACATTTATTAATGTATTTCCTTTGCACAGTGCTTTGTAATTTTCAAAAACATTAAAATATATCATATCATTGATTTTCATATTAAGCAGGTGAGATATTGTTGCTGTTTATAGGTGAGGCAATCGACATTCAGAAGTTAAGTAACTTAGTAAATGCCATATTCTAAAAGTTGAGAGGAAGAAGAGACGAATGCTTAATAAATATAGTCCAAAATGTATACTATAAAAACTCTGTTTTATTTTGTTTGTTTTGCATTCCAGAGCCACCAATACATATATATAGTGACTCGAATAGTGAAGCCACCTGTGCATTGTTAAATTTAAAGGCCCTGAAAATAGATACAACTTAATGGCATACAAAGAATTTTTGACTCTAAATGTTACTAAATAAAAATTTAATCTATCCCATATAAAGGGGTAACAAACAAATTTCATAAAATGTCAGAAGTAGGAAAAGCTTCTCACATCAAAATTAAAGAAACTGAAACCTAGAAAAGTTGAAACTTGTCTACAGTAATAAAAAAAAATCTGATTAATGCCAAAGATGGAAATGTAATTCAAGTTTTCTTGTGTTCTTTTTAATCACAGCTTTTACAGTATGGTATCATAATGTAGCTCCATAGACAGTTAATCATTAGGGAATAGAGATGTGACAAAAATTTTATGTCACTGGGTAGGCCAATTGACACCACTGACTAGAATATACAATTAATGAGGTCAGGATCAAGTGTTCAACCCCACTCTTGATGAGGATTTGCAATGAGAAAAATACTGCTTCGTGGCTATAGCTTGCATGCTATAATCAGTGACTGTCTTACCAACTCATAGTTCTGACCAAGAAAGCATATGGTTCAATAAAAAACTATCACTACCATTAAAAAAAAAAAAACAGAAACAAAACACGGATTCTAGTGATAGCAGTATTTCTGGTTGTTAAGGATAGTATACACACCGATGAAAAAAAGCATATAAAAAGAAAAGGACCCATACTGAATAAAATGTACTAATGTGGAAAAAAATAAAGAATTTCACTTTCTTTTTAAGTATATTTCATCTGGCCTCTATCTTTATGGTTTCTATGACTTTTAAATGTATACCACAAACCCAGTAAGTAGGGTTCATGTTTAGCCCACTTTTCACTATGTCAAACCTGTATTTCATATAATCATTGTCAAAAAATACTAGTACAATCATAGGAAACAAAATACATTAAAAAGTGAAGCATTCTATTCAATATTTTTGTTCTAAAATGTGAAGTTTACCATATTCTGAATGGCATTACAAATTCACACAGGGAATCACACAAAATACAACAAAAATTTAAAACACATTGACTGCTATTAATTATAATATGTATAATAAATCCTATACTACTGGCACCAAACAACAAGATCTAATTCTTGTCTAAATACTTTAATCTACACTTTCTTTAAGTGAAAGGAAATATAAGGAAGCACTATAAAATCAGCAAACATTGAAACAGGCATTCCCTCGATTAGAAAAGAGTTTGCTATTATTATGTCTCCTGAACTTAGGAATGCAGCGCTACAGGTTTACAACAACAGGAAAAAAATCATTACTAAATACAAATCTAATCCCTACAAGTTTAAGATTCTTTCTTGATGAAACTGTCTAGATTTAGATTAACGAAGCTGTTGCAAATGAATTTAGCATTTGCTATGGCAATAAAGAGGTACTAATACTTTACTAATAGCACTTTCAAAATATGTGCAATTTATTTTAAATCTTGTTATTGTTATTCCTCTCCAGCTATCTTATCTGCTTTAATGCAAAAGAGCTATTAGTTACAGTGTAAGTTTAATATCTCTACCCTCCCATCTCACTGTTCACTGCTCCTAGCTGCCAAAAGAAACAAAAGGCCAACTTTCATTTTCTTAGCACTCAAAATATTCTAAAACTCAAAGGAAACAAACAGAATAAAGAAACTCAGAAACCTGTATTTCCATATTTCCTTATTTCTATATAAAAGAATGGAATTCTTTTACCAGCAGTAGCTTTTATACTAAACCAGAAAAAAAAAATGATTTTGTTTTAAAGGCCACTATCACTACTTAGTAAAGAAAAAAAAAACTGGGGAGACAGAGTCTCACTCTGTTGCCCAGGCTGGAGTATGGCAGTGTGATCTCCACCTATGGCAACCTCTGCCTCTCGGGCTCAAGTGATCCTCCCACCTCAGCCTCCTGAGTTGCTGGGATTACAGGTACACACCACCATGCCCTGCTAATTTTTGTATTTTTTGTAGAGATGGGGTTTGGTTGTGTTGCCCAGGCTGGTCTTGAACTCCTGGACTCAAGTGATCCACTGGGCTCCCAAAGCACTGGGATTACAGGTGTGAACCACCACGTCCAGCCACTAACTAGTAAAATTAAAGGAAACGTAGAATGAAAGTCATCATCATATTTTAATCTGCCCCTAAAACGAAAAACTGATCATACATCCTCCATTGTTTTGGCTGCTGGAGAGCTGACAGTCAGACTTGAAGTTTTCTCTTTTGCTGCTTCGCAGTATATACAGGCAGGCTGTATTGGGACTCGCTCCTGGCTCTAGCTACCTATGCTAACCCTATATTTTTCTGGCCTTATTTTTTTCTTAAGTATTGGTAAATAACTTTCTCTAATATGACAATATACATGTATAAATGTATATGCAAACGTAAGCTGACTTGGATAGCTGAAAGTATTGCTTGTCAAACATAATCCATTATCTATTAGTTCTATCCATCTATTTATCCGAAAATTACAGAATTAGTTTTAGGTTCCTTCACATAAAATGGAACCTTTCCATTTCCTCTTAACACAGGAAAATTAACCCAGTATCTCTATGAATTAGCTGTGTTTCACAAACAGATTTCTAAGCACCATTTATTAGGTGTGTAAGAAATACTATTTCCATTCATTTAAATCAAATTAAAGTAGACATTAAGCTTCCAGGAAACAAGCTTGTTTTTTTGGTAATTTACTCTCCCTTCCTAGAGCTGTACATTCCAGGAATCTTATCCTGATTCCATTTAAAATAAATTTCTGTATATCTTTACAGAATGTTCTCTGTAACTTTAAAAAATGTGTGGTGAAATAACAACATAAAATTTACTATTTTAACCATTTTAACTGTACAGCTTAGTGGCAGTAAGTCCACTGACAATACTGTATAATTATCACCATTATGCATTTCCACAACTTTACATCATCCCAAATAGAAACTGTGTGCATCATATAACTCCTCACCCTTAAATCTCCCTATTCCCGTTTCTCCAACTCCTGGTAACCTCTATTTTATTTTCTGTCTCTATGAATTTGGCTATTTTAAGTACCTCATATAAGTGGAATCATACAATCTTCGTCTTTCTTGTCTGGTTTATTTCACTTAGCATAATGTTTTTAGGTTTGTCCATGTTGCAGCATGTATCAGAATTTCATTTCCTTTTGAATAATGACTAGCGGATAATATTCCATTCGCTGTATATACCATATTTTGTTTACTTATTCATCTGCTGATGGACACTTGGGTGGTTTCCACCTTTTGGTTAATGTGAAAAATGCCTTCATGAACATTGGTGTGCAGTATCTGCTTGTCCTTACTTTCAATTCTTTTGGGTATATATCTAGGAGTGGACTTGCTATGTCATATGGAAATTCCATGTTTGACCTTTGATGAATCACCAAGTTTTCTACCATTGTGGCTGCATCATTTTACATTCCCATCAGCGATGCAGGAAAGTTCTCTGTAGCTTTTCGTTTTAGGAGAAACAGATCTCCCTGGAAGATGCAACTTCCCTTAAATTTTTGAGTGGATACAAAACATTCTTCCATGTATCACACATTGTGCAGGTTTCTTCTTTTGAAATATCTAGTGATGTGCCACTCTTCATTCAATATGTAGGATTTACCTATTTTGGGGTCATGCTGAGAACCGAGTGCTTCACTTTATTTAAGCATTTCACTTACATAGTAACATTCCGCTTTCTGACTTCAATTTCCTGTCTTTTCAGCTCTTGAATTATATATATACTTTTTTAAAATTGTACTTTAGGTTCTAGGGTACATGTGCAGATAATGAAGGATTGTTGCATAGGTACATACATGGCAATGTGGTTTGCTGCCTCCATCCCCCTGTCACCTATATCTGGAATTTCCTCCCATGTTATCCCTCCCCAACCTCCCCACCCGCTGCTGTCCCTCCCCTAGAGCCCCCTCAACGGACCCCAGTGTGTGATGCTCCTCTCCCTGTGACCATGTGTTCTCAATGTTCAACACCTGCCTATGAGTGAGAACATGCAGTGTTTGATTTTCTGTTCTTGTGTCAGTTTGCTGAGAATGATGGTTTCCAAATTCATCCATGTCCCTACAAAAGACATGAACTCACCATTTTTTATGGCTACATGGTATTCCATGGTGTATATGTGCCACATTATCCTTGTCCAGTCTATCGTCAGTGAGCATTTGGGTTGGTTCCAGGTCTTTGCTATTGTAAACAGTGCCTCAATGAACATACCTGCACATGTGTCTTTATAATAGAAAGATTTATAATCCTTTGGTTATATACCCAGTAATGGGATTGCTGGGTAAAATGCAATTTCTGTTTCCAGGTCCTTGAGGAATCACCACACTGTCTTCCACAATCGATGAACTAATTTACACTCCCACGAACAGTGTAAAAGTGTTCCTTTTTCTCCACATCCTCTCCAGCATCTGTTGTCTCCAGATTTTTTAATGATCACCATTCTAACTGGCATAAGATGGTATCAAAATGTGGTTTTGATGTGCATTTCTCTAATGACCAGTGATGATGAACATTTTTTCATGTTTGTTGGCCTCATGTATGTCAGATTTTGAAAAGTGTCTGTTCATATCTTTCACCCACTTTTGAATGGGTTGGTTTTTTCTTGTAAATCTGTTTTAGCTCTTTGTAGATTCTGGATATTAGTCCTTTGTCAGTTGGGTATATTGCAAAAACTTTTTCCCATTCTGTTGGTTGTCGGTTCAGTCTAATGATTGTTTCCTTTGTTGTGCAGAAGCTCTTAAGTTTAATTAGATCATATTTTCTATTTTGGCTTTTGTTGCCAATGCTTTTGGTGTTTTAGTCATGAAGTCCTTGCCTGTGCCTATGTCCTGAATGGTGTTGCCTAGGTTTTCTTCTAGGATGTTTATGGTGTTAGTTATTATGTTTAAATCTTTAATCCATCTGGAGTTAATTTTAGTGTAAGGTGTCAGGAAGGGGTCCAGTTTCAGCTTCCTGCATAAGGCTAGGCAGTTTTCCCAACACCATTTATTAAACAGGGAATCCTTTCCTCATTGCTTATTTTTGTGAGGTTTGTCAAAGAACAGATGGTTGTAGATGTGTGGTGTTGCCTCTGATGCCTCTGTTCAGTTCCATTGGTCTACATCTCTGTTTTGGTACCATACCATGCTGTTTTGATTACTGTAGCCTTGTAGTATAGTTTGAAGGTTGGTAGCATGATGCCTCCAGCTTTGTTCTTTTTTCTTAGGATTGTCTTGGCTATGTGGGGTCTTTTTTGGTTCCATATGAAGTTTAAGGTGGGTTTTCTCCACTTCTGTGAAGAGGGTAAATGGTAGGTTGATGGAGATAGCACTGAATATATATATTACTTAGGGCAGTTATGGACATTTTCACAATATTGATTCTTCCTAACCATGAGCATGGAATGTATTTCCATGTGTTTGTGTCCTCTCTTATTTCCTTGAGCAGTGGTTTGTAGTTATCCTTGAAGAGGTCCTTTACATCCTTTGTTAGTTGTATTCCTAGGTATTTTATTCCCTTTGTAGCAATCATAAATGGAGTTTGCTCTTGATTTGGCTCTCTTAGTCTGTTATTGGTGTATAGGAATGCTTGTGATTTCTGCACACTGATTTTGTATCCTGAGACTTTGCTAAAGTTGCTTATCAGTTTATGGAGGTTTTGGGCTGAGACAATGGGATCTTCCAAATATACAATCATGTCATGTGCAAATACAGACAATTTGACTTCCTCCTTTCCTAATTAAATACGCTTTATTTCTTTTTCCTGTCTGATTGCTCTGGCTAGAACTTCCACTACTATACTGAATAGGAGTGATGAGAGAGGGCATCCTTGTCTAGTGCCAGATTTCAAAGGGAATGCTTCCAGTTTTTGCCCATTCAGTATGATATTGGCTGTGGGTTTGTCATAAATAGCTTTTATTATTTTGAGATATGTTCCATCGATACCTAGTTTATTGAGAGTTTTGAGCATAAAGGGGCTGTGGAATTTTGTCGAAGGCCTTCTCTGCATCTATTGAGATAATCATGTGTTTTTTGTCTTTGATTCTGTTTATGTGGTGGATTACATTTATTGACTTGTGTATGTTGAACCAGACTTGAATCCGCAGGATGAAGCCAACTTGATCGTGATGGATAAGCTTTTTGATGTGCTGTTGCAATCGGTTTGCCAGTACTTTATTGAAAAGTACATTTTGGCATCTATGTTCATCATGGATATTGGCCTGAAGTTTTCTTTTTTAGTTGTGTCTCTGCTGAGTTTTGGTATCAGTACAATGTTGGTCTCATAGAATTATTTGGGAAGGATTCCCTCTTTTTATATTGTTTGGAATAGTTTCAGAAAGTGTGTTACCAGCTCCTGTTTGTACATCTGGTAGAATTCAGCTGTGAACCCATCTGGACCTGGGCTTTATTTTGATTGGTAGGCTATTAATTGCTGCCTCAACTTCAGCCCTTGTTATTGGTCTATTCAGGGTCTCACCCTTGGGAAGGTGAAAGTGTCCAGAAATTTATCAATTTCTTCCAGGTTTACTGGTTTATGTGCATAGAGTTGTTTGTAGTAATCTCTGATGGTAGTTTGTATTTCTGTGGATTCGGTGGTGATATCCCTTTATCATTTTTTATTGCATCTATTTGATTCTTCTCTCTTTATTTTTTATTTTTTTAAATTTTATTATTATTTTTTCATATAACAATATTTATTAGGGAGACTGTACATTTAACTAGGGATAATAAAATTAAAATATTAACAGAAAATATGGGCAAGGATTATGGTTTCCAAATGTTAGAATTAGAAAAGCTAAAACATCCCATGCAAAACATTCATTTTGGATTAAAATGTTCTTTAATAACAAACTGGTTTCCATTTCAAACAATTACTAATAAAGATTTTCTGCATGAATAGGTCCTATGACTCATTATACAAATTGATAAATGTAGTTACACAGTCAAATAGGAAAAGTTTCCACTTTTCCTATTTTTTTTTATTGTATTTTAGGTTTTGGGGTACATGTGAAGAACATGCAAGATTGTTGCATAGGTACACACGTGGCCGTGTAATTTGCTGACTTCCTCCCCTTCACCTATATCTGGCATTTCTCCCCATGCTATTTCTCCCCAACTCCCCACCCCCTGCTGTCCCCTCCCGTATTTACCCCCAACAGACCCCAGTGTGTAGTGCTCCCCTCCCTGTGCCCATGTGTTCTCATTGTTCAACACCCACCTATGAGTGAGAAAATGTGGTGTTTGATTTTCTGTTCTTGTGTCAGTTTGCTGAGAATGATGGTTTCCAGGTTCATCCATGTCCCTACAAAGGACACGAACTCATAGTTTTTGATGGCTGCATAATATTCCATGGTGTATATGTGCCACATTTCCCCTGTCCAGTCTATCATCGATGGGCATTTAGGTTGGTTCCACGTCTTTGCTACTGTAAACTGTGCTGCAATGAACATTCGTGAGTATGTGTCTTTATAGTAGCACGATTTATAATCCTTTGGATATATACCCAGTAATGGGATTGCTGGGTCAAATGGAATTTCTATTTCTAGGTCCTTGAGGAATCGCCACACTGTCTTCCACAATGGTTGAACTAATTTACACTCCCACCAACAGTGTAAAAGTGTTCTTATTTCTCCACATCCTCTCCAGCATCTGTTGTCTCCAGATTTTTTAATGATTGCCATTCTAACTGGCGTGAGATGGTATCTCAATGTAGTTTTGATTTGCATTTCTCTAACGATCAGTGATGATGAGCATTTTTTCATATGTTTGTTGGCCTCATGTATGTCTTCTTTTGTAAAGTGTCTGTTCATATCCTTCACCCACTTTTGAATGGGCTTGTTTTTTTTTCTTGTATACCTGCCTTATTTCGTGGTAAATTCTGGATATCAGCCCTTTGTCAGATGGGTAAACTGCAAAAATTTTTTCCCATTCTGTTGGTTGCTGATTCACTCTAATGACTGTTTCTTTTGCCGTGCAGAAGCTGTGGAGTTTGATCAGGTCCCATTTGTCTATTTTGGCTTTTGTTGTCAATGCTTTTGGTGTTTTGGTCATGAAGTCCTTGCCTACGCCTATGTCCTGAATGGTTTTGCCTAGGTTTTCTTCTAGGGTTTTTGTGGTGTTAGGTCTTATGTTTAAGTCTTTAATCCAACTGGAGTTAATTTCAGTGTAAGGTGTCAGGAAGGGGTCGAGTTTCTGCTTTCTGCACATGGCTAGCCAGTTTTCCCAACACCATTTATTAAACAGGGAATCCTTTCCCCATTGCCTGTTTTTGTCAGGTTTGTCAAAGATCGGATGGTTGTAGATATGCTGTATTGCCTCCGAGGCCTCTGTTCTGTTCCATTGGTCTATATCTCTGTTTTGGTACCAGTACCATGCTGTTTTGATTACTGTAGCCTTGTAGTAGAGTTTGAAGTCCGGTAGTGTGATGCCTCCTGCTTTGTTCTTTTTGCTTAGAATTGACTTGGCTATGCGGGCTCTCTTTTGGTTCCATATGAAGTTTAACGTGGTTTTTCGAGTTCTGTGAAGAAGGTCATTGGTAGCTTGATGGGGATAGCATTGAATCTGTAAATTACTTTGGGCAGTATGGCCATTTTCATGATATTGATTCTTCCTAACCATGAACATGGAATGTTTCCCCATCTGTTTGTGTCCTCTCTTATTTCCTTCAGCAGTGGTTTGTAGTTCTCCTTGAAGAGGTCCTTTACGTCCCTTGTTAGTTGTATTCCTAGGTATTTTATTCTCTTTGTAGCAATTGTGAATGGCAGTTCGTTCTTGATTTGGCTCTCTTTAAGTCTGTTATTGGTGTATAGGAATGCTTGTGATTTTTGCACATTGATTTTGTATCCTGAGACTTTACTGAAGTTGCTTATCAGTTTCAGGAGCTTTTGGGCTGAGATGAGGGGGTCTTCTAGATATACAATCATGTCATCTGCAAATAGAGACAATTTGACTTCCTCCTTTCCTATTTGAATACCCTTTATTTCTTTTTCTTGCCTGATTGCTCTGGCTAGAACTTCCAGTACTATATTGAATAGGAGTGGTGAGAGAGGGCATCCTTGTCTAGTGCCAGATTTCAAAGGGAATGCTTCCAGTTTTTGCCCACTCAGTATGATATTGGCTGTTGGTTTGTCGTAAATAGCTTTTATTATTTTGAGATACGTTCCATCAATACCTAGTTTATTGAGGGTTTTCATCATAAAGCGCTGTTGAATTTTGTCAAAGGCCTTCTCTGCATCGATTGAGATAATCATGTGGTTTTTGTCTTTGATTCTGTTTATGTGGTGAATTACGTTTATAGACTTGTGTATGTTGAACCAGCCTTGCATCCCCAGGATGAATCCTACTTGATCATGGTGGATAAGCTTTTTGATGTGCTGTTGCAATTGGCTTGCCAGTATTTTATTGAAGATTTTTGCGTCTATGTTCATCATGGATATTGGCCTGAAGTTTTCTTTTCTTGTTGAGTCTCTGCTGGGTTTTGGTATCAGGATGATGCTAGTCTCATAAAATGATTTGGGAAGGACTCCCTCTTTTGGGATTGTTTGGAATAGTTTCAGAAGGAATAGTACCAGCTCCTCTTTGTATTTTTGGTAGAATTCGGCTGTGAACCCATCTGAACCTGGGCTTTTTTTGGATGGCAGGCTCTTAATTGCTGCCTCAACTTCAGACCTTGTTATTGGTCTCTTCAGGGTTTCGGCCTCCTCCTGTTTTAGGCTTGGGAGGAGGCAAGTGCCCAGGAATTTATCCATTTCTTCCAGGTTTCCTAGTTTATGTGCATAGAGTTGTTTGTAATAATCTCTGATGATGGTTTGAATTTCTGTGGAATCTGTAGTGATATCCCCTTTATTGTTTTTTATTGCATCTATTTGATTATTCTCTCTATTGTTTTTTATTAATCTGTCTAGTGGCCTGTCTATTTTGCTGACCTCTTTGAAAAACAAGCTCCTGGATTTATTGATTTTTTGAAGGGTTTTTTGTGTCTCTATCTCCTTCAGTTCTGCTCTGATCTTAGTTATTTCTTGTCTTCTGCTAGCTTTTGAGTTTTTTTTTGATCTTGCTCCTCTTTCTCTTTGAATTTTGATGATAGGGTGCCAATTTTAGATCTTTCCTTGCTTCTCATGTGGGCAATTATTGCTGTAAATTTCCCTCTAGACATTGCTTTAAATGTGTCCCAGAGATTCTGATACATTGTGTCTTCTTTCTTTTTGGTTTCGTAGAACGTCTTTATTTCTGCCTTCATTTCATTGTTTATTCAGTCGACATTCAGGAGCCAGATGTTCAGTTTCCATGAAGTTGCGTGGTTCTGAGTTAGTTTCTTAATCCTGAGTTCTAATTTGGTTTCACTGTGGTCTCAAAGACTGTTTGTTATGATTTCCCTTCTTTTGCATTTGCTGAGGAGTGATTTACTTACAATTATGTGGTCAATTTTAGACTAGGTGCAATGTGGTGCTGAGAAGAATGTATATTCTGTGGATTTGGGGTGGAGAGTGCTGTAGATGTCTATTAGGTTTGCTGGGTCCAGATCTGAGTTTAAGTCCTGGATATTCTTGTTAATTTTCTGTCTTTTTGATCTGTCTAATATTGACAGTGGAGTGTTAAAGTCTCCCACTGTTATTGTGTGGGAGTCTAAGTCTCTTTGTAGGTCCTTAAGAACTTGCTTTATGTATCTCGGTGTTCCTGTATTGGGTGCAGGATATTTAGGATCATTAGCTCTTCTTCTTGTATTGATCCTTTTACCATTATGTAATGCCCTTCTTTGTCTCTTTTGAACTTTGTTGGTTTAAAGTTCATTTTATCAGAGACTAGGATTGCAACTCCTGCATTTTTTTTTTTTTTTTTTGCCTCCATTTACTTGGTAAATCTTCCTCCATCCCTTTATTTTGAGCCTATGTGTGTCCTTGCATGCGAGATGGGTTTCTGGAATACAGCACACTGATGGGTCTTGACTTTTTATCCAATATGCCAGTCTGTGTCTTTTGACTGGGGCACTTAGCACATTTACATTTAAGGTTACTATTGTTATGTGTGAATTTGATCCTGCCATTTTGATGCTAGCTGGTTGCTTTGCCCATTAGCTGACTCAGTTTCTTCATTGTGTCGATCCTCTTTACCATTTGGTAAATTTTTGGAGTGGCTAGTTCTCATTGTTCCTTTCCATGTTTAGTGCTTCTTTCAGGAGCTCTTGTAAGGCATGCCTGGTGGTGACAAAATTGCTCAGTAATTGCTTGTCCGTAAAGGATTTTATTTCTCCTTCCCTTATGAAGCTTTGTTTGACTGGATATGAAATTCTAGGTTGAAAGTTATTTTCTTTAACAATGTTGAATATTGGCCCCCACTCTCTTCTGGCTTGTAGGGTTTCTGCCGAGAGATCCGCTGTGAGTCTGATGGGCTTCCCTTTTTAGGTAACTCGACCTTTCTCTCTGGTTGCCCTTCGCATTTTTTCCTTCATTTCAACCCTGGTGAATCTGACGATTATGTGCCTTGGGGTTGCTCTTTCGACGAATATCTCTGTGGTTTTCTCCTTATTTCCTGGACTTGAACGTTGGCCTGCCTTGCTAGGTTGGGGAAGTTCTCCTGGATAATATCCTGAAGAGTGTTTTCCAGCTTGAATTCATTCTCTCCATCACCTTCAGGTACACCTATCAAATGCAGAATAGGTCTTTTCGCATAATTCCATATTTCTTTGAAGCTTTGTTCATTTCTTTTCACTCTTTTTTCTCTAATCTTGCCTTCTCATTTTATTTCATTGAGTTGATCTTCAATATCTGTTATCCTTTCTTCTGTTTGGTCGATTTGGCTATTGAAACTTGTGTATGCTTCGTGAAGTTCTAGTGTTATGTTTTTCAGCTCCATCAAGTCATTTATATTCTTCTCTGAGTTGTTGTTTTCTTAGCACTTCGTCTAACCTTTTTTCAAGGTTCTTAGTTTCTTTGCATTGAGTTAGAACATGTTCTTTTAGCTCTGAGAAGTTTGTTATTATCCACCTTCTGAAGCCTGTTTCTGTCAATTCATCAGACTCATTTTCCATCCAGCTTTGTTCCCTTGCTGGTGAAGAGTTGTGATCCCTTCGAGGAGAGGTGTTCTGGTTTTGGGTGTTTTCATCCTTTTTGCGCTGGTTTCTTCCCATCTTCATGGAAATATCTACCTGTGGTCTTTGTAGTTGATGACTTTCGGATGGGGTCTCTGAGTGAACATCCTTTTTTTGATGTTGAAGCTATTTCTTTCTGTTTTTTAGTTTTTCTTCTAACAGTCAGGCCCCTCCACTGCAGGACTGCTGGAGGTCTACTGCAGACCCTGTTTGCCTGGGGATCACCTGTGGCAGCTGCAGAACAGTAAGGGTTGCTGCCAGTTTCTTCTTCTGTTATCTTCATCCCAAAAGGGTACCAGATGTCAGCCTGAGCTCTCCATTATGAGGTATCTCTTTGGATATATGGGGTTTGGGGAGCATCTTAAGGAGACAGTCTGTCTCTTATAGGAGCTCAAGTGCTGTGCTGGGAGCTCCATTGTTCTGTTCAGAGGTGCTGGGCAGGTATGTTTTAAGTCTGCTGCAGCACAACTCATAACCTCCTCTTTTCCCAGGTGCTCTGTCCTGGGAAGGTGGGGCTTTATTTATAAGTTCCTGATGTGCTGCTGCCTTTTTTCAGAGACGCCCTGCCCAGCAAGCAGGTAGTCTAGTCGCAGTCTGCCAGCAGAGTCATTGCTGAGCTGCCATAGTCTCTGCCCAGCTGCTGTGTAAACTTCCTTGTGGTTTTGTTTACAGAGGTACAGTTAGAACTGCCTCAGTAATGGCAGTCTGCCTCGGTAACAGTAGACTGCCTTGGTAATGGCAGACTGACTTGGTAATGGCTGATTGCTTCTGTAATGGCAGACTGCCTCTGTAATGGCAGATGCCCTTCCCCTGACTGAGCGGGACCATCCCAAGTCCAGCTATACTTGCTGCAAAACTCTCAGTCCAGAGTGTTTCAGATTGTTGGCCTTTTTGGGGGTGGGACTCACTGAGCCAGATCACCTGGCTTTCTGTTTCAGCCCCCTCTAATGGGCAGCTCTGTCTCCTAGGCATTCCAGGCACCAATTGAAATGGCAGCCCAGATTTGTGTGTTTTTGTGAAGAAACCCGTGGAGCTGGCTGAAACAGCTGTGCTGGAAACTCATTGCACTTTTCAGCCTGGGAATCTCCTGGTCTGTGAGCAGTAAAAACTCGTTTGGAAATGCAGTGATCACTCACCCTCTGCATTGTTCTCGCTGGGAACTGCACTCTAGAACTATTCGTATTCGGTCATCTTGGATCTCCCACTCCCTCCCCCACTTTTTTTTTTGAGACAAAGTTTCACTGTTGTTGCCTAGGCTGGAGTACAATGGTGCGATCTCGACTCACTGCAACCTCCGCCTCCCGGGTTCAAGCAATTTTCTGCCTCAGCCTCCTAATTTGCTGGAATTACAGATGCCGCGCACCACGCCTGGCTAATTTTTTCTATTTTTAGTAGAAATGGTGTTTCGCCATGTTGGAAGGCTGGTTTTGAACTGCTGACCTCAGGTTATCCACCCCTCTTGGCCTCCCAAAGTGCTGGTATTACAGGCGTGAGCCACCATGCCCAGCCTATGCATGTATTTTTTGAGACAGGATCTCACTTTGTCACCCAGGCTGTAGACAAATTTTCTTATTCTCACTACATTTACTCTATGATCTCTTCAAGATCTATTGTTTCTTGATTCCTCCTTTTTTTCTCTGATATAGGTCCCTTCAACTTTTCTTCCTAACATATTTAGCTTAGACTATCATTCATCATCTTAACAACTCTTTTTTTAGTACTCTCAACCTCTCTGCTCTTTTCTTTTTTTTTTTGCCCTGCAAATTTGTAATCCTAAATCATTGCAATTCTTTGCCTTCTGTATTGCTGTATAGGGAGAGTTGAATGTATTAAATTACACAACTGTACAAATGATTACTCACACAAGTTTATGGCACTCATTACAGCCAACTGAGTCCTCCAGGTTGCTTGACTTTGTTCTCTTCCTCACCCTCTTCAGTTCTTTCTCCCATTTCCTTTAGTATCTAATCTCTGTCATTCCTTTCAAAGTATTCTGCCCTCTCATGTTCAGAAGCCCACACTGACCCCTACTTTATGGAAAAAAAAACAGAAACAAACAAACAAACAAAAATCGAATTGTGGCCTCAAATTTACTAATACAGCTATTCTTACCTCCTTTACTCCTGTCTCTGATTACAATTTGGCTAGCTTCTTGTTCAAGGTGAACTTTTCTGCAGATACTCTAAATCCTATCTCTTCGTACCTCCTCTTGGATCCTGCTCTATAACAATTCTTTCTATTGGCTTCTTCAAATTAGCCATAAATATACTCAAGTATTTGCTATTTTTCAATAACAAAAATCCTTACCTATGTTTCATCTCTTCTCAATTATCATTACCACTTTTCTTACTCAAGTTTCTTCAAGGATTACTCTATTGTCCAAATTGCTATGCTTCTTTACTTCCTAATTACTCTTCAATTCACAGAAAACTGACGTCTATATCTAATACTTCATTGAATAAACTCCTCTTGTGGAAGTCACTAATCACCACTGAATTTCTAATGTAAGGATACCTTTGGTACTTATCATAGTTAACCACTTAGTAACATTTGACTTTTTTTTCCTTTGGGAAATCTTTGATTTCAGTGATATATTTTTTGGTTCTACTCCTACACCTCACTGGCCTTTTACTTTAAAAAGAAATATGCCTAACATTGTTTGATCAATAACAATAAACCAAATACTGTGCTAAGAGCTGAACATATTTAAAACAACCCTATAAATAGGTACTATTACTTTCATTTTAAAGAAAGGAGAGGGGCTTGGTGAGGTTCATTTATACACAGCCACACATGGCACGGTTAACTGCAAATTCCAGTGGCTTTATTACATCATCAGAATTTTTTTTTTTTAAGTAGCAGTGAGAAAAGTAGTTGTGAAGCATATCTTTGAACCGATAATTACTAATCTCTATTTAGAAGAGTTCATATAATCCTCTTAGGCTTGTATAGATTTTAAAGAGTATTTGAAAGACAAGAATTTTATCTTTATAATTTCCCAAAATTATAAAGCTAAAATTAACTTCATCAACAGAGCACCTACTGTCCTGTCCCATAAACGTACAGGAGATGTTCCATAAAAACCCTCCCATTAATAGAGTGAATCTATTACTTATCACATTGCAATATCCATGATCAGGGCACAAATTACATGGTAGTCATGTCTTAATAATGGGTTTAATATATGCTTCTTTATTACTTTACCAAGAAGAGACCCTAATTTAATGCAGCTAACTGAAAGGTGCATGTAGAACATCAGCTCTCAAACTTGGCTGCACACGGGAATTTCTAGAGCTTTAAAAACACACTGATATCTGAGTCCTACCCCGTAATCAGCATGGGGTGGGCTGGGCATCAGAATTTTTAGAGGCTATCAGGTTATTCTAATGGCAGTTACAGTTGAGAATCATTGATGTAAAAGACAGAGGAAAGAGTGTAATATTCATTTTGTAGTCCAAAATAAAGTAGGTTGGTGGCATGTATTCATTCACCATCAGGGTTTTGCTTACCTGTATGCCCACTTATAGGCACTAATTCTAATTGCAAAAGCAAATGATTCCCAACAGTCAGTGACCAACCAAACATACTTGATATTTGCTAATGCATTAGTTTCCAAGGGCTGCCCGTAACAAAGTACCACAAACTGGGTGGCTCTAAACAGCAAGCATTAAATGTCACACAGTTCTGGAAACTATAGAAGTCTGGAATCAGGTGTCAGCTGGGCTATGTTCTTTCTGACAACTGCAAAGGAGAGTCCTTCCTTGCCTCTTATAGTGTTTGTTGTTTGCCAGCAATTGGCATTCTTGGCTTGTAGATACATGGCAATCTTTTCCCTGTGTGTCTTCAGATTGTATTCCCTCTGGGCATGTCTGTTTCTGTATCCAAAATTTGCCCCTTTTTAATGGGGACACCAGTAGTAGTAGATTAGAGTCCACCCAATAACTTTATTTAAACTTGATTACCTCTGTACAAACCCTATTTCAAAATAAAATCACATTCTGAGATAGCAAGGGTTAGGACATCAGTATAGTCACTTTTGGGGGACAGAATTCAACCTATAACAATAGTCAACTACTGCAGATGCTAGTAACATTGCTTTAAAGCAGGAGTGCTTAACTTGGGGATGAGAAAGAATTACATCTTTATTTTCACCAACTCTCATACTGTTTCACCAACTACAGTATTTCTTACAATTATAAACATGAGTAACAAATCACAGTAGTAGTATCACTGGTTCTTGAGAGTTTGCACCCATAGAAATCACTGGTATTTTCATGTCACATTTCAGCACTTGCAGATATCCGAAAATACCACTTACAATCATCACTGGCTTGAGATTAAAGTTGTTAATGGACCTGCTGCTAGATCTAGTTATTGTATGCATTAATAATGATGCAGGCATATCATGATATATCATGACATAATATTTTCATAATTGTATTTCAGTAAAACTTATTTTGATTTAATTACATTTTATGCATTTTAACATTATTCTGAGGAACAGTCCAAATTAAAACAAAAATTACCCAAATTAAAACAAAAATCTTTCAAAACCTTAATAGGACCCTTAGTGAATTCCTATATTTCAGCCTTAAGGTTTTTTAAAATTTAGTAATCAAAGAATATACATGGCATTATGCATCAGTGTGCTTTTTCAATGTTTTTTACCATGATCCACTGTAAGAATTATGTTTTACACATAACCCAATACACAGTATTTTCTCTTTCCCACACACAAACTTGAAACAAAAGTTTACAATTACTATATATAAGAGATGTATTCTGACATTTCTATTCTACTGATTTTCATTTAAAAATACCTACCTTATTAATTTATATTAAAAATATCTACCTTATTAATTATAATTTATATTAATTATATATATCATATTTTATATTTATGTGTATAAATATAAACATATTTATATTTACAATTGTTTTAGAGTTGGTATTTAGTTGGGCAAACAGCTCAACAGCTAACCAGGCTTCATTCAGATAAACGGTAATGGATTATATAAATTTCATAATTATGATGAGAGTGCAAATTTAAACTTTACCAAATATAGGAATAAAAGAGGTAGAACAATAAATATTATAAGCCTGAATCATTTTTTATTATAAAAATGCTTTAAGTGCATAATATTTAATTTCATTGAGGTATTTCCTCATTCACTATTGTAAAATCAGGTAGAAACATTTCCCAAACTAACAATATTTACTTAACCCCAGGCTAAAAAGAATTTTACCTGTAGTAAACTCGAAGGGTCTGGATTTCCTCTTCCAGTTTTTTGTACTGTTGAACTGCAGTTTCTCTGGCTTGTTGCATAGATAACAACTTTGCCTGCAAGTAATTAATATTTTAAGAAATTCAGTATTCATTTTGGTATGATAAAATACAATACCACAGTAAGAACAGTAGTCTTAAATTACTGACAGTTAAAAAAAAACTTATGAATGTTTTTAGTAGTGTCTCATAAGTTACCATAAAATAGTCTAAATGCATTAATAATACAAACACTAAAGACATGAACATACTAAATTTGGCAACTTTGCTCATTACTAAACTTCAACCTTATTTATCTGTATCATCAGATATATGCCCTTCTGCAATGTTTAACTTTATACACAGAATTCAGAATGTGGAACATGGGTTTCAGAGCAATATCTACAGTAGAGATAAGTACAATGGGTGTTTCACATACAAATTTAATGTGGCTCCACTGCCTGATCATACTAGATTTTCTTTTAACTTTGTTAATAGTAAAACTCAGAAAATTCTAAATATGTTGTCAAGCTATCTTTGATATTTAATGTGAAAAAATACACCAGGCTACAAACTGATTCTTACAGATATGATTTAACCTCTTCAATTCCTTTTCTGTGGGGGAAAAACAAATTCCCAAAGGGGAGAATGGCAGCAACTGTGAATGCTAGCAATGTTTTATTAGAGGGGTGTAACTGTTCCTTTCTGCTATAATTTTTGAGTTTTAAAGAATGGGTAATCAGTTTTTTCAATGAGGTAGTAATTTAAAAAGAATTTGCCACCCTCCCACCATCATTCCCATTGGATTTTAAACAACACCAAAAACAGTTTTCAATATAACTTTGAAAATATGGCACTGGTAAGTCAGGTTTTAGTATTGCTTATTCAAAGTCAAATTTGCATAAAATGGTTATCTTTCACTTTGCTTTAAATTGTATTTGAAAGGTAACACAAACTGTTGTCACAAACCTCACAAACTAGGACACCACCACCAATTAAAAAGTTATAGAAAGTTTGAAGTCACAGGTTCAGAATTTTGCTGAATTCATATAATTTCACTGGAATTATTTTTTTGTTTAAGAATGAAGTCATAAGAAAACTTGTGAAATCTTGATTATAGGAAAATTAGTCAATGAAAGAAAAGTGAACATTACACAATGCCACTTTTCTATTTTAATAATAGAGAATTTTAAAAACATGTAGCAATTTGGACCTTTGCATATAAGTTTTAGCATTAAGATTAATTTGTTCTCTGAACTGGTAAATTCTACCAAATTTTAATTTCATAGTTAAATTTAAGATGTTTGAATGTGTAACATGCCATATTCCATAATTATAGATAAAACATTCTAAAAAAAAGGGAAAAGCATATAAAGTAAAAATTGATGGCTGGTTCTTAAGGTCAAAGAATGAAAGCTTTTCCAATTTTCAGTATACCATAAAATGTGATTAAAATGGTAACTTGGAAGACAAAGATACCCACTGTGACTAATGGCAGGTCAAAAAGAATCACACACATCACATTCAACTTAGAAAACTTCAGACTTCAAACATGCAGTTAAGGAATATCAAATATTGAACAGGTAATAGAGATTTTACTAAATAAATATGTGCCAGTGCTACATATATACAAATGTTGAAATAAGATGATTGTTTTGAAGTCTTTTACTTGGTACCTGTGCACAGAAACCAAAACCAAAACCAACCAACAAAACACGAATTCTTGTAAAAAAACACTAAAATGTAGTTTTTGCTTAGACATTTTCATAATGAAAATGGGATTGTGATAACTTTAAATTCCCATGCTTAAGATGTTATTGAACATTTCATGTTCTCCTCCCACATTTAGTTGACTATGAAAACTTGATGTTGCTTTATGATAATTCAATTTCTTAACTCCCAGTATCTAATTTTCTTCCTAGACCCTAGTGACTATGTTTAAAGCTATTATAAACTTTCTGGCTTCACAATATCCTTACTTTCTCAGACATATGCTTACCTGGCAGCATTTCTTTTTTGGAAAATACCCCTACCCTATACTAGAGTGATCTTGTTCAGTCTTTGTGGCTAGAATGAACTTCATCCCCCATCACCTCAGGTATACAATCCAGGTTGTCTAATTGAAGTATTGCATCCCACTAGCCCCAGAAGAAAACTGCGTCCTGACGATATCACTTCTACTCTTGAATCCACATATGTCTGAAAACAGATCCAGATCTGCTTCCTGGACTTCCAGGGTATATAAATCGTTCATTGGGAGGTAAGTTGGAGGGTGACTCAGGCTAGTTTGAGTTGGGTATCTGTTGCATGCATTGTTAAAACATTTAACCAATTTAAATGTGCTATTTACTTCTATAGTATTTCCTTGATTGATATTAATATCATATAATTCTATCATATTATAGGTCAGAAAGAAATTTTGTATCAAAAATATCAAGGAAATTAGCAAACAAGATATATTCGTCTTTTTCTTTCTGGCATCCTATTCCCATATTTCTGGAAATTATTTTTATATTTCACTTATGTGTATACTTGCAAAAATAAACGCATGCATCAAACAAAAACTAACAAAACTCAGTGTAAGAGAATATACAATGTAAAGTAAATCTCCCACTTCCTATCCTTAGTACTACAAATCCCTTCTCCTGAGATTACTAGTTACCTGTCTAGTTGTTGTACATCCTTCCAGAGATCGTTCCATACATATATAAGCATATATGGATACTTGTAAATAAATTACCCCTATTTACAAAATTGATAGCACTTTATACATACTGTTATAAATCCTGCTTTAATTTTTTTTCAAAAATTGCTATTTTGTTTCACATAAAAAAAAAATTCAGCTGGTTACCATGGCTCATGCCTATATGGTAGCTCATGCTTCATTTCCCAGTGCTTTGGGAACCTAAGATGGGA
This sequence comes from Aotus nancymaae, assembly GCF_030222135.1. Lineage (NCBI taxonomy): Eukaryota > Metazoa > Chordata > Mammalia > Primates > Aotidae > Aotus > Aotus nancymaae. The sequence goes on along the minus strand of NW_026988476.1, from coordinate 7,778,315 downwards.
GAATACTTGAGCCCAGGAGGTTGAGACCAGCCTGGGCAACATAGCAAAGTCTCGTATCTACAAAAAATTTTTAAGAATTAGCCAGGTGTGGTGGTGCACACCTGCAGTCCCAGCTACTCCGAAGGCTGAGGCAGGAGGATTGCTTGAGCCCAGAAATTCAAGGCTGCAGTGAGCTATGATCACATCACTGCACTCCAGCCTGGTTGACAAAGTGAGACCCTGTCTCTAAGAAAAAAAAACAAAAACCCTATCCCATTCCACGTATCACACTCGTCAGTCACATTCCCTTTCTTCCTTCTAAGCACCAAAGGAAAACACATTTGGGTTCATCATTTTTAAGAATATTTTATACTTTTACTATAGTATAAACATTTTACCAAGTATAACTTTTTATTTTTATAGTCATATTTTAGGTAAAATTTTATCAAAGTAAAACATACATGCAACATAAGTACACACATGGATTTTTCAATGTCAGATGTACTGAGTTGTAATTCATGCAAAGTAAAGATTTACCCATTTTCAGTATATAGTTCTGTAAATTTTGACAAAGTTATCTAGTCTTGACATACAATATTCCTGTTACCCCAAAATGGTCCTTGTGCAACATTGGAGTCAATACCCTCTTTTTACACATAGCCTCTGGCAATCAGTGATGTGATTTTTGTCACTATAGTTTTGCCTTTTTAAGAATGTCATATAAATGGAATCATACAGTATACAGTCTTTTGAGTCTAGTTTCTTTCACTTAAAGATAATTTTTTTGAGATTCATCCATATTATTTTATGTACCGGTAGTTTATTCCTTCATATCACTGAGTAGTATTCAATTGCATGAATGTATCACAATCTGCATAATCTGCAGTTAGACATTTGGCTGATTTCTAGTTCTCTGACAATAACTAATAAAGCTGCTACAAATATCTACATATAGGTCATTTTTCTAGAAATATAACTTTGTTTCTTCTGGGTAAATACCTAAGAGTGAAATTGCTGAGTCCTGTGGTGTGTGTTTGCACTTTATGTATACATATAAAGTTATATACTTTATTAAAAAACTGCCAAACTTTCTGCCTAAAATGATATCACTTTAAGGTATCCATGCTTAACTACAATCAATGCCACTTGTTGACTTCCTACTCTGAGTTAGGCATTCTTTCAAGTGCTTAAAATATATTACTATATTCTCATAACCAACCTATAAGGTAGTTGCTGTTATCCCTATTTTGCAAGATATAAAACATAGGTTCATGGAGCTTAAGTGATTTCTAATTATAACAGAGCAAGTAACTGGTAGAAGTCAAATAGAAATTCAGACCCCTTTGTTCCAAAATACATATTTTCTTTTTATATCACTGTATACATTATATATAAATTATATAATTAGAGGTGACACAAGGGAATTAAATCATCATGTGATAACAGAGTTAATGACAATAAGGAAAGTTTACAGAATAATCAGAGTGTATTTTACTACACCTTATGTGATTGAAAAATGGGTTCGTTAACTGATGTTAGGTTAGTCTTACAGTTACCTATCTTGATATCAGTCTTGACCAATGACATCTAAATAGGACAGTCAATAGTACTGGGACTGTATCAGAAATGAACTACATTGTTTCCTTAGTGTTTAATCTAGTAACTCAGAATGACAAAGAAAAGACTACATTGTTCACATCACTAAGCACTATTCTTAATCAGTATTGTGGAGAAATCACTTTTATCTCTCTTTGAGATCTTGTTATGTTTGGCTTAAATGTGTTTTTAATAGTTATAGTCTGATACAGTTAAGTCTTCTCTTGGTAACTCCAAGACCATGAATGGAAATTGGTTTTTATCTTAGAACAGACACATTTGATGTTATGTGTGATGTCTGGTAAATAAAGAAGCATACAGTACAAATTAAATCATAGAAGAAAATAATTTTAGACTTGGAAAGGTTCTCAGAGGTAATACGGAACCTTACTTTTATAGAGGAGGAAATTGTTTTTAATACAACATGTTCAGGGAAATGTTTGGAAATTGTCCAAGGTTTCATAGCAGGTTAGAAAGAACGTTGGAACTAACAAGTATCCAGAAAACATTGCTTATTTTACCAAAGAAGACCACATTTCAATATGGTATAATTTAATAGGTATGTTAGTTATTTTAATAGAATTATTTTCCAGAGTAACTGTAAATATATATGATTGAGCTAGCACTATTAAACACATCTATATCTAATTGGATATCTTCAAACAATACATCAAGTTACACGACTGCTCAAACAATATGACTATAGAACTACTAAGATTTTAATTTTTAACCTCAGAAGAAGGTTAAGAACCTAGCAGAAAAGAAACATAACTAAATAGCTCGTATAAGGAAACTCAAAGAGTTAAAAGCTGTTTTCAAAAGGATAAAAATGACCAGGTTTCAATTAAACCTCCACTTCATAGGAAGGCTTGGATGCTTACCATTGTGCATTACCATAGTATATTGTTCTTTAGAGCTGATTCCTTAGAGCTTGTTCTATTTTGTCCTCATGTCCTGTCTTTCTGTTATCCGACCAGAGATAATGAGGTTCCTCAATCAAAGTCATATATGCACTGTTGAGTGATATATGAAATAGTCTGACATGATGAGAGAGAGAAGAAAAGAGTTTGTGGAGGAAGCAGAACTCAAAACATTCATAGGCAGAAAGTGATTCATGGGCAGTGAGCAGAAGCAATGGAGGAGAGAAAGGCAAGGTAGAGAGATGTATGCCAAAACGACAGTGCAGCAATGGTAATTAAGAGAATGTTCTATGGAACCAGAATGGCTGGGGTCACATCCTTTCTTCACCACCTACAAACTGTCCTATCTTGGCAAGTTAGCAAATCTTTATGTACCTCAATTTCCTCACCTACAAAATGGGGTAACTATACTTTATATCTTAGAGGGTGGATGTTAGGAAGAACTAAGTTAAAATCTGTAAAACACAACAGTGTCTGGCACATAGTAAATGCTTTAATAAGTGATTATTAAATAAACAGTAGGAAAACAAAAACTAGCTGGATCACTCAGCATATAAGGAAGCAGGAGATGTGCTGCAAAACAAGTAAAGAAAATAAATAAGACATTTATGCAGCTGACAAACATATGAAAAAAAGCTCATCATCACTGGTCATTAGAGAAATACAAATCAAGACCACAGGCAGATATCATCTCACACCATTTAGAATGGCAATCATTAAAAAATCAGGAGACAACAGATGCTGGAGAGGAAGTGGAGAAATAGGAATGCTTTTACTCTGTTGGTAGGAGTGTAAATTAGCTCAACCATTGTGAAAGACAGTGTGGCAATTACTCAAGGATCCAAAACTAGAAATACCATTTGACCCAGCAATCCCAGCAATCTGGGTATATACCCAAAGGATTATAAAACATTCAGTTATAAAGACACATGCACGTGTATGTTTACTGCAGCACTGTTTACAATAGCAAAGACTTGGAACCAACCCAAATGCCCATCAATGATAGACTGGATAAAGAAAATATAGCAAATATACACCATGGAATACTATGCAGCCATAAAAAAGGATGAGTTCATGTCCTTTGCAGGGACATGGATGAAGCTGGAAACCATCATTTTCAGCAAACTGACACAAGAACAGAAAACCAAACACCGCATGTTCTCACTCATAAGTGGGTGCTGAATAATGAGAACACATGGACACAGGGAGGAGAACATCATACACTGGGGCCTGTTGGGGCACAGGGGTGGTAGGGGAGGGATAACAGGGGGTGGAGATTGGGGAGGGCTAACATTAGGAGAAATACCTAATGTAGATGATGGGGGAATGAATGCAGCAAACCACCATGGTACGTGTAACATGTACTATGTAACAAACCTGCACGTCCTGCACATGTACCCCAGAACTTAAAGTATAATAAATAATTTTTTTAATTGTAAAAAAATAAAATTTAGTGTAAATCTAGCTTGTACCCTGAAAACCTTTCCACATACTAAAAGATGTCCAGTCCCTGAGAAATCTTGCTGTTTATAGTCCTCCTCATGATTCTATCTTCACCAAAAAGTCTTTCTTGACCAAGGTAACTAGGAGAGTTTTCTTGTTCTTTGTCATAGATCACGTAATTTTCCTTCCCAACAAAATTAGTACAGTTACACACAGAATAATAACGCTTTGGTCAACAACAAACCACATATATGACTATAGTTCCTTAAAAGTATAAGACCATATTTTTACTGTACTTTTTCTATGTGTAGATATGTTTAGATACATAAAATACTTGCTGTTGTCTTACAGCTGTACATGCTGTACAAGTTTGTAGCCTAGGAGCAATAGGCTATACCACATAACCTAGGTGTGTACTAGGCTATACCACCTAGGTTTGTGTAAATACACTCTATCATGCCCATACAATGATGAAATCACCTAAAGATACATCTCTCAAAATGTATCCCCACTGTTAAGTGATGCACAACTGTATACAAAATGTCATATTTTTGAAGAATCTCCTTTTCATATATGTCATAGAATTTTCAATGATCACATGTAAAAACAGAATACATTTTTAAGACTTTATTTTAAGGAATTCATTAAGTTTAATATAAGTTGGATTCTGTTTATCATTAACACAATACCAGCATTTATAATATGTTAAATATGTATAGTGACATGTGATTTATAAGAATTATACTATATTATCTAATTTGAGATAGTAGGAGCTTGAATACTTACATTGAATGCTATTTCTATCATTTTAGGAGATAAAAATAAGAGTTAGAGAGGTTATTAACTACGTAGATTGTTAATGAGGGGGCAAATCCTGGTCTTCTTTCAAGTCCTAACGATATGGTACTACAGTTATACATAGAATCAGCAAATTAGGAAAACACGCCAGACACTGTTCTAAGTGTATTATACATTCACCTATTATTTTTCACAAGATATTGTATAGTAGCTACTATTACTATTCTCAGTATATAGATGAGGAAAATGTTACTTCTCTTACTTAAATGTCAGCCAGCTAATGAATGATGGAGTAAGGGTTTGAACTCAGGAATTGTAGCCCAAGTCTCTCTTTTTAACTACTGTGCTACAAACACTAAACAAAATTTGGTGCTTTAAAAAAATCTGCGCTAATTTTTATCAATGAATTATATTACCTAATTTTATTTAAATAAATTGGTATAAGAATTTTTTTTAACATAACTCATATAGTTATGATAAGATGGCACCTAAATCTTTCTTGGAAGCACATATGTAATTTTTGGATGTTAGTCCATTTAGTGACAAAAGGCCATCTATGGTATTTCCCTCAACTTTACAGACCCCTGGCAAAAAAAAAAAGTAGTATTACAGTTTCTCAGAAATATTAGCAATAGTATATAATTTATTTTTAAGGAATAATGATGGTGAGGACTTCTCTCTACTGCAGTACTAACTCCCAAAGAATCCTATTCTTTTTTGGGGGCAGAGGTGGCACAAATTTCCAAGCATTTATCCATTTACACACATGCAGGTAAGATAGAGAGAAAAGAAATCTCTCTCTACTGGATCTAGCAATGATTCAGCAAGTGTTTGTTCTGCTTGCTTTGCAAGTGTGTTTTTAAGACACTATTCTCAGTCGACTAGCCTGAGTTCCATTTTGTGCTTGTTTCCTAGTACTGGGCTTAATCTTGAATCCAGACCGGTACCTGTTTACTTGGATTCAGGTTCTGCCTAAACTTATACCCCCCAAAGTATTGTATTACTTCAGCTTTTTCAAACACTAAATACTAAGATATGGAAGCATAAACATGTAATTGTGCTTCTATATCAACAAAAACAAAGAAGAAACCTTAAAGCAGTAAAAGATAAATTATTTGTTATTTAAAAACAATTCTCAATAAGATTAACAGTGAACTTCTTATAAGAAACCATGGAGGCCAGAGGCAGTAAGATGGCATATTCAAAGTGATGAGAGAAAAGACATGAAGAGATATTTCACTAGAGAAGATATCTATATGGCTGACAAACATGATACACATGCTTAACATCACTAGTTTTCAGGGACATAAGATTTAAATCTTAATATGCTGTCACTTAATCCACAATTGAAGAGGTAAAATTAAAATGATTAATAATAGTAGAATATACTGGCTAAGATGTGAAATGACTAGAAATCTCTTACATTTTGGGTGAGTGTATAAATTAGTTTTACACTTTTAGGAAACATTTGGACTATTGATAATGAATGGCCTACTATAGAAATATGTCACTAACTAAACTGGGAGAAGTCAACTTGTCTTTTCACATGTATTCTGGGTATTAATAAAGACTATATTATATTAGATTTGATTTTTAATAAAGTCACTAAAATTATAGGTTAATAATCCTTAATTCACAAGACAAAAACCCCAACATTTCTGAAAACAGAAAATAACTTAAAAAATTTTTTGGGTACTGAAATCAACTGATGTTAAACCTGGGAAAACTGATTTAAAGCTATTTATGGTCTTCCTTTATCTCACTTAATGTAAATATTTACAGTTTTTGCAGAAATATTGTGTTTGGTTAGTTTTTAACTTATATGTGACTCCCCAGCATTGTTGCAGGGCTTTGAAAAGCCAGTAGCCTTGAGGCGCTATGTTTATGGGATAAAACAGCCTAGCAAAAGCCTTTTAAACTACGGTGTTTTAGGACCTGCCTTATTTCCCAATCCCGCACTCCAACTAGATGTTGTTACTTGATCCTACCTGTGGTCTCATGCCCACATGTCTCTTATCTGGGAGCAGTTATCCTGAGCATGATAGGAAGAATAATGTCTCCCAAAGAGGTCCACATCTTATTCACCAGAACCTGTGAATGTGTTAGGTTATATAAAAGAGGAGATTTAAGGTTAGAGGTGGAATGAAAGTTGCTAATCAGGTGACCTTGAGATGGAGATTATGCTGGATTATCTGGGTAAACCCAATATAATCACAAGTATACTTACAAGTGGAAGAGGGAGGCAAAGAGTAAGAACCAGAGAGATGGCAGCATAGGAAAAATTATACTGGCTACATTACTGACATTGAAGACGAAAGGGGGCCACAAGTCAAGGAACATGGATAGCTTCTAGAAGCTGGAAAACTTGAGACAACTTTTGGCGTATCTTCTTATTTCCTTTATGAAGTTCTTTTTTTTGCTATTGCTGTTTGTCTCAATATTTATATTAACATTCATATTTAAATGATTAATACTATTAAAATAATAAATTAAATTTATATTCCTTTTTAAACCATTAGCTCCTTGAGAGTTGGAACTAAGCACACATATGCATGCTTTTATATATGGTACAAATAAAGATGTGCATTAAATATTTGACAATATTAAAATGAGTGTAAACCATTCATGCTGGCATTTAAGGCCTTCCACAATCTTGCATTTAACTGTCTCTTATTCCTTCACCTTCACTTTAGCCGAGGACCTTCCATAAATTCTCCCTAATTGTAATATTCCCTCCACTAGAAAGCAAATCTATGCCATGCTATCAAATCTGTATCAATCCTTCAATGTCCATTTTAATTATTACTTCTTACATAAAGCCCTTTCTTGATTATCTTCCCCATTCCAGAAAATTTTTCACCTCTAAAATCCTTAGTAATATTTTTTAAATTTTATTTTACATGAATGTTTTATGAAGTATAATATACAAAAAGAAAAGTTCAGGGCTCAATGAATTTTCATGAAGTGAGCATACCTGTTTAACCAGAAACTAGATAAATAATAGAATTATTTCCACCATCTTCAAACATCCTCATGCCTCTACCTAATCTTCACCTTCCCTAAAGGCAACCATCATCTTGACTATCTTGACTTCTACCATCATAGGTCAGTTGTGACTGTTTTGAACTTTATGTCAATAGAATAACATAATATTGAATAATATAATATGTATTCTTTTTTGTTTTCTTTGGTCAACATTAATCTTGTGAGATTCATACATGTTGTTTCTTGTTCTTTATTATACAGTATACAATTATAACTGCTGTACATTATCTAATGACCACAAATATATCACAATTTATTTATCTATTCCATTCCAATGATAAGCCTTTGGGTTGTTTTGCCTTAGTGATTTTTAAACCCTTTCTTTATGACAACTATCTCAACCTATCTTACACTACAGTTATTTACATACACACATGTCAAAGTAGGGACTATGTAGTAATCCAAAAACATGAATACAGTGCTCAGCGCATACCAGATGCTTTGTATATACTGTTGAAGTATAGTATTACACATTATGACGTCAAAATTAAAACAGATAAGCATTTCACATTTTCAAAGAGCTCCCACATACATTGTTTCATTTGAAATGATAGGCAGTAATACTACAGGGTGGTTAAGAGCAAGGTCTTTGGAGTTAAGCAAATTTGGGTTAGGCTACCAACAATCAGCTCTATGAGTGAACAAGTTAAGGCTTCTGAACCTCTATTTTCTCACTGGTAGCATGAAAATGATAATATCCATCTCATAGGATTATTATGCAATAATAAAAAGAGAGAACTTACTATCTCATATAGCCATATCAAAGTGAATATGTAAGCTATATAAGAGGCACAATTGAATCTTTGGTGTGATATGATTATGAAGTAACTGATGTCTGTAAGGAACAGCACCGTACTAAGTGACAGGCGAATAAGGTGAGAAAGGACTTCTATCTACTGCAATAACTAACTCCCAAGGAATCTTATTCTGTTTTGGGGGCAGGGGTGGCACAAGTTTCCAAGTATTTATCCATTTACACACATGCAGGTAACATAGAGAGAAAAGAAATCTCTCTCTACTGGATCAAGCAATGATTTCAGCAAGTGTTTGTTATAGACTAGGGTTAGTTGAAGCCATGTGGTAGTCTAGACTAGGGTTATTAAGGACCATAAAATAAATATTTTAGCTTTGTGGGCCATACAGTCTCTGGACCAAGGATTCAACTGCTATTGTAACAAGAAAGTGGCCATAGACAATATGTTAATGAACAGACATGGCTGTGCTCCAATAAAACTTTATTTTTAAAAACAGTCAGCTGGTCCAGAGGCCATAGTTTACCAACCATAGAGAACTAGAGTGGCCACAGATTTACACAAGGCCCAGAATCCCTGATGATCTTTTTAAGTTTTTGGTTAGTTGCCAGATACCTGAAAACATGAGGAATGGAAACGCTAAACACATTGTCAATACATTTGACCTGTTTAGAATGAACATATTTTTAGGGGCAATGAAAGAAAATATCTATTTTCTTTTTGCTTTAGAACAGGTTATTTAGAGTAAATAATGGTAGGATGGGGAAAAAAAATTCATGTGGTTATACGGAATCATGTGCTGTGTACTATCAACGCATCGCAACAGGAAACCATTCTGTCAGGGAGACGTGACTTCAGCTATTAAATACAATGCAAAATAAACAAAATGTTAAAATGTCATAGTTTCAAACTGTATTTTGTCTGATATTAATACAGCTATTAACAACATTCTTTTGAACAGTGTTTGTCTGACATGTTTATTTTTTAAATTTTAATCTATTTTATATGCCTAGGTTTAGATGTGACTCTTGTAAAAAGCATATTTTTTCCAGTTAAACAATCTTTGTTTTTAACGAGAACATTTGGTCTTTTGACATTTGAAGAAATTTCAAATAAATTTGGCTTTATATCTATCATCCTGTTGCATGTTTTCTACTTGTCCCGCTATTTCTATGTTACATTTTTAAAATAAAAAACATCTATTCATGCTGACTTTAGAATGGATTCATTTATTATCATCCCATTTCCCTCTATTTACTTTTGAATGCCATACATTCATTTTCTATTCTTTTAATGGTTATCTCAGAAATTACAAGATATAGCTTGGCTTATCAAAAATCTAATATTAATACTCTTGGACAGTAGGAGGACCTAAAAATCCTTTAACTCTATTTACTTGTCTCCTAATTTATTTGCTATTTTAAAAATGTATTTTAATTCTTTTTACATAGTTTCAAACCCCCCAAAATATTATTATTTTGTTGAGCCAATATTCATTTATACTAGTCACTTTTCTTTTGGGTTCTGATTTCTTCCTGGTTGGGAGGTTCCTTATAGAAGCATGTACCTGTGTGCCTAAACAACAGCTCCTGAAAGTTTCTTTAATACAAATCTGAAATGATTAACTCAGTTTTCAGTTTTCTGAAAATGTCTTTATTTTATATTCATTCTTGAAGGATATTCATGCTGGGTATATAATTTTAAACAGGCAGTTATTTTCTTTTGTACATTTAAAGCATTATTCTAGGCCGGGCGCGGTGGCTCACGCCTGTAATCCCAGCACTTTGGGAGGCCGAGGCGGGTGGATCACGAGGTCAAGAGATCGAGACCATCCTGGTCAACATAGTGAAACCCCGTCTCTACTAATACAAAAAAAAAAAAAATTAGCTGGGCACGGTGGCGCGTGCCTGTAATCCCAGCTACTCAGGAGGCTGAGGCAGGAGAATTGCCTGAACCCAGGAGGCGGAGGTTGCGGTGAGCCGAGATCGCGCCATTGCACTCCAGCCTGGGTATCAAGAGCGAAACTCCGTCTCAAAAAAAAAAAAAAAAAAAAAAAAAAAAAAAAAAAAATAAAGCATTATTCTAATGTCTCCTGACTTCCACTGTTCTGTTCAGAGGTCATCTTTAAGTCTAACTGTTGCTCATTTGAAAGGAATCTGTATTTTTCCTTTGACTGGCTACTTTTATAATTTTATGTTAGAATGCTAGATGTTTAGAATTCTTTGATGTCAGAATTCTTCAGTTTGATTATGGTGTGATTGGATTTAGATTTCTTATCTTGCTGTGGATAGATATTTTCCATCAGTTTTAGAAAAATCTCGGTCATTTTCAGCTCTAATGATGCTTTTCCTGCATTGCTTATATTCTCTCCTTTTTGGAGCCCAATTAAATGCTTACTGAACCATCTGACTGTAAATCTCCTAATTTTTTATTCATCCATCTGTGTTAAATTATGAGTAATTTTTCAGATATATTCCAACATCTGTCTTCCAGTGCACTATTTTTTTTTTTTTTTTTTTGCTGTGTATAATCTGGTGATCAAGATCTCGCAGAATGTTTTATTTCTAAATAATTTTTTGTCTTTTTTTGTAAGAACTTGCAACTTTTTTTTCCAGCTTTGCCTAGTGTTTCCTAGAAAGCACCTGTGGATTACTTAGGGTTGTGATTCATACTCTATTTATTTAAATATCATTTAAGCATTTCATACATAGCTACTTATATTCTTTAGATGACTTTATTATTTGTTTCTTTTTGTTGTGCTGTGTCTGATGACTGTCATTCATGATGGTTTTCTTCCTGATGTGCTTGACTGATCTTTAATTTTGAATTCAAATTTTCCCAGTAACAATCTTGGGAATCCTGTTGGACTAAATTGGGTATGTCTTCTTCCAAGGAGTACTTGTGTCTGTTTCATGAGGGAGCCAGGGAGAAAATTCCTAAAGTTCAAGAGGCCTGAATTAATGCAGGAGTTTCTGGTTCAGCTCCCTAACTAACCAAGGATTGGGACCACAACGAAGATACAAAATATTCCTATAGATATGTGTTCTTAGTGCAGCTCTGGTCCTTCTGTGTGCTTATCATAGGGGAGGGAGTGGCCTTTGGTTCATCTCTCATTTTTTGGTGAAGTGAAATCTTTAGACATTTCCTCTACTTTTTTGTGAGAAAAGCAATGCTGGCATGGATGCAACTGCTCCATCCAGGACATAGCAGTTTAGCAGCAGAAGGGTCCCTGCAGTATCTGCCTGCCACACTGCAGGAAGCAGAAGTCTATGTTGAAAGTTAACACATATCACAACCATAAAAAATAGAACCAAACTGTTTATAATTCTCACCTTTGGTAGATCAGCTTGTTTTGTCTGTCTTTTAAAATAATTTTTCTGACTTTTTTTTTTCTTTTGAGACAGGGTCTCCCTATGACACCCAGGCTGCAGTGTAGTGGTGTGATCTCAACTTACTGCAGCCTCGACCTCCAGGGCTCAATGATTCTGCAACCTCAGCCTCCTGGATAGCTGGGACTATAGGTGTGTACCCAGCTAATTTTTGTTGAGATGGGATTTCATCATGTTGTCCAGGCTGGTCTCAAACTCCTGGCTCAAGTGATCTGCCTGACTTGACCTCCCAAAGTACTGAGACTACAGGTGTGAGCCACTGTATCTGATCTTGTTTTTAAATAAAAAGTATACAACAAGCAAAGTTTCAGATTGACATTTTCAAGTATTTTTCTGAAAATAAGACAATGTGAGGATTTCTAGTCTAAAATCACAAGATACGAAGAGTAAAGTAAAATTTTGGATATAATCACTCTAATTTTTTTTCTCTTTTAACATTGTTTTTTAGAAATAGTGGGAGTCGAGTATGGTGGCTCATGCTTGTACTTCCACCACTTTGGGAGAGTGAGGCAGAAGGACCATTTGAGGCCAGGAGTTTTAGACCAGTGAGGGCAACACAGTGAGGCCATGTCTCTACAAAACAAAAATCAAAAATTAGCCATGGTGGTGCACACCTGTAGTTTCAGTCACATGGGAGGATGAGGCAGGAGGACTACTTGAGTCCAGAATTCCAGGTTACAGTGAGCCATGATTGCACCACTGCACTCCAACCTGGGTGACAGAGTGAGACCTTGTCGCCAAAAAAAAAAAAAAAAAGAAAGAAAGAAAGAAAAGAAAAGATAAAGTGTACTGGGAGATAGTACCAAAGATTGGTTAGATAAGAATTTTGATTAAATGATTAAGAATAATACAAGGTAAATTTCCAATATTATCATTTTTAAGCTGAGTATTAGCTTGTGTGACAATATCTTTCCTGTCTAAATAGTGGTCTCTCATGTACTACATTAAACATTATATAAGAATTATTTAAATAAGAACTATTCAAAGCAGTTTAATCCTTACAGGAGCTAGTGTGGTTCAGTTGAGCGATGTGTGTTATAAATCTCTGATATCCAATAACTGCCACATATTCTAACTTACATATAGTTAGAGGTTATCATAATGCCACTCTTTAAAAGGAATATGTAACTAATTATATAATTGATAAAATGTTCAAAAATAGAAATTGAAATATTCCTCCCAATTGTCTTTAACAATGTAAATCTTTTAGGGAAACAAATCCATGGTGTAGAAAAACCATTCATTAGGAAATTATCTACTTAAACACTCAGTGTTTAAGGTTATATGGAAAGGTTAGTGGCAGAACCAGAATTAGACTCTGGATTGCCAGTGGGTCTATCTATGCATTAACTACTCTGCTGACTTTCTCCAACCTCAAATGTGCCACTATTGTGATTAACTCCAGAGGTGACACTGTTTACTCCAAGTTTTAGCTCTTGTCCATTTACTGTCATTTAACTACTTTGTATTTTTATTTTCAGTATCTGATATAATTTATTTAGGCCTTTTGCAATTTAAAATATTTGTCTTGAGCCATTTCTTAGTGCATTAATTTAGACTGTGGAGACTTTATCTTTTCTTTGTATCTTTTAAGTTGAATGAACCCTAGCTCAAAAAGTACTAAAATCTTAAATCTGTTGCTAGTTAGATGCCAGTTACTTTACTTAAATACTGAGACTTCTTGACTCCACCTCTGAAAGTCATTCTTACTGATATGTAAAAACCACGGACTATTTCACTGGCATCACTAGTAGTCTATCCATCATTTAATGAGATTTACCACTTTTAATGTCAGAACAGAGGCTAATCACGTAGTATTTAATGGTCTTCAGAAAATATCTATTAAATTTTTACATTTTCATCTACCAAACCAACTATTCTTGAGGTAATTTTCTCAGGAAATAAAAACAAATTATGTGCAAGAAAATGCTTAAAGCATCAGCTGGAATGTGGGTTCCTCAAAAAAGTTCACTCTCCTTTTTCATGGCATGATACATTCCTTTCACTAAGCTCTCTGGTACTACCTAAGAACATGAGCACACAGAGAAATTAAATTCTTATTTAAACTCAAGAAACAAACATTTCTCAAAATGACAATATTTCCCTCCTTTACACTTGAGTCGTAAACATTACATGCCAGTGCCCTTTTATTTAGTCAGAATTTTAGCAAGCAGTATTTTGTTTATTTGTTCAGGATCCTGTATGTTTTTTCACTACATCTACAGTACGCTTCATCACCTGAACACCTGCTGAACCAAACTTGCCTTGCCAGCAAAAAAATTTGAAATTATGCAATCTGCAATTCAGTCCATGGCAAGCACTTGGGTAGAATTTCTTCTTTACCTTTCAACATCAATTAAAGAACTGCCTGCATAGAAATATTGCCAAATGAAAAATTAGTGAAGCAGGTTTCATCAAGTGAACTTGTCTATCATTTTAGCTAAGGACTTGTTGGATACTCAAATAAGCACCATAATAAATGTCTATCAAATTAATCATAAAATTATTCTAAAATTTTATGAATGTATTAAAAGGAAAATCAGTATGATTATATTATCTTTAATTAATACACATATATTTATCATTCATCAAAAAGTTTTTTAAGAACACAGGCTATAAAGAAAGTGTAAAAGACTATGGAAATGGCTATTGAAAAAACAGCCATGAAAACTAAAAAAAAAAACTCTTAAAGAAAGGAAAACATTTTAATCAATTTTGCTTTACAAAGAAAATTTTTAAATTGGAGAAAAGTTGGCAGACTTTTTGGCATGTACACATTAATTCATATCTAATAATTATAATTGCAGACACATACATATAAAGATTTATAATCAAGGCTATATGAAAGACCTTTTTTTTTTTTACTGAAACAGTTCACAATTACATGAAAGTACTAAAAGTATTCAAATAAAAGAAATATTAACTTATAAGTCTCTCATTTGTGAAACAGTTTTATTCAGGTGTCCATGTCCAAGCCAGCAAGTATCTTGTTCATTTATTATAAAAATAAACAATAAATTATTAAAGTTATCTAACTTAAAAGAAACTTCTTAAAAAGACTAAATCACATTTTAACGTAAAATAAACAAAGCAATATTTCACAAATACACTAAAAGTTTTCTTAAATATTTTAAGTTGACATATGCACATTAAAATGAGTAAACTGAAGTTTTTAAGAGAGGATAATTAAAATGATTTTTAATCAAAGGAAGAGGGCTTACTAACCCTGACTTCATTTATGTTAATCACATATGCAGTAATTTAAACAAAAATTCTGTATATGAATGTGGAAATTATTTGGGAGTACTGTCTAAGCATGTGAAAAGCACAAGAAAAAAGAATCCCCTGTTCCCTTTTGGATGCTTCAGACAACAGCAGCACAGCCTAGGGCACACTGCTGCGGATTTTAACTGTTGTATGGAACTACTCAAAATGCTTTTGATCCATTTTATCTTGCAAGTTAGCAAAGAAATGTTGCAATAAGAAACACCAACAAAGATCTAAAAAAGTTAAGCTCTGGATTACCATATTGTGTTCTCCTGCCATTCAATGCTTCATACAAAGGCAGTGGTGTTCAAAGTAAGAAAAAAAAAAGTGAGGAGAGAGAAAAAGAGAGAAACTGGTTTCAGAAAGTGCAAAGCACAAAGTAAATAATATTCTTCTACATCCCTTCTTTTTCACAGATTGGATGTTAAAAGAGTTGCAGCAATTAGGCTTTTGGTAATTACCAGCTGTTGAAACAGATGTGTTGACTATCCTTATTAGTCAACAGCTGGGTAAGAAGAACAATTGATGCTCCCTAAAACCAACAGCCAGCTGCTCTGCAGTAATTATCTCCAATTATTAATACAGGTGATAAAGACAAAAAGCTTCTATCTCTCTCTTTCTATAACTTTGACAGTTTCAATAACTATAGCTTTATCATTACAAAGAAATAGAAAAGGCATTTATTAAAACAAGTAATGGTGATATATTAGAGTAGCATTAACTCTATGGTAGTTTCCATTATGCAATTTCCGGAAAAGAAATCAGACAAGTCCTAAAAGTAGAAGCAGATATTCTGTAGGCTTTTATTTATCATATTTCAAATGTCATTGCCAAGTTACTTCTCCAGTACTAACAATAATAGCTAAGCACTTAAGTTCTTTGAAAAAGAGAAGCATAACTAAAGTCTGTTCTTTCTGATTTCCAGGTGTTTTCACTGATCATGTTTTATATTCAGTTCACTGAAGCACTATATTTCTTCTTGGTCTGACTAAATATCAGTGTCTTGTTCCCTAGCTTAAATTTCCTAGGTGACTGGTAGAAGCAATTTTACCAAACCCAAAAAGAATTTATTTCATTGCAGTAAACACTTCATGTATACAAAGAGATCAGCAAAACAAACAAGCTAGCAAGCAAACAAAAAAATAAAAACATTTTAGTTAGTGGACACCATTTTCTGATATATAATATTCAAGTTTCTAATTATGAGGATGTTAAAAAAGATACACCATGTTGGACCACACTGATAAAATACCATTAATTACAAGTTTTAAAATTACTTTTATATTGCCTATTTTAAATGTTCGTATTAAAATTTTACTTACAAGAAATGTAAAACAAAGATTTAGACAACCCAGGCAAACCATCTCTTTCCTACAAAAGATGACTCTACAAGAATTTACAACGATATCTATTCACTAATTAGAGAACACTTAAAGACATTGCCTTTCTGAAAACAAGGATTAGAGCTGGATGAATGCACCCCTTTCACAAACCTTCTTCATGTCCCTGTTGGGTCATCACAAGCAGCTTGTTCTTCCAGCATTAAATAGAAAAGCCTACTGATTATCAGTTTTTAACACCTCAGTTAGACATCAGGACAATTAACAGGGACAGAAACTTTAAATAACATGTAAATACATCATTTCACTAAGAAAGGCTGTAATAAAAAACAATGAACTGAACCAAACTTTTTTTTTTTTTTTTTTTTTTGAGACGGAGTTTCGCTCTTGTTGCCCAGGCTGGAGTGCAATGGCGCGATCTCGGCTCATCGCAACCTCCGCCTCCTTGGTTCAGGCAATTCTCCTGCCTCAGCCTCCTGAGTAGCTGGGATTACAGGCACGCGCCACCATGCCCAGCTAATTTTTTGTATTTTTAGTAGAGACGGGGTTTTACCATGTTGACCAGGATAGTCTCGATCTCTTGACCTCGTGATCCACCCGCCTTGGCCTCCCTAAATGCTGGGATTACAGGCGTGAGCCACCGCGCCCGGCCCTGAACCAAACTTTTTAAAGCAATATTATATAGGTTGCCACTGAGGTATTATGGATGTCTGATATAAAAAATGTTAGCTAGAGGCCAGGCACAGTGGCTCATGCCTGTACTCTCAGCACTTTGGGAGGCCAAGGTGGGAGGATTGCTTGCAGCCAGGAGTTCAAAACCAGCCTCTGCAAGACAGCAAGACTCCATCTTTACTTGAAAAGAAGCTAGAAGCGTCTTATCATAGTCTATGTAATTATGGCTCCTAAAGTAGAAATTTCAACATTTATATAAACAAAACAAGGGAGATAAGCAAATTACCAAAACCAAAAAAAAAAATCCATCTCTATGAAACCAACCTCCCATGAGAATTTGTTAATAGTTAAGATTCTGTAATTTTACAGGGAATCCCTTGAAATATAGAAGCTAACAAAATGTGTAAACAGAGAAACAAAACATTAGCATTTATGTTTGAAAATCTCTATTAGACCATAGAATTTTTCTGTGATTTCTCAATTTTAAAAAAAGATCTAACTTTTCAGCATAATAGCAGTGGAAGTAAATACCTTCCACCCTGATATTGGGCAGCCCTCCTTTCCTTTCCCACTAAGCAGGAATATTGGAAAAGTACAAAAGCAATATAGCAGCTAATCGTGCTTCTCTCTGCTCTGTGGAAAGGAACAGGTTGTGGTTATTGCCTAACAAGCCCAACCATCTTATATAACCATGCAGAGCAGCCAAGGCTGCGACTGAAGCAAGAGGGCTGCCCTCTCCTCTTTATATCCTAAGTGACCTAAACAGGGAAGGCAGAAGTGAAACCTGTTTTGAAGTCACAGTTCCTAAGCTCATTGCTGTTTAAAAATAAGCCAGGAAATGTATATCCTCTTTCCTTTGGAAAAAACTAATGGCAATATATAATGAACATCTGATTGCTACATACAATTCCTATAAATGCTGCCTTTTTGAAATTTAAAAATACTTAGGCCACAATTCCTCTAGAATTTAAAAATACTGGAACAAGACTCAAGCATTCAGACTGCTTTCAATAGGCTGTACCTAAGGTATCTCATTTTCATACCAATTTCAAAACATTTCAATTTAAGAATTTCACTGAATGGCTTAATTAGCTGGGATAAACACCTGCATTTTCTCATCCATAACACAGGTGTCCACTGTTCAGCACGCCTTCCTATCTTGCTCATTGGCAGACTCATAAACATCCTCGCAGTTAAGTCTTTCACATCTTTTTCCTGTTTCACTTCAGGTTCTGCATATATCTAATAAAGAACTGATCTAATTTTACATGCATTTTTGGGCACATTTATCTCTCCAAAATGTGGCAATTTTTTTTTCCTTTCTGGATTTTCAGCCTTTAGTACGTAAGCTTTCATTAAATATTTTCAATAATAACTATAAATACATATTTTAAAATCAGGATGATATCTTTCATAATTGTTCAGAAAGTACATTTTAATAAATCATGTGATACATAATCATACCACAGAAAGATACTAATCTAGCTTTACCCAGCATGCATATGCCTATGAATAAGAAAATTCATTCTCTTAACTGAAATAATCATCTTTGCTTTACTGAATGTCATATTCAAGACACTAATTCCAGTTTTGCACCATCTCATAAGTGATATGCCTAACCAACAAAGGAAAAAATATTTAAAGCAAAAATAAGATGTTTAAACCTCTTTTATCCATACTCCTACTTCTACAGTTTTGAATAATTTAAAACTGTAGTTCCATGCCATATTTTTTATTTTTCTTACTGTATGTAACATATTTGAGAACCTTGTCTTAACACACACATAATTAAAGTTATCACTGCTTTCTTATACAATGTTTTATCCTCTTTGGATATCTGTTTTAATTACTTCTTCAAGTAAATCCACCAGGAAGAATAATGGGTATATTCTTAGTCTTAACTGTTTAAAAGAAAAAGTCTTCATTTTGCTCTCTGCTATAAATGCTATTTTGGCTAGATATAAGATCCTTAAATTGCAGTCTTTTACACTAAGATTTGTAAACATAGTTGCACTGTCATGTTTTCCAATATTGCAAGTGAAGAATTCTATGCTGCTGTGATGCTCTTTCTTTTGTAAATAATCAGCTCTATACAATTTTATAACAAATGTTATAAAGGTATAACATTTTCTCTTCACTATTAACGTACAGATATTTTGCCCAGATATGTCTATATATTTAGCATATGTATATAAATTTACATAAGCAAAGATGTAATTTACTTATTCTACTCAGTCGTTGCTATGGACTTTCATTTTGATAACTCAAGTTTTTCTTCAGCGCAATTGAGTTTTCTTCTATTATTTATTTGAATATGGTTTTTCTTACATCCACTCCTTTTGCTCCTGCACTTAATCCATTTTCCACAAATTAGGTTTTGCTTCTGATCATTTCATTCCATTTCCTTGTGTTTTTGCTTAGTGTTTCTCCTTTTGCTGTTCCAAATCACTATATTTTTTGTCCCTGATAATCCATATTAAAATCAACTATTATATATTTTAAACAATGGTCTTTTTTTTAATCATGTCTTCAAAATATCTTTGGTTCTCTATAAGAAGACTTATTTTCATTTTTAACATTTTCTTCTCCTTTAAGTAAAAAACACTTAATTGGAGCCAACTACGTGGTAGATGTGGTCTTTCTTCATGAACCAATCAAATTCCCTGAATTACATATGGTCTCTCAAGGCTATTCACATCAGATGGTATGGGGTCCCAGAGCGCATTTCAAAACTGGCATAGTTACAATAGTGGTGATGCAAACAAGTGAGTAGTAAGTCATTTCTTCATTAGGAAGATTGGCAAGTTTCTGTATGACACAACCATTAACAGGACAAGGGGTAGTTTCATTCCAAGATCTAAGAAAACTTGGAGTTTAGGTAGTTGAAGCAAAAATAACCTTAATTACATTGTTTCTTCTCTATTATTGATTCAAGCGTTTAAAAATGGTATTTATTTTGCTTCCATACAAGTGGAAAATAGTCCTCCTTTTGGATAATATTCACTCCACAGGGAATTTATATTGGTCCCACAGAGTGGTCAACTAGGCTTTGTACTATTCCTTATCAAGGAGCTTCAGTCCCAGTATAGTAAAATACCAATCATGTATCTTAGGCTTTAAGGATGGCATTTTCTAAACTCAACTCACTTGTTTACAAACATCAAATAAACTCAATTTCACTGTCTTTGTCAGTGACATTATTTCCCTAATTACTCAGTCTTAAAAACTTGAAGTTGCCTTAAAACATCTCCTTCATTTACCATATCCAGTGAGCAAGTCAGTAAGTCTTGCTACTTATTTCAAAATGCCTTACCTTCTTTCCTATCTCTTCCTATTGCTGTTATTTAAGGGCCTCCCAATCTTCTTTACTTCACTCGTCAAATATTTTAATAGCCTCCAAGTCAGTCTTTCCTATCTTCCTATGCCTACCCTAATTAATTCCACTAAAACTTGTGAGATTACTATCTTCTGACTCTCATATTATCAAGTCATACATATTATCACTCCTCCAGGCAAAAATCTTCAGGGCTTGTCCAATTCTTCCTTCACCAAGAATAATCTTTCCTTCACTTTCAAGAGCCCACTGCACAATATTAGAGTTTTCCAGTGGGTGATCAATCATTCTAGGAAATGTCTCCATGGGATGTAAAAAGTTCCAGTCTTTGGCAATAGGTGAACAAGTTTGGGGGAAAATGTACAAATCCATGCAGTGTTATATAAAAAAAATAGAGCTAAAAATAACACTGGTGTTAGTGTCTAATGGATATGGCATAGATTATCTGCTTTCTGCAGTTGCTGTTTTTCCTATTAACGTGAGCGAGCATAATTTATGGGTGATAATTAAGGATCATCCATTGTTGCATCACTCCTAGTGATGTGATTTAAGTGTACAACTTAAGTGCATTTTAAATATGAAAGTTAACAACCCATCTTTGACTTTCTCTGTGGATTAACTATTGTGCTTTGTATCAAAAGAGTGCTAGTTTAATTTTTAACATTAGGAATATTATTACCACCCTTTCTAAGAGCTCAGATAATGAAAATGAGAATGATGACAACTCCAATGCCTGCATGACCCAGATATCATCAAAAATGAAGACTAAATAGAAGAATGCCTCACTGGCTTAGGGAGACAAACAACAAAAACAGAATGTACTGTACTCTGTAGAGTTCAGCATCCTGGAGAAGGAGATGTGAAAGCACATATGAAGATCGAATCTCATCAGCCAAGTATTTTTAATCAGTCAGAGGTTTGTTTTATTTTCCTTCCAAAATGGTGCCAATACTAGCAGCTGATGTGTTACCTTGGGCCACATGAAACACACATTATTGTATGGTTTCCCTGATTGGTGTATAAAACTGAGTGAAGCTATTAATACATATAGTCATTCAGAGGTTGCAACTAAAATGTCTTATGGACAAAAAAAATGAAGATCTTTATAAGAGATGCATTGGCCTCTTATAGTGCACAGCTGATTCTGTCAGCACTTAATAGCAATCATGAAAACAGGATATCAAGTGATGTGTGAAATTATGACAACAAATGTTCCCCCTACTTATCAGGTACTCTTATTTCAAAAATGAGGTTTCAAATCATCATCTTGATTTCTATGGTTTAAATAAAACCAAAGAAATAATTTTAAAAAAGACTGTTAATGTCTTGTCCAAATACAAACTAGACTTTCTTCATTTATCTGCCTTTTTTGGGTACATAACACACATGTAAATTTTGAAAGTTTCTATTTAGTCAATAAACTTCATATCAAAGAAAAATTAAAAGATCTTATCTGTTCAATGTTTGGCATACCTTCTATATAGCATTGCTAGAAGGGGTGTGATTTGCTTACCTGTAATATAGTGATTTTCATATTACGAGTTTTTGGTCACTTTTCAGTTTCCCAAAATATGCAAAACTGTTTAATGATTTTTCTTTACTCTATAGAAATTGAGGTAGACAGCCTCCTTATACATGTGCCTACAATGGCTATAATTGTTTATGGCCAGAGAAGATATAAAAGATTGGCCTGAGAAGAGAGATCATCATGGCAGATGGGAGGCAGCACTACATTGTAGCTTCTACTTGGATGGACAGAGCAGCATGTGGAGGCTCATGTCATGAATTTTAGCTCCAGAACAACTGCAAAAACAAACCAGTTCACATCACAGGACTCTGTGAAGACAACTCCCAGTTGTCTACCAGCCTGGAGCTGGGTAGACTTGCTGGGTGGCAAGACCCAGAAAAGAAATGGGTAGACTTGCTGGGTGGCAAGACCCAGAAAAGATAAACAATCACTGCAGCTTGGCTCAAAGGAAGCTACAGTCTCAGAAAAAAGGGGAGAGTTCTACATCAAGGGAACACTTCATGGGATAAAAGAATCTGAACAACAGCTTTCAGCCTTAGACCTTCCCTTTGACAGAGTCTACCCAAATGTGAAGTAACAAGAAAACCAACACTGGCAATATGACAAAACAAAGCTCTTTAACACCCCCAAAAATCACACTAGCTCATCAGCAATGGATCCGAACCAAGAAATCCCTGATTGACCTGAAAAAGAATTTAGGAGGTTAGTTATTAAGCTAATCAGGGAGACATCAGAGAAAGGTGAAGCCCAATGCAACAAAATCCAAAAATAATACAAGAAGTGAAGGAGGAAATATTCAAGAAAATAGCATAAAGAAAAAACCATAAAAACTTCAGGAAACATTGGACACACTCATAGAAATGCAAAATGCTCTGGAAAGTCTCAGTAATAGAATCAAACCAGTAGAAGAAAGTAACTCAGAGCTCGAAGACAAGATCTTTGAATTAACCCAACCCAACAAAAACAAAGAAAAAAGAATAAGAAAATATGAACAAAGGCTCCAAGAAGTCCAGGATTATGTTAAATGACCAAACCTAAGAATAATTGGTGTGCCTGAAAAGGAAGAGAAATCTAAAAGTTTGGAAAACATATTTGAGAGAATAATCAAAGAAAACTTCCCCAGTCTCACTAGACATGCAGACATCCAAATACAAAAGCATAAAGAACACCTTGGAAATTCATCATGAGAATATCATTGCCTAGGCACATTGTCATCAGGTTATCTAAAGTTAAGATGAAAGAAAGAATCTTAAGAGCTGTGAGACAAAACCACCAGGTAATCTATAAAAAATGCCTGTCAGATTAACTGCAGAATTCCCAGCAGAAATCCTACAAGCTAGAAGGGATTGGGGCCCTATCTTCATCCTCCTCAAACAAAACAATTATCAGCCAAGAATTTTGTATCCAGCAAAACTAAGCATCATATATGAAGGAAAGATACAGTCTTTTTCAGACAAAGAAATGCTGAGAGAATTCATCACTACCAACTCACCACTATAAGAACTGCTAAAAGGAGCTCTAAATTTGGAAACACATCAAAACAGAACCTTGATAAAAAACAAAACAAAAGACAAAGAAACCAAGCTGCGCATAGTGGCTTACACCTGTAATCCCAGCACTTTGGGAGGCTGAGGCAGGTGGATCACCTGAGGTCAGGAGTTTGAGACTAGCCTGGCCAACATAGTGAAACCTCATCTCTACTAAAAATACAGAAAATTAGCCAGGTGTGGTGGCAGGTGCCTGCAATCCCAGTTACTTGGGAGGATGAGGCAGGAGAATTGCTTGTACCTGGGAGGTGGAGGTTGCAGTGAGCTGAAATCGTGCCATTGCACTCCACCCTGGGCAACAAGAGCAAAATTCTGTCTCAAAAACAACAACAAAAAAACAAAACAAACAATCAAACAAAACACAAAGAAACCAAGCCAACAATAGCATGATGAATGCAATGGTACCTCACATCTCAATACTAACATTGTATGTAAATAGCCTAAATGCTCCACTTAAAAGATACAGAACCGCAAAATCAGTAAGAACTCACCAACCATATGCTGCCTTCAGGAGACTCACCTAACCCATAAAGACTCACATAAACTTAAAGTAAAGGAGTGGAAAAAGGAATTTCATGTAAAATGACACCAAAACCGAGCAGGGTAGCTATTCTTACATCAGACAAAACAAACTTTAAAGCAACAACAGTGAAAAGAGACAAAGAGGGACATTATATAATGGTAAAATGCCTTGTCCAACAGAAAAATACCACAATCCTAAACATATATGCACCTAACACTGGAGATTCCAAAGTTATAAAACAATCACAAATAGACCTAAGAAAGGAAATAGGTAGCAAGACAATAACAGTAGGGGACTTCAATACTCCACTGACAGCACTAGATAGGTCACCAAGACAGAAAGTCAACAAAGAAACAATGGATTTAAAGTATACCTTGGAACAAATGGACTTAACAGATACATACAGAACATTTCATCCAACAACCACAGAATACACATTCTATTCAATAGCTCATGGAACTTTCTCCAAGATAGACCATATGATAGGCCATAAAATGAGCCTCAGTAAATTTAAGAAAACTGAAATTATATCAAGCATTCCCTCAGACCACAGTGGAATAAAACTGGAAATCAACTCCAAAAGGAGCCTTCAAAACCATGCAAATATATGGAAATTAAATAACCTGCTCCTGAATGAGCACTGGGTCAAAAACAAAATAAAAATAAAAATGAAAAGATTCCCCAAACTGAATGAAAATAATGACAAAACCTATCAAAACCTCTGGGATACAGCAAAGGTGGTGCTAAGAGGAAAAGTTCGTAGCCCTAAACACCTACATAAAAAGACTGAAAGAGTACAAACTGACATTCTAAGGTCACACCTCAAGGAACTAGAGAAACAAGAACAAACCAAACCCAAACCCAGCAGAAGAAAGGAAATAACCAAGATCAAAGTAGAACTAAATAAAATTGAAACATTAAAAAAAAAAAAAAAACTTGGTTGTTTGAAAAGTTAATTAAAATTGATAGACCATTAGCAAGATTAGCCAAAAAAAAAAAAAAAAAGTGAAAATCCAAATAACCTCATTAAGAAATAAAACAGGAGACTGTTTTATAGTGGGAGACCATAACATCACATTGTCAATACTAGACAGATTGACGAGACAGAAAATTAACAAGGATGTCCAGGACTTGAACTCAGACCCGGAACAAGTAAACTTAATAAACATTTATAGAACTCTCCACTTCAAATACATAAAACATACATTCTTAGCAGTATCATATCACACCTATTCTAAAAGTGACTATATAATTGGAAGTAAATCACTCATCAGTAATTGCATAGTATTTCATAGTTTTAAATGAAATATTGGTTGGCTGCTTGTTTGTTATTTTCTTCCCTTATTCCTTCCTGTCTCCATTGTTAAGCACAATTATTGGCATAAAAGAGGTTTTCAATTCCCTTTTTTAGACTGCATTCTAGCCTGGGCAATAAAGCAATACTCCCGTTCTCTCTCCCTCTTTCTCTTCCTTTTTCTTCTTCTCCTTCATTCTTTTTTTTTCTTTTTCTCTTTCTTTCAAAAAAAAAAATAAACAAAATCTAAGACAGAGAATGAATAGGTAGATTAATGAATTAGTAAAAAAAAAAAAAATCAACAGTGGTTGCCGATGATGGCAGTGTCATGATGACACCATGTCATGGAGACTCAAAAATAAATAAATAAATAAAAGAAAAATAAAAGAAAACAGGAGATACTACAAAAGACACCACTGAAATACAAAAGACCATTCCAGGCTACTATGAACACTTTTATGCATATAAACTAAAAAACCTAGAAGACATAGATAAATTCCTGGAAACATACAAACTTCCTAAAATCAGAAAGAATTAGATACCCTGAACATACAAATAACAAGCAGCAAGTTTGAAATGGTAATTAAAAAATTACCAACAACAAAAAAAAGTCCTGGACCAGACGGATTCACAGCAGAATTCTACTAGATATTCAAAGAAGAATTGATACCAGTACTTTTGATACTATTCCACAAGATAGAGAAAGAGGGAGTCCTCCCTAATTCATCTATGAAGCCAGCATCACCCTAATACCAAAACCATGAAAGAACATAATCAAAAAAGAAAACTACAGACTGATATCCTTGATGAACATAGATGCGAAAATCCTTAACACAATACTAGCTAACTGAATCCAACAATATATCAAAAAGATAATCCACCATAATCAAGTGGGTTTCATACCAGAGATGCAGGGATGGTTTAACATGCACAAGTCAACAAATCTGACACACCACATAAACATAATTAAAAACAAAAATCACATGATCATCTCAATAGATGCAGAAAAAGCATTCGACAAAATCCAGCATCGCTTTATATTTAAAACTCTCAGCAAAATTGGCATATAAGGGACATATCTCAATGTCATAAAAGCCATCTATGACAAACCCACAGCCAACATAATACTGAATGGGGAAAAATTGAAAGCATTCCTTCTGAGAACTGGAACAAGACAAGGATGTCCACTGTCACCACTCTGGTTCAATATAGCACTGGAAGTCCTAGCCATAGCAATCAGACAAGGGAAAGAAATTAAGGGCATACAAATAGTTAAAGAGGAAGTCAAACTGTCACTGTTTGCTGACGATATGATTGTTTACCTTGAAAACTCTAAAGACTCCCCCAGAAAGCTTCTGGAACTGACAAAATTATTCAGCAAAGTTTCTGGATACCAGATTAATATACACAAATCAGTAGCTCTTCTATACACCAACAGTGACCAAGCAGAGAATAAATCAAGAACTCAAACCTTTTACAATAGCTGCAAAAAATAAAAAAATAAATAAAATAAACTTAGAAATATACCTAACCAAGGAGACGAAAGACCTCTATAAGGAAAACTAAAAAACACTGCTGAAAGAAATAATAGACAACACGAACAAATAAAAACACATTCCATGCTCATGGATGTGTAGAATCAACATTGTGAAAACGACCGTACTGCCAAAAGCAATCTACAAATTCAATGCAATCCCTATCAAATACCATCATCATTCCTCAAAGAATTAGAAAAAGCAATTCTAAAATTCATTAGAAACTTAAAAAGAGCCTGCATAGCCAAAGCAAGACTAAACAAAAGGCACAAATCTGGAGGCATCACACTACCTGATTTCAAACTATACTATAAGGCCATAGTTACCAAAACAGTATGGTACTGGTATAAAAAACAGGCACATAGATCAATGGAACAGAATAGAGAACCCAGAAATAAATCCAAATACAGCCAACTGATCTTCAACAAAGCAAACAAAAACAAAGTGGGGAAAGGACACCCATTTCAACAAAAGATTCTGGAATAACTGGCTAGCCACATGTAGGAGAATGAAACAATTCTCATCTCTCACCTTATACAAAAATCAACTAAATATGAATTAAGGACTTAAATCCAACACCTGCAATTATAAAAAATTTAGAAGATAATGTTGGAAAAACCCTTCTAGACACTGGCTTAGGCAAGGACTTCATGACCAAGAACCCAAAAGCAAATACAATAAAAACAAATATAAAAAGCTGGGACTTAATTAAACTAAAGAGCTTTTGCATGGCAAAAGGAACAGTCAGCACAAGCCATAAAGTGGGAGAAAATCTTCACAATCTATACATCTTACAAAGGACTAATATCCAGAATCTACGAGCTCAAACAAATTAGTAAGATAAAAACAAACAATCCATCAAAAAGTGGGCTAAGGACATAAATAGACAATTCTCTGAAGAAGATATGCAAATGGCCAACAAACATGAAAAAAATGCTCAGCGTCACTAATGATCAAGGAAATGCAAATCAAAACCACAATGCTATACCACCTGACTCTTGCAAGAATAGTCATAATCCAAAAATCAAAAAACAGTAGATGTTGGCATGGATGCAGTGATTAGAGAACACTTCTACACTGCTGGTGGGAATCTACCCAGAGAAAAAGAAGTCATATGAAAAAGACACTTGTAGACACGTTTATAGCAGCACAATTCGCAATTGCAAAATCATGGAACCAACCCAAATGCCCATCAATCAATGAATGGATAAAAACCTGTGGAGATATGTATATATGTATATATATATATACACACACACACAATAGAATACTACTCAGCCATAAAAAGGAATGAATTAACAGCATTTGCAGCAACCTGGATGAGACTGGAGACTATTATTCTAAGTGAATTAACTCAAGAATGGAAAACCAAACATCATCATATGTTCTCACTGACAAGTGGAAGCTAAGCTGTGAGGACGCAAAGGCATAAGAATGATACAACGGACTTTGGAGACTTGAGGGGAGGGTGAGAGGTGGAGAGGGATAAAAGACTACAAATAGGGTCTAGTGTATATTGCTTGGTTGATGGGTGCACCCAAATCTCACAAATCACTACTAAAGAACTTAATCATGTAACCAAATACCACCACTTATACCCCAATAACCTAAGGAAAAATAAAACTAAATAAACAAATAAAAGGTTGGCCTGTCATAAAATCATATTTTCAAAGGATGGGACAAAAAATATCCTTCTTTAATTTAGAAACATAATAAGGGTAAGTAATTTATATGCTTTTCTCTAAACTTGTTTGATGATCACTTAAAAAAGCTATAAGGAGCCCCCAAAAAAGAATGAACCATCTGATTTTGATGTTGCATGTATGTTGCAACAAGTATTCATATAGTAAAACAAAACAAAACAAAACAAAAAACACGGTTTTTTTTTTTTGGAAAATAGGAATGTTTCAGAACTCAAAAAAATGTTACGAGAAAGGGCAGTGTATTAATTTCCTAGGGCTGCTGAAACAAAGAACCACAAATTGGGTGGCTTAAAATTCACAGAAATGCTTTCAAATTTCTGGACTCCAGAAGTTCAAAATCAAGGTGTCAGCACAGTTGCTTTCTTATGGAAGGTCTGAGGGGGGATCTTCCGTGCCTCTCTCCCAGCTTCAGGTAGTTGCCATTAATCTTTTACACTCCTTGGCTTGTGGGCACATTACTATAATCTCTGCCTCCTCATTACCTGGCTTTCTTTTCTGTGTCTTTTGTGTCTGTGTCCAATTTTTCCTCTTTTTTAAGGACCCCAGTCATGGGATTAGAGGGCACCCTAATCCAGTATAACCTTATTTTAACTCAATTATATTTACAAAAATCCTATTTCCAAATAAAGTCACTTCAGAGGTACCAGGATTAGGATTTGAACATATCTTCTGGGGGACACAATTTTAACCACTACAGGCAGCCAAGTTGCACAAAACTTTTTAAATTTCTTTAATAAATTACAACTTATTTGATATCTATTTTTGATTTCGTAAGTTCAAATTACCTTTGTGCCCAACTAATGCTGAAAAAGCCTCCCACAGAGTTCAACATCCACTCACAATAAAAACATTTAGCAAACTAGTCAAGTGACTAAAACTTTCTCATAATGATAAAGGATATTTACAGAAAACCACAGCTAGCAACATACTTAAGGTAAAATACTGAATACTTTCCCTCAAGATGGAGAACAAGGCAATGATGTCTGTTCTCACCACTATTATTTAATATAGCTAAATAACTTACAGTCAATGCTACAAGGAAGGAAAAAGAAATAAAAGGTATACATCATGGAAAGTATTACAAATGTCTCTATTTGTAGATGACATGATTACATTGAAAATCCCAAGAAATCTTTAAAAAGCAACTGTAAAACTAATAAGTGAGTTCATCAAAGCTGTAGGATACAGAATGAAACATCAAAACCAACTGTATTTCTATATACTATTAATGTACAATTAGAAAGCAAAATTTTAAAATAATATTAATACCATTGTAATAGTGCTAAATATTACTTAGGTGTAAATGCAACAAATATGCAAAATCTATATGCTGAAAACTACAAAATGCTTATTAAATAAATCAAAGAAGACCTAAATAACTGGAGACACACACACTGTTCCTTGATCAGAAGACTCAGTGAGTAAAGATGCCATTTCTCCTATGAAAAGCTGAATCGGATTTTTTTTGTAGATGTAGACAGGTTGATTTTAAAACATACAAGAGGCAAAGAAAGTAGTATAGCCAAAATAATTCTGAAAAAAACAAAATTGGAGTAACTGGAACATTTAGTCCATTTGGTTTAACAAGGATTATTTTTACTACTTTAATATTAGTTTGGACTATTTAAATATATCTTATTATATCACTTTCCCTCTTCATTAGTTCCTAAATTCAAATTCTTGTTCTTTTCATAGTTATCTTAGAGATTCTAACTTATTTTCTTGCCTTCTAACAGTCTAATATAAATATATCACTTCTCCAGTAATGCTATAACCTTAGAACATTTTGAGTCCATTACCCAGTTCTAGGCTTTAGGGTTATTTTTCTCATGGACTTTAATTTATACATGCATTTGAAATGGCACAAGCCATTATTATTAATTTTGAATGGGCTTCATTAGGTAAATATTTTAAAATTGCAAATACCTTTTTCCTTCTGGTTGCTCTGAATTCCTTCTTACATTTCTAAGTTTGTGTTTGGTATCATTTTCCATTTGTTTTAAGAACTCCCTTTACTTTGTCTTTCAATTCACATCAGCATGTGACTAATTCTCTTGGGGTTTGTTTGTCTGAATTATGCTTACATGTCAGTATATCACATTCCACTTTGAAAGATATTTAAATTAGGTATAGAATTTTACACTGGCATTTTTTTTTTGAGCTTTAACAATGTTATTCTAAGCTCTTTTGTCATCTGTTATTTCTATTGAGAATTCAGCAGTCAGTAATGCTGTTCGTTAAACAACATTTTTTTTCTGTCTGTCTTTTAAATTTTTCTCCTTATCTCTGAGTTTATTACTTTAATTGTGTTGTGTCCATGTGTCATTTTCTTTTATTTATCCTACTTGGTGTTCTTACAGCTTCAAGAATTTGTGGTTTCAAATTTCGATCCGTTTTTGGAGAAATCTTGGCTATTATCTTGTCAAGTCCTCCTTGTCATATTGGCTTTGTCATCTCCTTCAGACTCCAATTATACCTATACTGTACTGTTTTGAGTTTCACTGTCCCTTCAGCTATGTCTCCTCTCCCCTAATTCCTTTTTATCTTTGCTATAATATAAAAATTTACTGTTGAATTGTTATCTAGTTTACTAACTTTTCTGCTAAGCCCATATAATGTCAGATATTGTGTTCATAATTACTAGAATTTCTATTTTATTTCCATTTAATTATTTTATAGAGATTACAATTTTTTATGAAATGCATAATATTTTCATCTATTTTCTCTGTTATTTCTCCTACCATTTTGAATATTTTCATCATAGCTATTGTAAAGTCCCTGTCATCTAACGCCAATATTTGGATTAACTTTGAGTCAGTTTATATAATGTGCATTTCTGTTTTCAGCCTTTGATCTTATCTTCTTGTGTATCTAGTAATTTTCAATGGAATGTCTTCCATTGTATATAATATACAAGTAGACATTCCAGATATTATTTTGTCTTGAGGTTTAACCTTCTCTGCCAGGCAGATAAAGTGGGGGCTGATCATTTTAATTAACAACTGTAGAGTATGGAGAACAGTTAGCCTCTAGTTATTTTTGTTGTTGTTTTTGTTGTTTTGAGACAGAGTTTCTCTCTTCTTGCCCAGGCTAGAGTGCAATGACATGACCTCAGCTCACTGCAACCTCCATCTCCTTGGTTTAAGCAATTCTCCTGCCTCAGCCATTGGAGTAGCTGGGATTACAGATGTCCACCACCATGCCCATCGAATTTTTTTTTTTTTTTTAGTAGAGACAGGGTTTCACCCTGTTGGCCAGCTGGTCTCAAACTCCTGACTTCAGGTGATCCACCCACCTTGGCCTCCCAAAGTGCTGGGATTACAGGTGTGAGCCACTGCATCCAGCCTCTAGTTCTTATAAAACAGCTGCAAAGTCCATCGTGCTTTTCAGACTTTTTGTTTGTTTTTAATCTCCAAACCTGTGCAGCCGCAGGTATCCAGAAGGCACTACTGGATGTGTGTTTAATACTCCCTCCCCTCAATATCAACCAAAAATCTGGTTTTTTTTTAAATACCGGACAATGGCTTTCCATAAGTATAAAGCTACAATTTTCAGATTTCTGCCTGCAGATAATAAATACATGCCTATGAGATAAAAGTCGTTACAAAAATAAGCTCTCCTTTCAGGTTCTTCACTTCAACTGTTTTAGTCCCTCTAGTCTTATTACTCCAATGAATAAAAAATTCTCAAGAATCCAAAATCAAGACTCAGAAGATAGAACAATGAATATATAATACAAAAATTGACAGGAAAAAGAGTAAAGAAAGACTCAGATTACCATAATGTCAGAGAATCCAGCTGGAAAACAACATATCTACTCCATATCAGTCATGTGATTAGGTACAGTATCTACACATATATATATTAACTCTGGGATTATTTTTCTTCAAGAATTGAAAAGACAAGAAACAGAAAAACTCTTTTACTACATGCCAGCATGCATGTTTTGGTCTTATAAAGAAGACACATTATTACAGTAAAAATTTGTTTTTTGTTTTTGCCACCTTTCATTCTTTCATAGTTTTTCTGGTAGGACAATATTTCAAATTTCTTTTAGAAAATCATCCTTTCCATATTCATAATATACCCTTAGGGGCAGACCTAGATTTTCCTAAGGCAGTCAGTATATTTAATTCCATTGGTTACAGTAATCAGTTTAAAGATAAATGAATAAGCACATGACGTCTAGCAGTCCAATCCAAGTTTAAAAGACCGAAATGTACAATTTGTTTTTATTTTTGATAAACAACTTGTTTTTCTTACTAGCCTTCAACTGGGAAGTTGAGAAGGCAGAAACTTCTACCTCTTGAAAATCAAGCCAACACATAGAGGAGAGCAAGCAAAACTCAGACACAGAAAAAAAGTTTTGGAGTCCTACACAAGACTCTGCGGAAGTGAAAAGAGAAATGAGCTACTATTACACACGACATGGATGAATCTCAAAATCGTCATGTTGAAAGAAGCCAGACACAAAAAAGTAGGTATTATATCACTTTACTTGCACAGCATTCTGGAAAATGCAAATAAATTCATAGTGACAAAAAAGCAGATGAGTGATTGGCTGGGCTGGGGTAGAGGCTGGGCTGGGGGTAGAGGCTGGAAGGCAGCACAAAAAAATCTTTTGGTGGGATGATAGAAATGCTCTGTGTC